>NC_069372.1:21359166-22718333 GCF_021730395.1 Mercenaria mercenaria | reverse complement strand
CAGGATACCCCCACTCCTCCACCCCTGTCAACTGTAAGTCAATATATTTTAGCATTTTAACACAAACTTACCATAATGTGGTGATCATAGAGCATGTTTTGTCACAATTTCAGCATGTTTTAAAAATACACTTCTTACTATCAATTCTCTGAATACTACTTCTAAGTACTTAGAGCATTGAAAGTGAAAAGTACATTTTTTAAAAACATATTAAAATTGTAATAAAACATGTTCTATGATAACCACATATTATATTGACTTGCAGTTGGCACGGGCGGAGGAGCGGGTACCCAGACTCCCAAGTGTCTGTGGGCTTTGCAATGGTATTATTTTTATTCATTTTATGACCGCTTCCTATTTTTAAAAAGTCACAAAAATATACCTGGATGTTTTTCTTCTAAATATTATGAAAATATCATTTATTAAGGATATTGAAGGGCAGATATTGAATTATTTTTGTTATATGATCAAATATCATGTCACAATATTTTTTTTTTCCTAAGAGAAGGTCATTTTGTTCATGTATATATTATAACAGTTTCTGAATTCCTACATTTGTTGATTAAAGAAAGTTCTGTATGACATCTATGTGTATTTTGTGACTTGTTAAAATTTGGTTGAGGTTGCAAAATGAAATAAAAAATAAAAAATAATATTCATAACCTTTTACAATTTAATTGCTCTAAACATATGGGACATTTCATTGATATAGTATTTGTAACACAAAGGATATATTAAATAATATAAATATTGAGGGAGAATTAGAAGTTTCGATAAATGTATTTAATCATATGTTTGGTTTAAATTATAAAGACTAATTTCTTTGACCTGTAATGACAATCAGAAATTACGTATTCTTCATTTAAGAAATAATGTATAGAAAAACGTGTTTTAATGTTATTAATACATGGAAAGAGTTTATACGTCTGCAGAACCAATTTTGAGTGTATTAATTTAGGTAAAACACGATTTTGCTATACATTATTTCGATTCTTAGATATGCTCTTAATCTAAAACAGAAGATAAAGTATAGTAGCACTCTTTCTTGGTGTTAAGGTGTTAAGCTTTGTTTTTATGCCCCCAGCATCTACTGATGCGGGAGCATATAGTGATTGTCCTGTCCATCTGTTCATCCGTTTGTTCATTCGTTCATCGGTCCGTACGAGGTTAACCAAATGGGACCATTTCGTCTAGCATCAATACCCCTTACTAGAATGACTTGATACTAATGCAGATGTAACCTGTGACCATTCCTCATCTTCAGACATCACCTGACCTCAGTTTGACCTTGACCTCATTTTGGACTTAGGTTGCTTTATATGGGCCATCTCTTGGTTAACCAAATGGGACCGTTTAGTCTAGCATCAATACCCCTTACAAGAATGAATTGATACTAATACAGATGTAAACTGTGACCATTCCCCATCTTCAAACATCACCTGACCTCAGTTTGACCTTGACCTTGACCTCGTTTTGGATTTAGGTGCAAAATGTACCGACAAGGATGCCACTGGGGGCATCAAGCGTTTATTGAACGCCGCTCCTTGTTTGTGTGAGGAGAAGGTTGGTGGTGTTTAAATTCATAGCTCATTATCTATATGGAAAGCTAGATTTACAGATAAGCAGATGATTATTGGTAATTAATTGCAGATAGTACCAATTGCCAATATTGTTTAGACATGATTAAAATTGTATCTGTCTTGTTTTTCTTTACAGCCAGGTACCAACAGTTACAGACAGAGTATGTGGAGCTTGGAACCACCGTACAGGAACAGAAGTCCCTGATCAGTCAGCTGGAAGATGACCTACGTAACGTAAATGCCTTGTCGTCCATGTTCCGTGGCGAGGGCGAGGGAGTTGAGTCTGTAACTCCCGGCGCGGAGATGGTTGCTTCAGCTGTGAAAGAAGTCAGTACAGCCGGTAAGTTTTCCTAGTTCATCAATGAACTTACAAATACTTCAATATACTGTTAGTACAATCATGTTCTACAACAGTTTGTATTATGAATGTAATCCTTCTTGAATTTTAAAATTTCTATGAAATGAATTTAATATGAGGAAAATAAAAGCAAACTGAAAGAATACTTTTATTTAAATTTCTTTTAAAATGTTAATTACTACATTGTTTCAAGCACATGAATAAGTGAGAATTGGTTGAATTATTTTATACATGATCAGTTTACTTGCAGCAATGACCCCGCAGTCCCCAGATGGCTCCAAGTCAGCAGCTGACTCTTTGCTGCCCATTGTCCAGAGCCAGAGGGAGAGGTACAGGGTCCGAGCCCAGGAACTTGAGGCAGTAAATATACATTTTTTCTGAACTAACCAATGTCAAACAAAATGGAAGATTTTCACATTTTTGTAAACATTTTAAACACCGGGTGTATCTGGTTTTTTTTTTTTTTTTTTTTTTTTTTTTTTTTTTTGTTATTAATTTTTGATCATATTTATGAAGTATGCTTTATAAGTGATAAGTTTGGCTAATGAAATGATCATTTTGATATTATTCCGACTCATTGGATTTTTAAAGCGATATTTGAAAAAAATCAAAATTTTTGTTTCATAAGGATTTTTTTGTGCAAAGAATGGTAAAATTTTGTCTGCTTAATTCCAATTAATATAGCAGTTTTGAAATTTTGGTATTATTTTGTTCATCTTAAAGAGCTCTATCTTCTCATATTATTTACATCTTTATAGAACTAATCAATACAGCAAAAAAGTGACTCCAAAAAGCCATATGTATTTTTAACCATTAATATTTAAAAACTTAAAACTTGTTTTTGCTCAGAATGTCAAAAGTGGATTTATGGTATTGTGGAATAAGGCCAACAATTTGTCCATTTAATAAGCATAATTATGTAAATCAAACTAAATATACATTATTCAGAAGGTTTAAAGCAGGTTTCTCTCCTTGGACTGGAAAAATTGTCGATTTTGTGGCATGTTATCTACTGACTACGTAAACTGTTAAATTTCAGCAAACTATCGGTCAGCAACAACAGATCACGATGCTTCAGAACGAGATAGACAAGCTAAGATCTGACAACGTCAAACTGTACGAGAAAGTCCGCTACCTTCAGTCAGCAGGATACTCTACTAAGGTAATCTCAATTATACTTTAACCTTTACCCTGCTAAATTTCAAAAAAGGACTGGTCCATCTTCCAAACTGGACAGTACCATTTATTATTTGAAGGGGTATTCACTGGAAATTTACAGACTGAATCGTAAACAGTGCAGACCATGATCAGCCTGCACAGGCTGACCTTGGTCTGCAATGGTCGCAAAGGCAAAAATATTTGCCGCTAGCAGGCTAAAGGTTAACTCTAATCATGCTGGACATAACTGATTCTGCCTTTGCAACTAGTGCACATCCGTGCAGTCTGATCATGACCGGCACTGTTCGCTATTCAGTCAGTATTTTTTTGATATGCAACACTGGCGCCAGATCAGAAAGAAAATGCCTCTGTACATGTTATACCCTACCCCTAGGTATTCTATAAGAACCATGGTCATGAACGGGAAAATATACTAACCCATTTCAATCGCGTATTTCATACCTAAAACACGCAGTTCAGGGAAATGTGTACTACTGATATAAACAAGCGAATATTTATCTTCCACCGTGCACCAGTCACATTGTCTTAAAATTCCATATTGCAGAGATGCTCCATATATTTTATGCTTTCGTCAACGTTACAGAAAAAACTTGCGTGAACTCCCCTAATGAAAATCCGGGCTAGAGGTCACAGCAGTGTGCACATGTTAGGCGAAATGTAAACAAAAAAAACAGAATGCAAAATATTCACAGTTATACAATAAAACTCGAAATGATGAATGAAATTCATCTTGTATGTGATTTTGAATTTTAAATCATTCATTGGTAAACATCTGTTCTGTTTATTTAATTCATTTTGAACATTTATCCTGCATATACACATTTTAGCATACACGTGTCTTAAAATGACGATTGACATACATTTTCACATCAGCCAATCAGAATGGTTTTGTAATCTAGAACGGAACTCACCAGGGAAGTTCAAGCAAGTTTTTGTGTAACGTTGAAAAACTGTAAAGTACGCGTTGTTTTTCTAAGAGAAGAAGTATTGTAGAAATGTGACCTGTACACAATGGAAGATAAATTATCGCGTGTTTAATATCCATATTACACATTTACCGAACTGCGTGTTTTAGTTATGAAATACGCGATTGAAATGGGTTAGTATATTTTCCCGTTCATGACCATGGTTCTTATAGAATACCTAGGGGTAGGGTATAACATGTACAGACGCATTTTCTTTCTGATATGGCGCCAGTGATATGCACCCCTTTTAACAGTTAATGGTACTGTCCAAATTGATAGATGGTCAAGTTCATTATAGAAATTTAGCAGGGTAAGGGTTAATGTAGTAGAGCCATAATGACAGTTGTAAATTACCGTCTGATAACGGGTTCTTCCTAAGAGATTTAGGCATTCTGCAGTATGGATGAAAAGACAGCTGTTGAAATGAGCTTCATTTTTGTCCGGAGTCAGTGACAAAATACCATACAAGGATACATAATCACACAAATATTGCCTATCCACTGCATTAATCAAAGGGACATGATTTCACATATGAGCCGCACCATGAGAAAACCAACATAGTGCGTTTGCGACCAGCATGGATCAGGACCAGCCTGTGCATCCACGCAGTCTGGTCAGGAATCCGCGCAGTCTGGTCAGGATCCATGTTGTTCACTAATGGTTTCCCTAATTGCAATAGGCTTTGAAAGCGAACAGCATGGATCCTGACCAGACTGTGCGGATGCGCAGGCTGGTCTGGATCCATTGCTGGTTGCAAATGCACTATGTTGGTTTTCTCATGGTGCGGCTCATATGTGTGTCATTTTAAAAAAAAATTTAGATAGCATTTTTGTTGCAGTTGAAAATCTAAAAATTAAGGGGCGAAAAGCTTTGCAGTGTATTTTATCTGAAAAACTTCTTACCAGCGAATTCTGAAATAAATAAAATTGTGTATTTGTGTTTTCTTAAGGCACAAATCTTGGGTTCTTTGACAAATATTGCCAATAACAATAACAGATTGTATTGTTCCCGTAAAATCTTAAATGTGTAAGATTCCAGGGTTTTAGCTGTATACGTAACCTTAATTTGACGAGACTTTCATACGCAAAATGTGAATATTATAAATTTGATGCTTGTTAATATAGATTCACTGATATTATTCATTCACCTATCATGATAATAGGCACATTATAACAAGACCTTTGTTTATGTCTGGAATGACTGTCAGAGTGAAAGGAAATATCCATTATACTGTATTATGTCAAATACTGTCAAATTTTCACTGCATGGAAGCACATTAATTTTCATAAAGGTTTTAGGAAATTCATGTTATATATTTAATCACAGCAGCTGTGTCTCCCATTTTAATTTGACAGATATATGTCCCTCTTTTAAAGTTTAATAACTAGTAACTTTCATGTTTGAAACCTTCACTGGCATCAATATAAATGAATATATTCAAAAGGGGCATATCTCCCCCAATTTTTTATGTAAATATTTTCAAAAATTTTCACAGTTGCTGGAAAACTCTTGTCTATACTCCTTGGTGTAAGAATAGGAATATGTAGTAAATGTTGTCAGACAAAGTTTGTTCTTTCTAGTAGATTAGTTCATTTACACTTACTCTGTCAAATTTCTATAATGAACTTGTCCATCTTTCATTTTGGACAGTATCATTAACTGTTAAAAGGGGTGCTTACCAAAAAGATACTGACTGAATGGCGAACAGTGCAGACCATGATCAGACTGCAGCAGGCTGATCTTGGTCTGCACTGGTCGCAAAGGCAGAATTCACTTGCTACCAGCAGGCTAAGGGTTAAATATTGTATCTTACATAAAACCGGATAAAACCAAATACTTTGAAAGTTCCTCTTTGTATCTTATTGTATATTTCTTGATTCAGAAAAAGTTGTTTTACAGATAAAAAAAACATGAAACTACAATGCAGATACAAAAAACTTAACTGGAACTATGCATTGTTGTGTGCCTTTGACATATCATGACTTCATTTCTTTTCCAAGGCATGAATTTCATGCACTTTGTTGAAAACATGACATTGTAAGAAAATAGAGGTATAAATGCCATTTGTTATATTTTATTTCGCGTAACCTTTTTGCAAAATACAATTATTTATGCAAGAAAAAAAAAAGAGTCAAAAATTAGTGGTAGTGCCTACAAGAAAATCTAGAGTTGAATTTCACCAGCTGTTTTAAGTCTTAAAGGTCCGTAATGCTTTAAATTTTTATCTTAAAAACAGATTAAATAGCTTTCTTTCCAAATAGATGGTATGCGTAATTACATGGTTAGAAGAGCACTGCTTTTAATATTTCACACGAACTGTTACAGTTAGAGCCATAAAGGGAGGTAATAAAAACCAACAGATTCAATGAAACAGTCTAGTGTATTCAGCAATATTCAAACCTTTGACAAATGTTAAAGAAAGTATTTACCAGAAATAGGATTTAACAAGAAATTAATGTATTTTATGTTCATAACAGAAAATAGGGGCCGAATTTTGAAAAAAAGGCTTTATGTTATTATGTTGGAATATTATTATGGTTCTTTTTAAAATTTTTTTCAGCAGACCCCAAACTTTTTTAAATGATACAAAAAAAAAACTTTGGGGTCCCCAGAATCAAAATGTTATTATTTGGGGGATCAAAAAAGTCAAAATTAAATTTAAGATTTTAAAAATACTAAAATTTTTTTTGTTCTCCCGTTGTTTTTTTTAGCAAGAGAGTAAAAAAACTTTGGTTTGAATACCCTTTCCCAATAGAACAGAAGCCAAAAATTTCTTTTAAATATTTTTCAGTATAAAAAAGTTAGAAAATTTTAAAAATTTTAGCCGTGAGGGCCCAAGGGGGTTTTGCCTTTGCGGCCTTTGTCAGCGCCCCCTTTTTTGATTAGGGTTTTCGTTTTTGTCAGCGGGTTTTTCGATAACTTGTGAGAAGGGATTGAAATTTCACTTTAATTTATTCACTGTGAAATTTGATTAAAATGCACAATTTCCAAAACTCCATTTTTTTTTCCCAGAATTATCCCCTTTAAATTGTTTTTAAAAAATTTGGGGGGTGTTTTTGTTTATAAGTGGTATCTCAGCCCCCAACAAAAAAATTTTGGAAAGGGATATTAAAAATTCACAAAATTAAATCACTGTTTTGGGGTAAATTCCCTTTTGGACGGGCCCAAAACCTGTTTGCATTTTTATAAAATTATCCCCCGTTTTCGGTTAAAATTATTCATTTTAACGGGGTTGGGGTATGTCGAGCTTTTCCCTGTTTTCCCGAAGCTTTTTTTTATGAGAAAAGTATTGTTTTAAAATTTCCCTTGAAATTTTTGTTTTCATCAAATTCTTAAAAGCAAATGTTGTTTTTTTTTTATATTTAAATGGGCCTACTCCCAAGGAACTTGGGAAAAAAATCATTAAATTTTTTTCCCCCTTTTTGTTAAAAAAGGGAAGCATTTGGGAAATGCAAAAAATTTTGGTTTTTTTTTTAAATTAAGCAATAATTTCTGGACTTGTTGTTTAATTATGATGAAAAAGGGTCTTTAAAAATTTAAAAAAAACCTGTCAAAAACTTTTTAAGCCGAGCTAGTTGACATTTAAATGTCAGATTTAAATTTAGCAAATTTTTGAAATGCGGTAACTTTGATGTTGAAACAAAAAAATTTTACATAAAAATTTTAATTTTAAAAAATTTTTTAATTTTTTTAAAACAAAAATTTTGGAATTAAGGCATGCTCAATGGGGGAATCGATGGATTAAATACCCCTTTCCCTTTAAAAAAATGTTTATAGGGGGGTTTAATAAAAGGCAAATTTTTGGGAAAAAGCCCCAAGGGGAAGAAAAGGGTTATCAAAACCCAGCTCACACGGTGCCCAGGGAGTAAAATCATACAAATTTAAAAAATTTAAACAAAAATTCCCAACCTACTGTTAACAAGATTTAAAACAGACACAATTAAAAATCTATTTGCCCCACGGCAGGTTAAGAGTCGGGGGGGGTCTGGGAGACATATTAGCCTTCTTGTGCGGGTTTGGGTTTTTTCTTTTGTTTTAATTGAATTTAAAATTTTATTTCGAAAAACCCAAACCCCAATTTTGCTTTTATAAAACCAATAAAAAGATTTGCATTACTTTTTATTTTTGAAAAAATGTTCACATTTTAAAGTTTTATTTTGTTAACTTTTATAATGATCACAGATCACAAAATTTTGTTTATCCATCATGAAATATACTGAACTGTGAATAACAATTTTTAATAACGTACGGGCTTTTGTCAGGCTTGAAATAAGTTTGTCAAAATAAAGAAAATGTGATTGTGTAATCTGTATTCAAAAATGTCAATTTCTCTTACACAAGAACAAAAAACAAGGGGGCCATAGGGCCCCTGACGCTAAAACCGGGCATTTTTGACTAAAGATCACAAGATCAACTTTTTGACCAGTTAAATAAGAATGATAAAAATGTAGCCTCTAAAGATTAACTAGTTTTTCCCTTTGATTTGATTTGGGCCCTGTTTTGCCCCCACATGACCCAGATTAAAACTTGACTAAAAAACTAAATTAACTTTTGATTAAGTTCATGAAGATGCAGTCATAAAGTGGCCTTGGAGTGTTAAAAAGGGTTTTCCCTTTGTTTTGCCCACGCCCATTTTTAACCCACCTGCCCTAGTTTATTTGGCCTATAGATCATCAAGATTAAAATTCGACAAAGTTTCTTTAAGTAGGTCAAAAATGTGGCCACTCAGTGTTAAAAAGCTTTTCCTTTGATTTGACCGGTTAAGCACCTATTTTTGACCCAGACGCCCATATAAAAATTGTCCAATATTTTTTTGGGGTAAATTTGACCAATTTTCTTAAGAGGGGGCCAAAAAAATGTGACCTCTGAGGTAACAAGTTTTTCCCTTGTTTTTATGGTGACCTATTTTTTCCCCACTTGACCCAATTAAATCGATCATGGAATTAATTTTAACATTCGGACCAAGTTTCATGAAGAAATGTCTTAAATGTGACCTTACGTGTTAACAAGTTTTTCCTTTATTTGACTTGTGATCTGTTTTTGATTAAAGATGCCCCAACATCAAAGGCCAAGATTTTATGAGGGTAACCCTGACCAAGTTTCAAAAAGACAAGTCAAAATTGTGCCCTCTAGAGTTTTAACAGTAAATTTTGACGACGAACGGACACAGGGCGATAAAAAAAGTCACCTTGACATTTTTGTGCTCAGGTGAGCTAAATGTAAGTTGTCACAGGAGGACGAATATACCCCCCCCAAAACCCCTTTAAAAGAACTAACCAAATAAAAAGCAGCTTTTTTTGAGCTTTTACCTAAGACCTAAAAATTCAATCCCCATAGTTTATGCCCCCCCAAGGTTCTCAATTTGTTGTATGGAAAAGTTTTAAAATTTTTCCGGGTATCCGACCTTTGGAACAAAAAACAATAAGGTAACTGGGCAAGCCAAACTTGTAAAAATTTTTGTGTTCTCCCCCCAAAGCACCCTGAAGTTTTGCCCAACAAGAGTGCCAGAAGCACAATATACGCCCTCACAGTAAATTTCTTCCCTTAGCCCTGATTTAAAATAAAATTTATTTGTGGTTTTTTAGTAATCATTGAAAGTCATTTTTTTTTCTAAGTCAAAAAAAACCCCTTACCAGGTAGAGATACTTTTAAAATAACCTAAATTTAAAGAATCTAGTTGTACCACAGAAAAGTGGCTTGTTTTTCCTACGGTCAATTTAAAAAAAAAAGTTACAATATAATTTATTTATAGTAAAAACAAGGAAAAGAAATTTTAAAAAAAAAAAAAAAAAAAAAAAAACCCCATAAAAAAAATTGTAAGTCCACACAAAAATCTTTACCGGGAGGGATTGGTCAAAATAACCTCAAAATTTGTGTGATGCATGTTGTACTAAAAAAAAAGGGGTCTCGATTTTTCCCCTACGACTAGAAATAAAAAAAGTACAATATAAGCTATTTATAGTAACAAAAAAGGGGAATTTAATTTAAAAAAAGGGAAAAGGCATGAACTTTCATTCAAGGGGTAAATTGTCCCAGATTTACATAAAAAATCCCTTCAGGAAGAAAAAATGTTTTCGACAAAGTCATTCTTGTATCTGACCTTTGGTTTAAGTGTGATTGCCCTTTTCCAGGGCCCCTTTTCTTGGCAGACACTGCCCAGGGTGGTAAAACATTGTGCAAAGTTATATCAAAATCTTCTATGCAAAAAGAAGAAAGTCCGACAAGGTTTTCATTCTTGTATCTTTGCCCTCTAATTTGGCCCTTGCCCTTTTGCCTGGGACCTGGTTTTTCGCATGCCCCTTGCCCGTGGGAGAACATTTTGTCAACTTATATCAAAAATCCCCCATGCATAAAGAAAATGCTCGGACAAGTTTTTTTTCTTGTATCCTTTGATCCCTAAGTGGCCTTTGACCAAAACCCCCTAGGGACCGGGTTTTCGGCAGACATCCGTCCAGATGATAAAACAATTGTGCCAATTTTCATAAAAACCCCCCCATGCATGAAAAGAAAAATAGCTGGGACAAAGTCTTTCTTGAATTTGACCTTTGCCCTTTAAAGTTACCCGCCCTCAGCCCTAGGGACCTGGTTTTTGGCATGAAAAATCCGTCTTTGTGGTGAACAAAGTCCAAGTTTCATCAAAATCCCTTAATCAGTAGAAAATACTCCGGACAAAGTTGGGAGCCCCCCCCCCCCGGGGGCTTTCCCCAAAATTACGTCCTTTTTCAAAGGGGCGTATAAAAACCGTTTTAAAAAACCGTTATTTATTTGTTAATTTAATTCACCCCGACCAGGATAGGTCTATGGCGATTTTCCCATTTTTTAATGGGGAGGAAACCCAGGGCCCCCCCGTGCATCATTTTAAAAACGGGCCGGGGTTTCCCTTTGACCGGCCCAACTGACCTAACCTTTTGGGGTCCCCTTTGGGGTCAAAATAACCTCCCTAACAATTTTCATGACCACCAAGCTCCAATTAAATTAAAAAAACATTTCACGTTTTGCCTTATTTTTGACCTGACCTATGACCTAAAAGAAAACCTGACCGATTTCATGAGTGACACCTATTACCAAATTTTACACCCCTAGGCTCAAGGTCTCAAGTACATTCGGAAAGGGTTAAACTTTTTCAAAACATGGCCTTTGCCCTTTTGATCTTTTGCCCCTAAAATTCAAAAAACGAAATTTTACATGTTACACCGTTTTAAAAAGCATGACCCAGGCCAAAGCGTTGCAGTTATCTTGCCTTTGACCTACTGACCCCAAAGTCGAATTTGCCTTAATATGCCCAAAAAATTTTTAAATCGAAATTTTTCATGGTTTTTTCATCTGGAAGCCATAAAAACCTACTCCCCAAAAGACAGACAAGCTTACGGCAGGGGGGATAAAAAAAACATTCTCTTTAAAATCTCAGAAAAATAGAGAACTAATCCCCAGGAAATTTGTCAAGCCCACCAGCTTCAAAAGGACGGAGTTGTGCATGACACTTCTTGCCTATGAGGAAAACATTTAGAAAAATAAAAGAATTGCAAAAATTTAAAAATATAATTTATTTAAGTAACAAAAAAGGGAAGCAAAATTTAAAAAAAAAAATTTAAAAAAAAATTCCCACAAAAATCCGCACCACAGGATAAGTCAAAATACACCAAAAAATGGATGTAACATGATTTTTACTAAGAAAAGTGGTTTTGTTTTTTCCCCTACGACCTAATAAACAAGTTACAAATGTAACATTTTAGTAACAACAAAGGAAGTAATTTGGGATTTTATGATAACCCCGTCGATGAGAGAACAATTGTGCCAAGTTACATCAAAATCCCTCTATGCATCAAAAAAAATGCTCCAGCCAAAGTCTTTCGTACGACTTTTGACCTCAAAGTGTGACCTTGCCCTTAGCCCTGGTTCTTCCCATACACTCCTTCAGGTGGTAAAAATTTGGCCCAAATTTAAATAAAAGCCCCTCCATGGTGAAGAAGAAAGGCCCCAGAAAAGTTGTCATTTTTTCCCTTTGACCTCAAGTTGCCCTTGACCTAGCCTGGGGGCCTGGTTTTTTGCCATGACACCCATCTTATGATGGTGAAAAATTTGCCAATTACATCAAAATCCCCCAGCATGAAAAAAAAAATGCTCCGGCAAAGTCATTTTTTTTTTGCCTTTGCCCTTTAAAGTGTGATCTTCCCCCTTTGAGATGGGAACCCGGGGGCGCGCTGCACCGTTCAGGGGGAAACATTCATACCATATTAAATAAGATGCTAATGCTTTCCAAAAATTTTGGTCGGACAAACAAACCGGGGGGACACACCACCACTACACCAATAGATTTTTGGAAACATGTCTCGCTTCCGCAACGGGCTCACAATAAAAAAACCAATGTGATAATCCATTATTTTAAAAGTAAAAAAGGTTTAGTAAAACACTGCTTTTCTCAAAATAATTTAGTTTTAAATAAACCCTGAATTTCCTTTCCCTTAAAAAGTTTTTTTTTTTTTAAATTCCCTTGTTCTTCTGTCTTTTTTATTTTCTGGTGTTTTTTTCTTGTTTTCAAGAACGGGATTTTTTGACCTTTCCTTTTTGTGTGCCTCTTCAAGAAGTAAACCCCTGAAAAAAACAGAAATAAATTGAAAATTTGATAAAAGGCCCCAACCAATTTTCTAAAGACCCACGAAAAATGGCCCATAGAGTGGTCACAAGAAAAAGTTTACCGACGCATGGAGGACGACGGATGGGGCACTATCACAAAAGCTCCCCTTGTCCTTTGTGACAGGTGAGCTAAAAATAAATATCGAGAACCGCTTCGCGGTAACACAAAAATTAAAAAAAAAAAAAAAACCATTTGTTATGTGTTTTTTGGGGAAATGTTACCTTGCATTTTGGGATGTTGGGGAAAAAATGCAATATTTTGGATGGGAAAGGGGCCCCAATGTGGGCCCCTGTATAAAGGATAAAACCCTCCCGGCTAACAATTTCGACAAGAAATCATTTAAAAAGTTTTTTTTTCGGAGTTCTAAGGGAAATTAAATATTTGGGGGTAATTTGAAAGAGGCCCCAACCCCAGCTTCGTGAAGTTTGGTGTAAAATCGCCCAGTGGTTCTAAAGAAGTTTTTAAAAAATTACGGCACATCAGACTAACTATTTTGTCCCCCCGTGACGGTGATCGAGCTAATAATGTTTAAAATTTTTGAAAACAGTTTTAAATTTTAGGGTTTGTCCGAAAGTTTTATCATCAAAAAAATAATGGAGTTTTTACTAAGGTCAAAAAAAAATTTTTGTTTCCGGTAACATGCTAAAAAAATTAGGGTAGGTAGGTCGGGAAAAAATTTTTTTTGGATTTTTTAAAAATTTTTTTTAGGGAACTTTTTTGGGAAAATTTTTTTTGTGCAAAAAAAGAAAAAAAAATAGGGGGGGGTTTTGCCCCTAGAGTATCAGTAAATTTAATTATAACATCACGTCCATGTTTAAAGCATAAAAAGTGCAAAATTTTTCAATTTTTGTCAAAAAAATTGAAAAAAATTTTTCAAAGCAAAAGGGGGACGGACCGCCATTTTGGGTCGGGCCAAAAATTTTTGGTAGGTCAGGATACAGGAAACAAAAATATTTTTTTTTCGCCCAAGTTCCCCTTTGGGATTTGATTCTATGCACTGATTTAATCCAAAATCTGTTTACACAAATACAAAATTTTTATAATATATCATGCCTTTGAATGATTGAAACTGCCCCCATGGGGCACAGCTGCAAATATAAAAAAAGAAACAAAGATGAAAACCCTTTTGAGCCGCAGCAATGGTTTTAGCTTTTAACAAGCACTTGGGGCAGTACAACAATACTGTAAATAGACCAAGATGCCTGAAAAAAGTGAAAAGGGGACAAAAAAAAAAAAACCGGACAACCGCTTTTGAAATTTTTAAAGGAAGACCAACACCTTTTTTCAGTTATCAATTTCAGCAATAAGAACCCCATACATCATTTGGGATGGGGGGGAGAAATTTGTTAAATAAAACTTTTTTTAATGAAATAAAACGTAGCAAATTTTTTCAAAAAGAAAGAAAGAAGTAATGCGGTTAAAAATTTTAGTTTTTAAAAAAAAAAAGTCAGTTGAGTAGTTTGTTTACACGACTGACCAGCCAGAAAAACCAAACATTTATATGTCAAAGGGTCCACAAAGGGCCCCGAGGTGAGGGGGTTCGAAGGGGGAAAGGTTCCCTCGTGGGTCTGGAGGGCGATGACCCTTAAAAACCGGAAACGCCCCCCCACAAAAAAAATTTAACTTTTAACACACAATAGATCTGTTTTGAATTTCCCTCCATGTTTTTCTTTGTGAGTTTTTTCATGCGGTAGAAAAAAATTTTTCACCAGTGAATGTAAAAGTAAATTATACGGTATAAAAAAAACTGTGTCAACGTCACCTTTCATGTTGATTCAAAATTTTTTTACGAAAAAAACAATTTATTGCTTTTTTTTTTAACTGGGTGGGACCTTTAATAGTAGGGGTGTGACGTGATCTAAGGCGAATGCGTTGGGACCGCGCAATGGGGGTCTTGACAGGTATGAAAAATTTCTTTTAAACCCTTTGAATTTCCCGGGACCTTTTTTACTTGGGGTCGACCTTTACTTTTCGGTTTATGAAAAGGCAAAAAAAAGAGGTAAAGCAGCTAAAAATCTTTCGTCCCCCCCAGTTTTTTATGAACCGGAGCCCCAAAGCTACAAGGTTTTTTTGGTATCTGACAGTCATGATTTATAAACGTATAACTTTAAAAGTATTTGAGTATGGGCATGCAAAATTCAGTTTTAATAACCATGCTGGAAACAAAATAGAAAATTTTCCAAGCCTACCCAATTCACAATTTCCCGAATTTAAAGCCGGGGAATTTTTTAAAAATAAAACAAAAGGTCTAGTCATACCCAAAAACTTCATCATTTTTGGGCTCTCGACTCGGGATTCCGGGAACGGGAAATAAGATCGGACCAAAAAAATGTGGCGGCTTAGTTTGAAATTTTGGGGCTCAAAATTTAAATTTTTTTACCCAAAATACTGCAAATTTTTGCAGAGTTTTTTCTGTTGCTTAATTTGAAATCTACTTTTTAAATTTAGACTTCAATTTAAAAATGTTAGAAACCTAAAAAAAACTGCGAACTTCAAAATTTTTTGCACTTTTCTTGGGGACAATTTTTTGCGTTTTAAAACCCAAAAGACCCTTTAAAGTAATTTTGGGAAAGTATCATTTATGGCGTAATTTAACTAAATGGCTGAAAAAAGGCAAGGCAAATTTTTGTACCAATATTTTAAAAAGCGATTCAACGTAACAGTACAATTTGTAAAATAGCCTGCGTTTTTAGATTTAATTATAAAATAGACTCACATTTTTTTATAACAGTAACCACAACAAAAAATGGCTAACAAAAAGATGTTTTCCTCAAAAAGAAAAACGAATCTACAACATTAACAAAAACCGCAAACCCTTTTTATTATTTGTATTTTCAAAATAAATTGTGTGAAATTTTATCTTTATCATTCCATGAAATTTACTCAATTTGCGATCCAAAATTTTAGCCCCTGGATTTGAAAGTAATTAAAACTTCGCATGATTATGGGTTTTGACAACTCTTAAAATCTTGCATTTTTTGAACAGTTTGAATTTATTCTTTAATTCGACCCAAAAAATCGAGCATGCTTCAAAACTCCAGAAAAGGGTGTATTTTTTTAATTTCGAACTTTTGGGGTCAAAATGACTTTATTTTAAAAAAGTGGAGTTCAATACCAATTTATTTAAAAAATTGGGGTTCAGTAGACGTTAAACAGTATACATATTTCCAAAAAAAGTGAGCCCAATTTCATGTCTGCGCCAAGTTGGGTTATCAACGCTATTTCCCCCTTGACAATTTTCACGTGTAAATGAGTGTGGAAAACGAAACAAAAAACCTAGATAATGTAATGCATTAACACATAATTTTTGAACTTCAAAAATTAGCATATAAAAATTGAAAAAGGGAAATAATCTACCAAAATGAAAGGCAACCAATTTTTTATTTTTTTTTGTGTCATATGAACGATGAACCAAGTTTTTTAAAGAAAATCTTTTCTATTTTCAAAAAATGTTGTTTTTTTGTGAAAACCCATCGGGCAATGTTTCCGCCCGTTTAAAATTATTTTTTTCTAAAGCCATCCCATTCCCATAAAAATAAAGATATTTAGGCCCGGGACAGTTACGGGAGAATCACAAGCTCAACTTAAAACTGGTTACATGCAGGAGCCTAAGAAAATTTAAAAATCAAAAGCCCCTTTCAAATGAGAATAAATAAAAATGTAAAAAATAAGGAATTTCATTTTTTTATGGGTGGGGGGGTTTTTTTTTAAATTATTTTTATACAATGGAAAGTTGAACCAAAGTTTTTAAAAAGTAAAAAGGTCCCAAACCCTGCACATGCTGTAATGGAGTGCCGTCCAAAATTCAATAAAGTAAAATAATTCCCTTAAACAGTCATGCCTCATTTCCTGCAAATAAAAATCAGGGTTTTTTAATTTTAAAAATTTAATAAGGCTTTGTAACTAAGAAGTTCAAAAAAACAAAAAACCGGAAAAGGGAATTAAATACGATTGAAAAAAGGGCACAAAGGTGAAAATTCTCTCATTCCCCCAGCTGAAGAACTCGTTTGGAGAATGTTTTTGATTTCCCCAAATTTTCAAAATTCGGGGCCAGTGAATCTACCTCACTCAAATATAAAAAATGTTCAAAATGTCCCCTTTAAAAAAGCTACTCATATTGAATAAAGATGTTGATCCCAAAATTAAAACAGTTTAGTCACGTTTCCGGCTATTGCTTCTGACGCAATAAAAAAACAGCTTACTTTGAAAATTCTTTTGAGTGCAGAAATCTTTTTGTGCGGATATTTCGTTTTCGCTATGATCTACACGTTTAACATAACGAAGACGTGATATCCCCCAATTTTATCGGGTCGCGCACGCCCATGGTCCCCAAACCCGGGAAACCCCTATTTTTTTATTTGGTAGTTTGTGTTTTTGGGTACCCTCGTATTTACCGTGGGGATTGATCCCGTTTTTCGTTTGCGACGAAAACGGTAAAACGATTTCCCCAACTTTGAGGTAATGTGTTGTTGAGAGGGGGGGAGGAGGGAAGGGACAAGGGGGTGGGGGGGGGGGGGAGCAAAAATTTTTGGGGTTTTAAAAAATTTAAAAGTGTAAAATAATTTCTATTAAAGACCCCCTCCCCACCCCCCCCCCCACCCCCCCCAAAACCCCTTAAGAAAAGTTTTAAAATAGTGTTTAAGACTTTAATTTTAGAAGGATATTTTTGAATTTTTTTTTTTTTTTTCAGTTTTTTAAAAACCCAATGAATCAAAAAGGCTTTTATACATTAAATGAAAAATGTGTCATTTTAATAAAAAAATTTTTGTACACCTTGAATATTCTAAAGTTTAATTTTTTAAAAAAATAAAAATTTCATAAAAAAAAAGCAACACTGGAAGTTGTTTTTTAAATCTCCTTTTCAGTAAAAAAAGCATTAATACACAATTTGTTTTTTTTTAACAAAAAAAAAAAAAACATTTTAAAATATTATTTGAAAAGATTAGTATGAAAAATAAATTTAAATTGGAGAGAATTTTATTTATTATAAACAATCAAAATTTTTCAAAACGTATAAAATTTAAATTTGCATTTTGAAGAATTTTTGCATTAAATGGCATAATTAACACCTAAAAAGTTTCCCTGAAAACATGCAGAGTCATTTTTCAACCCTTTTTGTTAAATATTTGGGGTTTTTTTAAAAATTGCCCTTGTGTTTTAAAAGGGATGGCAATATGTCTCTGGTGCAGCAGGATGCAAATGTAGTTTGGACCTATTTTTTAGACGTCAATCACTAAAAAGCTGACCTTCTCTTTTTTGAAAAATTTTAAATTTTCCCAAAGGGCTGCAGTTCAAAAGGACCCTTTTCTTTTTTTTGTATAAAAACCCAGTTTTTTTTTTGAAAACATTTCATGGATTGAAAAGAAGTCAGGGTCATTTTTTTATTGCAAAAGAAGTATATTTAGTCCAACAAATAAAAATCAAAAAGATAAAAAAATAAGACCCCCAAAATTAAATAGTGGGTATGACCCAAGTTTATGAAAGAAGCTACCAAAATACAAGCAACACAAAAACATTGCAAAGAAAATAAATAAGTAAGTAAATTTTTTTTAAGTGACATTGTATAAAAATAATGTACAAAGCAAAAAAACAATTTTCAAACACCGGCCAATAGGGGCCTATAAATCCTTAAAGATATAACTTTTTTAACAACAATCTTTAAAAATTTTTACCCTAAATCTCATGTAATAAAGAAAATTCTGAAATATTTAAACAAAAAATCAAGAATTTTCAAAAAATTTTATCCGTTTTTTCATGCAGCGCAAAATAAATAAGTAAAAGCTATACAGTGCCAAAAAAACTTATATATTTTAAATGAAATGCAGCAAGCATTTTTTACCACATTTTGGCTATTTTGGGTCTCCCGTCAGGGATGTATTTTTACAGCTGGAAATACATAAAGGTCATTATATAGGCATGGTTTAAAAAAGGGGTCCTTAGAGGCCAAAAAGTCAGTGATTATTGGGCAAAGGCTGGTTAAAATAGGGGTTCCTTAAGTGCCCCAAAAGCAATGAGTATTGGACAAAGGATGGTTTTAAAAATTGGGTCCTTAGATGCCCCAAAAGTCAGGAATTTACAAAGGGGATGGAAATATGAGGGTCCTTAGAGTGCCACAAAAGTCATGGTTATTGGACAAAGGCATGGTTAAATATAGGGGTCCTTAGAGTTTCACAAAAGTCAGTGAGTTATTGGACAAAGGCATGGTTAAATATAGAGGTCCTTAGAGTGCCACAAAAGTCAGTGAGTTATTGGACAAAGGCATGGTTAAATATAGGGGTCCTTAGAGTGCCACAAAAGTCAGTGAGTTATTGGACAAAGGCATGGTTAAATATAGGGGTCCTTAGAGTGCCACAAAAGTCAGTGAGTTATTGGACAAAGGCATGGTTAAATATAGAGGTCCTTAGAGTGCCACAAAAGTCAGTGAGTTATTGGACAAACACATGGTTAAATATAGAGGTCCTTACAGTGCCACAAAAGTGTATTACTGGACAAAAGCATCTCTTACAGTGCCACACAAATCTGTGAATTACTAGACAAATACATGGTTAAATACATGTACTGTGAAATCATTAATATTCGTGGGGGACTAATTTTCATGGATTTCTTGGTTGTGCCAATCCATGAAATTTAATCCCAACGAACAAGTAAAATTCCCATTCATTTTATGTTCAAAAGTTGAAATCCACGAATTCATATCCCCACGAAATTGCTGTTTTGACCAGAACCACGATATTTCTTGCCCATGAAATTAAATGAATTTACAGTATGCGGGTTCTTACAGCACCACGCAAATCAGTGAATTATAAGCATGGTTATAAATATAGGGGTTCATACAGGGCCACATAAAGATAATTAGCTTGGTTAAATATATGGTTTCTCACAGCACCTAACAAATCAACAAATTATTAGCATGCTTACCATAAATATAGGGGTTCTTACAGTATTTAGATGCACATTTTTAATCTAAAATAGATCTTTTCTTATTAGATTAGTTGATATCTCCATAACCACTCTTGCAACTCATACATGAAAATCTGAGCTAGATTCTGAACTTTGACATTCATTTAGATTCTGGTTTTAGATTTGAAACTTTAAAAGCATTATGTCAGCCATCAACGAAAGTTTCAAAATTGACTGCCAGTTTAATCTGTCGATAACCATATTTAGTAACTATCAGCATTGATGAATGGCAATTTTATTGCAGGCTGCTGGTCACCATGATGATGGAACATTGACCAAATACTCTACCCAGTACGAGGAGCGTCTGGATCCATTCTCATCTTTCAGCAGAAAGGTCAGTCATAGGTGTTTCTTTTTAATCCCCCGCCGTGGCGGAGGGATTATAGGAATGGTCTGCGTCCGTCCGTCCTTCCGTCCTTCCGTCTTTCCGTCCTTCCGTCCTTCCGTCCGTCCGTCCTTCCGTCCGTAACAAAATCGTGTCCGGTCCATATCTCCTAAACCCCTTGAAGGATTTTCATGAAACTTGGGTCAAATGATCACCTCATCAAGACGATGTGCAGAACCCATGAGTCAGCCTTGTCAGTTCAAGGTCAAGGTCACAACTCAAGGTCAAAGGTTTGAGCCTGCCATTTTGTGTCCGCTCTATATCTCATAAACCCCTTGAAGGAATTTTATAAAACTTGGGTCAAATGATCACCTCATCAAGACGATGTGCAGAACCCATGAGTCAGCCATGCCGGCTCAAGGTCAAGGTCACAACTTAGGGTCAAAGGTTTTGAGCCTTCCATTTTGTGTCCGCTCTATATCTTCTAAACTCCTTGAAGGATTTTCATGAAACTTGGGTCAAATGATCACCTCATCAAGACGATGTGCAGAACCCATGGGTCAGCCTTGTCTGCTCAAGGTCAAGGTCACAACTCAAGGTCAAAGGTTTGAGCCTTCCATTTTCTGTCCTCTCTATATCTCCTAAACCCCTTGAAGGAATTTTATCAAACTTGGGTCAAATGATCACCTCATCTAGACGATATGCAGAACCCATGAGTCAGTCATGCCGGCTCAAGGTCAAGGTCACAGCTTAGGGTCAAAGGTTTGAGCCCTCCATTTCGTGTCCGCTCTATATCTCCTAAACCCCTTGAAGGAATTTTATAAAACTTGGGTAAAATGATTACCTCATCAGAACGATGTGAAGAAATTATGAGTCAACCATGCCAGCTCAAGGTCAAGGTCACAACTAAGGGTCGAAGGTTTGAGCCTTCCATTTTGTGTCCACTCTGTATCTCCTAAACCCCTTGAAGGATTTTCATCAAACTTAGGTCAAATGATCACCTCATCAAGAACTCATGAGTCAGCCATGTCAACTCAAGGTCAAGGTCACAACTGAAGGTCAAAGGTTTCAGCTCTGTATCTCCTAAACCCCTTGAAGGATTTTCATGAAACTTGGGTCAAATGATCACCTCATCAAGACGTTGTGCAGAATTCATGAGTCAGCCATGTCAGTTCAAGGTCAAGGTCACAGCTAAAATCAAAGGTTTACCCTTTCACTATCCATAGCAGTGGCGGGGGATATAGCTGTCTTTCTGACTGCCTTGTTGTTTTTATTTTTGGCGTGAATGAATAATTATCTGAACTTGAAAAAGTACATTTCAAACCTCTTTGTAAAGTCTAACACAGCTACTGTAAAAGCACATATTTTCGCTTGGTTAAAATTTCGTGAATTTGAAATTTTGAGTATGTTTGCGAGGTTTTATATTCGCGAAATTGTAAAAATTGTATCCTACTTGAATTTGAATTATACTAATGGTAAATATGTATGCGAGGATTAATTTTCGCTAGATGTAGGACCTCGCGAATATAGCGAAATTTAAACCCTTGTGAAAATTTCTGCTTTTACAGTATATGACCTGCCTTAAAATGTCACCATATTTCCTTCCTGTTTGTGTACAAACAATACAGTTTTACTTTTTTTTGAGAGAGAGAGACCACAAAGGTGGTAAAAGGATGTTTAACTTCTGGCTTAATATTTTATATTTATATTTTTTTAAAAATTAAGCATTTTCACGAATAATTATTTCCAGTTCTGTTTCCTATGATTTCAGGAGCGGATAAAACGTTACATGAATCTCAAACCATATGATAAAATCACACTCAGTATGGTAAGTTCTTCTGCAGACATATTGAGTAAAACACCTTAAGTTCTAAATTAACATTTTTAGCTCGACTTTTAGAAGAATGAGGAAGGCTATTGTACTTGTCCTGGGCGCCAGTGTCACAATCGCCGTCAGTTATGCTGTTGCATTCATGTTAATGGCTTCTCAATTTCACTGTCTTCTGAACTACTGCCTCTATTATCATTAGAACTTCACATACTGGTTGATTTTGGTGAGGGGCAGGCATTTGATAGTTTAGGGACAGGTATCCTAACGGTCAATGTTAGTAGGGTGATAAAAAAGCTTGTGAGAGTTTGCAAAAAAGCAGATTATCCAGCCCCTTGTGCTAAGTATGGTTTCGTTGTTGGGACACTTTTAGCAATATGTTATTAAATGTGATCAGTGCTTCACTGATTATTCTACTGGAAAAGCAAACAAATAAGTGAAATGATGAAATTCCATGTTTACTTTTACTTGTGTCATTATTAGAAGTCATGCATATACAACAAGTACTTTTTGTGGGATGTTATTCTCATACTGTCATCCACCTTTTTTGAAGAAAAAAAAGGGGACATGGTAATAGGCTGTGTCCTTCCATCTCACATTTTTTGTCTGGTCCATAACTGCCATTCATGAAAGGATTTTGAAATAACTTGGCACAAATGTCCCAATAATGAGACAACATGTCATCCGCAAGAGCCAGATCCCTAGCTCCTAGGTCAAGGTCACACTTAGAGGTCAAAGGTTAATAGAATCTATTTTGTGTCCGGTCCATAACTCTGTTATTTATCAAAGGATTTTGAATAACTTTACACAAATGTTCCCTGCCATTCATCAAGGGATGGCACAAATGTTCTCCATAATGAGACGATGTGTCGTGCGCAAAACCCAGACCCCTAGCTCCAACATCAAGGTCACATTTAGAGGTTAAAGGTTAACATGGTCTGTTTCTTGTCTGGTCCATAACTCTGTCATTCATCAAAGGATTTTGAAATAACTTTGCACAAATGTTCCCTATACTGAGTTGATATGTCATGCACAAGACCCAGACCCCTAGCTCCAAGCATAGATTTTATGTTAAAGCTGTAAGGCATTGATTTTATGTCAACGATGTAGAGATTTTATTTCAAGTAAAGGATAATGATAGAGAAACAGTTACAATGAACTTAATTGCTTGTTTGCTGATGGTGAAACTGAATGATTATTTTTGTTACAGGGCAAGTTCATCATGGGAAACAAGACAGCTCGTACATTTGCATTCTTCTACACGGTTCTCCTACATTCTCTAGTCTTTGTTGTAAGTTCTCAAATTTTACATTGCCTATTCTTTGTTGTAAATATCAGCTCCTTCATTCTCCAGTCTTTGTTCCTTCATTCTCTAGCCATTGTTGCAAGTTCTAAACTCCTTCGTTTTCTAGTCTTTATTGTAAGTTCTCAGCTCCTTCATTCTCTAGTCTTTGTTGTAGGCTATCAACTCCTTCAGTCTCTAGTCTTTACTCCTTTATTTTGTAAGTCTTTGTTGCAAGTTAACAACTCCTTGATTCTCTAGTCTTTGCTGCAAATTCTTTACTCCTTCATTCTCTAGTCGTTGTTGCAAGTTCTGAACTAATGGAATTCTATATTAACCATAAAGTGGAACTGTATTGTCTATAAAGTGGAACTCTATTGCCCATAAAGTGGATCTCTGTTGTCCATAAAGTGGAACTCTGTTAACTATAAAATGTAACTCTGTTAATCATAGAATGGAACTCTATTAACCATAAAATGGAACTCTGTTGTCCATAAAATGGAACTCTGTTGTCCATAAAATGGAACTCTATTAACCATAAAGTGGAACTATATTAACCATAAAATGGAACTCTATTAACCATAAAGTGGAACTATATTAACCATAAAATGGAACTCTATTAACCATAAAATGGAACTCTGTTAGCCATAAAATGGAACTCTATTAACCATAAAATGGAACTCCATTGTCCATAAAGTGGAACTATATTAGCCATAAAGTGGAACTCTATTAACCATAAAGTGGAACTCTGTTAGCCATAAAGTGGAACTCTGTTGTCCATAAAGTGAAACTCTGTTGTCCATAAAGTGGAACTCTATTAACCATAAAGTGGAACTCTGTTAGCCATAAAGTGGAACTCTGTTGTCCATAAAGTGAAACTCTGTTGTCCATAAAGTGGAACTCTATTAACCATAAAGTGGAACTCAGCCGTAAAGTGGAACTCTAATAACCATAAAGTGGAACTCTATTAGCCATAAAGTGAAACTCTGTTGTCTATAAAGTGGAACTCTAGTAACCATAAAGTGGAACTCAGTTAGCCGTAAAGTGGAACTCTATTAACCATAAAGTGGAACTCTATTAACCTTAAAGTGGAACTCTGTTAATCATAAAGTGGAACTCTATTAGCCATAAAGTGGAACTCTGTTGTCTATAAAATGGAACTCTATTAAACATAAACGTTTAATGGATTCCATGATCCCAAAGGACCTGAAAATATAACAATGCTTACTTTTAAACATTATTAAGTGTTTGTTGTAAAATAAATTGGATGGAGGTTTTCATAAATTATGACCACTTTTTTTAAAACACACCAAATCATTTGATATAGATTTATAAACTAATCAGGGCACTTTCTTAAATTTAAAAAAAAATTGTAAAAATCTTAAGGCGTGTCCCGTTTAAATTATAATGCTTTATTAAAATATCAGAAGTGACAAAATTAGCAAAATGTTTTAATTTTGCTCTATTTCCTGTGTTTTGACATAAAATTCTGTAATTCAGTAAACCGTTAATTCTGACATCGCATTCTTAAAATTTGATATTTCAGGTGCTGTACAAGTTGGCGCATACAGAGTCGGTAAAACGCGACACGTCGCTGGAATGTCATCAAGAGTAAGATATACAACACACTTTTCTTATATCTCTGACATTTTTACAATTATATTTCTGACATTTTCACAATTTCATGCAGTTGTCACGAAAACAGAACAAATTTTATCCAGTATTTTATCTCATTTGCATGTAAAAATTAGTTTTCATGAATCTAATTAAGACGGTTTTAGAACTAAGAAAAGAAAAAGAGAAAACACCACATACTTTCATCTATCTTTTGCATTTTGGTATAACCCTTACTATGCTTGACACATTTTGCTCTGCCTTTGCGACCAGTGTAGATCATGATCAGTCGCACACTGTGCAGTCTGATCATGATCTGCACTGTTCACTATTCAGTCAGTATCTTTTTGGTAAGCACAACTTTTAATAGTTAATGGTACTGTCCAAAGTGGAAGATGGACAAGTTAATTATAGAAATTTAGCAAGTTAAAGGATAAAGCCATGAACTACCCTCCCAGGAGTACATACAGTTTTTTTATCCATGCTAAAAATTCTGTCTTATTGTAAGCTGGCTCTAATGCTTTAAATGACACCATAAGAAACTGAATTTATACTGTTTTTGAGGTAACGAGACAGAGCCTCAATACCGCCTAAACAATTACCCACGAGCTGGATATTCCAGTCCATACCTACGGTTAGTAAACCTTTAGTCTGCTGGTGGCAAGTGATCATACCTTTGCGACAAGTGCTAGTCCCTTGTTGTTCATTCATCATCTACATTTTTAGCTCGACTGTTCAAAGAATAGTAGAGCTATTGGACTCACCCATGTGTCGGCGTCCGCATCTGCGTCGACATCCCGATTTGGTTAAGGTTTTGTATGTAAACTGGTATCTCAGTAACCACTTGTGGGAATGGATTGAAACTTCACACACTTATTCACTGTGAATAAACTGACCTACATTGCACAGGTTCCATAACTCTATTTTGCTTTTTTACAAAATTATGACCCTTTTTCGACTTAGAAATTCTTGGTTAAGGTTTTGTATGTAAGCTGGTATCTCAGTAACCACTTGTGGGAATGGATTGAAACTTTACACACCTATTCACTGTGATAAACTGACCTACACTGCACAGCTTCCATAACTCTGTTTTGCTTTTGTACAAAATTATGCCCCTTTTTCGACTTAGAAATTCTTGGTTAAGGTTTTGTATGTAAGCTGGTATCTCAGTACCCACTAATGGGAATGGATTGAAACTTCACACACTTGTTCACTGTCATGATCTGACATGCACTGTATAGGTCCCATAACTCTACTTTTCAACAACAATAAATCTTAGATTCCATGATGAATCTGTCAGATCCAATCATAGGTTCCGGAGTTACGGCCCCTGATTGACCCCATAAAGAGCCAAAGTTTGGTAATTTTTACCTTGTGAACACGATAGAAGTGACATTTTATATTTGATTTTAACCACACTTACAAACAGCTTAAGTCACAATAAGATCTCAGTTCCTTTTGAAAACCGGCTAGATTTCCTCACAGGTTTTAGAGTTACTGCCCCTGACAGGGGCAGAATTTTCTATTTAGAGGTTTCATTTATGCTTTGATTTGATACAAACTTGTATAGAATAATTATCTTGATGATCTCTAGGCCTGGATCAAAACTGGGTCATGTCGGGTCAAAATCTAGGTCATCAGGCCAAATCAAAAGAAAAGCTTGTTAACAACCTAGGGGCCACATTTATGACTCTGTTTTCATGAAACTTTGTCAGAATGTTTATCTTGATGATTTCAAGGCCACATTTGAAAATGGGTCATATGGGGTCAAAAACTAGGTCACCCAGTTAAATCAAAGGAAAAGCTTTTTAACACTCTTGTTCATTTGATGTGCATGAAACTTGGTCAGAATGTTTGTCTGCATGAAATATCGAAATAAATTTTTATCTGGGTCATGTGGGGTCAAAAAACTAGGTCACCAGGTCAAATCAAAGAATAAGCTTGTTTACACCCTAGGGGGCACATTTTTGATTCTATCTTCATAAATTTTGGTCAGAATGTTTGTTATCATGAAGTCTTTGGATGATTTCAGATCTGGGTAACGTGGGTTCAAAAACTAGGTCACTAGGTCAAATCATAGGAAAAGCTTGTATACACTCTAGAGGCCACTTTTTTGCTCCAATCTTCCCAAAACTTTGTCAGAATGTTTGTTTTCATGAAATTTTGGACAAGTTCTAATCTGGGTCATGTAGGATAAAAAACTAGGTCACTAGGTCAAATCAAAGAAAATGCTTGTTTACACTCAAGAGGCTATGTTTTTTGGTCCGATCTTAATGAAAATTGGTCAGAATATTAGTCTCCATGAAATCACTAGGTAAAACATGTTTACAGTGTTATGGTGCATTATACAGGTGAGCGACTTAGGGCCATCTTGGCCCTCTTGCATGCCGTATCTTGTGACTCCAAAGTTTAAAACAAGTGACCAAGTATTGCAGTGGCAATACAGAAGTCCCAGAAGTTCCACCAGTAGGGTACTAATTCTTAGCTTGCTGGCGGCAAGTGATTCTGCCTTCGCGACCAGTGCAGACCAAGATCAGCATGGCCTGCCCTGTTTGCTATTCAGTCAGTAATTTTTACCCCTTCAAATAATAAATGGTATTGCCCAAATTGAATGATGGGTCAGTCCATTTTAGAAATTCAGCAGGGTAAGGACTATTAATACAACAGAAAGTAGCTTTCAAAAAAAGTCCTTTTCGTAAAGTCTAGGGCTTTTCTTCACTATATTCTTATTATATTATGTGGCATTACCTTATGATGAGCAACTTAGGCCAAGTTGGGTATCTTGTTGTTTCAATGCCAGTGTTAAAAGGCTTTAGATGCAACATGCACAAGTTTGAAGCTCAAATTTTTGCTCAGAATTATTTCCTTTGCACGGAACCTGAAGTCATTTGCCAAACTGTGTTAATCCTCGTTCATTCACATATTGCAATTTATTTTGTTTTGTTTTTTTGTTCAGTATTCAGAAAAACAAGTAAGCACCAAAGTAAGCAACAAACATTAATGAGCCGTGCCATGAGAAAACCAACACAGTGCATTTGCAACCAGCCTGCATCCAGGCTGGCCTGCACATCTGCATAGTTTGGTCAGGATCCATACTGTTCACTTTCAAATCCTATTGCAATTAGAGAAACCGTTAGCGAACAGTATGGATCCTGACCAGACTGTGAGGATGTGCAGGCTGGTCTGGATTCATGCTGGTCGCAAATGCCCTATGTTGGTTTTCTCATGGTGCGACTCAATTTTCTTTATTAGTAGGCTTTTGTTCCCTGGCCTTGTGGTGTGTAGTATCAGTTTTCTTTCAAAATTCAGTTTTTGAGGTATTGCTTTATGCACGTTGCTCCAGTTTTGGTTATCCTCAATAAGACCAGCTGTGTAGATAGGGACAAAACCCAAGCCCTTTAGTGGTAGATATTTTTGTTAAAATTACATTTCAACAGTTCATGACTGTAATTACATGTACAGAACTTTGTTATAATACTTTTTTGAGACATAAAATTACAGATCACTTCATCAGTGTATGCCTTCTTGACTTAACCACAGTTTCTAATTCATTAGCTTGTGTAAAAGTTGTCCCATTATCTGGATTGCCAAGAAAATATGGTAGTTTCTATTTAGATTTTTACAAAGAAGACTAGTAATTGTTTAACCCTTATAATGCTGGACATGATTGATTCTGCCTTTGCGACCAGTGCAGATCATGATCAGCCTGCACATCCATGCAGTCTGATCATGGTCTGCACTGTTCGCCATTCAGTCAGTATCCTTTTGGTATGCACCCCTTTTAACAGTTAATGGCACTGTCCAAATTGAAAGATCGACAAGTTCATAATAGAAATTTAGATGGGTAAGGGTTAAGTTTTCAGTTTTACAAATCCTGTGTCTATTTCTAGGTTTGCTGAGCACATGTTGAAGGCTCACGGAGAGAAGGACTGGCTACATGGACATGAACATCCGTGAGGGACCAAGGGAGGCAACTGCATTTATGACCAAGAAAGACAACTTCATATTGACCAATCAATTTTCATTTTTTTCTTGAAAAACTATGCGTTTTTAAAACTTTCTTAATCTTAATAATCACTTTAAAATCTTACAAGTTATACATTTAGATTATTAGGAAAGCCCTAAAAAAACCCAGTTTTTATTACTAGTTTTGGAAATGTTTCTCAAAGGATCCTGAATAGTGTAAAAATGTAAGCCTTTTCAGAACTGTTATTTTTTAGGCTTTAATTTCATTAAGTAATTGAAGCATACTATTAGTCACATTTTCTCCAAATTCTTACCTGACAAGCTACTTGTTTGACTTACTGTTTTGTACTGTTTATCACTGTAAATATGGGAATTTCAAAGGATTTTATCATCATTTGGTACAAGTGTGGCATAAGAATATTTTGAAGCTTGGAAATGTAATTTCATGTAGCTTGCATTATTCATCCATAACTGACCTGCATAGTCATCAGACAAAAATTTTTATCTTTGATTTGATAACAGACTTGATTCTCTCCTTCAGAAATATTGAGTTTTCCGTGCAGTGTATAATAAGACTATGTTAAAATTTTCATATTTGGAGAGATTTTGTATTAAACCTTAAAATTGCAAAACTTGAAAAGATTCAAGAAACCATTCAATATCCAAAATAGACGCCAAAAGCCTCAAAGTGACATTCTAAATCTAGATAAAATCATCACATTTAGTGCATGTTTTTCATATTCATATATTTTAAATGACAGTTGAAAGAGTAATTTGTATACCAATGAATTATTCATAGAGGGGAAAATAAAAGGTTTTAAATACTAGTTCTTTGCTCTTATTCTTGTTGATTTAAAAGACCCAGTTGCTGCTGGCTAAAGTTGGTGGCCTCCGTGACCGAGTGGTTAAGGTCGCTGACTTCAAATCACTTGCCCCTCACCAATTAGGGTTTGAGCCTCACTCGGGGCGTTGAATTCTTCATGTGAGGAAGCCATCCAGCTGGCTAATGGAAGGTCGGTGGTTCTACTCAGGTGTTTGCTCGAGTTGAAATAAAGCACAGAGGGGCACCTAGGGTCTTCCTCCACCATCAAAGCTGGAAAATTGTCATATGACATATAATTGTGTTGGTGTGACGTTAAACCCATCAAAACAAAAACAAAGTTGGAAGTCTGTATAAGTTAACCTTTAGCCTGTTGGCGGCAAGCTATTCTGCCTTTGCAACCAGTGCAGACTAAGATCAGCCTGCACATCCCTGAACTTTCCGTGAACACCCCTTCAAATAATAAATGGTGCTGCCCATATTGAATGACAGACCACTCCATTTTAGAAATTTAGCAGGGTAAATGTTAAGATATATTACTGGATCTGGTGTATTTTTTTTTATTACTGGATCTGGTGTGTTTTTTTTTCATTATTGGTAGGGTTTACAGTCACAATGACAGAATTTAGGTCATACGGCAACTTTTCCAGCTTTTTATAGTGGAAGGAGACTCCAAGGTGCCCCTCTGGCATTGTTCAGGCTTGTGCAGGCTCCTGGGTAGAACCACAGATCTTCTGTAAGCTAGGTGGATGGTTTCCTTAGATGAAGAATTCTACACTCCATGTAAAATTTTGAACCCACATCGGTGAGGGGCAAGTGATTCAGTCAGCCCGCCTGCTTAGCTCAGTAGGGAGAGGGCATATCTATGGATCGCTGGGTCATAAGTTCGATCCTCAGGCGAGGCCTATGTTCTCCATGATGACTTGATAAAAGACATTGTGTCTGAAATCATTCGTCCTCTACCTCTGATTTATGTGAAGTTGGCAGTTAACTGTGGAGAACAGGTTTGTATTAGTACAGAATCCAGGAACACTGGTTAGGTTAACTGCCCGCCATTACATAACTGAAATACTGTTGAAAAACAGCGTTAAGTGTCAGCAGTCCTAACCACTCGGCCACAGAGGCCTCTGAAAAACGAGGGTAAATCTGTAAAATAAATATAAACCCTTTTGAAAGAAGACAAAGATTTGTAAGTTACATACACAGAAAACATAAAACAGGTAATTTCAATCAATTCATTTATTCAATAACTAAATAATTTAAAAGAATAACCATTTACGCAAGATGAAACTTAACATGAAATATGTAAGTTATGCAGCAGAGTCTGGAGGCCAGTCTCGGGATGCTACTTTGCCATTGACTACTCTGAGAACCTACCAACTGGACGCTGGCGTTTTCAGACTGAACTCCAAACACAACTGTATAACCTCTAGACCAGGATATTTGATTAAAAAATTTGTTCAGTACCATCTTATTTGTATTTCAAAGGTAAATTCTTAAGCCTTTCGAACATTTAAAACATGATGAAATGGAAGCATTTCTTAATATCAGATGGTGGATGTCGTCTATAAAGGTGTACCATTCAATTATAAGTAAGTACGTGTAGTATATCATTCATTTATAAATAGGTATATCATTCAATTATATGTAGGTATATCATTTAATTATAAGTAGGTATATCATTCAATTATAAGAAGGTATATCATTCAATTATACATTGGTATATCATTCAATTATATGTAGGTATATCATTCAATTATAAGTAGGTATATCATTCAATTATACATAAGTTTATCATTCAATTACATGTAGGTATATCATTCAATTATAAGTAAGTACATGTAGTATATCATTCAATTATATGTAGGTATATCATTCAATTATAAGTAGGTATATCATTCAATTATACACAGGTATATCATTCATCATTCAATTATAAGTAGGTATATCATTCAATTATACATAGGTATATCATTCAATTATAAGTAGGTATATCATTCAATTATACATAGGTATATCATTCAATTATAAGTAGGTATATCATTCAATTATATGTAGGTATATCATTCAATTATACATAGGTTTATCATTCAATTATATGTAGGTATATCATTCAATTATAAGTAAGTACATGTAGTATACCATTCATTTATAAATAGGTATATCATTCAATTATATGTAGGTATATCATTCAATTATACACAAGTATATCATTCAATTATACATAGGTATATCATTCAATTATACATAGGTATATCATTCAATTATACATAGGTATATCATTCAATTATACATAGGTATATCATTCAATTATACACAGGTATATCATTCAATTATAAGTAGGTAACATACAGCTTCAGACACATTGGCACACCCAAAGATTCTTATAAGTAGTATATTCATTTTCCCCGAGAACAGCAGGTCAGTGGAACATGTTGCTGGCTGTTGCACACACAGCAGCCACTGTTGACTCGTTCAAAGCTTATGTCACTGTGCCTGTTCTAATCTCTGCCCCCAATCTTTAAACATCAACCAGTGTACAAAGTTTTATTGTTTTGGCACATGTACAAATTTGATGTAAAAACACCATAAGTTTTTATTCAGCACCTACACATAATCTTCAAAGTTATGTTTGAGTGTAGTAAATAGAAGACTAAGAAGAGGTATATCATTCAATTAAATGTAGGTATATCATTCAATTATACGTAGGTATATTATTCAATTCTATTTCATTCAAAACTATTTTCATCATTTAATGAGCTTGTGTTCTGCACATGCGCATCAGTGTGTTACCGCATGGCGGATGGTTTAGTATTCCTCAACGTGGTCATGAAAAATTAAATATTTAAAGTGGTTTAAACATCTTTTAAGTAGTGTTTATTAGTATTTTTGGTTGTGACTTGTTTCTACGTACAGTTACATTCTTTTTAGTGTTTTACTGTTTTTCGAGAATTTTTTTATTTTCTGTTTTTGCTCGTGGTGCAAATTTTATCATCCACTGATACGCTCTATCACAATGGATAGTGAAAAAGATGAAGTAAAGTCCTCAGATTCTGGGGATTCAGAGAAAAAGCATCACAAAGGTTCGTCGGGGAATACTAGTAATTCCTCGAAGGGGAAAGCACCATGTAGAACACAGAAAATCTGGAGCTGCTTTTGAGTAAAGCGCATGTCTCCCAAACTGCCTAATCATCTGAATAGTAAGTCTGTGTTTATATAATGTTTACTCACAGAAAATATATCTTTGATAGTTTTGGAGCAAGTTTTAGAGTAAATGGCCTTTCATTATGTATGTGAGTCAACCATGCACTGAGACCTGTATCACTGGCATCAGTTTTTTTGGTAATTTAAGGGCCATAGTTCTGAAGTGCCTAGTTAGCTAGTTATCAAACCTGGCCAAGGACTTATTTTCAAACACATTTTGTTCAAGTTTGGTGAAGATCGGATGAGAATTGTCCGACTTAGAGTGTGGACAAGATTTGTGACAGACAGACAGACAGGAGTAAATAAATATATCTCCTACACCACTGTGTGGTGGGAGACATAACTTTACATACGAAATCGCAACCTCCCTAATTAACACCACTGGTTAATCATATTGCATCTTAAAATTTCTTTTAGTGTTAGGGACTTTGAATGGAACATACTATTATTTATACAAAACTAACAAGTGTACTACTGTAAAGGGCTAACTGTATTTTGCGAAACAGAACGGAACGGAACAAGTTCTGGGGCATCATTAGGGGAAATTATTTCAATAAATATTACACATAAGTAAAATTTAATACAAACGTTAATAATAATAATTATGATAGTTATTGCAATGAATAAGGTTGCCTTTGTCTGTATTCGCATTTGAAAGAAATTGCATGGATACAAAAATTATTTTTTGTTCCATTCCGTTTCGCGAAATACAGTTAGCTATACAGGTAACTGTATTTTGCAGAACGGAACAACATATATATAAATATATATATATATATATAGTATTATTATTGTTGCTATTGTTCTTGTTGGTGGTGTTTTGTTGCTAAAGTTAATAAGCTTCCTGTACCTGCCGATTAAATAGGGTTGAATTGTACATGATTTCTTAAGATGAGGGATATGACGTTAATAACAGTGAAGAGAGTGCTCATTATGATATTGATAAATTGTTATTATTATTATTATTCTTTTTGTTATTGTGGTGATGTTTTGTTGCTATTGGTGTTGTCTTTACCGCATTAAATTTAAAAATTATTTCTTGTTCCGTTCTGTTCCGCAAAATACAGTTAACTGTATTTTGTGGAACGGAATGGAACAACATATAATAAATTATATTATTATTATTATTGGTGGTGGTGTTTTGTTGCTACTGTTGTTGTCATTACAACCCCTAGAAGGGGATGTGTGTATGCTGATAATACGTTTTTATATATTGTTTATACCCGCAATTAAATTTATTAAGGATGTCAATGAGGGGATCTGATTGTTGGTGTCTTTACTGCATTAAATTTGAAAATTATTTCTTGTTCCGTTCCATTTCGCAAAATACAGTTACCCATATAGCTAGCAAGGTTACTAAGGACCCTTCTACACAACCTGTCTCAGTTTCCCTCATCTGTATTTCGTACACAAAAACAACAAGAGGGCCATGATGGCCCTATATCGCTCACCTGTTATCATTGCATTTGAGGACAAGAAGGTCCTCAGAAAAAATATCTAAGTCCAAAGGACAGGAACAACAAAGGAAAGAAATTTAACCAAAAAGAAAAACAAAATTCTTACAAGGTACAGATATGTCAAAATACACCTAAAAATTGGAGGTACCATCCATGTTGTACCACAGAAAAGTGGTCTCGGTTTTTCCCTACGGCCAATAATAAAAAAGTTACTAAAAATAGGCTATTTATAGTAATGTAAAAGGGAAGTAATTCAAAAGAAAATTATTGTAAGTTAACAAAAGAAGGATCTGCCAAATAAATCTGTTGACATAAATGAAATTTCAGATCAGTATCTTCATTAGTTACGGAGATATACCCATTTTAATTTGAAATAAAGGGAGGTAAGTTGGCTCGGTCCAACTAATGACTATAATGAAATTTCAAATAAGTCCTGTTAGTACTTACTGATATAAATCCATTTTGACTACAATCAGGGGAGGTAATCAGATATAAAATAACTCTGGAAACTACGATTGGATCTGATTTGTCATGAAATCCAAGATTTATTGTTGTTGAAGATATTTTGGAAGTTTGTATCAAATAAAACCATAAATGAAGTCTCTATATGGCTGCAAAAGCCAAAATAGCCGATTTTGGACATTTAAGGGGCCATAACTCTGGAACCCATGATGGAATCTGGCCAGTTTAAGAAAGGAACCAAGATCTTGTGGTGATACAAGTTGTGTGCAAGTTTGGTTAAAATCAAATCATAAATGAAGTTGCTATTGTGCAGACAAGGTCAAAATAGCTAATTTTGGCCCTTTCAAGGGCCATAACTCTGGAACCCATTAGGGGATCTGGCCGGTTCAAAAAGGGAACTGAGATCTTATGGCAACACAAGTTTTGTGCAAGTCTGATTAAATTCAAATCATAAATGAGGCTGCTATTGTGCAGACAAGGGCAAAATAGCTAATTCTGGTTCTTTCAGGGCCTAACTCTGGAACCCATAATGGAATCTGGCTAGTTCAAGAAAGGAACCAAGATCTTATGGTGATACAAGTTGTGTGCCAGTTTGGTAAAAATCAAATCATAAATAAAGCTGCTATTGTGCAGACAAGGTCAAAATAGCTGAGTTTGGCCCTTTCAGGGGCCATAACTCTGGAACCCATAATGGGATCTGGCCAGTTCAAGAAAGGAACCGAGATCTTATGGTGATACAAGTTGTGTGCAAGTTTGGTTAAAATAAAATCATAAATGAAACCACTATCGTGCAGACAAGAAATTGTTGATGCACGCACGCACAGTCGGACGACGGACGAAGGGTGATCACAAAAGCTCACCTTGTCACTATGTGACAGGTGAGCTAAAAATGCCTTAACTGTGACAAGTTAAATCATTTTGCTAAGGTGTGCAGATCAAAAAGTGCCAAAGACAGACTAAACTCTGTTTGTCAAAATGTTATAGAAGAAATGCAGGAATTTCAAATAAATATAGTAAGCACTTTTAACTCTACTGATCGTGCTCTTGTCAATTTGTCCCTTGGCCCTTCCCAAACAAGCGTTAGCTTTAAAGTTGATACAGGGAGCGCTGCAAACATTCTTCCACTAGAGCAATTTCAATCCCTGAATATCAGTGCCCCTTTAGAGCCCTCTTATTCAAAGTTGACTTCCTACACTGGAAATGAAATCCAAGTATTAGGCAAGATCAAATTACAATGCCGATACAGAAGCAAAACTATAGACACATTGTTCCATGTGGTAGACACTCCCGCCTTACCTCTATTGAGTCTAAAAACTTCCATTGATCTAGATCTTGTCCAGCTGACTTATGCTAATCCTGATAAGTGCCGCATAGGCTTGAAAGAAGTACCTTTCTTTGGTCACATGATTACTTCAGATGGGCTCAAGCCTGACCCCACGAAGGACCAGGCAATATCTTAAATTGCCGCTCCCACAAATCAAGCTGAACTAGAAAATCTGCTAGGTATGGTTAATTACCTTCAAAAGTTTGCCCCGAATCTGTCAGATATCACGAGCCCCATGCAGTCATTACTTAAAGGGGACATAGAATTTCTTTGGGATCAGCCCCAAGCAGACGCATTTCAAGAAATGAAGCGGGTTATCTCAAACAGTCTCGTACTAGCATATTTTGACCCAAATAAGCCTGTCACGGTTGAATGTGATGCATCACTGAAGGGTCTGGGTTCAGCCATTATGCAAGATGGGCGCCCTGTTGCATAAAGATCAAAGGAGTATAAATCTGAGATGTTTTAACTATGTAAAAGATGACCTACGTACAGAACTGAAGAAACACACTATTGCGGATGAAGCATCAAATGAAGCATCAAACAAAATAATAAATGGTATACTAGGGAAAGAAGACAAGAGCTGTCCGTAAGACAGCGCGCTCCACTATTAGGGGGTTTGACAATAAAATGAATATATGTCTGAATAAGAGACCTCTACTATAAAAGGAAGATACACCAAGGGGCATAATTCCATCAAATACACAAATCAGAGTTATTAGGATTGTTACAACAAATGCAGATGATGATGGTAAAGATATATTTTGAGTTTCAAGTCATCATCTTATAAAGTACCAAAGTTATGTCCAGTAAACAAAGTTTGTTAAAAAAATTTAAGTATGAAAGGGGCATAATTCGGTCAAAAAATACAAATCAGAGTTATGGGGATTGTTACCACACATGCAGATGATGGTGATAAAGATACATTTTAAGTTTCAAGTCTTTATCTTATATTGCATTAAAGTAATATCCAGAAAGCGAAGATTGCAAAAAAAGTTTAAGTACAAAAGGGGTATAATTCTGTCAAAAATACAATTAGAGTTATGGGGTATGTAACCACACATGCAGATGACGATTATAAACAAATATTTCTAATCCTTTGTGACCTTGACCCGGGGTATATTGGGCCCAGCCCCTGCATATACTATGTTCGTATACTGGACAATGATTATGAGAACTTACAGTAAGAAATAAGCAATAGTAACAAAGATATGACAGAAAAACAAAGGTTGCCGAAAAACTTTAACCTTAAAAATAACCTAAATATAACACCTTGGTAACCTTGACCTTGGGTAAAATGGGCCAGTTAAGATATAAGCAATATTAAAAAAGATATGACAGAAAAACAAAGGTTGCCGAAAAACTTTAACCTTAAAAATAACGTAAGTATAACAGCTTGGTGACCTTGACCTTGGGTATAATGGGCTCAGCCCCTACACATACATTGTTTGTATACTAGACAATGTTTATGTGAAGTTACAGTAAGATATAAGCAATAGTAACAAAGATATGACAGAAAAACAAATGTTGCTGAAAAACTTTAACCAAGTAGGGTCACGCCGACGCCGGGGCGAGTAGTATAGCCCCCCTATTCACCGAATAGTGGAGCTAAAAAGGAGGTCTTTAACTAAGTGGCCCTTATTGCTCACCTGAGTACCACTGACACTTTTGGAATCGGGTAATCACAGATCTTGCCAACTCTCGCGTGATATTTCTCAAGGGGGTAGATCTACAATACGACCACTTCGCTAAAATTTCAAAGAAACCTGTATCCTGTGACAGTGTTATTACTCGCTAAACATATCTAAGGCCAAAAAAAATTAATTTTTAGTTTCTCAGGCCCCGCTGCATACAATTTTGACCCGCTGCATCTAAATTTTTTATCAAAGAAAAATTGACTAAATTCGCGAAAAGAGAAAATTCAACAAAACAAGAGGGCCAAGATGGCCCTAGGTCGCTCACCTGAGAAACACACCATAATAGTATAAACATGTTTGACCTAGTGATTTCCTGGAAACAAATATTCTGGCCAATTTTCATTAGGACTGGACCAAAAATGTGGTCTCTTGAGTTTAAACAAGTATTTTCTTTGATATGACCTAGTGACCTCGTTTTTGACCCCCGATGACCTATATTCAAACTTGGCCTATATTTTATCAATTGAAAAATACAGCCTCTATTGCATACACAAGGTTTTTCTTTAATCTGACGTAGTGACCTTCATTTTGATCCAAGATGACCCATTTTTCATCTTGTTCTAGATTTCATCAAGGCAATCATTCTGACCAAATTTCATGAAGATGAGTTGAAAAATACAGCCTCTATCGCATACATAAGGTTTTTCTTTGGTTTGACCTAGTGACCTACTTTTTGATCCCAGATGACCCATATTCAAACTCGACCTAGATTCATCAAGGCAATCATTCTGACTTAATTTCAGGAAGATCAATTGATAAAATACAGCCTCTATCGCAAACACAAGGTTTTTCTTTGATTTGACCTAGTAACCTACTTTTTAACCCCAGATGACCCATATTCGAACTCGACCTAGATTTCATCAAGGCAATCATTCTGACCAAATTTCATGAAGATCAACTGAAAAATACAACCTCTATCGCATACACAAGTTTTTCTTTGATTTGACCTAGTGACCTACTTTTTGTCCAAAGATGACCCATATTCGAACTTGACCTAGATTTCATCAAGGCAATCATTCTGACCAAATTTCATGAAGATCAATTGAAAAATACAGCCTCTATTGCATACACAAGCTTAATGTTGACAGACGACAGACAGATGACAGACGGACGCCAGATATCGAGCGATCACAATAGCTCACCTGAGCATTGAGCTAAAAATGAGGACGAAAGAACGAAAATAAGTGAGTACGAATAAATCGTCAAGAACGGTTACTCTGTTCATCTCGGTTAAGGTAGTTCTGCACGTTTGATAAACAGGAAGTGATGGCATAACATCATTTTTCCAGAAAGCGTAGAATAAAGACTGGATTCGGCGTACGGAAATGAAAATCATTTTATGAATTAATCGCAACCTGCGAGTAAATTTATTACAATGGCACTGCTGCCATATTTCTAAAGTCAAAATATGATATTAAAACATATCACATGTTAAATAATTCAAAATAATGTCTTAAAATTAGCGCGGAATGTCCGGTTTATTTTAATCATGGTCAAAGATCTCAAAAATTAGCACACAGACGTATACATTTTATTTCATCAAATTATACGCCATGCCTTTACTTACAACTGTTAGAAGTTTCATCAAAATCTACATTGTAGAAAATTTTCTATTCGCAAAAATGTTATGAAAATTATGCTTTTCCCATAGACTCCCATTATGAAATATTGCGTGAGGTCCCTATTTTTCAAATCAGTGTAGCAAAAAATCAAGCACACGACGCTATCTTTTTTATTTACTTAATTTTCTAGGTATATTCTGAAGTTTTGAAAAATCAGAGTTTAATCAAATTCTATATTGTAGAAATAATTTCGATCCAAACGTGCAGAACTACCTTAATAGGCGTTTGGTGTTCTGTTTATTCTATAAGCGTACATTATACAGTGATGAATCATGCCAAAACGAAACTAGGAAATGTCGTCAAATCTCAGACTAGTCACCAGATTCCATTCTCTCCCTCAGCACAGACAGCAAAGACTTTTCGCATGTTTGTGTACTGCGTTGATTGTGAGAAGCCAATGGTAATATATTCAACAACAATGTTGAGAGAAACTGAAAAGGATGTCCTTAACAGACTTTAGAATTTTTTAGACTTCTCTTGTGGTGGTTCAATGCTTTTACTGTGGCTCAGACAACATTGAAAAAAGGAAGGTTCATATCCTATCTGTATAAAATGTGTTCCAAAGTCTGCAAGTAATGCATTGAAAAGGAAATATGTGGTACCAAAATCAAAATTCTAGAAAAGAAAAGAAGACTGGAAAATAAATTGTGAATTAATACGTCTTAGACGTTTGGTTATGTTCTAAAGGAAAGTAGAAGTGCACAGTTTTTTTCACAATGGACCATATTATAATACTTTTATGTACTATTAAAATAATAAAAAAAGTTACTAAAAAATTCAAGTTGATATCTTTTTATTACATTGAGAAGAATTATATAAAAGAAGTGCTTGTTTAATATGGATCAGTTTCAGAGTTCGGTTTTACGCCCATTTTCAACATTATTTCAGTTATATCAGGCGGTCAGTTCACCTAACCATCACTCCTAAGAAAGACCATTACTAGACCCTGAAGTCCGTATGCAACTGCCTACTTTCTCACATAAAGAATCCTAGTCGGTAGTTGGTCTCGAACCTACGACCCTGTTTCAGTCAGAGGTTTTCAGAGATTACAAGTCTAGGACCCGGGCTTAAGGCCATAATAAATTAATTCCTAGATTATCATCCCTGCCCGCCCCCTCTTTTTTATTTCTCTTTAAAAAAACTAAAAAAAAAAAAAAGAACCAAAAATGTACGAACCGCGATAGGGTTCCATATATTTCTGCCTCCCTTCTGCCGCAAGATACCATAGATAATGCGTTTTTTTTTACTCCTGGGGCCAGCCCCGACACACAGGTATAGAGAATAGCATTAAATGTCACGCATTCCTTGTTCTGTCACATATTTGCTGTAGGTTTCCAGAGCTCCGCCTTACAGGTGCCCGGGCACGCCTGTTAGAGACCAATGAGTGCACACGCAGGATACGTGTAACAACAACAACAGAAATGGCGTCGCATGTCCTCAGTTCATTAGAAGAAGTTACTGGCCTGGTCCAGCATGCTGAGAAAAGGGATAATGTGAGGTGCATAAAGCAGTGTAGCCGAAAAACAGTGGAATTCAGTGGTACTGGTTTAAGTTTTGTCCTACCATTAAATCGATTGTTTGAGAATAGGACGGAAACAGGATGATTTGCACCATTGCTGAATCGACCCAAATTTACTTGGCTAATTTGGCCCAAATTGTTCCTGACATTAATATCATCTCATAATGAAAATAACAATTATGAGTATAAAGGGCAAAAAAAAAAATCACTGATATCAAACTTCTTTTTCAAACATAATTTTCTCTAAATTTGCTTCTGTTGTAGATATGTATGTCTAATATACATTCCTTGGTACTCCTGGAAATGAAAACTGATTGATATATTTTTTGAAGTATTGCAGTTTTTGGACATTTTTGTAGTAAGCAAGTCTACAAGATAGATTAAGCTCCACCTATGATATCATATTTCTTTATTGTTTCTGTATGTAAGATATATACATATTTCTATAGAAGAGTGTGAGTATATACTTTGGATGCAACACACATTAAATATATAAACCATCCTTCGGGTCTTGTTCTGTTTGTGTGTCAATAAGCCATCTCAATAGATTAATACATATATATTACAATGACGATATATATTACAATTTTGACAGCTATACTTTCACTTTCATTTTGCAACTTGTGTAACCAAACAAAAAATATTTCTAATAAACACTATAAAAACACTATCAAAATCGCTTTTTTGGTGTTTGTTACAATGTATATCTTCTTTAAATCTACATTGTTTGTAACACTTTCAACTCACTGAGTACCTGGAGAAATATGTTAGACCCTACAATAATCATAAAATTAATGGAAAAATACTTTTGAAAAAGAAACAGAACACTGCCCGCTTAGCTCAGTAGGTAAGAGCGTTGGTCTACGGATCGCGGGGTCGTGACTCGTGAGTTCGATCGTCCGGCGTGGCGTATGCTCTCTGTGACTATTTGATAAAAGAGATTGTGTCTGAAATCATTAGTCCTCCACTCTGATTCATGTGGGGAAGTTGGCAGTTACTTGCGGAGGTTTGTACTGGTACAGAATCCAGGAACACTGGTTAGGCTAACTGCCTGCCGTTACATGACTGAAATACTGTTGAAAAACGGCGTTAAACCCAAAACAAACAAATCTTCTACAGAACAACATAAACAGTCAATGTACATGAAATAGGACAAAATGTGCTGTTCCATAAAATATAACCTGTCTTGAAATTTTCTTCTACTTATGGATACTTTGGCATAGTATAAGATAAGCCAGGATATGTGTTGCGTATAAAACTAAAACAAAAATTCACTCGAGGGGTGGTTTCAAAAGACTTGACAAGAACCTTAAAAGTAAAACCAATGCATTTAAAGTTGGAAGTGTCCATGCAGGCTTACGGATCTGTACCTCTAGAATCTGTACCTTCATATACTATATCAGAAACTGTTTCACAGCACATCAGAGGCTATTAAAGTTACCATGCACATTGTATCAAACATATCTCGAAGCAGAAATTACCTAACAGAGATACTGTGCATTTCATCTGAATAGAAAAGGGCCTTATGAAATTCTATGATTTTATCTTCTCCAGGACTACAAAATTCATCCCAGTGTCATATAAGATTTGAGGACATTGCAAGAACATGTGGTGGAACGAAAGCATACGATGGCATTCCCTTAATAGTCTTAAGTCCAGAGGTGTACAATTGCCACTCGGGGCATGTGAGGAAGAAAAAGAAAGTAAGTATTTATTGCATTGCTTTTTCTGGTCCAATGCATTTAAAAAATTTCATAGATCTGCATTATTTTGTTTGCTTTCATGATCTGTTACATGTAAGTACTGAAGGGAGTGACTTTGATTAATTTTCATCCATAATCCATCAACATTTGTCGGGACCTGTTTGTTTTTCTGCTGTCTGTATTTCTGTCCATTTATGATATGGTACATTTATGTGTTCAGCATAGTGCTTTCAATTTTAATTGATTTCAACTTTAAGCAAACTTGCACATAACTTTTTTCTACAGAACAGCTTGGTTTGTTTGAAAACTAGCTCTGTGGCACCAATAAGGCTTTTTAGAAGTTGATTTTAAACTTGTGAGCATTCTAGCATTTAAAATAATAATCTGATTGAAAGAAACAACAGTAGGCAAAGTTAATAAAGTGATACAAAAACATCTTGTTTTTTTTTCTCATATCATTCTAGTCAGATAAATGTAACATGAAACATGAAATGTTATTTACATGCCATTTAAACTTAAGACCCATTTAATGTGGGAATATTCAGACTTTATAGGCACATAGAAATCCATACTGTATCACTGGCATCTTAGGGTCACTTTGCCCTCTTGGTTTAGTTACACATGTGATTTTAAATTTAATGGTGTATATATTTTGAGTTTGTTGATCAATTGTGTATGTTATGCTCTCCATAATCAGATGAATTCTAAAAGCTTTTATAAAATATTATTATGAGTAGAATTGAGACATTCACTACTACCCATATTACCCAGTAATCAATGAAGTTACCACATTTACAAATGATAAATGAAATGATTTACACATATGCTTCAGGAGACATTTTTAACATAATAAACCAGGAGTCATGATCACATAAGAAGTTGGCACTGTGTATTTAGATAATGTTACGTAACACAATTTTTTTTATCTTTGTGAAATGAAGACATCAGATAAAAATCACACTTATGCCACAGTTGGCCGCCAAAGAATAAAACAACCAAAAAACAGAACTGCTTAGCCAGTGTAAGGATTAGAAGACTGGTGAAGTTTCCAGAGTATAAGGTATGACAAAAATTTATTGATAAATTAAATATTGAAGCATTAGTAAGATTTTTTCAGGAGTCGTAAATATGTCAGCTGTAAGCTCAGTCTTACTCAAATGGTTTCTCTGGATGACTCGTGTTATGCTTAGATATTTTATAGTAGTCATCCCTCTAAGCCAGGTGGAGGGACGGCTATAGTCAAAAATTATCACATGGTGCAAAAACGTCCTATAATTTGGAGTACTGTATGCTTGTTTTTAGCTCACCTGTCACGAAGTGACAAGGTGAGCTATTGTGAATGCTTGATGTCCATCTTGCGTAGTGCGTTGTCTGTCGTCAGTCTTGCGTAGTTCTTCTTGAAAACCACTGGGCAGAATTACACCAAACTTCACAAGAATGATCCTTGGGTGGCCCGCTTTCTTTGAAATTTTGAAGTTCTCAATTTAACACTATCTCTACTTTGATATGTTAAATTCCAAATGTATTTATTGATACTGTGTACATTTTTTGTTATTTCTGATGTCTTTAATAGTTGTTTTATGTGTGTTTTTCAGGACTACATTTCTGTGCGGAAGGATTAAAAAACTACACCAGACTGGCAGCCATGACAAATGTCAGTGGGAAATTTAAACATGAACTAGATACTTTGATGTGTAGCCAAAAAGTTCATTGTTGATGGTGGTGTTTTTCTGTGATATATTGACTGGGATAGTATTACTCTTCAGAAATACAGAGCTGTCAATGCTGCAATTTTGTTGTGAAATTCACAATCCATGTCCAAAAGTGCTTGTTTTACTATACAGCAAAGAAGGAGAAATCGTACTGAGCCGACACCAAATATAACAATATTTTTAGTCGTACCACCTTTCCAGATCTCGTCGGGTTTCTCCCGGTTCTGGATGTAAAACCCGATCACCCTGATAAGAAGTCCAAATCTCCCGATGTAAAAAAAAAATCAAACAACGAAAGAAAAAAAAAAGGATTTACTCCTTTACATCAATTAATCCTCGCTAATAACGAATTTGTAAACAAGTTTTCGGATATTTTCACACCTATTTACCCCTGTTGATTGTTGTTTATTGTATGATATAACAAAGCCAGGTGTTGATTAATGTGTCACAAATGAAACAGGCATTTAATTTCTATCAATAAAAATCAATTACAACTAGAGCTATCACTAAAGGTGATGAATGTACCCCCCGCATGCACTGACACAGTACATTGCAATTTGACACACACAAGACTGCATAATTATGTGGACTGTATGTATATAAACTGTATGTATACAGTATAGTAACAAAAAACAAAGTCCCATAACTATGCAGAATATTTATCTAAAAGAATGTAACATTCCCCATGCACAACTAGGGTTGGTACTGATCACTTGTGTGAAGTTTCATTAAATTGTGTGCAAGGGTTTGGTAGATTAGGCACGCACAAGATTGCATATGAAGACTGTATGTACATAGTATGTTAACAAGAAACAAAGTCCCATAACTCTGCAATTTTTGTCGCTGAAAGAACCTAACATGCCCCATGCACAACTGCTGTTGTTACTGATCAGTTGTGTGAAGTTTCATTAAATTGTGTCAAGGGGATGAGGAGAGATGGTGCGCACAAGATTGTGTCTATGTCTATAGTATAATAACAAAAAAACAAAGTCCCATAACTCTGGAATTTTTTTTCTGAAAGAACCTAACATGCCCCATGCACAACTACTGTTGTTACTGATCACTTGTGTGAAGTTTCATTGAATTGTGTCAAGGGGATGAGGAGAGATGGTGCGCACAAGATTGTGTCTATGTATATATTATAGTTACAAAAAACAAAGTCCCATAACTCTGCAATTTTTTTTTTCTAAAAGAACCTAACATGCCCCATGCACAACTACTGTTGGTACTGATCACTTGTGTGAAGTTTCATTAAATTGTGTCCAGGGAATGAGGAGAGATGGTGCGCACAAGATTGTGTCTATGTATATAGTATAGTAACAAAAAAACAAAGTCCCATAACTCTGCAAATTCTTTTTCTAAAAGAACCTAACATGCCCCATGCACAACTACTGTTGGTACTGATCACTTGTGTGAAGTTTATTAAATTCTGTCAAGGGGATAAGGAGAGATGGTGCGCACAAGATTGCGTCTAAGGACAGACGGACAGACGACCAGACGGACAGACAGACAGATGGACAGACAGACAGACAGACAACCTGAAACCAGTATACCCCCCCTTACAACTTTGTTGTCGGGGGGTACAATCAAATTTAGATCAGAAAATATATTGACCCTATCTTTTTCTGTAAGTTTTTGAAATCGAAAGTAGATTACTGCGGTGCCGATTTTGATAAATTTCTCTTAAATAATTTTAGTAAGAGAAGATGTCAAGGTAAATATTAATATCAGGTACTGTTGAATGCTGTTAAACTGTCTTTGCATCCTGTGATTTTAAAGTAATGTATTTTTTCTGCATAGTGTACACAACATTTAACATCAATAAAACAGACCTATATATTTTTTAAACAGGGAAACTGTCAAGTATGTATGAGAGATCAAACCCAGACTGGGCACCGACTTTGAAACTTGGTGACATTCTCACTCCAAGAAAATCCGAAAAGAAACTTCGAAAGTTGGAAACTGCAGAAAAGAGGTACAGAAAATTTATTGTTTTCTAGATCTACTTGTTTGCTATCAAGCTATTAAAGTTTAGGAAACTTTCCGGCTTTGAACGTTGACAGTTGATATACTAACTAGTGTTTCTTTATTCTCGTTTGAGAAAGATATTAATAACACCTGGGAATTGATGAATATGGAACCTTTCTTGAAGAGAGATTATGTTGAAATAAATTCATCTTATATTGTCTTGCCTAAAGACATTACCACCATGGAAGTGGTTAGGATCAAACCATTTATTATTTAAGTGCAGTAATAAGATAAACTTAAACGTTACAGGTTCAACAGAGTGCAGGAGAGACAGAAAACTAAAGAGAAGCATCACATTGCTAGAGCACTACTAGCTCTGTACGATCAGCCTCCAGAACCAGAGTTCATTGCCACACCTTTAGTTGTGAAACCGTCTTGTTCATTTTTGCTAATGGGTAAAACAGAAAAACTTGAAAGTCCACCATCTAAGATTGACCCATTGTCGGATAGCCAAGTTGAAAGTGAATATCAAAGAATGTTGACTGAGAACGTTGTGTTGCAAACACAAATTATTGACACAGTGCCCTCACAAGCATCGCTGGAAAAAAACCCAAAGAAAAAGTGAAGTACTACACAGGGTTACCGGACTATTTAACTCTAATGACAATATTTAACTTCACTGCCCCATTCATTCCAAAACCAAGACTTGTAGAACTTAGTGCATTTAAAAGAGTGCTTATGACTTTAATGAAATTGAAATTGAATTTACCAGTTCAAGACTTAGTCTATCGTTTTCAAACTTCTGCATCAACAGTGTCTAGAACATTTATTATAATTGTTCATGTGATGTATGTGAGACTCAAGCATTTAATATACTGGCCAGAAAGAGAAGAACTGCAACTCACAATGCCACTGGAATTTAGACAACATTTTGCAAAAAAAAACTGCGGTTATTATTGATTGTTTTGACGTGTTCATTCAGCGACCCAAAAATTTGTTGGCGCATGCTCAAACTTGGTCTTCATACAAACACAGTAACACTGTCAAATTTCTGATTGGGATTACACCTCAAGGTTCTATCTCATATCTGTCTCAAGCCTGGGGTGGCAGAGCCAGTGACAAACATATAACAGAGCATTGTGGAATTTTGAATAAATTACTTCCGGGGGATTTAGTTCTAGCTGATCACAGTTTTGACATAGCAGACAAGTGTTGGTATGTACTGTGCGCAGGTCAATATTCCTTCTTTCATTAAAGGTCGTTCACAGCTTTCATTGACAGATGTTGAAACTACACGTAACATTGCACATGTAAGAATTCAGGTTGAATGTGTAATTGGACTCGTTTGGAATAAATCGGCAAGTAGCGTGACATCTCGTGTCAGTTTTGTTGTTCACTGTTTGATCTTGGTTGGAGATAATATTCTATCTTTAATTAGTATCATAATGTCTATGAGTTTTTATACATGTATTTCTTTCATCAAAATAATATTAAATTTATATGAAATTAAAATTGTTTAAGAAAAAAAAAAAACAACAAACACTCGATCTTTTACTGAATGTAACGGCAATGTTAGATTTTAGCGTAGACAGCGCGGAGAGTTGTTTCCCTTTACCAAGATGGCGAAAATCGTAAATAAACCCATTTGAAGTTGGAAAATCGTCTATACCCATGAATACTATGCACTTACGATTTGGGGGGTGGTCCTGGGGGTCATAAATCTGCACATTTTACACGAGTATCAATGGTATGTTCAGTAATATGACGAATGTATAATGACATTCATTGAAAATGCACTAGAAGAAACTTGCAATGAATTAGAATGAAAAAAAAACAACAAAAAAACATTATTCCTGTTTGTTTATATAACATGCTTATTATTAATAAATACATACTGTTTGTTTTATGATTGCATTCATTATTTTCATCTTGCAAGTTTTCTTGATTAGAAAAATATGCACAACCAGGCTTGGTACTGATAACTCCTGTAATGTTTCATTGAAATCCAGCCAGCAGTTTGACCTGTGAAAGCCAGACAAGATATTTCTATTATTAGCTATAGTGGCCATTTTGTGCAGAAGAGCAGATCGTGCTGGCGATATGCACAACTAGGCTTGGTACTGAACATTCCTGTGAAATTTTGCCGAAATCTAGCCAGCAGTTTGACCTGTGAAAGCCAGACAAGATTTTTCTATTTTTAGCACTGGCAGCCATTTTGTGAAGCGAAGTGGAACATGCCTGTGATAAGCACAACTAGGCTTGGTACAGATCACTCCTAAGTTTCATCGAAATCCAGCCAGCAGTTTGACCTGTGAAAGCCGGACAAGCTTAATGCAGATGGGCAGACAGACAGATGGCAAAGGCAAAAACAATATGTTTCCCCCATGTTAATGATCTAGCAAAGAAACAAAAATTTATTTGCAACATCGCTGTGAACAGAAACAAATTTTACAAACGTTAACAATTTAATTTGGTACAAAAAAGTTATCACCCATTAAATGCACCTCTTAGAATTAAACTAGAGCTGCTTTTGAGAAAAGGGAATGTCTCCCACAACTGCCTAATCATCTAAATAGCAAGTCAGTCTTTATATACTATTTACTCACTACAATTCAAGGGCCAGTACTCCAAAATGCCTGGACTGATTTGGCTCATTATCGAACTTGTCTGAAGTCTTATGGTCAAACACATTTTGTTCAAGTTTGGTGAAGATCTGATGAGAAATGTTCGACTTAAGAGTGCGGACAAGCGTAAAAAGGCTTATTTTTCGGTAATTCAAGGGCCGTAACTTCAAAATGCCTGGTCCAATTTGGCTAGTTATCAAACTTGGCCAAGGTCTTATGGTCAAACACATTTTGTTCAAGTTTGGTAAAGATCAGACAAGAAATGTCCGACTTAGAGTGCAGACAAGAGTAACAAGAGTGCAAGAATGTCACAATATACGCCCGTCACAGCAAATTTCTTTACTCTAGCACCTGTATTTGCAAATGGAATTTTAATTTTGTGGTTGTTTAGTAATCACTGTAAGTGTTTTGTTTTTCTAAGTCCACAAAAAGACTCCTTACCAGGTAGAGATACCTTAAAATACACCAAAAATTGGAAAGTAACATCTATGTTGTACCACAGAAAAGTGGTCTTGGTTTCTCCCTACGGTCAATTATAAAAAAGTTACAATATAAATTAATTATAGTAACAACTAAGGGAAGTTAATCTTTTAAAAAAAAAAACAAGAGCTGTCTCCATAGGATGACACATGCCCCCGATGGCACTTTGAATGAATAGTTATGGCCGATGTTAGAGTTAAGGACCTTTGACCTACAGACCTGGGTCTTGCGCGCGACACGTCGTCTTACTGTGGTACACATTCATGCCCAATAATTTTAAAATCCATGCATGAATGACAAAGATATGGACCGGACACTCACATCAATGCACTATCATGAAATATGACCTTTAACGTCTAAGTGTGACCTTGACCTTTGAGCTATGGACCTGGGTCTTGCGCGCGACAGGTCGTCTTACTGTGGTACATATTCATGCCAAGTTATTTGAAAATCCATCCATGGATGACAAAGATATGGACCAGACACGAATGCACTATCATGAAAAATGACCTTTAACATCTAAGTGTGACCTTGACCTTTGAGCTACGGACCTGGGTCTTGCGCGCGACATGTCGTCTTACTGTGGTACATATTCATGCCAAGTTATTTAAAAATCCATCCATGGATGACAAAGATATGGACCTGACACAAACGCACTATCATGAAAAATGACGTTTAACGTCTAAGTGTGACCTTGACCTTTGAGCTACGGACCTGGGTCTTGCGCGCAACAGGTCTTACTGTGGTACACATTCATGCTAAGTTCGGGGGCATAAAAAAAAAATCCCAAAAAAAATTGCAAGTCCACACAAAAATCTTTACCAAGTAGAGATTGGTCAAAATACACCTCAAAATTGGATGAAGCATGCATGTTGTACTACAGAAAAGTGGTCTCGATTTTTCCCTAGGACTAGTAATAAACAAGAGGGTCATGATGACCCTGGATCGCTCACCAGAGTAATATGAGCTACATGTTTCAAATGTCAAACTGATGATTTTTAGAAAATTTTGAAGATTTTTCTATGTACAATCAAGTAACCCCATGGGGCGGGGCCAATTTGACCCCGGGGGTCATGATTTGAAGAAATTTTATTGAAGTCTACTAGGCAATGCTACACGTCAAATATCTAAGATTTAGGCCTTCTGGTTTATTTTTAGAAAAAATTTTGAAGATTTTCCTATGTAAAATCAAGTGACCCCTGGGGCGGGGTCAATTTTGACCCTGGGGGTCATGATTTTAACAAATGTTGTAGAGGTCCACTAGGCAATGCTACATGTGAAATATCTAAGCTCTAGGCCTTCTGGTTTATTTTAAGAAATTTTTTGAAGATTTTCATATGTAAAGTCAAGTGACCCCTAGGGCGGGGTCAATTTTGACCCCGAGTCATGATTTGAACAACTTTAGTAGAAATCCACTAGGTAATGCTACATGTCAAATATCTAAGCTCTGGGGCTTCTGCTTTTTGAGAAGAGGATTTTTTAAGATTTTCATATGTAAAATCAAGTGACCCCTGGGGTGGGGTCAATTTTGATCCCGGGGGTCATGATTTGAACAAATTTTGTAGAGGTCCACTAGGCAATGCTACATGTGAAATATCTAAGCTCTAGGCCTTCTGGTTTATTTTTAGAATTTTTTTGAAGATTTTCATATGTAAAATCAAGTGACCCTTGAGGCGGGGTCAATTTTTACCCCGGGGTCAACAAATTTAGTAGAGGTCCACTAGGCAATGCTACATGTGAAATATCTAAGGTCTAGGGCTTCTGGTTTTCGAGAAGAACATTTTTTAAGATTTTTCTATGTAAAATCAAGTGACCCCTGGGGCGGGGTCAATTTTGACCCCGGGGTCATGATTTGAACAAATTTGGTAGAGGTCCACTAGGCAATGCTTCACACCAAATATCTAAGCTCTAGGGCTTCTGGTTTTTCAGAAGAAGATTTTTAAAGTTTTTCCTTTCGGTTGCCAAAAGTTATAATATAAGCTATTTATAGTTACAACAAAGGGAAGTAATTCTAAAGAAGGGAACTGCGCATGACACTTCGTCTCATGATGGTGTATAATTGTGCCAAGTAACGTCAAAATCCCTCTATACATGAAGAAGAAATGCTTCGGACAAAGTCATTCTTGTATCTGACCTTTGGCCTCTAAGTGTGACCTTGACTTTAGACCTAGGGACCTGGTTTTGCGCAAGACACTCCTTCTCGTAGTGGTGAACATTTGTGCCATGTTATATAAAAATCCCTCTATGCATGAAGAAGAAATGCTCCGGACAAGGTTTTCATTCTTGTATCCTTTGACCTCTAAGTGTGACCTTGACCTTAGACCTAGGGACCTTGTTCTCGCGCATGACACTCCACCTCGTGGTGGTGAACATTTGTGCCAAGTTATATCAAAATCCCTCTATGCATGAAGAAGAAATGCTCCGAACAAGGTTTTCATTCTTGTATCCTCTGACCTCTGAGTGTGACCTTGACCTTACACCTAGGGACCTGATTCTGGCGCACAACACTCCGCCTCGTGATGGTGAACATTTGTGCCAAGTTATATCAATATCCCTCCATGCATGAAGAAGATATGCTCCGGACAAAGTTTTCATTCTTGTATCCTTTGACCTCTTAAGTGTGACCTTGACCTTACATCTAGGGACCTGGTTCTTGCGCAGGACACTCCGTCTCATGATGATATACAATTGTGCCAACTTTCATCAAAATCCCTCCATGCATGAAGAAGATATGCTCCGGAAAAAGTCATTCTTGAATTTGACCTTTGACCTGTAAGTGTGACCTTGACCTTAGAGCCAGGGACCTGGTTCTTGCGCATGACACTCCGTCTCATGATGGTGAACAACTGTGCCAAGTTTCATCAAAATCTCTCCATGCATGTAGAAGATATGCTCCGGACAAAGTCTGTGGACGCCGCCCGCCAGGGGCGTTCCCATAATACATCCCGTTTTTCAAACGTGCGTATAAAAAGGGTTATTTTTCAGTAATTCAAGGGCCGTAACTCCAGAATGCCTGGACCGATTTGTCTAGTTATCGAACTTGGCTGAGGTTTTATGGTCAAACGCATTTTGTTCAAGTTTGGTGAAGATCGGATGAGAAATGTTTGACTTAGAGTGTGGACAAGTGTAAAAAGGCCGATTTTTCAGTAATTCAAGGACCGTAACTCCAAAATGCCTAAACAGATTTGGCTAGTTATCAAACTTGGCCGAGGTCTCATGGTCAAACACATTTTGTTTAAGTTTGGTGAAGTTCTGATGAGAAATGTTCGACTTAGAGTGTGGACAAGTGTAACAAGAGCTGTCGGAGGACAGCAACGCTCGACTATTCAGCAGCCTTGTCAACTGAATGAATACAAAAGTCAAAAAGGGGCATAATTTTGTAAAAATGGAAAAAAGGGTTATGGAACCTTCACTGTGTTTATCAGCTCATAAACTGAACATGTACGTGAAGTTTCAATCCTTTCCCATAAGCGGATACTGAAATACAAGCTTACATACAAAAACTTAACCAAAAACTGCTAAGTCGAAAAAGGGGCATAATTTAAAAAAAAAGCAAAGTAGAGTTATGGGACCTACACAGTGCATGTCAGATCATGACAGTGAACAAGTGTGTGAAGTTTCAATCCATTCCCATTAGTGGGTACTGAGATACCAGCTTACATACAAAACCTTAACCAAGAATTTCTAAGTCGAACAAGAGCTGTCCGTAAGACAGCAAAGCTCGACTATTCGAAATATTGTCACAGAAGCAGGAAATTATTACCCAAAATGTTAAATATCAAAAGAGTTTTAAGTTCGAAACGGGACATAATTTGACCAAAATGCATATCAGAGTTATGGGACTTGATGCTATCAACTAGTTTAATAACCCCGAAGAAACATGCTAAGTTTCAATTCCATATCTGCATTAGTTTTGGAGATAGTAACTTGCATGTAAAACTTTAACCAGAATTTTCTAAGTCCAAAAGGGGGCATAATTTGCTCAAAATACATGTTAAGAGTTATGGAACTTGACCCAGTGAGGTTGGTAACTGACCTAGAAAAAGAATAAATAAGTTTCAAAGCTATAACCAGGATTTTCTAAGTCCAAAAGGGGGCATAATTTACTCAAAATACATGTCAGAGTTATGGGACTTGACCCAGTGAGGTAGGTAATTGATCTAGAAAAAGAAAAAATAAGTTTCAAATCAATATGCCTTTTAGTAATAGCTGTATGTACTTGCATGCAAAACTTTAACCAGAATTTTCTAAGTCCAAAAGGGGGCATAATTTGGCCAATATACATGTCAGAGTTATGGGACTTGACCCAGTGAGGTAGGTAATTGATCTAGAAAAAGAAAAAATAAGTTTCAAATCAATATGCCTTTTAGTAATAGCTGTATGTACTTGCATGCAAAACTTTAACCAGAATTTTCTAAGTCCAAAAGGGGGCATAATTTGGCCAAAATACATGTCAGAGTTATGGGACTTGACCCAGTGAGGTAGGTAATTGATCTAGAAAAAGAAAAAATAAGTTTCAAATCTATATGCCTTTTAGTAATAGCTGTATGTACTTGCACGCAAAACTTTAACCAAAATTTTCTAAGTACAAAAAGGGGCATAATTTGGCCAAAATGAAGGTCAGAGTTATGGGACTTGGTGCTATCAACTAGTTTTATAACCCCGAAGACACATGTGAAGTTTCAATTCAATATCTGCATTAGTTTTGGAGATAGTAACTTGCATGTAAAACTTTACCCAGAATTTTCTAAGTCCAAAAGGGGGCATAATTTGCTCAAAATACATGTTAGAGTTATGGAACTTGACCCAGTGAGGTTGGTAATTGACCTAGAAAAAGAATAAATAAGTTTCAAAGCTATATGCCTTTAAATGATAGCTGTATGTACTTGCATGCAAAAACTTAACCAAGGTGTGACGCCGACGCCGACGCCAGGGTGAGTAGAATAGCTAGACTATTCTTCGAATAGTTGAGCTAAAAAGGGGCATAATTTTGTAAAAAAGCAAAATAAAGTTATGGAACCTGTGCAATGTAGGTCAGTCTATCACAGTGAATAAGTCTGTGAAGTTTCAATCCATTCCCACAAGTGGTTACTGAGATACCAGCTTACATACAAAACCTTAACCAAGAATTTCTAAGTCGAAAAAGGGGCATAATTTTGTAAAAAAGCAAAATAGAGTTATGGAACCTGTGCAATGTAGGTCAGTTTACCACAGTGAATAAGTGCGATGCATGGGTGAGTCCAATAGCTCTACTATTCTTTGAATAGTCGAGCTAAAAAGGCCGATTTTTCGGTAATTCAAGGGCCGTAACTCCAAAATGCCTAGACCGATTTGGCTAGTTATCAAATTTGGCCGAGGTCTCCTGGTCAAACACATTTTGTTCAAGTTTGGTGAAGATCTGATGAGAAATGCTGACTTAGAGTGCGGACAAGAGTAAAAAGCCCGATTTTTGGTAATTCAAGGGCCGTAACTCCAAAATGCCTGGACCGATTTGGCTAGTTATCAAACTTGGCTGAGGTCTCATGGTCAAACACATTTTGATTAAGTTTGGTGAAAATCGGATGAGAAATGTTCGACTTAGAGTGCGAACAAGCTTTGTGACTGACAGACGGACACACAGAAGTAAATCAATATGTCTCCCACACCATGTGTGGTGGGAGACATAATTCTTCTGTTAATTGTAGACCAATGTCTGTTGGACAATGTCCCACAACTCAGATGTGGTCATTTTTGGAACCATTGTACCAAGGGGACAGACAGTCACACATTTCAAGACAGCAATAACAGATGTGTTTTTACTGACATGCACATGTGATTTACCAACTCAGGCACATGTTTATAACTCAATTTAGTTCAATGGAGGATATGGATGCTGGTATTGTTTGGAAAAAGTTAAAAACAAATTGGAAAGTGGTGGGATTTGTCCTGATTTCCATTTAACAGCGAGAATCGAAAGAATGAACCAAGAACAAAACATTCTGTAATTCATGATGTACAGGAAGCCTGTGAGAATGTGGCCAAAGGTGTAAAAAAATATGCTGCTTGAGAACATAAGGGACCTTTCTGGTTCATGTATTTGAAATATTTTGATACAGTTCACAGCTGTATTATCAATTATATGCATGTCATTTTGTTTAGTGGTGATGAAACTACTGCTGACTTTGTGGTTTGATAAATCAAAACAAAAATGAACCATTTTCTGTTTTTAAAGACAAAGGGACAGTAAACACAATGTTTGAAAGAATTAAACCTACAGTGTATGTTACTAGAGTTCCACAATGTTTAGAAGAGTTATGCCATTGGAAGTCATATCTGAATACATTTGAAGTCATGATGGTACAACCAGAAAGAAACAGAAAAGTTTAGATACATCAGTAACTTTTGATTCTGGTGGTGTCATAAGTTTGGGATTCACCCGTGTTGCTCAAGAAACAGTGAAAACTATACAAAATATAACTGAAGACCATCTCGATAAACTATCATCGTTGAATGGAAAACAAGAATATCTGTCCGAAACCCTTCAGAAGTTGGCTTTTACCATGAGTGATAGAGCTTCAAATGAAAAGCTAGCAGATAAACTATTGGATGAATGGCTTGAAAAGACGTTAGAGGATTACACAAAATGACAAGAATGAAGTGCAACATTTTCACTGCATGGCACATGTGCTTCTTGACTTTCAGAACTACATTAATCCAGAACTCAAGACTTTGAGCAAATTATAAAAGAAGAAAGCAGACCACTAGGTCATGATGCAATGGAGTAAAAGGAGACACATGGAGTAAAAGGAGACACATGGAGTAAAAGGAGACACATGGAGTAAAAGGGGACACATGGAGTAAAAGGAGACACATGGAGTAAAAGGAGACACATGGAGTAATGGAGTAAAAGGAGACACATGGAGTAAAAGGAGACACATGGAGTAATGGAGTAAAAGGAGACACATGGAGTAAAAGGAGACACATGGAGTAAAAGAGTAAAAGGAGACACATGGAGTAAAAGGAGACACATGGAGTAAAAGGAGACACATGGAGTAATGGAGTAAAAGGAGACACATGGAGTAAAAGGAGACACATGGAGTAATGGAGTAAAAGGAGACACATGGAGTAAAAGGAGACACATGGAGTAAAAGGAGACTGTTGTGGGTAGTGTAGTTCGTACAACATCAGATACATTCGGTCCAGCTGGAGACCACCTGGGTGTCCATGATAGGTGGGAAGCTTACTGTACTGAACAAGGAATTAAGTCATTGATTGGTAATTATCCTGACAACAGGTTCAACGCGCTCTTCCAAACATCAGGCGAGGTCTTTCTTCATCGATCAGACTTTATGGAAGTGCTCGAGACAGTTTCAAAACCAAACCTGAAACTGATTGCTGTAAAATCTGACTTAGAATTTGCTGAAGTAAGTGTTCTACTTCAGTGCTTGGGACTGTTTTACCTCAAACTGACTGGCTCATACTGGAATATAATTACAAGTGGAAAAGTGCCTTATTATGAACTTCATAAACATGTCTGTGATACAGAAAATTTCTCAAGTGAGTCCGGAGGTTCTTTTCAAAGACAATGAGCACTGGTCTCCTTCAGATACACTTGATTTGGCACATGTTCCTCACCATAGTCTCCTAGCAAGCTCCCTTTTCACTGTACATGAAGACACAGATTGTTGATGAAAGCTACAGAAGTTGTTGCCGGTGCTACTGTGAAATCATTTTTATTCACGTAGGACTAATTTTCACGTATTTTGCGCTAGGACCAACGCGCGAATTTAAGACCGTGCTATTATTTTTTTTATTATATTTTCCTTTCTAAAATTGAAAATGCGCGAATTTAAGCCCGCGCGAAACAGTCCTTATTTACCTTTGCACGAAATTTCATGCCAGCGAATTGAAATGATTTCACTGTATGTTGAAATGTATCAAGAAATTTCAGAACACAGACTCCTCAGTGATGAAATACACCAGCTTCGCGCTCGTCACAAATTTGGCATGCGAGCATCATTTCGGCGACCTTGATTCAAGTCAGCAAAGATGCCTCAATGCATCCTATCATCATCACACATCTGTTCAGCTCCTGAAGAGCAACTGCAAAATGAATTGGATCGATAAAATGGACTCTGATAAAAGAGAGACACTCCTGGAAACAGCACGACAAGGAGGACTGAAGTTACGAGTCAGCAGAAAGTGTTGAAGGCTATTCATGAAAACATAGAAGAAGAGAAATTGAATCGGTCAAAGAAAAGAAAAGCTAATACTAGTGAAAATGAGTTGGTAAAAAAGCAAAAAGTTGGGAGAGAAATCGAATGCATAGAACTGAACACAAATGGATATGTTGCTGTTGCATACCAAGACAGCTGGTATCCAGGTTGCATCAAAAAAGTTCTAAATGACAGTGAAGCCATAGTGTGGTTCATGGTGCCATGCAGAAAAAGTGGTTGATATCAATGGCCTATGTGTGAAGATAAACAAGTCGTAAATAAGCAGTTCGTTATCAGTCAGAACTTTGTGCCCAACTGTGTCAGTTCTGGACGAGTGGTTAGTGAAGTAACATAAAAACATGAACAAAATTTACAGCAAGTTCCATTCCATGTATTTCTGTTGAAATATTTTAGGCTTTTAATAATAAGCAGGAACATCAGGTATAGCCAGTGATAATTTGACAATGACTGTGATGCTGTATTTGTTTGTTTGTTTTGGGTTTAACGCTGTTTTTCAACAGTATTTCAGTCAGGTAATGGCAGACAGTTAACCTAACCAGTGTTCCTGGATTCTGTACCAGTACAAACCTGTTCTCCGCAAGTAATTGCCAACTTCTCCACATGAATTATCAGAGGTGGAGGATGAATGATTTCAGACACAATGTCTTTTATCAAATCGTCACGGAGAACATACGCCCCGCCCGGGGATGGAACTCGTGATCAACGCTCTCCCTACTGAGCTAAGCGGGTGGGGTGATGCTGTAGTTGAAACTGATCTTTATTCCTGTATATATCCAAGTTTATCTGCAACTTTTTCTGCTGAATGCTTGTAATGTTTAAATGTTTTTAATACAGATTTTATAATAAAAACAGGTGATATTTATTATTAAGTACACTGTATTAGGATTTTATAAACATTCCTAACATTGCATTATCATGATTATGTTGAAGTGTGCCAAACTTTGTAAATTATATATGAATCCGGATGAAAGAAAAATAAAATGTTACCATTGTTAAGAGTTTTGTACTTATTTGCCTTTAACTTTCCTGAATTAATGAAATAACAGTCAGTCCAACACAAAACAAGAGGACCATGATGGTCCTGAATCGCTCACCTGTCCCCACATGACCAAGTTTTGAACTGAGTATGACGTTGTTTTTTTCTATTATTTGACATAGTGACCTAGTATTTGAGCTCATGTGACCCAGTTTTGAACTTGACCTAGATATCGAGATAAAAGTTCTGACCAAGTTTCATGAAGATCCATTGAAAAATATGGCCTCTAGAGAGGTCACAAGGTTTTTCTATTATCTGACCTAATGACCTAGTTTTTGATGGCACTTCACCCAGTTTCGAACTTGACCTAGATACCATCAAGGTGAACATTCTCACCAGTTTTCATGAAGATCTCATGAAAAGTACAGCCTCCAGAGAGGTCACAAGGTTTTTCTATTAACTGACCTAAGGACCTAGTTTTTAAAGGCACGTGACCCAGTTTCAAACTTGACCTAGATATCATCAAGGTGAACATTCTGACCAATTTTCATGAAGATCTCATGAAAAGTATGGCCTCTAGAGAGGTCACAAGGTTTTTCTATTTTTAGACCTAATGACCTAGTTTTTGACCACACGTCATCCACTTTCAAACTTGACCAAGATATCATCAAGGTGAACATTCTGACTAATTTTCATGAAGATCCATTGAAAAATAAGGCCTCTAGAGAGGTCACAAGGTTTTTCTATTTTTAGACTTACTGACCTAGTTTTTGACTGCATGTGACCCACTTCTGAACTTGACCTAGATATCATCAAAGTGAACATTCAGACCAACTTTCATGAAGATCCATGGAAAAAATTTGGCCTCTAGAGATGTCACAAGGTTTTTCTATTTTTAGACCTACTGACCTAGTTTTGGACCGCACGTGACCCAGTTTCGAACTTGACCTAGATATTATCAAGATGAACATTCTGACTAATATTCATGAATATCCATTTAAAAATATGGCCTCTAGGGAGGTCACAAGGTTTTTCTATTTTTAGACCTAATGACCTAGTTTTTGACCGCACATGACCTACTTTCGATCACGGCCTAGATATCATTAAGATGAATATTCTGAACAATTTTCATGAAGATCCATTGAAAAATATGGCCTCTATGGAGGTCACAAGGTTTTTCTATTTTTAGACCTACTGACCTAGTTTTTGACCGCACGTGACCCACTTTCGAACATGGCCTAGATATTATCAAGATGAACATTCTGACCAATTTTCATGAAGATCCATTGAAAAATATGGCCTCTAGGGAGGTCACAAGGTTTTTCTATTTTTAGACCTCATGACCTAGTTTTGGACCGCACGTGACCCAGTTTCGAACTTGACCAAGATATCATCAAGATGATCATTCTGACCAATTTTCATGAAGATCCATTGAAAAATATGGCCTCTAGAGAGGTCACAAGGTTTTTCTATTTTTAGACCTACTGACCTAGTTTTGGATAGCATGTGACCCAGTTTCGAACTTGACCTAGATATCATCAAGATGAACATTCAGACCAACTTTCATACAGATCCCATGAAAAATATGGCCTCTAGAGAGGTCACAAGGTTTTTCTATTATTTGACCTACTGACCTAGTTTTTGATGGCACGTGACCCAGTTTCGAACTTGACCTAGATATCATCAAGATGAACATTCAGACCAACTTTCATACAGATCCCATGAAAATTATGGCCTCTAGAGAGGTCACAAGGTTTTTCTATTATTTGACCTACTGACCTAGTTTTTGATGGCATGTGACCCAGTTTCAAACTTGACCTAGATATCATCAAGTTGAATATCCTGACTAATTTTCATGAAGATCCATTGAAAAATATAGCCGCTAGAGAGGTCACAAAGTTTTTTTATTTCTAGACCTACTGACCTAGTTTTTGACCGCAGTTGTCCCAGTTTCGAACTTGACCTAGATATCATCAAGATGAACATTCTGACCAATTTTCATAAAGATCCCATGAAAAATGTGACCTCTAGAGTGGTCACAAGCAAAAGTTTACGCACGGACGACGGACGCTGCGCGATCACAAAAGCTCACACTGTCACTTTGTGACATGTGAGCTAAAAATGATGTCAGAAATGGATTGAGACTACATGAAAAAACACATCATACTGTGAAGATTCATGACTACAGCTTTTAAAATAAAAAGTTACGAAGTTTTAAAGTTAATAATTGCGAATTCTTGGGTCCGCGAACGCAATTCCATTTCCTATATAAAATACATGTGAAAATTTCCAGAAAAACAGGACTTATGCTGAACTTCAACTTTTCATAACATTTTTATTTTTTAAGATATTACTGCTCTGTGTTCTGGAAAACCAGCTCTTTTAAGCAATGGTCACATTTACGTTCACGCACGTAGTTGGTCGTAGTTCATTTTAAACGTAGTTTGTCGTACGTTAAAGTACGTGTAAGTACGAACAACTACGTTCAACTACGAGTAAATCGGGTAGGGTAAACTACGGTATCACTACGTCTTACCACGAGTTTCTATGTTACACTACGTATATACTACGATCGAAGTACGGACAGCTACGACAAATTACGATCAACTACGTTGAGCTACGGGAAAACGTTTAGCCGTAGTGGAGCCCTAGTTTAGTTTAGCCGTAGTGGAGCCCTAGTTGATCGTAGTTGAACCGTACTGTCGATGTGTTTTCCTTGTACTACGATCAAAAACGATACACATTACTGTTAAGTACGATCAAGTACGTTTAACTAAGATCAACTACGTTCAAACTACGGTCACAGTAGGGTCAAAACATCGTTAATCGTAGTCGGATTTTGAACATGTCGAAAAATTATTTGCTTACTACGGACAAATCATAAGTTCGAACTACGATCATTACTACGTTTGACTACGATTATCTACGTGTAACTACGCTTAGTACGATCAATTACGACCAACTACGATCATTCCTTACTACGATTAACTACGTGTAGTGTGACCACGCCATTAAATGCATACAGTTACATTGCAGCATGAGCATTTTGAAATTTTAGCTGTGGTTGCTAAGTGCATATCACACAAGCGTGTTTAACCAAATTAACAGTTATTACCGGTACCCCTGATGTTTTACTTCCTTTCAACCAGCACTTGTACATTTCAGATGCACAAGTCCAAGGGTGGCCCAGCAGCCACAAATTCAAATTGTCCTTGCTGCCCTCCCAGTGATGAGGCCAGTCTAAGAAAGAAATGGAAAATAAACTCTCGCTCCACAAGATCTAACAGCCAACAGACAAAGACTGCATGCAGCAACAGCTCATGTACTGTACAAAGTTCAAAAAAATATGGAACAGTTCCCAGTACAAGTAGGAGTGGGAAACCTAACACACAGCCATGAATTGCAATGCGTGACAATCCACCACAACAGAATGCTGGTACAAACTTACCACATAACAGGTTCCGGCCATCCACAAAACAGGGAATATGCCATCAGCTGTGACTCCGAGGACGAGGCCATTCATTATGCTGTACCGGTCTCTGAAGACTCGGACTCTAGTGACAACAGTGAATGCAGTGTTCAAAGTTTTCGTGATGTAATCACACATCATACTGCAGACATCATGGAGGGGGACATGCTGGTAATGTTGCATCATTTGTTGAACCCCTTTCTACTCAAATGATCAATAGGATTTCAAGGAAAATTCAGAAAAAAGATCATCAGAAATAAGTTAATAGATTTTTCTCAATTGTTACCTACATCCAACTCACAGCCACAACAGAATTTCTCTTTCACCTTTGATGGGTCATCTAAATTCTCTATCACTCCCACTTCAAAACAACGAAAGCTGTTGAACATTGAACAATGGACCACTGCATTCCTTAAGTTTGTTGCTGTGTATTCCACATGCTATCCCCATGGAACACAGCAACTCATGAAGAATGGGGAAATTGTGAGGGACCTGGCCCATAGACGTCCCGGCCAAGCATAGTCATTCTATGATGAGCATTTACAGCGGTACAGGGAAAACCAAATAATTCCATGGGACAGGATGAATACAGAATTCTATCTCATGGCCTGCTCACATCCCACTTTCTCCCAGCCAAACACGGATCGGCCCTTTCAGTTCGGCACCGATAGGTCCACACCCACTAGCAGGTCAAGAAACTGCAACAGGTTCCTGTCAAACACCTGTTGGACATACAACTGTAAGGCATTGAACTAGGGGCAAAGACATATTTTTTTTGTTTTTGTTGGCTTTAACGTCAAATTAACACAATTATAGGTCATATCGCAACTTTCAAGCTTTTGATGGAAAAGAAAGACCCAGAGTGGCCCTCAGGGCATTATTTTGTCATGGGAGCACCTGGGTAGAACCAGCAACCAGTAAGCCAGCTCACATGTAAACACCATAATATTGTTCCATGTCTTAGCAAAGCAGGTAATAGACTCTTGGGAAAAAAAAATTCAATTTTATGACCTTTTTTGTGGACATACCACAGACAAAAAGTGAGCACAAAAACTCACCATAAGCCTTTTGGCTGCAGGTGAGATAAAAAGTGCAAAACAAATAACGATATACCTGTCATTCTTAATTGCAATACTGATGTATTGGAGATACAGTGGATTTAATGACATCTTGATTCTGTGACAAAAATGAGATACCAATTCGATAGAGATAATAGGGTTATTATAATAGTAGCTTGATCTGGGGTGCTGTATTTGGCTCGAGTGAATTTTGCCAGATTGGATCTCACGAGGCATGCTGAGTGTGATCCATCCTTGCAAAATCCACGAGAGCCAAATACACAATCCCAGATCAAGCTACTGTTGTACTGACCCTTTTATTATATACCTTCTTCTTTTTGTTTGTTGTTTTGATATCAAACGAAATCTTTATTGTTTGCCGATGTTAAAATAGAAATGATTAAAGTTTTGAAGTTTTTGTATGCACTATTTATAGAACAGTGTTAGGTCATGAATATTATATGAAAATAGTCTGGCAACATAAAATACAAAAGGTATAATACTTGTGAAATACAAGCAGCATTTTTGACAGAATTTTTACAGGTATATAATAAAACGATATACTGATTCTGTGACAATATGACATAACAATTTAGTCATGATAATGATATACAGATCACGGAAAATAATATACCGATTAAAGGGAGAAAATTATGTACTGATTCAGGGGAGATCATGATATACCGATTCAGTAGAGATAATGAAGTGCTGATTCAGGGGAGAAAATGATGTATCTATTCAGGGGAGATAATTATAAACTGATTCATTGGAGAAAATCATATACCAATTCGGTGCAGCTAATGATACACCAATGCTGCAGAAATAAGGATATACCTATTCTTGTGAGATAATGATATACTGATTCAGGGGAGAGATGAAATACTGATTCAGGGGAGAGAATAATATATCGATTCAGGGGAGAGATGAAATACTGATTCAGGGGAGAGAATAATATATTGATTCAGGGGAGAGAACAATATACTGATTCAGGTGAAAAATGGTTTACCTATTAAAGGGAGAGAATGATATACCAATTCAGTAGAAGTAATGATATACTATTCATTGGAGATAATCATATATTGATTTAGGGGAGAGAATGATATATCGATATAGGTGAGAGAATGATATACCGATATAGGTGACAGAATGATATACCGATATAGGTGAGAGAATGATATACCGATACAGGTGAGAGAATGATATACCGATACAGGTGAGAGAATGATATACTGATATAGGTGAGAGAATGATATACCGATACAGGTGAGAGAATGATATACCGATACAGGTGAGAGAATGATATACTGATTAATTGGAGAAAACTATATAGTTACCAATTCAGTGGAGCTAATGATATACCAATTTGGTAGAAATAATGATACACCTATTCATGGGAGATAATGATATATTGATTCAGGGGAGAGAATGATATACCTATTCAGGGAAGAAAATGATACAAAGATTCAGGGGAAATAACGATACACTAATACGTTGGCAATAGTGATATAACAGTAATAATATAACAATTTCATTGAGATGATGGTATACTGTATCAGAATTTGGGAATACTTCAAAGAACAGCAAAACTGATAGCAATGGAAAAAGTCTTCTTTCTTTTCTTTATATTTACAAAAATAAATGCTATCTACTCCATCTAAATTTTTGAACTTAATATGTACAGCCTGAATAATTTAACAAGAGGGCCAAGATGGACCTAGGTCGCTCACCTAAGAAACACACCATAACAGTGTAAAACATGTTTGACCTAGCGATTTCATGGAAACAAATATTCTGACCAATTTTCATTAAGATTGGACCAAAAAATTGGTCTCTTGTGATAAAACAAGCATTTTCTTAGATATGACCTAGTTTTTGACCCTAGATGACGCATGTTCAAACTCGACCTAGATTTTATCAAGGCAATCATTCTGACCAAAATTCATGAAGATCAATTGAAAAATACAGCCTCTATCACATGCACAAGTTTTTTCTTTGATTTGACCAAGTGACCTAGTTTTTGACCTAAGATGACCCATATTCAAATTCAACCTAGAATTCATTAAGGCAATCATCCTGACCAAATTTTTTAAAAATCAATTGAAAAAAACAGTCTGTATCGCATACACAAGATTTTTCTTTAATTTGACCTGGTGACCTAGTTTTTGACCTCAGATAACCCATATTCAAACTCGAACTAGATTTCATCAAGGCAATCACTCTGACCAAATTTCATGAAGATCAATTGAAAACTACCTCCTCTATTGCATACACAATGTTTTTCTTCGATTTGACCCTAGTGACCTAGTTTTTGACCTGAGATGACCCATTTTCAAACTCGGCCTAGATTTTATCAAGGTAATCATTCTGGCTAAATTTCATGAAGATCAGTTGAAAAATACAGCCTCTATCGCATACACAAGGTTTTTCCTTGATTTGACCTAGTGACCTAGTTTTTGATCCGAGATGACCCATTTTCAAACTCGGCCTAGATTTCATCAAGATAATCATTCTGACCAAAATTCATGAAGATCAATTGAAAAATACCGCCTCTATTGCATACACAAGGTTTTTCTTTGATTTGACCTAGTGACCTAGTTTTTGACCCGAGATGACCCATTTTCGAACTTGGCCTAGATTTGATCAAGGCAATCATTCTGACCAATACTCATGAAGATCAATTGAAAAGTACATTCTCTATCGCATACACAAGGTTTTTCTTTGATTTGACCTATGACCTAGTTTTTGACCCAGAGATGACCCATTTTCGAACTCGGCCTAGAGTTCATCAAGATTATCATTCTGACCAATATTCATGAAGAATAATTGAAAAATACAGCCTCTATCGCATACACTAGGTTTTTCTTTGATTTGACCTAGTGACCTAGTTTTTGACCCGAGATGACCCATTTTCGAACTCGGCCTAGAGTTCATCAAGGCAATCATTCTGACCAATATTCATGAAGATCAAATGAAAAATACAGCCTCTATCGCATACACAAGGTTTTTCTTTGATTTGACCTAGTGACCTAGTTTTTGACCCATTTTCGAACTCGGCCTAGATTTCATCAAGGCAATCATTCTGGCCAATATTCATGAAGATCAATTGAAAAATACAGCCTCTATCGCATACACAAGGTTTTTCTTTGATTTGACCTAGTGACCTAGTTTCTGACCCGAGATGACCCATTTTCGAACTCGGCCTAGATTTGATCAAGGCAATCATTCTGACCAATACTCATGAAGATCAATTGAAAAGTACATTCTCTATCGCATACACAAGGTTTTTCTTTGATTTGACCTATGACCTAGTTTTTGACCCAGAGATGACCCATTTTCGAACTCGGCCTAGAGTTCATCAAGATTATCATTCTGACCAATATTCATGAAGAATAATTGAAAAATACAGCCTCTATCGCATACACTAGGTTTTTCTTTGATTTGACCTAGTGACCTAGTTTTTGACCCGAGATGACCCATTTTCGAACTCGGCCTAGAGTTCATCAAGGCAATCATTCTGACCAATATTCATGAAGATCAAATGAAAAATACAGCCTCTATCGCATACACAAGGTTTTTCTTTGATTTGACCTAGTGACCTAGTTTTTGACCCATTTTCGAACTCGGCCTAGATTTCATCAAGGCAATCATTCTGGCCAATATTCATGAAGATCAATTGAAAAATACAGCCTCTATCGCATACACAAGGTTTTTCTTTGATTTGACCTAGTGACCTAGTTTCTGACCCGAGATGACCCATTTTCGAACTCGGCCTAGATTTCATCAAGGTTATCATTCTGACCAATATTCATGCAGATCAATTGAAAAATACAGCCTCTATCGCATACACAAGGTTTTTCTTCGATTTGACCTAGTGACCTAGTTTTTGACCCGAGATGACCCATTTTCGAACTCGGCCTAGATTTCATCAAGGTCTATTCATGAAGATTAATTGAAAAATACAGCCTCTATCGCATACACAAGCTAAATGTTGACAGACGACAGACAGACAGACAGACAGACGCCGGACATCGAGTGATCAGAAAAACTCACCAGGTGAGCTAACAAAAATCAATGAAAACATCAATAAAATATTTTTTCAAAACTATTTTAAGGTAGTTCTGCACGTTTGGGTCAATTTTATTTCTACAATGTAAAATTTGAGTAAATCCTGATTTTTATTTTAAATTCAGAATATACTTAAAAAATTTTGGAAAAATACAAAAGATAGGGTTGTGTGCTTGATTTTTTTCCTAGAATAACTTGAGACATTTGGACCTCTCACTAGATTTCATAATGGGCATCTATGGGAAAATCACACATTTGTTAACATTTTTATGAATAGAATTTTTTCTAAAATGTTTATTTTAATGAAACTTCTTACAGTCATTTATGCCAAAATTTTACATTTTTACTGGTTCATTTAGCTCAGCCTACAGTGAAGTAAATGTTTTTAACTTTTCTGGTAAAATCAACCAATTGAAACCAAGGTATTTTCTGCATTTAACATTATAACTTGTCTATAAAAAGATTTCACATACTTAAAACTTCAGTATCTTTAAACCCAAATCTTACTAAACAAGAAAATACCTGTAAAACCGATTGATGCTCCTGAAATACGATTACTGCATATTAAAAGAACAAAAGTGGAATTCACTGACTGGGCACATAATAGTTTACTAATGTTGAATAATCAAAGGGCAATATCGCATTGAAAAATTATTCCACCGGAACATGAAGATAATATGCACATCTCTTGGGAGGAATGCGGGTCAGGATGGCCCAAAATCCAAGACGGCCCATACCAAGACAGACCAAAAATATTGTAAACGAACCTGTCTATAAAGACCACCCTTGGGAGAGCCAAACTGTGGTCTTTATTGGGAGGTGGTTGTTATTCACAGTTTAAAATACACTGTAAATGTTAAAATGGGAAACAAAACATGTGGTCTTTAGAGCCAGGTGGTCTCTGTTCAGAGGTGGTCTTTAACACAGGTTTGACTGTATAGCATTATAACAAATGTTAATGTTAGATCAACATGGTATTATATCAGTTTATTTTCAGCAAACTATCATTGTGTTTATTTCGATTAAATGCTGGTTAAATTTTATGAAAGGATCATTTGTTTATGCCGAAGAAAGTATTGAATTTAGTTGATTAAGAATGGAATAATATTGAGAGGCAATTATTCTTGCTGACTGATTGTAATTTAGTATAATTATGTTTGCTGCTTGATCGGTCTTAAAAGTACATGGACCATTCACTGTTATGTGTTATTAATCTTAATTTTCTTCATAATCCTTCAATCACTAAATGCACGTGCATTAAACTGCTTTCAAATAATTATTTTTACCGCAAATTATCTGTAGCAGAAACTACAACAAAGATGAGTGAATCTTCAGAAACAAGTATGGCCGACACTAAAGTTGCGGAAACCCGATACAAAAATGAGTACATCTTCAGAAACAAGAGGGCCAAGAAACATACCATAACAGTGTAAACATGTTTGACATAGTGATTTCATGGAAACAAATATTCTGACCAGTTTTCATTAAGATTGGATCAAAAATGTGGTCTCTTAAGTGTAAACAAGCATTTTCTTTTTTTTGACCTAGTGACCTAGTTTTTGAGCTAAGAAGACCTACATTCGAATTTGACCTAGATTTGATCAAGGCAATCATTCTGACTAAATTTCATCAACCTCGATTGAAAAATACAGCCTCTATCGCATACAAAAGGTTTTTCTTCGATATATTCTAGCGACCTAGTTTTTGACCCCAGATGACCAATATTCAAATTTGACCTTAATTTCATCAAGGCTAGCATTCTGACCAAATTTCATGAAGATCAATTGAAAAATACAGTCTCTATTGCATACACAAGGTTTTTCTTTGATTTGACCTAGTGACCTAGTTTTTGACCGACGATGACCCATATTCTCACTTGACCTAGATTTCGTCAAGGCAATCATTCTGACTAAATTTTATGAATATCCAGTGTAAAATGCAGCCCCTTTTGCGTACACAAGGTTTTTCTTTAATTTGACCGGGTGATCTAGTTTTTGACCCCAGATGACCCATATTCAAACTCCACCTAGATTTCACATAGACAAACATTCTGATTGAATTTCATGAAGATCCAGTGTAAAATGCAGCCCCTATTGCATACACAAGGTTTTTATTTGATTTGACCTAGTGACCTAGTTTTTGATCCCAGATGACCCATATTCAAACTTGACCTAGATTTTATCAAGGCAATCATTCTGACCAAAATTCATAAAGATCAATTGAAAAATACAGCCGCTATCGCATACACAAGGTTTTTATTTGATTTGACCTATGACCTAGTTTTTGACCCCTGATGACCCATTTTCAAACTTGGCCTAGATTTCATCAAGGTAATCATTCTGAAAAAATTTCATGAAAATCAGTTGAAAAATACAGCCTCTATCGCATACACAAGGTTTTTCTTTGATTTGACCTAGTGACCTACTTTTTAACCCCAGATAACCCATTTTCAAACTCGACCTAGATTTCATCAAGGTTATCAGTCTGACCAAAATTCATGAAGATAAAATGAAAAATACAGCCTCTATCGCATACACAAGGTTTTTCCTTGATTTGACCAAGTGACCTAGTTTTTGACCCCGGGTGACCCATTTTTGAACTTTGCATAGATTTCATCAAGGTAATCATTCTGACAAAATTTCTTGAAGATAATTGAAAAATACAGCCTCTATTGCATACACAAGTTCTTTCCTTGATTTGACCTAGTGACCTAGCTTTTGACCCCAGATGACCCATTTTCAAACTTGGCCTAGATTTCATCAAGGTAATTATTCTGACCAAAATTCATGAAGATCAGTTGAAAAATACAGCCTCTATCGCATACACAAGCTAAATGTTGATGGACGCCAGACATCGAGCGATCAGAAAAACTCACCTGAGCATTGCTAATAAGCACACCCAACATAAAAATTGGGGGGAAATGATATAAAGGTCAAGGTAATTTTTCACAACCAAGCATGTCTGACACAACAGCAGCAGAAACGAATATAAACATCAGTGAATCTTTAAAATCAAGCACTCCATCATGAATGTTGTGGAAACTGGTACAAAGATAAATGCATCTTCAGAGACAAGCACACCTGACATGAATCAGGCAGAAAGGGAAACAAAGTTGGATGAATAATCACAATCTTACTCGACTTCGGGCGCACCTTTCAAACGATAGGGCCAACTGATGTCAATACGCATTCGTAGAGAAAGGCTGGGAGATACAGCAGTTTCCGTTGGCATTCTGCCTTATGTCTAGAAAAACCAAATCCGACTACATACAGGTCTTCGAGGCATTGACTCGGCAATATATGACCATTTTGTGTCAATTCGCCGTAAAACCCAACTCACTCACTCACTCCAGGCGTTGGTCGGATTAAAGTCGAGGGCTTTATACTAAACTTTGAGACAGGTAAGACATTAAACTTAAAACTTGCTGATGTGCAATCGTAGAAAATAATAATTTTGATGCTGTCCAGAAATCCACATATCAAGATCAGTCAGTGGTCATAATAACACAGGCTGTAAGGAACAAGTGAAGTCGAAATATACTAACTATTCGGGGAACACATAAATTAGTGGTGAATTTTTGTTCCTGTTTCAATACATATTTTTAAAAAATATAAATAGGCAAACCTTTCATATTGTATTTGTATAAATATTATCGATTCAAATCAGCTAACTATTTACACTTTCAGAGGCATGGTTAGCGGTTCGGGAAGCGTTTCCAGGTGTAGGCATCAAGGGGTGTGCCTTCCATTGGTCTCAAGTGGTTTGGCGTCATGTCGTGGATGTTGGTCTGACCGAAACTTATCAGCCACGAACAGGTGTTCACTCATTCATCCGCCAGATCCTGTCGTTTACACTCTACAAGGTCAGGCAATGACATAGGCTACGCAGCATTTAGTTGAGTACGTTTAACACCAATGGATACACAGCTCTGTGTTCCCAGTTGAGTCTTTAGACAGACTGTTAGAACCAACGATGTTGAAGGTAGGTAGAAAAATTTCAAATATAAATACTTGCGTTAGTAAAATAGATAAAAATATGTATGAAAGTCTACTTGAGAGAAAATAGGCTAAGATAACAAAGAAACAGTGCATTTATAGTAAATACGTTCTTCTGGAACATCTGGCATTCTATACATAGTTGACATGAGCTAAGGTATCCCAGTTACTAGTTTAAATTAATAGATTTATAACAAGAGTCTATTCTTTTTTAACGTGTTTATATTGCTATATCTATATAGTGATCTAATTCATACATGTTGAATTTCAGGCTGGCATCACTGGCTAAACAGCAAAGTGGGTAACATGGGACTGCAGTTCTACAGGCTGGTTCCGCTACTGCACACATAGGCTGACCACATTCATTTGGCGATCCGTGCAGGCAAAGTGGCCAGAAATATCAGAGGACGGTCCAAGACATTGGAAAAAAGTTTCAGCTCCCTCCGGGACCAGTACAAAGAGGGAACTATCACAACCTCTAAGTTTCTGAAGAGATGGGATGCTCTACCTAGTCCGAGTTTAGTTGACGTGTAGTATATATACACACTGAAAAATGAATGTGCATATATGTTATTTCAGTGTAATTAGTTTCGTTTTTGTTTTGTAAAATGGTATGTTGTGTTTCATGTCTTGATTATTGCTTTAACTTCATTTGAATATGTTTAAATTATTGTGTTGTTCTATCTCATTTCCACGTTTTGTATAATAATATTGTTTTCGTGTCAATTTTTGATTTCCAGTTTTGTATAGTATCTATTTTCAACATGTTCAATTTATATGTATGGTTTCGTTTCACGTTTTACTAATAATATTTACTGTTTATGTTACTTTTATATATGTATGTTTATGTGTCCTGTCCTGTTATCACTAATTTGTATAATAAAATTTATTTTCAACGAGTTCAATTTTACTATATATATAAACAAGAGTTGTAAGTTGACCATTCTCAGTACTTGATAGTATAATATAAGCTATGAGTAAAACTTTAACATTATAATAAGCATATTCTAAGTCGAAAAGGGGCCATAATTCAGTCAAAATGCTTGATAGAGTTGTCTGCTCCTGTTTACAGACTGAGGTCATGATGGTAAACAAGTATGCAAAATATGAAAGCAATATCTCAATGGACTTCGAAAATATTTGGGGTGGTACGCAAACTTTAACATTACAATAAGCATATTCTAAGTCGAAAAGGGGCCATAATTCAGTCAATATGCTTGATAGAGTTGTCTGCTCCTGTTTACAGACCAGGTTCATGATGGTAAACAAGTATGCAAAATATCAAAGCAATATCTCAATGGACTTTGAAAATATTTGGGGTAGAACGCAAACTTTAACATTTGTGTGACGCTCACGCTAATGCTAACGCCGACGCCGGGGCGAGTAGGATAGCTCCCCTATTCTTCAAATAGTCGAGCTAATAAAAACACTAAAATTCTTTGATTTGGTTCATACTTAGAAAATAAAAATTAGTCAGTCATGGTCTGGGCCTTCTTGGTAATGGGCCATCTTGGCTTTGGGTTGTCCTGACCCGTTACCCCTCACCGTTGGGAGTGGTTTCCTATGAGTTTTCAATGAATTCTAGCCAGTGGTTGCTGAGAAATACTCTGGACAAGAATTGGTATTATATACTATGTTGAATAGTAAAAGGGCAATAACCAAAACGGGAAGATAATATGTGTATCTCCTCTTAATAGTGATGCTTCCCATGAAGTTTCGATTAATTCCAGCCAGTGGTTGCTTAGAAATACTCCGTAAAAGAATTGTACTATAGTATACTAATGTTAAATAATCAAAAAGCAATACCTCAGTAAAAATTCCTTTGACCAGAACATGAAGAAATTATGTGCATCTCTTAAGAGTTAAGCTTCCTATCAAGTATGGCTAAATTCTAACAAGAGGTCGCAGAACACGAAAAGCCCCCCCATTGATGCATTCAGCAACTGCACAAGGAACAGAAGTTATTTGGTCACTGTGACCTTGACCTTTGACCTACTGATCTCAAAATCAATAGGGGTCATCTGCTGGTCATAATCATTCTCCCTATTAAAGTTTCGTGATCCTAGGCCAAAGCGTTTGTTCTCAAGTTATAATCCGGAAATTGTTTAACTGTTCCGGGTTACTCTGACCATGAGCTTTGACCTACTGATCTCAAAATCAATAGGGGTCATCTGCTGGTCATAATCAACCTCCCTATCAACTTTGGTGATCCTAGGCCCAAGCATTCGGAAACCGTTTAACTGTTCCGGGTCACTGTGACCTTGACCTTTGACCTACCGATCTAAAAATCAATAGGGGTCATCTGCAAAGGGAAGCAAGACCAACCTCCCTATCAACTTTCATGATCCTAGTCTAAGGCGTTCTTGAGTTATCATCCGGAAACCAACTGGTCTACCGACCTACCGACAGACAGACCGCCCGCCCGACAGACATCAGCAAAACAACATAACCCTCCTTTTTTGAATGGAGGAATAACCAGTCATACATGTGATCTCCCGCGCGGGAGGGTCAAAATCCCGATTTTTTCACCTTGCCTCCCGTCTCCCGACCAAAACCATATTTCTCCCGCTTTTCAAAAATAAAAATAAAAAAAAATAAAAAAAATCGTATTATGACTGGGTTGATAATTACCGAGGAGTGCCAAACATGTTTACACAGTAAATCAAAGTGTCACCGACTGTTGTGTATTATACATATTTGACACGCATGTAGCTGGAGGAAAGAGTTGTTTTTCACAGATGAATTATTAATTGTTTGTGTTGATAAGGGATTAGACAAGCAGGGCCTTTTCCACCTGTCTCACTGGACCGAATATCGGCCCATTCTCAATGCCAATTAGGCTCCAGTTTTTACCAGTTTGAAGCAAAAAACTCCCAGTCATAAGAAATAATTCCCAACTGAAATGAATTTTAATTATTCAAAGAAAAGTTTTGTTCCGTAATAAAATCACATAAATAATTGTTAGAAAAACCAACCCACTACTATTTTTAGAACAGGGGTGTTATTTCCCCTTTTGCAGTTACGCCATTTTCTTCCAGTGTTTACCAAATTAATTTCTTACTAAAATCGGACTTATTTCATTGAAAATTGGATGAAAACACACACTCATTTATTTGATAACATCAATCTACATTATTTTGGTAAGGGTAAATACATGTTGATGCAATTTCTGTTCTCTATTTTTCATGTCAAAATCATCAGTATAATAATTTTTTATACGGAAGTGGGTGGGGTAAGGTAAGACATCATGCTCGACTTTTCTCAGTGATTGACTCTGAATTAAAGCTTTGCCAGTAAAAGGGGCATAATAGTCAATAGCTTTGAATGTAACAGAGATATTAGACATTACATGTATATAAAACTTTAACAAAAAATGTAAGTTAAAAAGTGGCATAACGCTGTCAAAATTCAAATCAAGAGTTATGAGATTGTTTCTTCTGGTGTATACATTACTGTGTGGCCAAAAATATTGGATTTTGTCTCCAGTTATGTGTCCGCGCGCTTAATTTATGTCGATAAAAATCCTCCAGTTTTGAGACCCCAACTCCAGCTGAAAAATGGCCAACCTCCAGTTTTGGGATTCTGAACTTATCACATGTATGTAACCAGTGGTTGCTGAGAAATAATCAAGAATTGTTCTACAGTATACTAATGTTGAATAATCAAAGGGCAATAAATCTGTGATAAATCATCCGACCAAAACACGAAGACATTATGTGCATCTCCTCTTGATATTGAAGTTTCCCTAAATTCCAACCAGTGGTTGCTGAGAAATACTCCAAACAATAATTGTTGGATGGCTGGAGAGAGTGGCGACTATTATGTCCCCTTCAGGGAGCATAATAAATCATTCGTTAACTTGTCATATTCAGTACACACTGAAAAAGGCTTGCCACATTTAATATTACAGTCATCATAAAAACATAAACAACTCTGTTGCTTTCATCTGATCCAAAATCAGATAGATGCATCCCTTCGAAGGAATTTTAATTACCATTATCATTCACTCTAGTCCTACCAAAAGTTGTCTTATGACAGTACAAACAAATCAAGAACAGTAAAATATTTCAAATTACACCTTTAACCCTATGCATTTTTCAAGACTGCTAAGTTCAAAGGATCATCATATTTCCATACTCCTGAAGTTTTTGTAAAATACAGCTCCATGCAGTAAAGAAGAATGACTTATACTGTTGAAAAGAATGTTCTTTCATGATAAGTACAGGCTGACTGATTTTAATTTATTTATTTGGGTTTTATGGCGCACCAACACAGTATTAAACAGTCAAAACAATCCTGATCCCAAAACAACCATATAAAACCCTGCTAATTATGCTGTCTGATGTATTACTGGTCCCACTGGTATAAAAAATACCTCTGCCTTGACTCACCTGTCCAAAGATAAAACCATCAACAAACAGACCTTGTTTATGTGCTGAATGAATTGACAAGCTTAACCTTTACCCTCCAAAAATTCTAAAATGGACTGGTCCATCATTCAATTTGGACAGTGCCACTTATTTTTCAAAGGGGTGTTCAATGAAATTTTACTGTCAGACTGAATAGCGAACAGTGCAGACCATAATCAGTCTGCACAGGTGTGCAGACTGATCTTGGTCTGCACTTGTCGCAAAGGCAGAATCACTTGCAGCCAGCAGGCTAATAGTTAAATGTGTCCAACTTTTTTTCTTTTACATCTTTTTTTATAACAGAAAGCACTATTACAACAAACTGTTGTTGATATATTCAAACTTTTTATACAGCATTATGAGGTACTGAGTGAAAAAATGTTAATGCTTGAAATGTCCATGCACAGAATGTGTTCCAACACTGGGAATGTCCACAAGATATGTTTTTCAAAAAGACAATCTGTTATTTTATTTCTTTCTTTCAAAATAAAATATCAAAGATACAAGTACCCTTTTAGATATCCATGACATCTCAAACTAGAGACTATATAAACTGCAACGATTAACATCCCAGTAAAACCCGGGTACAAATATGTTACTTTTTATAATCAATATTATGGTCCCTCTTCTGATAATAATTATTATATACAAAATCAATTAACAATATCACAGAATTTCCACACGTTTTAACATGTCCATACAATACCTGTAAACCATATATACAATATACACTTGTGTAATAGGGTCATTTTAACAGTAGAGTGATCTGGGATGCTGTATTAGACTCGAGTGGATTTTACCAGATTGGATCACGAGTGTGATCTGACCTGGCAAAAGTCACGAGAGCCGATTACAAAATCCCAGATCTAGCTACTGTTATAATGATCCTTTTATTATATACCTCCACCTTTTTGTTTGTAGTTTTTGTTATTGAACAAAATCTTTAATGTTTATCGATGTTATGATAGAACTGAGTGTAGTTTTTGTGTGCGCTATTTATAGAACTGTGTCCGGTCATAAATATTAAATGAAAGTAGTCCGGAAACATACAATACAAAAGGTATGATACATAATTTTTCATGCCTCTTCGTATTTACCTGTAAAATACAAGCTGTATATTTGACAGAATTTATATAGGTATATAAATATATATATTGCTCATAACATGATAAAGTACTTTTCCAAAACGTTTGGGCCATAGAAGCCTCAAATAACTTTTAAACTCAAACAGACAACTTTTAGGCCATTTTATTCAGAAGAATAAGATACATTCCTCTTTAACAAGAAACTGGTTTTCTTAACTCCTACAAATGATTAATGTCCATATATACATAAAAAACATTAACACCCTGTGTTCGAATGCAGTTTTGAGACAAAATGTCTTTCAATTTTCCCTTGGAACTTAACAAAAGCAAAACAGGAATGTACCTTTTTCTTCTAACATGTTAGTAAAGTTCAACTTAAACGTATCAGATTAGATAAAGTAACAATTTTATCACAAAGTTTCCTAGCAGCATCTTCCCCTTGTTTTCTACTTTGCTGACTCTTTCTCTTGTTTCCACAGCAACAATTATGTGTCACAACACTTTCTCCTGTGGCAGTACTTATTTTCCATGTCATGACACTTTCTCTCATTGTCAAGATGTCTGTGGATTCGACAACTGCACAGCTCTAATCTGAAAAGTTTAAAATACTCACTTTATTGTTGTAGAAAGGGTATCTCAACATTGTAAATGTTAAAAATTTCAATGGCAATCTCACAATTTTTTAAACTTATTTTTCTGACCAGCCAGCTACAACTCAATATAAGACTGCTCTCCAAACTTAAGTTCTATATAAATCTTGCACCCTTTTCTTTTATTTTAAAACCATTGCTTTCCACTTTCACAAATTTGTTAAATACAGTCATTTCTTCAGTTTATTCCTGTTCAGTTTGAGTGATCAAATCAGGAATTTTATAAGCTGGCAGAAAAAAGATATTCTTATAAGGTACTGCAATATCAAGGTGCGTCTCTATTTAGATCAACCAATAAATAAGTGTGAAAAACAAACAATTTACAAACATTTGAACATCCCTGTCAAACACACAGTATACCAAAGCCTTAACCTTTAACCTGTTGGCTTCAAGTGCAATGAACACCCCTTTAAATGACAAGTGGTATTGCCCAAATTGGATGATGGACCAGTCCATTTTATAAATTTAGCAGGGTAAAGGTTAACTATAACATCCCAAGCCATAGTAAAATTGTATGAGCATCATTTGCTTTAGAAATTTAATTCAGTTATGTTCCTCAAATCCTCTAGATAAATGTAAACTAGGGTAATCACAAGATGAAGTAAAAAACACATTGTTATTTCTGTACAATACCTTATCATAGAGTTGTTGACACTGTTGCATTGCTAATGTGAACAGCACTACTGCCTCGTTTAACCACTGCACCGTACATTCTACCTGTAATACAAACACTTGCATTCATAAACTTGACTCACTTTTTCTTGAAAAACGAATTACTTGCATTTACACCCACTATATAGCTGACTGTGTCACTGACAAATGGCAAAAATGTCCTTTGAGGAATGCTCTTACCTGATGTTTCAATATAACTGGCTGTGTGATGTAGATGTTAAATGGCAAGAATGAGCTTTGTGGAAAGAGCTTACCTGATGTTTCAATATAACTGGCTGTGTGATGTAGATGATAAATGGCAAAAATGAGCTTTGTGGAAAGAGCTTACCTGATGTCTGCTTACTATTTCTATACAGATGGCTGTGTGATGTAAATGATAAATGGCAAGAATGAGCTTTGTTGAATGAGCTTACCTGATGTCTGCTAACTATTTCTATATAACTGGCTGTGTGATGTAAATGATAAATGGCAAGAATGAGCTTTGTGGAATGAGCTTACATGATGTCTGCTTACTATTTCTATATCACTGGCTGTGTGATGTAAATGATAAATCGCAAGAATGAGCTTTGTGGAATGAGCTTACCTGATGTCTGCTAACTATTTCTATATATAACTGGCTGTGTGATGTAAATGATAAATGGAAAGAATGAGCTTTGTGGAATGAGCTTACCTGATGTCTGCTAACTATTTCTATATAACTGGCTGTGTGATGTAAATGATAAATGGCAAGAATGAGCTTTGTGGAATGAGCCTACCTGATGTCTGCTTACTATTTCTATATAACTGACTGTGTGATGTAAATGATAAATGGCAAATATGAGCTTTGTGGAATGAGCTTACCTGATGTCTGCTTACTATTTCTATATATAACTGGCTGTGTGATGTAAATGATAAATGGCAAAAATGAGCTTTGTGGAAGGAGCTTACCTGATGTCTGCTAACTATTTCTATATAACTGGCTGTGTGATGTAAATGATAAATGGCAAATATGAGCTTTAAGGAATGAATTACATGATGTCTGCTTACTATTTCTATGTATAACAGGCTGTGTGATGTAAATGATAAATGGCAAGAATGAGCTTTGTGGAAAAAGCTTACTTGATGTCTGCTAACTATTTCTATATATAACTGGCTGTGTGATGTAAATGATAAATGGCAAATATGAGCTTTAAGGAATGAGCTTACCTGATGTCTGCTTACTATTTCTATATAACTGGCTGTGTGATGTAAATGATAAATGGCAAATATGAGCTTTAAGGAATGAGCTTACCTGATGTCTGCTTACTATTTCTATATATAACTGGCTGTGTGGTGTAAATGATAAATGGCAAAAATGAGCTTTGTGGAATGAGCTTACATGATGTCTGCTTACTATTTCTATATATAACTGGCTGCGTGATGTAAATGATAAATGGCAAGAATGAGCTTTGTGGAATGAGCTTACCTGATGTCTGCTAACTATTTCTATATATAACTGGCTGTGTGATGTAAATGATAAATGGCAAATATGAGCTTTAAGGAATGAGCTTACCTGATGTCTGTTTACTATTTCTATATAACTTGCTGTGTGATGTAAATGATAAATGGCAAGAATGAGATTTTTGGAATGAGCTTACATGATGTCTGCTTACTATTTCTAGATATAACTGGCTGTGTGATGTAAATGATAAATGGCAAGAATGAGCTTTAAGGAATGAGCTTACCTGATGTCTGTTTACTATTTCTATATAACTTGCTGTGTGATGTAAATGATAAATGGCAAGAATGAGATTTTTGGAATGAGCTTACATGATGTCTGCTTACTATTTCTAGATATAACTGGCTGTGTGATGTAAATGATAAATGGCAAGAATGAGCTTTGTGGAATGAGCTTACCTGATGTCTGCTAACTATTTCTATATATAACTGGCTGTGTGATGTAAATGATAAATGGTAAATATGAGCTTTAAGGAATGAGCTTACCTGATGTCTGCTAACTATTTCTATATATAACTGGCTGTGTGATGTAAATGATAAATGGCAAATATGAGCTTTGTGGAATGAGCTTACCTGATGTCTGCTAACTATGTCTATATAGCTAGCTGTGTGATGTAGATGGTAAATGGCAAGAATGAGCTTTGAGGAATGCACATAAAAACTAACGGCTACATCATTTGGCACTGGTGGCTGGAAGTGTTGCTGAAAAAAAAGAAAAAATCCTGGAAGTGGTAAGTCTAAACAAGAGCACCGCCTTGCGGGTGCTGACGCTCATCTGATTTTTTTTAGTGTAATAGAAATATTGTCCTACCCATGATTTTCTAAGTCTAAAAAGGGCCATCATTCTTGCAAAAAGCAGGATAGAGTTATGTTTCTTGATGTACAGTGTCCACTTATGATGGTGAAAAACTGTTGCAAGTTTTAAAGCAATAGCTTTGATAGTTTATGAGAAAAGTTGACTTAAACATAATACTCAACCAAGAAAATGATTTTCTAAGTCCAAAAGGGGCAATAATTATTGCAAAAAGCAGGATGGAGTTATGTTGCTTGCTGTACAGGGTCAGCTTATGATGGTGAACAAGTGTTGCAAGTTTCAAAGCAACAGCTTTGATAGTTTAAGAGAAAAAGTTGACCTAAACATAAAACTTAACCAAGAAATCTGATATTTTCTAAGTCCAAAAGGGGCCATAAATCTTGCAAAAAGCAGGACGGAGTTATGTTTCTTGCTGTACAGGGTCAACTTATGATGGTGAACAAGTGTTGCAAGTTTTAAAGCAATAGCTTTGATAGTTTAGGATTAAAGCTGACCTAAACATAAAACTTAACCAAGAAAACTGATTTTCTAAGTCCAAAAGGGGCAATAAATCTTGCAAAAAGCAAGATGGAGTTATGTTTCTTGATGTACAGGGTCAGCTTATGATGGTGAACAAGTACTCCAAGTTTCAAAGCAATAGCTTTGATAGTTTAGGAGAAAAGTTGACCTAAACATAAAACTTAACCAAGAAATCTGATATTTTCTAAGTACAAAAGGGGCCATAAATCTTGCAAAAAGCAAGATGGAGTTATGTTTCTTGCTATACAGGGTCAGCTTATGATGGTGAACAAGTATTCCAAGTTTCAAAGCAATATCTTTGATAGTTTAGGAGAAAAGCTGACCTAAACATAAAACTTAACCAGGCAACGCCGACGCAGACGCCGACGCCGACAACCGCTCAAGTGATGACAATAACTCATCATTTTTTTTCAAAAAATCAGATGAGCTAACAAACATCACACAATGAAAACATGAACAGAAAGATAATCCTCCCTGCCCCCCCCCCCCACCCTCCCTTCCCCACCTCGATAAAAAAAAGATTTCACAGTAATTAAATCCAACAACTTCTATTCATCTCATTTTTGAAATGGTCTGTTGGGTTTAAGATCAACTAACACCTGAGGTAATTTTGTAATCATAAAATTTTGATGGTGACAGAAGGGTAATACTGCCTCTCTTTCGCTCACTTCATGCATGGGAAAGCAACAAAATGCAGTTGGGCAAAAATTCCACTTGTGCAATGCTCCAGCAATGTTGCAAGACATTAAGCACTCCTACAAGATAGAAGTTTAAAACAACAACTGAAGAAAATATTTCTGTAATAAACATATTGTATATTCACTTACTCAGTTATTGCCATCATCGTGGTTATTATATTTTTCAAAAGGGGGGTGTTATTGAGGCCATAAAAAATTAGGCAATTTTACATTTTTGTGAACTATGAATGACACTTCTAATGAAATAAATTTAACAATTAACCTTTAGCCTGCTGGCGGCAAGTGTTTCTGCCTTTGCGACCAGTGCAGACCAAGATCAGCCTGCACATCTATTCAGTCAGTAAATTTTCAGTGAACACCCCTTCAAATAATAATTCTTGCATAGAAACTACTTTTTTTACTGGATCCGCCTATATATTAACAGGAGAAAAATCGTGTGCAAACAAGGAAATTCACGTGCTGTTAATACATGATTTTTATTTTTGAAATGTTTTCCCAGGGATGTATATGTATTTCTGTGCAGGTTGACATCTGGTATCTGCGTCCTGAATCTTTCATAATAAACTCTTCTTGTAGCATAAAAGATGCAATCTAGTCCATAGTATGTTTTGCTGTATCAGTTACCAAACCCAAACGCACTACCCCCAAAAATGTACGTACTCGCTCCACCCTTTGTTTACACCCCTTTTAGAAGTCGGAGTCGATTCATTTTTTGTTGATAACCGTGAATGTATAAGAATTGCGTGTAACTTGTGCAATCGTTTGTTTTTATGAATCATTTTAATGCTTTTTGTACGTATCAGTCGGAATGCTTTTATCTAATTTCGCGAAGAATTTGGATAAAACATTTGAAAGCTTTTCACTACATTCATACTCATCCGTACTCTAAATGTGTTCTTACTCAAAATAATTCGATTGTAAAGTTATTACTTTTGAAATAGTGATCCTGTTTACCAAATTTTTAAGTGATATGCAAAAATATGGGTAATTGTATGTTTGTAATAATGACAGATAAAAATAATCGGTTCAAAACATTCATTACATGCTTTTGGAAGTGTTGTTGATTTCTGGGCCCTGGTTATGGATATCTAAAACATGTTTACCGTTTCCAAGAACAACAGAATGGTAATTAAACAAGAGCACCGCCTTGCGGGTGCTGACGCTCATCTGATTTTTTTTGTGTAATAGAAATACTGTCCTACCCATGATTTTCTAAGTCTAAAAAGGGCCATCATTCTTGCAAAAAGCAGGATAGAGTTATGTTTCTTGATGTTCAGTGTCCACTTATGATGGTGAAAAACTGTTGCAAGTTTTAAAGCAATAGCTTTGATAGTTTATGAGAAAAGTTGACTTAAACATAATACTCAACCAAGAAAATGATTTTCTAAGTCCAAAAGGGGCAATAATTATTGCAAAAAGCAGGATGGAGTTATGTTGCTTGCTGTACAGGGTCAGCTTATGATGGTCAACAAGTGTTGCAAGTTTCAAAGCAATAGCTTTGATAGTTTAAGAGAAAAAGTTGACCTAAACATAAAACTTAACCAAGAAATCTGATATTTTCTAAGTCCAAAAGGGGCCATAAATCTTGCAAAAAGCAGGATGGAGTTATGTTTCTTGCTGTACAGGGTCAACTTATGATGGTGAACAAGTGTTGCAAGTTTTAAAGCAATAGCTTTGATAGTTTAGGATAAAAGCTGACCTAAACATAAAACTTAACCAAGAAAACTGATTTTCTAAGTCCAAAAGGGGCAATAAATCTTGCAAAAAGCGAGATTGGAGTTATGTTTCTTGATGTACAGGGTCTGCTTATGATGGTGAACAAGTATTTTAAGTTTCAAAGCAATAGCTTTGATAGTTTAGGAGAAAAGTTGACCTAAACATAAAACTTAACCAAGAAATCTGATATTTTCTAAGTACAAAAGGGGCCGTAAATCTTGCAAAAAGCAAGATCGAGTTATGTTTCTTGCTGTACAGGGTCAGCTTATGATGGTGAACAAGTATTCCAAGTTTCAAAGCAATAGCTTTGATAGTTTAGGAGAAAAGCTGACCTAAACATAAAACTTAACCAGGCAACGCCGACGCAGACGCCGACGCCGACAACCGCTCAAGTGATGACAATAACTCATCATTTTTTTTCAAAAAATCAGATGAGCTAAAAATGTACCGGAATCGTAAAGTCATCACATATGAAAACAATGCATATAGTCATCGTGTAATGTTTTTTATGCAAGAATAGCGACAAAACACGTTTGTTTTGTGTATTAACATCTGCAGAAGCCCTTGGGGTATGTTTGAGACCTCGACCTTCAGTCTCGGTCACAAACATTCACGCTGGCTTCTGCAAACGTTAATACACAAAAAAACGTGTATCATCCCTACAATGGTATTGCCCAAATTGAATGATGGACCAGTCCATTTTAGAAATTTAGCAGGCTAAGGTTTAAAGCTTACCCTATTGCAGGTATTTACTAATGACCTGAATTAACTTAAAAATACATATATACATATTTTGAAAAAGAAATGCAAGGAGCATTTATTCAATGGAGGACCTTAAATAGAGAATATACGGTATTCGTCATCCTGAGGTCTTTTATAAACAGCATAAAATCACTGAACTACAAAAGAGTACCTACCATAGATGAATTTTTCACTAATTCTTCTATAGATTTCCTCTTAGGAAAAGAAAGACATGTTCTCCCTGACGTGAGCAACTTCAGTAGATCTTCTAAAACCTGGAAATATATTAGCATGTCACTGATGACATTTCTTAAAAGGGTGCAAACTGATATGAATGACTCAGAATCCTTGAAGTTCCACTGATAGAAGATCGAATTTCTCAAAAATGTATAAATAAAACATTAGATATTCCCATAATGTGTCAAACATGCAAATTAAAGTCTAAAAGCCATGTGAAATAACCCAGACTCCATGTTGTTTTAATGATTTCCCTGTAAGGAATATATTAAGATCATTTTTCCAGTTACAAGCTTTCAAGTTGTTGGGTTTAACTTCGCATCAACACAATTATAGGTCATATGGCAACTTTTCTGCTTTTATTGGTCAAGGAAAACTGCAAGTGCACCTCTGTACTTTATTTTCAGGCAAAAACTGGCAAATGGTTCGAAGTCTGCAACCTTAACCATTCGGCCACTGAGGTTCCTTTCAATACACTCGTGCAATTTCTCGGACTTAATAACACAGTATTCTAAAAGGTCAAAATCTATTTTTAGAAAATGGACTTGAAAGTTTTCAGCTGTTCTATCTATCCAACTGTTGAAACATAACTGAATGATGGCATATTCATTTAAAATTCCACAAGGCTTTAAATTTTATAATAAACAAATGAAACGGCTGTTAAAATAGACGTTATGCATAATGACAATGTTAGAAAATCATTTCTTCTAATACTGCACAAGAACTTTTCCAAGTGAGCCATAAAGAGAGGCAATAAAAGCAATGGAGTCTGTACAACATTCAACTATGCTAATCAATATTTAAACCTTTGACAACTAGAAATGTGTCCATAGGACACAGATGCCCCCACTACATAACAAAGGACACAATTTTTTTCCCTAGGTCAGGGGCCATAACTCCTACATGACTGAATGAATCCGGACGCGAAACCCCAGGTGCACAACTACACATGCTGACCAACATTCCTGTAAAGTTTTGTGACTCTACGTCAAATACTTTTGGAGCTAGGCACGACACAACATTCTCGGACGGACGGACAAGGGCAAATCTATATGCCAACCCCCCCCCCCACAAAGTTAGGGCATAAAAATAATAGAAAATAATTATGAGAAACAGGATTCAGGAAGAATTTATAATATTTGATTTTCATAACTAAAACTGTGGCAGCAACAATATAAACAAGAGCTGTCCGTAAGACAGCCAATGCTTGACTATTCGAATTGTTGTCCCGGAAGTCCATGAGCACTTCTTTAGCAAATTTGAATTGATGATCACTACCATGGCAATGTGTGTGTGTGTTCGGGTTTAACGTCTTTTTCAACAACTTTTCAGTTATATAAACGACGGTGTCTACTTGTAGCAGTGAACACAATGCCCAACTTTAAAGTGCTGCCTCACTGGAATATCACGCCGTAGACACGTGACATGATACCCCACCCAGTCACATTATACTGACACCGGGCTGACCAGTCCTAGCATTATCCCCTTAATGTTGAGCGCCAAGCGAGGAAGCTACTAGTACCATTTTTTACGTCTTTGGTATGACGCGGCCGGGGATCGAACCCACGACCTCCTGCACTCGAAGTGGACGCTCTACCACTACGCTACCGAGGTGGTTGCCATGGCAATGAAATATGGCTTACGATTTTATTGTATATTTACCATGAGCACTTCTTTAGCAGGTTTGTATTGATGATCACTACCATGGCAATGAAATATGGCTAATGATTCTATTGTATGTTTACCATGAGCACTTCTTTAGCAGATTTGTATTGATGATCACTACCATGGCAATGAAATATGGCTAACGATTCTATTGTATGTTTACCATGAGCACTTCTTTAGCAGATTCGTACTGATGATCACTACCATGGCAATGAAATATGGCTAACGATTCTATTGTATGTTTACCATGAGCACTTCTTTAGCAGATTTGTATTGATGATCACTACCATGGCAATGAAATATGGCTAACGATTCTATTGTATGTTTACCATGAGCACTTCTTTAGCAGATTTGTATTGATGATCACTACCATGGCAATGAAATATGGCTAACGATTCTATTGTATGTTTACCATGAGCACTTCTTTAGCAGATTTGTATTGATGATCACTACCATGGCAATGAAATATGGCTAACGATTCTATTGTATGTTTACCATGAGCACTTCTTTAGCAGATTTGTATTGATGATCACTACCATGGCAATGAAATATGGCTAACGATTCTATTGTATGTTTACCATGAGCACTTCTTTAGCAGATTTGTATTGATGATCACTACCATGGCAATGAAATATGGCTAATGATTCTATTGTATGTTTACCATGAGCACTTCTTTAGCAGATTTGTATTGATGATTACTACCATGGCAATGAAATATGGCTAATGTTTCTATTGTATATTTACCATGAGCACTTATTTAGCAGATTTGTATGAAGATTACTACCATGGCAATGAAATATGGCTAACAATTCTATTGTATATTTACCATGAGCACTTCTTTAGCAGATTTGTATTGATGATCACTACCATGGCAATGAAATATGGCTAATGCTTCACCTAGATGATTGGCTGCATCTTGAACCTGCAGATACATAGAAGTAAAATAATAAATGAATTTTTTTTTTTTTTTTTTTTTTAAAAAATGTTGACATTAACGCAATTTATGCCTGAATCTATTTTTAAAGTTTGTTGAAATGGGATTCAAGAAGTTTCATTAAGCCACAATTTTAAAACTGTATAAAACACAGTCTTTTGGAAACCAAACACACACTTGTATGTGTTATTTAACCTTTAACCTGCTGAGGGCAAGTGATTTTGCCTTTGCAACCAGTGCAGACCAAGATCAGCTTGCATGTCAAAGCAAACTGACCACGGTCTGCACTGTTCGCTATTCAGTAAGTAAATTTTCAGTGAACACCCCTCTGAATAATAAGTGGTACTGCCCAAATTAAGTGATTGACCAGTCCATTTTAGAATTATAGCAGGGTAAAGGTTAAGTAGTAATAGATATGCTTAATAGATATTGAAAAACAATATTAACTCTGTAGCACTGTTTCTGTTACTTTTTTATTGGTTAAAACACTCGAATATATACAAGTGTTTAAGAGACTCACTACCCATTACCTGTAATATAACATACCTGTTGAAGATTCCACCGGCCATCCGGGCCAATCTTTGTTTTAAATATGTGATTGTCCTTCCCTGATTTACCGGTATGTCTGAAGCTAATATCCTGAAACAATGTGTATGTTGCTTAATTACTAGTCCTGATTCACATGGACAAGATATCAAACAATGTGCATGTCGCTTACTTACTAGTCCTGATTCACATGGACAAGATATCAAACATTGTGCATGTCGCTTACTTACTAGTCCTGATTCACATGGACAATATATCAAACAATGTGCATGTCGCTTACTTACTAGTCCTGATTCACATGGACAAGATATCAAACATTGTGCATGTCGCTTACTTACTAGTCCTGATTCACATGGACAATATATCAAACAATGTGCATGTCGCTTAACTACTAGTCCTGATTCACATGGACAAGATATCAAACATTGTGCATGTCGCTTAGTTACTAGTCCTGATTCACATGGACAATATATCAAACAATGTGCATGTCGCTTACTTACTAGTCCTGATTCACATGGACAAGATATCAAACAATGTGCATGTCGCTTACTTACTAGTCCTGATTCGCATGGACAAAATATCAAACAATGTGCATGTCGCTTACTTACTAGTCCTGATTCGCATGGACAAGATATCAAACAATGTGCATGTCGCTTACTTACTAGTCCTGATTCGCATGGACAAGATATCAAACAATGTGTATACATGTCGCTTAATTACTAGTCCTGATTCACATGGACAAGATATCAAACAATGTGTATCTGACCTGACCACCGAACCAACAGACAGAGGTTACCCTCTGACCACAGACAATCATCCTTTGAAGTCTTGCTTCTGAAGACCAAAGTATTCTCTGGTTATCAATATGAAACATTTCTCTTACAGTCACAGTAACCTTCCATCTACTGATACACAAAACAAAGTACATGTAGGTCATCAACCACAGTATGTTAAAATGTCTATTGTGATTAATTGTACACCAGATTGTTGTCTGCCTGACTGATGATGGGGTGGGGTAGGGTGGGGTCTGGGAATTGGGGGGGGGGGGGGGGGGGGGGGTGGAGGGGGAGGATGGTGGTGAATGCATATCACTGTAATATAAATCAAGCAGATACTTACAGCATCACAAAGACTGTCTCCCATCAGCGTCACCACACATTTTACCTGACCTGTATTGCTGTAGTTATAGAAAATTATACCATTAATTCTGCATTTAATCAGAGAATGGTTCAATATTACATGGATATCACTCAGTTCTGTTACAGGAAGGCATGAGCCTACTAACCTGATTATTCAGCAACACCAATTCATACTGTGAAACTATTTAACTTCGTGGGCATGGAATTTCTTGGTTTTGGCCATAAAAAAACTATTTTGTGGAGAAATATTCATGGATTTCGAATTTGAACATTTAATGAATAGGAATTCTACTGCTTTGTTCAGATTAAAGTTTGTGGATTGACTCCACATGAAATTCATTAAAATTAGCCCCCCACAAAATCTATAGTTTCACAGTAATGTTTTAGGTAACTGAGATGACAATGACACAATATCAGCAGAATATTAGACTAATACTTTTATGGATTGCATCTCGTAATGTGTCACTTAAGTTAAAAGTGATTGTACATCATATGCATGCCTTGTTTTCACTTGACGAGAATAGCAGCTTTTGTTTAGGACTTTCTTTTAGTAATTCCTGCAGAGAAATACTTAAAAATAGTTCATGTAAATCTACACTTAACTATGATATCAGTTTTTGTTTAGAACACTGTTTACTCAATTCTGCAGAGAAGCAGATATTATACTTAGATACTTGATGGATTACTAAAACCTACACATCAATCAGAAAGAAAATACTGCAAGTTCCTTTTCTGGTACTGTGTCAAAACCAAGGTCAAAACCAAGGTTTATCATATTACAAAATACTGCCCAAGTTTATACCACAGCCTCATTTCAATATCACTATGCAGACACAATCCACTCACAGTATACTGACATTCAATTTCAGGGTTAACCAGTCTAAGAAATATATTCTGATTATTTATTATTAAGATATTAGTATTATTTCTCAAAAATTCATTAGTGTGATTCAGCTGGGGACCCAACCCCAATCTCCTAGTTGCCGATGCGGTTTCCTACATAAGAGAGTTACAACACTTACCTAGGATTTGAGAGAAGATTTCTCTGTGGCTTTACAACAGTTCTGTCATCTACAATTTATAAACAAGACTTAAAATGGAACGAGAGATTATGGTGTGCACAAGGATACATGCACAGATGGACACACACATACAAGGACCACAATGACCCTTTTTATGGTTGCCCTTTTGCAATAATACAATTATAAGGGCTGAGTTTGAAGCATGAATGCTATGGTCAAATACTATGGAAAGGCATTGATAGTTAAGGTCTCATTTGAAAGTTGTTTCAGGTTTAGAGCTCGTTTTCAACAGCATTTCAGTTTGTTGAAAGACTCATAAACTTCAGCTACAGATGATCAAACTTTCAACCACTAGGATTGTAATAAAAAATCTTGTCTGACAGAGTTCAACTGTTCAGTGTTAATTACCTTTAAAGGTTTCTCTATGATCAAAGACTGCAGTTTTCTTAGATTAATTTCTAGTAAAGTTTGTGAACTGTAACAAGCGTACAATGCAAACTGTCACTCGGCAATACAAATTAGCATGATGAGACAAACAGTATTGATTGACAAATGTTTCCTGTATAAGCCAATTAGCACATTCTATCATCTTTCAAAATCCATAATGGTTAACCAAAAACGGAGGAAAATGAATTTCCTAGTTAAATAGAAACAGTGTGTGCAAACAAAGAGCGACTTTCTGTTTACACTTCTGATCAATATCTTAGGGCACTTGATTAACTTCTAAATGAAACTGGCAACAAGTTTGTGAACAAGAATCGTCACCGAATGTATAAAAAAAAATTTAAACAGAAAATCTTTTTTTTTGAAAACTCAAGAAAAAAACTTTAACATAAAATACCGCTTTAAATTTTTTAGTCAAAAAATATACCAAAGCAAAACATGAGCACTGCAATGCGGAGCAATATACACCCAAAGGTATGACCTTAGACCCCTTAGTGTCACCCTGACCTTGAAGTGAGCCATCCGAAACATGCGCTCTGCACGTCATCTCTATGTGGTAAATATTGTGCCAAGTTTCTTTAAAATCCTTCAAGCAATTTAAGAGTTACAGATTAGACACGAAATTGCTAACAGACGGACAGACGGACACTGGCGTCATAACATAATATTCCCTTTGGATGTATAAAAAACACAAAAAACACCATAGCAAGTTCTAATGGGTTATACAGCATCTTTGACATCACTGACAAGAGTAAGACATAGGTAGGACAAAGGTAACACAAGGATAGGACAATAGTCTCACAATGACAAGATAAGGGTAAAACATGGTTAAGATAAAAGCAGAACAAAAGACATGTGGTCAATCACATCTGAGCAACATAGATTGACATTTTTGAGTTTTCATACATTCTGTTAAGAGATTTATTTAAGGAACAAAAAGACCCATTACATCGAGCTAGATGTCTGTTGGAAATGTATATTTTATTACTTTTTTTTTTATGAAATTTTGTAATTACCTCCCTTTAATATGAAGTATTTAAGAAGTGGGCTATTTCCTCTGATTTCAATATGATTTCTAGTTTTACTTTTGCATTTGATAAACATTGAGATAATTCAACTACCTGAAACAAAATACCAACTTTTTAAACAGCGTGTAGCTTTGGAATTCATCTATTTTCAATTTATCTTGGTTGCCCAACCAAGACAGACAAAGGGAGGAAATAAAAGTTTTATAAACTTGCATTTTTCATGAATTCTGGCAAAATCTGTATTTATCAATGCAAATCTTTGACAAATTTATACAATATTGCTTATTTTCATATTATTCCTTAAGCAAAATATGTTTATTAAATTTATACTCGTGATAAAATAATGCTATCTTGGTTGGGCAACCAGGATAGGAAAATTAAATTTTGAAATTACTTCCAATGGAAATCTGACTTGTATTAAGAACTCTGTGAACACAAGTATGTGTAAATGATCAGTTGGTTAAGTTTGAACAAATCCATTTGTTTACCAAAATCTGATTAACCCTCTTTAAGGAAATACTAGCACTTCCATCTATTTTCTCATAAACTGATTAAAAACAATTAAAAAATATTTTCTTTGGTGTTCAAATATACTTTATACATTTTTTTCATTAATAAAAATGGATCCAACTCCAACTTTGGAATGGAAAGTCACAACACAACTACTTATAAAATATAAACAGTACATGTATAACTGTGTCAACTGGAGTTATTGCTGGAAATATCTGTGAAATTTATCACCAATGTTTCAAACTTTCAAATTTTTCACTTTGCAACAAAGGTGTGTGTGTGTGTGTTCGGGTTTAACGTCTTTTTCAACAATTTTTCAGTCATATAAACGACGGTGTCTACTTGTAGCAGTGAGCACAATGCCCAACTTTATAGTGCAGCCTCACTGGAATATCACGCTGTAGACATTTTGCATATGATACCCCACCCAGTCACATTATACTGATACCGGGCTTTGCAACAAAGGTAACATGTAAAAGAGAGATTATGGTACTGATTTAGAAAATGCCTTCATTAGCTGTAATATACCTAATTTCAGGACAGAGTTAGTGTTTCCTGTTCGAAATCCTGCAAAATTATCTCCATTCCCAGTAAAATAATGACTGGAGGATAATTACCAGAAAACGGTCATTTAACCAACCAGCTTTATAACGAGAGAAACAAAAGCTGTCATACAATGTACGACAGCATACTTGACTATTTCGGTGCTGAATAATGAAATATGTAGGTCATATCTGAGGAAGCTTGCGCTATCACTAGTGTTTAATGACTCTTATGGATATGACTTTACAAAATAACAGTTTAATTCTGAGTCAAATATATTAAGTAATAACAGAGATAGGGTGAAAGTGTATCAAAAAAATTAAAGCCACTATAAAGGTCCAGAATAAGATTAATATTTCTCCTAAAACACGCCAATATCATCAAATACATATCTCGATAGTTGTAATGATCACTGTGCGTAAGTGTAATGAATTAAATCAATTTAATTGCGAATAATATAATGTTGGTTATTACTCAACCTGTTTTTAACATCAACAACAGTGCCAGAATGTCACAATATATGCCGTCATGTAGATGTTACAGTTAAACATATTATATACAAGTTTGGCAGACAGTAAGCCCAAACAATGACTACAAAAGGAAGTAAGTCCACAAGAAACCTATATTTGTTTTTCTATGTCCGCAAAAAATGCCTTACTAGGTATAGATACCTTAAAATACACCTAAAATTTGAAAGTAGCATCTATGTTGTACTACAAAAAAGTGGTCTTGGTTTCTCCCTACAGTCAATTATAAAACAAGAGGGTCATTGACCCTAAAGCACTCACCTGTGTACTTTGTTGCTTTATTAAAAAATAGTCTGGTAATAATTTTAGTGTAAATACCTGGTTTTGATCATATCCGTTTAGTAACAGAGGTGAGTGGAAGTGTGCATCAACACTTTAACCTGAAATTCTAAGTAAAAAGTGGGGATAATTCATGAAATATTTGTGCAAGAGTTATTGCCCTTTCGTCATATGATATGGGTGATGATGAGGGTATAACTTTTGTAAGTTAGAAGTAAATCCATCAAGTAATAACAGAGATAAAGTGAATGTACATCAAAACTTTAACCAAGGTGTAGACAGGAACGCCAGGTCAAGTAGAATAGCTCTCCACATACTTCTCATAGTCAAGCTAAAAATAATGTCTAAACTTTTTTGTATTACTCACCAAAGCCCATTCTGTAAGGAAATCTACGACTGCATTCCTGAAAGAATTAAGGATTTTTTAAATGTGTGACCAAACATTCTGTTTATTAAAACACAAGCCAATTGGTATCGCTTCCAAACCAATTTTGGGTATATTATTTAGCTGAAACAGTTTACCTTTTTGTTAGTAAAAATAGTTTATTTCTAATACAAGTAAATAATTTTAGTAACAATGACCTTCACCTAACCAACGCAAAATGCAACTAGTCTCTAGCAAGCTTCAATCGTTCCATGTTAGGTCCATATGTCATATTTCTAGTTTAATTGAACATACTGCATGAAAACTTCAAAAGATTTTTTTTTTTAAATTGACTTTTACCTAGAGCATAACTCAATTTCAACTGAACCTTGGCCTCTTTACAACCAACCTATCCATCAAGTTTGATCACAGTATCTCAAATTGACAATAATAACTAACTGAATGCGCAGAAACCATTTTTCTTATTTAAGTTATAATGACCTTGACCCCAGTTAATGGAATACATACCTTGGTTTTTGAGAAAGCTATCATGTATGTAAAAAGACTGGTTAGAATATCTCATTCTTAATTAACTGAAGTGACAGAGCAGAAATGGACCAGTGTATTTGCCATTTGCTGAAGTAATACACTACTTCAGTTAGGGTTGGATAACGATTCCCGGTATCGGTACCGTACCGAATAATCACTTCGAAAAGTACCGGTATATACCGTTTCGTAAAGATCCGGTTCCGATTTAGGTATTTCCATAAAAGTAAATAAACAAAATAATTACCAAATCCACGGCAAAAGAAAGCAGAAAATAAGCAAATAGTATTTGAAACACAGTAATAACGCGATCGACATTGTTTACTGTGACACCGCTCCGAGTAACATGGAGAGCTAGCCTTGCAAATAATTTCGTATGCTAAATATTATTATAAAAACTTCTTTTCCCGTCGTTTTAAACTACGTAATTCATACTTAATTGCAAAAAATATGACATTTTTTTGCTCTTTGTCATATTCTATCAAAACAAATGATAAACAAGAGCACCGCCTTGCGGGTGCTGACGCTCATCTGATTTTTTTTGTATAATAGAAATATTGTCCTACCCATGATTTTCTAAGTCTAAAAAGGGCCATCACTCTTGCAAAAAGCAGGATAGAGTTATGTTTCTTGATGTACAGTGTCCACTTATGATGGTGAAAAACTGTTGCAAGTTTTAAAGCAATAGCTTTGATAGTTTATGAGAAAAGTTGCCTTAAACATAATACTCAACCAAGAAAAGGATTTTCTAAGTCCAAAAGGGGCAATAATTATTGCAAAAAGGAGGATGGAGTTATGTTGCTTGCTGTACAGGGTCAGCTTATGATGGTGAACAAGTGTTGCAAGTTTCAAAGCAATAGCTTTGATAGTTTAAGAGAAAAAGTTGACCTAAACATAAAACTTAACCAAGAAATCTGATATTTTCTAAGTCCAAAAGGGGCCATAAATCTTGCAAAAAGCAGGATGGAGTTATGTTTCTTGCTGTACAGGGTCAGCTTATGATGGTGGACAAGTGTTGCAAGTTTTAAAGCAATAGCTTTGATAGTTTAGGATAAAAGCTGACCTAAACATAAAACTTAACCAAGAAAACTGATTTTCTAAGTCCAAAAGGGGCAATAATTCTTGCAAAAAGCAAGATGGAGTTATGTTTCTTGATGTACAGGGTCTGCTTATGATGGTGAACAAGTATTCCAAGTTTCAAAGCAATAGCTTTGATAGTTTAGGAGAAAAGTTGACCTAAACATAAAACTCAACCAAGAAAAGGATTTTCTAAGTCCAAAAGGGGCAATAATTATTGCAAAAAGGAGGATGGAGTTATGTTGCTTGCTGTACAGGGTCAGCTTATGATGGTGAACAAGTGTTGCAAGTTTCAAAGCAATAGCTTTGATAGTTTAAGAGAAAAAGTTGACCTAAACATAAAACTTAACCAAGAAATCTGATATTTTCTAAGTCCAAAAGGGGCCATAAATCTTGCAAAAAGCAGGATGGAGTTATGTTTCTTGCTGTACAGGGTCAGCTTATGATGGTGGACAAGGGTTGCAAGTTTTAAAGCAATAGCTTTGATAGTTTAGGATAAAAGCTGACCTAAACATAAAACTTAACCAAGAAAACTGATTTTCTAAGTCCAAAAGGGGCAATAATTCTTGCAAAAAGCAAGATGGAGTTATGTTTCTTGATGTACAGGGTCTGCTTATGATGGTGAACAAGTATTCCAAGTTTCAAAGCAATAGCTTTGATAGTTTAGGAGAAAAGTTGACCTAAACATAAAACTTAACCAAGAAATCTGATATTTTCTAAGTACAAAAGGGGCCATAAATCTTGCAAAAAGCAAGATGGAGTTATGTTTCTTGCTATACAAGGGTCAGCTTATGATGGTGAACAAGTCTTCCAAGTTTCAAAGCAATAGCTTTGATAGTTTAGGAGAAAAGCTGACCTAAACATAAAACTTAACCAGGCAACGCCGACGCCGACAACCGCTCAAGTGATGACAATAACTCATCATTTTTTTTCAAAAAATCAGATGAGCTAAAAAATGATTTGAATAAAAAGTTACGAAACTAAGCTGTAACCTACGTAAACAAGTCATCGGTTTTCGCGAACTAATAGAAATACGTTATTGTTGATTGTTTCAAGCGTTTTGAGGGTTATTTTTCAATGAAAATTGTGTTGAAAAAAATGTTGCACTTTAAATACATTACTAGTTAACCTGGTTGAAGATTTATCATGAGTGACAATGAGTCTGACTTGTTAAATGGGTTAATTTGAAAGCTAGTAAGTGTTGAATTTAACAGTTCTCGTCAGTGCTGAGCAAGCATTAACACAGTCAGTGAGTAGATTTAAATTGCACAGTGAGCGACGTATCTACTCTGTTTTTTTTTTATTTTGGAAAACTCTAGTTTGTAAGATATGTTTATTTTTTTACTCTTTCATAGTTCTAGAACAACATCAAATAAACAGACTTAAAATGTTTATATATCAAAGCAAATTTTCCTGTATAACTACTTATAAGGGTGTATTTAATACTAACCAAATCATTGCTTATGTGATGTACTTCAAAGCTTGGTATCGGTATCGGTATCGTTAAAAATACCGTATCGTTTCGTTGGTATCGGACCGCTTCGTCCTTAACGATATCCAACCCTAACTTCAGTACTAGGAGATGTAACTCTTCCTCAGGCAGTCTGTCTGAAACTTGCAGGGTCATACTTTCCTACAGCAGCAGACATTTCTACCAAGTTTTATTCAGATACGCCAAACCAAGTCTTAGATACAGCTCTGGGTAAAGAATAAGTCTAATTATAAAGTGAAGAAAGTCCTAACTATATAACAATGTCTATATAATTTTCCAAACATAAAAAGCATACCAAAAGTGTGCCATGTATTTCTGCAAGGTTTTTCTGTACTTGTTCCTCTAACAACCACTGCAGCTCTTGTTCCTGAAACAAGCACAATAAAAGCCAAACCTTAGAACCAGGTACAAAATTAAAATAAACATGACATAGACTCTTTAAAAGTAGTTTTGACAGCAGCTTTCCTCTAGATTTATGTCACACCTGTCTGAAATTAAGGAAACAATTGCAGACAAAAATGTGAAAACAACGTAATTCAGTTAGTCTGCTGTATATCAATTATATCAAGTTGTTGACAATAATGTTCATCACAATGACCTTGACTTTTGAAGAGGCTATGAAAGTGATGGAGGCTAAACATTTGTCAAACTCGCAACCAAAGAAAAATAATGTTGTCTGTTGTACATGTTGTAACAGTCATTAGGAGAAGATAATTGTTCTTCAACTTGTACTTAGCACCACTACTGTCACCTGCAAACCAGGATTACTTACCTGACCCATAAGCAACTGAGAAAAGGTGTGAAGTGACTGTTAACTGGGGTCAAGTTTTGCATTTAGGAGATGGGTGTGGGTGTGGGTGGGGGAGAGGACTTAAGCTGATCAGGTGGCCATTTATCAAAGATGACCGTTAGGAAAGGTATAAATCAAATTTGCTTTCATGCAAATTTTTGCTTGTACTAGTAGAAGGCAAATATCATGTACATTCTTCAAGAATTATCATGAAAATACATGTTGTTTTTTCCCTGGATGTGGAACTCGATCAGTTATGCACATGTATATTTCACTAAATTGAACAACTGTCAGTAACTGTCGAACCAACACAAAATTTTTAAAAATGCTGTAAATATTAATATTCAAATGTATTTTTATAGATGGTACATTGGAAACAGTATATAACCCTAACTTTGTGCTGTCTGAAGCTTTTTCATTCAGCCCTTTTGACTTGTTGGTCCTCATTGTCACTAGTTTTTGATTAGTGAAAAATTATGTAATTAAAACAAGTTTTAGACCCACTTATTTATTAAGTTATTTTTTTCTAAGGGTTTCATAGAACTTTGCTTTACAGACAAACTTTTACGCAAGGAATTTAAAACTTTAAGTTAGGAGGAGCAACATAAACTGCCATGTTTATTCAAATATTAATTAATTTTCCTTCTAAAGATCTTCATCAATATACAAATTACTCAAATAAATAAGTGAATAAATAACATGTTTGTTTTCGAGTTCATCTGAAGCTACTATATCGAGCCAGATATAAACAACCATAGCAGGCATCATATTTCTTTCTGGTGAAAAGCTAACATTACCATTTAGGCCACTTTTTTTATTTTCCGTTTTACGGGAGCGCCATTCCTAATTTCCCAGAAATCGGAATAAAAATGGAAGTGAAATTCTTAAATTTATTTTATTTTTTCCCCCGATTCATCCGGCTCTGTCCAAAATGAAATAAAAATTAGGCCGCAAATACAATCGCCGGACACACAGAATAGCATGTATGAAACAATTCGACTTAATCCTAGGGCTGTCATCGATAGAAACGATATCGATGTATCAACGATATTTTTTGGTCGATCGATTATCGATTCCCATTTTTAAAAATCGATATTTTACACAGAGAAAAAAAACTATCCAGATAAACACTCAGACCCTCTAAAACAACTTTTCTGCCTGCAAAAATGCGCCCTTAGTAGGGGTGTAACGATACATCGAACTATCGATGCATTGCGATACTAAGTGTCCCGATAGCATGCATCGATAGAAAAGTCACGATCCAATAACAATCGCCGATAGTTCCTTCAACAATCGATAGTTTCGATAGTTTTGAAATTTTAGTAAATACAGAAATAATTTATAATTTATAAACCAAGAAACAGAGCCAGCTTTCATTTGCGCCTCGGAATATGTTTACGTCTCCATTACAATAATTACCCTCACGGAATTTAACTACCATAAAGGACTGAGAAGTCTGGGAGATAATTAATAAATTTAGTTTCTTAGAAACTGTGATTAAATATATTTAAATAACCTGTTAATCTTAGATGAGAAAATGTACTATGGACATTGAGAAAGAAGGCTACTTGTATTATACAGAAAACTGTTCGGTAGGGCCCTTCTTTTAGTGCTGGTACACCTTAATCCGATCCGTTAATTTTCGTCTTTTTCGATGCTTTGGGTTATTAAACATTCGCAACAAAATGGCCGATTCGTTTGAGTATACCTTGCATAGGTTTATTGTTTTACTTATTGTTTCAAAGCCAAGGAAGGCAAGAAATATTTAATGTTAGAATTATTTCTGTCCATTTCATTTATACAAACATCTCAATGTGTGTTAACAGCAATTATAAACAGTGCCGTCTCTTACACTGTGTAACAATGCCAGTTGGTAGCTTTACTGTATAAATTATGATGGCCGATAACTATTGCAATAGTATCGCAATAGTAACCTGCAATAGAATAGTATCGCAATAGTTTTTAAGCAATATCAATAGTATTGCAATAGTCAAAATTGGCCTCAATAGTCACCCCTAGCCCTTAGTAACGGAAGTTGTCAATAAAGGTCATGTCTAAACTTGTACCGTAGCATTCTTTTCCAACTAGTCGGCACTACCTGTATGGGGAAATACATAAATACAAATAAAACACATGAAAAGCAGGCAATTAAACTAAAAATAACATTAACAAGAAGGTATATAGCATGTACATGAACAAATAGGTTGTTACTCTAACTTAATAATCGATTTATCGATGTATCGTCGATATCTGTCTTCCGATATATCGGTATCGTCGATATGACAAAGACCCAATCAATGACAGCCCTACTTAATCCTGAAAAAACACCTTTATAACAAAAAAAAAAAAAAAAAAAGTTACTAGTTTATTATTCTCTATAATATACAGTTCTATCATTTTTCATTTTCAGCAGACTTTATTAGCAATTACTGGGTCATATTCCCTGTGTCCATGAAAAAGAGTTAGCCCTTCCTTAGGGAAAATTCAGTGCTCCAAATAATTTTTCATGAAATAAATATTGCACTGATGATTTGTTTTCAAAATCAGTACATGACATTTTGAAACCAATCAGGAAATTCTAATGTTTCCATAATTATGTAGTCTACATTCAATACAAGGGAGATAATTCATAAATAGGACCATCTAGAGTTATGGTTCCTTGTCACTGCACTCCCTCTCACTGACCTCTATCAATATATATAGTATGTAGTAAATATCTTAAATATTTTACATAGTATTTGAGTTATGCCCCTGACAAGGTTTTCAAAAGGGAGATAATTAAAAATGGGACCATCTGGAGTTATGGTTCCTTGTCACTGCACTCCCTCTCAGTGAGCTCTATTATCGTACAAAGTCACAACTTGAAACCTTCAATATTTTTTGAGTATCCTCCAGACAAGAAGTGTGATGGCGGGACGGATGAACTGACCGACCGAAAAGGTGGAGACTTTATGCTCCCCTTTTGGGAAGCATAAAAACATATCCTCTGCCAAATAGATTGTTTTGTGAATAACAGGACTATACTTTAACCCTTAACATGCTGGACATGATTGAGTCTGCCTTTGCGACCAGTGTAGATCATGATCAGACTGCACAGACAGTCTGAACATGATCTGCACTGTTCGCTATTCAGCTAGTATATTTTTGATAAGCACCCCTTTTAACTCTTAAAGGTATTGGCCAAACTGGAAGATGGACAAGTTCATTATAGAAATTTAGCAGGGTAAGGGTTAATTTCAAGATTAATCAATGAATTTTAAAACATTTAAAGGGAAATTACTCTGTAGTTACTGAAGAGAACCTGATTAAACCTGATGTGCATGCTCCACTGCCACATAGTGGTCTATATTTGTATTATAATTCATGAAGATCCATCAATAGATTACTTTGTTAGGTATATGGGAAATTATGGATTGTAAAAATATTGAAGGGCAACAACTCTGAAGTTACTGAAGTGATCCTGACAAAAGCTGCACATGCACCACCAGCCTATAAAAATCTACATTTTTGTAAAGTTTCATGAAGATCCATCAATAGGTTATGTAGACACAATCAAAAATCCCTATTTTAACAACACTAGAGAAAAAACTCTACTTTTACTGGGTCAAGGGGGATAATACTAAATCTGAGTAAAGTTCATGATTGTGCTAATAAATGATTTTGTGAGGTTTGGTGAGTCTAGCTAAAATACTTTTCGAACTATATTCATTTTCCATTTAGGAATGGCAAAGAGGCTGACAGAAGCCAAATCTATATCCTTTCACCCTTGGTTGCAGATGATTAAAAAAAAAAAAAAAGAAAAGTGGAAACTTCACAGGTTGCTCAATACGACAAAAGCGAAAATGTTGCAGGCTCGGTTTGATTGAGCCTGTTCATGGACGGTAGTGGAAATGCATGCTACCGTCCACGCCCTCTAGCCCCGGGTTGAGCAGAACTCAACATTTACACATGCTAAAAGTACAAAAAGCAATTCAGAGACATCCGCAGATGTATTCAAATGGCGGTGAACATGGAACCTTCAATGATACACGTGCTGAGGCGTGTAATTCCATGAAGAGCGGCGTTTGGTCCCCAGATAAAGTAAAGGGTTTGCCCCAAACAAGAAAACAATGGGCAGAACTAAACAAACTGGAATTTAGGAAGGGGATCTGAGGTTATGGAGCCTGCGTATCACAGGAACTGTCAAAAGACAAAATTAAAAAGCAGGCACCATATCCAAGGGGTGATTAAACAATACCCAAGGCTATGAAAGCGGGAGTATTGGAACCACCCAGGCCGAAATGGTCATGTTGAGAAACTAAACAGTACCAATAACACGACATAAAAGTCGTGCCAAACAATCAGTTAAGATCGAAATATAAAGGCATACTTTCACCAGAAGAAGTTTTTAACATAATAGCATCATTTCCTAACAGTTTATTGTTAATATCTTTACTTTCTATTTATATGTGACAAGGAGACTGTCAGTTGCAATGTTTTGCATTAACCTTAAACAAAATTTTCATTATATTCAACAGACTAGAGGTTGTTTTTTTTTTGCTAAAATTGTGAAGGGGCCTGGACTGTCATTTTGTGAAAATTAGCATGGTAGATCTATTTGGGAATATTGTGTTAAAACTATTAAATTTTGCATTTTTACAAAATTAGAAATATAAACAAGAGGACCATGATGGTCCTGAATCGCTCACCTGTTCCCGCATGACCCAGTTTCGAGTATGACGTCGTTTTTTCTATTATTTGACAAAGTGACCTAGTTTTTGAGCTCATGTGACCCAGTTTTGAACTTGACCTAGATATCATCAAGATAAAAATTCTGACCAATTTTCATGAAGATCCATTGAAAAAAATGGCCTCTAGAGAGGTAAAAAGATTTTTCAAATTTTAGACCTAATGATCTAGTTTTTGACCGCAGTTGACCCAGTTTTGAACTTGACCTAGATATCATCAAGATGAACATTCAGACCAACTTTCATATAGATCCCATGAAAAGTATGGCCTCTAGAGAGGTCACAAGTTTTTTTTATTATTTGACCTACTGATCTAGTTTTTGATGACACGTGACCCAGTTTCAAACTTGACCTAGATATCATCAAGGTGAACATTCTGACCAATTTTCATGAAGATCCATTCAAGGGTATGACCTCTAGAGAGGTCACAAGGTTTTTCTATTTTAAGACCTACTGACCTAGTTTTTGATCGCAGTTGATCCAGTTTCAAACCTGACCTATATATCATCAAGATAAACATTCAGACCAACTTCCATACAGATCCCATAAAAAATATGACCTCTAGAGAGGTCACAAGGTTTTTTCATTATTTGACCTACTGACCTACTTTTTGAAGACATGTGACCCACTTAAGTAACTTGACCTAGATATCATCAAGATGAACATTCTGACCAATTTTTATGAAGATCCATTCAAAAGTATGGCCTCTAGAGAGGTCACAAGGTTTCTCTATTTTTAGACCTACTGACCTAGTTTTTGACCGTATGTGAACCAGTTTCGAACTTGAACTAGATATCATCAAGATGAACATTCAGACAAACTTTCATACAGATCCCATGAAAAATATGGCCTTTAGAGAGGTCACAAGGTTTTTCTATTATTTGACCTACTGACCTAGTTTTTGAAAGCACGTGACCCAGTTTCGAACATGACCTAGATACAGTGAAACACCGCTCGCTCGAGGTCGCAAGGGGATGAGCAAAATGCTCGAGTTATCCATGGTTTCGAGCGACCCAAACATTGACCAACATACGAAGGAAAATTGAAGTTTTATTGTATCAATTGTCATCGGTACCATTTGCAGAGGAAACGGTGATACATGATAATAACAAACCCGTGACATTTAAAAAAACCTATCACAAACATTATCTATGATGTAATAAGTAACTACATGCTTGCTTTAATCTAAAGCAAACAGTAATTGATCAATATTTGATCAATAAAACTTTTCTTTAACCTTTCATTAATAATTAATCTCATTATCAAATCAAATATACCGACAAACAAACATTTAAGATAGTCGGGGAATAGACAACGCAAATTTCACGACGTGCGAAAATTTTTAATAAACCGATACATTCTGATCGCCGAAGCTGCAAAAAAATTTGACACCTCTGCTCGAGTTAGCCAGAAGCAACAAAGAGTAAATTAATACACAGGGACCAGGTGTCATGCTCGAGCGATCGAGTTATCGATGCTCGACCCAGCCATGGCAATTTCAGATAGAAAATAGAAGGAAATCGGCCGGGACCACATGAATTGCTCGAGCGAGCCCGGGTGCTCGAGTCATCGATGCTCGAGCGAGCGGTGTTTCACTGTATCATCAAGTTGAACATTCTGACCAACTTTCATAAAGATCCCATGAAAAATATGGCCTTTAGAAAGGTCACAAGGTTTTTCTATTATTTGACCTACTGACCAAGTTTTTGAAGGCACGTGTCCCAGTTTCGAACTTGACCCAGATATCATCAAGGTGAACATTCTGACCAATTTTCATGAAGATCTTGTGAAATTTATGGCCTCTAGAGAGGTCATAAGGTTTTTCTATTTTTAGACCTACTGACCTAGTTTTTGACTGCACGTGACCCAGTTTCGAACCTGACCTAGATATCATCAAGGTGAACATTCTGACCAACTTTCATAAAGATCCAATGAAAAATGTGACCTCTAGAGTGGTCACAAGCAAAAGTTTACGCACGCACGCACGCACGGACGCTGCGCGATCACAAAAGCTCACCTTGTCACTTTGTGACAGGTGAGCTAAAAACAGTAAAGATAAAGGTAGCAGAGTACACTTAAGATGCGAAAATTTTGGGCAAGGACGGTCTGACATGTAGCGAGCCGCAATATTGCACTACCCTTATGAGCAGAATCAGAATGGCCATTTTATAAATTGCGTGCATATTTTGTGCTTTTAATTAATGGCAAGATCAGGATTCTCATACAAGAACAAAGAAAGTTATCAAAATGAAAGGTTTACACCATCCATGAAAAATAGCATGCCAAAATCATCAATTTTGCACTTTTTGAACAGCCTGCAGTGATCCCGCTGCAAGAACAATGCCCAATTTTATTGCATTTCTCAATTTAATAGTCCTTACTGAACGTCAGGATATAAACGGAATGGGGGCCCATCCAGCTCCATTTTTCACAAAATAGTGAAAATATTCCCGAGTATTAATCAACAAGCACAGAACCCTTCCATGATTTCAATTTTTCCGCGATAAGGTGTCTCATTGATCATACAAAGCTACCAGCAGTTAGTTTTCCAACTGACATCAGAATTTTACATGTATCGGCTGTATAAATTTTCTAAAGAATTAATAATCATTATCTCTCACCTTAATTAACAGACATCCAAAATCACGAAGTTCTATTTATAACTAATACTGACGGGGGCCAGAATTCGAAGTGTACCCTGCTATCAAAATGGCTTTAATTAGTAACTCATGGTTCTTATTCTATGAAGAAGATAAGACCTAAATTAAAATTAAGTTTGTTTGACCTTTACTGACCCAGTATTTTTACAGTGGGTAGGTAGGTAGGTAAATAATTTTATTATATTTTATTTTTCTAAATGTTTGTTGTCTCAGTAATAAAGTCTATTTATTAATACCTATTGCTTATAGATAATCTCTGAAGATGCTCTGTTAAATGTATGCTTGCAATATATAAACCCCTATTCATGCACACACAATATGGGCACAGACTTAATTTGCACATATTTTTATTAAGGCAAAGTTCACCAAGTCTTTGAGTATCTTTCATGTCTACACTTTTTCTTTATATATATATCAAAAGTGTTTTCTTGATTGTTTTCACTACATCTGCGCTTAAATGTACAAGCCCCATGTGGTTCTGGGACGACCTGTGTATGAAAAGAATTGGAACCACTGCCTTATCCTTGCATGATCGTAAGAGGCGACTAATAGGGTCTTAACACTTGGTTTTGCAGTAACTCTGTGATTCCAGCAGGTATGCAAATTTTGATTCCATACCTCATGTTTTTATTTCGATGTAAATGAGATGTGGAACCAAAATTTGTAGTCCTGTTTGGCACCATATAACCTATACTGTGTTGGTGCGCCGTAAAACCCAAATAAATAAATAAATTGAAAGTACAAAACAATATAGTCATGAAAATACGCGATATTTGGCATCTAAACACACTACTAAATTACAGCTTATTTTCAACAAGTGTTTGATGCTTAATTCAATAGATAATAACTTTTTATGAGTTTTAAAAGGTTTTTACAATGGTTATGGCAGTATCCAAGCAAAAGTGATGATTTTTTAGCTTCAAGCTACTTGCACGTATTGGTCATGTTACTAAGAACGGAAACAAGATTGGGTTTTCCGACATCAGACATTTATTATGCCATTGTCCTGGCAAAAGAAGTATAAGATTTTTATAGCTCTTTGTTCTGGCATAACAAAATTAAAATATTTAAACTATCTAGCCTGTAAAATTTCAACACATTTACGCTCTTGTCAATTTCTTGAAATTCGAAAAATGAGATTTTCTCACTTTGAACAAATGCATTTCAAAACGATATCTGATTAAAGACATTTTGAAATCAACAAGTCAGTTTATAATATATTTTCACAGATAATTAAATTTCCCACCACTCGCCTGTCAATTGCCGCAATACTGTCACTGTTATGAAAGCAGTATAATGTACAGCAAATTTCAAATATCATTTAACACATAGTAGACAAATAATATTCTCATGTACACTATAATTCCTTTGTAATCAATCATATTTGTTCTTCTTAAATTTCCTTTTCACAGCAGACATTTTTTCACTGTATTTTTGCAATCTCCACCATCACCATCTAGTTGCTCTCCATAATGACTGCATCGATAGTATTAATAATCAAAGTCTAGCCCCTACCATATTTTCCAAAAGTGTTAGGACTAGTTATTTTCACTTTCTCAAGACTTATTTCCCGAAAAATGATTATTTTGTAAAGTGTCCCAAAAATACGGACACAATAATCATAATCCACCCAATGTTGAAAGCGAAATAAAAAGCGTAAACGATTATCAGTAATTATTCTGTTCATAAACTTAGCCATTGTCCTTGTTTTCATCATTAATTAACACCCCCTTCGAAGAGCTAAAAGAAGTGTGTCGGTATCATGGCATCTGAAGTGGAGATCAAAGCGGTATAGTAGCCCGAGATTGTCATGGAATTACGTCATGTTTTCGCGCCATATGACACATCACTGTTTGATCGTACCGCCTCGGTTCTTTAAATTAATCAATAAAAAAGTTTCTTCTTTAATTTGTTAAAGCGAATTCAATATCCTGTATAAATTGACAGGTAAATGTGTCAAACGATAATTGTGGATATCCTACCTCTGTGAGCTATTTTGCCGCACTAACATAAATCTGTTTGCCAAAAATCGTTTTACGCCATGTGTTTAAATTGCTGACGCTTTTTCATTATTTAAGATTTTTTTATTCTGTTTTTTTGTACTTTCTGGTCAAAAGTCTGAACTTTATGCCCATCATACATGTGATAAGTTCAGAATCCCAAAACTGGAGGTTTGCCATTTTTCAGCTGGAGTTGGGGTCTCAAAACTGGAGGTTTTTTATCGGCACAAATTAAGCTCGCGGACACATAACTTACAGGCAAAATCCAACATTTTTGGCCACACAATAATGTATGTAAGTCTACACCAGAAGAAACAATCTCATAACTCTTGTTTTGAATTCTGACAGAGTTATGCCACTTTTAAACTTACATTTTTTTTTGTTAAAGTTTTTTTTTGTTTAAGTTTTATATAATGTCTAATGTCTCTGTTACATTCAAAGCTGTTGACTAATATGCCCCTTTTTCTGGCAAAGCTTTAATTGCCCCTTTTACTGGCAAAGCTTTAATTCAGAGTCAATCACTGAGAAAAGTCGAGCATAGAAGGTCTCTTTAGAATTTCTTAACAGATTAAATTTGTAGAAACAGTCTCAATTTAGGTCTGAAATGGTGGTGAACATGCATTAACATTATTCTACTCGCGGACTTAAAAAAACGAAGCTCTAAATTGGTCTGAACACAACTCATAAATTATGTAAATTCCTTACCCCACCCACGTTCGTATAAAAATACTGATGATTTTGACATGAAAAATAGGGTTATTAATAAAACCCGGCCCGGCCCGGCCCAAACCACGGAAATAGCCGATTCCGATTGTACGGAAACCACCGGAAACTTACGGACGGAAGGCTAATATAATTACGAATGGTGATACCGCCATCTTAATCAAGGCAAATTTATGTACATGTATATTTTATTTTATTATTACAAAAGCAGAAGCAAAGTATTAATATTGATGATACGTAGTTTGATGAAGTAATTGCACTTGACATAATAAGCAAAGACCTAAATAACAAGATATTGAATCACAATCAAAGAAGTAATACGTTCGACAGTCGATGTGTCATTTTGTGTACCGGACAGACACGAGATAGCAGTTTGCAGAAACTTTCAACAGAACTGGACAGGCTAGTTAATGGTGCGTCGTTATTTCACACCTAACGATGTGACACAGGTTGTGTAGTACGGCGAAGGGGTCATAACCGTGTGCACTGGAAGTATTTATAAAATTTGGTTGCCCGACCAAGATAGCGTTTTAAGCATATTAAGTATTAATTTAATAAAAATATCTTGCCTTAGGGAACATATGAATATAAACACTCTTATTTTAAGGTTGTCAAAGATTTGCATTGATAAGTACACATTTGCGAAAATTAATTTGAAATGTAAGTTTATGAAATTATTATTATAGTCCTTTTGCCTATCTCGGTGCGCAACCCAAGATAGATCGAAAATAGATGAACTTCGAAGCTATGCGCTGTTTTTATACTTGCCATTTGTTTCAGGTTGTTGAATATCAAAATCTGAATATAAAACAAGAAAAAACAAAAGCTAAAAAAAAAAAATAGCCCACTTTTTACATTTTTTCATATTAAAGGGAGCAATACAAAATTCATAAAAGTATCAAAGTAAACATTTCTAAAACGGTATAAATCTAAGTAATAGGACTTTGTTCCTGAAATGCAAGAAAACTGGAAAAAAATATAAAATGTTGTTCAAATGATAAATCATATAATTTAGCTTTAAACAAAACCGGGTGATATGTATGGAGAATGATACTCGAGTTACAGTAAGTTGTAGAAATGAATGAACTGGAGTTTAAAAAATACAAAGATCGTCGCAAAGTTTCGACCCCCCCCCCCCCCCCCCCCCCCCCCCCCCCCCCCGAAACATGTCCGCTCAGTCTGTTCAAAACAAAACAATACCATAAAAAACGGTAAATATCTAATATGGATAAATGGAGGGTAGTGATAGCAAAGAACTTTCGTGTTTTAACAATTTACTGCTAACGTTATTTTTGTTTTTAGATTATTTAATTTTTGATTTCTCTTTCTTTTATATTTGAAATAATACTAGCATATCTTTTTAAACACAGAATAAAAAAAAAACGATCTGGTCGGACTACGAACTATATTCAGCCTATGCTTATACAACAATTCACATAATGTTAACTTTTTGTTTTTAAATGAACATTTTAAAGCATGGATTACAAATGTGTGCAATTCGATGTTAAATTATTATATCCAACACAATGTCCAATGCAATTTACCTATTAGTTTAACTTGAATAATATATCATATTTACAAGCGTTTTATATCTCGTGCGCAAATTTTATTTTCAATTTCTGCGCATGTGATATTATACAATAATTGCCTTTTGGTGAGGTCGATATGACCGCACCATGAGAAAACCAACATCCGCACAGTCTGGTCAGGATCCATGCTGTTTGCTAACGGTTTCTCTAATCGCAATAGACAATGTTGGTTTTCTCATGGCGTGGCTCATATGTGATTTATCAGCCTGATATGATAAAAGCAATATCAACCTCGGGCGAATTTATCGCTTGATATCGCTTTAACAGGTCGATAAAATCCACATATCGACCACACATAAAAGGCGACATTTGTTTTATTATTAAATCCAGCCTACTCATAAGTATAAACATTAGATACAAATGTCTGCAGCCTTAGGTCATCTTCGTAGATAATTGTATACGACGTCGCATTGTTTTAACGTTAAACGTGTGGACGTCACAGCTGGAGTCAATAACGTGTGTTGGCTCCGCCTTCGAGAAAATACGACTTTTAATCGTTGAACGTGACACAATCTAGAACAATGGAAATGACTATATATATAAGATTTTAATGTTAAGAACAACTAAATTTCATATCACATGCGCAACAACGCTATTTTGTTTTTCTGCGCATGTGATATTACATTTTCATGTCCCTAATGTGAGATCGATACGTTCGTACTGATTAAAAGACGATGCGCTTATTAAACATAGGATTAAATTACTTTGTCTTGTGTTCTACATGTGTGAACCTGGCCTATTTTCTTTTCTGCTTTTGAATGATTTGTTCTACATCAACATTTTGAAAACATTTTTTCATCAAATATTAAACGAAACTGTCACCATCAGACTGGAAATTAACTAACTACTAAATACTAAGAAAATGAGTGCTCTCATTATATGTTCCGTAGTTATCGCCGTTTTTTTTCGAATGTTACAGCTCTGCTTATTTGTTGAAATATGCCCATAAATACAGCGTTATGCAACCTCAAGACTATAACCTATCAACAAGTATTTTTATACAGCAAAGTCGCGACAATTTCTAAGTGCTTACTAGTAAAGCCTCCTTGATTCTGTTTTCATTATTTGGTAAGTAATAGCCTTTTTAAATGTTAAATAAATCATTTCATTAATTTTTTTCGGTATAATAAAATGATAATGTATTCCTGAGATGGTGATCCCCTGAAATAACTCTATCCGTGACTAATATTTCTCAATGCGACCATTGTAAGTTACTGTAGAGAAAGAGTTTAGTATTTAAACTGTAAATGATACAATACAATGTTGACGAAAATGGCTTAAAATCCTAAAAGGCCTCAACAGAAATAATTCTTCCCGCTAAATTCTGACTTTTAAATTGGTCGGGACTTTGATATGCACAGTCCAAATTTTCCCAGCACCGCAGCATGAAAATGAACCTGGTATCATTTTATAATATTTTATTTCATTCAAAATCATTTCAGGAACATTTTTAGAAAATAAAAGATACATACTAGAGTGGCGAACGATCAATAAAGTGTTTAATAAGAAGTACTATTTTATGTTTTTCATTACGCCGCTTCTGTTGTAACAGTATTCAGTAAACACGCGTAACAATAAAGATAGGAAAGAAATCGAAAATGGCTAACAAAATAAGAAAATAATTAAAACGAAGTTTATGCTGTTGTAAACTTGTTTTGGTGATTAACTATTTTTCCCTTAGATACAAGCATTTGTAGTAAAAATTGAGTGATGCAATAGCTGCGCGTAAAAAAAATGAGGTAGGAGAAAAATTAAGACAATACCGCGAAAACAAGAAGGAGACCCCTGTTTATCAGTTTTCGCTCATAATTACAATTCATTTTTTTTATCATAATTGTATTTGTGGAAAAAAAGAACACACTACTTAGTCGTTCCGTTTGAAACATACAGGTTTCAATGGCCTGTTATACCAAATGAAACATAATTACTTTTGGATATAATGGACAACCCCCCCCCCCCCCCCCAAAAAAAAAAAAAGAAAAAAATAATCTCCTTAAAAACAGAAACGTCACAACTACATGTATATATATTTAGGGTTGAGCTAAATGTGATTTCTCGACGCGTATTTCGTAAGAAGTAACGAACTTTACCTTTTCATTACAATGTAAAATCGGGTGAAGATCAACTTTTACTATTATTTAAACAAGTTATGAAGGATGCAACTTGTTTTTTGGAAAATCCCGCTCATTACACTTTCTTTACCATAAAGCTGAAAAAAAATATGTAAGGTTAAAACTTTCCGAGATGCTTTATGGATTTGGCCACACATGGGCAGTTTAACAAACCATTTTAGCCGGAGAATTACACTCAGATCACTCGTAAAAAACTGCAAACTATCGTACAATTACTCTGTATATAAAAAAGCAACAGTTAAATTTGCATAGTTACGATAGGTTTGGTTCTACCAATGAAAAACTCACAAAACGTAGGGTCTCAGAATGCACAGCATTAAAGCTGTTCAATATAGATACAAGTACAGTTCACTTCCGGTGTGGTCACGTGACCATAGTAAAGTAAGCAATGTTGGAGTAAATCGTCTACAGTAACACTGTGATATTGATAAATTTACAAAAAAAATCTTAATGAAGAAATTGTGAGATTTGAAGAAACAACATCCATTTAAAAGTTTTAATTTTGCTTTTTCCCAGACTTATTTGTAAATTATGATAGCGGGCTCAAACGATTCTTCTGTTGTTAGTATCAAAATGCCGAGCACTAGCAAACTGACTGAAAGGACATTCTGTATACAATAATATATCAAATCAACCTAAATAAATTGCAAAGTTTTTGCAAGATATGTCTAACCTTTGAAGTTTAATCTTGAAGTATCTAAATGCTTAATCTGAAAGTGTACAGCATTGGTAAATACCAAACGAACCTTAACAAGTTTTACTTGGTCTTTTTTCACGAACAGTGTGAATCGATCTATAATATGAGTGCAGTTAAATGGTAATTTTTGTTCCCATCAAAAGATTTCTTTTTTGCGTCGAGTTTTGGTCACCAACTAATGTCAAATACACTCGATGACTGCTTCCTGGAAACTAACCAGTACCGCAACCGAAAGAAGGACTGTTGGAGTCACGGTCAAAATCCGCTGACAGGATTCGAACCCCGACCTCCGGATTACGAGACATCTGTACAAAAATTAAAAAAAAGGTAAAATTTGTATCACGATTCTACTCTATATAGTTTTTGAACTAATTTGAATATAACTGAAGTAAGTTAGATTATTCAGAGATTACTTGCAAACTTGAAAAAAATAAAAATAAAAAAGATTTAAAACATTATAGCAACCTGCCGAATATGAAATCGAATATCGAAAGTGCAACATTCTCGCATACCAAGTTCTAACCGTGGTTCCCCGATGAACTTTTGACGAACATCTGATGGATGAGAATGAATGTGCAAAGACTATGCCACAAACTGCAATGTACCACAATAAAATTCAATGTGTGACTTTCATCGTACGTCAATTCAGTTGACTAAGTTCAAGAGATACTCAGAATACTGCTGAACAAACCTATCTCATATTTGTTTCTATATAATTTATACAGGAATATATTTAAAAATATGGGGTACCGTGTGTAAAACTTTCAATATTCAACGCTGCATTACTCTGTGCGTAATCGGGAATCCCGACTAATTAGATTTTTCACATGACCCTAAACGTTTTTATGGTCTTTGAGATTTTTTAAAAACTTTTAATAAAAAGTTTTAAAAAAACTGCTCAACTATTCTTTAGAAATTGTCAGTGATATTAGAAATATAAAAATAATTTCTGTAAAAGTCTCACTGAACCAAAAAGTATAAAAAACCCTACCTATTTACTACCTACTTTAGGCATGTTACGGACACAAAGAATTATTTAGGCTTTAGGAATGCACAGGTGAAACAAAAACTCTTTGAGGCCCGAGAGGAATTCCTTTCTTCAAAATATAACACCTTTTGGACAAAACGTGATTATAAAGTATTATATAACGATACAAACTTTCGGGAACTAATTAGAAGCTCGTCAAAACAACGCTGTGTATAACGATTCCTGTGTACAAGTTTACAAATTATATTAAGACGTTTTTGCAAGAACACGCAGTCTTTTAACCCATTCATCAAGAAGTTCCTCGCGGCTTCATAAAGTTCAGTGTTTTTTACAAAACCTCAAACTAGCAAGTTGATATCGACACGATATCATTCGTAATTATATTAGCCTTCCGTCCGTAAGTTTCCGGTGGTTTCCGTACAATCGGAATCGGCTATTTCCGTGGTTTGGGCCGGGCCGGGCCGGGCCGGGCTTTATTAATAACCGAAAAATAGAGAACAGAAATGCATCAGCATGTATATACCCGTACCAAAATAATGTAGATTGATGTTATCCTATAAATGAGTGTATGTTTTCATCCAATTTTCAATGAAATAAGTCCGATTTAGTAGCAAATTAATTTGGTAAACATTGGAAGAAAATGGCGTAACTGCATAAGGGGAAATAACACTCCTGTTCTAAAAATAGTAATGGGTTGGTTTTTCCAACAATTATTTATGTGATTTTATTACCGAGCAAAACTTTTCTTTGAATAATCAAAATTCATTTCAGTTGGGAATTATTTCTTATGACTGGGAGTTTTTTTCTTCAAAATGGTAAAAAAATGGAGCTAATGGGCAGATATTCGGCCCCGTGAGTCAGGTGGAAAAGGCCCTGCTCGTCTAATCCCTTATCAAAACAAGGAATTAATAATTCACCTGTGAAAAACAACTCTTTCCTCCAGCTACATGTGTGTCAAACATGTATAATACACAACAGTCGGTGACAATTTGATTTACTGTGTAAACATGTTTGGCACTCCTCGGTAATTATCAACCCAGTCATAATACTGAGTTTTTTTTTTGTTTTTTTTGAAAAGCGGGAGAAATATGGTTCTGGTCGGGAGACGGTAGGCAAGGTGAAAAAATCGGGATTTTGACCCTCCTGCGCGGGAGATCACATGTATGTGCCCATAGAATTTATCATTTATTAACCCTTAGAAAGAAATAAATAATTAAGATCGCACTGTTTGAAATTTTACAAAGAACTAAATTTAAATTTGACCGTTTTTGTAGAATTTTGCCTACATTCCTGTCGATATCTTATTAAAATCGTTATAGAATTCAAACTATATTACTGTTTAAGCGGTGCTGAAAATATTGATGCGATAATAACAAACAAGAGGACCATGATGGTCCTGAATCGCTCACCTCTTCCCACATGATCCAGTTTTGAGTATGACGTCGTTTTTTCTATTATTTGACATAGTGACCTAGTTTTTGAGCTCATGTGACCCAGTTTTGAACTTGACCTAGATATTATCAAGATAAAAATTCTGACCAATTTTCATGAAGATCCATTGAAAAATATGGTCTCTAGAGAGATCACAAGGTTTTTCTATTATTTGACCTATTGACCTAGTTTTTTAAGGCACGTGACCCAGTTTCAAACTTGACCTAGATATCATCAAGGTGAACATTCTGAACAATTTTCATGAAGATCCATTCAAGGGTATGGCCTCTAGAGAGGTCACAAGGTTTTTCTATTTCAAGACCTACTGACCTAGTTTTTGATCACAGTTGACCCAGTTTCGAACTTGACCTAGATATCATCAAGATAAACATTCAGACCAACTTTCATACAGATCCCATGAAAAAAATGGCCTCTAAGAGAGGTCACAACGTTTTTTTCATTATTTGACCTACTGAGCTACTTCTTGACGGCACGTGACCCACTTTCGAACTTGACCTAGATATCATCAAGATGAACATTCTGACCAATTTCTATAGAGATCTATTCACAAGTATGGCCTCTAGAGAGGTCAAAAGGGTTTTTCTATTTTTAGACCTACTGACCTAGTTTTTGACCGCACATGACCCTGTTTCGAACTTGGCCTAGATATAAATCAAGATGAACATTCAGACCAACTTTCATGAAGATCCGTTGAAAAATATGGCCTTTAGAGAGGTCACAAGGTTTTTCTATTATTTGACCTACTGACCTAGTTTTTGATGGCACGTGACCCACTTTCAAACTTGATTAGATGTCATCAAGATGAACATTCAGACCAACTTTCATACAGATCCCATGAAAAATATGGCCTCTAGAGAGGTCACAAGGTTTTTCTATTATTTGACCTACTGACCTACTTTTTGACGGCATGTGACCCACTTTCGAACTTGACCTAGATATCATCAAGGTGAACATTCTGACCAATTTTCATGAAGATTTCATGAAATATATGGCCTCTAGAGAGGTCAAAAGGTTTTTCTTCTATTTTAGACCTACTGACCTAGTTTTTGACCGCAGTTGACCAAGTTTCGAACTTGACCTAGTTTATCATCAAGATGAACATTCAGACCAACTTTCATACAGATCCCATGAAAAATATGGCCTTTAGAGAGGTCACAAGGTTTTTCTATTATTTGACCTATTGACCTAGTTTTTGATGGCACGTGACCCAGTTTCGAACTTGACCTAGATATCATCAAGGTGAACGTTCTGACCAATTTTCATGAAGATCTTGTGAAATATATGGCCTCTAGAAAGGTCACAAGGTTTTTCTATTTTTAGACCTACTGACCTAGTTTTTGACCGCATGTGACCCAGTTTCGAACTTGACCTAGATATCATCAAGATGAACATTCAGAGCAACTTTCATACAGATCCCATGAAAAATATGGCCTTTAGAGAGGTCACAAGGTTTTTCTATTATTTGACCTACTGAACTAGTTTATTTTTAAATGGCACGTGACCCAGTTTCGAACTTGACCTACATATCATCAAGGAGAACGTTCTGACCAACTTTCATGAAGATCTTGTGAAATATATGGCCTCTAGGGAGGTCACAAGGTTTTTCTATTTTTAGACCTACTGACCTAGTTTTTGAAAGCAAGTGACCCAGTTTCGAACTTGACCTAGATATCATCAAGGTGAACATTCTGACCAATTTTCATGAAGATCCATTGAAAATTATGGCCTCTAGAGAGGTCACAAGGTTTTTCTATTTTTAGACCTACTGACCTAGTTTTTGATGGCACGTGACCCAGTTTCGAACTTGACCTAGATATCATCAAGATGAACATTCTGACCAACTTTCATAAAGATCCCACGAAAAATGTGACCTCTAGAGAGGTCACAAGCAAAAGTTTACGGACGCATGCACGCACGGACGCACGCACGCACGGACTGACGGACGACGGACGTCGGACACTGCGCGATCACAAAAGCTCTCCTTGTCACTTTGTGACATGTGAGCTAAAAACTAATGCACTACGCACGTTTTTTTGTGTATATGTAAACAAAAGTAACATCGAGCTATGGAAATTAGATATTACGATAGGTCGCACGTGCTCGTGGAATGGAAAATTACCGGCATGACATTTTGGTATACTTTACGTTTCGCGGGTAAATTTGATACTAGATTTGTAAAATTGTGTCCTTTATGTGAGACTGCCTTCCGGTTATAAGCGGTTTGATTGTCGTCTGCATCCTATGGCCTTAGGCAACGTTATCGGCAAAGTTGACACGTTTTCGGAATACATGAGATAATAAACAGTCCGCTTTATCGATTTTCTACTAGCTGACCACAGGTTACTTTCTCACTTGCCATAAATACTTATGCATTTGTTAAATAAAATAATCGCCAGTTTCAAGCACCAAAATCAGTTTTCCCTCTGATAAGAAAATAAAAATAATTTTTTTCTCTGGAATGCAATAAAATTATTTGAGTTGGGGCAATTTTATCGGGTAGGTAGGTAAAGGTCAAACAAACTTAATTTTATTTTAAGCCTAAACCGCTAAAACTGCTGATTCTTCACTAACAGCTGCCCTGAATTATCCACGTTTTATCAACAGATATTATGCGAGAACTTTGTTCCACTTTTCATGTCATAATGGTAAATACTTGGTTTCTTCTCAAGCATTTCGAGAGAATTTTTAGACAATTTAATTGAATCCCAAAGTTAACCCTTATCTCAAGATGTACAAAGAAACAAAGGCAATTTCTTCACGATTTTGACAGTAAACCACCAGAAATAAGTCAGGGGGTTCGGCAGATTCTGAAACTCAAGAGTCATTGACTCTTCAGCCTAAATTTTCAAGGGTCAAAATCAAGTTTTCAAGAATCAAGATCAGCTTTTCAGAGGTTAAACTATACAGTTATAAATTATGAAACTTCCACAAACTTTATCTAAAACAAGTACATTAGTCTCTATGTAAGTCTACAAGAAAACAAAACATGTAAATATATTTTAAGTATTTTTATAAATAAAAAACATGCAAGTGTACTTTGAACTTAAATTTGACAAGTTAGTTTTTAAGAAACTAGCTGGCTGTATTGATAATACTAGTTGTGTCTCAGAATAGCCTCAGTTCCAGTATACCCAAGAAAAGTTCATAAAAGCAGAAAATTACAACTTTTTCAAACATAAATCAAGTCCGAACGTTTTCAACTGCGAGATGGCCACATGTCAGTCGCCGTGTGGCATGATTCACAGACACTTCATTCACAGACACTTCGGGCTTTGACAAGCTTTTACTAGTATTGGTCAGCAATTTTCTGCATATTACAATCATACAGACATATCTGACGAATATGAACAAGTTTCTTATGTCTGGAGTCTCTCTTTATGTGCTTTATGGGTGATTTTTTTTTACATATAAGTTCCTGAAATTCATTAAAAAAAAAACATTGAAAAGAAATTTTTCCCCTCCATCATAGCATGTGACGGACCCCTGTGCGCAAAATCAATTGCAAATGATAAAAATAACAAGGAGATTTGCTGGTATTAGTCAATGACAGGTAATAAGATATTATATGGACGGAAAGATTTTTAAGGGCTGAATCGATTGACACCAACAGCATGTCTGTTTATGTCGAATAAAGTTAAATAAAGTTGTCTAGAACAAGGTCACTGTATCATCTGTATGTAAACAATGAGGAGAAATTTGTCATCTTCAGTAGATTTAGGCCTGATAGTATATTAGGATATTTTAAAAATGCCACCATCATTTTGTCAGTAGCTAATTAATATACGACGCTCGGCCTACCACCACACTTCTGCTTGGGGTGGCAAACAATATTGAAATTCACCGGGATTCTGATTGACAAAGGGGTAGAACTTTCAAACTCATTGCATCAAAGAAAAAGTCCGAGGGTCAAGCCGATGCATGGGGCATTTTTAGTGCGGGTCAGAAACAAGTTTTTCTCGTTTTTTTTTTTTTTGCGGGTCTACCGTACGCCCTTATATATATATAATAATCTGGATTTGTTAAAAGAAAGATAATTTTCTATCTTTCAATGAAATAAATCTGTGCATTCTAAAATGAGTGTTTTAATTATTCTTTTATTGATTTTCATTGCATAAGCTAATCTGCGTCCTTTGAGCTAAAGACATGTTGTCTTTGAAACGAGAGACAGTGCTTAGATCAAGAAATTTATTTGTCTTTCAATCCATGTGAAGTGTTCGACCTGATCAAACAGTAAATTTATAGTCAATCTGACTAAAGTACTTGATCTTCTAAACGAAGATCTGAGAACGGCCCATTCACATTCGTCTTCTGTATATTTTGGATTTCCAGTATTGCTATTTTTATTTTATCCAATCAGACGACATGTTCGAATGTCAAAGAGTAAGAAAAATGTGCAGTTATTCCAGGGCTCGAACCCAGGACCCCTCGCTTACAAAGCAAGTGGCCTACCGACTGAGCTAACCGGCTATCTGATACATTATGACATAAGAATTGTAAATATCAAAAGTCAAGGCTACAGGTAGATTTGCAAGATGTTGTAAGTTAGGCTCTGATTGGCTAGCGAAAGGGTCGTCAGAACGAGGCAATGAATAGGTCGTTCTCAGATCCTATGCGTAGCGTAATAGGATAGGTACTTTAGTCAGATTGATTTATAGTGTACAATTACTCAAAAATATTCCATTTTCTTTGACCTGATATATTAGTCCAAATAATTAGATGTGAAAAAATTGTCATTTGATGTTCAACATTCAATATTCTGACATTTTACATTTTTACTAGCAAAGCCTTTTTCGACATAACATAAAAAATGTAAAATATCAATTAAAAAGAACTTATTTTTAGTGATATGAGTTATGTCAGGTCTTATATTTAGGACTACTGATATATGTATATTTGTTCTGTACAACTGTATGATCGATGCCTAATCAAAACTACTATAATCATTATTATCAAATGGAGGTTAAATATTTATCAAAACGACTTAGGTACGATGTATTTCATGGACGAATAAATAGTTGGGAACTTCAGCACGATTTACAAAGCTTGACATACGACAAATATAACACAAGTGGAAAGTAAATATTGCAAATATTAAACACCAATTTTTAATAATTGAAACATAATAAAACAAAAAAGTTTTACCAAATTTTGGAGCTCCTCCGAGTCTTCCATTTTCGCGCTGATTCGCTCCGGAAATTAATAACTGCTCACTTGATTAGGGTGAACACCACTAAATCCGACTCTTCTTTATTTCATATAAAATCCACTTACATAACAACCTTTTTTAACGTATTCGTGTATATCAGGTTTTCACAGACTTTTATTACCATAAAGACCTATAGAAAAAGAAAAAAGTTTTAACTTTTATAAGAAAGTTACGATTTATCAAACACATCCCTCTGAATTTACTCCTTTACGCCTGGGGAAGCCTATAAGAAGATTTTTTGTTTGAATATAACTCGGAATTTGCACCCATTCTCAAGATACGCCTATTTGCTTGGTTTCTTTACAAAATGTCTAGAGAAATGAACATTTAGTACGGGTAACCCTACCTGAAAAATATGCAAAATATTGACAAGTGTCCCATTTAAGCGTCAAGTTGTTTTTAGTTTTAAATATAAACATGCTGATTTCAACGAAACTGAGACATTTGAATCGCTTGCTAGGTCCAACATATAATATGACCGTAATAGACCCATCTGTTCGAGAATTTTGTCTAAAGTAAACAAAATATATAAGAAATTTGGCAAATTTGGGCCATTTATAGCATCATTTTACACCATTTGATATTTAATTTTTGATCTTTTCAGTGAACACCACAAATTCGACTACTGTTCATTTTATTCAAAATCCACTTACTTAATAACGTTATCTGAACATTTCCTAGTATATCAGATATTCAGAGACGGATATTCCCATGAAGAACAGTACTAATCTAAATTTATTACGCCCCCTCCCTCTCCACCCTTGATATTTTTGGCGATAATTTTTCATAATTCTAACTGTACTTTTGTCAAATTTTTCACTTATTTAGACAAATATTACGTCAAAAACATATCGACATTTCTTCAAAATCAAATCATGTAAAAAAAAAATCAATTATTTTACGACCACTGCCATTGTTAAAAAGTCACAAAAAGCACATAAAAGTAGTAACGAGCAAATATCATTTTTAATGACACAGAGGTGCGGAAACTGACTTTTTACTGATATCTGGTTAAATATCAAAACAAATTTATTCCAAAGATAGGGAAAGATAAAGTGATTATTTTGTTTTGACAAACGTTTCCTGCCTTATAACGGAATTGGCTCCTTTGTTAACTGTACCCAATTACGTTTATCTTTGTGACTTTTAAAAATTGGGTTGATGCCGTATAATAAATAAATGATACCATAGCATCATTCGATTTTGTTGAAATTTTCGCATGAGTTTTTTCATATATTTTTTCTACATACTGGAGAAATTAAAAAAAAAATATAAGTAATATGAAAGATACTGATAAAGGTATCGACGGGCATCTGGAATTTCGTGTATATCACTACTATGGAAAAGAAAAAGAAAAAGGGATGTTAACTTTTATGTAAGAAAGTTACGACTTATTAAATACAACACTCTGAATTTTTTCCTTTTCGCTTCTTTCAATGTCTCTTTTCGAAAGACAAAATTCCTACGCCGCCATTTTTATTTAGCATGCTATGAGCATGCAGATTGTCAATATATACTGGAACTATTGAGAAAGGACAAAAGAACGGGAGGAAAGAGAAGCACTATTTATATTTGGTTTACTTTTGGCTAGATCTGCGTTGGCTTACATTTGATTTGGTTTGGTAATGATCAGACAGTAGAAACCTCTGCTTGATGTTGCTATTAGTTTGCTTAAATGTAAATTACAGAGTTGTTTGTTTTACTGTCAGAGGTTTAATTTATCAGCCTTATCATGTATCATCTTCAGAATTCCGAGGGATTGGTTGATTACCGAGCTTGGTAGGGCGTTAGTTCTAACCTATCCCGAGAGTTTCTGCAGATGTTATAACACGAAATGAAGATGAGGTTATGTTATTTTAGCACAAAACGAGTACAAAGCAAAGCCGAATATATTGTCCATCAGCGTCATTTAATGTCCATGAAGTGCGCGGGAATGTCAGCGTTGTTTTATCAAATTGACGTCGTTTCCTTTTGAATTATTCATGATGAGGCCGTAATACGTTTACGCTTGGTCACGGAACGTGCATTTGTAGAAAATGTATTAACAGTGCATGAGCGCGAGAATCTCTCTGTTAACACACGTTTGCTCTCCTGTTAAAACACATGAGAACGACAAAACTGCAGTTTTATGCTAGTATGTATGCAGGGTTAGAATGTTTAGAATATGCCTTACGTTTTGGCCGGAGCTAGACTGAATGGTTAAAGGGAATATTCCAAAGACGTATACTTTTGAAAAAGAAAGCATTTAAAAAGTGCCATGTCCTTGGGTAGTTTTTCTGGTTGTGGTTAAGAAGGTAACATCATTGATATTTCGTTGCAGTTCAAGGGTTTGTCAGTTTATGTCTGACAACATTTTAAACACACTATTTGTATAACTGTAATCATTAAATATATATCTTGCAGATAAGCTCTGGACCAGTTCAACCTTGTAAATAAATTCTGTCACGGATGCAGGTGACGCAGTAATTCTACTTGTGGGCTAACATATGGCAAACAAGCGTTTTCTTTGAACGTTTCATTTTTTAACATTCTTCATCATAAATCTATGAGAATTGTTTGCTTTAGTAGTTTTATTGTTTAACATATGCTTAGTCCATGATAGGTTGTGGCTAATAGTTACGCCTCTGTATTTTGTATAATGTGTGGATTTAAATTGAATATTTTGTAAAATGTAACTTTTTTTAACCTTGTAAATAAATTCTGTCACGGATGCAGGTGACGCAGTAATTCTACTTGTGGTCTAACATATGGCAAACAAGCGTTTTCTTTGAACGTTTTCTTTGAACGTTTCATATTTTTTTACATTCTTCATCATAAATCTATGAGAATTGTTTGCTTTAGTAGTTATATTGTTTAACATATGCTTAGTCCATGATAGGTTGTGGATAATAGTTACGCCTCTGTATTTTGTATAATGTATGGATTTAAATTGAATATTGTGTAAAATGTGACTTTTTTCTCGACGTTCTTAGGACTAAACATTTGTCAGGATTTAATTCCATCGACCAGTCTTGTTCCCATATTTCTACAGCTTTTAGGTTTTTTCGTATGGTTTGGCATTACATATAGATGTTATGGTCATATACACAACAGTATCGTCTGCCAAATGTCACTTTACATTTCACACTACCCTGCAGAGCGAATCCAGTTGGAGATCTCATCACTTACATCTAGCCTGCGTATTTAATTACTTATAAGTTATGACTTTAACAAGAGCCTTACTAAAATCCATGACTATGAAATACTAGTATGTTTGTTGGTCTTGTTCGTTCAAGATTGTCATGGAATTACAGAGTGAAACTTACTATAACTAGGATTCACAAATGTGTTTTGACCTGAAGCCATGCTGATACCGGCTGAAAATAGTTTGTTCACTATAAAAAGACACCTTATGTGTTCCATTAACTTTGATACGTACAGGGAACTTCCAGCTCGGGAAACAATGACGGAGTTGTCCCTACTTCGCAATAGGGAAACTTGATACTAAATTCACCCTTGCAAACATGAGTGATGTTGTCCTAATAAAATTATTATTCAACTATTTATTCTAAATACATTGCATGGTATTGTGGGATAGTCAGTATTCTGAATAAACTCATACTATGAAAAGCTGATATAAACAAAACTGAACAAAATCCCTTTAAAGATGTAGGGAAGCTATTTAGAAAATTTTAACTGTCATATGAAATCTCGCCGACTGTAGCATCCTTTCAATACACAAACTTGATACGATACAGATTATGCCTAGCGCTGATAAAATGGACGCCTTGAAAATTCATACACTTGTTTATAATCATATTAATAAGTTCAAAGTCACAGTATGGTTATGTAGGACTTGACTCCCGCTTTCATAGCATTGGGTATTGTATAATCACCCCTTGGATATTGTACCTGCTATTTAATTTTGTCTTTTGACAGTTCCTGTGATACGCTGGCTCCATAACCTTAGATCCCCTTCCTAAATTCCAGTTTGTTTAGTTCTGCCCATTGTTTTCTCGTTTGGGGCAAACCCTTTACTTTATCTGGGGACCAAACGCCGCTCTTCATGGAATTACACGCCTCAACACGTGTATCATTGAAGGTGCCATGTTCACCGCCGTTTGAATACATCTGCGGATGTCTCTAAATTACGGAATCCTGTTTCCGCCATCGACTTTTCGACTAGACAGACACGCGAAAACTTGAAATTAAGCATTTAATTTCAACTTTTCGTGCAATAAATTTACCGCGAAAAGTCGAAATCTTGAAGTTTTTGACCCGACAATTGTCGCGCAAACGTCAACTTTTCGACCTAGAATCAAGTGCGAAAAGTAGAAATTAAGAGAGCTAATTTCAACTTTTCGTGCTAAGATATTTCCAAGAAAAGTTGAAAAGTCGAAGTTTGTCACGCGACAATTGTCGTGCAAATGTCAGCTTATCGACTGAATTTGTAGGGCGAAAAGTATAAATTTAAGTCTTAACTTCTACTTTTCGTGCCAGTCCTTTGGCCGATAATTTTGCGATATTATCGCTTAAATTTCGACTTTTCGTTCTAGGGTTAGGGTTAGGGTTACTTAGTTTAGGGTTAGGATTAGGGTTAGTTAGTTAGTCCTAGAACGAAAAGTCGAAATTTAAGCTAAAAAGATCGGCCAAAAAACTGGCACAAAATAGCTCACTTAATTTCAACATTTCGCGCTAGATTACGGGTCGACAAGTTGATGTTTGCACGACAATTCTCAGGTCAAAAACTTCAAGATTTCTACTTTTCGCGGGACATCTTTGCGCGAGAAGTTAAAGTTAAGGCTTTTAAATTTCTACTTTTCGTGCTTGATTCTAGATCGAGAAGTTGACGTTTGCACGACAATTGTCGTGTTAAATCTTCAAGTTTTCGACTTTTCGCGGTAAACTTTTAGCGCGAAAAGTTGAAATTAGATGCTTAATTTCAAGTTTTCGCGTATCTGTCTGGCCGAAAAGTCGATGACGGAAACAGGATTCCGTACTAAATTGCTTTTTGTACTTTTAGCATCTGTAAATGTTGAGTTCTGCTTAACCCGGGGCTAGAGGGCGTGGACGGTAGCATGCATTTCCACTACAGTCCATGGACAGGCACAATCAAACCGAGCCTGCAACATTTTCGTTTTTGTCGTGTTGAGCGACCTGTGAAGTTTCCACTTTTCTCTATTTTGAGTATATCTTTACATTGTATTTAGTCCGATTTATGGCCCATTTTCTACTTTGTTAGGTTCGTGAGCATTCACACAGATTTTTGATAAAAAAAGTAAACTAAGTTTCAAGGCATCAGATTTAGCAGAAACAATACAGTACAGAGAAGAGAAAGCAAGGAAGACAACTGTAATGTGATTGTATTCGGCTCTTAAAACCAAACTCCAACAGTGTCACTTCCCCTATACTGTTGAACTGAATTTCAGCCGAGTTATGTCTTTCATTTTTGCTTTTTTTGTACTACGTTTATTTCTTAATAGTTACATATTACAGAGAATTTGATGAATCGCTTACAGCAAATCATAAACACACTGAATACTGTCATCATGCTCTTAAAAATTGTGGCATAAATGTCAGTTTGTCTGTAGGTTATGGCAAGCGTTTGATTGATCAAGGGGTTGCCAAGCGTGTCACATCTTTTTACCACCATCACGTAATTTTATCGGTGGCAGTAATATTCTTGGGCAGTGGTTGTCTTGAAACTAGAAAATGTTGAGCAAATACTAGAAATCGAGGGTCGAGGACTAAACTTGTACGTTTTACCTCCTTCTTTGTTAAATGTAGATAACGAAGATTTTGTACTTAACTCTCAGTACGAGTTCAGCAAATAACTGGTTGGAAAATCCGATTTCATGAACATTTACTGTATAATTCAATAGTAGTAGATCTGGTGCTTTTGGTAAACTCTTAATAATATATATCTGTACATGTGTCTGTCAGTTTCTTCTGAGAAAAACAATTAGAAACACTTGAAAAGAAGTCATAAAAAGTTCAATAAAAACTGTGAAAATACCCTTTTGATGCATAGAATGCAACCTAGCAACATAATAGCAAATATGCAACACCCCTCTAGCACCTGCTTAAGTGGAATTCTATAACAGTAGAACTAAATGTTCTCCATGATCCCGAAGAGCCAAAAAATGTAACAACACTGAGTCCAGGTACGGGGAGACCTTTTACAGCTGCCATACGACACTTAAAGACTGTTGTTGTGACATTTAATTAAATCCGCGAGAAGATCGATTGGAAGCTTAGAATTAAGTCTCCTAAGTACATGTAATAAAAAATGATATCGAAACATAAGCATATTAAACAGGTTATATTTTCACTGAATTTTGGTGTAAACGTGTCCTTACTGAATGCAGTGTGAACGTGATCATTTGAACGTTATTTTGTGAATATATCTAAGAATCGGCTTTTGAAACAAGCGACAAATATTGTTCACACTAGTGGAAACAGACTGGGTCCAAACTGTGTCAATGCAGAGAACCTCACTGTGCTGAGGCTGAGATATTCTGGAAACTGGTGTGTAATCTAGAAAACACTGTACGCCAGAAAATCATTTTGCTTGTAAGCTCTCGGGTACGACAGGACAGGCTGTTTCATAGAGAAGATGGTAAAAACATTCCACTTCTATTTTGTGTATTAGTCATACATAAAGTCGACCGGCATTTTTGCTTCTTTTAAACCACACTCTTTGGCCATAATACCAACCCATCTCGACTGGTCGGAATTACGACAGAATTTTTCTTTGATAACAACGACAAAGGCCGAAGCTTACGAGTACCATGGAGGGTTTTTACCTGGCTTTCTGTGCAATAAGCAATGGGCAAGCTGAGAACCAACTAACCTGTCGCAAGTAGCCCAACGAGACTCTTTCTAAATGAAATTGTTACTGCTCTGATTGATTTAATCAGGAGTTTATTTACATTATGACAGTCTATATGTGCCATTTCCCTTGCTTTTGAAGTGAATGCGGATACAATCAAATCTGGGCCATAGCCAAAGATCTTTGTTGAAACCTGCCGACAAGCTTTTACTCACAAATGACAGAAAACGATTTATTAGACATCAATTAGCGTACCTTGCTAAACAGTATGGTGAAGAGATTAATGAATATGTTACCGCCTTATATTGACTTTAATTGAGGCACAATAATTGCTAAATCATGCTTGCGGCTTTAAGTGTCTTTTAATCTGTCACTCTCATACGTTTAAATCTTTGAAACATTATCTTCCTGTCTAGTATGTATTCTATGAGAGAATGGACTTGTATTTAAAAATAAATTTTTATTTTTCACCAAACACCATTTAAAAAGTATTTCAGTATTTACGCCTGTCTCATTATTACACAGGCCATAACTTTCACAGAAAAGGGATCGTTTAGTAAAAAAGAATACCATTTATATTCGAAATTTAACAAAAACGACATTCCCACGCCAAACTGTACAGAAGTGTTCACATTAAGCAGTAATCAAGTGTTAGTGGCTTGAAGAGAATAAATATCTATATTTATTTGTTTATTTGAGTCTCATTAGTGTAAATTACTTAAAGACACACAGGTATGTACATTTAAAATAAATGTTTAACATATATATGTACATTGCCAGTCTGTATAGAGTTACAAGAAACTATATTAGCATAACATAACTCTACAGACATATGACTAACACTATAAACTGAGTTCTTTCCAAGGTAAGACCATTCCAATGTATAATAAAATGTATACTACAGTGCAAATTAAATGAATGATAGACTGCCTAACTACACTTACATACAACAAATTAGATGGTGCATCCATATACTTTTATGTTATTAGAGAGACACTCGTTTCTATTAACAAGTATCAAAGATTTAAATTATCCACATCATGGAAATAAAATTACCATGAAAAAAAACCCCAGTCTACATCAATCTGATTACAATTTGCTCTGCTATATTTAAAAAAATAGGGAACTCTGTTACTCATGACAACAACAAAATATGGAGTTGTCTAAAAACTTGCTAAAACTGATTTATATAAGAAACTGAGATTGTCTGTCACAGGTACTCCAGTAAGAAATGTTGTAAAATACTAAGTATCATTTCTGATTAGATCAGAAATGAACAGATTAACAAATTTCTCCAAATATATAGTAAAACGATTTTCTTAGTGTAAAACAATTACATATAATTGTACAGTAATTAAACACAATAACTGACTTTATAAAATATTATCACATTGAGCTCTATTAATGGATCTCAAAAAGGCTTGAAACTTGTTGAGATACATCAAGTTAGGTCTCAGATATGACTACGTTACATATTTTTTTAAATACAACAAATTATTTCTAACTTTTAATATTTCAAAACAGCTTTTGAGGTACCCAATGTATCAACAAGGTATCCTTGTCAATTCTGGGTGGTTAAACAAGTATTTAAGTTTATCAGACTCACTTAAGCTACTAAAATCTCCTGGATATAACTCATTCACCTTGGCAATTAGCTGTTGTCTTTCCAACCTGTAAACAGGACAGTCAAGCAATACATGCTTTTCATTTTCAACTGTACCAGCACAGAAAGGACAGACCCGCTCATGCTCTGGTGTATTAGTATAACGCCCTGAACTATTCTCAACGGGACTACGCCACACCTAAATTTAGCTAAAGATGATCTGTGAGCAAATGGCATAGTAATTTTACAATAATGTTCTGTTTCATAAGAATTCTTAAAAAGCTTGTACGTTCTAAGCTTTCTCATAGTTGGTTAACATCAGTATTCCATTTAACAATATGTTCATGAATTAACAATTTATCTGGTTCATCTATGAATTTGCTATATGAAAATGGTAAATCTAAGTAAGCATGTAAACTAAGTGATTTTAATTTCTCTTGCACTGTAAATGACCAGTTTCTGCACCTAGTATTCCTTTTACTCAGTGCCCAACTAAATACTTTATTGTAGAAGAATCATACCTTAAACACCTATTCCAATCATTACAGACTGATTTCAGTTGATCAACTGTAATACTTCCAACCCATGTCACCTTGCACAGCAGCATTTGGTGTGTACTTCCCCCGTACCCATGAAGAATCTCATTGCCCTGTGGTGTATGGCATTAATACATCAAAATGTGCGCATACCCCAATAGGTTATAACTGGGACTACACATGAATAATATAACTTTGTATAAACACTACAGAGCAAGCCACCACTATTTTTGAAGCGAGCAGCAATGAGAAGCCCAAGGGCACGACCAGCATTCTGAGCCACCACTTTTGCTGTTACATTGTAGTCAAGATGCTCAGTGAGTGTAATGCCAAGGTATACATATCTACTGACATACTCAATATCATAATCACCACATTTAAATACGAAATCAGACTGTTGTACAGAATTGGACCTAAAATGCACAACTTTGCTTTTACTAACATTAACAAACATTCTATTACTTGTACACCAATCATTGAGAATTGACAATATGAGCCGCTATTAGAACAATATCATCAGCGTACAGTAAAATACAGATCCGTTCATTACCGATACCAGTACCTTTTCTAGTATTCTTTAACAAAACTGCCAAATCATTGATGCATAAATTAAACAGTACCGTTGATAATGAACAGCCCTGACGGAGACCTGTGTTTACAGAGAACCAATCCGTATAATGGCCATTGATTCGAATACATGATGAAATACCATGGTACAATGACTTTACTGCAAAGAGCATTTTGAACGACATGCCAATATCAGCTAATTTATTCCAAAGACAACCTCTATTCACTGAATCAAAGGCTTTACGAAAGTCAACGAAGGCACAGAATGTTGCCTGTCTGTTTTTCTTGCGTGTGTCAATGATATTGGTCAAACTCGAGACAGGGTCAATGGTACTGTGCTTTCTACGCAAACCATTTTGCTCTTCGACAATAAGGTCATTAGCACCAGTCCATTTCACAATTCTCTCATATAAATACTTGTATAAGCTTTGTACATAGTTGGAGGTAATGCAATACCACGGTATGGCAATGGATCTCTGGGTTCTTTAGAACCAGACTTCGGTATTGAGTTAATAATACTTCTAGACCATGTAGTTGGATTTTTTTCCTGTTTGGAAACATATATTAAATAAGCTATGCAATACTATAATAGATGCATCATTTTTAATAACCTCTGCGGGAATCATATCAACCCCAGCAGCTTTACCATTTTTAGCCATTTCAACAGCCTTAATTATTTCGAGAATGATAATATTTTGGTCCAACTCATCATTTACAATAGTGACATCAGAAGTACTTCCTTCTGACCTGTTATAACTTTCAACAAAAATCATGTTTCCATTTATCAAGAACATCTTTAAAATTGCTTGATATGTTACCATGATCTAAAACAACCTGCATTGGTATGGAATTAGGCCAGAAACAATGCCGACCTTACCTATCTTTTTCCAGAATATATTCTGGTCAGTTTCTAAGTCTGACAGCAAATCATTCTGTAGCTTATACCAGTGTGCTCTTTTACATCTTTGCATGTCTCTATCAAACTGTTTCCTAATACATGCATATTCATATTTCAGCAAGCCTTTCATTGACATGTTTGGGCATTTAAGCCATTTTCTTTCAGCAACATGTACATTTTGGAACAATTCAGTAAGATGGCTATTCCACCACGGTTTTGGTTTTCTAATTTTCTTAGCAAAATACAAAAATACAAAATACATAAATGTAGGCTCCTGTCTCTCTTGCTTCCAGTTAAAAACTAGTCTGGATAACCTATCCCTTAACTGTTACACAGCAAACCTTCCGGCTAAAATTCATTTAGACATGGAAAATACAGTCATTCGGCCATATTTATCCACCTTTCTATTTAAAGACAAATAAAACATTGGTGAGGCGTCGGGACCACCGCTTCTGTGAAGGCTATTGCCTATGTGGTTACACAACTTCCGGGTTGTAACAACTGAAAGGACAAATAAAGGAAAGCTCTGTATATGATGTTTTTATTCCGGTCTTCAAGGAATGTCAAAAGCAAATTCTGTCCAGCAAGCCGTAGGGGTTCATGACAAATATTTTACTGTTTGTCATAATTATGAATCGTATAATTTTTCATTGAGATTTAGTGAAAGATACTGAGCGGTTAGACGCCATTTCATCCGCCCCCGTATCATAAACCATAATGTTCAAATAAATAAGCAAGCTTATCACGTAGGCCCCCTGTATAAACAAATTAAATTTTATTTCAGTTTTTGACTTTTATGAACGCAGTTTATCATCAGTTAACTGAGTGAATGTCATTCTCTTTATGAAATGCCACCGACATTTCTGCTTTAAATGTGAATCTATATGACTCATAAAGATAAGCCAATAATTTGGAATTATGGAATTGATCTCTCAGGATATGACTAACAGATTTGGCAGTTTAATCAAATTCAGTATTTTATTACCTCCCTTTAATGGATCACTTGTATATAATTTAATTCTATATTAATCTGCTTTTCTTAGAAAGTAAAAATGAAGTTTTCTCACTTTGAATATAACTGACAACACTGCTTTTTTGTATCATATAAAAGTACTACTTTTCGCAAAAATTCTTTGTATCGAAACTCGGCTCAGGTGGCCACAACAGCTGGATATGCTTCTCCTTTGTCGGTCCGCTCAAATTGCCTTGCGCGTGCTTGTTGAAAAATAACAACGGGCTAATTAATATTCTTATATCGAAGTAAAAAGATAAACGTATAACGTTCGTCCGTTTGATGTATAACAGATTATTATTCTGTTGATATTACTTACCGACACATTTATGACATTGTTGTTGAATTTAAATGTAATTGTTGCGAACGTTATTATCTGTCGTTAGTGATAGATAAGGTACACTTTGTGCAAAAAGTTTTGCGATAAGTCATCTTACCTTTTTTTTTGCAAATATTTCAACCATCTAAGACATGATAAAACAATTATCATGGTTATGAAATGTGTCATATTCTCTCAAAAGATCAATAAATGTGACGAATCACGAAAGTTATTTAACCTTATTTCAGGGCGTTGATAAATAAAAATGTTTTCTTAAAACGCTAAATTCCATTTTTAGAGGCAAACACTTAGTTCAATTCGATTTGTTCTGAAGTTTAGTCTACTGCCTGTGTTGCCCCGGATAAGTTCCGATAGTTACATGTTTTATTTCACCGAGATCAGTTATATTCCATAAAAGGGGCGGATTAGATACAGTTTTTACTTTAGACCATCATTACAACTAATTCATAAAACGTCAGTTATTTCTTAGCGGTAAGATCCACTTCCGTTGAGGTTAGTAGGTACCTCATGTTCACAACTAAGAAAGAATTCTATAGAGGTCGATATTCGCGGCCATTTTATGGAATCCAACACGTTTCCATTTCTACTGTGCCGGCACGTTGCCAGTCAGTTCCATTGTGGTCGACGTCTACTGAATGTAACAGTATGGAATTCAATACTTTTTCATTTTTAATGAGTCGACACGGGGCCAGTCAGTTCCATTTGCGGTCGACTTCTATTGAATGTTTGAAATACGTTTCCATTCAGTCTACGGAGGCCGATGATTCCATTTCTGTAGAAACTGGCCAGTCAGCTTCTGTGAAACGTAGAATAACGGAGTGAAATACATTTCCATTTCTTTATTTCATTACCGACGTTTTTTATGGTACGGCAATTGAGGTCGATAATACAAGTCGCACAAGCAGCGTAGCAGGCCAACAGTCAAACCAAATGGACGGCACTTCCTTGTATGTGTTTGTAATGTTCGATCAAGCAACTCGTCCAATTCCAAAGATCAAACACTCACCTACGAATTATGCACTTACAAATTACGAAGAGTATTTTTTTCATGTTTGCAATCAGTATTTAACGCTGACATGCACATAGTCTTTCAACCTCGTTTGATAGATATGCTAATAATCATGATGTATTAGATCAATTTAGAACTCCTCCCTAAATTTTGCGAGGGAGTATACTAAAGTGAGATTTTTCAGTGATAAAAAATACTGTAATTACGGGCTGAAGATGGATACCTCCGAAACACGTGTTTTCTTTTCGGCTGGAATTTACTCTCGATCAAAATAATACATCAAATTGAAAAACTATTCAATATTCTGTAAGTGATCTTACGAAAATTAAAATTTCTTTTGATGTATCTTAAATCTGTGAACATAAAAAGGATTTAGTTAAATTCGCTCTAAAATTTTTAAATTATTTCTTAATTTGGATTGTAACATTTATACAAAATAAACAGGTATTTAATTATTTTTTAATGTCATTATTAAATTAATTAGATTTCACTCATAATATTTAAAAAGACAGCGTGTAATTATGCCGACCTTTAAATCATTTAAAATCTACATAATTAAACTGACGTCATTTAGAGAAACTTCGACCGTAGGAATTTTATGTGAGATTTTTTTTTAAAATATAATTCATTTAAATCTGATGGAATTTCAAGGTTTTGATATACACCATTTTTCATTTTGAAGGATTAATATGGACATACCTGGATATATCATACATAACGTTGTAAATAATTATACGTCAACGTATAAATATAAGCAGAAATTCGCTTAAGACAATGCTTAACTGTTTTACTTGGACCTTATAGTGCACTTAACGTTCGATCATTCTAAATCACAGTGTCTGCTCAGTTTGATTATAATAATCATAATGATGTTTAATAATTATTTACATACAGGTGTTGTGCTAAAGCGTGATTTAATTAAGTACAAAATGGAATAAAACGTTGACAAACGAAGTTGTGAATATGTACGCGGAAGCTTAAATTTTCATTTGTTGTGAAATTGTTTTATGTCGTGGGCAGGATATTTCGTCGACTAATTCGAGGTGAAAACAATATGTGAATTGAAACTTTTGAAAATAAATGAGTGGGAATTTTACTTGTTTGCGGAGTCTTTATTTCGTGGATTGACTTAACAACGAAATCCATGAAAATTACTTACTGATTGTGCAGTACTGTATTAAAAATGTATAAAGTCTGAAGGCGCTGTGTGTTTGTACGTTTTGCTTGCAGCAAGTATAATGAGCAAAGTCTTTGTGTCTGTTGCATGCAGAGTGTAGTGCAGGAATCATTTATGTTTACATGATATTCGTTGGACATCTATTTGGTTGTACTGCAGAAAATATACGAGCCGCACCATGAGTAAACCAACATAGTGTATTTGTAGTCTGGTCAGGATCCATCCTGTTCTCTAACGGTTTCTCTAATTGCAATAGGCTTAGAAAGCGAACAGCATGAATCCTAACCAGGCTGCGCGGATGCGCAGGCTGGTCTGGATCCATGCTGGTCGCAAATGCGCTATGTTGGTTTTCTCATGGTGCGGCTCATGTGTGTATGTGTGTTCGACACCTTTCTTACATGTGTGTTAATACTTGCAGGCAGCCTTACAAACACTGTTTGTTTGATACGTGCAGACTTTACCTTAGTCGATATATGACTGTATATTCGTGTAGAAAGTATAAGCAATTATAATACAGTGCAGGCAATATTTATGTGTGTTTCGTACTGGAATATAAACTTCCAGCATGCAATGCTTGTATGTTTGATGATAGCATATATATGTCCTTCAGGTGGGCTCCAAATATGTTTTGAATTTGCGCATATATGTGTGTTATATGTTTGTGTCATGCATTGCTTAAAAATATGTGTATGCCAATTTCGTACTCTATTTCATGCAACATCTGTAAAACCGTGTATTTGTCTTACTTGCAGGGCAAAGCGTTGTCTACAAGTGACTTGTAAAATGTACCACTGCTTATTCTTGAAGAATGTATCGGTGCTTTTATGTTTTATGTGCGTATATTTGCCATACTTGCAGTATTTAGCGTTGTTGACAAGTGTATATCTTTCATATTTATATATAATTTGTCTATTGGTGTCAATTTGTGTGTATTTTTCCATAGTAGTTGGCTGTATTGGTGTTGTGCGAATTTGAAATACTGAAGCAAGATATACCGTTGTTTGAATGTTCAGGTTTCTCCGTTATTAAAAGTGTGTGTATTTGTTATATCAGTGTCGTGTTTGTGTGTATTTGTTATATCAGTGTCGGGTATGTGTGTATTTTTAAAACTTGCAGGATGTACCATTGTCTATGTATGTTCATGAATCTATCATACTTGCAGGATTTACCGTTGTCTTTGTGTGTATTTCTCATACTTGAAGAACGTGCTGTTGCCTATATGTATGTAGTTCTCATACTTGCAGGATGTGCCTTGTCTATATGAGTGTATTTGTCATACTTACAAGTGTACCGTTGTCCAAATGTGTGTATTTAAAAGCGTGTGTATTTGTATCGTTTGTAGGATATATCGTTGTCAAAGTGTGTGTATTTGTGACATTTGCAAGATGTATCGTTGTTTAAGTGTGCATTTGTACTTTTGCAGGATATATCGTTGTCAAAGTGTGTGTATTTTCTGACCTTTGCAAGATGTACCGTTATTTAAGTGTGTATTTATGTATCGTTGTTTAAGTGTGTATTTGTACTCTTTGCATGATATATCGTTGTCAAAGTGTGTGTATTTGTGACATTTGCAAGATGTATCGTTGTTTAAGTGTGTATTTGTACTTTTTGCAGGATATATCGTTGTCAAAGTGTGTGTATTTGTGACCTTTGGAAGATGTACCGTTATTTAAGAGTGTATTTATGTATCGTTGTTTAAGTGTGTATTTGTACTCTTTGCATGATATATCGTTGTGAAAGTGTGTGTATTTGTGACATTTGCAAGATGTATCGTTGTTTAAGTGTGTATTTGTACTTTTGCAGGATATATCGTTGTCAAAGTGTGTGTATTTGTGACCTTTGCAAGATGTACCGTTATTTAAGTGTGTATTTGTACTTTTGCAGGATACCGTATCGTTGTCAAAGTGTGTGTATTTGTGACCTTTGCAAGATGTATCGTTGTCGAAGTGTGTGTATTTGTAATACTAACAGGATATGTCAACATCTATATATGTGTATTTTTTTCTCATATTTGCAGGGTGTACAAATGTCTCAGTCTTTGTATAAGTCATATTTGCAGGATGTTCTGTTGTTTATTTGTTTGTTATAGTCAGACCTGCAGGATTTACTGTTATTTTTAGGTGTGTATTAGTCATACTTGCAGGATGTTCTGTTGTCTATACGTTTGTTTTAGAATACTTTCAGGTTGCAGCGTTGTTTATATCTATATATACCACTCAAACAAGCAATTCTGTGTATGTATCATACTTGCAGGGTGTATTGTTGTTCATATGTGTGTATTTATTATACTTGCAAGAAGTTCTGTTGTTTATATAGCGTGTATTAGTCATACTTGTAGGATGTTCTGTTGTTAACATGTGTGTATTATTCATACTTGAAGGGTGAACGATTGTTTGAATGTGTGTATTTGTCATACTTGCAAGGTTTACTGTTGTTATATATGTGTGAAGGTCATACTTGCAGGGTATATCGATTTTTATATCGTGTGTATTAGTCATATTTGCAGGGTGTTCTGTTTTTTATATGTGTGTATTTATCAGACTTGCAGAGTTTACTATAGTTTATATCTATGTATTTGTTATACATGCAGGGTGTACTGTTGTAATATATTTATGTGTTAAAGTCATACTTGCAGGGTGTACTGATGTTATTGCAAGTATGACCTTCACACATATATAACAACAGTAAACCTTGCAAGTATGACAAATACACATATTCAAACAATCGTTCACCTTTCAAGTATGAATAATACACACATGTTAACAACAGAACACCCTACAAGTATGACTAATACAAACTATATAAACTACAGAACTTCTTGCAAGTATAATAAATACACACATATGAACAATAATACACCCTGCAAGTATGATACATACACAGAACTGCTTGTTTGAGTGGTATATATAGTTATAAACAACGCTGCATCCTGAATGTATATATATCAGTGTAAAATTTATACTTGCAGGGTGTAAAAGTCATATTTGCATGTGCAGGGTGTTCTGTTATGTATGTATGTGAATATTCATCATACTTGCAGGTTGTACTGTTGTTATGCAGGATGAACTATTGTTTATGTGTGTATTTATATGTTGTGTATATATGTGTAGTTTTAATACTTGCAGGATTCTTTGTTGTTTATGTGTATAGGATTTGTAACTGCAAGATGTATCATTGTCCATGCATGTTTTTCAAACTTACAGAAAATACAATTTTCTATGTGTATGTGTGTGTGTCACATACTGTAGGAATATGCATACGTACCCTCGGGAATTCATAGTCTTGAAGTGTCTTTTTCTTTCTTGCTTGGTTCATCGATAATTCTGTATGGGGAGGGCTGTCGCTAATGTTGTTAAAACTTGTAGCCCGACCCATTTGCACTATATATACGTATACATATGTATTGATACCATTCACGTAATAGTTGCAATAAAATATTATCAAACTAAAACAAAAACTGTATTTATTTATTGCAGGATGTATTGCTGCAAATTTCCAGGTGTAATACTTATTTCTCTATACGCATCTTCAGTTCTTCTGGAAAAGATAAGTAAGTACTTATTTCATGCACATCAACAGCAGTATTTTGTTCCATAAATATATGATTTTATTTTTTAAAAAAAAGTTTACATTCTTTAAAAAATACCGGTAATGTGTACAATAGTAGGTATAGCAAAAATATTCAATGATAATAACAAGACAACATTAACAAACAACTAACATGACCCATTCAGTTAAAAGTAATCAGACAAAAATCACTAAGGACCTTAGTAACATGACATCATTTAGTAATCAATTACAGAACAACATTCGGTGAAACATGACACCATTTGGTAACAAATAACAACACAGCATTCAGTAACAAGTAGTATGACAGCAAATAATATAGAAACTACACAACTTTTTTTTCGAAACTGATTGTGTGTGTTGGAGGGGGGGGGGGGGGTTATTATCATACCGACACAATCATTGGGCATTCATGGCGACTTTCTGGCTTTTGATGGTGGATGAAGACCCCGGGTGTCCCTCCGTGCATTATTTCATCACGGGCAGGCACCTGGGTAGAACCACCGAACTCTTAAGCAAGCTGGATGGCTTCTTCCCATGAAGAATTCAACGCCTCGAACGAAGCTTGAACTCAGTGAGGGGCAGGTGATTCGAAGTCAGCGACCTTAACCGATCAGCCACAGAGGCCCTTCTCAGCTGATTAAAGAAACCGTTGTAAAATGTCATAATAATCTAACAAATTCATTTCAGACAACGGCAAAGGATGTTTCTATAAGGGTGCATTTCACCACGGCAACTGGACTGATGGTTGCGAATTTAACTGTACCTGTCTCGATACAGACAAAGGTCACTATAAATGCCATACACGGTAAGGAACTATGTTGGCAAGCCTTTGGTACAATTTTGCAAATATAATATCTCAGCCATACATAATAATATACTACACTCTGGATGTGCATTCCATAAATCATTATTTTTTTTTATTAAAGGCCCACTGTGTGGGTATGTAGATGACTCCAGCCATTTTTTTTACATAGTATAAATTCTTCGATCATAACAGATAGACGCATGAGGTAAATGTAATAGAATTTACTTTGAAGTACGATATTGATAGGAGATTTGACCTTGATCATTCTCTCGAAAATGCTTTTTTTTTATACGAGCAGATGTCCAGTATATCCGCAGTTACCACCAGGTTGTGTGTTGAAGTTGCCTATTGGGGAGGAGTGCTGCCAGCAACCGGACTGCAGTGCTGTAACCGTGCCATACACTATCAACAACAACAACAATAACGACAACGGAAACAACAACAACATCAGCAACAACGAAAACAACGGTTATAACAACAGTGACAACAATGGATCCAGTGATGAAACCAACTCAACAAAAATCGAGGACTTAATTGGCTCTTTTAACAACGCTTCTATCACAGAATATGGTGAATAGTCTATTTTCACTTAATTTAAACAACGATTCAATATGAGATTATGGTGAATACTTTATTTTTACCTAAACAATAATCTATATTTAATACATGAATTCATATGTAATAAATTTAAAAAATGTATGGGGCCTCTGCGGCTGAAAGGTCAAGGAGACTTCGAATCACATGTCTCTAACCCCAGTGTGTCTTTATCTCCCTGGAGGTGATTGTATTTCGATTTTAAAATATTTCTCATGTGCGGAAGCAATCTGAAAAGTCACCACATAACATCACACAGCAACCAAACAAAAAAGAAATTAATTGCAATTTTGATACATATGTTGATTGTTTGCATTCTGAATTATAGCTATCAGTAGCTATCAATTTAAAAAATGCATGTTCTTATTCACAGCTGAGACATAAAAGGGATAATATCATATAAAACATGAAAAAAAAATGAAATATAAAATGTATTAAATGTAGAATGGTGATTTTGTACAACATTTCGGTCCCAGACAAATTTATCCTTCCATACTTACAGCGCAAGAATTCGTACTTCAAAATGTCTGTTCGATAAGAATTTCGTCGAACGAGTCGAGTTTTCTGATATATTTTATAGAAGAAAACAACAACAACTAAAATTGATATTTCACCTTAATTTACTTTTACAGGAGAACAAACTGGCTGTTTTTATAAAGGAAAATATCACTACGGTAACTGGACAGACGGATGCGAGTTTAATTGCAGCTGCGAGGACCCCGTCTTGGGAACTTACCGCTGTCGGAAAAGGTAGGTAAGACCTGTTGTGGGGTTATGTAGCATATAAGCTATCAATTCATGAAATACTAATATAAGATTTAAAGAATTAACAGCATTGTAAAGTAAAAAAAACCAACAAACAACAACGTATTTTGAAAATGTATATCAATCTTGAATTGGTAAAGGTAGACTTTGATAATGTTGCTAAGATTCAGTGTCAGTAAAGGTACAAATGCTGTTAAATAAAAACTGGAGCTGAGCAAAGATATAGCAAACTTACCGAAGATTCAGCAAAACCTGAATTCTGAACAATTCAGGCTTATAAAAGATTCAGTAAATTCTGAATTTAGAACAACTTGGGTTTACAAATGATATAGCAAATATCAAGATTATGAACAACTGGAGCTTATAAAAGATACAGCAAAAATCTGATTTATGAACAACTGGAGCTTATCAAAGATACAGCAAGGTCTAATTTATGAACAAAAGATAATTCATTTCATTTTTATTTTGTTGGGTTTAACGTCGCACCGACACAATTTTAGGTCATATGGCGACTTTCCAGCTTTAATGGTGGAGGAAGACCCCAGGTGCCCCTACGTGCACTATTTCATCACGAGCGGGCACCTGGGTAGAACCACCGACCTTCGGTAAGCCAGCTGGATGGCTTCCTCGAACAAAAGATAAAGCTGTTTCTGAACTTGCCAAAGATGCAGTTTAAGCTTACCAAAATACAGCAAATTCAGAATTTTAACCATTTAGAGTTTACAAAATAAACAGCAAAATGTGATTTATGAACAGATGGAGCTAACAAAAAAATACAGTAAATCATTTACAGCTTATAAAAGATATAGTAAATTCTGTATTATGAACAAATTGGGTTTACAAAAGATACAGCAAATTCTGAATCATGAGCATTTGGAACTTACTGAAGATACATCTATGTATGAATTATGAATACTGTTGAAAATCTTGTTCAATTTTAGTTTATCGTTTTTCTTATTTGCCTTTTTAAAAAAATCATATACCTATTCTTGTAATTGCTTTTTTTTATATTTGTCAACAACGAAGTTTGTAAATTTGAATTGTTTTTCTCCATTTGCAGATGTCGGGAGTATACAGAACTTGAACCTGGCTGTACTTTAAAATTGCCATCTGATAATGAATGCTGCAGGATACCAGAATGCAACTCAACAAACACAGCAACTAACACAAGCGATACATATGTTAACAATATAAGAAATAATAAAAATGATTTTCACAGTATTAAACCTAATATACACAGTAATTATAAAACAACAACAACAACAACGCTTCCGCCGATAATTGTTGGTGTTACTAGAACAACTTCTCTTCCAGAAATATTTCCATCTAAAGTTGCTAATGGAAACCAACTAACTAAAACAATCGACACTGAAGTTGTAGGTTACAAATTATTAAATAAAACAAATAAAACAAACACAAAAGACGCAGAAGTTTTGAGTGCAACAGAAACAGAAAAATTAGCAATAATTTTCTCAAGATTTGGACCAGTCAGGCTATTCACAGTCGCGAAAAATAACGATGTAATTTACGCTAACAAAGATAGAAAAGATACTACCATAGACTCTGCGACTGCAAATGGAATCTTACCGGGACAACAAAATGTAATTCCGAAAAGTGAGAAAGGATTTACTAATAGAACCAATGATCAGCGAGATAACATAACAGGGACAGGAGAATCATCTGCAAATATCAGTCACATCAACACAGGTACAAAATTCATATCATTTCATTAAAGGCACTGGCCTCCAGATCGTTCGAGAACAAAAAATATTTTTTAGATATCTGGAAATAAATGCTACATTTCTTAAGAAGATTTTAAAACTTAATTACCGACAAACTATATTTTTACGGAAATATTAGAATGTTTTTACTACTTTTTACAGCGTTTGTAACGCTTTACACTAGGTAAACTGTCTCTATTATAAATATCTATATTTTGAATTCATAATTCACTAATTCCGCTATAGCACTATTGGACAACGGGAAAATGCCTTTATTGGCTAAGCTGGCCGTGGTTCGATTCCCAACGTGGTCATCTTTTTTTCTTGATTTTGCATTTCTAAAATATTTTAGAAACAAAAACTCATATTCTAATGTTCATAATATGACCAAACTTCAACTTGAAAGAAAGATTATTTTTAGACAAATCTGGAGATCAGTGCCTTTATTTTTTTGCCAGTGTGAGTAAATTGAAAAAAAAAAGTAACCCTTTTTCTTAGGTAGAGGAAAAAAGCTAATATCTTACTTTCAATTTTTATAGACGTTTACGCAGGAAAATGATTTTTATTATGAAAATAATTCACATGATTTATTTATCTCTGGTGAAAATATTCTTACCTTTTAAAAAGTCATTTACCAAATACAAAATGTAGATGAATTGCCAATTTACAGGAGGAGTATGTCGATATAGAGGAATCAATTTTACACAAGACGAACAGTGGTTTGATGGATGTAACTTCACATGTGTATGCGAAAATGCATCCAGAGGACTTTATAAATGTAGAAGTAGGTGAGAGACACTCATAATAGGAATGGTGATGGTATCAATTATGAAAATAACATGGGTACAGATTAGAAACACGGTGATGGTGTATATTAGGAAATGACATGGGTATATATTAAAAACAAGGCGATGGTATTTATTAAAGTATTGATCAGAAATACTGTGATGGTTTTGATGGAAAAAACGGAGACAGTGGCGATTGCGACACGTGCAAAATTGCTGATTAGAAAAAGATGACCGTATCTACCATGCAAATGATGATTTTAGCGAAGATGGTGTTGATTTGGAAAATTGTTATAGTGATGATTGGAAAATCAGAGATATTGTTAACTAGAAAACGGTGACTTTTATAATAAGGAAAATGGTATTAACGAATAAAACTGTGAGTGCGTTGATCAGGGACATGTCGATGGTGTTGATTTAAATAAAATGGTGTTGAGTAGGTAAACAGTGATGCTGATGTGGTGTAGGAAAAGGTGATGGTGTTGGGTATGATAATTTACAATGTAGTGGAGAAAAATACGTGCACTAACTATTGAATTAGTACATTAAATTTGTATTTAACCAATGGCTCATCTGAATGAATCAGTTTTCAACATGATGTAATTTCCATTTTATTAATGAATTAACATGTATTTAATTTCTTTAACTAACACACGTTGAGTGCAATGACGGTATGAAATTGTGGTTTTTGGTCGTGAGGAACATTAAATGATTGTCAGTTAATAAACGTTTTATGAGCTCAGTATTACCGAAACATTTAGCCTTTTAGCGGAAATACAGATCACTCAATGTACGACATCAAGTGTGAGGTTTGGTTGCCGATAGTTGCTTGTTCTTCTTGTGTGTGAATATAATTTATTCAAGATATGTGGCAGACTTGCAACTCATGCTCATGTCGTCAAAGCTTTAGGTTATTAACAGTGATATAGTTGTTAAATATTTAATCTGGGTTACAGGTTATGTAATGCAGTTTAATGCTTGTACTTCAAATGACTGTTATTAAATTTATGCTTTTAAACTCTTTGAAGTGTATACAGAGAGGTGAGAGGGAAAATAGCTTAAGTGCATAATGATCTGGAACAGTTTTGCTTTCTTTTTAAATGAACACCCCTCGACAGAGCATGTGTGCCCTCTGTCAAAATATCATATATTTAAGTATGGTTTATTCATTATTGCACTGTAATTCATACATATAAAAGCGCATGTTGTTTTTCTAACATAATATGTAATAAATTAGAATCTGATGAATTTGAAGGCTTATTAATGTCACATGGAAATGTGTCGATATCATTGTGGTTTCTTTTCATGCACATCTTATTTATGAAAGCCAATGATTTTGTTCAAATGAATCACTTGGATTCAGTGGACGCGTTCGGCATACTTACTCGAGCTAACCCGAGTCACCCTGGGTATAACTCGAGTATAACTCGAGTAACCCGGGCGATAGTAGTTGTGTCACCCGAATTCTACCCACCTCCTGAAGCTCGGAGAGTCGGGTGATCGTATCCGAATGCATTAACACTTTAAACAGGGCGTCTTTGGTACACTTGTAAAAGTTTGGGTGCAGTTACTATCAAGGCTTTATCTCAATAACCACAGATGATATTGAATTGAAACTTCAAACAAGTCTTTCCACTCATCAGACCTACCAAAATAATCAAGTTAGATAATTCTTGATCGAATCTTATGTAAATTATGGGTCTCATTTATAGACATATTGCTTTGAAACCTATTTTTACTTTTTAAGGTCATTACCTTACCGCAGATGATCAAGTCCCATTACTCTTATATGTATTTTGACAAAATTATATCCCTTTTGGACTTAGAAAATGCAATTTAAAGTTTTACATGCAAGTTAGTATATCCAAACTAATGCAGATGTTTGGTTAAAACTTCACACATTTCTTCGGGTCTGTAAAATAAGGTCATATCAACATATCACAAGCCTCATAACTCTTACTGGAGTCAGACCCCTTTTAGAGTTAAATTTTTGCATTCAAGTTTTTTTTAAACTAATGCAGATACTGGATTTAAACTTCACACATGTCTTCCATGTTGTAAAGGACATGTCATCAACTTCCATAACTCTTACTTGAACTTTGGCCGAGTTATGCCCCACTGTTTAAACTTAGAAAAAACTGGTTAAACTTTTGCATGCAAGGTACTATCTCGGCAACTAATGCAGATACTGGACTGAAACTTCCATACATGTCTCCAGTGATGTTAAGGAAGGTCAAAGCATCAATTCCCATAACCTTAATTTTGGAGAAGTTACGCCCTCTTTCTTGTTCATAGATATTGTTCTGTTTGCTTGCAAGTTGATATCTCCAAAACTAATGGGAGCATTGGGTTAACATTTCTCACATGTCTTCAGGGTTGTAAAGCCAGGTAAAGCATCAAATTTCATAACACTTACTTTAATTTTGGCAAAGTTATGTCCCTTTTTTGTAGTAAGAAAATGACGGTTAAAATTTTACCATCAAGTTGCTCTTGTCTAAGGGCGGTACTAGGTTGTAAACTTCTTATATCTATTCAGGGGTTTAAAGCGAGATCATAGAATCAAGTCAAATAATCCTTGAATCATTATTTCAGTTCTAGAATCGAAAATCATTCATATCGACAGTTGCCTTCAAATAGTGGAGCGAGCTGTCATTGTTCTTTTAAAACCTTTTACTTTCATCTAAATGTAGAGTAACTTTGAAATGCTCTTTCTGGCAGTCATGCCCCTATCTGTAAATACTGCTGAATAGGACAGTGGTTGAGAAATCTGCTTCTTACAGTAACATCCTTGTCAAGCATATTTCGAGGGTTCTCGATCTGATTCTTAAAGCTTGCAAGTTTTTTTTCTAGGTTCACATGGGACAACTTTTAGAAAAAAACATCTAGGCTTTAGAACACAAAATGAGTGATAAGGACAAATAATCCACAAAAGAAGCCACACATTGATGTTGAAGTTATAAGTAAAATATTCTGCCTCCCTACTTGCCGACAAACCTTCTTTCAGTCAGAACAATAAAAAAAAAACGAAATAATTATACCAAACACCCTTTTAATTTGAAATGGTTCGGGGTAGTAGAGTCATGTGTAGACATAAGAGGATTAGTATAAGTTGTAGCTCTTGCTTCTGAAATAATTTAAAGTATAAATTAACATAAAATAGAAATTTCTAGTCTATTAAACAATATGGGCTGAACATTTTTTCCAAGTGTTACTTGATCCTAGAATCTGAAATGTCGATTGATAATAATCCAGTCTGATTTTTCACTCTGAGAGAGGTCGTACCAGTTCATCTCTAACAGATTGTCTGTCCTCATAATGGCCATCAAACATATCTATATTAGGTTCTTCACAAAAATCACTTATTGTATTGTCATTGAAAATGCAAACATTATGTAAGATACACGCAGCGGCAATGTAATTAACTAACGGCACTATATCACATACATAAAACATAAAGTCCACTAATTCAACATAATTTCTGATACGATCGAGGGATACTGTCTTGTCTGATCAGCAGTTTATTTTGGAAAATTAAGTTATTATGTGTCAAAAGTAGCAACCATTCTTTATTATTGTTACAACTCAGAAGCTTTTGAACTGTTAGCATATAGGTAACATTCTCCATCATTTTCAGTTACTCGATAAAGCGTTCGGACTACAATTGTTACTCGTGTCACTCGGGTGAACTCTGGTGATCTGGTCAGAGTTACACGGGCTTGTATGCCGAATGCGCCCAGTGTTGTTATATTCTGGTCCTTTGGGATCGTAGAGTCCATCCGATATTTAAGTATGGACTTCCTCTTAAGCCGGTGTTAGGGGACGAGACGGGTGTTGCCCTTTCCATTACCTTCAATAAACAGGCTTAGTCAAACCGAGTCTGCTATTATTTTGCTTGATTGCATTCTATACTTCCAAATGATTTTCTTATAGATCTTATTCACATGACTTATCAGTTGCATTATTATTTCCAGATGTCCAGTATATAAGGCTCTTCCATATGGGTGCGCAATGCGCCGAAGCAGTGTTGACAATTGCTGCCTCGTGCCAGACTGTCGCTATGCAGCAGTTGTCAGGGGAAACAAGAAAGTCACAACGTCGAGGATATTTTCAACTATTCAACGGTTAGAGAGCATGGAAAAGTCGATGTTGAAACAAATGTTCAACAAAAGAAATAAAATGAGAAATGAGCTTTTACGAACTGACAAAGATAAAGAAATTCGCATGAAAAAAACACAAAACGGTCCAACTGTCATAAAAGATAGTGCATTAGACAAAAGAATTCATCAAAACATGAATAATTTCGTTAAAGAAAGTAGTACAAATCTACAAATAGACAACAGGCAGCTGGAAAATACGAAGCAAAACATAAACTTTAAAATACCGAAAAGGAACAGATCAATCCCAAAACAAGAGATAGTGACACCAATAAGTGTAAGAAATTTAGGTTCCAATGTAAAAAGTGGTTACACTAAGGCAAGAAAGGAAAAGAAAAAATATAGACACAGAAGATTTAGAACGATAGCAACACAAACTGGAATGTATAAAGTTAGAAAAAAAGACGGTATCATTTTCGCTTACAAACAGCCAGTATCAAAAGTGTTCGGTAAAATGTTAAGTGTTACACTGCCTGGAAAAACTTTCAAAGGACGTTACAGTAATTCATCAGGTAAGTTTAAACTATAAATCGTTTTTACCCGTTACAAAAAAGTAGGAGAAAAAAAGGAGTAAATGTGGCAAAAAAGTGAAAAACACTGGTGGCGCTGGTGCCTTCAGTACTGTAAGGCCTATTACCCTATACATATCTTTATCTTTTTGTTTGTTTGGTTTGAACTTGAAAAATATTGTATTGAGAACAAAAAACAGGACTAGTACCTTAATTGTTGTTATGAAAAACTGCAATGTTGAAGGGAAACAGAAATTATAAAGTTAAGAGTCAGAACTATCAGCCGCAAAATAGGTTTATAGATGCCTCTTGTAAATTTGAAAAGCTGAAAGAAGAAGAATAAGCATGATGGAAGAGATATCAGTAAATCAGCACAACGAACAAAGGTTCGTGACATGTGGAAGCTGATAACGTACAGATGTTTTTCAAAAAAAAAATCGTGATTCATTAGTTGCGGTAATTTTAATGTGACAATCGAATAATTTTAATATATAAGCAACAAAAGTGCCAAACTGCCACGATATATATATATGCCCGTCATAGCAAATAAATTTAGACTTTTAAGATACTCTACTTAGTAAGGAGACCTATTGTGATGTTTCCACTATTCAGTGGCATAACCCCAGAGTGACAAAAATTTTCTCGCTAGTGGGGCCTCCGTGGCCGAGTGGTTAGAGTCGTTGACTTCAAACCATTTGCCCCTCATCGATGTGGGTTCGAAACCTCATTTGGGGCGTAGAATTCTTCACGTGAGGAAGCCATCCAGCTGGCTTACGGAAGGTCGGTGGTTCTACCCAGGTGCCCGCTCGTGATGAAATTATGCACGGAGGGGCACCTGGGGTCTTCCTCCACCATTAAAGCTGGAAAGTCGCCATATGACCTAAAATTGTGTCGGTGCGACGTTAAACCCAACAAAATAAATAAATGAATTTCTCGCTAGTCATCGAGCTTAGGAAAAAATCATCTAATTGTGACGAAGTTTGATGAACCTTGGATGAGAATTGCTTAAGTTAGACAGCCGACAACTTTTGTAAAGGCAGCCGCCCGCATTCCAATAAAACGCCCAGGCGTATACAAGTGAAATTCTTTCTATAAGAAAGATATTCAGACAAGAAATTATCTCTACAAAGAATACCAAATACATTGTGTATCTTGGTGCTTAAAATATAAATTGTTATTTGTGGTGCAATTTTTATTTTGGTACAATTTTTATTTTGTAAAAGGAATCTTTTTATTGGGAAATGTTTTGGAATCTTTGAAAGTTAGTATTTACGAAAACGTACTTATTGCTAAAATGGCAACAAATCAGCAACAGATCTTGTAAAAAGAATATAATTATAATGTGCGGATACTTTGTTTTTCCAGAGTTCTGTGAATACAAAGACAAACGTTATACCGAAGGAGAGACATGGTTTGATGGTTGTGAGCTACTTTGTTTTTGTCAGGGTGGTGGCCGGTTTGTTTGCAATCAGAGGTATGTTCCTAACGTAACATCCAATGTGGTTAAGGTCACCGAGTTCAAATCACTTGCCCCTCACCGATGGTTGTGAGCTACTTTGTTTTTGTCACGGTGGTGGCCGGTTTGTTTGTGATCAGAGGTATGTTCCTAACGTAACATCCAATGTGGTTAAGGTCACCGAGTTCAAATCACTCGCCCCTCACCGATGTGGATTCGAGCCTCATCCGGGGCGTTGAATTCTTCATGCGAGGAAGTCATCCAGTTGGCTTACGGAAGGTCGGGGGTTCTACCCAGGTACCCACCCTTGCTGAAATAATCCACGGAGGGGCACCTGGGGTCTTCCTCCACCAATAAAGCTGGAAAGTCGCCATACTATCTATAATTTTGTCGGTGCGACGTTAAATCCAAAAAGATAAAAAAATCAGTGTCATTGCAAAACCGTAGATCAGTTTGAAAGTCATTATTCTTCAAAAGTGTAACTTTGACAGTGTCATTTTCACGATGAATTAAACTTGATGTTCTTTAACAACTTCTTTCAGATGTCCCGAATACAGCCGCATCCCAAATGGCTGTTCCTTGATACCACCCAGGGTCGGACAGTGCTGTGCACTTCTCGTGTGTCGACGAACGCCAACCAGAAATAATCCACCAGCTTCTTACTTGAACATTTAAATCCAGTGATATTGTGTAAAATGTGCAAATGTGTTTTATGTAAATTATTTATGCTATTATTATGAAACTGATAAATAAAAACTATTTTGTTATGTTCCGGTTTTTATTCTGACTGTTTCATACAAAGTCTCAGTCATAATGCAACAGCTTCGGGTATCAAAAATATTTACACATAAAACTCCAGAATATGATAGGGCTTCCTTAAATAAGTACTTATAACTGATACTTCTAGAAAATTTTCAATCCATCTAAAAGAAAGACTAAAGACGTTTTAATTCCGAATTAATGATCTAGTTTACATTTAACTAAAAAGAAGGGACCCCTCTATCAGAAAGGTTAAGTTGGTCGACTTTGAATTATTTATCCTCTGAAACCTCCTTTCCCATGTAGAATTGTATCATCTGAGGAAGCTATACATTTTAAAATCTCCTCATATTTGAAAAATTTGATCCAAGATGTTCATTATGTATTTATAAAATATGCACTACAAATAAGGATATAAAAGTGCTAGATTTTCTGTGCTACACTTCCACTCATGAAGCTTATGTTCAGATTAGTTTCGTTTCCGATAGTCCTAAAAGAATATCGAAAATCCGTTTAAGTTCTTACACCATCAGAAGAAAAATGCATTGACAAGTACTTCACGTGTTAAAAGAGCACCTGCGGTCACCTTGACATGAAATTATTATGACCTATATTGAATCAGTGTTGCTAAAACCTAACAAAGCAACTAACTGTTATATAGGAGCTGCCTAAGTTAGGAAAAATACTTGATTATAAAAACGATGTGGTACTTTTTCCAAAAAAAGATTACTACTGAATTATAAAAACAATGAAGTATTTTTTCCAAAAATGAAAAATAATAGACTATAAAAACAATGTAGTACTTTAAAAAGTGATGCAGTTGAGATTGCTGTTGTCAAAACTTTAGTAAGACCCCTCCAGAAAAATGCTGTCAACATTGTATGACACATGTCCCTTGAAAACTCTTGATAGAATGAAGTATAAAGTAAAAAAAAAGCCAACTGCAAGAAAATCGGACATAAAGTTCCAAACAATACTTCATATTGATGATGAATACCAAGTCCCATTCATTTCAATTGGATAGAAATGTTGGTACAAGGTACATGCGTAGTTGTTGGTTACGTATAAAAATGGCCTTCGCTCAAAAATAATAATGAGACATGAATGTCCCAACAATATACACATGTCCACATCATGTTGACAATGTATACTACAGTTCATTCGAAATCAATGGAAATCGTAGAGGTGGAATTCAATAAGTACAGAGGTAGTTGTAATTAAAAATCATGCGAATACCCACTTCATGTTGATGAAGTTTACCAAATTGCATTTAAATGGGATGGAAACTGTAGGAGAGATTGAGTACAAAATGTAGGGACGTAGTTGTAATATGACTAAGTGCAAAAAATACCATTATGTTTCATGGCATAAGGGGCATTTGTGGAACTCTATTGCAAAAGGCTATTGAGTTACTCCATTACAATGACTATATGGAGTAGCTATTGACTGAAAACTGTAACATGACAAAGGGTAGTGTGTGACTAGATCCTTAGAGCTATGGTAGACACTTTCACGTATTGGTTTTTCGCACTGCTTGTATAAGGCTGGGCTGTGTCCACTTTGCTGGCTCACTCTTACCTGCTTTTGGGCAACGATGATGGTACCACTTCAGTTAATTCTCTGGCTCTGCTATTTTCTTACAGCTAAGCTGCCTACTCCCATTAATAAGTGGGCTGGTGCTATGACACCACTTCGCTGGACACTCTGCCAGGCACATTCTGCTAGGGTCTCCCGGTAACTAATACTGGCGGCTCAGGCTAGCATGTCAAGCAGGCTGTTCATCGGAAGCGTGGACTTCAATTTAATTTAAATGGGCTACTACTTAATAGCAGTTTTCTGTTTAATAAGATTCGAACTAGATAATAAAAGAACAAACAATTTAGCGAAGTTAATAAATTTAATATCACTGTCATGTAAGCGTGTCACAACTAAGAAATTACTCGCTATCAAAAATAATTGTGCTAATTTATGACACCAATATAAAAACGGCAACAATATAGAATTCACGTTAAAAATATCTTCTATACCGTATCCGCTACACAAAAATCTACATGAAAATATATAATTCCTGTTCAAAATAGGATTGGTTAATGGTCGTTGTTTATAAACTTTTGTTCTCATTATCTTTGAAGCCTACATATTTTAGATGTGATTTGATAAACCAAAATGAAAAAGCGAACGACCAGAATTCTTGTTAGTTTTCAAACTGAGACTTTTCTGGCTAAGGGCATTTCACACAGAACGTGTATTCACCCGATGAATTCAACATGGGGTGAAAACGCTTTCGCCACAGGTCGCATTGTGCAGGTGACCACAACAAAAACACAAACACAAAATCAATCATTACATCCGCATGTTAAACAATGAACTGCATTACAATCACCTAAAAGTTACATTCCTAAAGCTTATGAAATACACATGTTGTTAAATGATGCAAAATCTAATAAAATCACAAAAAGAAGCTGCGGTCAGAATCTGGATGTCCCGTAACAACATCTCTACAGTGTGCACAAACATGGCGACTGCTAGGAAAACCGGTTCTTTATTTGAATTAAAATTAGTAAATACACTATTCACTGACAATATTCATTGGAATGACTTATATTGAGTACAGATCTGATTTATATAGGAAACAGAACACTCAAGAGCTTTAGAGTAGCAGTTATCAGATGAAACAATGCTAAACCATCGGTACCGGGTTTTTTCTTTTCTGTCAATTAAAACAAATTAAATAATTAAAATAAAACAAAGAAGGAATTAAAATAATAATGATAGAGATAAATCTTAAAAAATGTATTTTCTCTAAAACATTGAGAATCAATAATAAAATTGTGAGTACGCTTAATTAACAAAATCAATGCTCTTCTGACTGTACTTTCATTAAGGTTAAAATATTATGATGAACACTAGCTTAAACCAAACTTCAGTGTTATTACAAATGCATATAGTCTTGTCCCATGTTAGAAAATAAAAAAAATAGTTTTTCACTTTTTATATAAATTTTGGCCACATTTATTTTGCTTTGACGTCTTTGAAAACTACACCGGCAATTTTTTAAACCACCCAAACATCCTTTTGGTATCGACTATTTTCTTCCATTCTTTGCAGATAAATTGCCGCTTCATTTTTATCCATACCACCTTCTTCTGCCACAGTATTTATAAGTGTCACATGGACATCATGCGCCATATGTTTAGCATCTCCGCATATGAAAATACTGGCATTCTCCTGAAAGAAAGAGTTTGTCACAGAAATATAAACTGAAGAGATATCTAAAATTAAGCTCAGTTGATGTTGTTTCCGACTATGTAGATCAAATTCATTTGCTGGAAGAAATGCACTGGTTCCCCGCATACAGGTACTTATTACCACTCCTCTGCATTAACATTAGAACGCATGACTTGCAAACATCAAAATGCACGATGATTTTACTGGGAGTAGTTGAAAAGGAAGTCGGTAATTTGTATCTTTTCCATCATTTTACCATGTAAGTTTTTTTTTTGTTGTAGAGTTTTTAGACATACCGAGACAACTATATGCCATATAGCGACCTTCCAGCTTTTGATGGTGGAAGGATATTAATTCACACACGGTTGGGCACTATGGTGGAACCACCAATCTTCCGTAAGCTAGCTGGATGGCTTCCTCGCATGAAAGAATTCTACATCCCAAAGGAGAATCCACAACAGTGTGCGGCAAGTGATACGGAAGACAATAAGAAGTAAAGGTTACTAAATAAGAGTAGCAAAAATAATAAACATGTCTGACAAAGTTATAATGAGTTTGTGGTGCATTCATCTACGCACTATTAATTATATGTCATCCAGAAATAAAGGACTTAATATTTAATCAATATTCAGTGTCAACTGCTCTGTAAGCTCTACTTTTACAGCCAAGTGGTGTTGCACATACAAATGTTATAATACAACGTCCATTCATTCGTGCAGGATGTAAAATGTCTGGCTCTATCTTATCCTGTCCTATTCCAGAGGTTGCATGTATGAACCCTGGTCGATAAGAGCAGAATTTTGACCACGGTTCCACAGTCTCTTATTTAGTGACTATGCATCGAAAAAAAAAAGATTGTCCGTCCATATTTTGGAAACACTATTAACCTTAATAGAAAGATTAATTAAAAACGTCATGAAAAGGCAACTTTTTCAAACCTTGTGAATGAGCTGCCAAATTGCCTGAGAATCCCTTTGGATATGATCTTGTACATAAACCTTCTTGTCTTGGTCTCGTGAAAATGCAACAGATAAGCGTACAACATCGTCTGCAGCCCATTTTTCTGTAGAACAAAACAATTGTTCCTATTGTATAGCTGTTCTTTATTTTTTATAATGATTCAAATATAGCAAGAATCATTTATTTAATCTTTTCAGGAAATCAGGAAAAAAAAGTTCAATGATAAACTAATCGAAACTTCTAACGTCATCTCGATATACTTTGCAATATCCTTCATATTAAAAGTAAAATATGTATGGAAGTTCTCACATGTCTGGAAAAATGTTTCTTTCATAACATACCGAAATTTCATGTGATGATATTCTTTTATTCATTGTACGATCTCTATCCATTTTGTCTAGAAATAGTCATCAAATATACCTGAATGTTTTGCTTTTTGATAATCGTGCAAATATCATTTATAAGTAATGAGTGACATCGAGTAATTTCAGATATTTATGATCAAATATCAAGACACATTTTTTCGGGTATGACAGGATAAAGAAGCCATGATTTTGCTTTTGTCCCGATTTTCCTGCATTATAAAGAAATTCCTTCGTTCTCAAATTATTAGCATTTATGTGTATTTTGTGACTTTTTACAAATTGCCTCGAGCTTACATAATCAATTAGTAGATTTCATAGCCTTTTGCAATTTCACTGAAATCTGAATATGTTATATAAAACATATTGTTCTAAACATGTGAGAAATTTCATATGTATACTTTATGGTAATAAGAAATATATTGCATAAAACACCGATCGAGGAAGCGTTAAGAGTATCGTTAAATGTATAATAGTTTAAGAGAATTTGGTGCAAGTACTCTGTACTTATATAACAAAATTCAGAACGAAACATTGAAAAAATTTGAGAAGTGGGCTTTGCATTATGAAAATACCGGATGAAGTATTGCAACCCATATAAATGAAACAGTCTCACCTAACTGAGACTTGTATAAATAATCTCTGTCTTTATGTCTACACCCAAAATACAACCAAGTCAGTCCACAGGATGCTTCCATTTCTGAAAGATAAATTATACCTCAATCGAATTTACACACTGACCTGTGCATCCCCATATAGGCTTTAAAACTGGCATATAGGACTTCTGTGACTTTTGCAACATTGATAAAACCATGTGTTTTCTGGATTATATAAACGAAGCTGCAGTATGTAAGATAATATACCTTACTTTAAGTTCTATTATATCAGTAGTTACTGATTTATTTTTATTCTTTCAACAATTCCAAAACCAATACAATGACACTCCCGATTTCGTTTAATATTTCCCATAACATGATTATTGTCCACGAAGCAAGTTGTTAACTAACCCCTTTCCTGAATGAATGCAATAAACGGTGCTATTCCAGTTCCTGGGCCAATCAAAATAACAGGCACCTGGCTGTTATCAGGTAGCCTGAAATCTGGATTTCGGCTCATAAAAACCGGGCAAATGTTGTCTATATCTAATCTGTCATGTATAAAAGTTGTAGTAACTCCCGTCCTTGACCGTCCTAACGTCTCGTATCTAACAACGGCGGCCGTTACACAAACCTTGTTTCCATCCTGTGTGCAAAAATAAACTTTTGTAAATGATAACAAGTCTACTATGGTTACCTTATTACGACCATATCAAGCATTCATTTTGCTTGTTGTATTAGGTTTAACGTCACACAGACACAATGATACGTCATATGGCGACTCTCCAGCTTCTGACGGAGGAAGACACCAGGTGCCAATCCGGAAATTATTTCACATAATTACCTGGGTAAAATCACCGACATTCCGTGAATGTTTTTTCACGTTCAGTGGGTGTCTAACCCACAGCCGTGAGCGGGAAAAACTTTGGAGTCAGCGGCCTAAACTTCACGACGAGGTCCCTCGATATTAAGTAAAATAACTCTCTTGTTAATGTCACGTTATAAATGATGTCAAAAACGGTTGAAATTCGATATCTCGAACTCGCTTATTTCAAAATTCCGGATATCTCGAAGACATGTTCAAGTTCCGTCCCAAAAACACGTACATAAAATATTTAAGTCGAATTTCGGTTATCTAAAATAAAACTCTCGATAGAGTGGAATTCGAGATGCAAAGTTTCATTCATTTATTTTGTTGGGTTAAACGTCGCACCGACACAATTATAGGTCATATGGCGACTTTCTAGCTTTGATGATGGAGGAAGACTCCGTGCATTATTCCATCACGAGCGGGCACCTGGGTAGAATCGTCGACCTTCCGTAAGCCAGCTGGGTGGCTTCCTCATATGGAGAATTCAACGCCCCGAGTGAGGCTCGAACCCACATCAATGAGGGGCAAGTGATTTGAAGTCAGCGACCTTAACTACTCGGCCACGGAGGCCCCACCAAGTTTCAACTGTTTATGATTTTTTACAGAAAATATAGATTTTCATACACAAACATTTATGTCCTAAATGCAGTCAATAAATAACTGAAATAATCTATATAAAATTTTACTTAAATCCAGGGTACAATTCAAATATATTTACATACCTTTTTAGGTGATGAAGAAATAGAGTAATATCTTGGCTGAAGAGATTTCATGCAACTTAATACTTTATTAACTGAAAGTGTGTGCGATTTAAAGTCCATTAATATATCTGCAACTTCTCTTTCCTTTAAGTAATTCTGTGGAAGGTTATTTGATTGAAGTACCTGCAAAACAAAGAGATTGAAACGTGTAAATGAAACTGATGTACTGCAACTGAAACTCTGAAGTCAGCCGGACCATTAACCCTTTCCCTGCTAAATTTCTATAATGAACTTGTCCATCTTTCAATTTGGACAGTACTAGTTTGGTCTGCACTGGTCGCAAAGGCAAAATCAATCGTGTCCAGCATGATGAGGGTTAAATACACGAACGAAAAACAATCTAACAGGATACTGATTTCAGCCCATTGAGACATCAAGTTACGTTCTATGTAACAAATTTTATACACTTCGAGCTATTGAAACCACGTCCTTAATTCAAAACTTGTAGCTACCCTACTGATATAAGCTTTAAGTATTAAACAAAACATTTACCTGAAATGTTGCTTTATTATTGTTTTATAATTATTATTTTTTTTTTTTTTGGTTGGATTTAACGTCGCACCGACACATGATATGTCATATGGCGACTTTCCAGCTCTAATGGTGGAGGAAGACCCCAGGTGCCCCTCCGTGCATTATTTCATCACGAGCAGGCACCTGGGTAGAACCACCGACCTTCCGTAAGCCAGCTGGATGGCTTCCTCACATGAAGAATTCAACGCTCCGAGTGAGGCTCGAACCCACATCGATGAGGGGCAAGTGATTTGAAGTCAGCGACCTTAACCACTCGGCCACGGAGGCCCCCCCCCTTTTTTTATAATTAGAAAATAGCGTAGCTAATACAGTACAGATACTTATATAAGTTGTGTGTTAAATAATCAAACTGATATAGAAGATTCATCAATATGCTTTTTTTCTCTCTTAGAAAATGATTAACTGTTAGTAGGGATTTGAGAGCAGTATATATTAAAATCAATACTAGTGAACAAGATATTAAAGATTATTAACATAGATGTACTCACATCTTAATGAGCGGTATATAAATCAATCCCAGCACAAACAATATTAGATATTATTTACATATCTGAATTATTTACATATCTAAATGTACTCACATCTTTTTCGAATAAGCTTTCTATCAATGATTTTTCCTCCCCGTTGGAGACGTTTTGTTTTAAAGCTTCCAGCAAATCAAGCTTTACAGATTTAAGATCGTAATACTTCAAAAGAACAGAAGACAGGGTACATTTAGCTGAAATCAAGATAATACTGAAACGATATTGCTTTCTGGCTCATAGTCCTTTTTGCCAGAACGGTATGCAGAAACCTTAATTATTAATGATGAGTTACATACTAAGAAAAAAAATTCGACTGAGCTTTATTACAATAATTATTCGTTTTTGATATCTAAATACAAACTCTGTAGTAAGCTAAGCGTAACAATTCCAAATCAAAATATGTCATGCCTGAATAAAATTTGCATGAAGACTAACAAAATAATATACTCACATTCATGTTCATCATTACTATCTTGATAAGCCCAAGACGGCTTGCTAACTTGTTCTTTGCCTGAGCAATGCATAGCTTTTATGAGGTAGTCTATTTCTGGAGGGTTATTCTGTGGATATATTCCTAATGCATCACCTACAATACAAAATTTGACACAACAACACACTATAAAGGTATTTGTCTTCTTCACCAATGTTATGCAGATATAGTCTTAGATTTCTGCAGAAAAGTTACACTGCTAAAGTATTTGACTGCAGCAAGAAAGCGATGCCGATGTTGTATTTCACCTCAGCACGAGTGTAACGCAGATTGACTTCAGCACGGGAGTTCTGTGGATATAATATCTAGTTATGCGGACATAAAATCTGACTTAAGAATGAGTCTTATGGTGGATATAGTATTTCACTTCAGCATGAGTGCTATGTAGATTCAGAATGTGTGTTATGTAAATATTATAGTATATGAGTTCAGCATGAGTGTTATGCAAATATATATTATTTGACTGCAGCTTGAGTCTTATATAGATATATAGTATTTGACTTCAGCATGAGTGTTATGTGGATATTGTATCTAAGTCCAGCATTAGTCTTATGTAGATATTGATATTGATTTCAGCATGAGTGTTATGTAGATATTGTATTTGATTTCAGCATGAGTCTTATGTACATGTAGTATTTGATTTCAGCATTAGTGTTATGTGGATACATCTCTCAAACTTCCTATACTCTGTTAAGTCATATCCTTTTAACAAATCTGTTCTCCTCCGTTACCTGATCTTCATGGAACCTGAATTATGAAATTTAACAAAGGGAATCAAAGTTTGAACAAACAGACTGGTCGTACTGAGGAGCGCAGCACTATAACAATATTTTACATTTCTGACCTAGAACATGTTATAGTTACAAACATATTCAAAACATACACATTGTTAATTTGGACACTATAATTATATTGTTACTGCAAATAGCATGTGCAAGAATTGTGTACCTGAAGTCCACGTGAGATCACTTCCTGTGATGTCGAATTCACAGTGTATAGTTTCTTTATCATTTTCATGACCACAGACAGTAAGTAAATGTTTAGTCTACAATGTCAAAAGATTAGTTTAAAAAATGTGTACTATAGCTATGTTGAACGTGCATGACGCATTTCAGGATTTTTTATTACGTGACTAATGAATAATCTTAATTACAGATGAAAAATTATAAATGTATACGAACAATGATGATAAAAATATACTGTAATTACTTAGACATGAACAAGTAACGCATTTATTTTCACCTGAAATCAAAGGTCTTAATCAATACTCAATAATTTTAATTGGTATAGTTTTGTCTATTAAATATTGACAAAAGAAACATTTTTTTCTTCTTCTATTCAAAGTTATAAGTACTTTTAATATAGCCATAAACGGTCTATTTCTGGAATACTTTTCTTCAGTGATATCATCATGTTGTATATAGTCTAGTGACGTGCTGAGGTGAGCTGAGGGTATGTATTTGGTGGCACTGTCTATCCACTTGTTTATAACGGCCCAGTCCTCCATATCTACATCTTGTCGGCCAATTACACAGGCAGCTCCAAGGTTTCCCATCCTTAAAATAGTTAAATGTTTGGAACCAAGTATTTCGCGATTTTTGTTCACCAAAAGAAAACATTTCCAAATATCTTTACATGAATAAGATCTTACCTGAGAGCAATACTTTTGACCACGTACGAAAATCTCAAGTCACGAGGGTATACCTGCAGTACTAAGAAGGATAGTGAGTCACGGTCCATCTGAAAAACGCTTTCAAACCACAGTAAAATTTAAGCGCACTCTTCATTCCGGGTGAAAAACAGTAATCGAAATTACCTTCAGATAGAAGACACAAAGGCTTACGGAAGGTCGGTGGTTCTACCCAGGTGCCCGCTCGCGATGAAATAGTGCACGGAGGGGCACCTGGGGTCTTCCTCCACCATTAAAAAGCTGGAAAGTCGCTATATGACATAAAATTGTGTCGGTGCGACGTTAAACCCAACAAAAAAAAAAAAAAAAAAAAAAAGAAGACACAAATGCGGACTGAACAGTTATTAGACACATGTACACACCTACATTTCTATCATAATCTGTGTACTTGCGATTCAAAAAACTTCCACGATGAAAAATATTTTAGGTGTACTGCAACAAAATCAATGACTGAATATTCTGAAATGGATCTCCTTTCAATATTTGATATATCTTGTCAAACTACGACAGCAAAATTTAGTAAAATATCGCTTTTCATAATAACGATATCCCTGGAGTCCAACATCTATCCCATAAATGCCGCATGAGGCTCAATCCAATATATGCAAAGGGGATTCCACAATACTACATTCAAAACCATATCTCTAATCATAAAGTTGTATGTATACCGTCACCAAGCATAGTGATGTGTAAATCCAAATATTAAGATGCAACAGCAAGCCGAAATATTCAAAAAAATAAAAGAATACTTGGAAATCATATTCTTACTTTTTTGGGGGTTAACTTCACACCGACACAATTATAGGCCATATGGCGACTTTCCAGCTTTGATGGTGGAGGAAGACCTCATGTGCCCTCCGTGCATTATTTCATCACAAGTGGGCACCTGTGTAGAACCACCGACCTTCCGTATGCCAGCTGGATGGTCTTACATGTGCATATGTATCCGTCAAGCTGATTATAAATTATAACAATCTGTCAGTGTAGTACTATGGCATTTACAGTAGCAGAACCATCTTTATCAAGAGATACTAAGTAAGTCACAAACTTTCCTAAAATACTATTTTCGTATCGTTTCAAGCCTGATTCAAACCAAATTAGTGGAGGAGGAAAACAAGATAGAGTCATCAGATATTTTTTGTTTAACCTCACATCGACACAATTTTAAGTCATATGGCGGCTTTCCAACTTTTCATGGTGGAGGAAGACCCCAGGTGCCCCTTCGGGCATTATTTCATTTCGGATGCGTACCTGGATAACACCACCAACCTTCCGTTAAGGCCATTTTGGATGGCTTTCTCACATGATGAATTCTACGCCGCCCGAAAGGAGAAGCTCGGACCAACACTTTGGGCAAGTGGTTTAAAGACAGCTATCTTAATAACTCGGCCACGGAGGTTCTCCTCACCAAAATTAGTATCTAATATTTTACCTTTCACGAACTGTTCTTCCTGTCTTACAAAACTGTGGATAGTTGGAGTCACCAAGTGCGAGAACAGAGAATTTCAGATGATCAATACGTGTCTCAGAGCAAAGAAGAAATTCATAAAACGGTCTAGCATCTGTTGGTGGGACACCTAGAAAAGAATAAAAGTTCCTTCTTCAAGAATGAATGAAACTCCACGACATGGACTCTAACTTTTTATTTCAACTATTGCCTTATTTCCTTTCCCTTGGTGCATTTTTTCTCATTTTCTCAAAACATATTTTGCTTCCTTCTATGGGACCCTTTGGTCAGCTAGCAGCAGTGTGTGGTTTATCAAAATGCCTTGAACCCGATTTTATTCAGCTGACTGGGTTATTGCTAGTACACAAAACCAAAAATACATTGATTGTATAAAATGTATGTATCTCCCAGGGTTTCATGTGGAATTCCTATTTTGTTTTAGAGTTCAACAAAAGAAGAAACGAATATATAGCTGTCGTGTACAACTCTTCAATACTCCTAATGGATCTTGTGCAGCAGTTAACCGTGAAGAGCTTGCACTCTTATACCTCGAAATGAAATGTAAAACATGGTTTATCACATATGACCTGTAATTTTGCAAAGAACGAAATGAATAACGATCTTAAAAATGCTTCATGGCAATACACTTTTAAAAGAATTCATTGTATAAAGAATTATATTACACCACATTTATATAGCGCCCTTTTCATGAAAAACACTTTCAAAGGCGGTATACATATAAAGGCAGCCACTAATGGTGCTAATGTTTCATCCTCTACCAGTACAGAAACAGAGCGACCTGACCAGAGGGACTGAGGACAGGACGAGAGAAAAACCCTGGAAAAGAGAAAAAAATCATAGATAAAGACATGTCCGGCTGACTTAGTCCAGCTCTTGGCGAATAGACAAGTTTTGTTCATTAACGTGCCTGGTGTGTAGGACCGATACGTGCGAAGCCATCTTTCCTGAAAGAACCATTACTGGTCTCTTGTTAGGTAGGACAGACTCTGGAGCAGCTACGAAATTGCCAATGCCAGGACCTGGATTCGAACCCTCGACGTCTAGATTGACAGTCAAGCGTGATACAACTAGACAACCGGGCACTTGAAAGTGAGTTGATAACAAACGTTGACTCCTTAGGTTTAGTTAAGCAACGAAAGATCAATGTGAAGTTCTAAACTCACCATCCCCACTGGTTGAAATCACAACAAAACATAACTGTTCCTTGGTGAAATCTATGATCCTGTAATCTCGTGCATTTATCACTCTTGGTTGCAAGCAAAACTCACTGTTTTCTGAGTTCATATCTTTTATCCTAGAAATAAACCCAATGTAGTTGATTTGTTAATGAAAATTTCACGTTCTAAGCTAAATATAATTATCACCATTTTAGAAAAAAATATGTAGCAAAAATAAATTTTTTAAAAGTCAATACAAGATACACATTAAGATGTTATGACTTACATGTAATAAGCATTTAGAAATTAAATAATTATTTTCTTATGTATTTAACATTAGTCATACAAGATAGATGTCGTTTAAAATATAAAATTAATAATCAATTTTGACTTCCACCCTAGTGGAAATTTCTGCCATGGACAATTCCAAGGCGCGGGACTAACTGTGTTTATTTGATTTGTTTTGTCAGCTGTTGTCGTTGTGGTAATTATTTCACTTTTGTGTAACAGCCATACATACTCTGCCGTAGGTTTTCGATCTTAAGATGCTGTGGTTGTTCTTGTTTTCAAACATGTTATTATCTAATTCATTCATTCCGTGTGAGGCAAATAGTCAAGTTATACAATACATCTATATTTTCAGTATCTAATTATCAAATAACTAATGATTTTTCTTATCTAACTTTAAATTTGAACTTTCTCACCTATCATACAACAGCTTGGCAATTTCTTCGCTACATCCGTATTCAGTGCCATATAATATAAGAATCTGCTGTCCTTCCACGGTGTAATCCTGTTTATACTTACCTGATGCTGTGTTTGGTACATCTTCCTTGCTTTTTGTGTCACCTAATATAAAGAAAAGCAATTTACTAATTGATCTTACTTTTATTTCAAATCTTTACAAATAGGCCTACTTTGAAATAAGACACCGCTTAGATCTATCAGACATTTTCTCGATGCCTGTACGGCACGACCAAACTAAATAGAAATGAGTAGCAGCAATAGTGAAACGTTAAAACAAATGGCAAGTATGTCAAAATCATGTCACCACCCCTGCTCAAAATAGTCGAGGTCGCGGAGGCCGAAAAAAATAAATAGCCTATTATGCGAAGTATGCGATATTTCATAAATCAGATAAATTCATAATGTCCATTTAAAAACTGGCAATCTGTACAAAAACGATCCTCATATTGTTCATGTTGAAGCATGACTGAGCATGAATAAAAAATATGAAAACAGTTAACTGTTTCGACAATAGATCTATAGGAGAATGGCAACTATAAAATATCAGATCATGAAATAAGACATCTCGATAATCCAAATGAGTAAAACTATAGGCTTACTACATAACAATTCTATGGTTGGCGACCCAGAATTTCGAACGACCCAGAAACGACCCAGAAACCCGGACAGTCGCGCAAACGCTTATTTCGGCGTTCTTTTTGATCATTGGTTGACAAGTACACAGACGTTTGCTTTATGTGCAACATCCACTGCAACAATTGCAAATCGGTAAATAAAACTTACAAAATTGGAATATTTACATTTGTTCACGAAATGTTGTGACAGCTCTCGCTGGGGGATGTTGCATGTGCTTTCAGTGCGCACGCGCATACTTGTTTTGAGGCTCCACATTATTCAAGGGGTACTCATCTACAATCTGCTAAATGCAGAAGAGAAAACTGCGTGTTTTAAAATGATCAAAATGGGTTGATAGTGCCAGAATTAAATACAATTTTCCAGAAGATAATGGCCATTATTTATTTTGTTATTAAGTTATTTAACAAAAATGGAAAAGATGTATTTAATAAGCAGAGTCACGTCAAAATAATCAATCACACATTAATAGATCTAGTTGAATGTAAACTGTTATCTTCTTATCAATAACACCGACCTAAAGTGATTCTGCGAGACAGAATATTGACGAAATTCGCTTTCTGCTGTCGATTTCTGGTCTGCAACCGCTACAAAGTTGAATTTTACGTACCGTCTTTCAGGGCACCAGTGTGTTTCGTTTATTTAGATAAAAAAATTTGAATTTTGTGACACCGAGAATCGACTTGTATCAGTAACATTTCATGGATCTTGCATTAAAAATGAAAATATGACAGCCGAAAGGTTGTAAATTGTCGAATTGGGCGCAAAAGTTACAATAACTATACTGTTTATATAATGCCTGCATATTTTGCCGCCGGGGGGTGGCGGGCCGAACCAGGAATTACATTCAAAAATTTTGTTGTCTAATCCCCACTAGGACAACCTTTTTTGTTAAATCCCCCTAGAGCCATGGTTGTACAAAATGTTTCATTCGCTGTCGGGAATGGTCTTCTGATTAAATCACATGTATGCCGCCGCTCCGGGGCAAAATTTGACGGTCATAATGTCATTGACACAACATAGCACAGATGTATGTTATATAGATATCTAATGTCACTCAACTGGAAAAGATGTAATTTTTCTGATTATTGAAATCATGTAATGATTGTTGTTGTTTTCTCTCTTTCTAATTTTAGATTTACAGATCTTCACTTTTCAAATGCTCCCTTCGTTGAAGCGTCATCGAGTTGTCATCAAACTGCTGATGAACTGTCATCGATACAGGTAGTAAATAGTGAAAACCAACACGATCAGACCTACGTAGACATATTTCAAACGTAAAGTTTTAATATAAGCCGTACATAAAACACTTAATCCCAACTTTCGTCATTGTTTAATCCTTTCACTGATTGATACAAATCAAAGGTTAAGTTCTCTTGTAATGTACAAACGGGGTGTGTTTGAATCTAAGGGAAGTAAGTTTCAAAAGTTCGTCTACGGCAGTACATCCATTTTGAACTTTTTAGTTATATATACGTGAGAGGCTTACATCCATGTACAATGGACTTCGTCAGCATCCCGCTAATCAGCTTTTAACAGCATGCTCAAGGGCGTAGCGTGAGCAGTTTAGATGTTACTCAAGGGGAGAGTGTGGGTGAGAGGAATTCTCCGACGGGGTCCTCCCCTATTGAAACATAAGAGCAAACAAATAGAAAGGGGGGGGGGGGGGGTTGGTGACTTTTCTAACCAAAACCATGCTTCCTCAGTTTTTTGAACAAACTATTCACAAACGGCTCTGAATGTAAAGAAAGGTCTGTATATAAGTTGATGAACGTTTAACTTACAAATCGGGGTCGGGAAGAGTGATGGGGGCTGGCATTTTGGAAGGACTTGGACTAGGCTGTCTATTTATTCAAGCCAAAATTTATTATTCACAAATTAAGCAACATGAGGCTCTTTTTCCAGACTTATTTGTTGTATACAACATTCACTATACATTTTATATGGAAAGACAGAAGCGTTAATTTTCGTATAAACAACATTGCCGTAATAATATCAATGACGGCCCTTTCCGCGAGATTGCACGCGTAATCTGACGTCCTTCGCCTAAAACATGAACAATATGGCTCCGTTCCAAAAATTCTTAAAATTCTTTAAAAATTTGGCGCCGAACAGCTTTAACTAACTTTTCTGACGTCAAAGATCATAAATGAATGATACGACTGTATAAATTTTCATAACGATCTGTATCTTGACATTTATTTAGAGTTTCTGATTTTCCTGGAAAGCAAATCAGTTATTTTTGTAGCAAGCTGTCGTAAAATGTAAATGTAAGAATTGAATGCTATTTTTGTGCGTTTATATGGGTATGAACCACACTGGAAGGCTTCTTGCTAATCAATCAAAAGAATCGCTTGCGCGATTGATGAATTTGGAAGATGTCCAGAAAATAGCATTCAATTCTTAAATAAAGTACACATGTGTACATACGTGTTACAACGGAATATATGCAAATCACCTTGTAATAAATACTCTAAACTGCCAAGGAACTTGATCAGACTGTTGAGGACAAACTTTGACTTATGCACAATTTCAAAACAGACAAAATGATGAAGCTATTTCAGTAGATTCTTATTTCATTCTTCAAGTACAAATATCTAATTACTAATGTTGTCCAAACATTTCCTTTATTATCGTTTTGTGAATTTAGATTTTATACTTCAGCCTAAACATCTGTCACAAGACTTTTGTCTCTGTATCATCATTTAATTGATTTCCTAGAATGTAGAAATAACATTTCACGGAAATTATATAAGTTTTTTTGTATAAGTAAATGCAACATGCAACATGCATACATGCGACATGCAACAGATGGCAAAAATTACCTTGGTCTAGAAATCAAAATAATGCTTACAACATTTTCCTATAACTGCAATATTTAAAAAGAGAATTTACCGTAAATGCTAGTTATGAGCATTTGTTACATATGTGTATTCTAGGGGTATTACCGTATTGCAAAGGTATCGAGGTGTATGATGTATAATTATTTCACGCGTTAAGTAATTTTGATTGAATGTATTTTTTTCGGCAATAAATTTTGGGAAATGGGTGTCAGGGCATAATAAGAAGGTGACTGGTGTTGAAACTTGGTTTCTTTATACTATCCCCTCCTACGACGGAGTGAAGTAGGGCTGAGTAGGTGCTTCGCAGCAAAATGACCCGGAAAGTATATTCCTAACGTAGAAATTAATGAATTGATAGTTTATATGACTAAGCTAAGTGTTATACTATGGCAATACGGATAACAAAGCCTAAATGTTAATTTATGAATCTGGTCTTTTTACTCCCGTTGATTCTCTTTGATTATGGGATAGATAATATTTTAGTGAACGTAGCGAATTAGGAAATAATGCTTGGGAATTCATAGTTGTTACAGAAACAGTTGTTGATCCTTCTATTCTAGATTTTACTAGTGATGAACACTTGCCATTAAGCAATTGTTCTTATAGTCAGTAGCAGCTACAGTATATATATGCATGTAAAATCGTATATGTATTTAGAATTTTAAATATATTTAGATTTCAATAAGGTTTTACAATAACAAGTACAAGCGGAGCAAGAAAAAAAAATATTTAGAAATTTGGATAGAAATTTCGGTAACAGAGCAACAGCGGTCTGCCGTCACAAAAATATAACGAAGTCAAGGACCAAGACAACAGCTTACTTATATGCTATGCCATTGTCCCTACCTCATTACCCACCCCTGATCAGTTTTTATTGCTTCCATGGAGTATTTAGCTTTTTATTTTGTATTGTTGGATTTTAAATGATACTCAGCAGAGTAACCGAGTATGCCACGCTACGCGCATGATGCTGGTTGTTCAGAAGGCATTTGAGTTTGTGAGATATTAACCAGTAATTTAATACTACCAAAAATAAAATGATTCTAACCTATTAAAGCAATGCATGAATGGAATTGTTTAAAATCTAGTAAATACTTAAACTATTTTTGTTTAAATTTATCAGCCGAACAGGGGTTTAAAAAGCTGTACACTGATGAATCACATATGGGATCCATTTGATTTAAAAGTGCCATTAGAATCTTTGTATGCATGCAAGAGAGTTTATCGTTATTAGTGATTGGTTGATCATGCGCAGAAGCTGACACGGGAACGGAGAAAATATGACAAGTACATAAATTCTTTTAAAACCTGGAACGTTTCTACATGCATATCCACAATTGATATTACACGATATGTGACCATCATCTCCAACATTAAATCGCCCCTATTGGATGTACGCACGTATTGAGTGTACAATATATACTGACTAAAGGTTAGGGTTAGGTCTAACATAGGTTTAATTAATAGCGTACATTCAATGCGTGCGTACACTCAATGCGGGAGAATTAATGCCGATATGTGTCAATAACAATACATCCATGATTGCTAAAACATTTGTTAAACGACTTTGAACACATTTTTCTTATTCTCGATTTTAGTGATATGATTAAAACACGGCTCAAATCCCTTGCATAAATAGAACTAAAGCACATGACAATATGAGAAGAAAATGAGATATTCGTTTACATTTTGAAAAGGTTGTAGTTCTTATTTTTTAAGAAAAGGTACTCTTCCCATTATGAGGAGTCCAGGTTAAAGACCTTTAACATACATTATTTAAAAGTGCATTTTGCTTTATTAATCTTTTTGTTTGTTTACGCTGCGCTGCGTAGATTTCAGCTGTTTCCAGGCATTACTTATCAATCGTAGGCCCAGCGAAAAATTAATGCATTACAGTATCCGATTTACCTTATAATTCGTGTTACATAGGCTTCCCAAATCACAGGACATTTCACAGGTAAATGTTTTCCTTTGTAATAATTTTTGATATCTAGGGAAACAGGTCAAATAATTTTAAGATTTTAAAACGCATGTTTAAGAAAATCACCCCACCCTCATCGTAAAAGAGAACCCATTATTAATTATGCAGATAGATTGGTTCATTTTAAATAATGATAACTTTCGGTTTTGTATTCTCATTTCTAGCTCAACATCATTCTTATGTAGCCATGTATCTAATACTGCAGGTATTAGTTATATATTTTGCCTGCTGCACAGTAAATGGACCATTTTCAAGACTTTGTAATCTATAGATAATTTTAACTTAACCTTCACTGATATTCCTCATGACAGGTCGTGTCCCTCACGCGAGAGACTCTGGACCATTTGGTCCTCTTATAAAGAAATAAATATGTCAAATGAAAATATTATGATTTTCCTTAGGCCCAAGTACCTGTAAGTTTTACACTACGCTTACATTGAATATAAGAGGAGTAAAATAAGTTTTTAGAAAAGAGAAAATGCATTTGTTTTACTATTAAAACATTACAGAATTTATATTAGATATATATGTGGCAGAATAAAGAACATGCAGTATCACGTAGAAATTAATTTCTGCGACTGCTATATTTGGAATATATCTATATATATTTAAGGAAAAAAATAAATAGCTTTTTTGAGCATTATAATTGTGTACATTATTTTCCTTACACTGCACATTGCTGTAAATTTCATGACAAATAAAATTCATGTGGCTCCTAAACGGCAGTTCATGTTTTTGCACGGTTATGGACCCAAGTTTTCTTACCAACTGCACCTTTATTTAAAAAAAAAAAACTCACTCAAATACAAAGTTTTATAAAATGGTATTTAATCAGTCAAAAATAATGTAAATAGTGTTGATGCTGAGAGCTAACTCAGTATATTTAAATATTTTAACATACTGGTACAGTACTGATGATAAACTCGAACAGATGATAAGGCGCAAAAAAAAAATTGTTTGTTTCCGGTATCCCGACCTACCCTAAATTTTTGCCCCGACCCTAAATGTTTTTATGGCCTTCGCGAACATTTTTTTCAACTTTTTAACAAAAAGATGCAAAACTGCACTTTTTATGCTTTAAATATGGCCAGTGATGTTAGAAATCAACTTACTGATGCTCTAAAGGCATAACCCCCTTATTTGTAATCATTTTTTGACAAAAAAATAATTTCTGAAAACTCTCCCTTAATAAAAAAAAAATTCCAAAAAAAAAAATTTCCGACCTACCTACCCTAATTTTTTTGAGCATGTTACCGGAAACAAAGAATTTTTTTTTAGGCCTAAACTCGACCACCTTCAAATTATTCAATTGCAATTGTTCTTTTATATAAATGAACGTGGCGTCTAATAGCAACCACTTAAAACACCAGCTGGTGTAAACAAAAACAAAATTGGTAAATATTCTGTTTAAATAAATGACTTACATTTGTCTGTTTAAAAAATATTTATCCAAAAATACTGGGGAAGAGGGTGTTTTTTGCGCATGCTCACTGTCAACACAGGAAGGCCTGACATTGGGTCACATTCCATTACTTGATCGGGAATGACAGTTGCAACATTTTTGAGAAAGTTTCAATATAATACTAATGAGATTTTTTTAAATGACAAAGGGGTCGAATTTATCATCAACACACTTAACAAGTTGCAACATGTCCAGAACACTGCAGCTCTCGTAATCACTAAGACGCCCCGTCGCAACCATATAACACCGGTTCTGAAGGAGCTTCACTGGTTTCCAGTGAAATACAGGGTGCAGTACAAGGGTCTGACCTACACCTTTAAGGCTTTGCACAATCAGTCCCCTGCCTATATTAGGGATATGCTAGAAGTGTATAAACCGGTCAGAACCCCTAAGATCACAAGACACGCTGTCACTGGTTATGCCAAAATCTAAAACCATGATGTATGGCAATCGCAGCTTTTCGTGCACTGCTCCAAAGCTTTGGAACTCCCTTCCTGTCAAGATCAGGGAAGCTGACACGCTAGCTGCTTTCAAAAGCCTGCTCAAAACCCACTTCTTTGTACAATATTTTGTTAACTGACCAATACATTTATTTTTTTATCTTGTTTTTTAAATTATACTTGCTTTCATTCATGATTTTTGTTAATGTGGAATGCATTATCTTTGTATACGTATTTGTTTGTATTTTTGCAATTCATTCTGTAAAGCACTTTTGAACGTGTACAAGTGCATGAAAAGAGTGCTATATAAATGTGGTATAATAATAATAATAATAATAATAATAATCAGTCAACGTTCGTACAGTCACCATTTTACATACCCCTTTCAGGGCCTCACTTCTTGTGAGTTTGCTTACTAAATATAGATTTAAATTATGTCAATTATTCAGTAAGAGCTAAGCTTTATTTTGATACCAACCATTGATAACAATTTGCAGAAATAAAAAAGTTACAGGTAAAAAACTTTATTTTCTGTTCGAGTTTATCATCAGTACCAGTATACATTTCTTCTCTGCTGTTGACATTTGTTCTGCAAATATTTGCTAAATTCTAAGGATTGCAAATTGGACAAAAGAATTCTGTAAATCATTAATTTTGTTTTAAGTGTTTATGTTTTGATTATCATTTAGATCTATAACATGTTCAAACTTATCAAATATGGTGTACGTGGTAATATGCTTTATGTTATTAAATCCATGTATAACAATGCCAAGCATGGAGTCGTTAAGTGAAAGTTTCTCCTGTTCGCTAGAGTTAGACAAGGGGAGAGTTTATATCCCTTTCTATTTAGCATATATTCAAATGATATTGAAGAGACTTTCATATTGAAAGGCATTGAAGGGATAGACATTGGTAGCATGAAAATATGTTTGTTGTTATATGCGGATGATATCATTTTATTTGCGAAAACAGCACAGGATCTGCAAGAATCTTTAAACGTTTAAGCTGAATATTGTGATAGATGGAAACTAACTGTTAATACAGAAAAGACAAAAAATATGATTTTGAGAAAAGGGGGAAGGCTCAGCCAAAACATCAATTTCAGATATAAGAATATTCAGCTAGAAATAGTGAGTAAATTTAAATATCTTGGTATCTTGTTTACTTCAGGTGGTTCTTTTAATGAGACTGACAAAATGCTTTCAGGACAGGCACTTAAGGCAATTTTTAAAATGAATAAATATCTTTACAAGTTAACAGATATAGGGCCAAAACATAGATTAGATCTTTCTGATAAACTCATTATTCCATTTTTGAATTATTCGAGTGAAGTTTGGGGTTTTAATAAAAGTGTACAGGTAGAACGAACACATCTAAGCTTCTGTAAAAGGTTACTCGGGGTGAAAATTACCAAACAGAACAGTTTTATTTATGCTGAAACAGGTAGATACAACTTAGGTGGCAGGGGAGCGGTTTCGTAATTTGGCCCCGGTCGATTTTCTGTATAAACAGGACAGGGTAGATATAAAGGCATATCTATCTTACTGGTTATTTATCATTATTAATTCTTTAATATATCTGGGGAATGAGGAACGGTTAATGATTCTACATGGCGGGTGTTTTAAAATTCCTAGCTCCGTACTTCCGGTTGAGGCTAAAACATAAACATCAGAACAAAAAGTCGACCAGACGCTCGGCTGTTATCCATCCACTTTTTTTCAAGTGAAAATTAGGGAAATAAAGTGGTAAGACTCATTCCACACCACCTGGGTATGCATCTATGTTCGCACTATACATATATGCTACGAAATTGGATTTAAAAATACAAAATGGATGAATGGCAGAGTTCAAAGTGAGGCCCGGTTAGGCTAATTTTGGTCTATAAAATTTGGGTGATTTGGCCAATTTTCACTACATCTGGCATGGAAAGCGACAGGTGCATAGGACCGGAGAGTCGTCTTTATGTAGTCTATAGTATCTGCAATAGTCAATAGTAGTTTCAAAGAAAAATAAGCAAAAACGAGATTTCTATGGATATTTCAACACTGGTACCCACACGTCAATGTGGAATTCGCAAATCTGCACTCCCCTGCCACCTTAAGGAAAATAGACGAATTTTCAAACCACTCAAATATTGACTTTTTGCATGTATTTAAACCCATTACGGAATGAACTGTAACCTATAGTGGTTTTTATTCATTTCTGAGTACTAAATTCGGCCCAGCGAGTCCCAAAATGGCAGTAGGTGGCCATATAATAATGAAGCTACGGACCCCCAGCCAGTAGGATTCGTATCATAAAACGACCAAAAGAAGAAATTAGTGCCTAGATAATGACTATTCATGCCATTTTGTTTAAAAGCAACACATGTATCCATATCTAGCAATGCCATTCAGCTATATAGTGGCTGGGGTGGCCCCAAAGGATGGATGGGTGGCGTTTAAAGGTTGTCCCGATAGGATAAGTACGGTAATCTGCATTTGTATACCAAAATTATGTTAAAAGTACATGGTTTTAACATTTGAAAGGCTTCAAAATGTAAATATCATGTGAAATTAACTTTAAAGGCAGTAAATAGTTTTTCGGGGTTACTTTGATTCAGAATGCAAATTTTGGCTGATTTTTGCGTGGAGGGGTGGGCACTTTTGTTGGCTTATTCACCGGCTATCTTGCAAGGTACGGCAACACTTTTTGTTCAGTTGATATCACTATAAGTGTCTTAGGATTCAGGACAGGTTACATTTTATTTTATCTAAACATCTTAAAAACTTAAGGTGGCAGGGGAGCGGTTTCGTAATTTGGCCCCGGTCGATTTTCTGTATAAACAGGACAGGGTAGATATAAAGGCATATCTATCTTACTGGTTATTTATCATTATGAATTCTTTAATATATCTGGGGAATGAGGAACGGTTAATGATTCTACATGGCGGGTGTTTTAAAATTCCTAGCTCCGTACTTCCGGTTGAGGCTAAAACATAAACATCAGAACAAAAAGTCGACCAGACGCTCGGCTGTTATCCATCCACTTTTTTTCAAGTGAAAATTAGGGAAATAAAGTGGTGGTTGGGAGACTCATTCCACACCACCTGGGTATGCATCTATGTTCGCACTATACATATATGCTACGAAATTGGATTTAAAAATACAAAATGGATGAATGGCAGAGTTCAAAGTGAGGCCCGGTTAGGCTAATTTTGGTCTATAAAATTTGGGTGATTTGGCCAATTTTCACTACATCTGGCATGAAAAGCGACAGGTGCATAGGACCGGAGAGTCGTCTTTATGTAGTCTATAGTATCTGCAATATTCAATAGTAGTTTCAAAGAAAAATAAGCAAAAACGAGATTTCTATGGATATTTCAACACTGGTACCCACACGTCAATGTGGAATTCGCAAATCTGCACTCCCCTGCCACCTTAGAAACAGATAGGCATTACAATATTATAAAGTATTGGTTGAAAATTAGCAACTGTTATCAGGTTAAATATACTGAACAAGTATATAATTCTTTGAAGAATTGTATAGATATAAATCCTCGCAAAATAAACCGGGTCTCCAAGGTGAAATTTTGTTATCAGAATTAGGATTATATCATGTTTGGCTTGCTCAGAGTGTAGGATAGAAATGATAGAAAATCGAAATAAAATTATAGAAAGTTTTCTTTTCTTTTACTGTTTCTTGAATCTAAGCTATTTACCTTCATGAAAATGTTGAAATAGAAAATAAAAGATAAACTTCATTTTCTTTTTTACTTTGATGCTAACATTTCTGGCCCATTTACTGTGCAGCAGGCAGTTTACCCAAGCATCTTCAAGTTTCTGTGATTCAACTAGACTAAACGTGCCTTCAAATGCATTTCAAAGATTGCAAAGTAGTGTTGCAACATGCTTTTGATACTTTTTGTGCCCCCGCCCCCATGAGTGGTGGGGCATATAGATTTGGCCTTGTCCATGCGTGCGTCCGAAGTTCGTGACGCGCCTAGCTCAAAAAGTATTTGATATAAATTGATGAAACCTTGCATGAGTCTTTATCATGATATGAACTTGCGCGCCTCCTATTTTTCGTCTGGCTCCATCCCCTATTTCTAGAGGTATGGCCCCTGAAATAGTAGAAAATGCACATTTTTACCTTGTAACGCGCCAAGCTAGAAAGGCATTTGATATAGATTCATGTAACCTTGCATGAGACTTAATCATGATATGAACTTGTGCACCTCTTATTTTTCATCTGGCTCTGTCCCCTTTTTTTACAGTTATGGCCCCTGAAATAGTCAGAAATGCACATTTTCACCATGTGATGTGCCTAGCTCAAATATATTTAACATATATTGATTAAACCTTGCAAGATTCTTTATCGTGATATGAACTTGCACACCTCGTCTGGATCCGCCCCCTATTTTTAGAGTAATGGCCCCTGAAATAGTAAAAAATACACATTTTCACCTTGTGACGCGCCTTGCTAAAAAAGTACTACATATAAATTGATTAAACCTTGCATGAGTGTTTATCATGATATGAACTTGCACACCTTTTATTTATTTCTGCCTCCACCCCCTATTTCCAGAGTTATGGCCCCTGAAATAATCAAAATGCACATTTTCACATTGTGATGCGCCTAGCTCAAAAATATTTGATATAAATTGATGAAAACTTGCATGAGTCTTAATCATGATATAAACTTGCGTATCTATTATTTTTTGGCTGACTCCACCCCCTATTTTCAAAGTTATGACCCCTGAAAGAGTAAAAAATGCACATTCTCACCACATGACGTGCTTAGCTGATCTTTCACAAATGGCATTCTTCCTGAGAATCTTATCGCTTATTGCAGAGTTATGGCCCTTGAAATAGCCAAAATAGTGGATTTTTTTGTTTGTTATGATCATAGCTCAAAAAGAATATGGCCTAGAATAATGAATCCTTTTCATGAAGATTTTGTTGAGGCTATACCCCCTTAAGACTGCAAACATTTGAATTATTGCCCCTTATTTGTAACAAATGTACCAGTGGGTCCACACCATGTGTCCTACAGGTCTACACATTCTAGTTGAGGTTTTGTTTTTGTGCACTTTTTGTTTAGTACTTCATGTACATAATACTAATCATTGTGACAGCCATTGTTTTGACGAAAAATAGTATTGATGTTAAATATTGTAACGTATACATTTTGCGGTCATTTATCCAGAATTCCAACATGAGTATTATGTCCACTGTGACTGTGGCTGTGAGTGTGTATACATGGGGGCTGTGTTTGATTAGCACCGTATCGCCATACTGGACTTACCAGAACCAGGGCAACCAAATCATACGTACAGGTCTATGGCGCAATTGTACAGTGCATGGTGTTACTTCAGACTGCAAGAAACCCTCTGAAGGTATGTATAAAGATGTGATTTTTTTCTATTGTATGCATACAATCTATATGCTATAGGTACAGTTCGTTTCCTTGTTGCGTAGGAAACACCTTCTCATGACATGGTTTGTTGATATTACTATGAGTTGCAAGTATTGTTGAGATAGCTTGCTAGCAATCTACTTTTAGTGGTTGCATACCTAGTAAAAACGTGCAAACGCATATCAATTGTTTTTGTTTTACAAGAGTTTAAACCCTGAAAGTACCTAAGCAACACGGTCAACATGGTGGCAGCGTTGCGAACGACTCAAGCCTAACCTGAAGTACAACCGAGTAAACAGAAATCTTGGTTATTAACTGATTATCGCCGACGCCGACGAGTGCAGTCGCGGAAACATATGACATTTCAAATACGTTTCGTTCATATATTCATTCGTATATTTTCAGTTTGACATTTCCTTTAAGCCTGTTATATATTGTGACATTCAATTCACGAGATTACACTTGTGAGATACTATAGCTGATTCATTGTTTAAACCATCGACCCAGTTAGACAAAATTGAAGAAAATGTTTCTGAAAATTTCCGCAAATGGAAGCGCAAGATGGAATTTTATATGGCTGCCAGTGGTGCAAGTGCAAAGGACGAAAAAGTGCAAACTTGTATTATTCTACACTGTTCAGGACCGAAGGTAATCGAAATATACGATCAGTTTGTGTGGGACTCGGATGATAAGGAGAAGCCGGCAAAAGTATATGAACAGATAGAGAAATATTGTAACCCAATGAAGAATGAAGTTTTAGAGTCACATCGTTTCTGGAGTACGAAAATGGATGATTATTCATCTTTTGAACTTTTTTTAACAGAACTTCGGAAACGTGTTGAGTCATGCAATTTTACTGAAAAGGACAGAATGATGCGTGGCAAGATAGTTTTAGTGCAACTGGTAACTAAGTTGCAGGAACTCTTAACAAGGGAGGAAACGCTTGAGTTGGATAAATGTATTCAAGTTTATAGAGCAGATGAACTGTGCTGTGGAAGCTGAAATGAAGTCAAATGTGAAAGCTAAATTCTAGTGAATGATCGTGAAGTGAATTTCCAAGATACGGGTGCTGAAATAAACACAATAAATAGAAAATATGTAAAGAAACCACAGCGAAAGAAGTTTACAAGGCTGCGAATGTGGAACAAATCTACTACCAGCTCTTTAGACGAAGCAGAGCTAAAAGTAAGAAATCTATTGAATATGAACGCAAGATGAACGCCCAAGAATATTGAACGTGAATTACTTGGATGAGATTCCTGATGCGCGAATAACAGAAATACACGAAACAACTGAAAATGATAACGACTTACAAAGGCTTAAACACATCATCATATACGGATGGCCGGAAAAGGACCGTCTTGATTCAGACGTTAAAAGTATATTTCAATCAGAGATACTTAAAGCGTCGAGTCTGGTGTCATTCTGAAAGGTGAAGCACTATTCATTCCAAAAATACTAAGAAAAGAGATGTTAAAAAGGTTTCATTCATCACATTTTGGATACCAAAGCATATTGCGTCGTGCAAGAGGCAAACTTTTCTGGATCGGAATGAATAACAACGTGTGAAGACAGAAAACCACGGAATCAAAAAGAACCTCTAAACCAGCACAATGATGGAATGGTCCATGGGACAAAGTAGCAACGAACATTTTCTGTATTGAAAATAGGCATTATCTGTGGTCATTGAAGTTCATTACCTTTCAACAACTAGTTCAAAATAGGTGATTGAAAAACTTAAAGAGCAATTCAGTAGATCTGGTATTCCTTGGCAAATCATCAACGACGGAGGCCCGAAATATAAATCACAGGAATTTCAAGAGTTTTTTAAGGACTGGAAAAACCGTCACCATATTACATCGTCTAACCATCCGATTTCGAATGGAAATGCAGAAGCTGGTGTAAAAATTGCAAAATCTTAAATGTTGAAATGTTTGCAGAAAGGCATAGATCCTTATCAAGCTAGTTCAGAACTTATAAATACACCACGAAAGGACAAAAACAAAAGTCCCTTTGAAATGATGTTAGGAAGAACGGGCAGAACACTAGTACCAAATATAATTCCAAAATTGCGAGTGACATCAGCACGAAAAGCAAGGAAATTGTAGGTGAAGAAATCTCACGATAAAAAAGCGCGAACACTACCAAAACTATAGAGTGGACAAAACGTATATTTCGAGCATAAAAAGGACATAAACTGGGAACGCGTTGAAGTCATAGACAGGCAGAATGAAACAGATTATATCGTTGTAAGTGAGGATAATACAAAATACAATAGAAATCGTGTGAATTTAAGACCTACAGTTCCTGACGTTAATGTCAGAGACATATCTCCTCCACCAATAGCACCAATAGCAGCAAATGATCCAAATCTAATCCGAAACCAGCCAGTGGACAACTCACCCGAAGATATACATTCGCTAAGTTCAAACAATGAGACGAGAAGTCAAGACCAAACACAGGACACAATATATAAGAGGCCAAAAAGAAATGTCAAACCGCCTGCCTATTTAAATGATTATTTTACATATTGACTGGAGTTAACATGTCATAAATAGTGAGTTAAAGTGTTATTACACTAGCAAATAAGATACAAAACAATCGCAAATTAAAGACATTATATTGAAATCCTTGAACCCAGGAACGCAAGTTGTTATATTTTCTGGTCCTTTTGGATCATGGAGTGCATTCAACACATGTGTAATAGAGTTCCGCTTAACCCGGTGCTAGGGGCGTGAGTGGTGTTGCATATTTCATTACCTCTAATGAACAGACTCAATCAAACCGAGTCTGCTATTATTCGTCTTGGTTGCATTCTTTCCTTTCAAAGGATCTTTTTTATAGATTTTATTTCAGACTGACACGTTATTTTGTCACATCGCATCAATCTAGTCTAAGATCTAGTTAAATTGTTGAACCTCAGATCGTTTAAGTGTTGATGTTGTTTCTTTTAAATCGGATTTTAATTCATCTAATACTTATTGATCAAATCTAAAAGAAAAGTGATGTTGAGACTTTTAGTGGTCGCATACCTAGTAAAAACGTTCTGCAAACGCATATCTATTGTTTTTTTGTTTTCCAAGAGTTTAAACCCTGAAGGTACCTAAGCAACACGGTCAACAGGTATGACTATAATATTTCTGTCCATGGTTTGTAGATATTACCATTGTTTGAGTTGCAGGTTGGATTCACGCGGTCCAAGCCTTGATGATAATTGGCGTGCTTGTATTATTTCTGTCCATGGTATGTGGATGCCTGAAACTGAAAGATGAATCAAGTAGCAAGGTTGCTATTGTAGCCACATTATCTGCATTGCTTGGCGGTAGGTTGCCATATCTTAGTTATAATGGTGGATATTATGTGTACTGTCCAAAACACTGCGCAAAATGTTTACCTGCTATCTTTGCACGGTTTTTTGAAGTAATTGAGAAAATGCTTAGATTTGCTGGGACACAAACATCAACAAGTATTACGCAATGTTCAGAACACATCTTGCGCTGCATGCCGTCCTTCACAATAATTTCTAAATAACTGCAAAAGACAATTGTCTTACTCAGAATCACCAACACTACTCCATTTGATCCGAGATCATACGTTACTGATCCGGTTTTTCAAAGTAACGATTGGATGCGGTGAATATGTTCAGGGAAAACAACGATGTGAAACAGCAGCTAGAGAAAGTTGCTGTAGCAGTAAAAGGAATTGTCTTTTACTTTCAAACTTGTTGTAATATACAAGGTCATAAAAATTGAGATTTACTGTTGATTGCTGGACATCGCCGTGCTGCTTTTCATCATTACAATATCAGTTAGAAGACTGATGATACGTCATATTGAGGCAAATCAAATAAAGTCGAAACTCGGTGGGATCGAGCGTTTTACTTCGAGATAACCGAAATTCGATTTAAAATGATATTTTATGCACGTGTTTTCCGGACGGGGCTTGAAAATGTCTTCGAGATAGCTGGAATTTTAAGATAAGCGAGTTCGAGATATCAAGTTTCATCAACATTAGCGAGCCAAATGTTAATATGTACATGATTTATACATATTTGCTTTCAGGATGTTTGGTTGCAGCAGCTGTTATCGTATTTGAAGAGAAAGACAAACACAACAGTTCTAAATTTAGCGCTGGCTTCTGTCTGCCCATCATAACGGCAGTGACGGCATATATAGCTGCTGCACTGTTCGCTGTTTCAAGACGGGACACCGGGTACACTCCTCTTGCTCCTTAGCTTTAGATGAAAGAACTAATGAGAAGCTACTGAAGCTTTATTAAACTTTCTTGCTAGTACAAAAAATCATAGTGCATTTTTTATAATCTGTACATTATTAAAGTCAATAGCAAGACTTGTACTCTAGAAGCTAAAATACATAAAGCACAACCATTATTTCAGCTGCTCACAAGGCTTCTACAAGACGCCATTTGTGTTTTTTAATTCTATATTTTTTTCTTTGCCAACAATTTTCACTATATGCCTGTCAATAACCTCTTTGAGGTCACTAACCGGGATGTTAGTGACAACAGTTATATGTTTGAATTATGAAATAAAAACATTAGTTGGACAGCTTGCTCAGGCAGAAAGGTCAAAAAAGTGTGTTTGAACACTCTTACTCAGATTGGTGTGATGTGAACTGCGTCATTAGTAAGAGAGACAAAATGCGAATGTTTTAACTGTGTTTCCATTTTATACTTCTTATTTGTCATTTTCGTGTGGTCTGATAAGGAAAAATATATCTTATTAAGTTATCTGTATTTCCACAATTTACAAAAACTTCGAGTAGTTCTGCTTTTAATTCATTGCTCCAACTATCCCGGGTTTTAACACTGGTATTGTCTATGTCTTCCTAAGCACATAAATTTGCTCTCGCCCCCATCCCCCATCCGCCCCCTACCCCATCCCCCCATACCAATTTAAGTTTTCATGTTAAGAACAGTCAGTAAAATAGTATTTGCTGTTTGGAAATGAGTTTAAATTCAACTGATAAATGTTGCCCAGAACATATTTAGGTATGATTAACTGAACCTTCTAAAAAGCACAGAATCTACTATCATGATATAAATTGGTATTGCTGTTTGAGGATTAACGGCAACTTCTGACTCAGTAGCCCAGCAAGGCAGATGAATTCCTAAAGTCTCTCTTTGTGTGTTTGAGTGTGATAATTTAACAAAATAGACAGCATCTTGCATCCGACAACATGATGACAATTTCCTCCCCAGATATATAAGGGGATACTCAGGGTCCGTATCTTTGAGGCATAGCAAGAAGTCCCAATCCTTGACTCTAGTTACCTCACCTGACGGTCCGTCCACAGTAATATCAAACTGAAATGAAATGAAGGTGATAATTACGCCACGAGTTGAACTACATAGAATGCAACCAAACAACATGATAGCACACGCGGTCTTGACCTTTTGTGTCCATGAAAAAGGAAATAAAAATGCAACACATGTCATAAAGAAGCCACAAAATACATAGACAAGATGAAACAAACTGACAGCAAAGTCTAAACAAACAAAAAAGGAGCACAGTGGGCCCGGTATTAGAACGAGCAGTTGCAAAAACACCAATGGTTAGTCAATTCCGGTTATTGTGCTCGAACTCGTACTCTTTCCTTCCGCCAGACGAACTCCTTACACACGTAATGGTTTATAAGGCAGAATATCTAAGCAGAGAATTCCTCGTGAAAACATATATAAAAAGAAACCCCCAAGAACTAAAAAAGGAGGACAGAAGACAAAAATCAAAGAAACTCTGATCTGGGGGGTGGAGGGGAGTTTCAGTGTATTGGAACGTATACTGGTTTAGTAGATTCTTCATGAAACCTGGAAACCTTGTACATTTTACTTGTACTGGTTTCGCAGAATCTTTACGAGACCTGAAAACATTGCCTTTTACGTGAAACCATGATTTATTCCTATTATAGGTTCCATATGTGGTTTCCTTTTTAAAGGTTCAATATATATAAATAGTCTCGAAATTCTAGTATCACTTGATATCTATCAAACAGCGTGTCGAATCACACTGTATTAGAAAAAGGTGTCCTTCAATGTAAAAGTAAGCCCCATCTATAGAGAAGACACGACAACAATGTTTGCCAATTTACACTTACTTTACAACCAATGACTAAGTGTAACTTTCTCAGTGTATCTGGCTTGAGTTGAGCCATGTATGCCTTCACTGACGTTTGCAATGAGCCTTGAAATTCTCTGTCAAAAGAATGAATTATGTACACACGTTCTATTGTGACTGGCTTCCAAGCTAAATGGATACTTGTAAATTTAAATGTGATAATATTACATGTAATACATGTGTAGCTTGATTTGACCTATGAAGGCCTTCACTCACCTCTGTAATGAACCTTAAATTTAAATGTGATCATCTTTCATATGCATGTAATACATGTCATTTCTTCAAAATATCCCTTTACTCAACCTTAACCAAATAAAGGACTGTGTGTTGTTATATGCGTTTGATTCTCATATCAAACAATTACACCTGTCAATAAGGTGAATTAACTGACTATGTGTTTAACATCTCTGCAATTTCTCACCCGACGAAATATTTTCACGGTATTCTGTCAGAACACTGAGGAAAACACTCGTATCCAAATTCCTATGCGACCACATGCTTTCAATACCTTATAAGATACCTATTTTTACCTCTTTAAACAATGTTCAGCCTACAGCTAGCAACTTACAACGTACATGGACATACCAGGAATGGACCATGTTTCAACTCTTAGAATGCTGTATGGTAGTTTTTCATATAATGAACAGGCATTTCAATCTGAATTATCTGCCCCATTATTAGTTCACGCCGGGAACCAGGCTACGCGTTTGAATTTCTATTGGTTTTCTATTTTATTTTGTTTGTTTAAAGATATATTAGACCGAAATTCATATCTAAAGATATGGACAAATACAGAATTACACTAAGTTATTTGTGCGTAAAACAGTACTTTGTTGGCCGGGTTTTCGAAGAAAAATCCGGCTTGTACATAAGGGCTGTACGGGCGGATGGATAGGCGGGCGGATGGGATAATTAGTCTCATGTTAACCTTTTTGTTCATTCATTTCTCTGAACAACGACTTATTCAAACTTCAACAAACTTGATAGAATGATCCCCTATTACATTAGTTGGTCCGAAGTGAGAATGGGGTTACTGGGTCAAAGGTTAAGATCACAGGGACCTGAACATTGAAAATGGTTTCCGCTCAATATCTGGACTAGTATTTCACTTAGGACCTTGAAACCTCTGTTGGTGTTGATGTATACATAACCCCTATTGATTTCTAGGTCAAAGGTCAAGGTTACAGGGATCTAAACATTGAAAATGGTTTTTTTCTGTCCATTTCTTTTTATGCACCCCCACCAAGATGGGCATTTTAAAATTGCACTGTCCGTCCATGTGTGTGTGTGTGTGTTTGTGTGCGTGCGTGCATACGTGCGTCCCTCCTTCTTGTCCGGGCTGTAACTCTGCCATCCATAACGGGATTTTGAAATTTTTTTTCATAAATGTTCACCATAATGAGACGACCCAGACCCCTAGCTCAAAGGTCAAGGACACACTTAGAGGTTAAAGGTGAACATGGTCTGTTTCTTGTCCGTCCATAACTCTGCCATTGATGAAGGGATTTTAAATTACTTGGCATAAAGTTCCCTATATTGAGATTACGTGTCATACGCAAGACATAGACCCCTAGCTCCAAGGTCAATGTCACATTTAGAAGTCAAAGGTGTTCTTGTCTGGTCAATAACTGTCATTTATCAAGAGATTTGAAAATAATTTGACACAAATGTTAACCATATTGAGAAGGTGTGTCACGCTTATGACCAGGGTCTCTTGGGTCAAGGTCAAGGTCACGAAACGATGTGTTTTTTTATTACGTGTCATGCGTAAGACATAGACCCCCTAGCTCCAAGGTCAATGTCACACTTAGAAGTCAAAGGTGTTCTTGTCTGGTCAATAACTATGTCATTTATCAAGGTATTTGAAAATAATTTGACACAAATGTTAACCATATTGAGAAGGTGTGTCACGCTTATGACCAGGGCATTTTGGGTTAAGGTCAAGGTCACGAAACGATGTGTTTTTTTATTACGTGTCATGCGCAAGACATAGACCCCTAGCTCCAAGGTCAATGTCACATTTAGAAGTCAAAGGTGTTCTTGTCTGGTCAATAACTCTGTCATTTAACAAGGGATTTGAAAATAATTTGACACAAATGTTAACAAGGGTCTCTTGGGTCAAGGTCAAGGTCACGAAACGATGTGTGTTTATTTTGCACAGACAACTGTAGCATTCTTGGGCATGCTTCGGGGGCATTTGCCAACAATAGTGGCAGTTCTTGTTTTCCCTTTTTCCTTCAATACTGCTTATTATTTTGGGGGTTATTTATTGTATGCCTATATTAGAACTTTAACTCATTATCACGTAATTCGGAAAACCCGGCCAAAACGGCGTCAGGCGTTAGCTGCTTGTTTTAGGTACCCAATTAATATATAGTTAAGCAGTGCATTTATAAATGCGTACTACCACTGAAAACTGGATATTTTTATTAGTGATTGGTTGGTCATGTGCAGAAGCTGACACGGGAACGGAGAAAATATGCAAAGTATATAAATTCTTTTAAAACCTGGAACGTTTCTACATGCATATCCACCAATAAGGCTACGCATTGATATTACACGATATGTGACCTATTGGATGTACGTACAATGGTTTAAATAGGGTTAGGTCTAACATAGGTTTAATAGCGTACATTCAATGCGTGCGTACACTCGGAGAGAATTAATGCTGGTATGTGTCAATAACAATACATCCATGATTTCTAAAACATTTGTTAAACGTAGACTTTGAACACATTTTTGTTATACTCGCTTCTAGTGATATGATTAAAACACGGCTCAAATCCCTTAAATAGAACAAAAGCACATGACAATATGAGAAAAAAATGAGATATTCGTTTACATTTTAAAGGTTGTAGTTCTTATTTTTTTTTTAGAAAAGATACTCTTCCCACTATGAGGAGTCATGGTTAAAGATGATTGAATTACTAATCAACCGTAGGCCCAGCTAGAAATTATGCATTACAGCATTTACCTGTCTTATAATTTGTGTTACACAATAAACTTCCTGTTTACGTGTAGTTGAATTAGGTTTTAGAAAGTCACGGGACATTTCGCAGATAAATGTTTAACTTCTTAATAATGTTTGATAATTATATAAGGAAACAGTTCGGTCAAATAATCTTAAAATTTTAGAATGTATGTTTAAGAAAAGTACCCCACCCTCATCGTAAAAGAGAACCTATTACTAATTACGCAGATAGATTGGTTCATTTTAAATGTTGATAACTTTCGGTTTTGTATGCTCATTTCGAGCTCAACATCATTCTTCTGTAGCCATGTGTCTAATACTGGTGTTGGCACTTCATCTTTCTTCACTAAGAATAAAACCGGAAACCGGAATGGGACATAAATCCTTAAACATTGACATTAGACCTGACTTGTTTTCGAGAAAAAAGGTCACGTAAAAGGAAAATGTCAACGGACACAAAAGTTAACAATGAGTGATAAAATTATGTTTAATACTCTTAAAACCTCTTAACATCAAAACAAAAAGAAAGAAATATAAACGAAAAAACAACAACAAAAAAACCCCAAAAAACAGTCATAAACGTATGATCATGTTTATGTTATAATTTGTTACGCATGAATGATAGACAAATATTCTATACCTTACCCAAAGTTTATTTTAATAGATTTATAGTGTCTATACGTTCTCCTACCCATGTATTAGCTGTATATTTTGCCTGCTGCACAGTGAAATGGAACATTTCCAAGATATTACTTTTAAAATAACCTTCACTGATATTCCTCATGACAGGTCGTGTCCCTCGCGCGAGAGACACTGGACCGATTTGGTCCTCTTATAAAAATATATATATATAATAAAAATATTATCATGATTTTCCTTAGGCCCAAGTACCTGTCAGTTTTACACCACGCTTACATTGAAGATAGGAAGAGTAAAAAAAGCTTTTAGAAAAAAGAAAATGTATTTCTTATACCATTTAAACATTTAAATACAGAATTTATGTAAAGGTTAGTGTTTATTTGTAAACATTTATTAAATTATATTGGTCTGGCCCGGCCTCAAATGCCTACCTACAAAGTAAAATGATAGAGATAGAAAATGAATTATAGAAAGTTATCTTTTCTAATCTAAGGTATTTTCTACTTCATGAAAACGTTGAAAATAGTAAAAATAATGATAAATTTCACTTTGTTTGCTTTGATGCTGACGTAATCTGGTCCATTTGCTGTGCAGCAGGCAGTTTACCAGAGCATCTTCAATTTGCTGTGATTCAGCTAGACTAAACGTGCCTTTAAATGCATTTCAAATATTGCAAAGTAGTGTTGCAACATGTTTTTATTACTCTTTTTGAATGTGTTTTTGTATTTGTGCGCTATTTGTTTAGTACTACATTATACTTATCATTGTGACAGCCATTGTTTTGACTAAAAATAGTATTGATATTAAAATATTGTGACGTAGACATTTTGCGTTTATTTACCCAGAATTCCAACATGAGTATTATCTCCACTGTGGCTGTGGCTGTGAGTATGTATACATGGGTGCTGTGTTTGATCAGCACCGTGTTGCCATACTGGACTTACCAGAACCTGGGGCACACAATTATACATGCAGGTCTATGGCGCACTTGTACAGTGCATGATGGTACTTCAGACTGCAAGAAACCCTCTGAAGGTGTGTATTAAGATGTGGTATTTTCCACTGTATGTGAACATTCTATATACTATATCTATAGCGCTTTTCCTTGTTGCAGAGGACACACATCCTCACCTCCAAGGACACCGATGACACATGATGTGTATAACAGACAATCTAATTATCAAATTAATTAGAAGATATCATAACTAAATATTGTTTGTGGATATTACCAGAACAGAACAGAACAGAACAGAACATATTTTATTACACATAAACTATGCAGTTGTTTGTGTTTTTCATTATTAAGTTTAAACATAAGATATATATAGAAACAATACGTGTTTACATAAAAACAAAAAATTACTTAACAAAGTTATGTGGGTGAAGTTACAAATCATTTAGGTGAATTTCAATTAAATATTTTTACAATAGTTACCTACCATTGCTTGAGTTGCAGGTTGGATTCATGCGGTCCAAGCCTTGATGATAATTAGCACGCTGGTATTATTTCTGTCCATGGTATGCGGATGCCTGAAACTGAAAGATGAATCAAGACGCAAGGTTGCTATTGTAGCCACGTTATCTGCAGTGTTTGGTGGTAAGTTACCATATCGTAGTCACAATTCACATTGCAATATCAGTTAAGGATGGTGATACGTCATAATGAGGCATATCAAATAAACTTGAGTGTTTTACTTCGAGATAACAGAAATTCGATTTAAAATGATATTTTATGCATGTGTTTTCGGGACGGGGCTTGAAAATGTCTGCGAGAATTTTGAGATACGCGAGTTCGAGGAATCAAGTTTCAACTATATCAGCGTTCCAAATGTTAACATGTACATAATTTTACTTTTTTGTCACACCAGATTGTTCCTAATTTCATGATTTATATATAATTGCTTTCAGGATGTTTGGTTGCAGCAGCTGTTATCGTATTTGGAGAGAAAGACAAACACAACAGTTCTAAATTTAGCGCTGGCTTCTGTCTGCCCATCATAACGGCAGTGACGGCATTTATAGCTGCTGTTCTGTTCGCTTTTTCAAGAAGGAACTCCGGATACACTCCTCTCGCTCCATAGCCTTAGATGAAAGAAAACGCTACTGAAGCTTTATTGAACATTCTTGATAGTACAAAAAAATCATAGTGCGTTTTTTTTTATAAATCTGTACATTATTAAAAGTCAATAGCAAGACTTGTAGACTAGAAGCTAAAATACATAAAGCACATCCATTACTTCCGCTGCTCAAACAGGCTTCTACAAGACGCCATTTGTATTCGTTAATTCTATATGTTTTTCTTAGCCAACAACTTTCACTATATGCCTGTCAATAACCTCTTTTAGGTCACTAATGGAATGCTGTGATAATAGTTGTCTAGTTGCGTTATGAAATAAAAACATTAGTTGCATGGTGATTTGTTAATTGCGTTCACATAATTAGTGAGAAAGACAAAATGCGAATGTTGTAACTGTATTTCCATTTTATACTTTTTTTGTGTCATTTTCGTGTGGTTTGATAATAAACAATATACCATATAAAAGTAATCTGTTTTTCCACAATCTGCAAAAACTTCGAGTAGTTCTGCTTTTAATTCATTGCTCCAACTATCCCGGGTTTTAACAGTGTCTTCCTAAGCAGTATACACATAAATTTGCTTTCGCAACCCCTCCCCACCGCCGCGACCCTCATCCCCCATACCAAATTAAGTTTTCATGTAAAGAAGAGTCGGTAAAATAGTATTTGCTGTTCGAAAATGGGTTTAAATTCAACTGATAAATGTTGCCCAGAACATATTTAGGTACGGTTAACTGGACCTTCTGAAAAGCATAGAATCTATTATCATGATATAAATTGGTATTACTGTTTGAGGATTGACGGCAACTTCTGAATCAGTAACCCAGTACGGCAGATGCATACCTGGAGTGTCTCTTTGTGTGTTTAACAAAATGGACAGCAACTATCATCCGACAACATGGTGACAATTTCCTCCCCAGATATATAAGGGGATACTTTGGGTCCGTATCTTTGAAGCATAGCATGTAGTCCCAATCCTTGACACTAGTTTACCTCCTCTGACGGTCCGTCTACAGTAATATCAAACTGAAATGAAATGAAGGTGATAATTACGCTACGAGATGAACTACATAGAATGCATCCAAGCAACATGATAGCACACGCAGCTTTGATCTTTTGTGTTAATGAAAAATGCAACACATGTCATAAAGAAGCCGCAAAATACATAGACAAGATGAAACAAACAGGCAACGAGAGCAAAAGAAACAAATAAAGAGGCACAGTAGGCCCGGAATTAGAACGAGTAGTGACAAAAACACCACTGGGTAGTGTAATCCGGTTATTGTGCTCAAACTGACACTCTTTCTTTCCGCTCTATTCCAAAGTTACAGGAAAATAACTACAAATTGTCGGAGCCAGACGAACTCCTTACACACGTTATGTTTATAAGCAGAATATCTAAGCAGAGAATTTCTCGTGAAAACATATATAACAAGAGCTGTCTCCGTAGGATGACACATGCCCCCGATGCACTTTGAATGAATAGTTATGGCCGATGTTAGAGTTTAGGACTTGACCTACGAGCTGGGTCTTCGCGCGAACTGTCTTACTGTGTACACTTCATGCAAGTATTTTAAAATCCATGCTGATGACGAAGATATGACCGACATGCCATCATCCATCTGAATGATCTTAAGTTAAGTTACTTGACGACTACACCTGTCTTGCTTGACACTGTCTTATTGTGGTACACATTCATGCCAAGTTATTGAAATCCACCATCGATGACAAAGTATGGACGACACGCCATAATGCATACCTTGCTAAACGTTTGAGCTACGGACCTGGTCTGCGCTGCACGTCGTCTTATTGGTACACATTCATGCCAAGTTATTTGAAAATCCATCCATCGATGACAAAGATATGGACCGGACACGCCATCAATGCACTATCCTTTAACGTCTAAGTGGCCTGACTTTGAGCATGACCTGGTCTTGCGCACTGCACGTCGTCTTTTGTACTTCATCCAAGTTATTTGAAAATCCATCTATCGATGACAAAGATATGGACGGACACGCCATCAATGCACTACCTTTAACGTCTAAGTGGACCTTGAACTTTGAGCTACGGACCTGGTCTTGCGCACTGCACGTCGTCTTACTGTGTACACATTCATGCCAAGTTATTTGAAAATCCATCCATCGTGACAAAGATATGGACCGGACACGAAAATTAGGGACGACCGACAGACGCAGACGGTTCAAACTAATCCTCCCTTCGGGGCATAAAAGAAACCCCAAAAACTAAAAAGAGGACTGTGAAGACAAAAATCAAAGCTGCTCTGATACAGTGGGCTTTCAGTGTTGGTTTAGTAGAATCTTCATGAAACCTGGAAACCTTGTTCATTGTACTCGTACTTGTTTCACTGAATCTTCAATTACCTTTTATGTCAAACCATGATTTATTCCTATTTTAGGCTACATTTATAGTTTCCTATTTAAAAGTTTATTAATATATAATAAGTAGTCTCGAACCTCTAGTATGACGTGATTTCTATCCACCAGAGTTTCGAATTATCTGCAAAAGAGTGCCCTTCAATGTAAAAGTAAGACGACACGACAACAATGTCTAATGACTGTCTTACTTTCTCAGTGTGTATGTGGCTTGAATTGAGATATGTAGGCCTTTACTGACGTAAATGTAGCATATAATATATTCGTAATATTCTGTCCGTTTTAGTTTAAAATCGGTTTTTTTGAAAACCGCTACATTTCTACGACCGATCTGAAAAGTAAGTTCCTATTTTACTCAATTGTTTTAATATAGTAAAAAAGTTTTTTTATGATGGGTAAATTAAGTGTGGCAGATATTTTTTGAAAGATTCCCCGTATACTTGGACTTACCAGAAATATTACATGATAACGGGCCATATTTTCAATTATTAGAATGTTATATGCAAGTGCCAGTTTTTTTCATATAAAGAACAGGCATTTCAATGAGCTTGAATTTCTTTTGATTTTCTATTTTGATGAGTTTGTTTAAAGATATATTAGACCGAAATTCTTATTTGAAAATATGAACAAATAAAAAATTACATCATAGTATCTATGTAAACATAACATTAAAATTTAGTACATACCCAATAAACATATAGTTAAGCAGTGCAGAAATATGTACTACCACTAAAATATTTATTTAATAAAATTAATAGCTTTAATATGACATTTTTGTGAATATACCTTTAAAAACACGGTTCATTTAAAAGACTTCCTACATTTTAAGTAATCGTCTAAAATTCAGCTATCACAAAGTTTAGGAAAGATGCACACTGGATATCTAGAATAACTCTCAGGCACATCATCTATAGTTTCGTTCCGCGCGAAGTATATCTTAATATTTTAAATACGATTAGGGACATGTACATTGCATTTTCTAGCTTCATATATTGCTTAAGTCATGCCATATTGATTTTCAAATTACCTTAGGCGTTGTGCATACACCCAACTTCCTTTTTCGTCACTTGACTTTTAGTCAAATACATAATTTATGGCAAAGTGAAAAAACAAAACATATTTTATTTTTGCTGTTGGCTCAGTCAAAATTATTTTGTCGTTCTTAATTAATGACATTTTAAAACTAGGTATGTGTCACTTGACGCCCAACGGCTTACACCTTCCACAGCTACTTTAAAAAGATGTTTATATACTGTTTTATACAAAGTACATCTATGACTCGTTGACAGCCTGCGTATACTGGTCGCTGCCTTGAAAATTGACATTAAATCGAAAAGAAAGCTGAAAGATACCCATATATATGGCGTATAACATACATCCGGATGTTTGTTTGGTATACATCCGGACTCCACGCATAAACGGAAAAGTATGGACAAATTAAACAGCACTGTCATTGATTATCAATAAATATAGATGAAACACGGAGACATGACATTTCAATTTATATATTATGGTCCATATCTATCAGAAATCGATGTAAATCCACACACCGAAACAAAGCCAGCCCGTTCCGCAAAGTGTTCGAGTTTCTAAGATTTTGTCTATCTATCCTAATGAATTGCCAGTTAAAGATGTCACCTTTTTTTTTTAAAAAAAAAGAAGATCTCTTTAAAAAGAAATAAAAGTTCAGCAGTGTGTCACAAAACCACATAAATTTTTAGTAAACATAACAACATCTTTAAAAAAATATCTGTCAAACATTTTTACGTTCTTTCCATAGAATTTGATACTTAAAATATTTCAAACGAGCTGTCCCCTTTTAAAGAATGACATTTGGGAGAAAAAGTAAACAATTGTCAAAAAACGTGTTTAACCTAGTTTGCAATGCATCAAAACGAAGACATGCAGTAACAGCATTTTAAAAATAGCGAGTTTTTATAGGCGTAGAACTTCCATAAGTGTGCCTTAATGCAGTCCCTTTCCAAAATTCAATACATATATGTTTAAATGACAATGTTTTGTAGATAATGAATATTCATATGCTTTATTTCTTAAACATGATTGGTATGTTCGAATTTCTTCTCTGAAACATGAACTAACTCTTAAACAGCAGCCACTAGAAGCGCATAGGTGATATTGTCGTATTACAGAAACTTTCGTTTTAGACGTCCTTCTGACAACAGCAGTCTTGCGGAAGCTTTCGTGATAGCAGTCCTCCAGACAATTGTCTTATTGTTGAAGCTTTCGTTTAAGCAGTCCTTCAGACAACTGTAGTATTGCGGAATTCAGTGTCGTATTGTGGAAGCTTTGTTTCAGCTATCCTCCAGACAATTGTCTTATTGCTGAAGCTTTCGTTTAAGCAGTCCTTCAGACAACTGTAGTATTGCGGAATTCAGTGTCGTATTGTGGAAGCTTTGTTTCAGCTGTCCTCCAGACAATTGTCTTATTGTGGAAACTTTCGTTTCAGCAGTCCTTCAGACAACTGTAGTACTGTGGAAGCTTTTGTTTCTGCAGTCCTCCAGACAACTGTAGTATTGCGGAATTCAGCAGTCCTCCAGACTACTGTCGTATTGCGGGAGCTTTCGTTTCAGCAGTCCTCCAGACAATTGTCTTACTGTGAAAGCTTTCGTTTCAGCAGTCCTCCAGACAATTGTCTTATTGTGGAAGCTTTCGTTTTAGTATTCCTCCAGACAACTGTAGTATTGCGGAAGCTTTCGTTTCAGCAGCCCTCCAGACAACTGTCGTATTGCGGAAACTTTCGTTTCAGCAATCCTCCGACAACTGTAGTAATGCGGAAGCTTTCGTTTCAGCAGTCTTCCAGATAATTGTTTTATTGTGAAAGCTTTCGTTTCAGCAGTCTCCAGACAATTGTTTATTGGGGAGTTTCGTTTCAGCATCTTCAGACATGTTTATTGGGAGCTTTCGTTTCAGCAGTCTTCCAGACAATTGTTTTATTGTGGAAGCTTTCGTTTAAGAAGTTCTCCAGACAACTGTATTATTATTATTATTATTATTATTATTATTTTATTATTTTTATTATTATATATACACATTATATAGCACTCTTTTCATCAGAAAATACGTTAAAAGTGCTTTACATAAAAAAAAACATTTATTATGTTCATAAATGGTAATTGAACTATATAGAAAGATTTAATTACATTACGGTTAATAATACCTAGCATTTAATTTAAGTAAGAGATCAAAACTATGAAACAAAATACATGTACAATATCGTAAAAGATTAATGACCTATCAAAGAACGGTTTAGAGCAGATAGAACGAAGATATCTTACATTTTGAACAGACAATAACAGTTGATGCCTGTGAATGCATCACGGCATGCAAACCGTCCGGGATGATTGGGTCAGTCCCCACCTAAACGGTCCGGAGAACATCCACGATACATCCCACAGAAAAAAAAGCACTGTCCATATTATTTTGTCACACTAGAGTTCTTGATTAGAATTGATTGGCCGGCAAAGTACCTACATTATTCTACCAGGTAATTAGTGAGATTAGTTCCCAAAGAAATGTATGAAATAATGCGTCTTTAGCGTTTTTTTTTGAAACTTTGCAAGGTCTTGCACTTTCTTATGCCAGATGGGAGGGCATTCCATAACCTCACAGCTACTGTCTGAAAGCTCCTGTAACCAAATCGCACTGTCCGACATTTGGGCACCACTAGTTTTAATGCATTATTTTGCGATCTCAAATTTCTGGATGGCGTATATATTTTCAACATGTTCACTACATAAGCTGGTGATTGACCTTCGAGTGCCTTATATGTATATGATAGAATTTTGTATTCTACCCTACACTGCACAGGAAGCCAGTGGAGTTCATGCAGCACAGGTGTTATATGGTCGTATCTAGATGTTTTGGTTACGATCCTAGCTGCCGTATTTTGGACATATTGCAGTTTGTTCATTGACTGTTTTGGACTTCCATATAGAAGAAAGTTGCAATAATCTAAACGTGATGTACAAGAGAGTTGATTAGAGATTTTGTTGCGTTTGCCGTTATATATTGTCTGATGTGACTAATTTGCCGTAACTGTGCTTAGGAATTCCTACACACACTATTCACATTATTTTATTATTATACCAGATTTATATAGCGCCCTTTTCGTGATAAACACGTTCAAAGGCGCTTTACATATAGCAAATGCAGCCACACAGGTCGCGAAATTCATCCTCTACTAGTACAGACACAGAGCGATATGGCCAGAGGGACAGAGTGAGATAAAGCCCCCAAAACAGAGAATATTTTAGATACAGACGTGTCCGGCTAACTTAGCCTAGCTCTTTGCGAATAGACAGTCTGGTTCTTTAACGTGTCCGGTGTATAGCACCGATACACGCGAAGTCGTCTTTCCTGAGAAGAACCAGTCCTTCAGGCAATTGTAGTATTGTGGAAGCTTTCGTTTCAGCAGTCCTTCAGACAACTGTAGTATTGTGGAAGTTTCGTTTCAGCAGCCCTCCAGACAACTGTAGTATTGCGGAAGCTTTCGTTTCAGCATGTCGTATTGCGGAAGCTTTCGTTTCTGTTCGCTATTCAGTCAGTAAATTTTCAGTGAACATCCCTTTGATAAACAAGTGGTGCTGCCCAAATTAAATGATGGACCGGTCCATTTTAGAAATTTAGCAGGGTAAAGGTTAAGAGGGGAAAGGAACTACCTGTACTTGTATAAAGGCAAGCTGAAAACAGGAAGTCTTGACCCTTGTTAGTTTGGCTATCTCAGTATATAAGACAACGATTGAATTTCAGTAAAATTTAATTTCTTGATAATAATTGTAAATGGGTTCTTTTTAACTCTTTTTTGCGTCACTTGATTTGGTTACACAAAACTGGAATTTCAGTTCCTCTGTCATGAAAGATATTTTATTTTAAACAAACTAATATGAAACTTGAATAAAACCGATCCATTACATTAATGTAAACTATTTATAAAGAAAAAACGGAACTGGCCAACAGGTATGTTAATATTGTAAAGTTAAAATCTGGGTCGTAGGTATATAGGTCTCTTCATAAAAGTCGCTAAATACTTGCACAGGTATAATTGCAAAAATATTGATTTTCATTTGTCAATGAATAAATTTGCCGACCGTGATACACACCCTATGAATGGCGGTAAATTGACGTTTGTTATAAACATAAATGTACATGTTGATGTTACTTCTTTCGGAATTATTTAAATAAACTGGTATAGAAAAATAGTCTAAGATAAGATTTACGTTAGATCATTGACATATATTTTTTGTCAATCTTTGAGGGGAGACGGTTGGGGGCAGGAGCATCCGTCTGTCTTTCTTGATAGATCTGTCACCGTAGATATAATGGAACACGTTCTGTGACACATTACACAATTGGTCAAACAATACAAATGGAAATGTTTGCTCGAAAGATATGATAGTATGGTTTTTATGCATTGATTTAAGAGGAACGTGAAAAATCCTCTCATAAATAAAAGTAGTCTGTATATCTTTGATGCCACGGTTTTTCTCCTTATTTCTCCTTACATTATACCTAGCTTATTTTGGTTTTTGATTGCTAAAACATTGCTTCACCCATTACTCACTGAGAACATAATTTACAGTAGCACAATCCTTCCGATTTTCATGCGCATTAACCGAGAATATGAATTAGTTCGGTAAAGACTGAACACCACTTCGTTATTTCATATAAAATCCACTTACTTCATAACGGTTTTTCGATATTTTCTAGCATATCAGATTTTCAGAGACTTCTATTCCCATAAAGAACTGTATCGCTACTTTAGAAAAACAAAAAGAAAAGGGAGTGTTAACTTTTATATAAGAAAACTAAAGTTCGTTAAATACAACCCGCTGAATTTACTCCTTTTCGCTTCTTCGAGACATGAAATTCTTACGCCGCCATTTTTACCTAGTATGCGAAAGGAACATGCCGAGTTCGACAGAATGCTAAGTGATACATACTGAAACGCGGTGGAGTAAAAGAAAACACGATGCTATTGAGAAAGGACACGAGGAAATGGAGAAAGATTAGCACTATTTATATTTGGACTACTTGTCATTTGATTTGGTAGTGATCTGCCTAAAACAGCTATTGCTACAATAGTTTCATCTAAACTATTGAATTTCCAATGTAATGTAACAGGAAACTGCATGTTAAACCATCTTTATGCTGAGCTGAGAGATATTTTAAACATAAAGCAAACATATTGTCTGTTCTGAAAACTTTCACGGTTTACAGCCATATCGATCCATTTCCGAACACTGTATCGAGACCTGCTGTAAACATATTTTCATTTAACCCGGGTGTGAAGTCGGGTGTGAAGCGATCATTATGTATAGGAGTGTTATTTTGATGAAAGTATCCGATGGGCTGTTTATAAATTAAGCTACAGTTTTTAAACCGGTTATATCATAAGAATGTAGGGAAAACACGATGTGCTGGGGTAGTCAATAACCCTGTAATATAACTTTGGATATTACATTGATACATATGAAAAAGATTAATGCCATCGAATAACATTACATGTAAATTGGATACTTTCGGTTAAGCGTTTAATCTTTATAAAAGTTCAAATTTCACCGGCGACTGCTCATAAATACAGCACAAATAAGGCGTGTGTGGTATTCGCAACTGGATTTTTATTATAAGTTTTATATTTATAAAGTTGGAGGATGGTAATTTTAGGTCAAGAACCCGCCATGTATGAATGCAGAGTGTTGTATATCGGAAGTGCTCCTCCTATAGAAACTCTTAAAGGATTGGACGCTCTGCAGGAGCCTTTAAAACAACGGTATCCGTCCAACCTTGAAGATGTGGAAGGAATCGATGCCAAACTTTGTGTTCTTCCGACAGCTCTGGAAATAACATACGTAGCTTCCGGTCAGGTTGTCCAGTTCCCATTGGATAGACTAAGCATTTGCGCAGGTGTCCGCGCTTGCAATGTTGTCGACGGTACAACGGGGGAAGAACGCCGGCAGTTTGTTCCTGTCAATACAGTTCAGGAAGAATCTAGGAACCCTGCAATATTTGCCGCCATTATCCGACGCAGTAAAGGCAGACAGATCGCAGAATGCCATATGTTCATTTGCAATAGTACAAGAGACGCTCTTCATCTTGTGAACGCTGCAGCAACAGCTAATATGACCTTCAAGAAACAAAGAGGTCAAAGGGTTGAGACATCCACGCAAGGCAATGACGTCATCGTTATTCGATCGGAAGTTGAAAACGGGCATCCTGGGGGAAATGTTGCAAATGGCGGTTACGAGACACAGACATATGGACAGACTGAACAAAATACAGTTCATGTCCAGTCCGGTGTAAGCCAAGTTGGATCACAGCATTTTCAAATACAACAGTCGAAAGTTGAAAGCCCAGAGCCTAACACTATCTATATTACCTTTGATAAAAGCAATTTAATACCTAGAGGTGATGATAGAATGGAAGTTAGACACACTGCTCGGCAATCGCGCAGAATAGAGGAATATGACAGACCAGAGTATATTGAAGCCCCGCAACTGGCTCCAGCTCCAACTCCAGCTCCAGCTCTGCGGCCTGTGCACGTACCGTATGTTGATGTTCCGACACCCCGTCATAATTACGCGCTCCGAACAATTGCTCCACCTCCGCCACCGCCGCAGCCATACATGATGCATAGGCCAATGCTTGTAAGACCACCCCCACCTCCTGCCCCAGTGATGATCCGACCGCCACAGAGACTTTACACCAAACGAGTTATTGCCCCTCCACCTCCACCACAGAGGTTCGTTTCTCAGCCACCTATGTTTGTTCGTTCCCGCGCACGTTCTGCCTCTCCGATCGGGCGGTACAATTCGGAAATACGCGTTTCGAAGAAAGGGGCATATCAACCGAAATGGGAAGGCATCGGGCGTCCGAAGAGTGATGTAGCTGCGCCACGAATGTCAAGGCGTGATATGTACGAACGTCAACCCCCACCTCCACAGTTCTTCCAACAGCCAGGGGCTCCAAGAGATATGTTCCTTAATGAGAGAGCTTTCTCTCACCGGATGCATGCGGATAACAGAATATCCCGAGAACATCATGGTCATCATTACCCGACGGCATACGAGTTACACGATGCCATGTTATATGATAGACCCATGACAAAATCCAATCCAAGATACAGTAGCTCCTCAAGCTCATCCGATGACGGCAATAGAAACACCCGGTTAAGAAGCTCCAGACGTTGACGGGCGTAATTTGACTTACGTAAGCCGTACCAATGATATATCCGAGTGTACCAATAAGTGAAGAACCTCTAAAATTATTCACAGTTTCTTAATACTTGTGTAAAGGAATAATATCCGTATAAAGGAGCAAAATAAGTTTATAGCGCGAGTTATGACGTGAGTTGACTTACGTAAGCCATACCAATGATACACTAACGGGTGTAGACTGTATCAGAAAATAACCAACCTCCAAAATTATTCAAGTGCTATCTTTATATATGTGTAAAGGATTAATGTCCACACAAAGGAGTGAAATAAGTTTATAATAGATCGGTGACGTTGATTGACTTACGTAAGCCATACCAGTGATAGAGTGAGACCCTGCTAAATCATTCACAGTGCTGTCGTTTATACATGTGTAAAGGATAAATATCCGTATAAAGGAGTGAAATATTTTTATAGCTGCAAGTTATTTGTAATAGATGGGTGTGTTTAGCCAACCATAAAGATGTCATTGATAAAACTGTTCGTCAGCCCTGCAGAAACATTAAAACGCTACGTAATCGGTACATAGACACATTTCTTTCGTCGGTGAAGAAATTTTTTTTTTGTTGTTCACAAAAACGTGAAACTCGATCTGCAAGGTTAAATCTAATATATCATGAATGTAAAGAAATTCTGATAACCGTGCTAAAAGTATATTTTCTGTAATGTATATCGTTTTTATGAAAGTATATAATCCAAAGATTGGGTTGGCTGATATTGTGTTTTTATCCTAAATTGTAGTAACACTGAATTACCTTACCTTGAATCACCAACTTGACGCTGAAGAAAAAGGTTTTTATTCCATATAAAATGTACAACTGCATAACAACTGTAAGAACAAATGCTTTGATACTTTAGGAACTTCGAAGCTACTTTCATATGACGAATATGCTGATTTTGTATTGTTATCAAACTGTGAAGATATTCTGTATGTTGTCATGGATGCCTGAATTTTCGAGCTGTTCCGCATGCAAGTAACCCATCATTCGGATAGATGACAAAATCAAGAGGTCACCCTTGACAACATTTGAAATTATGACATCTTCTGTAGCATTTGAAATTATGGCATTCTAGCATTTGAAATTATCACATTCTAGCATTTGAAATTATCACATCCATAGCATTTGAATTATGGCATTCTAGCATATGATATTTTGACATTCTGTGATTTGAAATTATGACATATTCTATACCCTTTTTTAATTATGACATATTCCATAGCATTTTAAACTATGACATTCTAGCATTTGAAGTTATCTCATTCCAGCATTTGATATTATCTCATTCTAGCATTTGATATTATCTCATTCTAGCATTTGATATTTGATATTTTTTCATTCTAGCATTTGATATTATCTCATTCTAGCATTTGATATTTGATATTATCTCATTCTAGCATTTGATATTATCTCATTCTAGCATTTGATATTATGACGTATTCTATGCCATTCATGTAAAATTTTAACGTATTCTGTATGTCATTCTAGCATTTGAAACTCTGACATTCTAGACATATTCTTATACCATTTAAAGTTTTGACATGTTCTATGGCATATCAAATTATGATATTCAAGGATTTGAAATGACGAAATATTCTATAGCTTTCGAAATATTTTATAGCATGCGAGATTATGACAAAAGCTTCTGTAAGTGCTGGTTTTTTTTTTCGCACGCATGAAACACTGTTAAACATTAAACGTTATTGTTATAACTGAATTATTTTTGTATCGGGCAATAGCTATTTTCAATGTAAATATATTTTAACTATGGACAATATGTTCACGTTATATTTGACAGTGTATCAGTCAGTGAATGGTCCTGCAAATGGAAACTTAGATTGAAATTTGGAATATTTTAGCGTGCAGATGTTGATGTTAATACTGGCTTATTCAACAGAAAAGAAAAAATATGTAAAGAATAATACTACATATCACTGTCCTCCAGTAACTGATGTTGAACTTCATAAACACTTTTTTTGAGAAAATAAATCCGTCTCTATGACAACGTTTCGGCTCGGGGCCTTTATCTATAAAATCTGTAAAAAGATCCTCCGGAAGCACAGAATGCAACCAAGCAAAATAATAGCAGACTCAGTTTGATTGACTCTGTTCATGAGAGGTAACGAAATATGCAACACCTCTCACGCCCCCTAGCACCGGCTAAACGGAATTCTGTTACAAATAATTGAGTGCATTCCATAAGTCTCGTGCACAAAACGATGCAAACATATTATAAAGTGTTGGCAAAAAAAATGGACTCCATTGAATGACCTTGTATTAGCAAGCAGCTCGTATTATATATTACGATATTACTTCTTTACCCGGTTCTACGACAATATCCTATACACGTTTGATAATAAATAATAGACAAAACTCTCTGATTTGTATAATACGGTGTCAGTTTCCAAAAACATCGCTTTACAATTTTCTTGCAGCTTTAAAACCCAACACAAAGGATTTATTTTCTAAAAAGACTATAAATACGAAATCTCGTCGTTTAAGGGGAGGAAGTTTAAAATGTTTCGACAACATTCTTTCAGATACATGATAAATGAGATAAATGAAAGATGATGTACCGGAGTATATATGTAAGAAATTACGGCCTAGAACCCAGTTGTAAATACAAAATCTCCTGTTCCCTGTAGTTCGGGTATATGCTACACCAAGGTCATAGATATTGGGGTATACAAGCATTTTGTCCCAACAAGGAAATGAATTTAAGTACATGCCACGGAATTTTAATCGGATTATGGCGACCGCAGTTTGAAAGGACACCTATAGAAGCAACGTTTGAAATATTTACCATGTATATATAGCATATATAATACATATACAAGGCGGGCTTAGTGTACATTGTGTTTATTGATATTTTCGTTAAATGCTTAAGCTTCAAGGAGAACCAGTTATTGACTGTTGAAACAGGTCGCTTGAAACTAATTTGGTTCTTAAAGTTTATATATTTAGATTGAAGAGGGTATTATACATTGAGTAAAATTTCTGCCGACTATGTTGACATTGTTTGTGTTTAGTTTGTTGAGAGAAAAGTCATAATTAAAAACGAAATATATATAATTCATCTATTAAATTTTCAATATATCCCAGGCTTGTTGTAAACAAAAAATTTTGTAAAAGAAAAGTGTGCTCCTTTTGTAAGGACTAGTTGAATTTTTGTCGAGAAACTTTAAACTTCCATCGTTTGCACTTTTTTTATGTTCAATGAATTTTAAGAATACTCTCGGTGAAAATCTAACATATGTTAATATGTTAGAGATTTTCACTGGGGGTATTCTTAAAATATGTTTCTATGCTGGTTCCCCAACCAAGTGTTATTATAAGTATATACTTGATAAACATACAATTGCCTAAAACGTGATAGTAGTATAATAACAATTGTATTACATTTACAGAAGATTTGCATTGACAAATACACATGTTTAACTGAAATTCAATTCAGGTGCATGTTTTTGAAATTAATTTTACCTACCTTGGTACACACATATTTAAAACTTGTTTAACTTTAGTGTTGCATTTACTGGTAAATTCGTACACATTAAAGGTGGTGGTATGGGGTAATCATAAAATAAAGCAATATAAAAGACGTTAGAATAGGAATCTAACTCCATGTAAACCTTAAATAAATCTGTCAGAATATGCGTAAAAGGTCAGAAAATGATTGACTACCTTAAAATAGAGACACTCTCATATTCATAAGTCAAAAGTTCATTAACCAAACACGTCCTCTCATATCCCATTTTATTTGATAATTTGAAACAACATAATTATACCCCCATCAAACATGTTGCGGTGGGAGGGGGGTAAGGGGGCTAGGAGTCAGTTTTGTCGCGTCCCGAAATCTATATCTCAGTTATTACTAAATGGATTTGATTTAAACTTAAAATAGATGTTCCACCTTTTCAACAATATCATGTGACACAAGGTGCATAACTCGACACCATTTTTTTAATAATTATGCTCCCTTTTACTTAGAATTTAAGGTTAATTTTGATGCATTTTCACTATATCTCAGTTATTACGAAATGCATTTGTTTCAGACTTGAAGAAGTTGTTCCACATCGTCACCCACATCATATGACACAAGGTACATAACTCTTGCACCAATATTTCCAGAATTATGCCCCCTTTTTGCTTAGAATTATACTTATATAGTGTTTTGATACATTTGATCTGTAACTCTCTTATTATTTGATATTTTTTAAAACAGACTCAAGCTATTGTGCAATATTCATCCACCATTGGAATCATTAAACACTCCAGTGACAGTTCTTGACAGATTTAAATGTTTTTGGTACACAGGTGTAACATCATAAAATACAGGTCAAGTTCGATTTAAATTGCACTGTTCTTGTGGCCATGTCTTTCTTATGGTTGCCATTCTTCTGTGACAAGTCCCTATCGTGTGGGTATTCGTCACTCCTGTGACAGTTCTAGTTTGTAAATGTTATTTTGACTACTACGAATAACTTTTAGTGTATCTTAATGTCAAACAAGGTGGCAAACGTGAGCACATTTTTCACAGAGGTGCATGCGCAGATACTTTGTCTTAGTGTAGGCGAGGTTTGTGCGGAATGGGCTAAAAGTGCATACGCCGTATCGAAATACCTGATCTATGGCAGTTTAAATTTTGTGACTTTTGCTTTCAAGGTGATTGTATTTAATCAACGTCCCTTTTCAATAATTTTTTCTCAATAAAGCAGACGAACAATGGTTGTTAATATTTGTAAAAAATATATAGTTTCCTCCTTTGAGTGTCACCAGAGCACTGAATCAATTTCAAATTTTCTTTTTTCACGAGAATTTTTAAATAACCGTGATCATACGGACTTTATGATTGTACTGATTCAGACACCGATTAAGGTACATAAATTTGACGAGATATTTATGTTTGTGTGTTCATAAAATTGTTACTATTATGTGCTTTCGTGCGTATGTTTTACGTAGTTTGGGTAATTATACCCTTTTTATCTGTAACAAAATCTGCCCATTTCTCTCCGCTCATGCGCGACTGATGTATGTGGTGAATGACATTATAGTGAAAACTCCCTATATGTATGAAATTGGTGATAACGAACATACACACGTATTTATAGCTGTCGAAATTCAAATACATGTATACGTTTTTTCACACACCCTCAAAGTGGGTAACATCTCCTACAGCTGATGTCATTTGGTCGACGGGATATAAAAACAAGGAGCTAAATATAATACGAAATTTCGTTTCAAACTTTTGACTTTAAAGTAGAATTATGCGCATTTTTTCAAGTAAAAATCCAGCTGAAAAAGATGTGTATGTAAAAAAGATGGAGGAAATTACAGCTTTTAACCTTGTTACCAGTACAAAATAATAAGTTTCCAAATATGACTTTTCTTATTTTGACTGGGGCAGTCTTTTTAAGGAAAGTCAAACTGTATGCAGGAGTTGCTTCCCTTCAGCTTTGGAAATCTCTACCTATATAGGTAAGGGAGATCACTGCGTCGGAGACTGAAGAAAAGAACTATTATTTTATAGGTCCGATTTCTTTATTTCTAAAGCATCAACTTCAAATACGTATGCGGCATTATCGTTAAATAAACATTTAAATGCACAGCAACCGAAATTTTTTTAAACATTCACTAAAAACACTATGTGCAATAAGATGCGCATAATGCCACTTTAAAATTAAGATGACACGTTGATATCTCTTATTAAATTCATTTATTTATTTTGTTGGGTCGCACCGACACAATTATAGGTCATATGGCGACTTTCCAGCTTTGATGGTTGAGGAAAACCCCAGGTGCCCCTCCGTGCAAATTTCATCACAAGCGGGTACATGGGCAAAACCATCGACCTTCCGTAAGCCAGCTGGATGGCTTCCTCATGAAGAGTTCAACACCCCGAGTGAGGCTGGAACACATATCGATGAGGGGCAAGTGATTTGAAGTCAGCGACCTTAACCACTCGGCCACGGAGCCCACCACCCCCAACTTATTAAAGGACAATTGCGGACCTGAAGTGGCTATAGCACAAGTAAACTTATATAGCCCCAGTGCTAATATAGGTTTAGGAATGCTGATAACCCCACATAAGGAACGTCATGGCCTTTTGATAAGTTGTTTATTATATACCTTAATACAACTGATTGAACTAAATTAATTATATAAAAATATCAACGTTAACGACTTTTTATTGCGACGACACAGGTAAATTGACGTCACTCATGCATAGCGGGTCAATAAGCGGTTATAGGTCAAACTAGCATAAATAGTTTTCTCTATCATATATTCTGTATAAAACTGACATATTTAAAGAGCTACCAAAGATAGATTTACCTATTTCAGAGAACAATTTTTAATCCTTACCTCATTTTAAAGAATTATGATAAAACTGACATAAAATGAAGAGAAAAGTAGGGGTCATGTATCTTCTAAGAGAGAGAGTTCTCTTATCGCATTTGCTTACTGTAAAATCACATCAAAATCACACTGCTGTGACCTGGAAGTACTACTCATACTAAAATTGAGTTTCACTTCACCAAATACAACCTCCTCTCCCATTTTTTTCTACCAAAATGTCAAAAATACATCCACAATGAAATTTAAATAGAAACCAGCTTTAATTTAGACCTTAAGTGAAAAATTAGTGTTCAAAAACCTGTCCGCCATTATTAGACCAGATGGCTCCCACACTGGTGCTGGCTCGTCTCGACGAGACAGTATTACGATAGGATTTTACTATTAAATCTACCTAAAAGGCAGAACATCTCCTAAACCTGGCTCTCAGCCTTTTACTTTCATTACAAATGCAAGCCAGCAACCAAGAAAACAAAATAGCGTTTCCTTTACGAGAAGTGTCCAATCGAAAGCAGGCTTACAAAAAGTGACTTCTTCAAAGCTAAAGACCTCTAACTGGTGCTGCATTATAAAATTTATTGTCAAAAAAAGAGAAATATTATTAAGAACGTTTGCTTTTTATACTAGGAAGTTTTATGTCCAACATTGACCTTAATTGTGGCTCTAAACGTTGTTCAATACACCATTTGAACAATCTTTGTAGATGTCCAATGTAATGTATAGTGGCTCTAAATGTTGTTCCAGGCATCCAGTTTGAAAATCTTTGTAGATGCTCACTAGCCAATGTAATGTATAGTGGTTCTAAATGTTGTTCCCTGGATCCAATCTGAACAATGTTTTGTAGATGTCCTCTAGCCAATAAAATGTATAATTGCTCTCAATGTTGTTCCGCGGATCCAGTTTGAATAATCTTTGTAGACGTCCACTAGCCAATGTAATGTATAGCGGCTCTAATGTTGTTCCAGGAATCAGGAGTGAACCATCTTTGTAGATGTTCACTAGCCAATGTAATGTATAGCGGCTCTAAATGTTGTTCCATGCATCCAGTTTGAACAAGCTTTGTAGATGTTCACGCCAATGTAATGTATAGCGGCTCTAAATGTTGTTCCAGGCATCCAGTTTGAACAATCTTTGTAGATGTCCTCTAGCCAATGTAATGCACCTATAGTGGCTCTAAATGTTATTCCACGGATCCAGAGTGAACTACCTTAAGTTTGTAGATGTCAACTAGCCAATGTAATGTATAGCGGCTCTGAATGTTGTTCCAGGCATCCGGTTTGAACAATCTATGCAGACGTTCACTAACCAGTGTAAAATAAAATGGCTCTAAATGTTGTTCCACGGATCCAGTCTGAACAGTCTTTGTAGATGTCCACTAGCCAATGTAATGTATAGTGGCTCTGAATGTTGTTCCAGGCATCCGGTTTGAACAATCTTTGCAGATGTTAACTAGCCAATGTAATGTATAGTGGCTCTGAATGTTGTTCCAGGCATCCGGTTTGAACAATCTTTGCAGATGTTAACTAGCCAATGTAATGTATAGCGACTCAAACTGTTGTTCCAGGCATCCGGTTTGAACAATCTTTGCAGATGTTAACTAGCCAATGTAAAATAAAATGGCTCTAAATGTTGTTCCACGGATCCAGTTTGAACAATCTTTGTACATGTCCACTAGCCAATGTAATGTATAGCGGCTCAAACTGTTGTTCCAGGCATCCGGTTTGAACAATCTTTGCTGATGTTAACTAGCCAATGTAATGTATAGCGGCTCTAAATGTTGTTTCATGTATCCAATTTGAACAGTTTGTAGATGTCCTCTTGCCAATGTTAATATTTATAGTGGCTCTAAATACTGTTCCACGGATCCAGTTTGAACAATGTATGTAGATGTCCTCTAGCCAATGTAATGTATAGCGGCTCTAAATATTGTTCCAGATTGAACAACCTTTGTAGATGTTCTCTAGCAAATGTAATGTATAGCGGCTCTAGACGTTTTTCCAGGCATCCAGTTTGAACAATATTTTTAGATGTCCCTTAGCCAATGTAATGTATAGCGGCTCTAAATGTTGTTCCAGGCATCCAGTTTGAACAGTACTCTTTGTAGATGCCCACTAGCCAATGTAATGTATAGCGGCTCTAAATGTTGTTCCAGGCATCCAGTTTGAACAGTACTCTTTGTAGATGTCCCTTAGCCAATGTAATGTATAGCGGCTCTAAATGTTGTTCCAGGCATCCAGTTTGAACAGTACTCTTTGTAGATGCCCACTAGCCAATGTAATGTATAGCGGCTCTAAATGTTGTTCCAGGCATCCAGTTTGAACAGTACTCTTTGTAGATGCCCACTAACCAATGTAATGTATAGCGGCCCTAAATGTTGTTCGAAGACTCCAGTTTGAGCAATTTTTGTAGATATCTTTTAGCCAATGTAGTGATGGCATGGCACTAAATGTAATGTATAGCGGCTCTAAATGTTGTTCCAGGCATCCAGTTTATAAATGTTGTTCGAAGACTCCAGTTTGAACAATCCTTGTAGATGTCTTTTAGCCAGTGTAGTGATGGCACTAAATGTTGTTCCAGGCATCCAGTTTGAACTATCCTTGTATTATTATTATTATTATTATTATTATACCAGATTTATATAACGCCCTTTTCGTGATCAATTTCACGTTCAAAGGCGCTTTACATAGTTGTATATGTCAACTAGCCAATGTAATGTATAGTGGCTCTAAATGTTTTTCCAGGCATCCAGTTTGAACAGTACTCTTTGTAGATGTCCCTTAGCCAATGTTACCAAATGTTAATAGCGGCTCTTAAATGTATTGTTCCAGGCATCCAGTTTGAACAGTACTCTTTGTAGATGCCCACTAGCCAATGTAATGTATAGCGGCTCTAAATGTTGTTCCAGGCATCCAGTTTGAACAGTACTCTTTGTAGATGCCCACTAACCAATGTAATGTATAGCGGCCCTAAATGTTGTTCGAAGACTCCAGTTTGAACAATTTTTGTAGATATCTTTTAGCCAATGTAGTGATGGCATGGCACTAAATGTAATGTATAGCGGCTCTAAATGTTGTTCCAGGCATCCAGTTTATAAATGTTGTTCGAAGACTCCAGTTTGAACAATCCTTGTAGATGTCTTTTAGCCAGTGTAGTGATGGCACTAAATGTTGTTCCAGGCATCCAGTTTGAACTATCCTTGTATTATTATTATTATTATTATTATTATTATTATACCAGGTTTATATAACGCTCTTTTCGTGATCAATTTCACGTTCAAAGGCGCTTTACATAGTTGTATATGTCAACTAGCCAATGTAATGTATAGTGGCTCTAAATTTTGTTCCATGCATCCAGTTTGGACAATCTTTGTAGATGTTCACTAGCCAATGTAATGTATAGTGGCTCTAAATGTTGTTCCAGGGATCCTGTTTGAACAATCTTTGTAGTTGTTCACTAGCTAATGTAATGTAATGTATACACTCATAGACATTTATAATCGGTCACCTATGATTTTCATACATTTCTTTAAGAATACGCTGAAAATAAAACAATTAAGTATACCATCAATTTATTTAATATCTTAATAGCAATATGGCCAGTTTCATTTCATTCGAACATTTGAGATTATATAACAACAACATTCAAAGTCACACTTTCAATCAATATCTCGTATGTCCGCTGTTCGCATTAATAACTCCACGACAACGGCTGCGCATTAAAATGACGTATTTCTGAATGTCACCTTGTGCGATATTCTGCCACTTGTTAATGGCGTCATTTTCAAGATCATGTAGATTCAATTGCTGTGGCAAACGTCAGATTGTTCTTTTGAGCAACCCCTAAATGATACTAATTCGATAAAGAGAAAATGTGACTTTGAAAAATGTGGGAGTTGTTATTTAAACTGTTGTTGTTACCAAGTCTCAACTGTTCTAATGAAATAAAACTGGCCATAATGTTCTTAAAATATTTAATAAATTGATGGTATACTTTACTGTTTTATTTTCAGCGTATTCTTAAAGAAATATATGAAAATCATAGTAGGTGACCGATATAAATGTCTATGAGTGTAGTGGCCCTAAATGTTGTCCCAGGCACCCAGTTTGAACAATATTTGTAGATATCCACTAGCCAATGTAATGTATGGTAGCTCTTAATGTTGTTTCATGGATCCAGTTTGAGCAATCTTTGTCCACTAGCTAATGCAATTTATGATGGCTCTAAACGCTGTTCCTGGGATCCAGTTTAAAAATCTTTGTAGATGTCCATTAGCTAATGTAATGCATGGTGGCTCTAACTGTTGTCCCAGGCATCCAGTTTGAAAATCTTTGTAGATTTCCACTAGCCGATGCAATGCATGGTGGCTCTAACTGTTGTCCCAGGAGTCCAGACTGAACAATCTTTGTAGATGTCCACTAGCCGATGCAATGCATTGTGGCTCTAAACGCTGTTCCAACAATCTTTGTTGATGTCAATAGCCGATGCAATGCATGGTGGCGGCTCTAAACGCTGTTCCAAGGACCCAGTTTGAACAATCTTTGTAGATGTCCACTAGCCACTAGCCAATGTCATGCATGGTTGCTCTAAACGTTGTTCCTTGGATCTAGTTTGAACAATCTTTGTAGATGTCCACTAGCTCATGTAATGCATCGGGGCTCTGAACGCTTGTCCGGGGATCTAGTTTGAACATATTTTTTTTAGATTTCCACTAGCCAATGTAATGTATGTTGGCTCTAATTAGTGTCACAGAAAGAACCAGTTTGAACAATCTTTGTAGATGTCCATAAGACAATGTTACGCGTAAAATATTGCACATTTGTACAATATCTTGATTTAAAGAAAACAATTAAGACACTTATCATAGTTGCACCTGCATTTGGCCCTTGGGACCCACCTTGGACTAACATACGCGAGACAAAGTGTCTAATAAACTGGTTTGTGATTATTGCGATGCTATCCCTGGCTTTAATTTAAGCTGTTTTAACGCATTATCTGCTTGCGTTTACGCTCGCAACTCTTGACCCGTATCATTTTTATCCAGCAAGTGTTATCTCTCTTTTGATGGCAACATATGCCCTCAATAGATGACGTCACGAAACAGTCTCAGTAAATAATGTGTATATACCTTTGAGTCTGCTACCCCTGAGTCCACATTTATGAAAAATATAAATAGAGCGGGGTACTATCAGTCTGTTAGCAAACTATGCTTCTAAGCAAGTGACTTAACAATTCATAATGCCTGCACATTATTGACAAGTAAAATTAATGTTAGTATTTGTTTCATTTTAACCATCCAGTAACTATGCTGCAATATAGCTCATTAGGGTAAAATGCAGATAACAATTTGTTTTGTGAGTTCGAATCCTCATGAGGACTTTTTTAGAATTTTTTTAACATTTTTCCTATTCGTTTTCATTTTTTGGTCTCACATTTTCGTTTCTTTCTTTGATGGTTTGTATTTGCATGTATATCGTTACCCAACATAATAAATTATTATGTTCATTATTCGCTTAAGTGCATGCATGCATGCATTTAATTAATGTCATCTTTGATATGATGCTAAACTTTTCTCATCTGCGTATCGGCTTTAGATATTTCTCTGTCGTGTTGTCACAAAGCACATGAATAAATCTTTTTTTTTTCTGCAAAAAAAAAAAAAAAAAAAAATCCATATTGATGCTGAGTTTTGAACCTGTTTAACATGACCAGTATGCTTTACCTCTGAGCTAAATTGTAATTTGTACGAAAATTAAAAATATTTAGATTTTAACATGCTAGAAAAATGTTGAATTCCCTATGTTCCATTTTAATCTATTTATAGTCATGTTTGTAAATATCAAGTTATCGTTGGGGCGTAGTAGGAGACATTTCTTACCCCTCACCTCAGCAAGACGTCCGTCAATAACTTCACGTGCTTATTTATTTATTTAATAATTATTTATTATTTATGTAGTCAAGAACGCAGGCCAAGATCCTGGAACATTGTATTAGAAAATTACAGAATAAATATAATCAAGCGACAACCGTTTTGTGTTCAGGTGAGCTATATAGGGCCATCAAGATCCTCTTGTTTATAATTTATTTGAAATTTAGTTTACATTCTGATTAAAATCGCATATGTGTTTATTCTCTCATCACTTCTTATATATCATCCGATAATCAAATGAACGCTATTTTACCTTTTATTTAGAGCGTCAATTTTCTAGCTACATTCCATTTACATTTTTTCTCTATAAACCACGTATTTTGATATAATACTATGTACCGTTACACCATTCATTTATGTCATAATTAAAATTTACTGCATCAAAAAATGACAATTGTCATACACAAGTTGATTAATAAAGGTAGTCCACGGGGTTTTCCGCTACATAAATAGAATACATCAGGTGTGCAGATCGATTGTATCTGTAAACAATTGGTAATCGATAACAAACTGTTATTACTGCATTTTTATACAATGTACCGGAAAGAATACTTGCGTATAGAAATTGTGTTATAAAAGCGTTGAATGGAATTGAAATAGGATAATATGATTACCAAAAACTTTAATAACGCGTTTTAAAATACCCCAAATTTGCCTCAAGCCGCAGCGAAGCAATAATGATAATTTTAGAAATACAAAAGAACAAAACCGGTTTTGAAAGACAATCTCTGCGCATGGCTGCTCGCGCGATCAAAGTAGCTTATATTTACATACAAATCTATACACGGTATGGGATCGTAATTTCACAGGATTGATTAACAAAATTCTACGGTTCAAAAAGTTGATATAGTTGAATAATTTTATATTTTGTGCTACAGTGATGCTCGGGAACTGGGCCAGGTAGATTTTGTGAAAGATACAATGTATGAAAATCGGGTTACAAGTGACAGATTGGAAAATTAACGGTTGACAGTATCATACATGGACGCACTTGTGGCATTCAACAATTTCAGTCTCGAATTTCGTCTATTTGAGAACGAGGTTGATCAAATGATACGGCATTTTCTCGGGTACTTTTGGTGAAAAACAAAATATCGATCTTTGATTTAAACGTGTAAAGGTCGATTTCTTTTACGGTATGTAACAAAATCAGTTTGAATTGTGGTATTCAACGGATTAATAGAGAGGAATAGTTTCGGTATTTAGAAACAGCTTAAGGTTTGGACAGAACGTTTAAAACTTCCGGATTAATGAGGAAACTATAATTTCAAGGAAATCAAAATGGTTATTTTAAACAATCATAGCCCTATGGCTAAAATGCGAGTGTTGTACATAGGGAGCGCCGTTCCCATGGAAACGACGGCAGGTCTAGAAGCCATACAGGGGCCACTGAAAGAACGGTACCCAACGGACGATGGACAAGAAATTGAAGGTATTGACGCTATAATATCTATAACTAATGACAATATCCAGATGCAGTATGTGAATGAACCTGATCATATCGTCCAGTTTCCCATTTCTTCATTAACTCTCTGTGCTGCGGTCAGGTGTGTGTCCACTGTTAACACGGCAACCGGTGAAAAAGGTGCAAAGTTCGTGTCTCTAAATGATCCATTAGCAGGCGGAGAAAATTCAAACCGACCGGCAATATTCACCGCAATGACACGTCGAACACAAGGAAGGAAAGTGTTAGAATGCCACGGTTTTATTTGTGCTTCGCCAAAGGATGCACTGAACTTAGTCAAATGTGCTTCAATTGCCGGTAAGAACTATAAACAAAACGGGACAATAAAATCAAATAAGCCCACATACCAAACCGCTAACACTAACGGTACAACTGATCCACTCCTTGATGCTGGATCGACTTTAAATCGTTTGTCAAATGGATCAGCATTCACAGCACCTTCAAATGTACAAAATGGGATGACCAACGGTACCTCAATGAGACTCATACCGGCTGAGCCAATAACACATGTGGCCGCCGGTCCTGAATTCTTTGAACCGGTATCAACCCAGGGCTATTTCTACAGCAGTAACAATGCAGAAGTAAAGAAGTACAATATTGCGAAACTTGGTCGAGATCGTAATAAAGAAAATATAGATGTTATTCAGTCTGCACCAAGTGAGCGACAGGCACCGACAGTAATACAGACAAATGGATACACGCCTACGCCTTCACCACGACCAACCCAACCAAGGGTAATACCAGCACCTCAGCCTGTTTACGTTCGTCTTCCACGTCAACAGTACGCGGTCCGACCCTCGATGCCACCACCGCCACCTATGCCTATGTTCTACGGACCTCCTCCACCACCTATGTACGCTAGACCAAGGTTCTTCTCCCCACCGCCACCAAGACTCCGACCTCAAACATACATGATGCCACCCGGAGCTCCGCCACCAATGATGGCTCCGCCGATATATATTCGTCGCCCAAGAGGTGGTTCTGCGGGAAGTAGGTCAAGGTCAAATTCTTCCGATTCACGTCGGTCACGAGATTCAAGGTCAAAAACACCTACAGGTCAGGTAAATGGCGATGAAACGCAACCAAAAAGGATACCAAACGCAGACGAATCAAGTGAGGACTCTGAAATCAGGGTCTTGAATCGACAGAGGCCTTCAACTCCGCCCACAGATTACGACGACAGACGTAAAGGAGAACGCTTGAGCCGACGGGATGCTTATGAGGTAAAATATGGAGTTCAGCCCGCACCATATAGATACGGTCCACCTCCAGATGTTGTCCCACCGTACGGCTATGATTACTATGTCCAACCTCCAAGGCACGGCGGTTATGCGCCCTTCACAATGTATAATCCTCATGCCCGGTCAAGGTCAATGCCAGGTTACGATCAGCAGCGTTCAAAGTCACCAAAAAGGAAGAAGGGAAGGAAAAAGAATAAAAAAGTTAAGAAAAGTAAACAACCCAAACCGAAGCCACAGTATATGTATTATCCGAGAGAGGGATTAAGACGACAACCGGTACACAGTGATGTTTCAACGGATAGTTTTGCTGGTTACCATTCTGAAATTCCGAGAGGTAGCCGTAGGGAAGAGCCCTCAAGCGGGTACCAGTTCTATCCCCCACGTGACTTTAGACGGGACGAAAACCAGTATATGAATGAAAGAAACTTTTCTAAAAGTATTAAAGAGGAAACTCGGCGGTCACGTGATTCCAAGGCTTATCCGACGGCATACGAGTTGAATGATGAACTAAATCGTGGAGGGACCGACAGAAATGAAGATGCCGATTTCACCATGTATTAGGTATGTACCATTATTGCAGTTCAGAGGTGAAGGTCGATCTGAAAAACTAAATACCTGACCATAACAATTAAGGACAATATATGTCCAGCTAGTCCGTTAATGGGATTATCAAAATTAAGTCTAGCAGTCCATGCAGATATTCTAACGGCCTGCGTTAAACTATTTCATTTGAATCCATTTGGCTTGCGGAAGGTCGGTGGTACCAAGGTACCCGCCTGTGATGAAATAATGCACGGATGGGCACTTGGGGACGTCCTCCACCATCAAAAGCTGAAAAGTCGCCATATGACCTATAATTGTGTCGGTGTGACGTTATATCTATTCTAACAAAAAATATTCGACATCAATGTGTTTATTTTTCTAGCTTAAAGACCTACCACAACCTAGTGACCTACGTTTTTTCCCCCACGTGAACTTCATGCAAATCATTTTGATAATGCTGGTATAATACAGCTCTTCTGCAAGATGACAGGTGGACAGTTTAGGCCCTTCCTGAATTAATGTGCCTTTACAACTTCACTTGCAAACTTATTCAGTCAGTCTCTTTTCAGCATAGTTTTAAAACCATAGAATGATAACTATCTTACATTGTAGAAAGGGAGTGTGGTCTAAACTTACCTGAATGTTCTAGTACTGTGCATACTGCTACATTAATTCAGTAATATATTTATACATTAAACACATCGTCTTGGCCTTATATATGTCACTATCAATTTGTAAGGAGATATTGTATTTCTCAATATTTTCATGTAATCCTGTGTAATTACCATCATGGAAATACAAAAGAATACAGTTATATTTTGTGGCGCGTCTTTAAACGCGATGACACTTGGACAGAGGGTCAGCTACTAGATAAAGATCCGTTAGTAAGCAACCCCACTCCTCTACTTTAGCTTTAGGGTTTGACATTAAAGTCAACATTTCGTTTGCAAGATTGCAAATTACCGAAATTACTGATGTTCATATCCCAGGGTGTATTCATTCGATTTTAGGGTCGTTTGTTGTTGAAAAATTCGATCAGTTAAATGTTAGTATCGTGTACAGTTTATTTGTGTTTAATGATCCAGTTTAAACAGTGGTTAGCGTTTGGCTTTTGTCTCGCCAGATTTAATAGAAAATCAAGATGGGGACAATGTAGGTAATGTTGTCAGTGCTGTCAGCAGTTATAGAAAACTGATGTTAAGATAAAGTATAATGTCTTTGATATTCATACACTCATTTCAAGCTTTTTACATGCTGTAGTGCCCCTTTTTTAGGAAAATTCAATTAGGTTGAGCCTGCACTTTCATGCACCTACCGAAATTTAGGTATTTTGGTGCTGAAATATAACCCTCGGTCTTCTTTTCTTTTCTATACGAATAGCAAAGGCTAGCCTTAAATCTCGTCTGACAGGAACCTGGTGAAATATATTTTGACTGACCGATGATGCGGATAGCTTTTTTGTTGTCAAAAAACATTGATTTCGGCTAAAAACAAGCGGTGTATTGATTGAAACCTGACAATAACAGCGAGGTTTATGAATCTACGCGTCTGCTTTTATTACGAAATACTAATTTATTTGTCTATATATCATTAAGACGTCAAGTTCATGATATTAGAGGAATATTGATAATAATATTGACAATATAATAGAAATATCGAGCATATCCGTAAACATCTCACGGCCTGGCGTTTATGTAAGCTTCGTGGACGCTTACATCACTGAACTTATACACTGCCTTGTGAACTGTTGGTGGTCTTTGACCACTTGCTTGTCTACACCCCATCCTACCCCATCCAAGCCCAATCCAAGGGAATCATGTCAGAAAATGGCGTCTATGTCATTCGTCTTCTTTAGAGCTTGGTAGTTTATTCGTCGACACAACAGTAAACAAAAATCATTGTTTTTAACCCTTACCCTGCTTTATTTCTGTAATGAACTTGTCCATTTTTCAGTTTGGACAGTACCATTTACTCTTAAAAGGGGTGCATACCAAAAATGATACTGACTGAATGGCGAACAGTGCAGAACATGATCTTGCACGGATGTGTAGGCTGATCTTGATCTGCACTGGTCGCAAAGGCAGAATCAATCGTGTCCAGCATGATAATGGTTAATATAATAATATACTAGGGTTGTAAGAAAAAAAATGGTCGGTATAAATAAACGTCTGTTGCATTCTTAACTTCCTTTTTCTCACGGTTGTCATTGTGTGATAGGCACAGATTTTTTGTCTCCACTAAGGATTTCGAAATGTTACATTAGGCTATTGACAAATATGCAGTGAATAAAAACATAAAATCTTTACGATTGTAATACTAAACCATACGCCCATTGTGAGTCGATTCAGAAACCTGTATCAAACAAGGAAGAAATGAGAAATCATAGTCACGAAATTAAAGTTATCCACAACATCACTAATCTTGAGGTTACCTCATTACCAAGTTTTTTTTTTGCCAGATTTCAGGGGGAAAACTCGGAATGTTTAAAAATTTCATGATGTTTAAAAGTATGCATGGCACTGCTTCTTGTAGTTAAACTGCTAGAAGGAATTATATGCCTACTTCAAATGTTTCTGGCAATTCGCTGGACACCTCTTGCCGTTACTAGTTTTATTTTGTCGTATGACGGTCACGCGGTATTTTGTCATTTTGTAATTCTGTATTCTGTAGGATAAAAAGAGTTTCCCCTCTAAATTATTAACGCTTGTAGAAAGTTGTTTTAGTGTGGCTGCCTAACAAACCGACTTGCGAATTTTCTGCAGTTTGTTACTGAAGTATTCTCACTTTGATAATGGTGATCTCAACATTTTTATTCATTGCTTTTTAACATGCATTAAAACTGACAATGACTCAATTTTGCCTGATATCCAACAAGAGCAAAAAGGATGTAAAAAGAGTTTTGTTTGTGAGAGAAACTTGTTTTTTGTGATGTTATGCGTTCGTGTATTCCGGTTTGTTTTATTAGCTCGTCTGATTTTTTGAAAACATCTACGGGGTATTGTCGTCACCTGATCGTCGGCGTCGGTTAAAATTTTTGTTAAGGTCCACCCTTTCTTAAGAACTACAAGAGCTACAGCTTAAAACTTTACACACTGGTTTATCATCATTAGATGACTATGTAGCCCAATAAACATAACTCTGATATACATTTTGTCAGAATTATGGCCCTTTTTGCACTTAGAAAATATGAGTTTCTTGGTTAATTTTTTTGTTTAGGTCACCTTTTCTCAAAACCTATAAGACTTACAGCTTTGAAACTTTGCACATTTATTTATCATCATTAGGGGACTATGTACTTGTAGGCCAAGAACCATAACTCTAACCTGCATTTTGTCAGAATTATGGCCCTTTTTGTACTTAGAGCATCTGCTGAACTATAACTCTTTTCTTACTTATTGTCCAGCATTTGCAGACGAGCGATGGCACCCGTAGGCGGTGCTCTTGTACTTCGACATATACCTTATATGTGAATGCTTCATCTTTCAATTTGATTGCAGCGGAATTTAAAATAACATCTGTTAGATATCTGAACTGTAGGCAAATACAAATGTCCATAAAAGAGCTTTCTGCATCGTTGATGAAACGGTAATGTCCAAATTTTTAACGTAACCTCAAAAAAAGACTACGTGAAATTTGACATAAAAATAAAATTAATTGTATTCAGGAATGAGGATTGATGGCCGTATAGTGTATCTTGTACATAAACCCACTTTTGCTTGAGTGATTTTTGAACGGTTTCATACAGACAGAAGATACATATTGCTGATTTGAATACTTTATAAGATTAAAAATTGCATTTTATACAACACCTGTTATGTTTTTCATCTCCGTATAATTGGCGGCAAGATTAAAGATACGGGTAAATGTTGTATTATACATCTTATATATAAAAATAATTCAGTGGAATGAAAGGTGATGTAAAATGAAAAGTCATTAAGTGAAAAAAATATAGAATCTCTCTGTTCTGTTTGATAAAATGGCTGAAGTAGTTTTATTTTATTGTCTATTATATACAGCCAAAAAAGGGTATAAATCCCAGTTGTTTTTTTAAAATAAGATGCTGCTCATTTACTTATAATATAAAATAAACCTCCCATGTAAAAATGATATTTAAATCGGTGGTGCTTCTCATGTTGATGGTGTGGTTCACTGATATTTCTCATGCTGATGGCGTGATTCGCTGATATTCTTGTTGATTGCGTGGTTCATTAATATTTGTTGACGGCGGGGCCCAATAGTATTTCTCCTGTTGATGTTGTGGTTCACTGATATTTCTCCTGTTGATGTTGATGGCGTGGTTCACTGATATTTCTCCTGTTGATGTTGATGGCGTGGTTTTCTGATATTTCTGCTGTTGATCTTGATGACGTGGTTCACTGATATTTCTTCTGTTGATGTTGATGGCATGGTTCACTGATACTTCTCCTGTTGATATTGTGGTTCACTGATATTTCTCCTGTTGATGTTGATGGCATGGTTCACTGATACTTCTCCTGTTGATGTTGTGGTTCACTGATATGTCTCCTGTTGATCTTGATGGCATGGTTCATTGATATTTCTCCTGTTGATGTTGATGGCGTGGTTCGCTTATATTTCTAATGTAGATTGCTTGGTTCTTTGTTACTTTTCTGGCAAACACAATTTAGCAACTTGCAATGTCAAAAGTTACGTGCATTTTCATACCATTTCAGGAGAAAACAGTAAAAGGGCTGCAGACAAATAGAAGTTGCACTTGTGGCAGACTGGAAAAGAAGCATGAATAGTGGATCTTCTGTACTGTGCTGTCTTAAACGACATGTGAGCTCCTAGAGTATTTACCAGACGTAATAAAAGTGCTATTAACAATATATTCCAGTATAACTTACAAAGGATAGCGTTTCGTTCAGATCAATGTGTGTTTAGGAGGTGGGTGTATTTGAACTAAAACTTGACACGGGTGTGTCGCTGACAGTTTATATTTTAATAATATTTCGTGCACTTAAAAAAGTTTGATCATGGATAAAAATGATCGAATGTGTCTAAAAAGATACATATTTATACCATTACATTTAAATACGTCAGTTATTTGGGTGTAATCAAATACTCGAACTTGTTGAATAGCTGTTCATGTCAAAATTATTCCCCAAGATTAATGCGCTTTCATGTCATTATGTCCAGTCAAGTTCTGGCCATGATTGAACACCATACTATATTTTCAATGATTTTTGTTACCATATGGTATCGGATCGTTGCCAAGATAGTGCCATTGTACGTTGTTTTGTTCGTCTTCGTGAATTTCCAAATTTACAGGAAAATTCGTTAATCGTACACTATTAGTTTAAATGTGAATGCATTCGAGTATGTATAAAAAGTTTCAAAAACTTATAGATTCTGTTTAAATATTGAATATTAAAAGAGGTGCACATTTTGTATATTTGTATATACTTTAATGATATGGGCTGTACAGAAAATAACCCATTCTCTGTTATGGTCTGTAGCAATAACTGCATTGTATATTGAATTTACAATGATTTACAGGTGATACCTGATCTTGTTTTGTTTGCTAACGTTATACCTTTTTTTCAGACAGCGAACAAAGTCCCACTTTTAAAATCATTTGATCTTAAACAGTTGATTAAGTTAACTATGCTTTTCTTCTCCTTAGGGCTACACGTAAACTGTTGTTTTTTTGACATGCATTAAAATTTACAATTATCCATATTTTCTATTATACACTTATTAAATGACTTGCTAGGCAATAGTCAAACTTATTACTGGAGGCACGTAGGACTGAGGGTCAATATCTTCGACTATTGACAAGCAAGTCGGCCAAGAAATGTTTTATTACACGGTCAGAAATTAATTTTCACAGATTTATTTATTTATTTTTTTTTGTTTTGCTTATTAGCCAAATAAACAAGTGTTGAATATAGATTAGTCATAAAGCACAAACTATGGACCGGCGATTTTATAAGCAGTCATGTAATAATTTTTTTTATTTCTTTGATTAATTATATTATGGTGCACGTGTAAATTGTATTATTTTGTACATGTAATTTGTATTTTTTTTTGTACATTCAATTTGTATTGCGGTTTACATGTACGTATTACAGTGTACATGTAAATTTTGTACATGTACATGTATAAGGCTCTTTAAGTCATAGTATTTGTGCCTGGTTAAAACAGTATTGACAGTACTACGTGTAATTGGAATTAAGCATTATAATTGTACAGGTTTCACGTGCTTGTAAGTGCATGTTACTGAAAGTTAAGCACTTTATATACATAATTTATATAATACAATCATGTTCAAATTTCATTTTATATTTTTGTTATACGCAACATTACGCATATAATTGACGAGGCTGCAAGCCAAATGTTAAACCTTGATCAAAATTAGTAGTAAAGTTTCGGTACAAAAATTAGCATAAACGTATTGTAAAAATCTTACTGTTTGACCCGTTTTGTAAATGTTAATTTGTCAGCAGCGTATGAACAGAATAATCGTCAGTATGAATAAAACAAAACTGTTTAGTTAGCGCATTTGGTACACAAAATCGAAGCCACGTGGTACTAACCCATTAAATAAATAAGCCAGGGCCGAAATGCCATGTATTACATCTATGAAAAGTACAGAGGATCAAGTGCAAAGGTCACTTGCTTAAGTTATTGTCAAGATTTTTAGGGAAGCATAAGAATTATTCGTAATGGGCACAAAAAATATGTTTTCGAATATAAAATTTCGCTTTGAATGTTTGCTAGACTGTTGACATTCAAACAAATACGATATCAATCGGTAAAAGGCAGTTTTGATATATTCTGTTAGGTTTTGTAAAGTATAATGTAAAAAATGTTACTTTTATAGAAAAAGTATGTGTTGAAGATTTTGAAAAGGGCCTGTGATACGCATTGTTAGTTTTATTTTGGAATGTTAACGCAGAGTGAAGTTTAGTCACTTTTAGGGGCGTGTCAGCTTTCATGTAAATCACACTTTTAACTACCTGTTAGTTATTTTTGCTATAAAAATTGAAGGCTTAATTATCGTGAAAGGCAATTATGTTCCTTTTTTAAACCTTTTACGATAATGTGCATTTTGTACTAATGGTTTAAACGTTGAAGTGTTTAAACGCAATATGACTCCGATTCTTATTTGATCCAGTTAAGAAAGAAATAATGTATCTTTCACTTGTATATCGATTTCTATAACTTTATGTTTTCATTCAAAGCCTTTGAAATATTTGTTATACATTTTTAATAAAGATTTTCAATTACGTGTATGACAAACCTATGTACATTTGGGGGCCGTTTCACAGAAGTACTTTGGGCAAAATTTGAATTGGAACTGTTTCACGAAGATTTTAATGAAATTGCTCGGTTTATTCCAAGGACAGGAGTCTAACACTATTATAATAGTTACATAATAACATTGAACCGAGGGCACATTTAACCCTTACCCTGCTAAATTTCTGTAATGAACTTGTCCATCTTTCAGTTCGGACAGTACAATAACTGTTAATAGGGGAGCATACCAAAATGGCGAACAGTGTAGATCATGATCAGACTGCACGGATGTGTAGGCTGAACATCAGCTACACTGGTCGCAAAGGCAGAATCAGTCGTGTCCAGCATGATAAGGATTAAAGATGAGATAATTTACTGCTTTCAGAGAACGCGAAATGTAATTTTAAAACGTTTTTTTGTTTTGAACAGGTCCCCCGAATGATACTTTCACTATAAAGAAGACATTGTTATATTTAATGTGCATAGAGTATTATAAATTAATTATTATACCAGACCGTTCGTTATGCTTGTTAAATTCATTATTATTATTACGTACATTTGTCATATTAACATTTATCATTATGCTGATATCCCATGTATATATGAATATATTAAATAACAAGACAGAAAACTTCGTATTGCATTGTCATTTATTTAACTTCAAAACACGTTCATTGTCATTTATCTTCAACCTTTTAAGCTGGACTATTCGAACGTTAGGTAGAGCTTTTGCACTCATAAGCCGTGCACAGTTTCCATAACACTGTGGTTTTTTTCTCTCACAAAGTTATGCCCCTTTTTCGACCAATGTAAGGTAATATATCGGTAAAGGTAAGACTGTATAACATTTAAGGAGATGAATTCAAACATGTTGATAACTTGATTTACTGAAGCTGTCACATCGGGATCTTTAGATCTAGCTCATTCAGTCTTTTTATCATTTCAAATTGACGTAACTTTGATTTAGACCTAATACAATCGTCAGAGGAGTCTGGTTCATGCAAAGCCGGACCCTGCTTACCACCAACACAATGGTCTAAAGTACTCTAGACATCTCTTTCTTTTAAGCAACGATTTGTGGAATTTTAAGGTACAATGAAGACAATGTTTATGAGGTTTTTTTTTCTTTCTCTCCGTTCAACGACTCCAGCAAGTGTATTGTATCTAGCTCCTAATTTAAAGTGCCGACTGTAGTTTCATTGCGTGACAAGGAGTGGCTGCGGGGTCCCTCCTGCATGGTAGCTCATTCTTATATTTCTATAAACTTTAACTCGTATTTCACACAATGTTGATTTGAATGCTTGCTATGTATGTATTCATCATAAAATTTCGTTGTTATGACAACCACGACATTTTGTCTTTATATTACCATCTAATTCAAGCATTTCTTATGAAATTTGACCGGCCCTACCTGTCTAGTTTGAACATTTTATACATTCCTTTAACTGAAAACAATTCGGCAGTCGAGAGCAAATGAGCCTCGCCATGAGAAAACCAACATAGTGGCTTTGCGACCAGCATGGATCCAGACCAGCCTGCGCATCCGCGCAGTCTGGTCAGGATCCATGTTGTTCGCCAACAGTTTCTCTAATTGCAATAGGTTTTGAAAGCGAACAGCATGAATCCTAACCAGACTGCGCGGATGCGCAGGCTGGTCTGGATCCATGCTGGTCGCAAAGCCACTATGTTGGTTTTCTCATGGCGCGGCTCAAATGTTAATAAAAAAGTATTTCTCAAAGGCTACCGGATATTAAACCGCGGTAACAAAATGTTGAATATTGAATCATAATGAAAATTAGAAGTTTTAATATTATTAAACCATGGAAATTATGAGGGAATGCATATTGATAGTTTCAACATATTTCAGTTACATAAGGGGCCTCCGTGACCGAGCGGTTAACGTCGCTGACTTCAAATCACTTGCCCCTCATCGATGTGGGTTCGGGTCTCACTTGGGGCGTTGAATTCTTAATGTGAGGAAGCCCTCCGGCTGGTTTACAGAAGGTCGGTGGTTCTACCCAGGTACCTGCCCGTGAGAAAATAATGCACGGAAGCGTACATGGGTCTTCCTCCACCATTAAAGCTGGAAAAGTCGCAGTTTGACCTATAATTGTTTCGGTGTAGTTAAATCCAACAAAACGAACAAACAAACCAAAAAAAGTTTTATATGGGAATACTCATTTTTGGATTCCTTATTAACCTGCTACAAGCTAGTAACTCAATGAGAATTTCCCCTCATGAATCAAGAGGCGGGGACCATCAAATGACCCGAAAGGTGCAGTTTTCAGCCAATCATATCAGAGAACGCCACATAAACGCCTCGCCATAGATTCGAACCTTTGATCTCCTAATTTGAAGTCTTTTTTTTTTTTACCAGTTAACAGGACACAGATAACCGCGGATGCAGTTACGATAACCATGGTAGATTTTAAGGTTCCGACAAATCTGTTACAATGGAGTTCTTTTCCGTTGTTCTGTTGTTTTTGAGACAGCGATAAAACGAAAACTTCTGTCAAATAAAAAAGGTCTGTCAAATTGTCGCTTTAAGGATGTTTTGTCGCGCCCAAGGAATAGAATAAGAAGTGAGACTCTACAGTCTTCTAGCAGAATGTTGCCGATGTTGTTTTGTACCAATAATAACCAGGCCAACATTAGCTTTCATTAAACATCCTGTTACAATCATTTATGAACCTGTAATTAGATCTATTATCGAACAAATTAACCAAATGTAAAAGTTGCCATTGAAATATTTCCACTAGCTTTGTAACAATGTGCTGTCGCTTTAAAGAGAAAATTGATAGGTATAAATATAAGAAAGAAATACAAATATATTTCACATCCACCGTACGAACACATAAAAGGACAAAAACACAAGCAAACAACACAAACTGACTCATGGATAACAACATGTGATAAAGTAAAGCACAAACACACTGGACAATCAATCAATGAATTGTTTTTATTATAATGGATGTCATATTTATATTTGGGAAGGCACTTTGCTATTGATTTGCCAATTAGTTCATATTTGTGTCAAAATACTTGATATTTATACGATGTTGTGATAAACGACGTTATTGTTTCCGTCAAACACGTAACGCAATTAATACGGACGGCCAACGTCCCATTCAACGCAAAGCAGTCTATATTTATCTTGAACTTCTTTTTGAGACAGTTACTTAAAAGTTCAAAGAGCTGATTTTACGCAACATTTGGAATTAGAATTGCTGCTAAATCTAATGTTCGTAGAAAATGGTAAATGCTGCTGTTTTTGACATTCACCTGAAGCATATTTTGAATCCACTGCTTTTGGTGTGAAATGCTGGCTTTTTCTTTTTGCTCTTTTGTTGTTCAGTTAATACAGACTTTACTGAAACTGTGCATGAAAGAGTTCAGTTCGTACTGAAACTGTGCATGAAAGAGTTCAGTAAACACAGTCCGTACTGAAACTGTGCATGAAAGAGTTCAGTTACTTAACACATTTACGTACTGAAACTGTGCGTGAAATAGTTCTGCACTTGCCCCTCATCGATGTGGGTTCGAGCCTCACTCGGGGCGTTGAATTCTTCATGTGAGGAAGCCATCCAGCTGGCTTACGGAAGGTCGGTGGTTCTACCCTGGTGCCCGCTTGTGATGAAATAATGCACGAAGGGGCACCTGGGGTCTTCCTCCACCATTAAAAAAGCTGGAAAGTCGCCATATGACCTATCATGTGTCGGTGCGACGTAAAATCAAAGAAAAAAAAAAAAAAAGAAATAGTTCTGTTACCACAGACCGTACTGAAACTGTGCATGAAAGTTCAGTTAACACAGACCGTACCGAAACTGTGCATGAAAGAGTTCAATTAACACAGACCGTACTGAAACTGTGCATGAAAGAGTTCAGTTAACACAGACCGTACTGAAACTGAAACTGCATGAAAGAGTTCAGTTAACACAGACCATACTGAAACTATGCATTAAAGAGTTCAAATAACACAGACCGTAAAGAAACTGTGCATGAAAAAGTTCAGCTCACACAGACCGTACTGAAACTGAAACTGCATGGAAGAGTTCAGTTAACACAGATACGTACTGAAACTGCATGAAAGCGTTCAGTTAACACATACCATACTGAAACTGTGCATTGAAGAGTTCAGTTATTACAGACTGTACAGAAACTCTGCATGAAAGAGTGCAATTAACACAGACCATACTGAAACTGTGCGTTAAGGAGTGCAATTAACACGGACCGTACTGAAGCTTTGCGTGAAAGAGTGCAGCTAACACAGACCGTACTGAAACTGTGTCTCAAAGAGTGCAGTTAACACAGACCATGTATTAAAACTCGATATAGCACACATCCTCGTGAAAATCTGTAAATAAGCCTGAGTGACATTGAAAATATCGATATGAAATTTGAACGTCAATATGGAAAACTAGAAGTGACACTGTATATGAATGTGTTCGACTAGCACACAATAATGAAACTTCATGAAAAGCTTAGTTAGCACATACCAAAATGAATTCTGCATGGAAGAGTTTAGTGAGAGCAGTGAAAGAAGGGAAACCGTGCATGAAAAAAATCAGTTAGCACACACCACAATGAACCTCTTCATGGAAGAAATGTCTACTGAAATGAGCATCATGTGATATTTATGCTAAAAGAAAGCTATAAATGAACCCTATGTGAAATTTATGCTTAATGAAAGCTAACAGTGAGACCCTTGTGTCATTTATGCTAAAAGAAAGAGCTTGTAAAGGAAGGTCAGATATTTTGTTGTTCCTTGTACTCAGAAAGTTATCCATTTTGAAGTTTTTGGTTAGAGACCGAAGCAATTTGTAGTATATCAAGAGATAGAGTTGAATATTGGAATCTGTGCACTTCAACTCTTTAAAGACCCACCACAGCCTGGTGACCCACTTTTTTACTCCCACTTGAACTTCGTGAAAATCATTCTGATAATACTGGTATAATACAGCTATATTGCATGATGACAGGCGGACAATTTAGGTCCTCCCTGAATTAATGTGTTTTCACAACTTTCTGTGCAATTTTATTCAGTTAGTGTCTTTTTCAGTATAGGTTCAAAAGATGGATAAATAACTATGTTACCCTGTAGAAAGGAAGCGAGATCAAAACTCCGCTTAATATGTCAAATACTGTGTCTAATGCTACATTAATTCAATAAAGACATTAAACACATTGTCTTGGTCTAATATTTGTCACTGTCAATTTGTTAGTAGATACTTGTATTTCTCATTTTTATCATGCAAATCATGTATAATTACCATCATGGAAATACAAAAGAATAGTTATTCTGTGGCTGGTCTTTACCTTTAGCCTGCTGGTGGCAAGTGATTCTGCCTTTGGGGCCAGTGCAGACGAAACAGGCTTGGCACTGAAAAGGCAACAAAACTAGTATTTTGCTTTAGAATGCTAAGATTGATTGGTAGTTCTCAGGGGTATATACATAAATTCTCTACAACTGTGACTGTGTGAAACATGTATATTGATGTCTATGTTTTGTGGGCAATTAATTTGTATATACTGTTTAGAAAAATGTAAAAATGAGTAATTTATTTTTGATTTTATGTTTATTACCCACTTTTTGGGGTACTGCCCAATCCGGGAAAAACCCTCCCCGGGTAACTGCCTGCCAACCCTGCTTTGTTTTGTTGGGTTTAAAGTCATAAGACATGGCAATTTTCTTGCTGTGGTGGTGGAGGAAGACTACAGGTGCCCCTCCAAGCAGATTTTCAGACAGGAACAGGGTGCCTTAGTAGAATAAGAAACTTTCCATTTACCAACTAGATCACATCTTTCTATGACAGAATTCTACAATCAAAATGAGGTTTCAAACCCTTGCCAATCGGCCCCATAATAAGGTAAATCATTAACCAAGTTTTTCAATAAATTAATCTAGGTTTTTGACCTCACTTTTGAACTTAACCTAGATTTCATACAGACAAACAACATTCCTTAATCAAGTAGATTATTAACAATAAATTGACCTAGTGACATGGTTTTTGACCTCTAGAACCCCACTTTTGAACTTGACCTAGATTTCATACAAACATTCCGACAAACATTTAATTGAAAAAGCAGCCTCTAAAGTGTTAACAAAGTTTTTCTATGATTTGACCTAATGGTCTAGTTTTCTTCTCAAGTGACCCAGTTACAAATTTATTCTTGATTTTAAACAGACAAACATTCGGACTAGGTCTCATTAAAATCAGGTAGAAAATGTGGCCTTTTGAGTGTTAACAATGTCTGTCTACGATTTGACCTAGTTTTTGACCTAGAAAATCCAGTTTCGACATAGACACAGACAATCTGACAAAGTGTTATAAAGATAAAGTAGAAAATGTGGCTTCTAGAGTGTTGACAAGATTTTTCTACATTCTGACACATGACAGGTTGTAGAGTAATAAACATTCTGGCAAAGTTTTAAGAAGATAAAACAGAAAATGTGGCCCCTAGTGTTAACAAGGTTATTCTATAATTTGTCCTAGTGACCTAGTTTTTGACCCAGAAAGGAACTAGTAAGAGTAAGGGTAATATTCTGACCAAGTTTCATTAAGATATGGCTAAATTTGTGACCTCTAGTGTTTAGTCAAATTGTTGATGGCACATGCAATGGACACAGGGTGATAACAATAGCTCACCATGAGCACTTAGTGCCCAGGTGAGCTAAAAAATTGATCGCAAACCATTTATAGCCTAAAGGTATTTGCAACCTTGACCAGGTATTTGCAACCTTTGACCTTTCATGAACTCACCCCATAAATCATAACGTTCATCTTAGTACTAAATACATAATGCAATCATGCCATAAAGTTTGATAACTGTAAATAGATAGGAAACTGTCTCGAGTCTGAAGGTCACTGTGATCCTGAACTGCGACAGGCTGAGCACACAATTAAATCATAAGGTATGATACACTGAACACAAGCAATCCTCATGTAAAGCCGTGTGACTCACCATTATCCAGTTATTGAGCGCAAATCCCTATGTAATCCAAAATCAATGTGACCTTGACCTACACACCAACAAGGCAGTCTGAAAGACAGCTAAATCCCCTGCCACTGCTATGGATAGTGAAAGGGTAAACCTTTGATTTTAGCTGTGACCTTGACCTTGAACTGACATGGCTGACTCATGAATTCTGTACAACGTCTTGATGAGGTGATCATTTGACCCAAGTTTAATGAAAATCCTTCAAGGGGTTTAGGAAATACAGAGCTGAAACCTTTGACCTTCAGTTGTGACCTTGACCTTGAGTTGACATGGCTGACTCATGAGTTCTTGATGAGGTGATCATTTGACCCAAGTTTCATGAAAATCCTTCAAGGGGTTTAGGAGATAGAGAGTGGACACAAAATGGAAGGCTCAAACCTTCGACCCTTAGTTGTGACCTTGACCTTGAGCTGGCATGGTTGATTCATAATTTCTGCACATCGTTTTGATGAGATAATCATTTCACCCAAGTTTTATAAAATTCCTTCAAAGGGTTTAGGAGATATAGAGCGGACACAAAATGGAAGGCTCAAACCTTTGACCTTCAGTTGTGACCTTGACCTTGAGCCGGCATGACTGACTCATGGGTTCTGCACATTGTCTTGATGAGGTGATCATTTGACCCAAGTTTGATAAAATTCCTTCAAGGGGTTCAGGAGATATAGAACGGACACAAAATGGAAGGCTCAAACCTTTGACCTTAAGTTGTGACCTTGACCTTGAGCCGATAAGGCTGACCCATGGGTTCTGCATATCGTCTTGATGAGGTGATCATTTGACCCAAGTTTTATAAAATTCCTTCAAGGGGTTTATGAGATATAGAGCAGACACAAAATGGCAGGCTCAAACCTTTGACCTTGACATTGAACCGACAAGGCTGACTCATGGGTTCTGCACATTGTCTTGATGAGGTGATCATTTGACCCAAGTTTCATGAAAATCCTTCAAGGGGTTTAGGAGATATGGACCGGACACGATTTTGTTACGACGGAAGGACGGACGGACGCAGACCATTCCTATAATCCCTCCGCCACGGCGGGGGATTAAAAACAATTAGGAGCAACTTTTGTTCCCAGACAACCATCCTATAAAGTTTGAAGGCAGAAGACCTAAGACTTAGTGCTGTTTTGTCACCGATTTAAATTGGTTTTACTTTTATGGTCACTGTACCCTTAACCTTTGACCCACTGACACCAGAGGTTATTCAATCTCCTGATTACAGGCAATAAACCCATGAAGTCTGACAGCAGATAAATGGAAATCATTTTTGTGTGAAGTTACTATGACCTTGGCCTTTTACTAACTGACCTTCAATATATAAGGTTTATCTACTAACAATGGACTATCATTTTTGAAATTCAATTGCTAAAGGTCAAAGCATTCTGCTATTTAGCAAAACACCCTTTTCAGTCGCAGTGTCACTATGACCATGATCTTTGATCTGCTGATTGCCAAAACAATAGGCATCTGTTGACCACAGGCACTTATCCTGAAATTCTTGTTTTCCAGTTAATGATCGGAAACCAAACAGACTACTGACTGACCAACTGCACTAGCAAAACAATATACCTCATTTTCTAAGCAAGAGTGCCAGAATGTCACAATATACGCCCGTCTCAGCAAATTTCTTTACACTAGCACCTGTATTTGCAAATAGAATTTTAATTTTCTAGTTGTTTACAATGTTTTTTTTTTTTTTTTTTTTAGAAATTATTATATTCTATTTTTCTAAGTGCACAAAAAAAATCCTTACCAGGTAGAGATACCATAAAATACACCCAAAATTTGAAAGTAACATCAATGTTGTACCACAGTAAAGTGGTCTTGGTTTTTCCCTACGGTCAATTATAAAAAAGTTACAATGTAAGTTATTTACAGTAACAACTAAGGGAAGTTAATCTTTAAAGAGAAAAAAAAAAAAAAAAAAAAAAATTACAAGTCCACACAAAAATCCTTACCAGGTAGAGATAGCTCAAAATACACCTCAGAATTGGATGTAACATGCATGTTGTACTACAGAAAAGTGGTCTCGATTTTTCCCTACGACTTGTAATGAAAAAGTTACAATATAAGCTATTTACAGTAACAGCAAAGGGAAGTAATTCAAAAGAAGGGACAAGTGCATGACACTCCATCTCAGGATGGTGTACAATTGTGCCAAGTTACATCAAAATCCCTCCATGCATGAAGTAGAAATGCTCCGGACAAAGTCATTCTTGTATCTGACCTTTGGCCTCTAAGTGTGACCTTGACCTTAGACCTAGGGACCTGGTTCTTGCGCATGACACTCCGTCTTATGCTTGTGAACATTTGTACCAAGTTGTATCAAAATCCCTCAATGCATGAAGAAGAAATGCTCCGGACAAAGTTTTCATTCTTGTATCCTTGACCTCTAAGTGTGACCTTGACCTTACCCCTAGGGACCTGGTTCTTGCGCGTGACACTCCATCTCCTGATGGTGAACAATTGTGCCAAGCTACATCAAAGTCCTTTCATGCATGAAGAAGATATGCTCCGGACAAAGTTTTCATTCTTGTATCCTTTGACCTCTAAGTGTGACCTTGACCTTAGACCTAGGGACCTGGTTCTTGCGCATGACACTCCCTCTCATTATGGTGAACAACTGTGCCAAGCTACATCAAAATCCTTCCATGCATGAAGAAGATATGCTCCGGACAAAGTCATTCTTGAATTTTTCATTCTTGTATCCTTTGGCCTCTAAGTGTGACCTTGACCTTAGACAAAGGGACCTGGTTTTTGCGCATGACACTCCGTCTCATGATGATGAACAATTGTGCCAACTTTCATCAAAATCCCTTCATGCATGAAGAAGATATGCTCCGGACAGTCATTCTTGAATTTGACCTTTGGCCTCTAAGTGTGACCTTGACCTTAGACCTAGGGACCTGGTTTTTGTGCATGACACTCCGTCTCATGATGGTGAACAACTGTGCCAAGTTTCATCAAAATCCCTCCATGCATGTAGAAGAAATGCTCCGGACAAGGTCTGTGGACGCCGCCCGCCCGCCCATCCGCCCGCCAGGGGCGTTCCCATAATTTTCAAACGGGCGTATAAAATGGGTACACGAGTGTCATCAGCTGACTTGTTACTGATCTGAAAACGAAAGTTCTCTGCGAGAGGTCATTTATACCTTACAACCCCTAAAATGTCTACCGCTCACAACCAATATTTTTTGTGAGATGTTTGACAGCCATAACATGATATAGGTAAAGCATCCCCATGTAATTGAAAAGGGGAAATGTTTTTAGTCTTCAGATCACTTTGATCTTTTTTTGACCCAAAATATTATAGTGGTCATCTGCTAACCATACTATTCAGTTTAACCCTTACCCTGCTAAATTTCTATAATGAACCTATCCGTTTTTTCAATCTGGACAGTACCATTAACAGAAATGGGCTGCTTACCAAAAAGATACTGACTGAATGGGTAACAGTGCAGATCTTGATCAGCATGCATGGATGTGCAAGCACTGGTCGCAATGGCAGAATCAATCGTGTCCAGCATGATAATGGTTTACAGTTGCAGGCGTTATTGATCACAAACCTTAAACCAAGATCTAGTCATCAGAGCAACAGATAAGCTGCGCATTTGCGCAAATACCCAACAGATTTGCGTATCAAAACTCAAACAAACAAGGAGCTGCGTTCAATAAACGCTTGATGCCCCCGGTGGCATCCTTGTCGATACAAAGCAACCTAAGTCCAAAACGAGGTCAAGTTCAAGGTCAAGGTCAAACTGAGGTCAGGTGATGTCTGAAGATGAGGAATGGTCACAGGTTACATCTGCACTAGTATCAAGTCATCCTAGATAGGGGTATTGATGCTAGACGACAGTCCCATTTGGTTAACCTCGTATGGACAGGACAATCACTATATGCCTCCCGCATCAGTAGATGCCGGGGGCATAAAAACCAAAATACCCAATTCTCATCCTGATGCGTGCGTATCTTTGAAATACTAAATGATTCGTCCACGTATGTCTACTGTTTGAATAATGTAACATTTGTCAGCTGTATCAGTCTCGGGCACTCGATAACCACCGATGCAGTCCCAAGCAACCCTACTTTTTCATATATATCGATAGTGCGCTCACAATAAGCGTCTGTTAACAAAATGGCTATAAAACGGGGTAGGAAAAGAAATCCAGAGGAATTAAAGCAGTCTAGTGTAACAACCAATTTGTTCCTGTTGGTCTCAGATGGGGAAAAGGATGTTATACCTATATTAAATGATAATATTTCAAGTTGCACAAGTTATTCACCTGTAAACGAAGTAGTGAGTGATCTACTGGACCAACTACTGATGATTTGTTATGCACAGTAAACAAAAATCCTTATAAAAAATTTACACATTACGGCAATCGTGTCAATAAAAAACTTTGAGTGAATGAAAAATCAAGTATCCATGGCTGCTGATTAAAAGGGGAGTCAAACAAAATGAGAATGCACGGAAACCCAATAAAAGTGAACATCATGGTGTAATACGTGTTGCAATACCCTTTTGATTTTAGGCAATACCCAATTAAAACCAAAATGATGGGGTAATACCCAATTCATTCTGAAAGCTTATCTGTTGCTCTGAGTCATAAATAATACAAGAGGGCCATGATGGCCCTATATCGCTCACCTGTTATCATTGCACTTGAGGACAAGAAGGTCCTCAGAAAAAATATCTAAATCCAAAAGACAGGAACAACAAAGGGAAGAAATTTAACCAAAAAGAAGAAAAAAATTCTTACAAGGTATAGATATGTCAAAAAACACCTAAAAATTGGAGGTACCATCCATGTTGTACCACACAAAAGTGGAAATTTCAGATCAGTATCTTCATTAGTTACGGAGATATACCCATTTTAATTTGAAATAAAGGTAGGTAATTTGACATAAAATCAGTCCATAGTTATCTATCCTGATTGTCTCAGTCCAACTAATAACAATAATGAAATTTCAATTAAGTCCTATAAGGACTTACTGGATATAAATCCATTTTGATTACAATCAGGGGAGGTAATCAGATATAAAATAACTCTGGAACCTACAACTGGATCTGATTTGTCATGGAATCCAAGATTTATTGTTGTTGAAGATATTTTGGAAGTTTTTATCAAATAAAACCATAAATGAAGTCTCTATATGGCTGCAAAAGCCAAAATAGTCGATTTTGGACCTTTAAGGGGCCATAACTCTTGAACCCAAGATGGAATCTGGCCAGTTCAAGAAAGGAAGCAAGATCTTGTGGTGATACAAGTTGTGTGCAAGTTTGGTTAAAATCAAATCATAAATGAAGCTGCTATTTTACAGACAAGGTCAAAATAGCTAATTTTGGCCCATTTATGGGCCTTAACTCTGGACCCCATTATGGGATCTGGCCGGTTCAAGAAAGGAACCGAGATCTTATGGTGACACAAGTTTTGTGCAAGTTTGATTTAATTCAAATCATAAATGAAGCTGCTATTGTGCAGACTAGGTCAAAATAGCTAATTCTGGCCCTTTCAGGGGCCATAATTCTGGAACCCATAAAGGAATCTGGCTAGTTCAAGAAAGGGACCAAGATCTTATGGTGATACAAGTTGTGTGCAAGTTTGGTTAAAATAAAATCATAAATGAAGCTGCTATTATGCAGACAAGGTCAAAACAGCTAATTCTGGCCTTTTCAGGGGCCGAAACTCTGAAACCCATAACAGAATCTGGCTAGTTCAAGAAAGGAACCAAGATCTTATGGTGACACAAGTTTTTTGCAAGTTTGGTTAAAATCAAATCATAAATGAAGCTGCTATTGTGCAAACAAGGTCAAAATAGCTATTTTTGGCCCTTTCAGGGGCCATAACTCTGGAACCCATAACAGGATCTGGCCAGTTCAAGAAAGGAACCGACATCTTATGGTAATACAAGTTGTGTGCAAGTTTGGTTAAAATATAATCAATAATGAAACCACTATCGTGCAGACAAGAAATTGTTGACGGACGCACACACGCACGGGTGATCACAAAAGCTCACCTTGTCACTATGTGACAGGTGAGCTAACAAAAACAAATAATAATTTTCTACATTTACGTAATTTAATTCTGTATGTGCATTGAATATAAAATGCAATAAGCAACAAATGTATATATGTACAAGTTTTATAGTAAATACTTCCTTGTAAGTGTTAATATAACTCAAAACCATCAACTGTGTCTCCAGACACACAGTACTCTATATAAGTAGCTTTCAAAGTCTGTTTTTCTACATAAACATACATATATTTTAAAGCTTTATATAAAACAAAATATCCCAGTTCCAATTTTGCAGAGATCAATGATCTTCCCCTTGGACACATATTACAGAAAACAAAAACTACTGCTTTAAAACTGACAGCCTTCATTGCCCATACTTTATCATATTTAACCTTTAGCCTGCTGGCAGCAAGTGGTTTTGCCTTTGCGACCAGTGCAGATCAAGATTAGCCTGCACATCTGTGCAGGCTGATCATGGTCTGCACTGTTAGCTGTTCAGTCAGTAAATATTCAGTGAACAGCCTTTCGTATAATAAATGGTATTGCCAAAAGTGAATGATGGACCAGTCCATTTTAGACATTTAGCAGGGTAAAGGTTAAAAAACCAATTTTCATATTGGCAATACTTAGTTTAAAAAGTATATGTATAATATACTGCTGAAATTAAGTACAGCTTGTAATTTAAGTATGTATTTGGGTGTAACATCACACTTGTACATTTATAGGCCATATGGCGACTTTCTAACATTTCCTAGTGGAAGAAGACACCATGTGCCCCTCTGGGCATTATTTCAGTCACGGGCCATCAACTGAGTAGAACCATCAACCTGCTCCTTCTGTAAGGCAGCTAGACTCACACACACACACAAAATTCTACACCTAAAGCGAAGTTTGCAACCCAAAGTGGCGAGGGACAAGTGATTCGAAGTCAACCACCTTAACTAATCCGTCACGGAGGCTTCTCACCACTGTTAAAAAGTGTACCCGCTATAACTGGGGGAAAACTTCACCCAAACCTACGGTATCTTTAAAGTAAACAATAAAAATATGCGCTAATCTTAAACAGACAGATGTTTTAAGTAAAAGGTGAATCACTGATGAATAAAATGAGTATGTTCCAATACTTTTGGAAAGATTTTTCTTTATAAACAATGCCTTCTTTATTATTTTAATTGTTGTTCCTCCTGAAACCTAAATAACCTTTTAAAGGCATAAGACCACATGTAATAGAACAAGAGCTCGTCGAACACGAAATGCCCCCCTTGATGCATTTAGTAATTGCACAAGCAACAGAAATTATATGCTCACTGTAAACAAAAGTTATACCATTCTGGTTTAATCTGACCTTGACATTTAACCTATTGACACTAGGCCAAAGCGTTCTTGAGTTATTGCCTGGAAACCATTTTACTGTTCCTGGTCACTGTGACCTTGACCTTTGACATACTGACCTCAGAATCAATAGGGGTCATCTGCTGGTCATTACCAACCTGCCTATCAACTTTCATGATCCTAGGCCCAAGTGTTCTTGAGTTATCATCCGGAAACCGTTTTACTATTCAGGGTCACTGTGACCTTGACCGTTGACATACAGACCTCAAAATCAATAGGGGTCATCTGCTGGTCATTACCAACCTCCCTATCAATTTTCATGATCCTAGGCCCAAGTGTTCTTGAGTTATCATCCGGAAACCGTTTTACTGTTCAGGGTCACTGTGACCTTGACCTTTCACATACTGACCTCAAAATCAATAGGGGTCATCTGCTGGTCATGGCCAACATAACTATCAATTTTCCTGACACTAGGCCAAAGCGTTCTTGAGTTATTGCCTGGAAAACATTTTACTGTTCCTGGTCACTGTGACCTTGACCTTTGACATACTGACCTCAAAATCAATAGGGGTCACCTGCTGGTCATGACCAACCTACCTGACCCTAGGCCTAAGCGTTCTTGAGTTATCATCCGGAAACTGTTTTACTGTTCAGGGTCACTGTGACCTTGACCTTTCACATACTGATCTCAAAATCAATAGGGGTCATCTGCTGGTCATTACCAACCTCCCTATCAATGTTCATGATCCTAGGCCCAAGTGTTCTTGAGTTATCATCCGGAAACCGTTTTACTGTTCAGGGTCACTGTGACCTCGACCTTTAACATACTGACCTCAAAATCAATAGGGGTCATCTGCTGGTCATTACCAACCTGCCTATCAACTTTCATGATCCTAGGCCCAAGTGTTCTTGAGTTATCATCCGGAAACTGTTTTACTATTCAGGGTCACTGTGACCTTGACCTTTGACATACAGACCTCAAAATCAATAGGGGTCATCTGCTGGTCATTACCAACCTCCCTATCATTGTTCATGATCCTAGGCCCAAGTGTTCTTGAGGAATCATCCGGAAACCGTTTTACTGTTCAGGGTCACTGTGACCTTGACCTTTCACATACTGACCTCAAAACCAATAGGGGTCATCTACTGGTGGTGACCAACCTCCCTATCAACTTTCATGATCCTAGGCCCAAGCGTTCTTGAGTTATCATCCGGAAACGGATAGGTCTACATTCCGACCGACAGACCGACCGACCGACATCTGCAAAACAATATACCCCTCCTTTTTCAAAGGGGGGCATAATAACTATAAAATATGATATACAAATCTTTCTACTTAAAGGGAGACAACCATAACTACTGTAATAAGAATGATCTGTTTTAATTCAGAGTTGACTGTGTGTGTATACACAATAAGAGTACACAAGGCATTTATAAACTACACAGATACAAGAACTACATATCAATGCCCTATTGGATATAACCTTTTCTATGACAATTTTTACATGCATATAATAATCTCTATCAACTTAACATATATAATTTACCTAGCAGTTAAATGACAAATACAACAAGTGAATGAAGTATTGCCATGCAATACAAAGTCCCCTACTGGAAGGCACCTAATTTTCTCTGCTGCAGTATAACATCATGAACTGATATCTGTCAATGATGTATAAACAATATTGTACTAATGTACCAACAAAGGGAAATTAATCTTAAAAAAAAAAAAAAAAAAAAAAAAAAAAAAATCTATATAATATAAGTCCACAAGAAACTCTTTACCAGGTAGAGATAGGTCAAAATACATCTAAAAAATGGATGTAACATGCATGCTGTACCACAGAAAAGTGGTCTCGATTTTTCTCTATGACCAATAATTAAAAAGTTACAATAAAATCTATTTATAGTAACAACAATGGGACGTAATTCTAAAAACAAGGGTGCCTCATGGTGGTGAACATTTGGTCCAAGTTACATCAAAATCCCTCAATGCATGAAGAAGAAATGCTCCGGACAAAGTCATTCTTGAATTTGACCTTTGACCTCTAAATATGACCTTGACCTTAGACCTAGGGACCTGGTTCTTGCGCACAACAATCCGTCTTATGTTGGTGAACATTTGTGCCAAGTTACATCAAAATCCCTCCATGCATGAAAAAGAAATGCTCCAGACAAAGTCATTCTTGTGTCTGACCTTTGGTCTCTAAGTGTGACCTTGACATTAGACCCTGGGCTTGGGTTCTGCGCATAACATGTTTTCTCATCCAGGGGAATATTTGTGCCAACTGATATCTAAATCCTGTTTTGCATGACAAAGTTTTAGACTGGACAGGAAAAAAATCCTACTGACCTTTGATCTCAAAGTGTGACCTTGACCTTTAAGCTAGGGTACTGGGTGTTGCGCACGACATGTCATCTGATCATGGGGAACAATTATGCCAAGTGATATTGTAATCCCTTGATGGATGACAGAGTTCTGGATCGGACAGGAAAAAAAAATTATTGACCTTTGACCTCCAATTGTGACCTTGACCTTTGAGCTAAGGGTCCGGGATTTGCGCACGACATGTCGTCTCATCATGGGGAACATTTGTGCCAAGTAATATTAAAATCCCTTAATGAATGTCAAAGTTATGGACCGGACACAAAACAGACCCTGTTCATGCTATGTTAACATTTGACTGCTAAGTGTGACCTTGACCTTTGAGCTAGGGGTCTGGAAGTTGTGTATGACACATCGTCTTATTATGAGGTACATTTGTGCCAAGTAATATTAAAATCCCTTCATGGACGGCAGAGTTATGGACCGGACAGGAAAAAAACCCTGTTGACCTTTGACCTCAAATTGTGACCTTGACCTTTAAGCTAGGTGTCTAGGTTTTGCGCAAGACACATCGTTTCATCATGGAGAACATTTGTGTCAAGTAATATTAAAATCCCTTCATGGATAGGAGAGTTATGGACCGGACAGGAAAAAAACCCTGTTGACCTTTGACCTCCAACTGTGACCTTGACCTTTGAGCTAGAGGTCTGGGTTTTGCGCACGACATGTCGTCTCATCATGGGGAACATTTGTGCCAAGTAATATTAAAATCCCTTCATGGATGGGAGAGTTATGGACCGGACAGGAAAAAAGCTCTGTTGGCCTTTGACCTCCAATTGTGACCTTGACCTTTGAGCTAGGGGTCCGGGTTTTGCGCATGACACGTCTTCTCATCATGGGGAACATTTGTGCCAAGTAATATTAAAATCCCTTCATGGATGACAGAGTTATGGACTGGACACGAAATTGCGGACGGACGGACAGACGGAAAAGCCCATTCCTATAGTCCCTGAAACTGGTTTTCAACCAGTAGGGGACTAATTAAGTCTTTCTCATACAAATAAGAAATAAAATTCAACTGGCCAGTTAACTTATTTTCATGAAAGCATATTCCCGCAAGAATATATATATGTATAATCAAATGCCAAACAAGTGAAAAACATTCTTTATTTCATTCTCCGAGAGAAAATAAGTAGAATAACATACAATAGGGGTATTATAACAGTAGCTCGATCCAGGATGCTGTATTCGGCTTGAGTGGACTTTTGCCAGATCAGATCTTACAAGGCGCGCAAGCGCCGAGTATGATCTGTCCTCGCAAAATCCACGAGAGCCGAATACAAATCCCAGATCTAGCTACCGTTATAATGACTCTTTTATCATATACCTCCACCTTTTTGTTTGTTTTTTTGTTATTGAACAAAATCTTCAATGTTTATCGATGTTAAAATGGAACTTAGTGAAGTTTTTATGTGCTCTATTTATAGAACTGTGTCAGGTCATGCATATTAATGAAAGTAGTCTGGTAACATACAATACAACAGGTACAATACGGAATTTTTTTTCTGCCTGTTCATATTTACTTGTGAAATAGAAGCCGATTTTTTTACAGAATTGATATAGGTATATAACAATTATGGGTTATTAGATCTATATCGAGAAATATGCACGAGTTCTGCAGCGGAAATATTGCGCGACTTTAGGAGGGCAATATTATTCCATGAAAGAACGAGTGCATATTTCTCAATGCAAGTCTAATAATCTTTTTATTACATACGCATCTACACTTAAAATTATCATATAAACAAGAGCCATGTTAGACATGGCCAATCCCCCCGCCGGGCATATTATAACTTAAGGCTAAAGTTCCTGGCAAGTTTGAAAGTATTAATTTTGGGGAAAGCTTTGAAGAACCATTTAGTTGTGGTCCGCATCAGATGTGGAAGAAAGAATAAGTCAGTGCATGGTGAGGTGGTTTACTGCTAAATTTTATTACTTATCATGAACAGTATTTTACTAAGCTATGATGTTTTTCTATATGGCTACTGTAAAAAGAAGGAATGGAAAGCTAACAGGGAACACGAGTGCCAGAATGTCACAATATATGCCCGTCACAGCAAATTTCTTTACTCTAGCAGCTGTATTTGCAAATGGAATTTTAATTTTGTGGTTGTTTAGTAATCATTGTAAGTCTTTTGTTTTTCTAAGTCCACAAAAAACTCCTTACCAGGTAGAGATATCTTAAAATACACGTAAAATTGGAAAGTAACATCCATGCTGTACCACAGACAAGTGGTCTTGTTTTTTCCCTACGGTCAATTATAAAAATGTTACAATATAAGTTATTTATTGTAACAACTAAGGGAAGTTAATCTTAAAAAAAAAAAAAAAAAAAAAAAAAAAAAAAAAAAAAGGCAAGTCCACAAAAAAATCTTTACCAGGTAGAGATTGGTCAAAATACACCTCAAAATTGGATGTAGCATGCATGTTGTACTACAGAAAAATGGTCTCGATTTTTCCCTACGACTAGTAATGAAAAAGTTACAATAAAAGCTATTTAAAGTAACAACAAAGGGAGGTAATTCTAAAGAAGGGAACTGCGCATGACACTTCATCTCATAATGGTGTATAATTGTGCCAAGTTACATCAAAATCTTTCCATGCATGAAGAAGAAATGCTTCGGACAATGTCAATTCTTGTATCTGACCTTTGGCCTCTAAGTGTGACCTTGACCTTAGACCTAGGGACCTGGATCTTGCGCATGACATTCTGTCTCGTGGTGGTGAACATTTGTGCCAAGTTATATCAAAATCCCTCTATGCATGAAGAAGAAATGCTCCGGACAATTTTTTTTAAGAAAATATGATAAAGGGGAATAACTCAAAAAATAGGCAAGGTAGAGTTATTGTTCTTGCACACTGCACTTCCTCCCAAATGTGTTCTATCAGTGTATGAAGTTTGAAGAAAATCCCTCCAGTACTTTTGGAGTTATGCTCCGGACAAAATTTTTTAAGAAAATAAGATAAAGGGGAATAAATCAAAAAATAGGCTGGGCAGAGTTATTGTTCTTGCACACTGCACTTCCTCCCAATGTGTTCTATCAGTGTATAAAGTTTGAAGAAAATCCCTCCAGTACTTTTGGAGTTATGCTCCGGACAAAAATTTTTAAGAAAATAAGATAAAGGGGAATAACTCAAAAAATAGGCAAGGAAGAGTTATTGTTCTTGCACACTGCACTTCCTCCCAATGTGTTCTATCAGTGTATGAAGTTTGAAGAAAATCCCTCCAGTACTGTTGGAGTTATGCTCCGGACAAAAATCGTTGCGGACGCACGCACGCACGGAGAGCATTTCTAATATCCCCTTCGCCTTTGGCGGGGGGATAATGATTCAAACTTATTATTAAGCCCGAGTGAAATTGGAAATATGGTCGTTAAAGAACCTTTAAACGCGACGACATACATAAATTTGACGTCATAAATGACGTCAAACACCCAATATGAAATTTGAACGTCAATATGGAAAAACATTGACGTTTCAGGTTCCACTGAAACTTAGCAGTTTTTAAATTAGTACGTAATAATAATTGATATATGTCCTTAAATCAGCCTCCATTAGCAATGAACAAGTCTTTAAAATGCCAATATTCAGTATGCTATAAATATTTTTCTCCCACAATTTTAATTAATTAATTAATTTATTTGGGTTTTACGGCGCACCAACACAGTATAGGTTATATGGCGCCAACAGGACTACAAATTTTGGTTTCACATCTCATTTACATCAAAATAAAAACATGAGGTATGGAATCAAAATTTGCATACCTGCTGGAATCACAGAGTTACAGCAAAACCAAGTGTTAAGACCCTATTGGTTGCCTCTTACGATCATGCAAGAGTAAGGCAGTGGTTCCAATTCTTTTCATACATAAATCATCCCAGAACCACATGGGGCTCCCACAATTTTAAAGAAATGCCAACATAATGAGATCAAAATTGTATGCAAAGTTTCAGCAAAATATAAAATTGTAAACAAATATTGACTGTCCCGTTCTTAAGTTTTAAGGATGTTTTAAAAGTACAAACTGGAATATAATTCTACTTGTACAATAAGAGAGACAATTACCTATAAAGGGTCTTGAGAACTATAATTTACCTCTTAAGCATGTAAAGTAAACATAGACTTTTGAATTCAATTAACAAACTAATTTAATGAATTTTTTAACCCAAACATTGCTATGAATAACTTAGTGTATTTAACCTTAAAAGTAAACAAAAAGAGGCAGTGGTTTTAGGTATCCCTTTCAAAAATATGATTTTATTTGAATTTCATGCAATCACTTTATTGAAAGTAAATATTAACATTTTATAATATGTGTGTTCTTTGGTATGGACAGATTAAAAGCTGATTTCAACTTGCAAATCTCAATCATACAAGATAACATACAATACAATGCAGAGTTCAGACGATTTAATTTAATTTGTAGAATAATTTACCTGAATAAAATTGTTAAAGGTATTGACCTCCAGATCATACAACAACAAAAAAACCCCCCCAAAAACTTAATTTTTAGATATCAGAAATATAAGCTATATTTCTTAAGGCTTGGAACTTAGTTACCAACAGATAAACACATAAATTGATTTTCCTAACATTTATATTTCCTTTCAAAATGGAAAAGTATTTGTGAAAGGGCACCCAAGGTAAATTGCCTTAATCAAAAAGCTTTATCTGTAACAATCGTTAAGTTCGTACTCCTCCATGGTGTATTAATTGAGAACGCAAGAAATCTTTTATTGCTGTGGACTGGGCCCGGGTCGGATTCCCTACATGGGCATGTTTTTTTTTTCTTGATTTGGCATTTTTATGATAGTTCAGAAAAAAACTCATTTTCTAATGTTCATAACATGACCAAACTTAAATTCTTAAGAAATATCATTTTAGCCAAAATCTGGAGGTCAGTGCCTTTAAAGGCGTACATTAGAATTCCTGTATTGGAGATGGGCGAATTTTTTCCTAAAAATAGAATTTCTTCAAACTTTGGATATTGAAGGACAATCATCTAAAAAACAAAAATATGCAATAAAAGTCATAGGTCACCGGTATTGAAAGAGTTATCTGCCCTTGAAAACGGCATTTTTGGGATAACTCTTTTCCAATAATGGTGACCTATGACTTTTATTGCATATTTCTGTTTCTTAAAATCGATCTTTTTAAAGAGGAGGGAGCATGCAAAAAATAAACTTGTTGGGGGTGGGGCTGTAGATATAGGCGTGATGTTATGTAACAAAAAAATATCAAACAAGAGCTTATAGAACACGAAATGTCCCCTTGATGCATTCAGTAATTGCACAAAGAACAGAAATTATTTGGTCACTTTGCACTGGATGTTTGACGTACTGACCTCAAATCAATAATTATGGGTCATTAATACCAATCATAAGTAAACTCTGTATCAAATATGATCTTAGACCAAAGCATTCTCCAGTAAACTGGCAAAAAAAAGTTCTACGTCATCTTGACCTTTGACCTACTGACCTCAAAATCGATAGGGGTCATCTGCTGGCCATGATCAACATCCCTATTAAGTTTCAAGATTCTAGGCCCAAGCATTCTCAAGTTATAGTAATTGTTCTGGGTCACTGTGACCTCTGACCTACTGACCTCAAAATCAATAGGGGTCATGACCAACATCCCTATCAACTTTCATGATCCTAGGCCCAAGCATTCTTGAGTTATCATCTGGAAACCGTTTAACTGTTCCTGGTCACTGTGACCTTGACTTTTGAGTAGCTGACCTCAAAATCAATAGGGGTCATCTGCTGGTCATGATCAACCTCCCTATCAACTTTCATGATCCTAGGCCCAAGCCTTCTTAAGTTATCATCCGGAAACCAATTGGTCTACTGACCAACCGACATCTGTAAAACAATATACCTTACCTTCTTCGAAGGGGGGGCATAATAATAAAATATACGTATGAGAAACGTAATAGGGGCAGTAGTAAAGATGTAATGAAACCTGAATGCAACAAAGAAAGTAATGCATAGGTGAGTTCAGCAGCCCTCCTTTCCTGGAAACAGTCTGACTAAAAAGTGTAGCACTTTATTTCTTTTACAGTAAGACTTGAATGTGGGTGGTCATATATTTCAAAGGAAAGTAAGAAAGACAATAAAAACTAGGCGTTTTTGTCACAAAAACATGTCCCCCCCCCCCCCCGCCATTTTGTGGAGGGAAGCCTAATGTGCTGGCGATATGCACAACTAGGCTTGGTACTGGTCACTCCTGTGAAGTTTTGTCTAAATCTGTCCAGCAGTTTGACCCGTGAAAGCCAGGCAAGATTTTTCTATTTTTAGCTCTGGCAGCCATTTTGTGCAGCTAAGCGGAACATGCCAGCGACATGCACAACAAGGCTTGGTACTGATCATTCCTGTAAAGTTTCGTTGAAATCCGGCCAGCAGTTTGACCTGTGAAAGTTGGACAAGCTTACGCTTATGCAGACGGACAGACAGACGGTGAAGGCAAAAACAATATGTCTCCCCCCACCTATGGGGAAGACATAAATGTAAAGTGATATTTATGCAGACACCAATGACGGCTGGGTATTAAGTTGGCTAAGTCAATCTTTCAACAAAAAATAACCAGCCAGCAAACTGCCTTTTACCATTCCTGTTAATTCAAGTTTAAAATTTCACCTACTCATGTGAGAAGTATTTGATTGGTTAAAATTTACTATATATATTACGTCCAATCAGAATTCAGTAAAATATGCATGAAACATTTAATGCCCTCATAAACATTTCCATGAGTATTACTGAATGCAAATTCAAAAGTCTGATTTTGTTGATAAAATAGCAATGATTATGAAATCCAAGTGGCCACAAAGGATTTTTGTTAAGAAATGGTCAATTGTCATAAATTATAAATGGTTCATATTTAGGCAGTGTCTATGCTCTGAATGCAGTAACGTACTTCTCAGCAACTGGGCATCCGCTTTAGGAAAATTGCAATCAGATACTGTGAAATCAATAATATTCGTGGCGGACTAATTTTCGTGGATTTCGTGGTTGAGTCAATCCATGAAATTTAATCCCTACGAACAAGTAAAAATTCCCATTCATTTTATGTTCAAAACTTGAAATCCACGAGTATATATCCCCATGAAATTGCCGTTTTGAACTAAAACCATGAAACTTCAAGCCCACAAAATTTAACGATTTTACAGTAACATATGAGAACTTTTCCAACTAAATAATGATGTTCCAACTAGCTAACTTTTCCTTAACACTGATGTTAGTGAAGAAATTTGTGATTAAAACTAGACTGCTGAAAATAATTTAATCAAAACATGACAATAATGTGTACAACTACGCCTCAAACAAATCACTTGTGAGGTTTGGAGAAATTCAGGGTAACTGTATACAGCAAGTAGTGTAAACACTGTAAAATAGGACAAAATAGGACAAATCAAGGGCCATAACTCTGCTGAAAATCAATGCCACAAAACATGCTGATATGTGTAACTAGGCTAAGCACTGATCACTCCTGTAAGGTTTGGTGGAAATCAGCCCAATGGTGTAAGAGATGTTGCAAAAATATCATAAAATGAAAACTGATAAACCAGAACATGCCTATTAAAAATGCCTAATAGAACTTCACTCCTGCAAAGTTTGGTGGAAATCCACCCAAAAAAATATAAGAAAAGTGGCCTAAACATAAAATTTGATGAATCAAGGGCCAAACCTCAACTGAAAATCATTGAACAATAGCATAAGAAACCAAGACCAAACAATTGACTATTCTGTGGAAAAATACATTAATTTGTAAACCAAAACATACAAGTAACGGTTATATTATACCAAAATCCTGGAATTTCTGCTTGCAGTCGCCACTGATGACTGCTTACATCCGTGCATTTTTTGATGTTTGGGAAAACCACAAAACTGCTAAACTTTCAATTTCACGTTCTAAAAAGTGGTTTCGGTACTCCATGAAAAATACACGAGTACACTGTAACAAAACAGAATTTAAATTTATTTGCATGAAACCGTATTTAAAAGATATAAATGCTTGTAATTTCATGGAAGGTAACTTTAAGAGTGACTGAAAACTGACTAAAGACAGTTCAAACAGTGTTAGTTACACCGTATGCTACATTGAAAAGTTCCCTACTGTAAAAATTACCAGCTGTGTGAAGTTTGCATTATCTATAAAATTGTATGGTCTGGGATCTACTACTGTGAAATCATTTATATTCATGGGGGACTAATTTTCGTGGATTTTGTGGTTGAGTCAATCCAGGAAATTTAATCCCAACATACAAGTAAAATTCCCATTCATTTTATGTTCAAAAGTTGAAATCCACGAATTTATATCCCCATGGAATTGCCGTTTTGACTAAAACCACAAAATTTCAAGCCCACGAAATTAAATGATTTTACAGTACGTGATTGAGTTACATGCAAATATGTATGATTACCGCATCCTGTCATAACAACTTAATACTATAAAAAACTAAATTCAGTTCACAGAATAAAGTTCTTCAAAAAGTGTTGTTATTTTAAACAGACAGATATACAATGAACTATTTCAAGCTAAGTTGTTTCTACAATACTTTTCAGTTTATTCTGTAGTGACTGTGAGTCAGATTCCTCTGCCTTTTCATCTAGTTCTGACCAAAGATTTATCAACTTCACATGCACAAAATCATCCTCCAATTCATTTCTTTTCCTTTTCTTTGGATCCCAACCGTTCTTAACCGCTCTTTGTAATCTCCTACGTAACTTCACTTGTGACGGTCTCTCAAAATCTATATGTCTTTGTAACCTTTTCTTCCCAAATATGTCAGATGAATTTTGTGGACTCTCCAATACAGTTTGCCATGGCTTCTTCTCTTCAGGTTTCACAAAATTCTTATTTCTGTAAATTTTTTCTAATTCATCAAATGTGTCTTCTTTGTGTTTACGTTTTCTGCCACGTTTGACATTTGTTGTTGCTTCTCCATTGTGAATATTCTCTCCTATTGGACTAGCACATTCTTCACTCAGATCCATTTGCTGAATCTTTAATGTTGCAGCATCAGCAGATTTTCTTTTCCCCCTTTTACCTTGGTTAGTTTCAACAGTATCAGCAGTTGATGGACTCTCGCCTTCATTTATCATTTGCAACCTCAAAGTTGCTGCTTCAGCTGATCTACGCCTTCTTCGTTTTGTTTCAGATTTCTTTTCTGGGGTAATTAATTCATCTCCTGGTAAAATTAAATTTTCAACAGAGATATCAGATTTTACTGGAGCCACCTGTTTGTCACTGTCATTTATCTGAACCTGAGATATTTCATTTGTAAGTTCAGATATATTATTTGGTTCCTTTCTGTCTGGATTCAACAAGGGTTCCTCTGCTTCTTCCAGTACCTGTTCACAAATTTCTTTTCTAGGTCTTCCTCTTCCTCTCTTTAAAATTTCATTAAAGTTAGCAGATTTTCTCCTAGGTCTTCCTCTTTTCTTTTTCTCTACATTACTGTCCAAAGTGATCTTTCTATTTTCGATCTGTGACATACTTTCATCCGAGTGTTCTGAATCTGCTACCAGCTTATCCTTTTCTATGAGTTTAGTATTATCGTTTACATCTTGTATATTCTCATTTCCAAGATCAAGTGCAGCAACCCTTTTCTCTATGTGAGATTCTACATTATCAGTCTCATTTATGCCATCAACCTCATCAACTTCTCTTACAAAGTCTTCAGTCACACTTTTCACAACATCATTTGAATTTTCTTCAATAGTTTCACATACAGTTTGAAAACCAAATGATTTTCTTCTATTTTTTCTCATATTTGACACATTTCCATTTCCTGTTTTCTTCCTAAGTTCTGTCACTTCATGGATCTGTTTGATATCAGAATGTATCTGACCATTTAACAAGCACGGAGTACTAGTTTTTTCAAATGCCTCTGGCCTATGATGATCTATCTTTGTCTTTGTGTGTTTCTCTGGTGGTTTCTCAATTATTTCGTCATCGATTGTATCTAAAGTAAGCTTTTGTTTCTTTTCACACAGTTCTTCGCAATAATCAATAGCCTGATCTTTTTCATTTTCTGTTGAACTGGCAATTTCATTATCATCAAACTTAGAAATATCTAAAGCTCTTCTTTTCCGTCTTTTCTGGATTTCCTTCAACTGACTGTTTTCATTTACTTGCAATGCATTAGATGCAGCATGTTGTAAGTTTTCACTAGTATTCCCTACCCTTGATTCTATAGCTCTACCTTTTCCATTCTGATATTCAGCCTTACTACTTGTTCTACTGGCTCTATCTTCACTAACAGCAAAACCGTTTGTGACTTTATAGTCTAATTCCATTTCAACAGCACCACCATTACTTGCTAATTCATTGTCTAAAACATTTTCATCTACCACAGGTCCAACAGCTTCTTCATAACCTTTATCTAAACTTTCCTCAGTAAATGCATATTCAGTTACTGATTCTTCTGATTTACTTCCAAGAGGTTCATTGTCAAAAACTTTATGTTTTTGAATAACCATTGGTGAAGCTCTAGCACCGATTTCATTCTGAGAAATAATCTTGGTGCATGTAGAGAATGTGTCATCTTTATTTGGTTCATCATCGGTATTCATTTTGTCATTTGTGATTTCTCCTTCAATTATATTGTTTGGCAATAAACATTTTACAGATACTTCATTCAGAATTATGTTTGCACTGGACTCAGCTCCAACTTTGCTTACATGTTCTTTTGGTGCCTCTGCATGTTCTTCAGCAATTATTCCTAAAACAGGTGGGTCTGTACCTGTTTTATCAACCATCATTTCTTTAGTCTCTTCTGAACAAGAACTTTTTCTCCTGACTTTCTTCAATTCATCACTTACAGCATTGAAAGTATCAAAAAACATTTTTCTGTCTCTCTGCTTTTTTGCTGATCCAAAAACAACTTGATTTAATGACTTGTTCTTGCTTAAGGATTGTTCAACTGTTTTATCAGACTCATCAAGTCTTTTTTCACATCCAACGCTACTGGAATCTACATGATCTACAAGATCTGTATTATTTTCACCACTTATAAAACATGAGCTTTCTTTATTGATTTCAGCTCCCAGCTTTTCCAGAGATTTATTAATATCAGACTGTGCACCAAACTTTGACAATTCACTTGACCCTAGATTCAAACTGGAGTTCCCTTTTAATACAGGAGAGGCACAAATATTTGCTGTATGACTGCTATCAAGCATACCACCAGTTAAATAAGATGGACTGGTTTTAACAAAATTCACAACTTTTCCTGCAAAAGCTTTACACATAGATAGGAATCCTGGAGACACTTTTTCAGCAGAATCATCTTTTACTAGAGGAGTTATATTCAAACCTGCACTGTCATTTACCAGGCTGTTCTCTTTATCAGAGTGGGACAAATCAAACACCTGGTCCACTCCTGGTGATTTCTGAATAGATTCTCTAAAAGAACTAGTTTGTGAAAAGTCATTTTCATTCACAGTATTTTGTGTCCTTGTTTCCATGTCACAAATGGTTTCTGTATCATTTTTGTTCACTCCAATGTAACTCTCTTCATGGGCCTCTTGATATAGAGATGTGCTTGGAGAAATTGGAAAATCTGGTGACATAGATGATGGTGATACGTTTGATAAATTAAAATCTTGTGGAGATTGGTTACTTAAGTCTGATCTACTTGGAGATGTTCTTCCAATATTGCTTTCTTCTTCATGTTTATCTATTGCATAGTTCAAGTCATTACTATCTATATTTCGAATTTTACCCTCTCTAATTTCTTCCTTTTCAATAACTTTAATACAGTCAGTTTCTTCCACTTGTTCAAGTACATTCATCATCTTTTTCTGATAAGAGTCTGTTCTTTTTCCTGGTTGCCCAGTATATGTTTGCCCTGCCATTTCATTTTCATTCAATGTATCTATATCTTCTCTATCAATTTTTCTTTCTGTGACAGATTCCTTGTCATTCACATTTTCATTTAATGTACATATACCTTCTGTACCATTGTTTCTTTCTGTTACAGATTCTGTGTCGTTCTGCACATTCTCGTCTTCTTGTATTTCTGTGAGGTATATATTGTGGTTATTTCTATCGAGGTTTTCATCCTCCTTGTCTGTATCTGGATCCGTTGCTTTAGGAACCAAACCAACAAACAGCGTAGATCTCCGTCTGCGTTTCTTCACTGGTTCCAGGCTCTCACACCACATGCTACCAAACATTTCCTGCTGCGCTTCCTCAGCCTGGGATTCTGCAAAATAAAATTACATTTAAGTTGATAAAACTAACCATACACATTCTTTCCAATATAAGATTTATGTTACAAAAAACAATTCATTATATTTCTCGTTTGAGGGAAAGTATTTTTGTATTGATTGCGGACTACTTCTTGTGGATTTCATGGTTGAGTGAATCTACAAGTTTGAATCACAAAGAACTGCCCAGTAAAATTACCGTTTATTTAATGTTCAAATGTCGACATCCACATATATCCCCATGATAGGGCCTATAATTGCCCACCAAATATAAGGTCATAGTGATTTTTTTGGCCGTTTTTAGTGCCGAAGATGGGCTGTTTCCCCTTGCAAAAAACCTTCTATTTTTCCAAAAAAAAAAAGATCATTATTTCCCAAATACATTTCACATTTCCTTTCTGATGGAGATTGTTTTCAATTAAAATTCACAAAGTCTGTATCGCATCATTGACAGACAGCATTTTGTTACACAGTCAAGAACTAGTCCATTCGTCTTAGATTTATCAGTAGAAAAGGCAAAAAATCAACAACTTATGAAAAAACAAGCTTGCCATTATTTTCCCAATTTCTTGCGCTTATTTTCCCAATTCCATGGGCACAGGTAGTTTAATTATTTCCAAAAAAAAACTCACTGAAGGATTTAACAGTATTTTACAGTTTCAGCTTACATAATGAGGTATGGGAAACCAGATCAGTTCTCCAGCAGTAATTCACAGTTCTCTTTCAGGGGTTTTCCCCTTTCACAGCAGGGGCTGTTTACAGCCTAAGACCATTTTCACTCGGAGAAATTCTGTCATATCATGCAGGTTTTCCTGAAAACTGACTTTAATTGAGAATACTTCAGCATGTTTTCCTCCCTAACAGTCAAAGGCAAATCTTCATACCTGTAGCTCCTATTTAGAGAGGTCACAAAAGTTTAAGTTGGTTCTTTGACCATGTTGACAAGGAAACTTCTGTAAAATGTCCCAGAGATACTACCTTTTGTTGAACCATCCTCAGTTCTTTCATCCAATGCATTTAGGTTTAAAGGCAGTATGCCAGACGTACGGCGAAGATTTCTAACGGAACGTCTCCTCTTTTTCCTCAAATCCCTCTCATCAGCCTCCATTGTAAATGTTCATCCACACTGAATCACAAATTTCAAGTCAATCAGTGTATAACAACCTGAAAATACACAGAAATATATTACAAACGCTTTTTCATACTAGGCGTATATAGTATCCAAATAAGACAGGCCTTGGATTCAAGTAAAAATAAGAAGCCTGAAAAATCTTCTTTACAAAGCTTGAAATGTCTTAATCCAACAGCGTAATATAAAAGATTTCCGGCAAAAAACCTGAATTCAGGACCAGTCCTGATGCCTGAATTATACATCTATAAGACCCTTTGGGAGCAGGTAACTACAGGTCCAGATAGTAAGGATGTGTCACTGACATGCTCTTGCAAGCAGACCTACAGCCCTTACAAAATTAAGTGAAATTTTACTTTAAACTATCTGTGTGTACTATTAGCAAGTGCTTTCAAGATCACTTATTAAAAGTGAAATTTTCTGACACTGTATGTTGTATGACTGAAATAAACTTACTGACACTATGACTAAACTGAACATCAAATCTTTCTAAACTAGTGCTAAAAGATTCAGCACAGAGATTTTAATAAACTGTCATTGGACCCCGAAGCTGAACTACATCTATACTCAAACCTTACAAGCCAAGGGTTAATTTGATACTTAATAACTGTAATTGATTATATAATATTTCAATTACTCATTAAACTAAGTTACTGTTTCAGATATTTTGCAGAGTTAAGCTTTTCATTTGATTTGACCAGGTGACCTAGTTTTTGACCCCACTTGACCCAGATTCAAACTTGACCTAGAAATCATCAAGCCAAACTTTTTAAGTTTCATAAATTTTGGGTCACAACTGTGGTCTCTAGACTGTTCACAAGCTTTTCCTTTGATCTGACCTAGTTTTTGACCCCACATGACCAAGTTTTGAACTTGACCTAGAGATCATCAAGACTAACATTCTGACCATGTTTCATAAAGATTGGGTCACAAATGTGGTCTCTAGTGTTCACAAGCTATTCCTTTGATGTGATTTACTGAACTAGTTTTTGACCCCACATGACCCAGTTTCGAACCTGACCTAGATTTTATCAAGGCAATCATTCTGACCAAAATTCATGAAGATCAACTGAAAAATACAGCCTCTATCACATACAGAAGTTTTTTCTTTGATTTGACCAAGTGACCTAGTTTTTGACCTCAGATGACCCATATTCAAATTTGACCTAGATTTCATTAAGGCAATCAACCTGATCAAATTTCATAATAATCAATTGAAAAAAACAGTCTCTATCGCATACACAAGATTTTTCTTTAATTTGACCTAGTGACCTGGTTTTTGACCTCAGATAACCCATATTCAAAATCGACCTAGATTTCATCAAGGCAATCACTCTGACCAAATTTCATGAAGATCAATTGAAAAATACATCCTCTATTGCATACACAATGTTTTTCTTTGATTTGACCTAGTGACCTAGTTTTGACCCCAGATGACCCATTTTCGAACTCGGCCTAGATTTTATCAAGGTAATCATTCTGGCTAAATTCATGAAGATCAGTTGATAAATACAGCCTCTATTGCATACACAAGGTTTTTCTTTGATTTGACCTAGTGACCTAGTTTTTGACCCAGATGACCCATTTTCGAACTTGGTCTAAATTTCATCAAGATAATCATTCTGACCAAAATTCATGAAGATCAATTGAAAATACAGCTCTATCGCTTACACAAGGGTTTTACTGTGATTTGACTAGTGACTAGTTTTTGACCCCAATGACCATTTTCGAACTCGGACCTAGAGTCATAGGACTAATCTTCTGATCAATTCATAAGATTGTCACAAATGAGCCTTAGAGTGTTCACAAGCTTTTCTTTGATCTTGACCTAGTTTTTGACCCACATGACCCAGTTTTGAACTCTGACCTAGTAGATCATCAAGACAACATTCTGACATGTTTTATAAATATTGGACAAATATGGTCCACTAGAGTTCACAAGCTTTCTTTGATCTGACCTATGACCTGGTTTTTGACCCACATTACCCATTTGACTGACCTGGGTCCTCAAGATAAATTCTGCCAGTTCATAAGATGGTCAATTGCCTCTAGAGTTCACAAGCAATTTAATGCACGACGGAGCACGATGACGGAAAATGACAGTCCACAGTCACTTTGCATAAAGGCCATAACTGAGTACTTCTTGTCTAGTTATGTAGTTTGCCTACATATGTCACTTGACGCGAACGGTTAACCCAAATTTTACAAATCACTTTTTTACATTTTGGCTTCAAAACAGACATAATATATCATATGAAAATGATGACTTGATAAAATTGCAAAAATGGCTACCACATGTATATTTTGTTTAGTGCAAAACCAATAAAAGCCTTATGGTTTTGCTCAAAACATTCTAACCATTGTGTAATTTATGTCAAAAATGGTTAAGTGCACTTTTTTGTTCAATTATTTATATTAGAAAATATCAGATTGATATCCCTAGAAGTACACAATGAAATTGTATAAATGATAAATTATAAACAGGGGGAACACATATTTCATACATCAGAAGTTTTAATTTTTTTTTCGTTTGGCATTCTAATTAAAGACAATACTAGAAATTCATGTCAGCCATACTTTTCAAAGATTTCAATTGTAAAATCACCTCCTTTTTGACTTAGCACAAAGGTACTAATCTTAAATACTAGTAGTGCTCCAGAATGCACAGATGTACTGAAATCAGAGATCACTGATGTGTAAGCATATAGGTGTAAAATTTTTACTAGATCTGATAAAATATCATCACCTAAAATCCATCTGTTTAATAAGTATCAAACTTGTATAAAAAGGTTAATCTACTGACATTTATAATTTTTTTTTATATCAAATACCAGTTAAACACAGTGGTACCTATTCTAATAAACAGTTCTGTTGTTTGAAACATGTTAAATGATAGCCATATGTACTTGCATGCAAAACTATAACCAAGGTGTGACGCCGACACCAAGGTGAATAGAATAGCTAGACTAGTTTTTGACAAGTCTAGCTAACAAGAGGGCCATGATGGCCCTATATCGCTCACCTGTTATCACTGCACTAGAAACAAGAAGGTCCTCAGAAAAAATATCTAAGTCCGAAGGACAGGAACAACAAAGGGAAGAAAATAAACCAAAAAGAAAAAAAAAATTCTTACAAGGTACAGATATGTCAAAATACACCTAAAAAGTAGAGGTACCATCCATGTTGTACCACAGGAAAGTGGTCTCGGTTTTTCCCTACGGCCAATAATAAAAAAGTTACTATAAATAAGCTATTTATAGTAACGTAAAAGGGAAGTAATTAAAAAAAAAATGATTGTAAGTGAACAAAAGAAGGATCTGCCAAATAAATCTGTTGACATAAATGAAATTTCAGATCAGCATCTTCATTAGTTACGGAGATATACCCATTTTAATTTGAAATAAAGGGAGGTAATTTGACATAAAATCAGTCCATAGTTATCTACCCTCATTGGCTCAGTCCAACTAATGACAATAATTAAATTTCAAATAATAAGTACTTACTTATATAAATTCATTTTGATTACAATCAGGGGAGGTAATCAGGTATAAGATAAAATAACTCTGGAACCTACGAATGGATCTGATTTGTCATGGAATCCAAGATGTATTGTTGTTGAAGATATTTTGGAAGTTTGTATTAAATAAAACCATAAATGAAGTCTCTATATGGCTGCAAAAGCCAAAATAGCCAATTTTGGACCTTTAAGGGGCCATAACTCTGGAACCCATGATGGAATCTGGCCAGTTCAAGAAAGGAACCAAGATCTTGTGGTGATACAAGTTTTGTGCAAGTCTGGTTAAAATCAAATCATAAATGAAGCTGCTATTGTGCAGACAAGGTCAAAATAGCTAATTTTGGCCCTTTGAGGGGCCATAACTCTGGAACCCATTATGGGATCTGGCCGGTTCAAGAAAGGAACCGAGATCTTATGGTGACACAAGTTTTGTGCAAGTTTGATTAAATTCAAATCATAAATGAAGCTGCTATTGTGCAGACAAGGCCAGAATAGCTAATTCTGGCCCTTTCAGGGGCCATAACTCTGGAATCCATAATGGGATTTGGCTAGTTTAAGAACGGAACCAAGATCTTATGGTGATACAAGTTGTGTGCAAGTTTGGTTAAAATAAAATCATAAATGAAGCTGCTATTGTGCAGACAAGGTAAAAATAGCTAATTTTGGCCCTTTAAGGGGCCATAACTCTGGAACCCATAATGGAATCTGGCCAGTTCAAGAAAGGAACCAAGATCTTAAGGTGATACAAGTTGTGTGCAAGTTTGGTAAAAATCAAATCATAAATGAAGCTGCTATTGTGCAGACAAGGTCAAAGTAGCTAATTTTGGCCCTTTCAGGGGCCATAACTCTGTAACACATAATCGGATCTGGCCGGTTCAAGAAAGGAACTGTGATCTTCTGGTGATACAAGTTGTGTGCAAGTTTGGTTAAAATAAAATCATAAACGAAACCACTATTGTGCAGACACGAAACTGTTGACGCACGGACGCACGAGACGCACCGACGACGGGTGATCATAAAAGCTCACCTTGACACTATGTGACAGGAGAGCTAAAAAGGGTGCATAATTAATGAAAAATTGGTGCCAGAATTATGGGCCTTGTCTCACATTATGATGTGAGTGATGATGCGGAACACTATTTTAAGTTTGATTCAAATCTTTTTAGTAATAACTGAAAGTGCACCAAAACATTAACCTGAAATTCTAAGTATTAGTAAGAAGGGGGTATAAATCATAAAATATTGGTGCAAGAGTTATGGCCCTTATGCCAGATGAATGTCATTGATGTGGGTGATGATGAGGAATAACTATTTTAAGCCTGAAGCAATCAATCAAGTAATTACACGGATAAAGAGAAACAAGAGGGCCATGATGGCCCTATATCGCTCACCTGTTATCATTGCACTTGAGGACAAGAAGGTCCTTAGAAAAAATATCTAAGTCCAAAGGACAGTAACAACAAACTGAAGAAATTTAACCAAAAAGAAAAAAAATTCTTACAAGGTACAGATATGTCAAAATACACCTAAAAATTGGAGGTACCATCCATGTTGTACCACAGAAAAGTGGTCTCAGTTTTACCCTACGGCCAATAATAAAAAAGTTACTAAAAATAAGCTATTTATAGTAACGTAAAAGGGAAGTTATTTAAAAAAAATTATTGTAAGTGAACAAAAGAAGGATCTGCCAAATAAATCTGTTGACATAAATGAAATTTCAGATCAGTATCTTCATAAGTTACGGAGATCTACCCATTTAAATTTGAAATAAAGGGAGGTAATTTGACATAAAATCAGTCCATAGTTATCTACCCTGATTGGCTCAGTCCAACTAATGACAATAATGAAATTTCAAATAAGTACTTACTGATATAAATCCATTTTGATTACAATCAGGGGAGGTAATCAGATGTAAAATAACTCTGAACCTACGCTTGGATCTGATTTGTCATGGAATCCAAGAATTATTGTTGCTGAAGTTATTTTGGAAGTTTGTGTCAAATAAAACCATAAATGAAGTTTCTATATAGCTGCAAAAGCCAAAATAGCCAATTTCGGACCTTTAAGGGGCCATAACTCTGGAACCCATGAAGAAATCTGGCCAGTTCAAGAAAGGAACCAAGATCCTGTGGTGATACAAGTTGTGTGCAAGTTTGGTTAAAATCGAATCATAAATGTAGCTGCTATTGTGCAGAAAAGGTCAAAATAGCTAATTTTGGCCCATTCAGGGGCCATAACTCTGGAACCCATTATGGGATCTGGCCGATTCAACTAAGGAATCAAGATCTTATGGTGACACAAGTTTTGTGCAAGTTTGATTAAATTCAAATCATAAATGAAGCTGCTATTGCGCAGACAAGGTCAAAACAGCCAATTCTGGCCCTTTCAGGGGCCATAACTCTGAAACCCATAATGGAATCTGGCCAGTTCAAGAAAGGAACCAAGATCTTTTGGTGATACAAGTTGTGTGCAAGTTTGGTTAAAATCAAATCATAAATGAAGCTGCTATTGTGCAGACAAGGTCAAAATAGATAATTCTGGCCCTTTCAGGGGCCATAACTCTGGAACCCATAAGGGAATCTGGCCAGTTCAAGAAAGGAACCAAGACCTTATGGTGATACAAGTTGTGTGCCAGTTTGGTAAAAATCAAATCCTAAATAAAGCTGCTATTGTGCAGACAAGGTCAAAATAGCTAATTTTGGCCCTTTCAGGGGCCATAACTCTGGAACCCATAATGGGATCTGGCCAGTTCAAGAAAGGAACAGAGATCTTATGGTGATACAAGTTGTGTGCAAGTTTGGTTAAAATAAAATCATAAATGAAACCACTATCGTGCAGACAAGAAATTGTTGACGGACGCACGGACGGACTGACGACAGACGACGGAAGAAGGGTGATCACAAAAGCTCACCTTGTCACTATGTGACAGGTGAGCTAAAAAGAGAAGACTTGTGCATAAAAACTTTAACCAAGGTGCAGACACGGAACGACGTTGACGCCGGGGCAAGTAGGATAGCTCTTCATACACTTCTTAAGAGTCCAGCTAATGACCTGAAATATTTACCTCTCTGACAGTGATTACTGAGGTAGGAGTCTAGATGTTGCATGTGCCATGTCATTTTATTTGAAAGAGCTGTTATTTCTGCCAAATTATTTCAAAATCTAACACTCCACTTATATTCTAGTCTATTCTCTGTCATTAAAATTGCATGCTTTAGTATCCTGTTAATATTACAAGTTTAGATGCAAACCTTCACCACAGCATACCTATTAATTAATCCTTCATTAAACTTATGTACTTAAATTACTCAAAAAATATCAATACATGTATATGTATTTTTAGAATAGAAGCTATTGTTTTGTTTCTCAGCCATACTCATCATTTTGTAATTACAGAATTAAAATGATGGCATGAGCTGAAATTCGGCATTCTGACATAATTGGATAATTAGGCCTAAAAAAAAAAATTCTTTGTTTCAGGTAACATGCTCAAAAAAATTTGGGTAGGTAGGTCGGAAATTTTTTTTTTTTTTAATTTTTTTTATTAAGGGAGACTTTTCGGAAATTATTTTTTTTTGTCAAAAAATGATTACAAATAAGGGGGATATGCCTTTAGAGCATTAGTAAGTTGATTTCTAACATCACTGGCCATGTTTAACGCATTAAAAGTGCAGTTTTGCATCATTTTGTTAAAAAGTTGAAAAAAATATTCTCCAAGGCCATAAAAACATTTAGGGTCGGGCCAAACATTTAGAGCAGGTCGGGATACCGGAAACAAACAATTTTTTTTTTACGCCTTATAAAGGAAGATAAATTTAAATTTGATCTTGAAACATATTTATTTTGAAACTTTGTAAAAGAAAAAGTTTGTCTGTGGGTGTTTTAGAATTCAATATCTGAATTAATAATGAATGGTAAAATGATTTTACTCTATTTTTCATTGGAAAAAAAAATCCAGTTTTATTTTCTGCTTTTTGCCAGTGACACATGCATTGTATTTGTATTCATATTTGATTTCACATTCAGTATTGAGCTGCATAATAAATTATATTACATGTAGTTCTGTTGATCTGAATAAGGCTGCAAACTGAAATATGCTGCCATACAAAATGTTTGTCAACAGATGTAATAATGACTTATTTAAAGGTATGCAAATCTAGTCAATTAATTCTCTACATTAACGAAAAAAGGTAGATTTGAGCAAATAATTAGAATAAGCTGGAGTGAGTATAGCTGGCTAATATATTTAAGCTTTACTTTCTACAGTATATTAACTGTAGTTAGTCAAGGCAAAGCACACTTTTACCAGTGAAACTCAGCAAAAAATGGTTGAGGTTCTAAGACACTTCCAGAATGTCTCTATTGACTGACATATGGTAAGGAAAAATCTTTGTTTCCCACAGTAAGGAATTAAAAGATTAATCTTGAAAAAATAATACCAGTATCTAACAATTCAAAATCTGAATTTAAAAACACAGCTATAAAGTATAACTTTATTTCTCATGTTTAAGATAAAAATAAACAGATTTTTTAATAAGAAAAGATAAAACCTCAACTAAAACTAGAATAAACAGAAGTATCCCTCAGGAATGCCATCATTGGGAATGGTAGTGTACACTGCACATTTTATCAAGAAACTCACAAAAATCAAAAACATATTCAAGGTAATGACTGTGGACAGGCAGTATGAGCCCATGGAGTCTCATCAAGATGAATGCAGTCTTCATAGTGCTATACACAACCACTGACAAATATATCTTACAAATATACTTATAAACTCCTTAGCAAAGAAACAATTTTTCTTTTTTACTGACTTTTGGAATGAAAAAATAGGAATAATAGGAACTTTTTGAGAAAAAGTAGGAAAAAATAGGATTTGAAAAAAAGTAGGAAATAGTAGGAAAAAGTATGACCGCTTGACAGCCTGCAGTCAAGGGATGCAGTCAGAATTATGAAAGAGAAGGTTCAGCTAACTGGAACAACAAGTACATACAAAATACAGGAAATATATACAACTGTAGGAACCAGGGATTTATTTGGGGAATACAACTGTAACAAATTCAGAATCTTCAACCAAATGCTCAGTGGATACTGTAGCTTAAACCATCATATGGCCAATATTAATGTGGAAACCGGCTCCCGAGTGTGACACTGCGGGGTCCCAGAGACAGTGGAACACTCCATATTTCAATGCGTGAGATACAACAGTATAAGGAATGAAATGGTGGAGGAATTGCTCTACAAAAATTATATGAGCCGTGCCATGGGAAAACCAACATAGTGGGTGTGCGACCAGCATGGATCCAGACCAGCCTGCGCATCCGCGCAGTCTGGTCAGGCTCCATGCTGTTCGCTTTTAAAGCCTTTTGGATTGGAGAAACTGTTAACGAACAGCATGGATCCTGACCAGACTGCGCGGATGCGCAGGCTGGTCTGGATCCATGCTGGTCGCACACCCACTATGTTGGTTTTCCCATGGCACGGCTCATATTCAGTGTGGGTCAGTTACCCTTAAAGTATTAGCTGGAGAGATCGAAGAGGCTCCAGTGTCAATGAGAGAGGGAATAGCCGCTGCCAAAATTTCTTAGTGAAAAGAAAGAGATTTAACTAACAAGAGGACCATGATGGTCCTGAATCGCTCACCTATCCCCACATGACCCAGTGTTCAACTGAGTATGACGTCGTTATTTCTATTATTTGACATAGTGACCTAGTTTTTGAGCACATGTGACCTAGATATCATCAAGATAAAAAATTCTGACCAATTTTCATGAAGATCTATTGAAAAATATGGCCTCTAGAGAGGTCACAGGGCTTCCACTAGACCCGAAAACCCAAGAGTCCCAGGACCCTTGGGCCCAAATTTTGAAGGGTCCTTTTCCAAAATACAGGAGTCCTATCCCAACATGTCAATATAATTTACTATATTTTTTATTCAGTAATACGTAGATCTTTACCTAAGAAAACAATAAACCCAAGATCATGTTACAGCATAATAAAAATGTCAGTCTCAGGTCATATAGTCTCATATTGTAAACTAATATTTATCAAAATTCATGTTATTTTAATTAGGTTTTTCTTCAATATTTCATTTCATTTTTAATAACAGAACAGTGCTTATAACACTCTAGAAAAATGTATCCAAAATGTACTATCCGAATACTGTTACACTTTCAGAATGTCATCGGAAAGTAGTTTTTGCTCAGTTTATTTGGCAAACTAAGCTAAATCAGCGATAGTTCCTGAAATAATGATGCTACTTATCATAAAAATCTGCATTGAAAGTCAGTTTTTTTTAGGAATTTTGGAAATATGCATATGACATCGGGTGTAATTAGACCCGTAAACGGACATTCTAAACTTATTTTTGCTTTCGAAATTCATCAAAATTTGTGAAGTTTCTTGTTGAAATTACGATATGATCACTAAACAATGGTCTAATTTAAAGTTGGCATGAAAAAATCTTGCAGGGCACTTTTCACATGCTCGGTAATCAGCTGCTTACGATAATTTAATAATTGGCGCCTTTTTTGACAGTACACAGGATTCGCTTTATCAATTAATTAACACTTCATTGATTTCTTGTTACCTATGTGCACTCGCCGTGACGTAACTTGCAGATAAAAAAATCAGCGAGGCATGTCTACAGGAGAAAGGGCGGGATTTAGCAGAGATCAAAGGCAGGAGAGCATGACCGCGAGTGTTTATTTTGAATACACGTGTCTATCGTGGAAATGGTTTTACTGAAGGAAATTAATGATAAGAGAAAGGATTATCAAAGGAAAATGCCCCCGGGTCCCGAAGGACGCACAGGCAAGTATTCTGCCGGGTCCTTTGAGCGTCTTTTGAAAATCTCCCGGGTCCGGACCCGGGGTCCCGGGTCAAATGGAACCCCTGGGTCACAAGGTTTTTCTATTATTTGACCTAATGACCTAGTTTTTGAAGGCACGTGACCCACTTTTAAACTTGACCTAGATATCATCAAGGTGAACATTCTCACCAATTTTCATGAAGATCTCGTGAAAAATATGGCCTCTAGAGAGGTCACAAGGTTTTTCTATTTTTCGACCTACTGACCTAGTTTTTGACCGCACATGACCCAGTTACGAACCTGACCTAGATATCATCAAGCTGAACATTCTCACCAATTTTCATGAAGATCTCGTGAAAAATATGGCCTCTAGAGAGGTCACAAGGTTTTTCTATTTTTCGACCTACTGACCTAGTTTTTGACCGCACATGACCCAGTTACGAACCTGACCTAGATATCATCAAGCTGAACATTCTCACCAATTTTCATGAAGATCCATTGAGAAATATGGCCTCTAGAGAGGTCACAAGGTTTTTTCTATTTTTAGACCTACTGACCTAGTTTTTGACCCCACGTGACCCAGTTTCGAACTTGAATTAGATATCATCAAGATGAACATTCTGACCAATATTCATGAAGATCTCATGAAATATATGGCCTCTAGAGAGGTCACAAGGTTTTTCTATTTTTAGATCTACTGACCTAGTTTTTAAACCCACGTGACCCAGTTTCGAACTTGACCTAGATATCTTCAAGGTAAACATTCTGACCAATTTTCATGAAGATCCATTGAAAAATATCGCCTCTAGAGAGGTCACAAGGTTTTCCTATTTTTAGACCTACTGACCTAGTTTTTGACCGCACGTGACCCAGTTTCGAATTTGACCTAGATATCATCAAGATGAACATTCTGACCAATTTTCATGAAAATCCATTGAGAAATATGGCCTCTAGAGAGGTCACAAGGTTTTTCTATTTTTAGATCTACTGACCTAGTTTTTGACCCCACATGACCCAGTTTCGAACCTGACCTAGATATCATCAAGGTGAACATTCTGACCAATATTCATGAAGATCTCATGAAAAATATGGCCTCTAGAGAGGTCACAAGGTTTTTCTATTTTTAGATCTACTGACCTAGTTTTTAACCCCACGTGACCCAGTTTCGAACTTCACCTAGATATCATCAAGATGAACATTCTGACCAATTTTCATGAAGATCCATTGAGAAATATGGTCTCTAGAGAGGTCACAAGGTTTTTCTATTTTTAGACCTAATGACCTAGTTTTTGACCCTACGTGACCCAGTTTCGAACTTGACCTAGATATCATCAAGATAAACATTCTCACCAAAATTCATGAAGATCTCATGAAAAATATGGCCTCTAGAGAGGTCACAAGGTTTTTCTATTTTTAGACCTACTGACCTAGTTTTTGACCCCACGTGACCCAGTTTCGAACTTGACCTAGATATTATCAAGGTGAACATTCTGACCAATTTTCATGAAGATCTTTTGAAATATATGGCCTCTAGAGAGGTCACAAGGTTTTTCTATTTTTAGACCTACTGACCTAGTTTTTGATGGCACGTGACCCAGTTTCGAACTTGACCTAGATATCATCAAGATGAACATTCTGACCAACTTTCATAAAGATCCCATGAAAAATGTGACCTCTAGAGTGGTCACAAGCAAAAGTTTACGGACGCACGGACGCACGACGGACACCGCGCGATCACAAAAGCTCACCTTGTCACTTTGTGACAGGTGAGCTAAAAACAACGCCCCTCAAGCTATATCATTTTAAAGTAACACGAGTAAAAGTACCTAAAGAATACAGTACCGGGTAGATGACAACTGCTGGTACACCTTAGTCCGATCTGTCAATTTTCGTCTTTTTCGATGATTTGGGTTATTAAACATGTTGACATTCGCAACAAAATGGCCGATTCGTTTGAGTATACCTTGCATAGGTTTATTGTTTTACTTATTGTTTCAAAGCCAAGGAAGGCAAGAAATAGAAAAAATGTTAAAAATATTTAATGTTAGATTTATTTCTGTCCATTTCAGTTATACAAACATGTATCTCATGTGTATTAACAGCAATTATAAACAGTGCCGTGTCTTACACTGAGTAACAATGTCAGTTGGTAGTTTTACTGTATAAAACATGGTGGCCGATAACTATTGCAATAGTATCGCAATAGTAACCTGCAATAGAATAGTATCACAATAGTTTTTCAGCAATATCAATAGTATTGCAATAGTCAAAATTGGCTTCAATAGTCACCCCTAATCACGATACATTAGTCTGGCGATACGCGTATCGTATCATAGGCCTAGCTGTTTCAAGATACAGAAATGATGCAGTAAAAACTTGAGACACTGAATGATATCTTTCAAATCAGTGTTAAAGATAGTAACTAAACAAATGCATCATTTATTACAGTTTCTTAAACTTTAAAGAAAAATTTCAAGTATTGTACTTTCTGTTGTATATTGGTACTCTGAAACTAGTCATTGAATCATCACTCACTGCCATGTCTTAACAATATAAGGTTTGTGAAGTCATTGTGAAATTAAATGTTTACATAAAAAAAAGGTTTGTTGCGATTTCGTCCCCAATTTATTCCAGGGTTTATCCACCCAAAATTGTGATATAATGCTGCCCCCACACCCCTGCTTTTTCTATTAGTGCTACTGGCCCCCAGCGCTATGTTATTTTAACAAGAATTTAAACACAACCCTCCTTAGTCTAAATAATGAGACCTCGGGCAGACCGATTTTACATTTTGATATTTTACGTTGTCTACCTAGAGGTCTCAACCAGAAACAATCAAAACTGTGGTGGAAACTGTGGTCAATTGAAATTACGATTTATCTGTAGTCACGATTTTTCTTTAACCCTAACTGCTTACCTGTTGTTTTAAATCATAAATAGTAAATAAAAAACATAAGAACAGGACATATTTATCAAGAATTTCTGTAGTAAAAAATTTAAACCTCTAACGTTTCAATCATCTTCATGTAATGGCGGTCGGAGGCGTGACCAATGAAAACGCTTCGTTTACCGGTGATCGGCCATTTTCCAATATGTAGTACACTCGTGTTAAACCTTGGCTTTTTTTTAACTGCCATAGTTTGAATTTTTCTCAAGAAATCTCGGTAATATATACATCATTGAAAAGGAAAAATTACAGGCTTTCTATGTATGTATTTCTTTTTTTATCCGTTGCATTATTATAACATAATTCCTGCCCAACGGATTCCATTGGGTGTTACTTACGCAAAGAAGAGGACAGTGCTACCACATTCTTTACCTTTTCTGGTTTGTACTCGGAGGCGGATATCGACAAGTCAAAATAATATAACGATATTCAACTCTTGAGTACAATTATTTGGACTAAACCCTCCTAAAATAAATAGTCAAAGTCAGTGGGGACCGCTAGGCTAGAATGCACTTTACTGGTACGCATTTCTTGCTAGGATTGTAAAAGGTAGGATGTGCTCGTGACAATCATTTAAATAAATTGTAACAATAATCTATTCATTAAAGAAAAAAGAAAAACGGGGGTGTGGGGGCGGTAGCCCCCATAAGAATAAATGGGGAGTGTTTAATTAATGTGCGTACCGGTAAAGTGCAGGTGTTCCGACCGCTAAAATGGAATCTACACAAAAATTAATATATATACATACTAAGAGGGTGGTACAAATTGAACAATGGCAATATTTTTTGGTCTATTGACATGGTTAAATTGGATTCTTTTCGCGAAAACCAATTATAAACATGAAATTGATGAAATTATTAGTTTAATTAAAAAAAATAATGCATAATCTTAAAACTGAGTTACAAAAAACTTCCGATTCGTTATAAGTATATTTTCAGCATTTTTGAGGAATATACATACTTCTACAAAAAATATACCGGATGTTTGTTTGAAAATTGGTGGGTTTATATCACGTGACAAAGACCAATAAATTCTGTAACAACCGTAATATACTGTACAGCTCTCCAATAAAAAATACTTTCTGGTGTTTTATTTAATATATATTTTATATTTCAAATGCAATGTAAACCGATGTTAAATCAAGTTTCTTCTATCTTGTATCTAACATCTCCAGTTTTAATTTAATTGCTCATTTAATTTGAAAGGATTTTATCAACTGCTCTACTATTGATTATCTGCAACAGCTAGATGTCTCTTCAGTACATTTTTTTTTATATAGAAGACATTTTTAGATTATTAAATCAGCCGTGCATAACATTTATTCCTTCACAAAGCTCGGTCAGAACGTTTATTTCTGGCACATAATGTTTACAGTTATATACGCTTAGTAAGTGTGCTGCAGTATATATTGTAACAGGACTGACCAATTAACGTATCAACTTGAACACAAGTTCAAAGGACGGACAGACGGACGAAATGTGGTCACTATTCCCGATTTAAATTAACCTTATTAAATTGAATTTCTATTTTGTTTGGCCACTAAAAGAAAAAAAACATTTTAGAGTACACAAATACTCACTTTAATAATCCTTATAATGTTTTCCTCCATTTTATCATTGATAAATATACAAAAAATCTAAATTATAAATCTATTGAGAGGAAAGAAGGATAAAGTGAGAAATGACCAGTCTGGCGACAGCAGGCAAACGTTACATTTTAGCGTCTGTAGATCTAACAAAAGGACATGGAAAAAATTTAGTTTATGTAGCAAAATGTTTCCGCCAAAAATAGAAAAAAAAATCATACCTTGCATGAGATACAATATACTGACAAGGCAGTCTGAAAGGCAGCTATATCCCCCGCCATTGTTATGGATAGTGAAAGGGTTTATGGTATTGGGTGGAACCATTAAAAATCGAGTTGTGACCTTGATCTTAAGCTGGCAGGGGTGAATTTTGAATTCTGCACATTGTCTTGATTAATGGAATATTACAGCCAGATCATATTAAAATCCTTCAAGGGGTTAAGGAGATACAGTGCAGACATAAAATGGAAGGCTCAAACCTTTGTTCTTGAGCTGTGACCTTGACATTGAGCCAACAAGGCTGACTCATAAGTTCTGCACATCGTCTTGATGAGGTGATTAATTGGCCCAAGTTTCATGGAAATCCTTCAAGGGATTTAGGAGATACAGAGCGGACACAAAATGGAAGGCTCAAACACTTGACCCTGAGTTGTGACCTTGACCTTGAGCCAACATGGCTGACTTATGAGTCATGCACATCATTATGAGTTTTGCACATCGTCTTGATGAGGTGATCATTTGACCCAAGTTTCATGGAAATCCTTCAAGGAGTTTAGTAGATACAGAGCGGACACAAAATGGAAGGCTCAAACCTTTGACCTTGATCGTGACCTTGACTTTAAGCCGACACACTGTATTAGTGACATGATATAATTATAGCATAATAAATAGTTTACAATACTGGAAAAACATTGCTTTTCATGTTCATGCAAAACACCAATCCAATGCATAGATACACTGTGAGAACATTACTGCACATGCAAATGTTGTAAATATGAATAATACTTATACACGCACACACCATAATTGATAAAACCTCAGTTAAAAAGAGTAATACCAGGGTTTTAAAACCTACTAAACACGTTAATTACCCGGATAGTGTATTCAAACGCTGCCGCGCTCAGTTAAACAAGCAATAAACCAATCACACCTTTGGATATAGAACGCGTAACGTATTTATCGGTACATCCACCTTTACACCTGATGACATATGTCATCGTTGACTGAAGTAATTATGTACATGAGAATTAAAACAAACCCACGCAAGATATTTGAAGATGAGTTTCAACGTTTTGAAAATAGTGTTTTCTCAGACTGAAGTTTAAGCAAATATAAGGTATTAAATGAAAACTACACACATCAGTTATCAATTTCGCGGCAATGTTTATCTGATTTACACATTTTTACGGAATCATGAAAGCAGTGTCAAAGTCGCCATTTTAAAGTTATATTTTATAGCAAAAGCTTCGAAAGAAAGATTTACGGAGCATCCGCGATTATTTCCCAGAATTTTGTAATCATGGACCACGAATCTTTGAATTACATATGCATCTTCACCAATAACCATTGTATAACTGGTACCAAACTGTGGCTGTAAAATGTGGGGTGAATAGAAAAGAGTGGAATATTTCCAAATGTGTGTCACCTACATATGACATTTGAATCTAATGTTATTTCGTTGATCTTCTGCAAAATCCCGCCCTTTGTCCAGCTGATATACGTCGCCGATTTTTTGATCAGCAAATTACGTCACGGCGTTTGTACACAGGTTACGTGTATTAACGAAGTGCAAACAATAAATTGATAAAGAGTATTGACCCTGTGTATTGACAAAAGGCGCATATTAATAAATTGTCCGTAAGCGGCCGCAAACGTGAAAAGTGCCCTATAAGATTTCTCCATGCAAGCTTCAAACTGTACCGTTGTTTTGTATAAAAATAAGTATATATCAATATGGACTGAGCCTACTGTAATTTCAACTAGTAAATGCACCAATTTTAATTAATGTCGAAAGCAAAAACAAGTTTAGAATGTCGGTGTCAGTGTATTTTTTATTTTATTAAGATCGAAATTTGAGAAACTATCTCTGGTTTACCTAGCGAGTCACGTAAACTGAGTAAATAACACTTCCAGACGACATTCCGAAAGTGTACCAGTATCCGGATAATACATTTTGGATAAATGCATATCTTTTTATAGACTGTTACAGCACTTTTCTGTTAATGAAATATTGACGAAAGACATAATCAATACAACATATGTTTTGATGAATATTAGTTTACAGTAACCTAGCTAAAACAAACGTTTTATTATGTTGTAACACGATCTTGGCTTTAAGCCCAAACACATACAGTCCTCCATTATATTATATTCAAATGAATAAGTTGACATCCTTGTTGAATTGTTTTGAGAAAGGCTACAATGGTATGACCAAAAATATAAAGAAGTGTAAAAAAAACCTTTGTAAACTCTGTTACTGGGTTTTGGGAAAATATCTTTTACCACTTTATTCGCAATACTCATAAATGGAATGAATACATAACTATAAACATCTAGAAATCAGCTACTGCTACAGTAACTTTGCAGTTTAAAGCAGCACCCTGTCCCTTTCAGGCAGCGCTCTGCTCTTTTGTAGCTCTAGAAATAACACTATAATCACAGTATAAATTATAAACAATAACAAATGTTGAATATGAAGCAAATAATGCATAATTTGTATCAGTACAACACAATTTACAGAGGCATGTAAAGAAAAATACATTTATATATACATTTGAGACACACACTATGATAATAGTGCCATTGTGTCTTCAATAGCACTATCCCATAAAGCACACAAAGGAAATGACTACATCTAGCCGCGCAACCAGGACAGAATACCAACTAGTCAATCATGACCCACAGCAGTCTTTTCACAGCCTTACTCTGGCTGGACTGCGCACCGCCGCTAGACATAGAGAACAAGCATAGACAGGAGTTGGAAGTACCTTGACAAATGGATAGTTTTTAAGACAACTATTTTAAAATATTGGTATTTTTTGTACTCAAATTTGCATTTTAAACTACATTAGAACGTGCCAATGAGTCATTTAAACCAATGGCTAAAGGTCCGGTAATCAATATGAATACTGAGTATGGTATTTGATGATAGGAGATAATAATTCATCTATAAATAACAGGAGATGATTTAAAAAATGCTCTCGTTTTTTCGTGGTTCTAAATATATTGCAAATGAAAGGAAACAGAACTGATTATAATCCCGAGAAAAACACGATCGTGAATTCAATAAATTATTAAAAGTAATTAGCACTTTGTTTGTTGTAATGGGAGCTTTAATAATACATTAAATTCGTGTTTTTCTCGGGATTGAACAATCGAGATTATGTTTTTCTTCAATGCTCAAATGTTGTTAAATTCGTTTTTACTGCATGAATAAATAACGGTGACTAATGGACATTGCTGTTAAACTTTCACAAATATTATATACAGGAGTAAGCAATACATATTACATGTACTATGAATGGCTATATGCAACGGCTATATGCAATTAACTGTGCTCAAACTAATACCAATAAGTATTGCTACAGGCTATTTGGAAGCACAACTCTAGCAATCTGTACCGTCCACAGATAAATTCTGTACATTGTGTGGATTATCTGAATTAACAAGTTCAATAAGATGCCAGGCCGTCTCCAAATGTGGTATCAATCGTTTCCTTAAATCAATATATATGTTATATAGTATTACGAAATGATATTCATCCTCTAACAAGTTAAACATTACATATTTGTTCATTTATAGGTGTACTAACATGCTGGTTCCATCTACCAGTTTCGATATAAAGGCGATGAGATGATAAACGTCAAGACCATCTCTATACTACCTCCATGCTTTTCCCCAGCCATTATCGTACACCGGTTATACAATAGATCATTGTACATGTGTATTGATTACTTGACCTCTAGACTCCATGTCTTGAGGTCCGGTAACCAGACCCTAGCCACTTCCTTTAAACTAACAACTTGGTATTGCTACTGATATATTTATTTTCTATGAATACACCATAACCGTATTGAACGGGTAATATCCCTGCTGTCATCGGGAACCAATCACGCCGCAACGGTGTAACCTCGGTACCAGCGTATGTAAACACGTTCGATTTCCCGTTTCCTGTGTCGACAACTAAAACACCTGAAATATCAACAATGCCATACATAGTAGGAACACAAACACTTTTCCCACAAGCAGAAAATATAGATGCAATTGAGACAAGTAAATGGATAGAAGCAGCCGAAGGCGCTGTGAAAATTGTCCGTAAGTTTCACTAACTTTGGCATTCGGTGACACCATAAATTAACGACTGTGCAAAATATCCCACCACCCGTTTGCTGGGCATGATTCAAACAGAATCAGGATATCTTGATCAAGTGATGCGTAGAAAAGAAATGCTGATTAGATCACGATATTGTTCATGTCTGATGCAGGCATACCTGCACTACAGCTGAAAACTATGTTGTTGGATGGTTAAGGTGGATGGTAGTGGTTTCGTCAAACCACCGGTTCGTCATACTTAATTTATATAGTAAGTGAGAAGTGGTTTCGTCATACTTATTGTTATAGTGTAATAATGATTGTTTGTTGGTCGTTTTATTGTTGATGTACTTTGTGTGGCAAACAAGTTGTTAATTTTGAAAAGATAATTTCAAAGCCAATTATTTATACAGAAAATGAAAAGAAAAATAAATGATATAATTGCCGATCGATATTTAAGATATATAGAGATTTAGTCTTTGTTAAACTAATTCTTATGGACGAAACTTATGTATTTATTACTGGTTACAAATGTTAAGTTCGACGCAAGACAATTTATTTTTCAAAATGTTAAATTTGAATTAATAAAAAATTAAGAATTTCTATTGAGAATTAAAACATTTTAAATTTATTTTGAAAATATGAATTTGATAAGAAAAAAAAAACAAATACTATAAAAAGTAAAATTTAGATATACAAAATGTATATTAAACATACAAGCTAACGATGTTCATAAGCTAAAAACAACGTATAGTTTGCGTTAATTAAAGGCCGTAATTGAAGTTGTGTAAAATAAGTATTATGGCAAGCAAATACTTACTCTACAAATACAAAATTATAAGAGTAAATGTGAAGATAAACACAATTTATTTCCATTGGTACATTTATAACATTCATATTTTAGATATGTAAATATATCTGTTTGCCAACTTTTTAATGTAATTAAATACAAGTCCGATAATTCATATTACCAAAATTGTACATTTTTCTTACAGCATCCTTTAATTATCAACATCTTAATCGCAAGTATGTACCTGCATTCGCGACCAGTGCAGATCAAGATCAGCTTTATATTGTTCGCTAATCATTCATTTTTTTTTTTCATGAAACGAAGTATAGATCGAGCCGTCTATTTCAGAAACGTAATATTTATCAAGAACTCGTTTTTAATACACAATAATTTTTAATAACTCATTTGCAATTTGAGTAACATTATCGATTAAGTATGTGCGAATTACTTTAACGCAATCATCAAGATTAACTGCCATTAAATAGGTGCGATCATCTTCCATTGTATTGACCTATTATGCTATTAACTATATAAAGTCTTTATGACGAAACCAGTTCTCACTTACTATATAAATTAAGTATGACGAACCGGTGATTTGACGAAACCACTGTAATTCGTTAAGGTTCTTGTCTTGAAAACAGCCCTCGGGTGAATTTTTTTTTTAGTTTTTTATTTACGCCACATATACCTTGGTGTATCATATACAATATACCGGACTATTCATAATAAGTGGAAGAAACTTTCATGAAAGCTTATATTTTATTAAACAGCACATTCTGTCCTATATCACATGTACTTTGACTGTTCATATTCTATTTTGTAGAAGATATTAAGCTTCTTTTTCAAAAGTATGTCATTACTTTTATGAATACTGCATGTGTAACATATTTCTCAAGGTACTGCGGGAGTTGAAAGTGTTACAAACAATGTACATTTAAATACAATACAAAAGTTGCAAAATGAAAGTGGAAGTAGAGCTGTCGTCAAAATGACCAAAATCTGCAATATTTTAAAAATATATATTATCAGTTAATAAGTTTTCATTTCCCAGAGTACCTAGAGAAATATGATAGACACAAAATAGAAAAAAATAGAGAAAAAATATGTTTGAAAAAGAATTATGTTTGATATTTTCAACAAAATAGAATATGGACAACGTCACAAGTGAAGTACATGTGTTGTAAGACAAAATACATGTTACCGAACAAGGTGACCTTTTTAGAAAGTATTTTCTATCCCTTCTGAACAATTCTATGTATATATGTTATGAATATTACGGGTCTATCAGGTATGATCCGAGGGGCGGTCTCAAAGGTGTTTACATGATCCTTAATACCAGCCTGAAAGACAGGAGTCTGAAATTCTATCAATTAGACTCAGAAGTCTATGTTTTAAAAAATAAATCCCACTTTATATAAAATGAACACCAGGGATGGAATGTTAAAAACCCAGTGTCCCCTGAAAATACAAACGGAACACATGGGACATGGTGGTCACTAGTTCTGGCTACCATAACTTAACTGACGCTGTTTTTATTTCCTGACGGTTGCGTCTATTAAGTTATGGCGAAATCCCATTTGGTTAACTGACCAGTGTCAAACCGCAACATCTCACACATTCTCTCGTGAGAAACTGATGACATCATGCAACAGTTCAGATAACGTGGTTATTTTTGAAAATCATGATCAAAATTTTACCTATTTATGAATTTAATTTAATCATAAACGTAACCATTTTCGATAAAATTCATAAAAAACATACTGTTGAAGGTTTAAGTTCTCAGAAAAGGTCAATAAATAATGATTCTATATCACCTATTGGTTTTCAAAATGAAGAGTACCTTGATCAGGTGACAACTGCAATGGTGGAAAAAATATTGCAGACAGGGGTACCAATTTGTAACTTATGTGTGTAACTTGTGTTCAAGTTATGTTGCATGGATTACTTTATGCTAGATCAAAAGAAAAATGGATTAGAAATATTTTAAAGTAGAGCCCAATGCATTTCATTTGATGAAATTATAGCGTGACAGACTTCTGGCAAGATTCCTGGTTAGGTTTCAGTACGGGATTCATTTCAGCTCAGAGATCCATACAGCATATAATTTATTAAACATCTCTGAGCTGAAATTTTTTAGCTAGGTGGTCGCAATCTAACATTAGCAAGTGTGCTGAAGAAAGAGCACCAAAATTAAATACACCTTCCTCACTCGACAGTCTTCAAATCTGATAAATTTATGAGAGTAATCAGACATTTTTTGAGGTTTTCAGAGATTTTCATCCATTGCCAAAGCCATTCGCTGGCATCACAACAATAACAACATTTACCGTGCAGGATAGGTCATTTCCCGCCCCCCCCCTTTCTCTGTGACAATTTAAAATTGGTCATTTCAGTCCCCTGATCAATATTTAACTACTTTTGGAGAGTTTGCTAGACTATTAGATTTAGCTGGACTATTCAAAGAATAGATAGAGCTATTGGACTGACTCGTGCGTTGGCGTCCCGATTTGGTTAAGTTTTTGTATGTAAGTTGGTATCTCAGTAACCACTTATGGGACTGGATTGAAACTTCACACACTGTGATAAACTGACTTATATTACACAGGTTCCTTAACTCTTTTTTGCTTTTTTACAAAATTATGCCCCTTTTTCAACTTAGACATTTTTGGTTAAGGTTTTATTTGTGAGTTGGTATCTCAGTACCAACTGGCAATTGATGAAAATTCACACACTTGTTCACTGTAATGATCTGACAAGCAGTGCACATGTTACATAACTCAACTTGGCATTTTTACAAAATTAACCCTATTTGGTTAAGGTTTTATATGTAAGCTGGTATTTCAGTACCCCAGGAATGGATTGAAACTTCACACTCTAATTCACTGTCATGATCTGACATGCAATGTACAGGTTCCATAACTCTACTTTGCATTTTTACAAAATTATGCCCTTTTTTTTGACTTAGAAGTTTTTGGTTAAGTTTTTGTATGTAAGCTTGTATCTCAGTACCAGGCGCGTAGCTAGAGCATTTTTCATAGTACGCAGAAGTCACGTAAATGGGGTGTGTGTGTGGGGGGAAGTGGTCAGTGTATCCTCCCCTTGATTATTTATCAATGTGAGAACGGCAAATGATGCATTTTAGCGTGTGTTTGAAGCAAAAATATTGCTCAAAAACCTGATTCTTTGTTAATTGTTTATATAACATGTTTTATTTCACTAGGTATATATTTTCTACAACATTGGGACCATGGAATAATTGATAATTTCATACATTTAAGTACAGTTATAAGATATAGCTATGATATCTGAAAATAACGTAATAATTATTATGCGTGACAAATTACGTCTGCAGTGATATACAAATTGTCCTATTCAAAAGCTTTTAGCCTTGAAAATGTCTCTTTGTTGATTTCTCAACCAACAGTTTATCAATTTTTGACATTGTATTATAATTTTATTATAGAAATTTGACTCTTTAAACCATTAGCGTAAACGGCGTATGAATGTAATGTTTCACATGATCAGGATTATTACAAAATAAGCAATCAAATAGTAGGATAATGACTGTATATAAATTGTTATATAACTACAAAGACAATTATTGGTGAATTTCAATGCACATTAAATCAACCAATTATATAAACCAGTTTGCTATTACTTCAGTTTACTGTACTTTAAACAAAATTTGAAGTAAACAATGATTACGTATGAAGCAATCTCCATTGCATGATATAGACTTCTTGTTGCAACCAAATAAATTAGACAGTTTAATTGTGTATGCTTGCCAGATTTTCACTACGCAGCTGAGCAGCGTATCTGCGTAAAAGCAGCTACACGCCTGAGCACCCATTAATGGGAATGGATTGACACTTCACACAATTGTTCATTGTCATGAACTGATATTCATTGTACAGGTTTCATAACCCTGTTTTGCAGTTTTACAAAAGTATTCCCATTTTTCAACTTCTATATTCATTCAATTGACAAGGCTGTTGAATACTCTCGAGCATTGCTGTCCTCCGACAGCTCTTGTTAACTTAATTATGATTTTGTAAAATATGTCATTGTTTCTCACTAAAATGTGCCTATTTGGTGTTTTAAAGAAAAAATTTTAATCAGAAATTAATAATATTCTTTTATTGTAGATGCTGGTGTACCAAAACATGACCACAAAGTCATTTTTAGCTCGACTTTAGAAGAAAAAGTAGAGCTATTGCACTCGTGTCGGTGTCGGCTGTTGGTTAAAGTTTTTGATAAAGTAAGATATCTCTGTTACTATCAAAGCTATTGACTTGAAACTTAAAATAGTTTTTGACTATCAAAGTCTACACCAGGAAAAACAATCCCCATAACTCTGATTTGAACTTCGACATAGTTTTGCCCCTTTTTAACGTAGAATATTTTGGTTAAAGTTTTATTAAGTTTTCACTAGCAAAGCTCTAATTCAGAGTCAAGTACTGAGAAAAGTCTGGAGTGTTGTCTTATGGACAGCTCGTTTCTTATATGCAGTTTAAAATTTAACATCAAATGCAGTGGGTTTTTTCCCACAGATTTTGGAATGTGGCTAGGGCCTTTACAACTGGTACGTAAAATGTTTAAATTGGGAATTGTTAAAAAGGTAATATTTTTTATCAAAATGATATGTTTAAAAAAAAAATGGTCATAAATAAAATAAATTAGCATACTGCCATGTGTTTCAAATGTTTCAGGTTTCATAAGTACAGTAATTATTGAAAATAAAAAAAAAATTAAAAAAAATTGTTTAACAATGGGAATTTTAGCTTTTGAATCAAGAAAAAAACATACTCTTTGTCATTGGGATTGGGACCGAACTTCTATCATACTATTATAAACGCCAGCGGTCCAGGTTCGATTCTCGGTGGCTGATATCCCATCTAGTGTTTAGTGCTTGAAGATATGCTTAAATTGGTACTGATTTCAGCAGTGTCGGCCTAGACTGGATGTTGGGGAGGCAGATATTATGCCAGTCATGTGCTCTGCTGGAAAATAAGTTGTTCCATTCATTCCAGTTTCATTGACTACCCATGTTAAACAAGAAACTTTACCTTTACCTTCAGACCTTCACACAGTTCAGCTTTTGGTATGCAGTTTATTTTTAACCACAGTATTTAAATTTCAGATTGCATGGGTGGCCAGTTTTCAATGACGGAAACTGATATGCTAGGAAATATAAAGGTATGTGTCAGTGATGAAACTTTTGTTTAAAATATAATTCTATATTTTCACAGCATTAATTTTTAAAAGGTTGATCTCTCTGCCCTAATGAGTAAATCATTGCAAATTTTCTCCATGTTTTAGTGACATGAAGCTTGAAAACAAGTTATTTGCCTTTTAAATAGATAAATGCAAATGAATGAATTATTTTCTAAGCACACAAGACAGGTTTTAGTTTTAGGTATCATTCTCTGATTTCAAATTAAAAATAGCCCTTTATGACTTCAGGCATATATATTCCTTTGCAGAGCATTGTACTTCAGTCGATTCCATTTATCTGAATACAGTTGCTGGTTATTGGAATATTCCACTTATTTGAATACTGGTTATTGCAATGTTCCGCTTATTTGAATACTGGTTATTGCAATGTTCTGCTTATTTGGATACTGGTTATTGCAATATTCCGCTTATTTGGATACTGGTTATTGCAATATTCCGCTTATTTGAATACTGGTTTTTGCAATATTCCGCTTATTTGGATATACTTAGATTCTAACATTTCTAGTCAAAATTTCTACTTTGTTTACTGAAGACAATAAATAAAGTTTTTCTGTTGTGTTTTTAGAAATTAAGCAAAACTTTATTTTCAATATTATTTAAGGGTTTTATTCAGCATTATGCCAAAGTTTCTAAATTATACTTAAATCCATCAAAACTACTGGAATAATTTAATCTATATTGCTTGGTCACAAGTGTCTCTCCAGATGGTGTAGCCGCTGGTGAATGTAGGAAACCCCCACCCCCACCCCAATAAAATCCACCTAGCTGAGTTTGATCAGGTGGCAAAATCACTCCTTTGATTTTGTTGGAGAAAAACTTTAGAGGTAAATGAAGATGGACAGAAATGAAAAAAAAACAACACTTTAACCTTTAGCCTGCTGGCGGCGAGAGATTCTGCTTTTGCGAACAGTGCAGACCAAGATCAGCCTGCACATCCTTGCAGGCTGATCATGGTCTGCACTGTTCGCTATTCAGTCAGTAAATTATCAGTGAACACCCCTTCAAATAATAAATGGCACTGCCCAAATTTAATGATGGACCAGTCCATTTTAGAAATTTAGCAGGGTAAAGGTTAAAAATGACTATTATCTTCAGAATACTAAAAGGGAATAAAGTGAAAATTTGGATATAATAGGGGGAAAAAAGAAAGGGGAAATATTGTCCGCTAAGGTCAAAGTGAGTGGGGAGTGGGGGATTTTGTCTGTTCATTGTCACAGATACAATTAACACCAATCTGACTTAAGTACTTGATCTTCTAAACGAAGATCTGAGAACGACCCATTCACATACGTCTTCTGTATATTTTGGATTTCCAGTATTGCTATTTTTATTTTAACCAATCAGACGACTTGTTTGAATGCCAAAGAGTAAGAAAAATATGCAGTTATTCCAGGGCTCGAACCTGGGACCCCTCGCTTACAAAGCAAATGGCCTACCGACTGAGCTAACCGGCTATATGACACAATATGACATATGAATTGTAAATATCAAAAGTCAAGGCTACAGGTAGATTTGCAACATGTTGTAAGCTAAGCTCTGATTGGCTAGCGAAAGGGTCGTCATAACGAGGCCATGAATAGGTCGTTTTCAGATCCTATGCGTAGCGTAATAGGAGATGTACTTTAGTCAGATTGCAATTAACACTTGGTTACCTTGATTGAGCATTTTGAAAAATATTTTGTGATAATTTTGTCCACTGAAATTTTAGACAGACTTATAGAATCAAACAGTAACATAATATTATTTGTTATAATTTGAAATTATTTTGTCGTAATTTTACTAATTTAAGTTGTACATGTTTTGTACATGTAGTTCTTTTTAAAATATTCTGGAAAATATCGTATATACAATTTATATTTTAGAAAATTCGCACCAGGTATGAGACAGACACAGCAGCGTTTGAGAGTTTTAAAAATCTTTTACAATATGAGAAAGACAACAAGGAGGACAAAAAAGATAGTTCTGGCACTGTTGGAGGCCTCTGGCTTAAAAGGTTTGTTAAAAATTACTGGCAGATCCAAGTTAAGGCATAGACTGAAATTGGGGAAGGGTAGGAAGGCTGTCCAAAAACAGACAAAATGTTTTATGACCATATTACATTTGATGATCTAAAAAGATTTTGTCACAAGCTACATCATTATTAACTGTACAGTCTTCTGAAATTCTGTTGATTTGCAAGCAACGAAACATGATAAACTTTGAAGCATATTCACCGTCACCGTAATAAGACAGGGCAGCAGCAGCCTCTGCACCATAAAACAAACACTATAAACAGTGTCAAGCAAAGAAGCTGGAATTACTTATCAAAGTATTCATTGCCTAACCAAAAAATCACAATACTTCATTCTCCCTAAATAATACAGTGAACAAATGTGTTAACTGTCTCCAGGTGATAAAACTGATGTACTTAACCATTTGCGAATGATCTTACGAACTTGTTCTAATACTGACTATTTGGTTGTAGTAATAAATCTTAAAATGATGCTGGTCTGTCCTGTATTTTACGCTCCTCCAGTGGTTGTGTGTTAGAAAATATCTTGCCCCAATTGTAAGCAAGCATTGTAGGGACAATAAAGTGCTTTTTATGCCCCCGAAGGGAGGCATATAGTTTTTGAACCGTCTATCAGTCTGTTGGTCTGTCAGTCTGTCCGCAATTTTCATGTCTGGTCCATATCTTTGTCATCCATGGATGGATTTTCAAATAACTTGGCATGAATGTGTACAACAGTAAAACGACGTGTCGTGCGCAAGACCCAGGTCTGTAGCTCAAAGGTCAAGGTCACACTTAGACGTTAAAGGTCATTTTTCATGATAGTGCATTCGTGTCCTGTCCATATCTTTGTCATCCGTGGATGGATTTTCAAATAACTTGGCATGAATGTGTACTACAGTAAGACGACGTGTCGCGCGCAAGACCCAGGTCTGTAGCTCAAAGGTCAAGGTCACACTTAGACATTAAAGGTCATTTTTCATGATAGTGCATTCGTGTCCGGTCCATATCTTTGTCATCGATGGATGGATTTTCAAACAACTTGGCATGAATGTGTACCACAGTAAGACGAAGTGTCGCGTGCAAGACCCAGGTCCGTAGCTCAAAGGTCAAGGTCACACTTAGACGTTAAAGGTCATATTTCATGATAGCGCATTGATGGGCGTGTCCGGTCCATATCTTTGTCATTCATGCATGGATTTTAAAATTATTGGGCATGAATGTGTACCACAGTAAGACGACGTGTCGCGCGCAAGACCCAGGTCCGTAGGTCAAAGGTCCTAAACTCTAACATCGGCCATAACTATTCATTCAAAGTGCCATCGGGGGCATGTGTCATCCTGTGGAGACAGCTCTTGTTTAAGGATTGATTGATTGATTGTTTTGAGTTTAACGCCGTTTTTCAACAGTATTTCAGTCATGTAACGGCGGGCAGTTAACCTAACCAGTGTTCCTGGATTCTGTACCAGTACAAACCTGTTCTCCGCAAGTAACTGCCAACTTCCCCACATGAATTATCAGAGGTGGAGGACGAATGATTTCAGACACAATGTCTTTTATCAAATCGTCACGGAGAACATACGCCCCACCCGAGGATCGAACTCGCGACCCCGTGATCCGTAGACCAACGCTCTCCCTACTGAGCTTAGCGGGCATTACTTTATTTTTAAGGAGCAGTGTTTTCATAGTTTCCACACAGATTTTCGACCCAGTTTGCATATGTTTGGGCAGGGGTTCAGGATTCTCTTGGATAAATTTTGAGCAAGACAAAATGCTGCTTATTAAAGCCATTTCAAACAAAATATAGTAGCAAGTCGGATTGAAACATATTTACAATATATGTTTCAGATTTGTGAAATGGTGTGTTCACTTCTGAAATTTTGTGTGAACTTCAGAAATTTCGTGTATTTAGATAAAGTAACTTGTGTGTTTCAGAGGACTGGAGTATTTATGTGAAATATTCTGGGAACTTATCCAAGAACATGATGCATGTAAAAAGCCTGGAGGAAAAAGTGACAGTGGGGCTGTAAAAAGTGCTTGCAAGAAGGCTTACGAGAAAACTCTCACAAAATACCACAACATGGCTGTAAGAATGGTAGTTAAGGTAAGAACAGAGTGTTGATTTTATATGTTTTTCTCAAAATGGGGGAAGGGGGATATAGATTCTTTTCCTTCACTACAGGGCAATGATGCATGCACATCTTTCATTATGATCTCATCAGTAAGTGCAGAGTTATTATCCTTTTATTGTTTTAAAATTCTTTAAACAAATTTACCCATTGATGGGTCTTTATAAAACTTAATACAAATATAGATCACTTTTATCATGGTTTCTCCAGTAACTGAAAAGTTTAATAGTTTTACATGTTTGGATGGGGGATATTAGTTCACAGGCCCGTTGAATAATGCAAGCCCTTGTGATGTAACAAATAATTTGATTGTCTCTCACACCCCTTGTGAAAAGTACCTGAAGCAGGCAGAGCTTAAATTAGGCCATTATGTAAATAAGTTGTGAGCTTTTAAAATAAGCTGACACACTTGTAAACATACAACAGTCTGATTTTTTGACTTGATTTGCACTTGCATGATAGTTTTGAGCAAAGTTTTAAATAAGTTTCGCGATTTTAGTGATTAGGGTAATGATGCCCCAAAACTGCAACGGGAGAACTGTGTACTGTATTGAAATAACAGTGGGCATTTTATAACAATGCACATATTGGACATCAATAGTCTACCCAAACACTGTTCACCCTACCCAACTCCAACCACTATCCTGTGACAACACTAGTTCCTTATTGAACTTGTGGTAATTATATCTCCCACCACACAGTGGTGTGGGAGACATATTGATTTACTCCAGTCTCTGTGTGTGTGTGTGACTGTCTGTCACAAAGCTTGTCCGCACTCTAAGTCGAACATTTCTCATCTGATCTTCACCAAACTTGAACAAAACGTATTTGACCATAAGACCTCGGCCAAATTCGATAACTAGCCAAATCCGCCAAGACACTTTTGAATTATGGCCCTTGAATTACTGATTGGGTCCATTCATCAAAGCCATCAAGAGAAACTAGACATTTTTCAATGGGGTCCACTCATCAAAGCCATCGAGAGAAACTAGACATTTTTCAATGGGGCAGTTGTGGGAGACATGCGCTTTTCTCAAAAGCATCTCTAGTTTTAAATACATTTTATGAAATTGATAAGATTGATTTATTTATGAATTACAGGGAGGTATGATGGCGTCCCCTTACAAAGAGACCTTGATGGCCAATCTGGCAAATGGAGAGAAAGGGAAAGAAGATGAGGTAGATATTCCTAAAACTGGAGCGATTAACCCTTACCCTGCTAAATTTATATAATGAACTTGTCCATCTTGCAATTTAGACAGTACCATTAACTGTTCAAAGGGATGCTTACATAAAAGATACTGACTGAATGGCGAATAGTGCAGATCATGGTCAGACTGCACAGATGTGCAGGCTGATCATGATCTACATTGGTTGCAAAGGCAGAATCAAGTGTGTCCAGCCTGATAAGGGTTAATAAACTTAAGGTTTTTGTTGATTTATATCTTGCCTCATACAAGTTTCTGTTATTTCTATTGGACAAGAGACATCTCTAGCTTTCGAGTCAGATTGAATATAGGGCTAGTAAACATCATATAGTCAATCTTAGTTCGCTTGAACTTGACAGGACAGACAAGATTGGTTCGAGTTATCGGTAGTTGGAGCATTGGAACAATATACATTTTATAGGAATTTTGCCAGGACCTAACAAGTAGTTTAAGCTAAGGGAGATGTTTTAATTACTGTAAAGTCATTTAATTTCGTGGGCATGAAATTTTGTGGTTTTGGTCAAAACGACCATTTCGTGGGGATATTAATTCGTGGATTTCAACTTTTGAACATAAAATGAATGGGAATTTTACTTGTTCGTTGGGATTAAATTTTGTGGATTGACTCAAACGAAATCCACGAAAATTAGTCCCCCACAAATATTAATGATTTCACAGTATACGAGTTCAAGTGAACAAAGTTTGATTGTATATGGATTTGATTCCAACTAAGTTGTTACTGCATTCCTTGCATAATAAAATTGAGTCAGATTATTACTGAAAATCTGAAGGAAAGGGTAGTCGGCAAGATAAAATTGTTAGACACTTTCACTATTAGTATCACTTTCATTTTGCATTTTGATATAGGAACATTATTTTTGTTGTTAAAAATTCACACTTCCTGGTTGTTTACACTTCCGGAGTTAAAGAATCTAAATATTCAGGAGTGTTTTGAATTTGTGCCTCACTCAGTAAAACCATTGCGGATGTTATCCAGTCTCAAGTATTTACAGTAAACCTCGCTTGTAAGGAACAGCTTGGGACCTCTAAAAATTGTTCCTTATAACCGAGGTTCCTTATATCCATATAGCGAACTAGTTCCTTGTAACCGAGGTTTGTATAACGAACACTATTTGACTGACGTTTGAAAAGGGCTATGTGTTCACACTCCGGGCCGACCATGAATCTTTATGTGAGAAAGTTGCGAGTCTAGTACCGGTCCTTTCCTAGAGAGATGGTAAGGTAAACTGCCTGCATGTATGTGACTGAAATAGTGTTGAAACACGACGTTAAACCTAAACTAAGCCAAAATGTACGTCGGAAAGAATGACAGTAATTTGTGTTTATTTTTGTCGGTTATTTCTATCGTCTTTTTAGAGAGTGCTACATTATAAGATGTTGCAGTTACTCCCCTTACCTTGCTCGACTGCATGTTATGTAAATAGGCATCAATACTAATATAAAATAAATGTTCAAATTTTTATTACAGAAATGTTAAATTAGACTACCAATTAAAATTTAAAAGTAGGGTGTTTATGACATACAGTGTATTACGACTAGACAACAGCACCATACATACAGATTAAAGTGTAAATTATACCTATAGTTTTGCAATTGTCCATTTTAACACCTGCTATAATTTTTACAATTGGAAATTTGATAAACTGGACTGTTTGCCATCGTTAATGATGCGTTATTAGCACATTTATTTAGGACAGTATGACTGTGACCGTAACTGATTTTCGTTCACTATTGTCAACATGAAATACCTAATACATGTAAGTCTACTTTCGTCTTGTATTTTGTAATTTTTAGCTCACCTGTCACAAAGTGACAAGGTGAGCTTTTGTGATCGCGCGGTGTCCGTCGTCCGTCCGTGCGTCCGTCCGTCCGTGCGTCCGTAAACTTTTGCTTCTGACCACTCTAGAGGTCACATTTTTCATGGGATCTTTATGAAAGTTGGTCAGAATGTTCATCTTGATGATATCTAGGTCAAGTTCGAAACTGGGTCACGTGCCATCAAAAACTAGGTCAGTAGGTCTAAAAATAGAAAAACCTTGTGACCTCTCTAGAGGCCATATATTTCAAAAGATCTTCATGAAACTTGGTCAGAATGTTCACCTTGATGATATCTAGGTCAGGTTCGAAACTGGGTCACGTGCGGTCAAAAACTAGGTCAGTAGGTCTAAAAATAGAAAAACCTTGTGACCTCTCTAGAGGCCATATATTTCACAAGATCTTCATGAAAATTGGTCAAAACGTTCACCTTGATAATATCTAGGTCAAGTTCGAAACTGGGTTATATGCCATCAAAAACTAGGTCAGTAGGTCAAATAATAGAAAAAACTTGTGACCTCTCTAGAGGCCATATTTTTCATGGGATCTGTATGAAAGTTGGTCTGAATGTTCATCTTGATGATATCTAGGTCAAGATTGAAACTGGGTCATGTGCAGTCAAAAACTAGGTCAGTAGGTCTAAAAATAGAAAAACCTTGTGACCTCTCTAGAGGCCATATATTTCATGAGATCTTCATGAAAATTGGTCAGAATGTTCACCTTGATGATATCTCGGTCAAGTTCGAAAGTGGGTCACGTGCGGTCAAAAACTAGGTCAGTAGGTCAAATAATAGAAAAACCTTGTGACCTCTCTAGAGGCCATATTTTTCATGGGATCTGTATGAAAATTGGTCTGAATGTTCATCTTGATGATATCTAGATCAACTTTGAAAGTGGGTCATGTGCCGTCAAAAACTAGGTCAGTAGGTCAAATAATAGAAAAACCTTGTGACCTCTCTAAAGGCCATATTTTTCATGGGATCTGTATGAAAATTGGTCTGAATGTTCATCTTGATGATATCTAGGTCAAGTTCGAAACAGGGTCATGTGTGGTCAAAAACTAGGTCATTAGGTCTAAAAATAGAAAAATCTTGTGACCTCTCTAGAGACCATACTTGTGAATGGATCTCCATAAAAATTGGTCAGAATGTTCACCTTGATGATATCTAGGTCAAGTTTGAAACTGGGTCACGTGCCTTAAAAAACTAGGTCAGTAGGTCAAATAATAAAAAAACCTTGTGACCTCTCTAGAGGCCATACTTTTCATGGGATCTGTATGAAAGTTGGTCTGAATGTTCATCTTGATGATATCTAGGTCAAGTTTGAAACTAGGTCAACTGTGGTCAAAAACTAGGTCAGTAGGTCTAGAATTATTAAAATCTTTTGACCTCTCTAGAGACCATATTTTTCAATGGATCTTCATGAAAATTGGCCAGAATTTTTATCGTGATAATATCTAGGTCAAGTTCAAAACTGGGTTACATGAGCTCAAAAACTAGGTCACTATGTCAAATAATAGAAAAAACGACGTCATACTCAAAACTGGGTCATGTGGGAAGAGGTGAGCGATTCAGGACCATCTTGGTCCTCTTGTTAATGATATAATATATTTTCTTTTTATTGTATCCGTGAATATCATAGAAATTAAATAAGTTGTGTTTATTTATGTGCATGAAAGTGTGTGAAAGTGCCGACATTACTCTGACGTCATCAGCGATTCTCCAGTGTTTATTAATCTTTATGTCTGTTGGCTATAACCGAGGAGTTTTCCATTGAATTCAGTACTTTGGGACTGGAAAAAGTGTTCCTTATAAATGAGTGTTCCTTATAACCGAGTTCTCTATAACCGGGGATCTTTACATTAAATAAAGAAGGAATTAGATTGGGGAATTGAAAACTGTTCCTTACAACCGAGTGTTCCTTATATCCGAGTTCCTTATAAGTGAGGTTTACTGTATAGAGATTCATTTCTTTAGTTATAAAAATGTGATTGTTTTGTGTTACCTGTACTAGCGAGATGCTGGGTATATAACAACTGCTTGTGAGAGGAAGTTGTCTCTGGCTTCCATGCAATTGTAGACTACTAGGAAGTTGAATATGTTAACCTTTAGCCTACTAGCAGCAAGTGATTTTGCCTTTGCGACGAGTGCAGACCAAGGTCAACCTGCCCATCTGTGCAGGCTGATCATGGTCTGCACTGTTTGTTATTCAATCAGTAAATTTTCAGTAAACACCTCCTCGAATAATAAGTGATACTGCCAAAATTGAATGATGGACCAGTCCTTTGGCGAAAGGTTAAATGATATCGCACAGTTAAAAGGCTCATAATGCTTTTGTTCTGAATGTGGCACTGCCATATTTCTTTTTATGAACACAAAGTATCAGTTTCTTGTTAAATCCTGTTTCCAATAATTGTCTTCTCGAATATTTTTTAAAAGGTTTATTTAGTGATTAACACAGTAGAAAATTTTATAGAATCAGTTGTTTTTGATTACCTCCCTTTATGGCTTTATAACTGTATAAGTTCATGTACAATATTGAATTTGAAAGTAGTGCTTCTTTTCTGACCTTGCAGTGATGCATGACATCTATTTGAGCTGCGCCATGGGAAAACCAACATAGTGGCTTTGCAACCAGCATGGATCCAGACCAACCTGCGCATCTGTGCAGTCTGGTCAGGATCCATGCTGTTCGCTAACAGTTTCTCTAATTGCAATAGGATCTGAAAGTGAACAGCATGTATCCTGATCAGACTATGCGGATGCGCAGGCTGGTCTGGATCCATGCTGGTCGCAAAGCCATTATGTTGGTTTTCTCATGATGCGGCTCATTTGGATTCATCTGTTCTTAACATAAAACTTTTAAGGCATTAAGGAACTTTAAGCATTTGGATTAATCAGTATTGGTGGGTGGAGGAAAGAAATTAATAAACACGTCTCTCAGTATTTGTATGGCTTGTTTGGTTTCAGGTTGTTGAAGAGATGAAAGCGTACGAGGCATCATTGAGAGCATTCATGATTGTGGTAGGGCAGCTTTTCAACACCTTCGATTACAAAGATGATTGTTTAGAAAATGTTCATTCCTAATGAACAACAGTTAAAAAAGTGAAATCTCTCATAGGATATGTGTAATCACTGAAGAGTATATTTTCCTATACTGTTCTCATATCACATTCATAGACTTGTTTTCTATCATAATTGTTTTGTTTGTTGATGTTCACATTATATTCATAACAATATAATGAAATAATTATTTTTGTATTCTTATTTCGGTATATATTATGTACCTGTGTAATAAAATATTTTTGTTTATTTGAATGTAAGGTAGCTATTTAAATATTTTAAGTGATTGCTTTTATTATTAAAAGATTGTATAATTTTTTTTTTTTTTTTTTTTTTTACATATTTACTGTTTATATTCAACCCAGCATAAGTTATGAGCATTTTCCTGTAGTTGAAGGGCCTTTGGCTCTTGATTAGTTTGGCTTTTTTCCTTGGATAGTAAAGTAGAAATAAAAGAAAATTGTATGTTGATATATTTTGTTTAAGAATGTTTCTTTTAGTGCAGTCTTTATCATATCAGCTCGTAAACAGGACTGTCTGTGCCTGTGCATGTGTACAAAAGCAGCAAATTGTTATCGCCAGGTAGTGAACAATGCACGTTCCTTTTTATAACAGTGGACATATTTTGTTTTACTTTTATTTTCCGTTTTAGTGAGGGTTAGGCTTGTGGCATAAAGCATTTGAGAAATACAAGATCTGTTAAGGTAGTTCTGCACATTCGGATTAAAAAATATTCTGCAGTGTAGAATTTGATTTAACCTTGATTTTTGAAAATATCAGAATATAATTAGAAAATTCGGCAAGTAAAAAAGAAGGGGTTGTGTGCTTGATTTTTTGCTAGACTGATTTGAAAAAATCGAACCTCACACAAGTTTTCATAATGGGAGTCTGTGGGAAAATCACACTTCTGATAACATTTTCATGAGTAGAATTTTTATTACAATATAGATTTCAGTTTTAACTTTCATAGTCTTTAATATATATATTATAAATAACACAGTGAAATAAAATGTGTAGTTCCTTGTGCATGTTTTTGTGATACGAGGGTTGATCCAAAAGTAATGTCACTGTAGATGTAAAATCATGTATAATGAAAGGAAATAAACAAAAATGCATACCGAAGTACCTTTATCTATTTGCAATATTGTCTAAAATTATCGATATGCTATGTTGCATATTTGTAACGATATTGACGTATACGGAAGGCATACTTGAAGCGATCGCGGCACGCCACTGATGTTATTGACGTCCAAGACGACGTTTCTTACTGACTGTTATCAATATTAATTCCTTTTAAAAGGATCGTCCTGGATTTTCTATACAGCGCTCATGTCTGTTCACCCATTACGGAGAGCAGCGACATACCAGTCCTTTGAAAGATATGAAAATACATTTTTACAAAAAATTTCAAATGATCAAGGTTCTGGAAATGGACCCCTCGGAGTTTATTTTTCAGATGAGGAAAAAGCGCAATATCACACGGCGCCAAAATCACAGGTCTTCCGGTTCTCTAACAAACCTTTAGTGACTCTTCGCCGACCCTGAAACACTCATACCACCTGTATACTAGTCTCCTGTTCACTGTTTTTGGTCCATATGTGTAATTTATCATCTGCATGGCCTCTAACGGTGATATTTCTAATTTAAAACAAAAACGCAGAACAGCACGCTGCGATGTTTTAACAGAAATCGACATATTTGCTCTCAGCATAAACAAGCGTTAACACTGTATAGATATTTTCAATGAGCGATGACGCCATTAAAATTTCAACAGCAAATTGCGGAGATACGTGATGTCACGTTATAAAAGTTTCATATGATTCAGCGCGTTATTTTAATAAAGATCGGTGGCTGCATTTGACAGTTTTGTTAATGAACCAATAATATTTTTGCGTGCGGCGATATAGCGTCAGTGGTATTTTTTGAATTCTTGTGCATTTTACAGGAAAAAACGCCGGAAATAAATACTTTGCCATATTATCAGAATTGAATTTTTGTATACTCTGATATATTATCATTATTATAATCAGCTGAATAAGTGCACCATAGACGCAGTGACATTACTTCTGGATCAACCCTCGTATTTGTCTATAATTAGGGACCAGTACATTTCAAGACAGTTTTAAGACATTATTTAGAAATTTTTAACATGTAAAACATTTAAATATCAGTTTTTATTGTTAGAAAGACAGCAACGTTGCCATTTTGATAAAATTTACTCACGGGTTGCAACTAATGCATAGAATGATTTTCATTTCTGTTGCCGAGCCAAGGCTTTATTCTATGTTATCTGGATAATTTATGTTAAGCCATTACTTCCGGTTTATTAAGCATGCAGAACTACCTTAAGTCATTTTTCAGAATTTAAGAATTCAAACTATAAGTACTTACCACTAACACTTGTTTTAATTGCAATATTATGGAATTTCTTGTAGGAAGTAAAAGAGCCAATGTAGATTTTAAAAAGACATTCCATTCCATCTAGTCATTTTTAGCTAAGTCTTGCTGTAGTATCATTTACAGTTGGGGATTTTTTACAAACATTCTTTTAAGGTTCATATGAAATTTCAGCCCCAAACCTTGTGTAATAATCAGAAGCAATAATTCCTCAATGTTTTGTGTACTATTGTACATGTAAGAACATCATGTTATAGACATATCTGTTACATTGTACATGTATATCATGTTATAGACAGGTCTGTAATATTGTACATGCATATCATGTTATAGACATGCTTGTGATATTGTACATGCATATCATGTTATAGACATGCTTGTGATATTGTACATGCATATCATGTTATAGACATGCTTGTGATACTGTACATGCATATCATGTTATAGACATGCTTGTGATATTGCACATGTAATAATTGTACATGTATGCACATCATGTTATAGACAGGTCTGTATTATTGTACATGCATATCATGTTATAGACATGCTTGTGATATTGTACATGCATATCATGTCATAGACATGCTTGTGATATTGTACATGCATATCATGTTATAGACATGCTTGTGATATTGTACATGCATATCATGTTATAGACATGCATATCATGTTATAAACATGCTTGTGATATTGCACATGTAATAATTGTACATGTATGCACATCATGTTATAGACAGGTCTGTATTATTGTACATCATGTTATAAATGGGTCAGGTCTGTGGTGTTGTATATGCACATCATGTTACACATATATTGTACATTTATATCATGTTATGTGCAGATCTGTAATGCTGTGCATGCACATCATTTAATAGATATGTCTGTATTATGCACATCATGTTTTAGACTGGTCTGTAATGTTGTACATGCCACATCATGTTTTAGACAGATCTGTAATGTTATACATGCCACATGTTTTAGATAGATCTGTAATGTTGTACATGTCACATCATGTTTTAGAATGATCTGTAATGTTGTACATGCCACCTCCTGTTACAAACATGTCTGTAATGTTGTACATGTCACATCATGTTTTAGACAGATCTGTAATGTTGTACATGCCACATCATGTTTGAAACAGATCTGTAATGTTGTACATGCCACATGATGTTTTAAACAGATCTGTAATGTTGTACATGCCACATCGTGTTTTAGATAGATATGTTATGTTGTACATGCCACATGATGTTTTAGACAGATCTGTAATGTTGTACATGCCACATCATGTTACAAACATGTCTGTAATGTTGTACATGTCACATCATGTTTTAGACAGATCTGTAATGTTGTACATTCCATATGATGTTTTAGGCAGATCTGTAATGTTGCACATACCACAATCATGTTACAAACATGTCTGTAATGTTGTTCCTGCACATCATTTTATATACTTGTCAGAAATGTTGTTCATGCAAATCTTGTTTAAAACATGTTTTGAATTTTGTAAATGCACATCTTGTTATAAACATTCTAGTTCTAGTTTGTGAGCAGACAGTTTCATTTTGATGAAAAAATGATTGTCAGGGTATGTATTTTATCACGTATGTTATGATTTGGCTTAAATTGTCTATGCATTTAAAATTGCTGTCTGTCATTTATTATGTCTGCCAGTATTTAGGGAGATACGTTGAGTCTGTCTGTCTGTCGGTCCGTCTGCCACACTTTTTGTCCGGAGCATAACTCGAAAAGTATCGAAGGTACTATGTTATAACTTCACACAATGATAGAGCTCATTGAGAGGAAGTGCAATGATAAAGAATCTTAACTGTGGATGGTCCCATTTTTAGCCCACCATCATCAGATGGTGGGCTATTCAAATCACTCTGCGTCCGTGGTCCGTCAACAAATTCTCGTTATCGCATCTCCTTAGAAACTACTGAGGGGATTTTGACCAAACTTTGTCAGAATGATGTATTGGTACCCTAGTTGTGTCCCCCTGAAAATCAGACTGGTTCAGTAATTTTTGAGTGAGTTATGGCCCTTTGTTTATTTTTACAATTTACATAGATTTATATAGGGAAAAACTTTGAAACACTTCTTGTCCAAAACCACAGGGCCTAGGGCTTTGATATTTTGTATATGACATCATCTAGTGGTCCTCTCTTAAGATTTTTCAAATTATTCCCCTAGGGTCAAATATGATCCCACCCTGGGGGGTCACATGGTTTACATAGACTTACATAGGGAAAAACTTTGAAAATCTTCTTGTCCAAACCACAAAGCCTAGGGCTTTGATATTTGTAATGTAGCATCATCTAGTGGTTCTCTACCAAGTTTGTTCAAATTATCCCCCTAGGGTCAAATATGGCCCTACCCCGGGGGGATCACATGGTTCATATAGACTTATATAGGGAAAATCTTTTAAAAACCTACAACATTCTAATTTGGACCACATGTATAGTTTTGAGTGGCAAGTCTTGAACCTTGACATGAGATGACCTTGATCTTGACCTAGTGACCTACTTCCACATTTCTGTAGCTACAGCCTTCAAATTTGGACCACATGCATAAGTTTGTGTACCGAAACAAACTTTGACCTAGTGACCTACTTTCACATTTTTGAAGGTACAGGCTTCAAATTTGGACCACATGCATAGTTTTGTTTCCGAAATGAAATTTGACATTGAGATTGACCTAGTGACCTTCTTTCACATTTCTGAAGCTACATGCTTCAAATTTGGACCACTTGCATAGTTTTGTGTTCTAAATTGAAATTTGACCTTGATTTTTACCTAGAACCTACTTTCACATTTCTCAAGCTACAGCCTTCTAGTTTGAAGCACATGCATAGTTTTGTATACCAAAAAGAACTTTGGCCTTGAAATTGATCTAGTGACATACTTCCACATTTCTCAAGCTACAATTTTCAAATATGGACCTCATGCACAGTTTTGTGTACTGAAATGAACTTTGACCTTTAGCTAGTCTTGAAATTTGGAACATTCAAAAATGGCTCAATGGTGGGCGCCAAGATAACTCTGTGATCTCTTGTTGAATACTCTCCTCCCTTTTTGTCCAAAGCCTCAGTCCAAAACTATGAAAGAAATAAGCTCGGTACTGTACATATAGATAGAGGTCAGTTAGAGGATGTGCAGAGTCAAAGAACCATAACTCTAGCTGACCCCATTTTTGAAATATCTCCCCTTATGTGAAAAAAACCTTGTCCAGAGCATAACTTGAAAATTATATAAGGGATTAACTTAACACTATGAAATCAGTGAGAGGGAGCACAGTGTCAAAAAACAATAACTCTAGCTGGCCACATTTTAATTACCTCCCTTTGTATTACAAAATTTGTCCAGAGCATCCCACCTTAACTATTAGAGATAATTTCTTCAAATTTTAAATTCTTATAGACCACATTGAGGGGGAGTGGAGTGCATATGAACAATAACTGTAGACTACCCTATTTTTATTATCTCCCTAATGTATAAAAGATTGTTTGGAGAAAACTTGAAAACTATATCCATGTAAAGGATTGACTTTATACTTAACACATTTATTAAGGTCTTTGAGAAGTTGCAGTAAGTAAGAACCATAACTCTCTTGAATCCCCCGTTTGATATTTGCTTCGGGGCATATCCATCGGTGTTACTGATTGCCTTGTCTATATCAGTTTCACCCGTACAAATTCAGCCTTTTACAGACAGTACTTAATTTGTTTTACACTTCCCGGTCACGTTACCTGATACCCGTATCCTAGGATTTATTTACTTCATTTGATTGGAATGCTTCCCCTTTGACTGGGATATATAACCATGATATAAACTGACGTGTGGGTGTAGGTCATGTTTACAGTTTAAGACTTCGTACCTAGGAATCTCTTTCGTTCTGGACATACATGGATCAGCCCTTTGTTCCTAAAGATGGGTGTCTACCCAACCAATGAATACATGTGTGAAAAGGTATCCTAGTAAATCTGTTTTGTAAGTACAATGTCTTCTAAGCAAGGAAGGGCCTCGTACGGTGACCAAATCTGTTGTATATGGTAGGGAGTTAATACCGACTTCTGAGGTTGCTCAACCAATCGAACAGCCAGAGTTGCTCCAACGGTGCCACTGAAATAGAACAAGAGGACCATGATGGTCCTGAATCGCTCACCTCTTCCCACATGACCCAGTTTTGAGTATGATGTCGTTTTTTCTATTATTTGTCATAGTGGCCTAGTTTTTGAGCTCATGTGACCCAGTTTTGAACTTGACCTAGATATTATCAAGATAAAAATTCTGACCAATTTTCATGAAGATCCATTGAAAAATATGGTCTCTAGAGAGGTCACAAGGTTTTTCTATTATTTGACCTATTGACCTAGTTTTCGAAGGTACGTGACCCTGTTTTGAACTTTACCTAGATATCATCAAGGTGAACATTCTTACTAATTTTCATGAAGATCTCATGAAAAATATGGCCTCTAGAGAGGTCACAAGGTTTTTCTATTTTTATAACTACTGGCCTAGTTTTTGAACGCACTTGACCCAGTTTTGAAACTGACCTAGATATCATCAAGGTGAACATTCAGATCACTTTTCATGAAGATCCATTGAAAACTATGGCCTCTAGAGAGGTCAAAATATTTTTCTAATTTTAGACCTACTGACCTAGTTTTTGACCGCAGTTGACCCAGTTTCAAACCTGACCTAGATATCAAAATGAACATTCAGACCAATTTTCATACAGATCCCATGAAAAGTATGGCCTCTAGAGAGGTCACAAGGTTTTTTTTATTATTTGACCTACTGACCTAGTTTTAAGCTCACCTGTCACACAGTGACAAGGTGAGCTTTTGTGATCGCGCAGCGTTCGTCGTCCGTCCGTGCGTGCGTGCGTGCGTCAGTCCGTAAACTTTCATTTTTCATGGGATCTCTATGAAAGTTGGCCAGAATGTTCACCTTGATGATATCTAGGTCAAGTTCGAAACTGGGTCACGTGCCTTCAAAAACTACGTCAGTAGGTCTAAAAATAGAAAAACCTTGTGACCTCTCTAGAGGCCATATATTTCACAAGATCTTCATGAAAATTGGTCAAAATGTTCACCTTGATGATATCTAGGTCAAGTTCGAAACTGGGTCATGTGCCTTTAAAAACTAGGTCAGTAGGTCTAAAACTAGAAAAACCTTGTGACCTCTCTAGAGGCCATATATTTCACAAGATCTTCATGAAAATTTGTCAGAACGTTCACCTTGATGATATCTAGGTCAAGTTCGAAAGTGGGTCACGTGCCTTCAAAAACTAGGTCAGAAGGTCTAAAAATAGAAAAACCTTGTGACCTCTCTAGAGGCAGTACTTTTCAATGGATCTTCATAAAAGTTAGTCAAAATGTTCACCTTGATGATATCTAGGTCAAGTTTGAAACTGGGTCATGTGCCGTCAAAAACTAGGTCAGTAGGTCAAATAATAGAAAAACCTTGTGACCTCTCTAGAGGCCATATTTTTCATGGGATCTGTATGAAAGTTAGTCTGAATATTCATCTTGATGATATCTAGGTTAAGTTCAAAACTGGGTCAACTTCGGTCAAAAACTAGGTCAGTAGGTCTAAAAATAGAAAAACCTTGTGACCTCTCTAGAGGCTATACTTTTCAATGAATGTTCATGAAAATTGGTCAAAATGTTCACCTTGATGATATCTAGGTCAAGTTCGAAACTGGGTCATGTGCCTTCAAAAACTAGGTCAGTAGGTCAAATAATAGAAAAACCTTGTGACCTCTCTAGAGGCCATATTTTTCATGGGATCTGTATGAAAGTTGGTTTGAATGTTCATCTTGATGACATCTAGGTCAATTTCGAAACTGGGTCAACTGTGGTCAAAAACTAGGTCAGTAGGTCTAAAAATAGAAAAACCTTGTGACCTTTCTAGAGGCCGTTCTTTTCAATGGATCTTCATGAAAATTGGTCAGAATGTTCACCTTGATGATATCTAGATCAAGTTCAAAACTGGGTCACGTGCCATCAAAAACTAGGTCAGTAGGTCAAATAACAGAAAAACCTTGTGACCTCTCTAGAGGCCATATTTTTCATGGGATCTGTATGAAAGTTGGTCTGAATGTTCATCTTGATGATATCTAGATCAAGTTTGAAACTGGGTCAACTGCAGTCAACAACTAGGTCAGTAGGTCAAAAATTAGAAAAACCTTGTGACCTCTCTAGAGGCCATATTTTTCAATGGATCTTCATGAAAATTGGTCAGAATGTTCACCTTGATGATATCTAGGTCAAGTTCGAAACTGGGTCACGTGTAATCAAAAACTAGGTCAGTAGGTCAAATAATGAAAAAAACCTTGTGACCTCTCTAGAGGCCATATTTTTCATGGGATCTGTGTGAAAGATGGTCTGAATATTCATCTTGGTCATATCTAGGTCAAGTTCGAATCTGGGTCAACTGCGGTCAAAAACTTGGTCAGTAGGTCTAAAAATAGAAAAACCTTTTGACCACTTTAGAGGCCATATTTTTCAATGGATCTTCATGAAAATTTGTCTGAATGTTCTCTTTGATGATATCTAGATAAAATTTGAAACTGGGTCACGTGTGGTCAAAACTAGGTCAGTAGGTATAAAAATAGAAAAAGCCTTGTGACCTCTCTAGAGGCCATACTCTTCATGAGATCTTCATGAAAATTGGTGAGAATGTTCACCTTGATAATATCTAGGCCAAGTTCAAAACTGGGTCATGTGCCTTCAAAAACTAGGTCATTAGGTCAAATAATAGAAAAACCTTGTGACCTCTCTAGAAGCCATATTTTTCAATGGATCTTCATGAAAACTGGGTCATGTGGACAAGGTGAGCGATTCAGGACCATCATGGTCCTCTTGTTTAAGGCACGTTCGTTCGTTCGTTCGTTAGTCACAACGTTAACTTTTTGCATGAAGGCACTTTACTCGCGAACCACTGCACCCATGACCTTCAAACTTCACATGCTGATAGTACTTATTGAGTTCACCACCCCTACTGACTTTGGGGTCACCAGGTCAAAGGTCAAGGTCACAGGGGCCAACGTTAACTTTTTGCATGTAGGCACTTTACTCGCGAACCACTGCACGCAGGACCTTCAATCTTCACATGCCGATAGTACTTATTGAGTACACCACCCCTACTGACTTTGGGGTCACCAGGTCAAAGGTCAAGATCACATGGGCCAATGTTAACTTTCTGCATGAAGGCACTTTACTCGCGAACCACTGCACCCAGGACCTTCAAACTTCACATGCTGATAGTACTTATTGAGTACACCACCCCTACTGACTTTGGGGTCACCAGGTCAAAGGTCAAGATCACATGGGCCAATGTTAACTTTCTGCATGAAGGCACTTTACTCGCGAACCACTGCACCCAGGACCTTCAATCTTCACATGCTGATAGTACTTATTGAGTACACTACCCCTACTGACTTTGGGGTCACCAGGTCAAAGGTCAAGGTCACAGGGGCCAACGTTAACTTTTTGCATGAAGGCACTTTACTCGCGAACCACTGCACGCAGGACCTTCAAACTTCACATGCTGATAGTACTTATTGAGTACACCACCCCTACTGACTTAGAGTCACCAGGTCAAAGGTCAAAGTCACAGGGGTCAACGTTAACTTTTTGCATGAAGGCACTTTACTCGCGAACCACTTCACCCAGGACCTTCAAACTTAACATGCTGATAGTACTTATTGAGTACACCACCCCTACTGACTTTGGGGTCACCAGGTCAAAGGTCAAGGTGCTGCGGGTGCATTTGTCACTATTAGTGACAGCTCTTGTCCTATTTCAAGACCTACTGTCCTAGTTTTTGATCTCAGTCGACCCAGTTTCAAACTTGACCTATATATCATCAAGATAAACATTCAGACCAACTTTCATACAGATCCCATGAAAAATATGGCCTCTAGAGAGGTCACAACGTTTTTTCATTATTTGACCTACTGACCTACTTTTTGACGGCATGTGACCCACTTTCGAACTTGACCTAGATATCATCAAGATGAACTTTCTGACTAATTTTTATGGAGATCCATTCACATGTATGGCCTCTAGAGAGGTCACAAGGTTTTTCTATTTTAGACCTACTGACCTAGTTTTTGACCGCACATGACCCTGTTTCAAACTTGACCTAGATATCATCAAGATGAACATTCAGACCAACTTTCATACAGATCCCATGAAAAATATGGCCTTTAGAGAGGTCACAAGGTTTTTCTATTATTTGACCTACTGACCTAGTTTTTGATGGCACGTGACCAACTTTCATACAGATCCCATGAAAAAAATGGCTTCTAGAGAGGTCACAATGTTTTTCTATTATTTGACCTACTTACCTAGTTTTTGAAGGCACGTGAAACTTTCAAACTTGACCTAGATATCATCAAGGTGATCATTCAGACCAACTTTCATACAGATCCCGTAAAAATATGGCCTTTAGAGAGGTCACAAGGTTTTTCTATTATTCGACCTACTGACCTAGTTTTTGAAGGCACGTGACCCAGTTTCGAACTTGACCTAGATATCATCAAGGTGAACGTTCTGACCAATTTTCATGAAGATCTTTTGAAATATATGGCCTCTAGAGAGGTCACAATGTTTTTCTATATTTAGACCTACTGACCTAGTTTTTGATGGCATGTGACCCAGTTTCGAACTTGACCTAGATATCATCAAGGTGAACATTCTGACCAATTTTCATGAAGATCTATTGAAATATATGCCCTCTAGAGTGGTCACAAGGTTTTTCTATTTTTAGACCTACTGACCTAGTTTTTGAAGGCACGTGGCCCAGTTTCGAACTTGACCTAGATATCATCAAGGTGAACATTCTGACCAACTTTCATAAAGATCCCATGAAAAATCTGTCCTCTAGAGCGGTCACAAGCAAAAGTTTACGGACGACGGACACCGCGCGATCACAAAAGCTCACCTTGTCACTTTGTGACAGGTGAGCTAAAAAGTGTAAACTTTACAGGTCGCTCAACACGACGAAAATGAAAATATTGCAAGCTCATTTTGATCGAGTTTGCTTGTAGACGGTAGTGGAATTGCATGTCCTCTAGCCCCGGATTGAATTCAAGATTTACACATTGAAGTCTTTTCCAACAAGATATCTGTTACCAGATTATGAAGATATGACCTCAATGAAGCAGAACCATCACTACTCGGTCAAAGAATACGGCATGGTAAAAGATACATCTATAAGAATTTCAAGTACATGCATAAACGTCAGGTAAATCTCTAGTTCAAAAGGCTCATCAAATGAATGGATGAAAAGTCGCCGTCTTGCCGACGCATGTATTCTACCGTCGTACTGAAGAAATAAAATACTGAAAATGTTGCAAATTCAACCAATATGTTAATTATACAGGATATATGTAAAAATGTAGCAATTGACAGTTTGAGGTAACCACCGAACCGTTTCTGAAAAGCTGGTTTCTAGGTGAAAAAAATTGATCAATATAATATTTTATTGCCGCGGAATACATGATAATACATAACACATGCACATAATGGGTAATAATAGCAAATGGGTTGGTCTACAAGTTATAACACTTCCCCGAAAACGGTGTCAGTACAACAAGTACTTTTTTCTTGTTACTTGAAAGTGCATGTATTGTTTTAGCACAAAAAATGTATTGTAAATACTCAGGATTTCAGAATGCACTTTAATTACAAGTTACATTGGGTAAAAAAAGACATATAACGCATACGTATGTTTTCTTTCTTGCGACCGAATTATTTCGAGAAAGTCCCTACTGTATATAAGTCCGCAGTCCGGTGTCATGTCAACGTGAAATTATGCTTGGCATCTATAAAAAGATGTTTTACCTACACAAAGTATCGATGCATTGCTGATGTGAGATGTGTCGGACATATCTGGCAACCATAAGACCTATAACAAAAATGTCAAAATGAATTAGCAAACTGAGGCTAAGAATTTAATCTATAAAAGTCCGTTTTTATAGGGATATTGTTTTCAAGCTGATGGTTTTAGATTATTGTATTTGGTAAAGTTATAAAACGTGTTGTTGGAACAGGTTGTGATCCAACTATTTTCAAACACACCGCATGTTTAGTGTTCAAACCTGGCAAAGTTGAACGCTATACGCCTTCTTCTTCCTGTCTGATTGAAAAAGCAAAGGATTATAATTATGTAGGGTAGTTCTTAAATGACAATGGGACAAAGCAGTTTAGAAATCGCTCTTCTAGTCTGTTTTGTCGGGCACATAATAGTGTTTCCCTTGATGCTCTGTCTCCTGCAAAGATAGATGATCCCTATTGCAGCTAACCATCGGTATCTCTTTGCTCCTGTCCCCTATCGACTTCTTGCTTATTACTACTATGCATTGGGGAGACATTAGTTTTTCTACAAAAGCATCTTCTAGTTGAAAACTGACACCGTTTCGTTAGATACTCAGTTTCGTATCAGATGTAATCATATACACTAAGCAAAAAATATGTAGCTATAAAAAGTGAACAAAAATCAGAAATTAGAGCGTACATAAAATTACGTTGTTCTTTAGAAATAGCTGCAAGGCATATACTCAGTGAACTGCATAGTCTGCAGTATCAGAGAATACTGTATACAGGTGGGTACGTAAAATTAAAAATGGTGAAGTACTGCTTAAAGACAGGGATCGTTCTGGCAGGCGTAAAACACCACTGACGTCAAAGAACATTGCTGCTGAAAGACGTCTGATTGATGCATTCGTCAGGTAAACGGTGTCTCACCAAGCATTTAGGTCTAAGAGAGGTTTGTGCCCGATGGATACCTCACATATTTACAAAGGAGCAAAAGTCCAGTAGCGTCAAATGAAATGTGCTGAAGAACCGCTGAAAATGTTCTCAGATTTAGATGATTGCACAATGCCACAGCTTCTAACTGAAGATTAGACCTGGGTATACTTTTAAGTTTCTGAGAGATGGTAAAGTGGTACAAATAAATCATCCCGCTTAATCACCAGATATAAGTCCTTGTGGCTTTTTTTCTTCTTTCCGTAGTAGTGTTTTAAGTTACTGAAGACCATACCACTGGGAGACTACTCTTCGGCGTTCGCCTCTTGGGTTTCTCGACAGCGGAAGTGAGTGGAAGTCAAGAGCAAATACTTTGAATTTGAAGTTTGTACATAGACTGCGTACGGTATTCAGTATTTCTAGAATGGCCCTCGTACACCACACCAAGTTTTATATCATTCCTGACTCAAGTTATTGACCAGAAAACAACATGTTCTATTTTTAGTAATACTTACCTTGACTATATGCAATCCCAAACTCTGTCTCTACGCAAGCTACCAGTATATAAATCGATCATTCCTTACTCTAGTAATTTAGAGGAAACCGAATTTTGACGCCGCCTGTCTGCATGCCAGCCCAGCGAAAACTGCCAATATAATAACACAATGTCTTGAAGACTTGGTTAATGACAAAATCAAAATAAATGGATTGTGCATTTATTAGGAGAGGCTGTGGCATACGTACTTTAGAAATGTCATTTTCAGGGGGGTCAAAGGCCAAGTTTGGAGAAGATCCATTAGGTGTTCCTTGAGAAAAATTACTGAAAATTTATTTCTTCTAATATTAGCTGTTGTGACCACAAATGTAGTCAAACTGAACTTTCCAAATAAAGTCCAAGGATGCTACAGACAAAGTTTGGTCAAGGTCCATCCGGTGGTACGCAAAAAGAAATAAGCTGTTCAAAGGTTTCTCCTTCTATTTTAGCTCTTGCAGACATAATGCTTCCTTAGATTAGATATGCAAGCACATTGAGAATCCAGAACCAGAATGGCAGGTTAAAAAGTGGGATCAGGAAATACATTATAATTGAGCCGCACCATGAGAAAACCAACATAGTAGAAAACCAACATAGTGGCTTTGCGACCAGCATGGATCCAGACCAGACTGCGCACCCAAGCAGTCTGGTCAGGATCCATGCTGTCCGCTAACGGTTTCCATAATTGCAATAGGCTTTGTTAGCGAACAGCATGGATCTTGACCAGACTTCGCGGATGCGCAGGCTGGTCTGGATGCATGCTGGTCGCAAAGCCATTATGTTGGTTTTCTCATGGCGCGGCTCATATGAAATGAAGCTAAAGGTAAAACTTAAGCAACTGGATTACAGCAAAAGTACTAACCAAACAATTATCATGCAGTTTACAGAATGGCCATTGAAATGTTTGAAAAAAAAAAGAGCACAGACACAAGGTTTGAATGGACAGTTACCTCAGCTGTGAATGTGGCGGCACAGAATCTGTAAAGCATTACTTGTTGGACTGCCTAATTACCGAGAACCACAGAGAAATAATGAGAACAAGTTTGCCTCTCAGAACAGGTGTAAGAGATCCTGATTTGGAAATGTTGCCTACTTCAGGGGAAAATGACCCATGGAAAGTCATCCGACCAGTCATAATAGACGAACTTAGCCAGTACATTGACAGGTCAGAAAGGTTCTTTAAGTCAGTTCTGGCTGATCACACCTCCGGACTCCACATAAGTGCTTAAATGTGTAAGTTGAAAATTTCCAAACAACCTGAGAGACATTAAACTAAGGGAAACAAAAGTAAATTGTACAACAAGGATAAAACAACAAACATATTAGGTGAACTTTTTATTTAATTTATTTATAATAAGCATAACATGACACTCAGATTCGTGCAACACGTCATAGGTAAGCGCAAGACGAATTCAAATATTAGAATATTGTACGAAAATTCGTGTTAGAAGATTGGAGTAATATCAAAAAATTTAAGTGTCGAATGAAATAGTATCTATAAAGGTATGATTTGTGATGTTAAAATATATCTTAATAATACAAATTATATATATCCCTGTCACAGAATTGAAGCATATCCTCGCAGGTCACTTTTACCTCATATTAATAAGAGAAGCAAGCATAGAGGAACCTTTCCGGCTTCTTTAGTGTAGCCTTGTAAAGTCAAAGTAAAGTAATTGCTTAAGACTATTCACATATAAATAGAGCAAAAGAAAAACATCTTAAAACCACTTTGATTGCATCATTTGAGAGAACGAGCAAGTAGTTTGCTCCACAAAGTATTACATTTTTACTACCGTATACAGAAAAGAAACATTTGCCTTACTAATCGGATCAACTGATACTACTCACTGACCTTGGATTGATGTATAAATAAATAAACTTGAGCCGCGCCATGAGAAAACCAACATAGAGCATTTGTGACTAGCATGGGTCCAGACCAGCCTGCGCATCCGCGCAGTCTGGTCAGGGTCCATGCTGTTCACTTTCACAGCCTACTGCAATTAGAGAAACCATCAGCGAACAGCAGGCTGACCAGACTGCGCAGGCTGGTCTGGATCCATGCTGGTCGCAAATGCACTATGTTGGTTTTCTCATTGCGCGGCTCATTTGATATTTAAATCCAGATATATTTCAACTTAATATCTTTATTTGAAACAAACAAAAAAAAAAAAAAACAAAAAAAAAAAAAAAAAAAAGAGAGAGAAAAGAAAAGAAAAGAGTACATTCAACTAATTTTGCTGACACAGAAAAATAGATAGGTCCAAGGGGAATAACTCCGCTAGGCTTAGACAAAAGCTTACGGTGTGCCGATATAAAATGAAAGCCGCACAGATTTCCTCTAGTTTGATTACAAATATGTGGACAGACATGCAAAAGACCCACTGACATTATGTCTCCTCAAACTCTGTATGAGGGGCTGTAAGTGACATGTAATGTAATAGTATTGGGCAAATTTTAACTATTTTATTACTAGTATTTGATCATTAAATATTACCTATTCATATTTTTTGTACATATATCAGATTCCGATAAGCAATCTGTTCATAGCTTCGCTTGTTTTTAAAGAAATAAAGGAAAGAAAAATGCCAAGAGTTGCCGAGTGGATATTTGCTTTCCTGTGTATCTATTACCAAAAGGAAAAAAAAAGAGTGCTAGTTTCAGAAGGGTGGGTTAAAGATATGGTAAATCAAAATGTTCAATAAAGCACTTTCTAATTATCTAGCCACATTTATGATTACACTATACCTAGTTGTCCACAATCAGAGGTTTGTATAATTCTCATATTTTGTCAAATTTCTCTACAGAACATTTAGTTTCTCTGTGCTGATTAGAGTAGTAATTTTTTTAATGATTCTGCATTTGGGAGAAAAGATTTCATCCTTGACTGATACTGCCAACATTATGGCATTTAAAGCATTAATTCAAATAATATATCTTTCTCTGTCCAATCAAAGATATTGTTACGCACTAGGGTGATTTTTTTCTGGATGTAGCCTTCATTTAAGAACTAGACACCTTCAGGAGGACTTGGTCGATCGACATGATAAAACTCCTTCCAATGTATAAGGCCAAAGACTAGAAACTCTGTACTAACTGTTCATGAGGTTTAATTTGAGCCGCGCCATGAGAAAACCAACATAATGGGTTTGCGACCAGCATGGATCCAGACCAGCCTGCGCATCCGCGCAGTCTGGTCAGGATCCATGCTGTTCGCATTTAAAGTCTATTGTAATTAGAGAAATCCATGCTGGTCGCAAACCCATTATGTTGGTTTTCTCATGACACGGCTCATTTGTGCATTGTATAACAAGTTGCACAAACAGTTCATAGTCAAAGTATCAAAGAATAAATGTTACACTTATCCCGTTAAATTTCAAAGGAACTTTAGCAGTCCACAAGATACCATACAGTGTTTATCATATAACTCAGTATAAATGTAGAAGACAGTGTTAGCTTTCCATAACTTAACCAAATGCACTATTTGGGCATTAAACTCTGTTCATTACTTAATATATCTCAAAAGGCCTAAATAATTCACAGTTCAGCAGTGAGGACTTGTAAATCATCAATACAAGTATTTACATTAAGACCGCTTTCAATAACACAGGCTAATGTATTAAATTCACTTGAAAAGTTATGCCGCTCTATGCGCGGGTGCCCTGGGACGGATAATTCTATGCGATTCGTAAAGACATGACAGATACTTTTATTATCAGAGTTTTGAATTATTCCTTTAGATAACATGCACACATTTTTCAAAATTTTATTTATAAAAAGGAAAAATAAATAGTTTTGGTGTTTGATGGAAAATATTTGGTTAGTATACGGTAAAGGTAATTAATATTACAATGGACTTTAAAGCGTTGCGTCTTATTAAAATCATACAGTACCTTTTTGCCATTATGTTGGTATAAAACATTCTGAGTTTTCGTTTCCTGCATAAATTATAAAATCATAATGAAACTAAAGAATGCTGCTGACTACAGGCATATGTTTGATAGTAAAAATTCGTAATTAAAGACAGTGAGTGTATACTATATTCATTTATGTACTCAAAATTAATTTATGCTTTAAGCAATAGGTTTTAAATACTGAATAAAACATCTTGAATAAATATGAGCTATAAGCTCACAGGTTTTAGATACTAAATGAAATATCTTGAATAAATATGAGCTATAAACAGAATGTATATTTGTGCTTCTTGTAAGTAAGATTGCAATTTTCTAGTAAAAACAAACTCTAAGTTGAATTATTACACTCGTAACTTAAAAACGACAGTTTATGCAAATATGTGGAAAGTATGGAAGCCCTGGAGGGACAATTGATTTCCGTACTTCCCACTTCTGACTTCTAACTTTTGCACTTCTCACTTCCAACTTCTTGACTTCCCACTTCCTACTTCTAACATCCGCACTTCTGACTTCTAACTTCCACACTTCTGACTTCCAACTTCCTGACTTTCGACTTCTGATTTCCAACTTCCACACTTCTTACTTCCGACTTCTTACTTCCTTCTTCTAACTTCCGCACTTCTGACTTCTAACTTCCGCACTTCCGACTTCTAACTTCCAACTTCCTGACTTTCGATTTCCAGCTTCCACACTTCTTATTTCCGACTTCTTGACTTCTTACTTCCCTCTTCTAACTTCCGCACTTCTGACTTCCAACTTCCACACTTCTTACTTCCGACTTCTTACTTCCCTCTTCTAACTTCCTCACTTCTGACTTCTAACTTCCACACTTCTCACTTCCAACTTCTTGACTTCCTACTTCTAACTTCCGCACTTCTGAGTTCTAACTTCCACACTTCTGATTTCCAACTTCCTGACTTTCGACTTCTGATTTCCAACTTCCACACTTCTTACTTCCGACTTCTTGACTTCTAACTTCCGCACTTCTGACTTCTAACTTCCAACTTCCTGACTTTCGACTTCTGATTTCCAACTTCCATACTTCCGACTTTTTGACTTCTTACTTCCCTCTTCTAACTTCCGCACTTCTGAGTTCTAACTTCCTGACTTTCGACTTCTGATTTCCAACTTCCACACTTCTTACTTCCCTCTTCTAACTTCCGCACTTCTGACTTCCACACTTCCGACTTCCAACTTCCGCACTTCTGACTTCCAATTTTCCCTCTTTGGAAGTCGGAAGTAAGAAGTGTGGAAGTTGGAAGTAAGAAGTCAGGAAGTTGGAAGTCAGAAGTGCGGAAGTTAGAAGTCAGAAGTGCAGAAGTAAGAAGAAGGAAGTAAGAAGTCAAGACGTCGGAAGTAAGAAGTGTGGAAGTTGGAAATCAGAAGTAGAAAGTCAGGAAGTTGGAAGTCAGAAGTGTGGAAGTTAGAAGTGCAGAAGTTAGAAGTAGGAAGTCAAGAAGTTGGAAGTGAGAAGCGCAAAAGTTAGAAGTCAGAAGTGGGAAGTACGGAAATAAACTGTCCCTCTAGGGCTTCCCTAGGAAAGGTATAAAAGTAGAAAACAAGTAACCTTGAATGGAAACACTAGTGATATATAAAACGAAAAATATCCAGAAAGAATCATTGTCAGAACCTGTTACTGTACAATGTAGTTTCAGCGATGTCTACATCTGTTTGGCCAAGAGCATTAACAACAGTTAATGTGTAGGAGCATTCCATCTAAAGTTTCCTCCTCAGTCGGTAGTTTTATGGTGACGTCATCACAAGCGTCAGTCACTTTCTGTAAGAAGAATGCCACTCAAGCTATACCATTGCATGAGTACAGAAAAGTGATATTTTACTTACGTTGTGAATATCATCATTATAATCGAACGCATGTGAAAGTGAACATATTTCAACTAGTTTTGTATAACGATTATGTGTAAAGAGTTTCAAATATAAAGAAATATGAGCCGTGCCATGGGAAAACCAACATAGTGGGTTAACGACCAGCATGGATCCAGACCAGCTTGCGCATCCGCGCAGTCTGGTCAGGATCCATGCTGTTCACTGTCAAAGCCTATTGCAATTAGAGAAACTGTTAGCGAACAGCATGGATCCTGACCAGACTGCGCGGATGCGCAGGCTGGTCTGGATCCGTGCTGGTCGCAAAGCCACTATGTTGGTTTTCTCATGGCACGGCTCATATCGCTTTCAAGCTGCATGTTTTCAGTAGAGACACAATTATGTAATTAACATTTGACTGCTATTAGTTACTTGTGATGCACGTAAGTTTAAATATTCCGTTTGCAAAGTTAAAGCAGCATGCCTCCAGATCGTTCGACAACAAAAAATGTATTTATTTAGATATCTTGAAATAAATGCTATATTTCTTAAGAATGCTTTAAAATTTAATAACTGACAAACTTTATGTTACGGAAACACATGAGAATTTGTTGTTTTTACTACTTTTTACGATAAAAATCGAAAAGCGTTTGCCACGCTTTTACTCCAGGTAAACTGTCTCGATTGTAAATATCTATATTTTGAAGTCATTATTCACTACTTCAGCTATAGCGCTATTGGTTACGACGATGGGAAAATGTCTTTATTGCCGCGGCGTTCCGGGGTTCGATTCCCGACGCGGTCATCTTTTTTTCTTGATTTGGAATTTTTAAAATATTTTAGAAACAAAAATTCGTATTCTAATGTTCATAATATGACCAAAACTTCAATTTGAAAGAAAAATTATTTTTAGCCAAATATGGAGGCATGCTGCTTAAATAGTTGACGAGATATAGTATACGTAAGTAGTAATATACATATAATTGTTGATTTATTTTGTTGATTTTTTAAGTTTATTTACTGGTATGCTTGAACAGATGTAAATACACAGAGCATCTTTACAAAAGGAACAGGGAATAAGATGAGCCGCGCCATGAGAAAACCAACACAGTGGCTTTGCGACCAGCATGGATCCAGACCAGCCTGCGCATCCGCGCAGTCTGGTCAGGACCCATGCTGTTCGCTTTCATAGTCTATTGCAATTAGAGAAACCATAAGCGAACAGCATGGATCCTGACCAGACTGCACGGATGTGCAGGCTGGTCTGGATCCATGCTGGTCGCAAAGCCACTATGTTGGTTTTCTCATGGCATGGCTCAGATATTGAACCAGTCATGATATTCTAGACTTTTTACATTAATAACCCTGTCGTCTTTATCAGTTTGGCTGAGTTCGCCATACACGGTTAGATTTAACGTGTAATGGCCAACTCGGAGTCCAGATGCCGTGACATCAATACTGACATGTACAAAAGGCATCAAGCAAAACAAATTTGATATTAATGGATTTTCCATGCAGTTCATAACTTTATGTTAATGAAGCTACCATTGTTCCAGTTATGGAAATAATTAAATTTTACAACAAAAGTAACCTCCTTATGATGTTGCATACTAGTATACATTTTAATGCTCAAACAGATATATGAGCCGCACCATGAGAAAATCAACATAGTGATCACGCAGTCTGGGCAGGATCCATGCTGTTCGCTTTCAAAGCCTATTGCAATTAGAGAAACCGTTAGCGAACAACATGGATCTTGACCAGACTGCGCGGATGCGCAGGCTGATCTGGATACATGCTGGTCGCAAAGCCACTATGTTGGTTTTCTCATGGCGCGGCTCAATTATACTATTTTGACCGACATCTGATAGGCAATTACCAACCACCGTACAGTTTAACATATGTATCAGTTTAATTAATATCTGAACTGATTTAGATAGAATATGTTAACATTTTATAGAAAAGCAAGAAGCCTGCACCATCAAGAAGATAAAAATTACTGCCACCCATAACCAAAATCAGGTCTGAATGATTGGTTAAAGCTTAGTCATGTTATATTGACTGAATAGAGAGAATGACGCTCTACCACTGAATTGCTGCACCTCAGTTATGTATCCTAAATCAAATAATGACCTTTTACGTTGATATTAACTTCATCCTCATCATATTGATCTAGTTCATCAAAGACAGTGAGTATAAGCGTGTATGTTCCAGCGTTAAGGCCCATTGCTGTAGGAGTGACAGATTCTTCATCGGCGAGCTGTATGGAATCTCCGGAGACAACTTCCCATGGATAAGCAACAATTTGTATGTCATCACTGGACTTATTACGATTTAATGTAACCTTATCTATCGGTAGCATGATCTCTACATCATCGCCAGAATTTGCAACCGGTGGAAAATCTCGGTCTGTGAAAAAAATGCACATTGCGTACATACAACAGCTATTCATTGTGCTTGTGTATAAGAAACATGCTACAAAAGTGACGGCCGCAATAAGCATTGATAAATGTACGATACATTTAAAAAGGTTAAATGATTTTCGGCTTGAAAACTGTGTATGCTTTTGTAACCTTAAATTTTCTTATTTCTTCTTTACAAATGTTATTTTATTTTTTTTCGAAAGAGCCTTATGAATGACACATGCGTCAAGATTACAAAACTGGCTCTTAATCTATACTTGTTATCCGCAATATCTCAAAGATTTTGAATGTTGCAAAGACGGCCTTTATGATCTAAACCTTGTAAAGTACTGCTAAACTATAGCTACATTTCATATCAAACAAATTATATTTGCTGACTGTGTGCAAACAGGTTATCGTGCAAAGTGCAATAACTGAAGCAGTGCAATACAGTATGATGTGATCACGTACTAACATGAGCCATGCCATGAGAAAACCAACATAGTGGGTTTGCGACCGGCATGGATACAGACCAACCTGTTCGCTTTCAAAGCCTATTGGAATTAGAGAAACTGTCAGCGAACAGCATGGATCCTGACCAGACTGCGCGGATGCGCAGGCTGGTCTGGATCCATGCTGGTCGCAAACCCACTATGTTGGTTTTCTCATGGCACGGCTCACATAAAGACTAGACATGAAGGAAACAGATGGAAAGTCGCGATACAAACGTAACTTGGCTTATGGAAAATGTTCCTATAACTTAAAAATTTCTAATCAAGTAAAAGTAATCATAGAAGATTTATATTAAATAAAGTTGATAGATGAAGTAAAGGTTAGACTCATCTAAATCTTTAATGATGTAAGATAAGCTGTTTTTTTGTACTGATATACTGACATGTATACATGTATTCTAAAAACAACTGATATACTTCAATCAAGACCTTCTAGTAAAATAACTAAATCTGTCCAGTCTATTGTCCAGATATAACATTAAGAATGCGACTTCAGTTCCATTCTCCATATCGAAATTATAGGATAAATTCCGTTTTCCGGTATTAGCCGCCAATAAATACCCGTTTCTGTTTTTACGGTGCCATTGCTTGGACTTTAGTTTCAACATTTATTGTTAAACAATAGTGTTTAGCCAATCATAATTCTTCTTTGACAAAGGTAGTTATCAAACATTACGCAGTTAGTTCAACAGCTTTTCAACAGTCATCTCCTGTAACACATCCAAACAACTACTATATAACCCGTGTCGCCTTGTTCTTTACACTTATTCTATCCTATTGATATTGCCAAGTACTTTAATTTTATATACTTGAATATAAATATATTACCACACTCTTCGTCGCCACCAAATATAGTTTCAGTCAAATTAGCCAATTCATCAAATGTCTTAACAGGAAATACATAATCTGTTTTATTTTCGTATGCCATGTCTTCCAACTCTGTAGTATACTTCAAACCGATACCTTTTCAAATAAAGTAGAAATAATATTGCAAAATGGAGCACATAAAGAAATCTATATATTATATACTTTCTTATAGTTCAACCATCTTTTTTAACCAATGGCAAGCCAAGGATTTTCAAAAAAGTAACCAACTTATTTTCATATTAGTTCATAACGGGAAAAAATGAACCACTTAATCACGAAGTGGTTCAAAATTAATGGAGATTCATAGACACGCCTACGTTTTATCAACAACATTCGAGACTGCCAATAAAATTATGTTTTTGTGTAATAAAAGATTAAGTTCGACAAAAAATAAGATATAAACAACAAGTAGAACGTGATTTTACCCTTTTAATGCTTGCAATTACTACATTCAAAGCTCAAGCTTTACCTACTTTGTGCCTTTTACTATTTCTACAGTTTTTATGTCCTCCGGCACAACAATTTTAAGAATTCCACTGTCATTTGATTTTATGTTGTTATTTATGTCCAAGTTTTCCTTATTTGCTTCACTATCATGTTTAATGACTTTCACATCTTGTTGCGGAGGTTCGCGTTCTTCATAAGTCCCTTTTCCAGAAATATTTGATTTGTTTTCTGGCAATACTGGCTCGAGAGTTTTTGAAATTTTGTTCAATAGTTCTAAGTCCTCCCTTTGGTAAGTTCGCACCGCGTTTGAACAGTGCTTAGATCTGCTCATCACCGATTTGTCACTGAACTGATTATTGTACAACGTTGAGCAAAGTGTAACCCTTCCAGAATGGTTTGAAATGTTTCTATTATCCATGGAAATTCCGGCCTCATTGAAAAAACGTTTCATCATACCTTTCAAATCCCGCTGCGAAATGTTACCTGCGCTGAACCTTAATCCTTCCAGTGGCTTTTTGTAAAATGGCCCGCTACGTGGTATCAAATTTAAGTAAGTTTCGTAAATTTTATAAATAGAACACTCGGACCCAGGCTGGTCAAAATGAATAATTGGCGTCATCAAAGCTTTCACAGTTTTTGATTGTTTTAATCCTCCTTGCGCATTTTTCCTTATCCGTGGAATAAACTTGATGAAACGGCGTTTATTTTCCTCATTATAACCTAGTTCAAATTGTTCTGCCATTACCCCTATATGTTCCATCCCGCCCCTGAATCCAAACACTTTTCCATTATAAAAGAATACCGCATTTGATAATCCTCTAGCACTGTTCATTGAGAAAACACCAGAAGTCCAAAACTGTTTTTCGTCCTGTGAAGAAATAGGATCGGAACTTTTCTTTTCTATACCCACACCCTGGTTAGTCAACTCCCTCATTCTAGTGTCCAAAGCACGGCGAAATCCAGCAAAAGTAGGGTCTTCCTTTGCGAAAAAATTGACATTAATTTGTTTTTCGTTCCGAAGATACCGCTGAAGTCCGGCGGAAATTTGACACAACGTATCTGGTGGATAAGGTTTACTATCCTTCCTACGAGTCTCATGAACGAACCTTTGTAACCAGTAATCCATTATTTCAAAACTTTGAAAACTTCCAATATCCTCGGGAATAGGATACCCCGGCTCATTAAATGACTGTGGCTGTAAATTTCGAAATACAGCCCAATCCTTCCACACGGCTACACAGGCACCAGGATCGGACCTGGGACAAAGAATATGGCCCTGTTTTTCATCCTAAATGAGTTCAAAATGAAAATTAATATGTAATGAAATATGACCCCCCTACAAATGATACATATGTCTACTGAAGGCCAGAATCTCGAGAATCGAGCCTGCGAGCAATGGGTTCACTTCCCGGGCCGTTGTGAAATAAATTCTTTAGACAATTAAACAAACTACCTATCACTTTTTCCTGTATACATTTAGCTACAAAATGAAACCGACTCCAAGTCTCTAGCCCTTCCCGTTCATGAAATATCTATCAGGAAACGAGTGATTTCTTGCTGAAAGTCCCTGGTAGATAAAAATGCGGCACAAAGAATCGGTACGTAAACATAGACTAAAGTATGGTTGTCCGCCGAGTACGGCTCAAATTCAATAAAAAATACTAAATAGTATAAATAAATACATAAACTTGGGCCACTCACAATCGTCAGTTGCATCTCAAACACGCGATATTGGCGTTTCAAATTTTTCCACGGTCTTTCAATTGAATGCTACGCCATTGAACAGAATTCATTAGGTATTTTTAAACGCAATTTCTGATTGGCCAATAGCGACACACCTCCGACAGAATCGCAACGTTTCGTGCAAAATTACTCGGATATTATCGTATCGGTTTCAATGGTGGTGAATACAATTGAAAGACCGACGGAAAAATAAAAAAGTAAATATCACGTATAGTAGATGCTACTGACGGTGGTGAGTGGCCATGATTTACATATTTAGTAATACTTGTTAATGACAAATGAATTTGACCCTTGCTAGGCTGACAAACATCTTTTAGTCCGTGATTTCGTACCGTTTCTTTGTGCCACATTTCTATCTACCTGGACCTTGCAGCAGAAAGTCACTCGTTTTCTGATAGATATTTCATGAACGGGGAGGGCTAGAGACTTGGGGTCGGTTTCATTTTGTAGCTTAATGTACATGTGAAATAGTGATAGGTAGTTTGTTCAAATGTCTAGAGAATTTATTTCACAACGGCCCGGGAAGTGAACCCATTGCTCGCAGGCTCGATTCTCGAGATTCTGGCCTTCAGTAGACATATGTATCATTTGTAATGGGGTCATATTTCATTACATATTTTTCATTTTGAACTCATTTAGGATGAAAAACAAGGTCATATTCTTTGTCCCAGGTCCGATACTGGTGCCTGTGCACGGCTATAGTCCAATTGTTCGAAGATTGAGTAGTGCTTGGCGTAGTTTTACGCTTTTTAGCCTCGAGTTCTTCTGGCGCAAGAGGCGCATCATAACGTCCGGATCCTGTCGCCAATGGCTTCGAATCTTGACCGGCGGGTTTAGGTGGCACAGATACTGGTACCGTCGGCACTGAAGTGGATACCAGAATCTCAGGAGCAGTAATCTTTTCTGAAAAGATAAATTTACATTTATAAGATATATTTCTTAATTCAAACCGATCATTTCTAAATTTCAGAATGACAAACACGTAAAGTCCGGAAAAAAATTCAATTCAATGATTGAAGTTACAAACCTTCTGTGTTTTCGTTGTTTGTCATTATCAACTGCTGGGTATCAATAGTCAATAGCTGCGTCAAGGTTGAGTCCTCAGCCTCATCATAATAGAAATTATCATTCACTAAATTAAAGTCTTCTAGTACTGCATCAAAGTTCGCCATTTTGCTAAACGTTCGGCACTGAAATGACCTTGTATCAGCTGTAATAAACATGTACTTCTCCATCATTAGTGAAGATAAGACTAGCCAATGAATTAACAGAAGGCGTGGTTAGTTTACCTCCCGAGAGCTTTTTGCGGTTTTGACCTGTCAGTTAAATGAAACGGGGCGTTAAACTATAAGACGGTTATAGATCACTTATTGAACTTCTAAATGCATTAAGTTTTGCCTTCACTACGCTACGCTCCGTTTCGGCAAACTTAATTGCATTAGAAGTTCAATAAATGATCTATAACCTATACATACAATTATACAAAGTAGGGATTGAAAACAACAGAAAATGTGTAAACTTAAATTGAAGTTGCTCGAATATTATTTGCTTCGTACGACAATTATCCTTACAAAACGAAATGGCAATGTTTTAAAGCTTTTCTCTAAATCACGAATTATATTTGATTATAATAAAGGCAAGTTTTCTGTCCTAATAAAATTATTTGTCTGAATTAGGGTTCGACTATCTGATATTCTTGAGGATGTGGGCTAGGATTTTAATGAACAAACATTTGACTCTGGATTTGCTATAAAAATATCCCTGCTTGAAAATATGTAAAATTCTAACACGACTTTATTCATTTTTCTATTGAACAAAGAAGGCTGAAAGTTGTGTGTTATTTCACACAATTCACTGTTCTGACGTCACAACTATTACATCATAGAGTAAAACGGCATAGCGGCGCGTTGAAAAAGAAACCAAAAAAAAAAAAAAAAAAACAACAACAAAACAAAAACAAAAAACAAACAAAAAACAGGCAAATATTTGACGGACGTCGTCAAGGATGTACTTAAAAATCCTTGGTAACGTGTTAGAATCGAAATATTATAACTCATTCAGTGACTTGCTCTTGAATAAAATCATTGTTTGTCGTTCAGATGCGTATTATTATATCACTCGAGGTGCGCCCTCGTGATATAATTCCTTCACATCTGAACTCCAAACAATGATTTATTCAACGACAAATCACTGGATGAGATATATTATTTCTTAAATAATTTCTTGCTTATATGTCATTATAATAACACACTCTTCGTTCATTATTAAGGAAGTACATCATTTTTATCAATGTTTCAATATCAAACACTGACGAAAAATGTGCACGATTGCTTTCAATTTACTAAAACTGATGACAACATATGTATTTATTCTAGGTTGGTATATAGCCGAGTTGAATAGTCAGTTAAGTCATTCGAGGTTGTCTGCATTGCTTAACACAACACACACTACTTACATGTATACAAACTGGATCCCATCCCGCCCACCCATTGGAAGCTTTTTTGAATTTCAATAAGATATTGAAGTCTTGAAAAGATATAAAAGTTATAACAAATAATAATGATAATAATGAAAATAATAAATTGGTCGATATACATGTTGTGCATTTTGTACAAGGTTGGAGTGGAATTTATTTCAATGTTTAAAACGAAATTATACAATAGCCATGCATAAAGGGAGGCAATCAGAACTAGAAAATTCTAGTTTCAATTGAATTTGTATATCAGCTAATCATCAAACTCCTGACAAATTTTCAAATATTGGAGAAAACAATTATCAAAAGAAAGAAATTAGGAACTAAAAATAAATTATGTTTATGTTCATAAAAGTGTGACAGCCACGCCATAAACAAATGTAATACGAGTTTTAACGTTATTTCGAATATTAACAGTACATAGCACTGCATGGAAGTTTCCCTCATGTATTTTATGATATGTTTGGTTAACTTGCTCGTTTTAATTGTAAGAGCTGATTTAAGTATAATCAGTACAGTTTTCAACATGATGTTGATAATAATACAGTTTCTATTTTACAGATTATTTCAAGAGTTGAGTTCTTCTGGATACATTGTCGCCTAGATTTCTCGGGATGGATATGTGTTTTATATTGATGCATATAGAGAACTGTTCTACAATGGACTGACGTACCACGAATGATATATTTGACTCGTTTAAAGATCCTTTAAAAATAGAAAGTTACTTTTTCTTGTAAGATAGAAAGATAGAGACAGTATTTTACCAAAAGTGCAAAATCAATTTTATCATAGTCTCATTAAGATATAAATACATTGTAAGAATTCAAATGAATTTATATGTACTCGTATATTATAAGTTTAATGAAATGATATGTTCGGAAGACATACATTGGATGAATGTACATGCTTTTGGCTAGCAATTGAACTTCTATGGACTACATTATCTTCACTGAGGATAATATTTTTCGGCAATAAATTGTGGGGGTTGTCAGATCGCCAGAAGATGGTAGCTGGTCTTGAGACTTGGTATCTTTCTACTTCCCCCTCCCACGACGGAGTTAGGGTTGAGTAGCCGCCTGCGGCAGCACACTGACTGGGAAAGTATATTCATATATGTAAGTTTTCCGTGTAGGAATTAAAGGAAATTGATATTTTATATGATTGAAGTTCAAATGAACAGGATATAATTCTAAAGAAGGTTTTTGCAGTTTTTTTTTATATATTATGTATATAAATATGTGCAGTTTTCGCTCAGTTAAAAACAAACTAGTGTAAAAGTTTATGCATGATGTGTTGTGTTAAAGCTAGAAATGTGTTAACAATGTGGATACATGACAATGCAGACAACAAACCTAAAATGCATTTATGTATTTGTTCTCCTTTCTTCCCTCGATTTACTTTGATTATGGGATAAATAATTTATTTACGTTTGAGCATAGCGAATTAAGAAATAATATATTTTATTATCAGTTTTATACATATAATAATTTCTATTGGTCTTATCAAAGTCAGAGGTTTCTTTCTTTCACAATTCGCCAAGAATACAGGATTAAGCGTTTGAAATCTGAAAATGTTCCCTCCCTCACCCTAGTCCCAAAATTTTGAGGAAACCCCACCCCCCGCTCTTATGCCTATATAATACGACTTATATGGGGATGTATCATCAGGACTAGACAGACTTATGCAGTTTATGTCGTTTGTTTTACCTAGTACAATTATCAAAAAAATAGAGGTGAATGTGTATGAAACATTTTTGCTTGACTTTGCGTATATGTAGCCAATATGTGTATATGGTTGCCAATAGTATAGACAAAATCTCATCAGGTTTGAGGTTCCATTTTATGATTTTATACATTTACATGTACCTTGAAAGCATTTTTCTTATTGTGTATGGAAGTGGTCGAAATTAAAAACTGTAATTTGGGTCAAATTATTTCTAACTTGAAAATTTGATCAAAGAAATTAGACAAACTAGGCAGTAGAGGAAATATGAGCCGTGCCAGGAAAAAACCAACGTAGTGGGTTTGCGACCAGCATGGATCCAGACCAGCCTGTGCATCCGCGCAGTCTGGTCAGGATCCATGCTGTTCGCTTTTAAAGCCTATTGGAATTGGAGAAACCGTTAGCGAACGGCATGGATCCTGACCAGACTGCGCGGATGCGCAGGCTGGTCTGGATCCATGCTGGTCGCAAAGCCACTATGTTGATTTTCTCATGACACGGCTCATATATCTTTGACCTGCTTATTACTTTTTGAAAAACAAAAACTTAACAAGTAAATATTTTCAAAAAGATAAAAATGTCATTGGTTTACTCTACAAAATACCTAGCTTTAGGTCATTAAAATTTTCATAATAAGGCTAAAAAATATTGACCTCCGACAAGAATTTCAAATGGTCGGACACAAACTGGTAAAATATAGTTATATTATCTGCCATACCGATTGCATAAACCTTTATTCCTTTTGCCCTCACTTTCCTGGCCTCGGGAATAGTTCTTCTGTTAGCGTTTGATGTACCATCTGTTACGATGAAGGCTACATTATCTACACCCCTCCTGTCACCTCGTTGTTGATCAAACAGTTTCTCACGCATCTCTTTAAGGGCACCAGCAGTGTTTGTACTTCCATAGATGTAAGGAAATTTATCAATTGCTGCTTTAATGTCGTCTTTTGTGGCATAATCGTCGAGATAGAACTGGGTTTGTACCACCGTACTATATACCAAAGCCCCTATTCGTACGCTTCCGCTATCTACATCCGCTTTATCGACGATATCTTTAGCAAACTGTCGCATTTTCTTAAAGTTTTTGTAAGTTACACTAGTGGAAGCGTCAAGAATGATCGCTACGTCGGCGTTTGTCAAGCCGCAAGCTGTTTACAAAATAAAATGTAATATGACACATATATTCTTATTATATCTACTATTTGTAGCCATTTGGAAAATATAATTGAGCCGTGCCATGGGAAAACCAACATAGTGGGTGTGCGACCAGCATGGATCCAGACAAGCCTGCGCATCCGCGCAGTCTGGTCAGGATCCATACTGTTCGCTAACAGTTTCTCCAATTCCAATAGGCTTTAAAAGCGAACAGCATGGAGCCTGACCAGACTGCGCGGATGCGCAGGCTGGTCTGGATCCATGCTGGTCGCACACCCACTATGTTGGTTTTCCCATGGCACGGCTCAATTTTAAAGTTACAGTTGCAAATAAGTGCAAAGAGAAATAAAAAAAGAGAATAACAGCGTCGTCTGCGAATGCCAACGCTTGTCTGCGCTTAACATAAAGCAATATGCAAGGAAAGAGTTACGGTTCTTGATCTCCTTACTCATCTATTGATGGTTAGAAAAATAAATAGTTTCAAGAATATAGTATTTCAGAAAATATATCTTAAACTGCAGCAGCAGCAACAACAGCAACAACAACAACAAAACCAAGTCAAAAAGGACCATAATCATGAAAAGAAAACGCAAGCGGGAGGGTTATGGTTCTTGGTCTTCGTATTCATCTAAAGATGATAAACAAATGTGCAATGCTTCAAAGCTTAGGCAGTTATCGTTTTTAGAAAAAAGGACCTATAAATCTTAACCAACTCCGACGCCGAAGATCTAGTGGTGACATTATCTCGTAGATGTTTCTTTTTTTTCAAATTTCTAAAAGGGAACGAGCTAATAATAAAAATTAATTTTATCAAATGTTTTATGTCTTGTTTAAATGAAATGATATACTCACTTGTCTTTGGAGCTAAGGTGGCTGAAATTAAAAAGAGAAAAAAAAGAATGCTCTTTATTTACGTTTACTTAAAAAAAAAAAAAAAAAAAAAGTATATCGTTGTTTTTTCCTATTTCTGTTTTTTTATATACATAAGTATAGGAAATTTTGTATAAACACTATCCGACAATTTACTCGGTATGTTTGTTAAATCCGTTTAAAGGAACGTTATTTTTAATTTATTTAACATTGTAAATAATGTAGATCTAAACTTTGTATACATTTTACCGCCTTTTTACGCGACGTTGTTTAACGACGTCACGTCCGTTGTTTTTATTGTTATTCTTCCCTGAGGAAGGCTTAACGCCGAAACGTTGGAAGTTAATAATTATCTATGAACAAACGCTACACGTGTTGTTGTTGATTTTTCTTATTTGTTAATTACGTTTACTTACAAATTCTGATATCAACATATGAGCCGCACCGTGAGAAAACCAACATAGTGCATATGCGACCAGCATAGATCCAGACCAGCCTGCGCATCCATGTTGTTCGCTTTCAAAGCCTATTGCAATTAGAGAAACGGTTAGCGAACAGCATGTATCCAGACCAGACTGCGCAAATGCACTATGTTGGTTTTCTCATGGTGCGGCTCATATATAAAGAAGTAAAGACAAAATTTTGGTTTTAAGGTAGTGGGCTCCTAATGGACTAGTCTCCAGATCCTCTGTATCATAACATTTTTATAATATATGTGAAAATACAGGCCTGTGAAATATTAGGAACTTTCACCACCAGTTACAGCGATTTCATATGCCCACCCCCTGTTTCAGAAAATTCGTTAAATTGTAATAGGGGTATATTTGCAAAAATGACTATTATTTACTGAATGTTCACCCTTTTTATTTATGATATGACTTCACTTTACTCAGAATTCATACTTTAAATGAAAAAGTGCACATTAAAAGAACAAACTATAGTAGATAGATATTTTATGGATAAAGGGTGCGCGGTTACCTAAGAAAAATCGCACAAAGATTCACAATTAATCGTAAAGATCCACAATTAATCGAAAATACATGTTTTTCATGTAGAACAAAAAAAACAAACAAACAACGAAACAGCCATTTTAATGCAAGTCAGCTAAGGTAATCTCTTCTGTTTTTAGCTATATATTGTGTGAAATAAAATATACAAAGAAAAAATTGATTTACCATCTTAAGTTGAGAAATATAATTTTGTATATGGCCATCCGACAAACAAGATTTTCACAAAAAAGACAAAATACACAATATCTCAATTATCATCAAACGAGCCGTGCCATGAGAAAATCAACATAGTGGCTTTGCGACCAACATGGGTCCAGACCAGCCTGCACATCCGCGCAGTCTGGTCAGGATCCATGCTGTTCGCTTTCAAAGTCTATTGCCATTAGAGAAACTGTTAGCGAACAGCATGGATCCTGACCAGACTGCGCGGATGTGCAGGCTGGTCTGGACCCATGCTGGTCGCAAAGCCACTGTGTTGATTTTCTCATGCCACGGCTCATAACTATGTTTAAGGAAAGAAACATGATCTACATGCAACAATAAAAGAAAATTGTTTAAGTTATAAAAAGACAGTTCAGATATCAAAATATTTAAATATCTTCTTTTTCTGTTGAAAAAATGATATTGCTGCATTTCACATTTTTAGGACTGAATTGAACATTATATCTTGTAAATTACATGTTTAAGATGAAATAGAGAAAGTCCTGACTGAAATAACAAAATCTGAAATATTTTTGCCAGAGCTGGAAAATACTGAGCCAATTTCAGACAAGGATATCTCCTGAATTTTGCCCTCTTCTAAAGGCAGAAAAACCCCTGATTTTAATACATGCATAATATTATAAGATTCTTTCACTTACTGTCGGTGCAGATGGGAATTTCCTGCCTAAAGGGTAACTGTTTACCCTTACGGAAATATTATAGTTTGCCGCGAACACTTGTTAATGTGTTAATATTATTGCTACAATTTGAAGAAAACCACCCTCACAGCTCAGTATATAACTTGTGAACAAACTACTGGTATAATTATAGATCTATAGATCTGTTAATTATTGATTTATTTTACAGTAACTATGACCTTATTGTTAAGCTATGTTTATTGTAAATATGTATATATGTATGACGAGAAACTGTGTACAGTTTAAGTCAATAAAATATTCTTCTTCTTCTTCTTGTTGCAATCATGCCGCGAATATCAGGCGAACATGCCGCGAACACTTTTGATACAATTGATATAATGTTCGCGGGATGTTCGTTTGGTGTTCACTTTTCACATGCAAATTAGTTTAGCCGCGAACTTACCGCGAACAAGTAGCTGTGAGCTTCCCGCGAACAAGTTGCTGCGATCATCCCGCAAACTAGATGCTGCGAACATCCCGCGAACTAGCTGCTACAAACATGCCGCGAACTAGCTGAAAACCATGACTACTAAGCAAAACCTGGCCAGAAATTGTGCACAGAAAAAGTGCAACAACAAATAATTAATAAAAATCAGTGATATAAATTTATTGAATTAACTTGAGCACCGAGGCTGTAACAAATTCAAATTGTCAATATCTGAGCTTTTTCATATCCTTTTTGATGCATTTTGAACTTTAATGAAATATACTTGAATTTTAACTGTTAACTGTTAATTGTATTTATTCAAAAACAACTAGTGTCTCAGTGAATGTATTCATTTCATTCCAATGTTTTTTTTTTCTTCACACTGCTTATAAGTTATATGTATGACTACAAATCTGTCATAGTTTTACATGTTAATTATCAAACTTATGAAGCTTAGAAATTGTCATAATTAGTTTTATATTTATTATTAGATAATCTGTTTCAGCTCTGTAAAAGTTTAAGCATTTATTTCATTTTCAAAATTCCTCATGTTTATTCAGTTATATGAGTATAATTAAACATAAATTTTCTGACTAACCACAAACAGGAAGGTCTAATACGGGGAGTAGAAACTCCGTATAAATCAATACATTTATCTGTATGATGCTGTCGTCCATACCTGTAAATATCGACCAGTCGTTAGCGATCGATATTTTGTTTTCGCCACTATCGATTAGCGTGTAATTAGCATATTACCTCATGTTAATCATGGAGCTATAACACTTATTGTTCAAAGGGTTTACCAGTCACATGTTAAGTGGCGATAATTAGATGATCAGAGATTGATCTAAAGGGATTCTGAAGCAAAAACAGCATGCGACTGCATGTGGTAATATGCTTAATTATTATAAAATTAACTCGAGCTCACTTCCCTGAAGAAATATTTTACCACGTAACTTCAAACCTTTATCAAAGGGCCGATTTTTGTTGGATTTGAATAAAAAAAATGGAAAATAACAGAAAGCCGACACTTTTCTTCATCTTTTAGAGCCATAATTATAATTATTGTTTATAATGTCAGATTTCTACATACAGAAACAAACATTCTTCTTGAACGTAGGGAATGTTTCAAACGAAATTGTTGTTTAAACTCCAAAAATAAGTTTAATAAATTTAATCTTAAAACTGATGTGTGAAAAATACAATGCATTTAAATTAAAATAACATTTTTTTTAAAAAAAAGGCCGACAACGAAGTTACATTTAGTATTCCGAACTTTTAGATAAAACTGCAGAAAATCATCTAGGTTTAACACGCATTTAAATGGTGAAGAACAGAGCAATATAATAAACAAATATTTTCAGGCAACAGTTTTCAGTTTTGACTTGCTATTTCCATTAAAATATGTCCTCATTTTTTTGTTCTAAATACTCTGAATCAACAAGGCCAATATCATGTAAAAAACGACATCTTTCTCTCTGGGTAAGACAAGTCTAGATTTAGCCATTTTCACAGGGCGAAAAGTAACATTAATGTAGATATTTTCCATTTAAAAACAGATGCAGGCAATAATTTCATGGCAGAACTTTTGTTTTCAGCAAAAAATTCAACAAATGCTTTCCCAGATTTTCACTGAAAGGACGAGTTAAACTGTAAGGCGTAAGTGTTTGAGTAATAGCAGAATAACTTACGGCATACGCTTCGATTGGACGACAGCATAAGATAAGATAAATGCCGGTTTCCAGTCCCCGTATCAGTTGTTCCAGCCACAAATAAGAATATATTCCTATCATCCTATAAGAATGATCACCATTTACTAATAATTGAAAAAGGTCTGTAATGCATACAGATTTCCCTCTAAACATGTCCAAAGTATCTGGTTGTAATTTACTTTTGTTTTTTAATATATATTTCTAAAGGTTTTTATTTATAAAAACGTACAATATACAAGGAGACTAATTCATTTAATTTTGTCGAGCTACATATTACATTGTATATGTTTTCAGAATACTTCTGTAAATAAATCTATAATTACAAACATCCCATTATAAGCATTTCACCTATATGTTTTCTCTATGTCTAGCCAGCTCACTGTATTAAGTAAATGCATAATCTCACACATCAAATTTAAACAGAACAGACACAAAACAGAAACTTTATTGACAACTTGACTTGAACATAGAATATTCTGTACATACATGCGTGTATATGAGATAGTATATCAATATAAAATTATAAATACATATAAAATAAACTTAACTAGATACATGCTGAAATATTTCAAACTACACTTCTTAATTTTCAACCTACAAATTTAGTACCGATTGATTTATTAACTTTTGACTTTATTAATAAATTTAGCAAAGTGTTTAACGATGGTAGAATGACACTTTATACATGTCAGTGAATGAGTACAAATTTCACATAAAACTAACAATATAATCAATTTCTTATGTTTAGGCGTATCAAAGTCAAGAACAGTTTTCTTCAGTATGTATTGGTTTATGTTTTTTTTCAAGCTTATGGATTCATATACATAACTAGAGCAATTAAAACAATTAAACCATATTTTCTCCTGTATGCATTGTCATATGTCTTTTCAAATGATCACTACGATTACTTGCATAATCACAAACATCACATTTAAAGCGTTTCTCTCCTGTATGTATTGTCATATGTCTTTTCAGATTACCACTATCATTAAATGCAAAATCACAAACATCACATCTAAAGCGTTTTTCTCCTGTATGTATTGCCTTATGTTTTTTCAAATGACTACTATGATTACATGCATAATCACAAACATCACATTTAAAGCATTTCTCTCCTGTATGTATTGTCATATGTCTTTTCAGATTACCACTTTGATTACATGCAAAATCACAAACATCACATTTAAAGCGTTTTTCTTCTGCATGTATTGTCATATGTTCTTTCAGACTACCACTATAATTGCAAGCAAACTCACAAACATCACATCTAAAGCGTTTTTCTCCTGTATGTATTGTCATATGTGTTTTCAAATTATCACTACGATTATTTGCATAATCACAAACATCATATTTAAAGCATTTCTCTCCTGTCTGTATTGTCATATGTCTTTTCAGATGACCACTTTCATTACATGCATAATCGCAAACATCACATTTAAAGCATTTCTCTCCTGTATGTATTGTCATATGTCTTTTCAGATTACCACTATCATTACATGCAAAATCACAAACATCACATTTAAAGCGTTTTTCTTCTGCATGTATTGTCATATGTTCTTTCAGACTACCACTATAATTACATGCAAACTCACAAACATCACATTTAAAGCGTTTTTCTCCTGTATGTATTGTCATATGTGTTTTCAAGTGACCACTAAGATTAGATGCATAATCACAAACATCACATTTAAAGCGTTTTTCTCCTGTATGTATTGTCATATGTCTTTTCAGATGACCACTCTCATTACATGCATAATCACAAACATCACATTTAAAGCATTTCTCTCCTGTATGTATTGTCATATGTCTTTTCAGATTACCACTTTGATTACATGCAAAATCACAAACATCACATTTAAAGCGTTTTTCTCCTGTATGTATTGTCATATGTGTTTTCAAATGACCACTAAGATTAGATGCATAATCACAAACATCACATTTAAAGCGTTTTTCTCCTGTATGTATTGTCATATGTGTTTTCAAATGACTACTAAGATTAGATGCATAATCACAAACATCACATTTAAAGCGTTTTTCTCCTGTATGTATTGTCATATGTGTTTTTATACTACTGCTTTTATTAGATGCATAATCACAAAAATCACATGTAAAGCGTTTCTCTCCTGAATGCATTGTCATATGTGTTGTCAGACTACTACTAGTATTAAATGCATAATCACAAATGACATTCAAACATTCCTTTCCTGTTTGTATTCCCTTAATCGTTTAAGAAGAACTTTCACTAAAAGCAGTTACAAGCATAACCACGTTGATAGCGTTTCCCTCCTGTATCTTAAGATTCCAGGTCCTTCTTCACAAGACCACTTCAGTTACATACAAAATTACAATGCATTTTCCTCTTGTATCTTAGCATTCTAATGTTTCCTCAGATGACTGCTGTGGCAATATTCTCAAAATTCTTTTTGCAATGTTACATGTCACTTCAAATAAGTGTTTCAAATGCATCCACTATCAAAAAACATAATACTGAGAGCAGTTCCCTCCTGGGTATATTCGCATGAGTCTCATATATGCCTCATTTTGCGTTTTACGAATATCTGTGTTGGAAATGGTTCCATATGGAATATCGATCATGTGCAGATTCTCTTCTGTAGTCTATAGTAATGTCCCGGCTCTGTGTATTTGTACGGATTTGTGTATTTACTTCACTTTGCTCTGCTAAGTTGGTGTCACAATAAGAAGTAGTTTAATGATCTGCAAATATCTATGAAATAGAAAATAAGTAAACGTAATTCATAACTAGATGCCCATTGGCAACATGAAGTTCCACTAAATTCAAACCGGCGGTTGCTGAGAAATACTCAGAACAAGAATTGTACAAAAGGGCAGTAACTTGGTGAAAAAAATCATCTGACCGGAATACGAAGCCCAAATTAATATCTCCTCTTGATAGTAAACCAGTGGTTGCTGAGAAAACTCCTGACAAGGTTTGTCCTGTTGAATAAGTGTGATATAATGGCCAAAGAATCCATATACCAAACAGTTTTAAGCTTTATTCATTCATACAGGTTTTCGGTCACTTTCTTGCCTAGTTTCTAATTCTTTTGACAAGCTTACTAAATAGAAATCGTGACATGTTTATTACTATTGTGGCAGCGCTGCGTGTCCCAAGAGTTTACTCATTTTATGGGCAGTTTTCCTTAAATACCGCTAATTGTGAGATAGAACTTCAAATTAAATACGTGATCTAAATTGTGTCATATAATTCGTATGTGCATATCTAACTTAGAATTTGTAATGAATTTTCAATTAACTCACTATGTTTACAATGAATAAAATGAGCCGCGCCATGAGAAAACGAACATAGTGCGTTTGCGACCAGCATGGATCCAGACCAGCCTGCGCATCCGCGCAGTCTGGTCAGGATCCATATTGTTCGCTAATGGTTTCTCTAATAACACTAGGCTTTGAAAAGTTCTTTACTTACAAATCAAATCATTTCAACTTGCTTGTTGTTCTTCTTTAAACGTGTTTTCAAATAATGTTTAGAATAAATTTTCATGCCTATTTATTGAAACTTTTTGTAATTAATTTCCTGACACAACTGACTAATTCAGCAATTAAAATTTTAATAGAATGAAAATGCATTTCCGCTGATTATATTTAATTACCATACCTAAATCATTGCACAAAATTTTAATATGTTGTTAAACTGTTGTTCTTTTTCATCAATACTGAAGGCAAAACCCCTGTGGGCAAGGGAGTAAAAAGTGCATTCTAGCTCTGGATTTTTGTTAAAATATTCGCTAGTTATGTACTCTTTGTAATTGCATAGGTAGTATTGGTGATGAATACCACTATATGTTAGAATGCAAAGAATTATCTGTATTGAGAAAAAGACATTTAGAACGTCAATATCATAAACGTCCAAATGCAATTATGTTTAAGTCTATAATGAATATTGATTCGAAACAATGTGATAAATACCGACACTTCTGTATATTTATTAAAGAAATTATCAAGAAATTTGTCAACCCGTAATTGAAATTGAAATTATTTGATTATAAATTGCAAATATTGTGTTCATTAATTGTTGCTTTCAAGCTTTATATGTGATGAAATGTATGTAAAATGTTAGTATTATGTATAACGTCTCTCACTTACATATTATATGTAAGATGATTTGTTTGCCTCTTGTATGTCTAATGTATATATGTGTTTGCCTCATGTATTTCTAATGTATATTACGTTATAGCTCATATTGTCATGGTTGTAATTAACTTATCAGACTCATACTGTGACCTCACAGATAATGTTACAAATTAATTGATCTACAGTTACCTGCTCTTATCAAAGCCCTTCATTAACAGTTTACCAAAAGGTTATAATCTTGTAAGTTCTTCTCGCGAACATGCCGCGATGATTGGTCTTCCTGCGAATATCCCGCGAACTAGTATCAAATCAATCGCGGCATGATCGCGGGTAGCAGCGGATATCCCGCGAATACTTCCTGCGAATAGGTATGTTCGCGGCATGTTCGCAGCGTTTTGGCCATTCCGTAAGGGTATGTGGCTACACGAGAGCCGGACCTGACATATTTTCTAACTCTGAGAATTATGTTTTACAGATCATATCTGGATATGACATTAAGTACTTCTAACACTGAGAACGGTGGTTCAGGATCTGTCATTACTTCTAATTCTGAGACTGGTGAAAATTATCTTTTTCCCATAAACTGCCGTTATGGAAACTTGCTCCGGGTCTAATTTGTTTTTATCTCAATCCAGCAAAACAAAAAAAACCTATCTATTTATTTGCTGTATTTTCTATGTACATGTATGTTATTCAATTCTGAAAATGCATGGTTCTGAAAATGCATGGCTTAATCAAATTCTGCTTTGTAGAACAAATTTGATCCCATCGAGCAGAACTACCTTATTTGTAAGGCATTTGTGTTGATAATATGCAGGTAAGGAACGTTCCAAATGATTCTAATAACAATTTGTTATTGTAAGAAGCTTTACCACAATACTAGTATTTGCTTAAGACAGTAAAAACTATTTTGATTAGGATTTAGCTTTTATGATGGGGTCTGCATTATTTGATCGAAGCTATTTCTAATGGCTCTTTGCACAGTTTCTTCGAAAACATGCAAGCAAATACAAATATATATGTATCCCTTGTGAAAGTGCAAGTTTTGCTTCTTGTATGGTAAGTTGCGAATTTATATTTGACAATTCATCCGTAAATAACAAAATAACGTTTTTAGCGTTTGGTCTTTCGCCATTCTCAAGCGTGAATGTTCGTTTTCGTGCGGCTCTTATAGCATCAACGTTATTAGAATTCCCGGAAACGCGGATCATTTCATCAACTGCGTCGAAAAGATCATGTGTTTTTTTAAAATACGAATTCAGATTAAACAGCACTTCCGTTACAGTGCCAAAAGTTATAGCACCTACACGGACATTTCCGCCATCTATATCAGCACTATAAAACTGAAGCATTCGAACAAAGTTTTCTTCTCGTTGAACTGTCCAGTATGAAGACAATGTCAGTTTTTGCCAATCTACAAGGCACTGAATCTGAGTAAATGCGATGTTTAGCGTGCTTGAAAATTCATTATCCAATTTCTAAATAAAAATAATTGATGTGACATGAAATTAAGTCACTTCTTCTTTGTTTTAGATGAAGCAGGTTATAAAAGCATCAACACATTTCTCAATATTTTGATTCTGTGCTTCGTTTTTAGAAACTTATTCTATCTAATACAGCATAATAGCATTCATCGAATATGATGCAAATTTTACATTCGATGTGCTTCCAGTTAAATTCTTGTTCTATGTTTCTTTTATTTTATTGCAGATTTATTGAGATTAGTTTAAATGACGAATGATTTCGATCCAAATTTAAAGCAGATAGCATTTTCTCTTCATCTGTTGACTCCATTACATTTATCTTAACAACATGGACACACGCGTTATCATTGGATAATCAATTATCAAACGCCATGGGTAGTTAGTAATGAATGAATTAATATCAGCATGTTGCAAAAAAAAAACAAAAAAAAAAACAACAAAGCTTTCAGAATATGTGTATAATATACAAGAATATGCACTAATATAAGTATCACTTCAATAGATTCTGGCAGCACTCATTCAAGAATCAGCACCAAGAATATATAAGGGCACTAATTGAAGCATTACAGTTCATGACTACTACAACATGTAGTTCGATTCAGCTCAGTGGCTGCCAGTGATTTGGTTTCATCTCATGTTCAAACTCAATAGGGAAAAACAACATATAGCGCATCTAATTACATAATCATTACTTTTAAAATTAAGGTGATTCTGCACGTTTGATAAACCGGAAGCATAACGTCATTTATCCGGAAAATGTAGAAGAATGCCTGGATTCGGCGTACGGAAACGAAAATCAGTTTATGAGTTAATGGCAACCAGTGAGTAAATTTATTAAAATGACACTGTTACTATCTTCCTTAATTTAAATATGATATTAAAACATCTGACACTTTAAATAATTCAAAATAATGTCTTAAAATTAGGTTGAAATAGGTAGTTCACTTAAATCATAGCCAAATATCTCAAAAATAGGCATACGGACCTATACATTTTATTTCACCATGTTATAGGCCATATATTAATTTGTGACTGTGAGAAGTTTCATTAAAATCTACATTGTAGAAAAAATTTTATTCGCGAAAATGTTATGAAAGTTGCGATTTTCCCATAGATTCCCATTATGAAAACTTGTGTGAGGTCGAAATTTTTCAAATCAGTCTAGCAAAAAATCAAGTACACGACCCTATCTTTTTTATTTGTTGAGTTTTCTTAGTATATTCCGAACTTTTGAAAAATCAGTGTTTAATCAAATTCTACATTGTAGAAAAAAATCGATCCTAACGAGCAGAACTGCCTTAATTGGAAACTTAATCAGATGCCAATTTATCCTATGTCATCGCTCTTACAGCAAGAATATAGTGCCACTCATCTATCAGAGCTTTAAAGCTTTATAATAAATAGCAAAACAAGACAACTAAATAATTCAAAATGTTCTCTACTTAAGCAACTTTTAAGTTTACAAGTCTTGTCAGCATAAAACATAAGTAAGCTTAATTCAAAGCACAAAACGGAACAATGCAACTTACTTGTTGTTGGTTTGCCTGAAAATAAATATCAAAATAAAAATAGAAAAGTGAGTGAAATACGTGCTACTTTTAAAAGTGGTGTCCCTATTATCAGCCTATATTTTTGTGTTCTGTTCATACTGTGTTTTGTTCTGTTCATGCTGTGTTGTGTTCTGTTCGTGATGTGCCGTGTTGTGTTCGTGCAATGTTGGGTTCTGTTCACATTGTGTTTTGTTCTGTGTTCAATTTATGATGTGCTGTGATGAGTTCATGCTGTTTTGTGTTCTGTTCATACTGTGTTTTGTTCCGTTCATTCTGTTTTGTGTTCAATTCGTGTTGTGCTATGTTGCGTTCAGTTCATACTGTGTTTTGTTCTGTTCATGCTGTGTTGTGTTCTGTTCGTGATGTGCTGTGTTGTGTTTGTGCCATGTCGTGTTCTGTTCGTGATGTTCTGTGTTGTGTTCGTGCCATGTCGTGTTCTGTTCGTGATGTGCTGTGTTGTGTTCGTGCCATGTCGTATAACTATTCTGTTCGTGATGTGCTGTGTATTTTGTTCGTGCCATGTCGTGTTCTGTTCGTGATGTGCTGTGTTGTGTTCGTGCCATGTCGTGTTCTGTTCGTGATGTGCTGTGTATTTTGATCGTGCCATGTCGTGTTCTGTTCGTGATGTGCTGTGTTGTGTTCGTGTCATGTTGTGTTCTGTTCTGTTCGTGATGTGCTGTGTTGTGTTCGTGCCATGTTGTGTTCTGTTCACATTGTGTTTTGTTCTGTGTTCAATTTATGATGTGCTGTGATAAGTTCATGCTGTTTTGTGTTTTGTTCATTCTGTTTTGTGTTCAATTCGTGATGTGCTATGTTGCGTTCTGTTCATACTGTGTTTTGTTCTGTTCATGTTGTGTTGTGTTTAATTCGTGCTTGATGTGCTGTGTTTTGTTCGTGTTGTATTGTGTTCTGAATTGTTGTATTTCTGCTGCGTTATAATTTATTGGCTATTTAATACTATGACGATGATTCGTTTTCAGAGCTCCGTCTGATAATACTCAAACCGAGCGACGCTCGTGTGAGCTCAGTCCCGAGGTGGTGGGTTCCAGCCCAAATGGGATCAAGAACACGCGTCCTCACATGATACTAGTCTTCTTTCGGAATCGACAGTGTAAAATGATATATTTTAAAAATGGCATCATTATATGACTAATACTGCGAAGGCTGGTAAGGCCAGCATTTTTTAATTTTCTGGTTTACGGGAGCGCCGACCCTATTTTTTGACAAAACAAAATAAAAATAAGTTATTTTCAGTACTTTTATTTTCATTTTACCCACCGACCGTCCATAATTGCTGCTGCCAAAAATAAAAGTTTAACTGTAAGGTAGAGGTTTTTGATCAAGATCAGCAGACGCATGAAAAATAGCGACCTGCATGAATGTAAATTGTGTGAAATTAAATAGGAAAAATTTACAAGTTAACAGACAATAATCTTTGGAATAAGTGGGCAGAGATAACAAGTATTGTAAACAAACTGGATCTGAGTAGAAATTACTGCACCTAAAGCTCAACATTAGGAATAATCACCAACGAAAAATGACCTTCACTATCAACGCTGTCCAGATGTTGAAAAATCTGGCGTATCACATGTACGAGATTTGTTGTCTGTATATTATAATTGGACAACGACCAAATTCATGTCGGACTGTCAGAAAAATACCACAATTGATAAAAAGGGAAGAAACCAAAGAAATGTCAAAATGGAAGAGCAAAAGTGAGTATCAACTTGCTAAACATGTATTTTTTACTTTGAAGTCTTGAGGGTTAGAGAAGAAAAAATAACTAATACCACAATTTACAGTAGTTCTGTTCAAAACGAAGTGCAATTTCAATGTAAAATGATACATGTCTCACTGTCACATATGCTTGACAATGATACATGTGATAAAAATTTCAAACAAGTCAAAATAATTGGACAGTCAGATTAATGGTTGTTAAATATTTGTGACGGGCAATCTAATCCGAGTGGAGATATTGCCCATACGAAAAGATTATCTAAGTGACTACGATTTTCTTACTAGCACTTTAAAACTTATTTGTGACTTCTAAAATATGTACGAACAGGCTGTCAATATTTTGTTTTGTTCTTGGGATTTATAGGAATACAGCCTTATATGTTAAGTGTCTACGATTTTAAGAAACATCTCTTATAGTATATTTTCTTCTAAAACTGGATGTATTGCACAAGAAATATTATTCTGTTTTGTAAATTTAAGCCATGTTTTTGGTGTATATCTTATAATAGAAGAGTGACCTTATAAGTACAATGTGCTTTCGTCAATATTCTTTGCATGCAAAATGGTTACTGTACTATTGTTATTTGTGAAATTCATGCAATAAATATGTTTAAACTAAACTAAAAGATTATCTCGATATTTCCTAAGATCGCGTCAAATTAGTTTGACTAAAGTTCTAGCCAGGTATTGTAACTCTAAAGATAATTAACAAACATGAAACTCCCAGCAATATTCTTATGCTCACTTGAAGTATACCGATAAAATCTGTAAGAAGACCCTTTGAAAGTATGTTTTGAACAAACATTCAGACACTGTATGCCACATGTGCCTTTGACACTGAGGAACACATAATGACATATCCAGTAATAAATGTTTTTTTGGACTCATAACTTACTAAATGAGTTAGTCCAAGTCCCATCTCAGTGAAGAGTCTTATAAATCTCCAATACTGTTGTTTGAACATCAGCCGATAAGGTTGTTATTTTGTACACATTTTAAATTCAGATTGTTTCGGCTTGTCGTACAATATAGGTGGCACTGACAGTTGGCAAAATATGAAACAATATATATAAGCCACTGAAACTTAACCAAAACCATTTAATTTTAAAGCCAGTATGTATAATATTTATCAGTTCGTAGTTTTTGCTTTCTAGTATGACAATGCCTGTCTTTTAAGACTTTGCATCTCCGGCCAATTAATATGCATGTATGCAGGATGCAGACCTAAAGTAGTCATTGCATATCCCCATTTTAATAGCAGTTTTTATTCATGTTTATGTAATAAACCTTATGCAATGTTCTTATGATCTGTATATTTTATTATGAAAAATGTTTCCACAACTCTATTTTTACTACAAAATACTTTGTCGGTATAAATTGTTATAGCTCAAAGCCTATAAATTGTAGGCAACTTCACATTGACAAAAAAAAAAAAAAAGAAATTGTAATTAGACAATTTAAAACAAATTGATTGTTGAACTCAGAAACGCCGAAACCTAGATCCGCTGTCGTTTAAAAAAACGCTAGGGAGGACTTAGTGTTCAATTCGCATTAAATATACAAATGCTTTTAATTTTCATCGCAAAATATACTTAAAGCAACTAATTCTCATGTCTTTCCGTAAAATATAGTCTGTCAGTAATTGAGTTTCAAAGTATTCTTAAGAAATATAACGACGATTAATTTATTAATTTCCAGTTACCTTTATTATTTTTTGCCGAAGGATCTGGAGATACATACAAAAAAATCAAGTAATACATATCCTTGGTGACTTTGAATGTCATTATTCATACAAGTTACACATAAACAAGAAATATCTTTAAAAATGATTGTCGGCGAGTTGTAAGTTTATGAATTTTTCATCTAACATTCATCTTTCATCTAACATTTTTCAAATTGCAAAACTAAACACCGCACTTTAACAATTTAAATGGTTCTCTTTTAATTTTTCGCAAAGGTTTCGTAGGGTTACAATTTTGTTTCGTTTATCCTTAGACGAATAATTACAGCAAAGGGGTCAAATGTCCCAGCTGAACAAAGTTGACTACGGGCCTAATAAAGATGCTACAAATCAAGTTCGATTAGAATACATGAGAAAAAATCAATTAAAGGATTTTTTTCTTTATTATTAGGCCAACTGATCCCGCTTTAACAAATAGCATATTCGCTATTCATGAATCTTTGGACAATGACGTCACACCTATATAAAAAAGTGAAGGTCAAGCAAAACATACAATTATAATTATTTCAATATTTCTGTTTCATAAGCAAAGTTTGACCGTAGTCATATCACATAGATAAACTGTATGCAGCGTACCTTCATTTGAGTGTAATGAGATTCAGTCATTATATAGCATATATATAATAAAACAGATTCCAACTGAGTTCAATATTTGCATACCATACTAAAGAAAAATATTGATATATAATAAATCAGTTAAATAATTTATAACAAATATATCAAAGCAAACAAGTACTCATTTTAATATGCAATCTGAATAAGTCACAAAAGCAAGAAACCTTTTCATATACAGACGACAATTGTAACAAGGAAAATCTTTTTAAAAGCACTTCTCTACATAAAAGACTCTTATCACACCCTTATTCATGTGATACGCAGACCGTATTCAGCTCTTTCTTTAATTTGATATATGTTGGTATTTGAACAGGTTTTTATCATATTTATTAAACTTACTTATCATTTTGAGATATATCAATATTCTTGCTAAATATACTGAGCCAAAGTTAGTTTTAAAACTGTGAACAGCGTCGTTTAGGATAAACACTTTGTCTACATTTCACTCAGCGTAGCACAATCAACAGAGTGAAAGAAATTGACACTCTCGTCCAATCAGGCAGAGTGTTGCATAAATCTTCCATTTTGATAAATTATCTATAATGCGTTATCAAGTAGTTTGATTTGCAAAATGAAGTCACGTGGCATAGGTAACGAAAACGAATTTAGACGGCGTCGCCGAAAAAAAAAAAAACAACAGTATACTGAGATGATGAGATATAAACCAGTTCAGAATAGTTCATTTGTGAGTGTGTATGCAATTTAAGCTTGCAAGCTTTTGTTTTCTGTGGTGTACAAAAAATAAAAAAATGTATCCTTTTGGAAGTTTTATTTTTATTTATTTGGTCGACTGCTCTAAATTGGGATTTTTATTTTTTATTTCTATTTGTCCCCGCGACCCAATTTTTTTTTAGATCTCCCGTAAACCAGAAAATAAAAAAATGCTGGCCTAAAGGGTTAATTGCCGTGGTTAATTAACTGGCAAATTAGCACACTTCTGACATTATTTTGCTTCTGAAAGTATTAAAACAGGCATAAAACGTAAATGGTACCTAGACAAGACAAAGACAATTGCTTTCAGACGTATGACCTTTGACTTCGCCCCATCAACCGGAGTAAGTTTGCTTGTAGCTTGTTTTTTCTTGATATTATCACTATCCCTCCCTAAATATGCACGCACGCACGTAGTCCTACATTTCTTAATCCAGTCTAGTAGCATCTGACCATGAGGATAGCCCGGTCGGTTAATTACCCGCTCCACGCAAAATGTTTACATATTTTGACGGCAGACTCTGCTTTTACAGGCAGTTATTTTTGGTTGCGGGTTTATCCCGCAAACAAAGTTAAGTGTATTTCTGACAATCATGTAGCATCTTTATTTGATTCCAAATCACAGCTAAAGGAATTTGTTCATGTGCTACACAAAGTAGTCCCATTCATGAACAATGCGGATGAATTATCAATGATCAAGCATTTCTTAATTCATCCTCTATCCATTCACACCGGCCATTTAGATTATATAAGATTTGTCAATGATTAGGTATTCCAGCCCATGGTTACATCACTGACTTCCAGCTGTTCATGTAAGGTCAGGCACAGTTTATCAAGGCATATTAGTATTTGTTTCTTATACATGTATATTTATAAATTGGCATTTAAAATGAAAATAAACCTAGCAAAACCCGCAACCACCAGATCTCAAGGCTTTGATTTGTTTTTGTTTTGAAATTGCGTGACAATTTGAAAGAAGGCATGAGTGCGAAATCATTCGTTTATCAACTCTAATTTATGTGGTGAAGTCGACAGGTACTTGTTAGGTTAACTGCCCAACTTAACATAGAAAACACCGCTAAACCCCAAACCAACAAAACACTTCCTTTCATTTGTGATATTTGGCAGGTTTGTAATGTTACGAAAAAAGTATTATATATGGAACATGTTTCTATTATGAGCATGGGCATACAGGTATAACCATTCTTAACACACATATCTGGAGAGCTAAACCCTCTTTGCAAAGGATAGTGTCATCAACTAACAAAATATGTATGGCATATTTGTAGGCATATATTTGTTTGCCTTCATAAAATATAATTTCTTTACGTAACCATTTTACGCATAGATAATACGTCATGGAAATAGCGGCAAGTGATGGAATATTATACAGGAACCTGTAAAAAATGCTGAGATAATTCAAATATAGGATTTTCATTTTATTTCGGCGTTTATTTTCTATTTAAAATTTTGTAAATGTTTACAATGCCATGTACGTCGATACATGATTTTTCATGTATTATGATTAACTTGCGTTTTAAAGTTGAATAAAATCATTGCACTATTATAGAGGACTTTTTTCAAAAATTAAATTCTTGATCTCGAGACATAAGAAAACCTGTTGAATTACACATCTTTTTCTATCTTGGGTAGGGGTAGTGTATTGCAATTCAACGCAACAGTAACTAGGTGTCGATTTTGTCGCGTTGTCATATATTAAATATAATCTAATATTAATTCAAATCTGAGTTCTACACTGAAATAATATCGTTCAAAGGTAACGCAGTTTTAAGTGCTATTTTAATTTAATTTATTATACTAAGTAAAATAAAGTAGTACCGCTCAAATGCGCTATCTTGTGATTTGGGGGTAGGGGTAGCGTAACGTAATAGTACGAGAAAATATATTCGGTAACCCAATAGTGTTATTCATTCAATCGACAGAAAATAAAGTTTTCATCACCATGTTAGTTTTTTTTTGTTAAATCTATCGTTTGGGTTTTACTTTACATGAGACAATATTAAAAGAAACTTTTTATTCAAATCTCAACGTCGCTCTGACGTCACTTTAAGGATGTACGAGCGAATTTTTTCTAACGTTAAGAAATTTTTCATACCCTGTGAGCTTGAAGAACATTAGATTCTAAGACAAACAAGAGCAGAAAAAACATAGGTCACCGAACTCGTTTTAATTTTATAGGGTAATTTATTCACCCACTGTTTACGCATTTCTGAAATTTTGTAAAATTAAAAAAAATGTTGGTACTTTATAAAACATTTAATATCCTATTTAATCTTATAGGGATTTCAGGTCTTACAGGTTAATATGAACTATGGTGATGTCAGTATTATTTAAGCATAAATGTCACTAACAAACCTCTTTAATTTTTACATGTTGACATAATTACCCCACCCACTTTATTTTCAATGGAAAAAAACGTATTTAGATCTACAAAAAAAATTCTGACGTTAAGATTTTCAAAATATTTTGCAGCATTAATGACACACAAAAATGCTTCAAAATGGAAAGAAACAAAGTTGGGGTCACCGTGCATCTAAGAGATTTATTAAGAAAAAACTGTTAAAAGTGGTGAATTTTGATACTTTTTGTTCTTATTGTTTTAATTTATATTTTCTAGATAATATAAAGTGATATCTTGAAAACTTTTATTTTCTTTATAGCTTAACATTATATGTATCAGTCAGAAAAATATCAAAACCAAACCTGATCTACTTTAATAGATATTTGAAATTACCTACCCCTATCCCATTGTAAATCTAACGTCAATTTTCGGCAAATGCCAGCCAAAAATAAAGGTGAAAATTTTTTTTCGCAAAAAGCATAATATATTTGGTTAAATGGTACATTATTACCCATATTTTAATTATTTAGCATTAATTTTTGGCAAAACTTTTGTTAGAAAGCAATATTCGAAGAAACATTTTTCAAAATGGCGGATATCCTGAAAAAAAACCGCTCGTACATCCTTAACATAAAATATCGACTTTAATGTTAAAATCATCACCACAAATTTTACATCACTTTAAAGACATTTTTATATGGAAATATGATGAGTAATAAGCCAATCGATACATATTGACTGAAAAGAACGATTTACGAAAAAATGTATGGCGGACGTGAAATCACGGTTTATAAGAAATGGACATCAATTGGCGTGCTTGACTGCTTGCCAGAAATATCAAAAATATCAAATATGCATTCACTGAGGAATATTAAACAAAATGTCGAAACGGAAAATAAAAAAATCATCTCATTCAATTTGTGTATTGCCTCCCGTGTATTGCATGTACCCTTTTCACATTTTTCTTAATAGATGGTATGTATTACTGGATTTTTATGAAAATTGTTAATAAACTTAGAATTAATATCAGAATAATACATCAAACGACTTTTCAATTATATTCCAGTAATATGGTTTTATTTGATGATTTTGCTTATCTTTTAATTTTATTGTTTGATTTCGCTTGTCACTTGTGTACCCAAGCGTATAGATTCAAACGATATCAAAACCCGTATACGTTTTTCTATTCAATACTATAACAAATATTAACATTTTTACTTGAAAATTGACATATAAACGTGGAATTATATTCTTAATAATGGCCCAAAAGGATTTTAAAAATAGTTTCCAACTTTTAATTTTACGATTTGATTTTTCTTGTCACTTCCGCGCAGAATCGGACGAAATCAACATCCGTATAAGTTTTTCTTTTCAAAACCATACTAAATATAAATATTTTTTATATATACGTAGAATTATGTTCTAAATAATAGCTCAAAGAGCTTTGAAAATATTCATCACTTTAAATTGATTTGATTTTGCCTTGAGATTACTTAAAATTTTATGATTTGATTTCGCTTATTTGATTTGATTTGATTTCGCTATTCAGTCATACCGGTCATTTCCCGTTTCTCCGAGCGTTTCCGTTATAAAATCCTTCTTTGTTTCATATAAAAAACGACAACTTCAGGTCGTCTTTACGTATCTTTAGAGAATATCACTTTTTTCTACACCTATTTTTCATGAAAGTTCTATCACAAATTAACGAAAAAATGAAAAGAAAATAGGGGGTTATGTAGTTCCTAGTGAAATTAATGCCAGTCAGTTGTGGTCTGCTACCCTAAAAATGGCGCATATTTACTCTCGTCCGCGCAATACACACCTACTTCCGGTTTCGATCTGCAAAACTTGCCTTGTGGGGTATATGAACATGGAAACCGTCTCATTTCATGCAGAATGTATTCTAGTAGTGAAAAACGTTGATTAAAGCACTCGTTCTACACGCGCAAAAAATGGGAAAATTAGGATCTATTTATTATGGACTTCTTTCGACTACAGCACGGAAGTACATTTTCGACCGAATTACTGACCTTATTCCTAATAGCGTAGTTCAGCTGAGCTATTTTTAGAATGCCAGGTAACTCTTATCAGTGACATCATTCCGAAGAACCCGTATGTCAGATAAAATTCTGTTTGCACTCGAAGCGTTCTTTGTCTGACAATGGCAGAAAGCAATAATTTAGCACTTATTTCTTCGGAAAATAAAGAGAACTGTGACATCAAAATAAAAAGAAGAGGTGAAGGAATCAAACATTGTTGCTGGGGTGAGTGCAGGAGCGATTCACGGTACCGTGAAAAAGGCAGGAAGAAACGAAAGGTGTATTTTTTATACCATTCTCTAAACCCAAAACCAAACTGGAAAAGTGTGAGAAATGGATAAAATTATGTGCCACCAACAAGTAACGAAGTACAGCTGATGTAAAAAGAAGTACCTACATATGTAGCCAAAATTTTGTTGGTGGGAAAGGGCCAACTGATCAGCATCCAGACCCAATTTCAGCGAGAGATTCGGCCGAACAGGTATATAGACAGCAGTCGTGGGTTCCCCACCCATTATTGTTAATTTTTGAAAGTATATAATAATTGAATATTAAAAATACTACTAACGAAAAATTAGTTAATAGATCTACCTTTTCTTTTTCCATTTTGACAAACTGTTAGAAGATAGATATAATTATAGATTCTATCTACGGTCTACCTATCATTATTTTTTAAATAAAGAATGTGAACGAAATATTTTGCAGGTTTCAGGGAAAGCGTTCAAAAACCCGCAGATACGGTATAAATACGCTATACATAAGTGACATGGTCTCACGTACCTAATAAAAGCACGTTTATAAAAATAATTGCATAAATATGACTTTTAGCGGTTACCTCAAAAACAAGATGGCGTCGTTAATTTATCATACCCCTTGATATTTGCCTTTATTTTGCATGAAGGTAGGATAAATCAAAAACAAATCACTTTATGTAAGATATTTGTAAAAGCGTGATATATATGACTGAAAAATTGTTGAAAAAAACGTTAAACCCGAACACACACACACACATAATTAGAGCTATTTATTATATAATAGATAAGTTTTATACTACCACTACCTTTTAATTGCGCTAAAATTGGTTTGTTACATGTAAATGTCACTCGGCTTTTACATGGAAGTTACTGACGGACTACATTCAGTCCACTTTATATACACCTGTTTTGAAAAAACAACAACAACAAAACAACACTAACAAAAAAAACGGACGTATTACGTTATAGAGCGTGTGTCTGTCCGTCATATTTCCTGTCCAGAGCATATCTTAATAACCATTCAAGGTATCGACTTTAAACTTGACATAAAGGTAGGTGGCGATAATTAAGACGATGTGCAAAAACCACGTCTGTAAATCAAGGGTCAAGGTCACAAATGGAGCTCAAAATTTGAATTTTACCCCCATATTTCTTGTCCAAAGCATAACTTAATAACTGTTCAAGGTATTGACTATTAACTTTGCATGTTGGTATATGGCGATAAGACAACGTGCAGGGTACATTAACGAGGCAGGTTGTCGAAGTTCAAGGTCACATTGGAGCTTAAAAGTCAAATTTGGCAAATATAGGTAGGTGGCGATAAGGTAATGTGCTGAGCGCAATAAACCAGGCTTGCAGGTCAAAGGTCAATGTCAAGGCAAGGTCAAATCTGTCGGTCATATTTTTATTTTTGTTTCAAGAACAGAACTTTATAACCGTTCAAGGCATTCACTTCAAAATTGGCATATAGGTAAGTGGTGATGAGGTAATGTGCTGAGCGCATAAGTTTGGTCGGTAGGTAAAAGGTCAAGGTCACAGATCGATTTCGAATCCTTTGTATTTTGTGTTCGGAGCAAAACTTCATAACTGTGCAAGGATTCGACTTTGAACTTGGAATATAGGTGGGTGCTAAAGTGTTGTTTTGCGGACAAAAACACTCCATATTTCACCCCACATTATAGCCCCCACCCTCATCCTCACTTTTATTTTAGAGGATTGCGATAATCTAACGCAATATCATTGAAATCTACAACAATTAAATCTTTAAAATGTAAAATGAATACAATATCTCATGTCCGTCCATTATTCTATATAGCAATTGAAAAGTCCTTCAAAATCCGTATAATTCTATGCTGATCTTTGCAAAAATGTGTAAAATAGTAGGGGGACAGGAATATTAACATTCTCTATCAAAATACATTGAAATGTCACAAATTTCATTTTATTATTCTTGCCACATGATTCATGTGCTGTAATAATAATGATGAAAATGCATAAATACAGATGCATATCCAGAGAGTAAGAATTAATAAAATGGAAATTCAAGTAGGTTTGAAATAATTGTTAATGAAAAAGGCAGGAGAAATAGAATATTCGCTGATTGCTTTCTGAAGCTGGTCACCGAGAAGTTTAACCGCTAAGCTGAGCCTTGCATGGATAATGGATAAACTTAAAGTAGGAAAGACAGTTTCCTAATATTCTGTGTGTGTATATTTTGTTTTTATCCTGAGTAAAATTGAAAATATCTTTTAACATGACGACATTTACGCAACTGTACCAATGTGTCACGCCCGCAATACGAAACGTGAAAATATTGATTTTTGAGGTTCCATTTTAGCTTAAAGGTGTTTAAAAATGAATAATTCTGATATATATTAATTAAAACAATTTTAGACGAAACGTAAATACCTTGTTTATCTTTTTGTATTCAACTTTGCGACACAACCGAAAACTGACTAAAAGCAGCGATATTCTAACAATGGCGATATTTTTGTTTTATTTATGTGACGACTCATTTTCTTAATTAGATCATTTTCTGTCCGATGATTATGGTTTCGACTAAAAAATTTGATAAAACTTGTTTTCAAAAAATATTTTTTCTGGTGTCTCTCCGGGGCTTTATGCAATTTGTGCGTTGCTTGACAGGGTTAACACATACTCAAACACATGTACCATTTTGTCATACACCGTATCCTCACAGACAGCCAACATAGTTTCCGCAAAAGGCGTTCCTGTGACACCCATCAATGATCTCGCCAAAGGCATCCATCAGTATATAAATATCTACAATTTATAAATACAAATAACAAAGCAGAACTTATTCAGCTATCTAGATATGTTAAAGAAGATCTTACTTATAGAAATGCACTTTTAAATGTTGAACTCATATTTTTTTCACGTTCATTCTCCATCTGATTATTATTATATTTGTTCAATTCTATTCATTTTGTAACTATTGTTTGTATCATGTCCTTTATTTCATGTTTATTTTCACGTTGACAGTATATATTTGAACAATGTGAATTGTAGACGATGTGCTATGTACATGTCTGAATAAAGAATTTGTTCTGTTCTGTTCATGTTTCTCTTCTGAATAAAGGCTATTACTGACAAACAAAGATGACGTTTAATGTTTGACTATTCCTTTCTAAAATTGCAAATGCGTAGATAGTTTACTGATGAAATATAAACAAATCTCTAATGAACAGAGGATATTAAATAAGTGTCTTTTCATATCGAATTTATTAAACGAGCGTTTTGTCAACGAGTTTAATAATTTCAATGTGGAAAGTCACAAATGTAATGTTATTCTATCAAATTTTAGCTTTTCCTGCTAAAACTGCTACAACAAGCGTCTCTAAAATGATTTATTTGATCGCACGACGTAGAGTATGTGAGTCTCTCCGGGGCTTTATGCAATTTGTGCGTTGCTTGACAGGGTTAACACATGCTCAAACACATGTACCATTTTGTCATACACCGTATCCTCACAGACAGCCAACATGGTTTCCGCAAAAGGCGTTCCTGTGACACCCATCAATGATCTCGCCAAAGGCATCCATCAGTATATAAATATCTACAATTTATAAATACAAATAACAAAGCAGAACTTATTCAGCTATCTAGATATGTTAAAGAAGATCTTACTTATAGAAATGCACTTTTAAATGTTGAACTCATATTTTTTTCACGTTCATTCTCCATCTGATTATTATTATATTTGTTCAATTCTATTCATTTTGTAACTATTGTTTGTATCATGTCCTTTATTTCATGTTTATTTTCACGTTGACAGTATATATGTGAACAATGTGAATTGTAGACGATGTGCTATGTACATGTCTGAATAAAGAATTTGTTCTGTTCTGTTCATGTTTCTCTTCTGAATAAAGGCTATTACTGACAAACAAAGATGACGTTTAATGTTTGACTATTCCTTTCTAAAATTGCAAATGCGTAGATAGTTTACTGATGAAATATAAACAAATCTCTAATGAACAGAGGATATTAAACAAGTGTCTTTTCATATCGAATTTATTAAACGAGCGTTTTGTCAACGAGTTTAATAATTTCAATGTGGAAAGTCACAAATGTAATGTTATTCTATCAAATTTTAGCTTTTCCTGCTAAAACTGCTACAACAAGCGTCTCTAAAATTATTTATTTGATCGCACGACGTCAAGTATGTGATAAGAGTAGTTTTCCATTTCTATTTTATTATAAACGACACATTCAGGAGCTGCAAACAAATAAGGCTACTAACCTGGACAGCCCAGGATAAATCCCGCAAAAACAAAACAAATCAAATATCCAATGTTCATGTTGCTGTCACTAAAAGCTGGTAAGCTAACTTATTTATGTATACCATGCATGCATAAAGCACAACCGTATACGAAAGTGCACGCATATTAAGGTATTAGCGTAATTCGGATGGGTGATTTCTAAGAAAAAAACAATGCAACTTATAGCTTGTTCTAATGTGACTTAAGATAGTTTGATGTCATTGATACCAATTTTATTGTTATATTTTTGGTATTTTCTACAATTGAGGTAAATATTATCTCCATAAGAAAGATAAAGTTAAGAAAAAAAACAACAAAAACAAAAAACAAACAAACAGAAATTTGCACAAATACTACAAGCTTCTTGTAAACAGATATGATCAACATGACAATGCAACAATCACAAAATACTTAATTCATTTACATAAAGGTAAAAAGCTCTTCATATTAAATAGAAAAAGTGGAAACTCCACAGGTAGCTCAACACGCCAAAATGAAAATATTGCAATCTCGGTTTGGTTAAGTCTTGTCACGGACTGTAGTGGGAATGCATGCCGCCGTCCAGGTCATCAGCCCAACTCGACATTTACACACCAAAAACAATTTAGAGACATCCTCAGATGTAAAATTTCGCAATATTCTTACTATAAAATCTATAAACTAATCACAAAAAATAAAATTGCATAATACACATATATAATTTACACTGCAAACTTGAAAACATAACTACAAGTCAAATGAATACTTGAAACGTAAGAATATTAATCTTAATATGATATCATAGAGATAATATTATCGTAAATGAAGAACATTTTTTTCGGTATTATTGGTAAACGATAACAAGATTAATCTTGTTTTGTAAACAAATTTCGATCATCAAATTTCATACATAAAAAAACCCATGTATTTTTTAGATATGATACTAAATAAAATTTTGCAGTCAGAATATTGTCTGTCTTTTTCAAATCAAATGGGTTTGGACTGAACAAGTTAAGACGGATTAAAGATAAAATTACAGCTTAATTTAATTGCTATGTAAATATTTCATATTCTATTTTTTCGATGGTAAAATTTAATGTAAAAACTAAAATGATATTATTTGATCGAAAGGTAGCATCGATATTGCTTTACGGAGTTGATGTTTGATGGGCGGGGTGGGGGGGGGGGGGGGGGGGGGGGCTTAAAATCAAATTTCATCATGTATTATATATAATGTATATCAAGTAAAAGAAAATGGTCTTTTTTGGGCCTTACAGACTAAGTTGAGCATACGATAGATACAGGAGACGCTCCGCCCGTTCGACAAAGGCCTAGGCGAGTGCCGTTAGCACATGCAAATGAAGAGAAGCAAGCTATAGAGGACTTACTTAAGAAAGGTGTTATAGGAGAGTAGTTCCCCTTGGGCGATTCCGATCGCATTAGTAAGAAAGAAATCAGGAGAAATGAGACCATGCGTGGACTACAGGAAGGTCAATGAATTGGTTAAACCTAGTGGGTTTCCACTGCCCAGAGTCCAAGATTGCCTTGACGCTGTTGCAGGTTCGAGCCTTTTCAGCTCATTTGATCTTACCAGTGGGTATTTCCAAATCCCTCTCAAGAAAGAGGATATACCTAAGAGCTCTTTTGTCTGCAAATATGGTCAGTTCCAGATGAAAAGAATGCCGTTCGGGTTAAATGGGTCAGCTAGTACATTTCAAAGGTGCATGGAAATCGCTCTGAGGGGTCTTAATTGGGTCACGTGCTTGATATACATAGATGACGTCATTGTGTTTGGTTCTACCTTTGAAGAGCATGTTAGCAGAGTTGATGAAGTTCTAGATAGGATGGAGAAGGCTGGACTGAAACTTAAACCAAACAAGTGCGTTTTGTTGCAAACCGAAGTAACGTTCTTGTATCAAGTGAAGGTGTGAGACCAGATCCAGTCAATATCTCTAAAATACTGCAATGGCAAACCCCACAGACCCTAAGCAAGTTAAGCAATTTGTAGCTACAGGGAGCTATTATAGAAAGTTTGTGAAAAACTTCGCCACCATGGTCAGACCTTTAATTGACCTTACAAAGAAAAATGTGACTTTCAGATGGGACAGTAAGTGCGAGGAGGCATTTAATCAGTTGAAAGCTGCACTGACAGGGCCGGAAATCATGCGTTATCCGTTGAACTAAGGTGGGGAGTTTATGTTGGATGTTGATGCCAGTGGGGTAGGAATAGGGGGTGTGTTATAACAACAACAAGAAGGACGCGAGCGTTTGATAGCATATGCTAGCAGAGCGCTCAATAAGGCTGAAAGAAAATATTGCATCACAGAGAAAGAGCTTCTTGCCGTTGTGTATTTCATCCAATATTTTAGGCAATATTTGTTGGGAAGACGATTTGTGGTCCGAACTGACCATCAAGCTCTTGTATGGTTATTCAGCTTGAAAGAGCCGAGTGGCAAAGTGGCTAAATGGTTAGAGATACTGGCTCCGTTTGATTTTGTAATAGAATATAGACCCGGGACGAAACAAGGTCACTGTGATGCTCTTTCAAGATGTCAAAATCCAAAAGACTGCGAGTGCTCAGATATAGACAACTCGGAACTGTTCAAGTGTGGACCTTGCTAAAAGTGCAGGAGACGAGCAGAACACATGAAGTCTACACACAAGGGAGGTGTTGAAGTAGATCAAAAAGACGCAAAGGATCACAACCAAGACACAGGAACCAAAGCAAGGGCACTTACCACTGAAGATGGGCAAATACCTGATACTTCAGCTGAAAGTCATGCAAAGCAACACAAAGGCGAATGGTTGTATACTTATTTGCCTAATGAGATAGCATCTCATCAACAGAATGACCCAGACATAGGACCAATCTATACGGCGAAAATAGAAAATTGCAAACCTAGTAGTGCTTCAATGGAAACAGCATCAGCAGCTACTCGACATTTGTGGGTCATGTGGGACAACATCTACATAAAAAACGGGGTTTTGTTTAAAAGGTTCGAAAAGCAAAATGATACTGGAGTTTTTCAGCAGTTACTTGTACCAAGATGTTTGAAGAAGGAGATTATTCAGCAAATGCATGACTCAAAGCTATCTGGCCATCTAGGGGTAAAGAAAACAAAGGAAAAGCTTATGCAAAGATGCTACTGGTTTAACCTTAAGCAGGACATTCAGTTGTATATTGCTCAATGCGACACATGTGCGGCAGATAAAGCTCCGTTGAAAAAGCCAAAAGCACCAATGGGACGTTTGGGCAGTGGTGCGCCCTGGGACACATTAGGAATAGACTACCTTGGACCTTTTCCGGTTTCCAATCGAGGCAATAAATACATACTTGTCCTGACCGACCATTTTACAAAATATGTGGAAGTAATAGCCGTTCCTAACCAGCATGCTGATGAATGTGCACAGAAACTCGTTAATGACTTCATTTCTCGCTGGGGAGCACCTCTTACCATACACAGTGACCAGGGTGCCACATTTGAAAGCAAGTTATTCCAAGAACTTTGCAAGATGCTAGACATCCGAAAAACTAGGTCAAGCCCGCGCAACCCAAAATGTAACGGAGTTACCGAGCGTTTTAATGCAACCATAGTAAGAATGATTAAAGCTTACCTTGCCGACGAACAAGAAGATTGGGATCTTTACCTTGGCTGCCTTGCAGGGGCGTATAGGGCAACAGCACATGAATCTACCAAACTTTCGCCAAATCTCATGAGCATTGGTAGGGAGATTAGACTACCACTTGACGTAATGTATGGTGGCCCACCAGAGACTCACAATCCAGATCCTAACGGTTATGTTGAACTTTTAAAAGGTTGCATGGTGCATGCTCATGATGTAGCTAGAAAGTATCTGAAGGTGTCAGCTGAACGCAGCAAAGCGTACTATGATGCAAAAGGTCATACATTCAAGCCTGGAGATTTGGTATGGTATCTACATGAAAGCAAGAAACCTGGAGTAGCGCCGAAACTAGAAAAGAAGTATGACGGGCCGTATTTAGTGAAAGCCAAGAAGTCGCCATTGAACTATGTGATACAGCTAGAGAGAAACAGCACGGAAAAATTGGTGCATCATGATAAGTTAAAGCCATACCATGGTGTAAACATCCCAAGGTGGATGAAAGCTTTCAGAAATAAAGTAGCAGAGCAGTAAATTCGTGTTTGTCGTCTTATTTGCTCATATGCATTTTGTATAGGTGACCTATGTTGTTTTACACCCCTCCAGACTTACAGTTAACCGACTCAGTGAGCGCATGATAAGCTTTACGAGCATTTTGATATAACCAGGGTTGCGTTATGACGAAACAGTCGAATACTTTTACCTTACTTCCTCCAGTATAAATGTATTTATTCCAATTATATTGAACTGACAAGTGTATCCATAGAAGTACAAGTGCTCGAAACGGTAGTTTTGTAAACAATTCGATGCGTTCAGCGAGACTGGCGATGCGGTACAGAAAACCGTCAATTTTAGAGGAATGATGAGATGGTAAATACTTGTAGTCGGAACTGAACTTGAAATACAAATCAACAAATATTGAAGGTGATGACTTGCTGCCGTCAGTAGAAGCAGAGAAGTGGAAATTCCTCAAGTTGCTCAACGCGAGTAAAGAGAAGTCCGATTTAATTTAAAGGGGCTGGCTGTAAATAAGGGTTTGTTAAATTCCTCAAAATGTTGTCTTTAATGTTTCAGCTATGGAGAGGAAGACGCCTCCGAGAGGTAGAGCGTATCGATGTCTGCATTGCGCTAAGAAAGGCAAGGAGGCAATAAACTCCAAAACGAGAATGGAGGATCACATTTACAAATACCATGTGCCAAACGACGAACAGCCATTCTGGTGCAGAATGTGCCAGTTCAGAAGTCGGTCAAAAGACAGCTTGTTCAGACATGTACAGACCTATGCAAGACACAAGAACGTCATGAAGGAAAAGGGTTATGTAGCCTCCGATCCTTTCCTTGTTTGTAACGACAATCCGTACAGGTTAGGGTAAGAGGATTTCCACGTATTAGACAAAGACGAAAGTAGTGCCTGGTGGAGTAAAAAGGCATCGCCAGACATAATATCTAAGGCGTTAAGCTTGGAAGTGCCTGAAACATACACGGCAACTAAATATTTACAGAATGTGACAGAGAAAGACATAGAAAACGTAGAATCAGAAAGTAATGGAGCTGATGATGATAGAAGGTTAGGGAAACCTGGTGATCATGAGAGTTTTGATGATGAGGCCGGGATGAACCTTGTGGTTGAGACCGACAAGGGGCGTGGTGTTGATGTAGATGGCAGTGAAGGAATAGCCCTTGATTTGAGAATAGTGCTAGAGAAGCCGGCTGCTGGCCGCCCAGATGAGTCTGACAAATGGTGAGAGAAGATAATAACTGCCACAAATGTAGGTAGTAACACAGAAGAAGGAAGTAATGTGGGTCCTCTAGATCTGCGAGTGGTGAAGGAAGATAAGGGGAAAAGGGTGATTAAGTTGGATCAATATATGAAGTGATTGAAGTAGTAACGGTTCAGTGTCACCATTAGATTTCGGTGTAAGAAAGAGCAAGGAGGCTGAACAGTTGAAGAAGATAGAGACAGATGAAGGTAAGGGAGCGGTAGGACAGGCTACCCAGCGGAATATTATAATAACTGGAGGAAGAGCGAGTTGCGGTAGTAAGTCCAGTGAAGTTGCAGCAGGAAGGAATGAGATAGGTAAAGATTTAAAAGTGAACGGATTACAGAACGGGAAAGTGCAGGAGAAAGAAGTTGTGGATGAAACTGCTGAAGCAGCTAGGATGATAGTTGAGGAAATGGATGGAGAAGAAAGGTTTACTGATCATATGAACATTCAGGAAGATAATGAGGAAATCGAAGAGATGATAGATGGTGGAACTGACACTAGAAGTATTGAAACAGGGTTAGATCAGGATATTGTGAAATAAAAAGGAGACAGGATGTACTAATGGAGGGAAGGAAGGTGATAAGGGACACCGGGAAACAGATAAGGTAGGAAAAGAGATTAGTGATGAAAGTGTGGAAGAATCAAACAGACAAAAGCGAAAGATAAAGGAAAGTGAATCAAGGTCAAGGAAAACGAAAAGAGTAAGGCAGAGTTTAAAGAAGTATAGAGATGTGTCAGCCTCAAGTAGAGAGTCATCTACTTCAAGTAATAGCTCATCTAGTGATAGTGACGACGCAGAAGCCATTAGACAGAGAAAGTTCACCAGTTACCTGGGAGAGATGATTAGAAAGACAGGAGCGATAATCGGAGAGCAGGTAATAGCAAATGCCGGCCTCATAAAGAGCTTACAAAAGTATGTAGAAAGTTTAAGGAAAGAAGTTAGAAGCTTAAGGCAGGAGATCGATTCAAAGAAAACAGGAAAGGGAGAGAAGAGTCACGGGGACGAGCGTGATGGTCAAAACAAGAAGGAGAGACCTGAGCAAAGTACCAACGAAGACAGTAAAATGAAGAAAGCAAAAGTTAATCACGAGAAGGAGGCGAGTAGTGCGGGCAGAGAAGACAAAGAGGAAAGATCAAATCCAATCACAAAAGGAACACAAAGTACACGTGACAAAGAGGCAAACACAAAGAGTAGAAAGGAGCGATCAAGGTCATCCACTGAACGGAGTAAACATAAAGATGAAAAGAGAAGAACAACGTTCAGCACGCACAGAGGAAGAAGTACTTACAGGGGGATGGGAAGAGACTTAGTCAGATGGTAATGAGTGGTCAAGCGGACGCTTCAGTAACAATGTTTGAACTAATGAGCACTTAGTTAAACTTTTAATTCCTTTAATAGATATTGGAATTTATTAGAGCTGAGAACTTTACCTCAGGCTATATCAGAATTATGACTTTAGAAACTTTCTTATGTTCATGATATTCAAAAACTTTATGAATCTTGGAAGGAATTGACTTTCTTGTGTACTTAAACTTATGTTGACTTGATATGCATTTTAATCTATAGTTTTTTTGTGAGGCAGATGGAACTTTGCCTCAGTCAGAGGGGGGTAATGTGATGCATCGGCTTCCATGCTCAGTCCTTTGTCCCTACTTTATGGGCTACCTTATGTATTGATGCACTTATATCTTACAATTCTTTCGTAAATCAATACAGACTGATGTATTTCATCTATCTAGCTAATTCTTACCGTTTATTTCCCAAGTATTTGTACGTTATAGATCATAAATGTTTATTTTCAAACCCGGAAGTATTCGTTGGCAGCTATTTTGTGTCGAACGTGCTTTTTATGACGTCACTTTAGTCATGACGTCATGTATTCCCGCTTTACCTCGTGAGGTATCAAGGGGCATTTTTTTATATTTATAGAATAAAGTTAACTGTATGAAATTACTCTAAGAACGCATCGCATTTACTTTCCCCTCGTTATTATGTACTTGTGTAATTAAATAAAATGTGCACGTATAATTTGGCGGCGCAGGGTGCTATTTTTAAGCCTTCTTCCATGTATTTTTTTTGATGTGAGCAATCCTTTCGGAGCCCATTTGCTTACAATGTTTCCATGTTCTAACATTTTGCTAACACTGTAAGTAAACAGTTAGCAGAACCATATAAAACGTTGCGCACGACTGAAACGGCACTCCGCAGACAATATTCTTTTGTTACAGAAGACCATTTCTAAAATTCAAGTAAAATACTTTAGTCGAAATTTTCCTTTACTTTTAAGACGTCTTAAGTAGATTTTAAAGCTTTCTTCTAATTTTTGTTTTTCTAAACATATTCTATAAGTTGAGCTTGAAGTAGATATTTTCGGTAAATCTAGCCTTTGTGATTTCGCGGCCATATTTATTACAGAGGTATTTTAAATAATTTTCATATAAAAGGTTTGCTACAGAATAAATACATTCTTATAAGTAAATTTTGTATATTTGCACCTGCGCCAGCCCCTCTGTTAGTTTTGTTCGCGGTGTTTTCTCACGCAGCCATATCGTTCATTTTCGTTGCTTATACGGTCATTTTGTTAAGGTTTCTTGTGAATAAATCACGTTAAACTTTTACCGACTTGATTTTAATTTTGTTTTACTTTGATCTAGTCCTTTATTGTTTTCCCTGCGGAGTCAATCTTTGTGAATCAGTCATTGTCCGTCCGTCCGTCCGTCCGTCCGTCTGTACTTATTAGATATCTCGAGGTGTAGCCTCAATAGCTGTGAACCTGGTGCCATAGTCTGCATTCAGGTGTCTACAAGATTGTGAACACTAGAGACTGGTTATCACTTTTGTCTGTGTGTTCGTCCGTCTGTGCATACTGGTATATTGTCAGATAAACTGTCCCTGTCCAGCCTAGGATCCCAGCATAGATCTGTGACATTGCAAGGTTGAATGATATTTAGCTTCTAGTGGCTGAATCTACAATATCGTGGAGCATATGGATGCATATTTGGCTAAACATATGAAAACATATTAACTGTTACCGTCCAGAGAGTAGTACGGGTATCTTACAAGTCTAAAATACAACGGTCGGCGGCACGAAACAATATTATAGCGGGATGCATGAAAATAGCCACGTTTAGTCATTAAACATATGCAAGTCTTTAATTCTATTCTGAACGAAAATCAGATGGTATAATTCGATTTTGAACACTGAGCCGCGAATGCACTTAAAATTAATTAAATACTTCGGTGCGTGTAAGCCACGACTCTGTTTTATAACAGGAATTTCTACTACTTATAAGTAGTAAGTGTATAACAAATATTGTACTGTTTAAAATTTAAGTTTAATTTTTTCCAATTAACATATGTCTTTGTGATATGCCCAGATATTGCATATGTATTCACCCAGCCATGTAAATGAAGTGATATGGGTAGACTTCAGCTTTTTTAACCTTTAGCCTGCTGGTGGCAAGTGATTCTGCTTTTGCGACCAGTGCAGACCAAGATCAGCCTGCACATCCGTAAGTATAGCATCAGGTCCCATAACTCTAACATTTATTTTGGCCAAATTATGCTCTCTTTTGAACTAAGAAAATCATGGTTAAAGTTTTGCATGCAAGTTACTTTCTCAAAATATAATGCAATTATTGAATTGAAACTTCACGCGTTTCTTTGCGTTTATAAAACTAGGTGATAGCATCAAGTCCCATGACTTTGACATGTACTTTGCAAAATAGTGTCGCCTTTTGAACTTAAAAACTTATGGTTAAAGTTTTGCATGCAAGTTACTATCTCCAAAACTAATGCAGATACTGATATCTGTAGATATTTGAATATTTAGGGTAATCAATATTTCTGCCTCTGGGACAACAATTCGAATAGTCGAGCATTGCCTGTATTACAGACAACTCTTGTAATCACATATCTGTCCAACATGTTTAAGATTCATCTGGATTGAATTGTATTTCCTGCTGACGGTCCATAACACTGTCATCCTTGAAGGTTTTTAATATTACTTGGCATAAAAGTATCCCATAATAAGATGATGTGTCATGCATAACACTCAGAGACTTAGCCCAAAGGTAAAGGTCACACTGGTGGGGTGTCAAAAGTCAATAATATTTTTTCCTGTGTAGTCCTTATCTGTATACTGTATACATACTGGCATAAATGTATCTTATAATGAGATGACGTCTTTTGCACAACACTCAGACTACTAGCCCAAAGGTCAAGGTCACACTTGGAGGTCAAGTGCCAGTAGTTTTTCTTTCTGTGCAGTCCATAATTCTGTTATCCTTGAAAGGATTGTAATATTACAAGACACAGATAATATATTCCATAAAGTGGTGATGTGTCATGCGCAACACCCAGACGCGTATCCTAAAGGTCAAGATCACACTAAGAGGTCATAGGTCAATAGGTTTTATTTCCTGTCATGGGAGGTCAAATTCCAAAAGTTATTTTTCCTTTGCAGTTCGTAACTCTTCCATTCATAAAGGGAGTTTAATGTTGTTTGGCACAGATGTTTCCAAGAATAAGACAAATAGTAATGCACAACACATAGACCCCTAGTTCAAAGATCAAGGTCACACTTGGTGGTCAAAGGTTAATAGGGGTTTTTCCCTGTTTGGACCATAACATATACGTTATAAAAATTTAACTAAACATTTACCTGATATTACATCAGTTAACACTTCCATTCGAATGAAGCAGTGTGGAGGCATGCACTTTTTCAAAAGTAGTTTCTTTTGCCCTGTCTGTCACACTTAATTTCCGATCAATAACTGGGTGGACTTATAGAGCAGACGATCCCTATTGTTTTTCGGTTTACTCCATCAAATGTCAAGGTCACAGGGGCCTGAACATAGAAGACGATTCCCGGTCAATAACTTGAGAAGCACTTGACCCAGAATGTTGAAACTTCATAGGATTATTGGTCATGCAGAGCAGATGACCTCTATTGATTTTGGGATCACTCTGCTAAAGGTCAAGGTAATAGGAGCCTGAACATGGAAAACCATTTTCGATCAATAACGAGAACCACTTGACCCAGAATGTTGAAACTTCATAGGATGATTGGACATGCAGAGTAGATGACCCCTTTTGATTTTGGGGTCACTCTATTAAATTTCAAGGTCGCAAAGGACAGAACATGGAATCCCTCTCCGGAAAATAACTTGAGAACCATTTGACCTAGAACCTTTAAACTTCATAGACTGATAGGATAGGACTTACAAAGTAGACGACCCTCTTGTTTTTGGGGTCACTCCATCAAAGGTCAAGGTCACAGGAGCCATCTGTCCGTCACACTTCATTTTCGATCAATTACTGGAGAACCATTTGACATAAAGTCTTCAAACTTCATAGGATGATAGGACTTACAGAGAAAATGACTCCTATTTTTTTGTGGATGCTAGATCAAAGGTCAAGGTCACAGGGGCCTGAACATGGAAAACCATTTCTGATCGATAACTTCAGAACCACTTGACCCAAAATGTTGAAACTCCATAGGATGACTAATCATGTAGAGTAGATGGCCCCTATTGCTTTTTAGGTCACTTGATCAAAAGTCAAGGTCACAGAGACCAGAACATGGAAAACGGTTTCCGATCAATAACTTGAAAACCATTGACCCAGAACCTTCAAAATTCATAGGATGATAGGACTTAAGGAGTAGATGATCCTCATCTTTTTGGGGTCACTTGAGCTTAGGTAAATGTCACAGGGGCCGGGACAGAGAAAACCCTTTTCAATCGATAACTTGAGAATTACTTGACCCAGAATGTTGAAACTTTATAGGATGATTGCAACCAACCACCAGTGTCTCTTTGACTTTCGTTCATGTCCCCTATTGACTTCTTGCCAATACGGCTATGCATTATGGGAGACGTGCGTTTTTCTACAAAAGCATCTTCTAGTTGTCTTTTGAATGAGGTGAGTTTCAACTTTTAGATATCATAAGAAGTTAATATTAGAACCAAGACGTGCTGTTATTACTATGTCCCCACTTTTCGCCCATGTTGGTAGGTCTGTTTTTAGCTCACCTGTCACAAAGTGACAAGGTGAGCTTTTGTGATCACCCTTCGTCCGTCGTGTGTCCGTCCGTGCGTCCGTCAACAATTTCTTGTCTGCACGATAGTGGTTTCATTTATGAATTTTTTTTAACCAAACTTGCACACAACTTGTATCACCATAAGATCACGGTTCCTTTCTTGAACTGGCCAGATCCCATTATGGGTTCTAGAGTTATGGCCCCTGAAAGGGCCAAAATTAGCTATTTTGACCTTGTCTGCACTATAGCAGCTTCATTTATGATTTGATATTTACCAAACTGGCACACAACTTGTATCACCATAAGATCTTGGTTCCTTTCTTGAACTGGCCAGATTCCATCATGGTTTCCAGAGTTATGGCCCCTGAAAGGGCCAAAATTAGCTATTTTGACCTTGTCTGCACAATAGCAGCTTCATTTATGATTTTATTTTAACCAAACTTGCACACAACTTGTATCACCATAAGATCTCGGTTCCTTTCTTGAACTGGCGAGATTCCGTTATGGGTTCCAGAGTGATGGCCCCTGAAAGGGCCAGAATTAGCTATTTTGACCTTATCTGCACAATAGCAGCTTCATTTATGATTTGATTTTAACCAAACTTGCACACAACTTGTATCACCACAAGATCTTGCTTCCTTTCTTCAACTGGCCAGATTCCATCATGGGTTCCAGAGTTATGGCCCCTTGAAGGTCCAAAATTGGCTATTTTGGCTTTTGCAGCCATATAGAGACTTCATTTGTGGTTTTATTTGATACAAACTTCCAAAATACCTTTAACAACAAGAAATCTTGGATTCCATGACAAATCAGATCCAATTATAGGTTCCAGAGTTATTTTATATCTGATTACCTCCCCTGATTGTAATCAAAATGGATTTATATCAGTAAGTACTTACAGGACTTATTTGAAATTTCATTATTGTTATTAGTTGGACTGAGACAATCAGGGTACATAACTATGGACTGATTTTATGTCAAATTACCTCCCTTTATTTCAAGTTAAAATTGTTATATCTCCATAACTAATGAAGATACTGATCTGAAATTTCATTTATGTCAACAGATTTATTTGGCAGATCCTTCTTTTGTCCACTTACAATATTTATTTTTTTAATTACTTCCTGTTTACGTTACTATAAATAGCTTATTTTTAGTAACTTTTTTATTATTGGCCGTAGGGAAAACACGAGACCAGTTTTCTGTGGTACAACATGGATGGTACCTCCAATTTTTAGGTGTATTTTAACATATCTATACCTTGTAAGATTTTTTTTCTTTTTGGTTAAATTTCTTCCCTTTGTTGTTCCTGTCCATTGGACTTAGATATTTTTTCTGAGGACCTTCTAGTCCTCAAGTGCAATGATAACAGGTGAGCGATATAGGGCCACCATGGCCCTCTTGTTTCAGTTGACATTGTGATAGATAATTGGGAACCTGTAGGTTTACAGTGACTATATCTAATTCAATGATAACCCATGACTACAGTCTTTAAAAGCGGTCGGAAGGTTAAATGCCACGGCCAGAGTGACATCGAAACTGAAAAAAGGTTCCAAATCAATAAAATTGAAAATACCTATTGTGTAAAGGGGCCAGTAGGTCAAAGTTGTTTTTTAATAACTAGAGAATGCTTCAAATGGCATTGGGCCATTAAAATCGATATCATCATTAGCTATTGCAAGTAGAAGACCCTTATTCTTTTTTTATCAGGAGGCCAAGGTCTTAGTGATACTGAGATTGAACAATAATTAGAGAATACTTTGACATATGACTGTCAAACATGAGATTATTGGCTACGATCAGTAGACAACCCAAATTGTTTGAAGGTTAGAAGGTCAAGGTCGAGTACAATGCGGTTCTGGTACAATTTGTGCATGAAAAGAATTGGAACCACTACCTTGCGATTGCATGATCATAAGAGGTGACTAATAGGGTCTGAACACTTTGGTCTACTGTATCTCAGTGATTCCAGCAGGCAGGTATAAAAGTGTTGATTTCATATCTCCTATTTTTATTTCGATGTGAAAGAACTGTAAGTCTTGATTGGCACCACATACATATACTGTGTTGGTGTGCCGTAAAACAAAGATCAAATCAAAGTCAAGGTCAAAACATACTTAAGACGTAGAATTACACACCCAGTTACTTACGACGATTGACCATAATTTTGGACATTAGTGTTTGAAAACTTAACATTTTTCTCTGTATTGATGAAAAGCCGCAGTTGCCTTTCTATCACTTGAACACTTTCTGCCAGTGACGAAATTGCAAGCCTCACTTCAGAAATATGTGAAGACCTATGTCAGATGTTGCGGTTTAGAAAACATATTAAGACTTATCGCATGTTGTGCGGTTTATAGAACACGTGAAGACTTGTCTTGGTGCAGTTTCGGGAACATGTGAAGGCTTATGTCAGTTGGTGCAGTTAAGGGAACATGGGAAGATTTATGTGAGTTTGTGCGGTTTAGGGAACATGTGAAGAATTATCCCAGATGGTGAGTGGTGAAGTTTCGTCAATATTTGGAGACTTATCTCGGTGCGGTTTTGGGAACACGTGAAGTGAAGACTTATTTCAGTTGGTGCAGTTTCAGGAACATGAAATTTCTACTGTAACAGCACAAATGTTCTTGTATAGTCATGTGTAAATCTAACTCTCCGAAAACCACATAATGCATTGCCAACGTGAAGAATGAAAAAGGAATTGGGACCGATCATAATACTGGAATAAAAAAGACATCATTCGTACTGAAATACTTGAAATTTTGAATTTATTTCTTTGCTTAAGAAGTTACAGCTTATAACATACAGTGACTTTGAAATACTAGTAAGGATAATGCTGGTATGTAAATATGAAAGCGCTAGATCTTTAGTTATTAGATGCTAGAACCCAATACTGTACAATGTAAAACGTTTTCAAAAATCGGTTATTCACTTTCAACAACAAAATAGCTGTTTCGCTCAACAACATGAGCGTTTCTCTGTTCTGTTCGCAGGCGCCATTGTTACTACTCATTGCATATAAGCTTGTTCAACTTCTTCACAATGTAAGGAAGATTTTTCGATTCAATTACCGGAAACACGTGAGATATATCCGGTTCTGACTTGTCCCTGTAACTCGCTAAGCCCTTAAGTTGCTCCGTATCGATGTCTTTACCGACGCCGATCACAATGATTCTAGCCGTCTTTTTCAGTCCTTCAGCAATTCGATAAGCATTTCTCATATCTAGGACTGTCCCTGAGATTAACAGTATAGCAATTCTGTCTGCACGTCGTCTAGAATACCGGAACGCTCGCTTTGTATGTAACAGAAGTGGTTTGAGTTCTGTCTCCATTACATCTTCCACGGCATAGATGTAATCTCCGATATCTCCAAATTCTGTAGGGCTCAGCTGCAACTGCTTGCAATTCTCTTTGAGACCAAGTTTAAACTTGCCAGATTTGAGATCAAAAGCGCTTCCCATAGCCTTGATAAATTCAGTCACACTTTCCCTGTCTTCGCCTCCAATGCCGTGTAATCCGAACATAATGTCGGCTTTCTCGAGTTTTTTGCATCCTGAAAATATTAAGAAAAAAATATTGTGTTAATTGTGTACTACTAAAATTTACTACAAAACAACAAGTTGTTTGTATGGAAACAGTGTTGGATTATTTACTAGACTAGAATTAAAGCAAGACAAGCTTACAAGCAAAAATTCTAACCGGCCGCCTCACATTTTAGAATATATTTCATAGAATCTTATTGAACCTTGCGACATACTAATTATTTTAACATATCCTGAAAAATTCATTGCATAATATGTGATATTTACAGATTTATAGACTTTATCTAAACAGAAAATCCCGAAAACTGTTATAATTTTAACCCTCACCCTGTTAAATTTCTGAAATGAACTTGTCCATCTTCCAGTTTGGATAGTACCATTAACTGTTAAAAGTGGTGCATACCAAAAAAGATACTGACTAAATTGCGAACAGTGCAGATCATGATCAGACTGCACGGATGTGCAGGCTGATCTTGATCTACACTGGTCGCAAAGGCAAAATCAATCGTGACCAGCATGATAAGAGTTAAGCAACTTCTTGCATTTATATGCAAGATGGGCATGTATCCGAGCAAAGCAAATAAATATAGACATTTCCAAATTAGACTGCTCAATTTCTCAGGTTTATTTAAAAAAAAGGGCAGATGCTTCGAGCGTCTTTTCACTAGTTTTCAGACGGTTTATGTGCGTAAGTTACTTTCCAATTGAAAATGTCAGCAGCTAAAACTTTTGAATTGATTCTTGAACAATCATATTATAATCAATAAAGAAAGATCTTTTAGCAAAGATTTAGTTTTCGTAGAAAATCATTAAATTTCACAAGCAGATTTTGTTGTACATCAACTTCATTTTCAAACGCATTTTTCATTTAAAAGGGAGGTAATTTGAAAGTTTTAGATTTTCAGAATGGTCCAATAAAATCCAAGTATTATATAGTGAAACGTTATACTTAGAATATGATTAATGGGCGATAATTCTTACAAGTAGTACGACCTAAGCCCGCAAAATGCTTATCAGAGAACAGAACCAATAAAGATAAATACATATGAACAATGTATTATCTGAAACAGATATTTGTGAGTTAAAAATGGCGGATTAGATTCTTTATTAAAATTATAATATCAACTGTTTTTCTGGTACATATTTCTCATTACTTAACGAGTTTTATTGAAGGTTTTAAAGGATACTAAAACAAGCTGTGTTGATATTTATATTACATATTAACTTGTGCATTTATTTAATTCATCAATAGAAACTAAAGTGAGAATAAAAGACAGAAAGAGATTGATGAAGAAACACATTATAAGTTTACTTACTTGGTTGGTCGCCTTGGGGAACTGAAAATATACATTACAGAAATGAAATTTATAAGAAAATATATGAGTTCCGTTTCAATTGATACTTGGACAACATACGCCTCGCCCGGGGATAGAACTCACGACCCCATGATCCGTATATCTGCGATTATTACATTCCAAATATATACGAGCAAGGTCAAAATTAAATGCTGTGAGAAAATCAGTATTTATGGAAAATTAAAGCCATTTAGTGTCGCAACAAAGCTGTCAGAAATTATGCATAATTACGCTAAACGTCTGCCTGATTAAAGAGTGTAAATTATCCAACAGTATTTAACATCATGAAATTATGGAAATATAAAATAACATATTACTTTTCTCCCGGTCTTCGTTTGGCATTTCTGAAATATTATACAAACCATAATTAGTCTTATACATTTACACATGTCTGCAAACCCAGAATTTCAAACATTTTTACTTGAAAAGGGCGCCGCTAAATAGGTTGAACGTCGAAAATTATTGCGATGGTCTGGTATTCCATCGTTTGCGTTTTAAGATATTTTCTTTGGAAACTGAAACAAAAATTCAATGTGGTAACTATTTTCTGTTGTTGTTTTTTAAACAACAAAACAACTGTACCTGTTGATGTAAATAATGGTGTCTGAGTAGTAGTCGTGGTCGTTGATGTTGTCGCTGTCAGTTTTGTAACTTCCGGTTCCGGTTTTGTTGTTGTAGTTGCTATAGTAGTTGTTGTTTCAGTGGTTGTTGTACTTTCTCCCGTTGTTGTTGTTGTGGTTTCTGTTGTTGAAGTCGTCGGCGTTGTTTCCGTTGTCGCCGTTGTCGGCAATGTTTCAGTTGACGGCAGTTTTGTTGTTGTTGTTGTTATAAGGACTGCTGAAGTTTCCATGGCTACATAAACAATAGCTTCCTTGAATAATTCTTTTAAGAGGTATCAAAATGCCTCAGTATTTGCAAGGAAGTTTTAGATAATTCTTAAAATGAAATCTAATTCTTAAAATGAATTTCAAAATTTAATCGAGATTCGGCATAGAAGGATCATATAGTACACTGTATTGATGTTACGCATACATCAGTTTATTCAACAAAAATGCGTGCTTAGTGCTTACTGCACGTATTGTTCCATGTGACCAGCGGCAACCAAACCGTGGATTATACTTGAACCAGGATATGCAGTTTTCTATTTTTACACTCATTTTGCAATATCATCATTATTCATAACGCTAAAGCAGATGCCAAATATGTACAATTCTGTATTAATTTCTTTAAATGAAAAAAAAAAAGTTTTTTTCTCAAGAAGTTTGGTCTAGAGGTAGCCAAAGCAGACAACAAGATTTATGTTGACCTTATCATGATATTACCCGACTTGCTTAAAGAACTCGTTTGTCCTCTACCTTTGTGTTCAAACTATACCTTTGTGTTCACCATCTTTCTTCAGCTCAACTGGTTTTCTTACCATTGCAGTTCTATTCTTTTAAGAAGGTTCAGTCATACATGTGTACACTGTTTGCCGCAACAGTTATGGAAGAAATGCTATAAGTACTTATTTTAGTTGATGTTCTTTTTTTGTCAGATAATCCGTCCAAGGACGAGTCCATTTGACACCGCTTTCTCTTACATGCATTTCTTCTTAACTCTCCATAAGGATAGAATATTACCTTCTCTCCAGTCCGATAGCTTTTGTCATCGGTATACTATTTACAAACATCTCGATTCATCTTTGTCTCTTTTTGTTAAGTTGTCAAATACTTCTGAAAATTATGCCGTACCTTTTATGCTCTATTTACCTAACTCTGTCGTTGTTTTTTGGTCTCGGAAGTAAGTAGTTGGTACACATGTTAAAGTAAAAATACAGAGAATTGAAAACAGCATACCTGTTTATTTTTCAACGGTCTATTCAAACGTTTCTTCCGTGGCATTCTTGCATGTCTTCAGTACGTTACAGCACCAGTCTTTGCAGTGGTCTAAAATCTTCTTGTGCTTACACAATTATTTTGATGTATTTGATAAAATGATTTTACAAATGCATCTGCACTCCCTTGCAGAAGGAACTCAAGAAAGTGAGCACTGTATTTCCCTCCAATGTCATATTTCCATTTTGTTAAACACAAATGATTTCATGTTTTTGGACTATATTGTGTAGCATTCTAATGACTTTTATGTAGATGCTTTTGTTCTTCAAATTATCTTTTTAATGAAAAGTTATTCTGACTAAAAGAACACATAGCTTAAAAAAACTTGCAAACCAATAATTACTTTTTTTTCAGTAAATTAATAATGAGTACAATGACGTCATTGTCTATGTATTTAATTCATTATATGACGAAAAAGTAAACTTTGACTTGCAACTTTCTATTTCAGACATTAGGCCAATTTATTTACTTATACAAGAGGTTCTATTTTTATGCCATTAACTCTAGTTTAATCCTATTACCCAATATGAATACAATTAAAAATAAATTTATACATAATTATCTTATAACTATTATATGACTCTTATATCAATCGCTGGTCCATTGTTTGTGCTATTGATTCGTCAATAGTTCAACTCTTAATTTTGCTAGGCTTATGTCGAAACTTGAAGAAAAATGTACGAAAATTTATTTCAGACACCGAATAATGAAATACATATTGAATGGCTTAGCGGACAATAGTCAAAACTTATTTACCGTCGGTCTTTGCGGTTAATAGTCAAAACTTACTGACGTCTGTCCTTCAGACTACTGACAATAGTTGAAACTATTGTCTAGTATGTCATTCAATAAGTGTAATACTATACTATTTATCTGCCCATCCATCTAAATGTTGATATGAGCCGTGCCATGAGAAAACCAACATAGTGGGTTTGCGACCAGCATGGATCCAGACCAGCCTGCGCATCCGCGCAGTCTTGTCAGGCTCCATGCTGTTCGCTTTTAAAGCCTATTGGAATTGGAGAAACTGTTAGCGAACAGCATGGATCCTGACCAGACTGCGCGGATGCGCAGGCTGGTCTGGATCCATGCTGGTCGCAAACCCACTATGTTGGTTTTCCCATGGCACGGCTCATATAAATACCAGTGTTATGATCTGCTATCTAAATTTGTTTATATATCTCATATATTTGCAAATTTTGGATACCGTTTCTTCCACTACATGTATCTTTGCATACATATATTGAAATTGTTAAACAATATTTTACGCAGAACGTTCAGCCAAAATATAATTTTTCTAGATAAATTGCCTCGCTGGTTTAAAACGTTTATTTGTCAGTTGCAAATCGCTAAAAGGTAAAAAAAGTCAGTAACTTCGAACATATGACGGTTTAATAATAGTAAATATTTACTAATTATATATTCTGTTTAATTAAAATAGACAATCTTCTGAGTGCTGTCACGCACAGCCAGGCCCATCTTTTTTTTTTAAAGTTAACTATTTATAAATGAACTTTAAACCTTTAAGCAAAGAAAAATAGGGGTCATGTATTTTCTAAACGAGACTTTTTGTCTTACATGTCAACATTGTGGAATATCTTCCAAAATGACAGCTAAAATATGGGTATGAACACATGTATAATAAGAACAGACTCAATCAAACCGAGTCTGCTATTATTTTGCTTGGTTGCATTCTAGGCTTCCAAATGATCCCTTTACAGATTATATTGTATACATTTTTAAAATGCAAAAATAGTCTTGAAAATGCTACCGAAATATAAAATATAGATCTACAATAAAAAAACTGCCTTAGGTTAACTAAAACATAAAAAAAATGCCATTTCAACTGTGAAAAATGAGGATTTGCTTTCGGCAATTATCTGATAGTCCGGAAATGCTTCTTCATCACCTGTGTAGTAATTACATGTAAATACCTGAACAGCGGTTTTACAGCATGACAATGGTAAGTGGTAAAGACTTCTGCAAAAAGTATAGACATAAATGTTTGGTGTGGCAATATCAATACCAAATTCATCTTTTGAAATATTTTCATTATAGGACACACAAATCACTTGGCATTTCTAATTCAGGAAATATGGTCTAATGTTTTTAATTAATTCAAATGGTTTGGCACATATTTTTCATTCAAAACAAAAGATGCTGCATTATTCATGGATGCAAATGGCAAAACAGTCAAGCTTGTCTAAGATTTAATCCGTTTACAGACTGTAAGTCTCTCTTAATGTTTAAATGATTAAGGGCAATATAGACTGATGAAAGCTACAATGTAATTGCACTTCAGTTTTATATTCCAACGAATTGTATGTTGTATTAAGCTAAAACATATGATATTTAAACAAAAACAGTGCATATACAATTCACAGTCCGTTTACGAGTGACTGATCATTAACCTGCTACTGCATTTGCAAACAGTATTTCTATCAAAAGAAGTTGAATCTCAGTTGACATCTATGCATTGCACGAAGGAGTCTGGGCATCTGAGCCAACAGTCAACTAAACTAAGAAGAACAGCCAATGGTTGCAAATGTAAACAAACACATTGGTGTTTTAGTAGTATTTCACAGGCTACCATAAGAGCACTTAACTGTTTTACATCACTTCTATGTATGATTACTGAGCATTGCACATTAGGCGATGGATCTTCTTGACCTCGAACAGTAACTCATCAGAGTCCTCTACCATAAACACGTGCGTGTCATCTTCTTTAGAGGTGTCCTTATAACTTGCTAGAGACATCAGTTGCTCCTTTTCAACGCCTTTACCGACGCCGACGACAATGATTCGTTTATTATATTTCAACCTCTTAACCTCATCAAAGGCGATGTCCATATCTTCAATTCTTCCAGATACGATCAACACCACAAATCTATCTGCGTCTGCTCTTGAAAACCCGAAGCCTCTACGTATGTTCCCAATCATTGTTGAGATTTGGTTGCCCATAACTTCTTCAACAGTGGAGCTGAAATACTCTTTGTCTTCAAATTCTGAAAGTTTAAACATTGCCTTCCCACAATCCTCATTCATGCCTATTTTCACATTTCCGGATCGCAGATCGAAAGCGCCACCCACAGACTTGATAAATTCCGTCACCTGGCTTCTATCTCCGCCACCTATTCCGTGCAACCCAAACATAATGTCGGCTTTAAGGTCTTTTGCGCACTCTGAAAACATACCATTATAATTACGACCATATACAACAGATGTAGCAACAGAATAAATATATGACAACTAAAGCGAAGGGGAAAAAAAGAAGCTTTTAGTCTATACATATATATCTTTTTACTGTTTATAAAAAGGTGCCCAGTTGGTTCGAAACGCAGATTTTGAGTCAACTGCCGTTTACCAACATTTTCAATGTTTATTTTATCATTTGAAAAAGCCAATCTGCTATCTTGTGAGGATAGGCGGCTTTATACAGTGGTACCGTTCCGTGCCTGAAATTACGCCCAGGGAGACATTTGTATTTTCTATCGCCTTGATGGTATGAGAAGTCGCCTGTCGGTGGGCTTTTTTTAAAGTTATGTAAAGAACATATATATTACCAAAACATGAAATTCGACTTACGTGGCTGGTCGCCCTGAGGTACTGAAAATGGAAAATATGTGTGCATGTTTTTATTCAACTCATTACAATGAATATAATATTGAAATATAAGGCGAGTACGTCATATTGATTTATCATACAAGTGCAAAATTTATATGTATTAAAAAGAGAAGCCGTTTGGTTCCGGAGTTGCTTATCATGACCTGTACGATTTTATTTCGAAAGGAAGCTTCAAGGGTCTACAAACTGGTTGAATGATTTTAAACGTACTTGGGTTTTAAATACGTGACCGTATTTAAAACCGTGACCGAATTGAAGAGCATTACTTCGCGACTAATTTATTTATGTATACCTTCGCAAGCTTCGTATGCAAGAAGATTGTGGATATGTTTCAGTGCACTGTATTTGTCCACTTCGATTGCAAACTCTGGTTTAGATGCCATCAGACGCAGTTCGTCTGTATCTGTCATATTTCCAACTCCTGTTTTTACAGAATGAAACTTTGTATGAATTTATTAAAGTATTTTGTTTCATGCTTTTCAATACTTGAATATATCAGTGAAATAAAATTGATATTTACTCTCTTTCAAAGCAGGGAAAATATCGATATTATTTTTCACTGGTACGGAAACAAACAAGTATCTTTTATATCTTTAATGATCCTTATCGTGGCATGTCTACACATAATGCAGAAATGTTTTAAAATCTGCAAAAATGTACTATACTTTAAGTGTTCTTGTTGAATATGAACTAAGTTGACTCTCTATCATGGTATTCCCATGCATGTGCCATTGCAAAGTCAAACGAGGCTGACGTTAAAAAAGCAAGAGCTGTCGGAGGATAGCAGCACTCGACTGTTCAACAGCCTTGTCAATTGAATGAATATAAAAGTAGAAGAATGGACATAATTTTGTAAAAATACGAAGTAGAGTTATGGGCCCTGTGTACTGCATATCAGATCATCACAGTGACCGAATGCGTGAAGTTTCAATTCATTCCCATTAGTGGGATCTGTGATACCAATTTACATACAATTAAACCAAAAAATGCTAAGTCGAAAAGGGGGCATAATTTTGTAAAAATGCAAAGTAGAGTTAAGGAACCTATAAGCACTGCATGTCCGATCATTATGTACAGCGAACAAGTGTGTCCATTCCTATTAGTGGGTACTGTGATACCAGGTTACATAAAAAATGCTTAGTAGAAAAAGGGGCATAATTTTGTAAAAATGCAAAATAGAGTTATGAAACCTAAGCAATGCATGTCCGATCATCACGGTGAACAATTATGTGAAGTTTTAATCCATTTTAATCCTTTGTGGCTGCTGAGATACATGTACCTGCTAAAGTCAAAATAGGGGCATAATTTTGAATAAGTGTGTGAAGTGTCAATCCATTCCCACAAATGGTTACCGAGATACCCGCTTACATACAAAAACCTAACAAAATAAGATGCCGACGCGGACGACGATGTACGGGTGAGTCCAAAAGCTCTACCTTATCTTCGAATAGTCTGTCTATAAAGCAGGAGACTAAAATCTTGGATGTTACAAATCAGTCAAGAAATTCTCCAGTGTAGCAATGAAATTCAGATGACATCACAATCATTCACGTATGTACGGTGGCAAAATATGCACCTACTATATTTTCTCCAGATTGTATATATCTTCAGTTTAAGAAATTTATTAAATACCGATTGCGAAGACATTAACGCCGGCCTTGTGGACCAATTCAGCCTGCGGCAGTGTGAGTTCCGGTTTGCTGGATCTACCATCAGTAATCAAAATACAAATGTGGGCTACATCGGGCCGGGAACCATGCTTTTTGCTAAGCATTTCTTCAACCAATTCCTGTTATAAAATGTAAACAAAAATAAATAGTTAAAGTCGGAAATATATAAACGGGCTGAATTTTCGAGATATCTGTCGATTCTGTAAGTGTTGCTAAAAAATAATTTAAAAACGTTCCTGAGAACAAAATTTTCAACAAGCAAAAATGAGCTGTAAAATTAAAACTTTCACATGTTCGTAGAAGAACTTTATTTTAACAAGAAATGAATGTATATTTTAGCATTAAAACACATGCATTACCTGTAGCGCCAGGTGCGTGTTTGTTATACCACCTGCAGATTCCACTTGTAGAATAGCTTTACTAACTTCTTCCTGGGTACTGTAGTCATCCAGGTAGAACTTTGCCTCGGAGGCATCACTGAATGTTATCATTCCTACCTGCATGGTTATTAGATTAATTGAATATAACTGAGCCGCTCCATGAGAAAACCAACATAGTGCGTTTGCGACAGCATGAATCCAGACCAGCCTGCGCATCCGCGCAGTCTGATCAGGATCCATGCTGTTCGCTTTCAAAGCCTATTGCAATTAGAGAAACCGTTAGCGAACAGCATGGATCCTGAACAGACTGCGCGGATGCGCAGGCTGGTCTGGATCCATGCTGGTCGCAAACGCACTATGTTGGTTTTCTCATGGCGCGGCTCATATCATGCCTTGAGATAATGACCTCGGCAATTTCCGTGTGATTACGTACCAACGTATGCTATTTCGGCATCCTTCGGCCACAACAGAAAAATGTCTTTTTCCTAATCCGGAATCGAATACGGAGAACCTAAACAACCGGAGAAATCTGGAATCGAATACGCAGAATCAAAACAATCGGAGAAATTCGGAATCGAATACGCAAAATCATAACAACCGGAGAAATCCGGAATAGAATTCGAAGAAGTTAAACAACCGAAGAAATCCAGAAACGAATTTGGAGAATCTGAACAATCGAAGAAATCCGGAATCGAATACGGAGAATCTTAACAACCGGAGAAATCCGGAATAGAATTCGGAGAACCTTAACAATTGGAGAAATCCGAAATTAATTGAATTCGATACTGGAATTCTTAATTGAATTCAGAGAATCTTAACAACCGGAGAAATCCGGAATCGAATTCGGAGAACCTTAACAATTGGAGAAATCCGAATCGATTGAATTCGGAGAATCTTAACTACCGGAGAAATCCGGAATCAATTGAACTCGGAGAATCTTAACAACCAGAGAAATCCGGATTCGAATACGGAGAACCTTAACAACCGGAGAAATTCGAAATAGAATTCGGAGAATCTTAACAACGGGAGAAATCCGGAATCAATTGAATTCGGAGAATCTTAACAACCAGAGAAATCCGGATTCGAATACGGAGAACCTTAACAATTGGAGAAATCCGGATTCGAATATGTAGAACCTTAACAACTGGAGAAATCCGGAATCGATTGAATTCGGAGAATCTTAACAACCGGAGAAATCCGGAATCGAATTCGGAGAACCTTAACAATTGGAGAAATCCGGATTCGAATATGAAGAACCTTAACAACCGGAGAAATCCGGAATCGATTGAATTCGGAGAATCTTAACAACCGGAGCAATCCGGAATCGAATACGAATACGTAATCGAACGGAAAATGCCGAGTGTCAAACATCGTCCACTACCTTAAATGAATTTTCATGAAACAAGATAATTACGCTGAAGTTAAATTGCAGTTTCGTTGACCTGTCTGAAGGTAATATTGACCAAGGACGAATTTAATTAATGATAACAGCATTGATAATACACCAGTAAAGTATTATATGCTAACGAAACTGTAAATGCTTAATTGAAATTATCATAAAGATTTTTTGTCTGGCAGAACGTTTCTTTTTAAAGACATGACTTAGGTAAATCACCGGTCCACAGTTTGTGCTATTGACCGGTCCATAGTTCAAAACAGGTTTGCGAGGCTAATGTCAAAACTTGAGTTAAAAAACTTTATTCATTTTTTTTTATGTCATGTTGGGTGACTTGCCGTACAATAGTCTCTTAGCCATATGTTCTAGAGTATTGACCAGTGAGCCATTCAACAAGTGTATACTATATGTATATGCTATTGACTACGATATTGAACAATCAAACTATTACGGTCTTAGACAGGTGAAGTGATTATCTGCCACAGTTTTGAAATCCGTTCCCAAATGCTAAGGGTTCAAACTACACCAGGAACGAAACCGATGACAGTCATTTCAATAATCCCTAACTACGAGGCAAAGTTGTCCTGAAGTACACTGACTAAAGTTTACACTTACTGAGTGACTTACAGGTCAATAGTCAAAACTATTGCCGAGGTCCGACGGCCTACAGTTTTGGCTATTGGTCTGTAAGTCATTCAATAAGTATTTTATTACATGACACAGAAATTTATTTTCAGTTTTAATTTTATTTTTTTTTTACTTATAGGTCTGTCATATAGCACAACATGTGGACCCGCGATTTATAATATAATAAAAATGAGCCGTGTCATGAGAAAACCAACATGACCAGACCCGATCTGGACAGGATCCATGCTGGTCGCAAATGCACTATGTTGGTTTTCTCATGGCATGGCTCATATAAAGAGCCATGTAATAATAAAGATGTTAACAATATTCTTTAACATCAATGTCAGAATATCGATTTAAGTTTAACTATAGTTACTGATAATAACTGACAAAATACTATCAGGTGTTTGTTTATGGAAAAGCCATTTAGTTTCTCACGTTAGGTACAGAAAAAATATTCATGAAATGGTAAAAATACATACCCTCGTCTTTCCGCTGTCGATATCAAATCTACTAACAAGGTCAGAGAGGAATCTCAGTTCTTGTCTGAAGTGTTCCGTCCATATACTGCTGGACATGTCAACAATCAAAATAACGTCTGCCTGCTTCCCCTGGCAAGCTGCGTGGTATATGTAGTATAAACATATCATTTGCTAAATAGTAAAAGACTACCTTTGTTTCATTCCAGTCCCAAAACTCGAGACATCGAAAAAACATTTGATGTATTATGATCGATGATCTCTTTAAAACAGGTTCGAAGACAAAGCAAAGATACCGGGCCACCACATTTTAAAATTGTTCTATGTAACTGTCTTATGACATTTTACTGAAATAATAATTTAATAGCGATGCGTTTGTCCCCAATTCCATCCACAAGAAAAAGAAAGCACCAAAGTAAACACTTTCATGTCCATACAACTATTTTTTTCAAATTTTTGAAAATTTAAGTTGCTGCAAACCCACAAGTGTTAAAACAAACGGGAGTTCAGGGAATGTGGATGGCTACACAGTTACATTAAACTGTTCTGCAATATTTATCAAGTTTAGATGATGGAGAGTAATTACCGAAAATATTGCAATGTACAGAAATGTACCTAAATACAGAAAAACCCGTGCTAATGCAAAATCCTTAAGCTCTGTCAAACGCGTAATGCTTATGTCACATTATTCATGATAGGATCACCCTTTTTTGCACGTGTTACATCCGTAATGCTAGAGCCACACCCTTAATGCTAGAACCACACCCTTAATGCTAGACCCACACCCTTAATGCTACAGTCACACCCTTAATGCTAGTGCCACGCCCTTAATGCTACAGTCACACCCTCAATGCTAGTGCCACGCCCTGAATGCTACAGTCACACCTTTAATGCTACAGTCACACCCTTAATGCTAGTACCACGCCCTTAATGCTACAGTCACACCCTTAATACTAGTGCCACGCCCATAATGCTAAAGTCACAAAATCAATTCTAGTGCCACGCCCTTAATGTCTGAGCCACGCCCTTAATGCTAGTGCCACGCCATTAATGCTACAGTCACACCCTTAATACTACGACCAAACCATTAATGCTAGTGTTACTCCCTTGATACTTTTACCACACCCATAACGCTAATGCTACTCCCTAAAATATCATAGAATAATATGGACAGTTCTTCTATTTAGAATAAACCGAACAAAATGCACTCTGAAATGAACTCTTTGAGTCATTTGAATGGGCTAGATAATTGCGCTGTTAAATAATGCATACACAAAAAAGCAAGGAATAATTCATAATTACTTGATGACAATTATGATAATATAAACTGCATACTGAAAATATGACATATATTTCAGAAATGTAGCTCATAATTAGCTCATAATTACCAGAATAAATGTATGCAGTTTGACACATGTACGAGTATCAGTCTGTTATTTATACTTACATTGCTGGGCTTGGTCTGCCATCATCGCTGAAAATGGAAAGACAAACAAAATACTTTTGCAAACGGCTAATCAGTAATTCGGCTCAAGAATTTTGATTTAGCGGTGGGAATGTCTTGTAATATCGGAACATTTCTTAATGCGAAACCGAAAAAAGGACGACCGAAATGCCCAAGAAGAAACAAGAATCAATAGTTTTTACAGTTAGACTTATGGGATTCTACCTTTAGACATTTAAAATGTTTATATTTTCCCCTGACTGTCCTTTTTGTGTATCTTTGCTTATATATAGTTGCCACAGTTGTTACTGCATGCTCATTTTGGAAGAATGTTAGTTATTTTACTAGGAAGATAGTCCACAATACAGAAGGTGCTTGAATTCCAGAAGCTACTCTGGTTCTAGAACATCCATACGTGGGTCTCTAATCAGTAGTTTTAGTTGTGAGATTAGGTGTTCGGACTCGCGATCCCCTGGTTTCTTTGACCGGCTTGTTACCCCGTCCACTCAAGAGATGACCGACCGATCTCGAATAATGCATTCAAGTAGACGTAATAAGATGTATTACCATGTCAAACATTTTACAGACTACCCAGAGAAAAATCAACCTCACGTTATCATGAAATTTATTTCGTGGATACGTTACGAGTTAACATACAGAAATTACTCTGAAAACCATACCTTGCAAAAAAGAACTATATGTGATAATGGTTTATGATTGATTCAATACCATTACTTCAAAAATAATCTGCTTCAAAGCAGCATAAAGAAAATAATTAATTTTATTTAAAAAAAAAAAAGATGTAATCAAAGTGTAAAAAACGAAGTGATTTGATGCCACTTTGACAGTATCTACCAAAACCACTCATGAAGTCTGTCATGTACACAAAAATACTCTTTAAGGCTGTAATTTATTGCTAAAGTTACAAAGTACCAATTTGTATTACACGCACTTGATATGTCGACGTTTATATTTCAAAAATAGATCTAATAAATATGTTCCTAAAGTTAGCAGTTAATAGAATATGGGTGTAATAATTAAATTACATACCATAGTCTGGGGTTGTTGATACTGGTTCTGGGGTTGTCGTCGTGGGCTCAGTGGTCGTTGTTGTTGTTGTTGTTGTTGTTGCCTCCGTGGTCGTAGTCGTCGTCGTTGTTGTTGTTGTCGTAGGTGCCTTTGTGGTTGTGGTTTCGATGACTGCAGGCACAGTTTATTTTAAACGTGATGCATTAATATGAAACACATTATAGCTGAAACTCGCTTATCTCAAATTCCAGCTATTTCGAAGATATTTTCAATTCCTGTCCCGAAAACGCACAAAATATGAGCCGCGCCATGAGAAAATCAACATAGTGGGTTTGCGACCAGCATGGATCCAGACCAGCCTGCGCATCCGCGCAGTCTGGTCAGGATCCATGCAGTTCGCTTTTAAAGCCTATTGGATTGGAGAAACAGTTAGCGAACAGCATGGATCCTGACTAGACTGTGCGGATGCGCAGGCTGGTCTGGATCCATGCTGGTCGCAAACCCACTATGTTGGTTTTCTCATGGCGCGGCTCAATTATCATTTTAAGTCGAATTTCGGTTACCTCGAAGTAAAACGCCCGATTCCTTGGAATTTGAGATAGCGAGTTTCAACCGTATATAATTCAGGAAACTACGGAAATAACTGGCAAATGATGATGCTTGGCGATGGAACCGTCATTAAATATTTTCCTTGTTGGTGTATGCAGTCGTATATTGTTATATAACTAAAATGAGTGATATGCGCATGATAAATGAATATATTGCTCGAGGGCGGTAAAGGACCATTTTCAGTTAATTTTGTTTAAATCATGTATTTGTTAGTACAATCATGTTTATGCCATGTCCGCCGTATAGATGGAAAGAACCAACAAGCTTTTACGTTAACATTTAGACCATTGTTTTTTATTTGCATATGTCAGGTAGCTATGATGCTGCCAACAATATTTAACTTTCTGAGAAACGTTCATAGATTTTTTTCCGCGATTCTAGAGAAATTGCAGGAACTTTCATATAAATCGCTATTTCGGCAATTCTAGATCATGATAAGTTTTACTTGTCTAAAGAATAAATGAAAGGGCAAAATCACTAACCTGATAACGCCGTTACATTCTGTCGCATTTAGCCTCATAAAGCTGATAAATTCTATTTGAAAAGCGTCATAACCTCATAACGCTGTACACTAACCTCATAACGCTGCTGGATTTTATTGGGAAACACCACTAACCTCATAACGCCTTTAGATTTTGTCGGAAAACATCTTTAACTTCATAAACCCATTAGATTTTATTGCAAAACATCATAACTTATACCTTTAATTCTGTTAGAAACTAGGTGCCCTAAAGTGATGTACACCATTTTTCAATTGGGTAATGAGACTTTTTTATCGTTAACGAATCATTTCGTTAAACAATCATTCGTTAAACGAAATATATTCGTTAACGAATCATCGTTAACGATAGTTATTTCGTTTAGAATATTTGTTAACGAAACATCGTTAACAACTTTCTTAAACAATCATTCGTTAAACGAATATCTTTCGTTACGAATAAAAGTCTCACATACTATGGAAAATGTTACTTACTTTAGGCACGTCAGAACCCTAACATGTCGTTAAGTTTATCCTCAGTTTGAGCTTAAAGTTTGTGTACCCCGTAAGAATATTCAGTTCCGTCGAAAATATACATAAATACGAACAACATTTTGGCACTGTCCCTTATCAGTCAAATCGAGGATGCTGTCTTACCTTTACACGCGGCCTGTGCGATCAGTTCCTTGAAAACCACAGACTTGAGCTCACTGAAACTATTCTTATGGAAGTAGTTCTTGTCTGCCGGGTCTGTGACAACGGCTTGAAGCTCATCATCGTTCACCTGAAACAAATATGGCATATTTAAACTCTTTGAGTTTCAAAATAATTAAGCAAGTAGCAAAAAATTACAAATTCAGAATTCTTGGTATTCTTATTTTGAACAGTGAAAATGGTCAATGATGCTTGCATGCAGTCTAAGGTAACGTCACGTTGCGTCACACAGTTTGTGACGTCAAAAACTAAAAGCTATAGACGTCAACACTACAGGCGACGGACACGTCATGGGTTTAATAAGTTATAAGGACAGTCAAAAAACAAGTGTTGGAAACAAATCGTATTAGTTATGGCAAACGGGGACGTTCCTCTGTTAGATATTGGAGAAACTGTTCAAGAATTTCTGAATAGCATTCTTGAACAAGTTGTAAGAGGTGTAGAGGAAAGTCGAATTGAAGAAAATAGAAATTGCGTACAACAAGTTATTGAAAATGTTATACGAGCGGCCATAGTGGTTGTTGAAGATGAGAAATTCAGTTCCCATCAATACAGCGGGAAAAATCAAAACGACGGAAATATGAAAAGAGTATCAATAGGTTCGTATATTTTTTATTTCTATTTTTTTTATTTGGTGAACTATTTCTTTCACTTTTCTAAAATTCTAATGGAGAATTTGTCGATAAATGTCTTTTATTCATTGTTGTACTCCAAATCTATTCTTACTTTTTGTTCTGAATGAACCACCATCTGAATTTAAAACAATATAACAAAACAAATACATAAATAAAAATAAAAAAGTTTTCCTTGGAGAGATTTGAGACTTTCCGCGATTATTTTCAAAATGATACTTATTTAAATGACGCTCGTGTGTTTAGATAAATACTTAAGTATATGGGTCTTTTACTATTGCTTGACTTAATCCCTGACGATTAGAAATTGACTAACTCGGAACCCTGAACATTTAATGTCAGTATAATAGCTTTTTCGCCGTGTATACAATTAGATTTGTTGGAAGAGAACATGGAAAACTGCGATGATGATAGAACCGCCCGGAAGGAACAGGAGAATGAAACAACTTCGCCAATGTCTGAGAAACAGCATAGTACAGCCATTGAAAATATTTCAAAAAGTACATATCTACCTAGCCGTCATACTTTGCACGCAAGTTTGAACAGGAGAACAGAAGAAGTAGAGAAAGCAAAGATCATGGATAACAAACATAGTTTAAATACAGTGATGATAGAATATACACAACATGCCTCTAAAGGTACTATAGGCCTACAAGTCAGACTATTAATGACTTTTTCTGTTACAATACAACCTGTTTACGACTTTATTAATTTATTAAGTAATTCATTTTCTACTTGGAAAATTGTATTTTCGTACACCAATGAAAACATTTGACATAGATTTTTTCGATTTGTCTTTAAAAATAATGAAGTAGGCTGCGGTAATTTTCTTAATCAAAAGAAAATAAGAGTCACTTGGTTTATTTTAATACGATTAAACTACTCCCGATTTTAGCCCGGTCAGCTCTTCATATCCCTGTTCAAGCCGGTAACCACTTATTAATTCCCGAGTTTTCATTGGTGCACGTTTTGGCTTGTTACTGGGTATAACTCTCAGCTTTAAATAGGAACCGCGAAAGATAGCGTCACTTAGTTCTTAGATGTCAACATGTCACACTGGCATTTAAAAGTATTTATAAAGAGCTAGAACAAAGGAAATTGGATATTTTAATAAGAATTTTACAGAACATTTTATTATATCGAGTCACTACTAATATAGTTACAAAAATCAAGTAGATCCTTGGGGGTCTATTGCAAAGTGAAAGTGTGGGTCTCTTCCATTTGGACTTTGTGAATAAACATGTGGTGCAATATTTTTATATTTGCATATTTACAGTGATTTCAACCTTGTTGAACCTACACGTAAAGTCTTTAGATTGTAAATACTCGCATGTCATAATGGCCACATGTCTGTGAAGATGAGTAAAAAATGATTAAAAAGTCACGAATGAGCAAATAAGAGTCACTTCCTTTTTATGACTAGTATGTAAGGCGTACGCTAATGCACAACTTATGTATTTTTTTCTGTATTTCACAGGGCAACAATATTGTCAAGCTGAAGAAACAACTGAAAATAACTCTCTCGAAAAAGAAACAGAAAAGAAAAACTGTAATGTAATTTGGAACAATAACATGTCTAGTCTTCGGACGGATACCAATGTTTCAGATGCCACTGGTACCAATATTTCGGAAGTCACTGCTCTCGCAACTCACTTAGAGGACTGTGTTATATCGTATGGGCGCCTACAAGATCAAAGTATTAACTCACTGCGATCAGAATATATCCGCGAATGTAGACCAAATGACACGACCGACGCAATAGTTAGAGTTAAAACTGATGAACTGAAGGGGAAAACGTTCCCAAAATTTTCAAATGTTGAAAAGAAGAAAACACGATACGGTAAAGTAAAAATCTATTACAACGGCAAACTTGATCAAGACGAGAAGAAAAGAATCATTAAAGAGGCCACAGAACTGTTAAAATATGTAAAAGATAAAGAATTGGAGGAAAAGAAACAGCGCAAGGCATTAGAAACGGAGAGAGAAAACATTGGCACAAGGATTAGAAACTTCTTCCGACGATTATCTTGCTGCAGTGGTTGCTGTGCTGAATGACATCCCATTGTATAGATATATATTTATAAAAAAAAACTTAAATCATCATTTAAGTTCATAGATAACTTTATATTCGCTGTTTAGCTTTTTTTTTGTAAATTTAATACATCATGTTTTTTTCACACATATAATTAGGATAAATGTATTAATTGATATGATATTTCTTTATCTATTCTAAATCATTGTCTTTGATAAACTGAGTCACCGTGTGCTATAAGAAATAACTGATAGTAGCCAAACGCTAGTAACATCTGGTTCAAATCTAGAATCGTTTCAAACACTTTACAGAAATAAATATATACGAATAGATACGTGAAATGAATACGATAAAAATAAAATATAGATGATGATAATCAATGTAAAAAATGGTATTACCTCAGTTTGAGGGTGTATACTTTTATATGTTTAAAAACATTCAAACAAAATGTCAAAAAAGCAATGACAGCGTTACAAGCATGACATCGGTTTAGCAGATCTCACAGGTAGGAAGCTCAAATGCAGGACTTTGGTTTAGACGTTATCACATGCAAGAATTCGGTTTAGCCGATCTCATATGCTGGAATTCGGCATAGCTGATCTCACACACAGGATTTCGGTTATGCCGATCTCATTTTATGTAGAGTTAATTCTGTTAAGATGACAATGTAGTTGTAAAGGTACTTACATTTCCTATTCCTATCGCTAGAATTTTGATACCGGCATCTTTGGCCAGTTCGGCCTGCGCCCGTGTCTTCTCTCCGTAGGTGGATTTTCCGTCAGTAAGTAGTATGGCAATTTTTGGGACGGTGCCACGCATACCGTGTTCAGTTGTGAATATATCTTCTCGCAGGGCCTGCAGAGCACTATGTGTGTATGTGGAAGATCCATAGGCGTGTGTAATGTTCCCAACCTATTTCAAATGGATGTAAGTTACGGTAAAATGTTTCTAATAAGTGTATACAAAATGTATTTATTTCAATGGTTTGTAACATCAAAATATGCATGTGTGTGTGCGTGAAAATAAGATATCTTTAAATCATAAAAGTTCCTTTGCACTATTCAGTGCCTTACAAAGTGGGTCAAAAGAAAGATATACATTACACATACCATTTCTGCAGCTTCCGTCTTAGTTTCGAACTCGTCAAAATAGAATTCCGTGGCCACATTGTCTGAAAAGGTGAGAGCCGCGACATGGGTGCCATTCGGTCCGATATCGAACATTTTTACCATTGCCTTTACAAAGTCGATCTGTTTATAAAAGTCATATATCCAGATACTACTAGAACTGTCGATTGCAAACGCAACATCCGCCGGCTTGCCACATGACTCCGATCCTAAAAAATAACAACAATTCCGTTTTCTGGTTAGTATATAGAAACTTAAATGAAAAGTGTCATGCAGCGTTTGAAAGAAGACATTTGTTCGGTTTCATGTCATTAACCTTTATCCTGCTAAATTTCTAAAATGGACTGGTCCATCACTCAATTTGGGCAGTACCATTTATTATTCAAAGGTGTGTTAACTGAAAAATTACTGACAGAATAGCGAACAGTGCAGACCACGTGCAGGCTGATCTCAGTCTGCACTGGACGCAAAGGCAGAATTCTTTGCCGCCAGCAGACTAAAGGTTAGATACACTTTAGTTTTATTTTTGACAGAATTATTGACTGGCTAACAGTAGGCGAGTGCAGAACTAAATTTTCTTTTGTGCTTGATACAAGACTTTTTAACGTTGCTTTTACATCCCATAGCATGTAACAGCTTTATTGACAAAGTCGGTATCTTAATGCTACATATGGCGCAACAGAGTGATATGGGCAAATGGCGCAACAGAGCGATATGGGCAAATGGCGCAACAGAGCGATATGGGCATATGGCGCAACAGAGCGATATGGGCATATGGCGCAACAGAGTGATTTGGGCATATGGTGCGTCAGCATACTTATAAGATTATATTTATTGCAATGCATTTCAGCAGGGAAAAACGAGCTATGTATATATGAATATAATCCAGCTATTTTAAAACAGTTTATTCTTTCAATTTCATTTAAATCCTTCATGATAATGGTAGTGTTAAAACTCAAAGGAAGATAATCAGAAGAATTCAATTTGATAAAAACTAAGTCGTTTTGAATACGTATTCAAAACTTTATTTTGATGGTGTTATATTTTAGATGTTTTGGACAACAACAAAATTGGAAAACTGTAATTTTGGCTACCTTAATGTTTATAAAAGCGTTCAGGATTCTAAAAACAGAATTTTCATGTAAACTTTCCCATGAAAAAAAAGAAAGAAAAAAAACCAAACATTTACTGACATATCAAAATGAAAACGGTTTTTCTGATATCTTCAAAATATTTCGACAACCGATACATCTTATGACTTGCACAACATCTGAAGAACTTTACAACAACAATAATGTGTAAGCTTTTGTTCATACCAATATTAAGAAGTTAGATATGTTTTCTAATTAATCTGATTTCACAAATGTAGAAATTTCTAGCATGGCTGAATTTCAACGAATAAGAATAATATGAGCCGCGCCGTGAGAAAACCAACATAGTGCGTTTGCAACCAGCATGGATCCAGACCAGCCTGCGCATCCGCACAGTCTGGTCAGGATCTATGATGTTCGCTTTCAAAGCCTATTGCAATTAGAGAAACCGTTAGCGAACAACATGGATCCTGACCTGTCTGCGCGGATGCGCAGGCTGGTCTGGATCCATGCTGGTCGCAATGCACTTTGTTGGTTTACTCAGGCGCGGCTTAAATGTCAAGAAAGATGATACTAATGCCATACTTACCATATACAATGCACACCTGTAATAAAGGAAAAATGTGGAAACTTCATAAGAAGTATATAAATATTTCATTATCGTATAAACCAAAATACAACTTTTATACACTTATAAACTTATTGAGGGTTGACCCAAAAGTCCTTGCAATATAAGACTCAGGGCGTCCCTTTCGCATATACTTACATATTCAACATATTGTGACAATGCTAATTGATTGGTTATGATAGTGATACAGTAGAAATAATATAATTCGAATAATAAATTTATTAAGATTATAGACTAGCAAAAGCAATAAGATGATATCAAACGGTGTATAAAATACAATGGCGATGTCTTTTCAGTGCTAACAATTGCAACATTATACAGGTAGTTAAAATTGACAACACTATTGCGTGCTGTTAAAAGCTCATAATGCCTTTGTTTAAAATATTGCTGCAACATTTTCCGTTATGAACATAAAATACATTAATTTCTTGTTAAATCCTATATCTAATAATTACTTTCTTTAACAACTGTCAAAGGTTTGAATATTGCTGAATATTCTAGAGTGTTTTATTGAATCTGTTGCTTTTTTTATTATCTCCCTTTATGGCTCTAACTAAAACAGTTCAAATGCAATATTAAATGAAATGCTTTTCGAACCATATAAGTACGCGTAACATCTATTTGGAAAGCTGTATCATCTGTTTTTAAGATACAAATTTAAAGCATTATGGACCTTAAAATATACATAACTGAATGTGTCTTGTAGCTTTTATGTAATTCTGAATATTATAACATTTTATAGTTCTGCTCTAACGGCGAAGCAGAAAACCGAGCAAAATGATATGCTTAGATTTCCAAATTTGGACATAAAAACCAACGGTTGTCTTCTCACATTCGTTCCTTACTTCCAGAGATAAATAGTTGCAGAATAAATAAAATCTGTAAAAAGATCAAGTTCATGGTACTACATGTATACGTATCTAACTGAACGTTTCCTGTCGCCTTTTAAGTACCATTTCGGAACTGGAGAAGCTTGAAAATCTGACGTTCTTTATGGAATCATTTGGAGCCATCTAAAGAATTTGCAGTTTATCTTTTTGGACGCCAATTGTTCCATATATCTACAGCTAATGTCGTAAAATAAGCAGAAAAATGTCGTCTGCTTTGGCTTATATACTTTTCAGCGTTTCTTAAGGTATCCGATCCATAAATAAGCAAGTTCTATATAACAGTGCTATCAAAATATATAAAAAATTGATGCCTGGTGAGCTCATATAATTTTGGTATCATTTGAAAGTGTATTTTCTATTGGACAAGAAAATATTAGAAATCCAGTTATTATAGTGTAAGAACTATCATTTCGCATGCAAAAAGCCTGACTGTAATGATTCTTGCAAATTATTTATGGTTATCTTATTTACTAGTTCTTGTTCAGCAGACACAACTCTTTCAAATGATACAAAACAAAACAAAAAAACATGGGGTCACCAGGCATCAAAATTTACCTATTTGAGGATCGGATACCTTAAGTTATAATCGACAGTTTAGTTTACAGGTTTTGAAGAATGTGTTTCTAAACTATTCTAGTAAATCGGTCCTATGAATTATGAATTCAAAAATTATTTAAACTTCTTTATTTAAGGTTGTGGACCTGTAGTGTCAGTCGTAAAAGTACGTATTTTCCGCATTTCAACGGAAAGCCATGTGCGCGTTGAACTATATTCAAGTCCGAAGAATGCCGAATTGCCTAAGAGAATACGTAAACACACGAAAATTGCCGATTGTTATTTCGGCTCCACTACCTAAAGTCTGTTTCATTATTTGTACATATTTTGAAGAGAGACTGAGCTTCTTCGTTTATCTTTTTCGTAATATGTGCAACCATCCAGATTATAGAATTTTTTACTAAAACAAGTCACTGAAAAAAATCTGATTTTATATTTTCAACAGTTTTTCCCTTGAAATGCCCCTTAATACGCAAAGTTATTATTGATTTTACCGTGATTTTACTGATTTATCCGAAAGAGACGTTATAGGATATCTCTGTCCTTCGATGACAAAAATGTATAAAAAATTATTAATTAAACCATGATTTTTTTTATGTATCAAATGTTGTTATTTATAATTTTTGCTCTTCCTCATTGAATATTAATTTCAACATATTCGATATTCTAGCTTCTATCGTTAAGGTTGGAGCCGGTCTAAAGGGAGGCAAAGGCTTTAGCAATGAATATAATTGAGCCATGCCATGAGAAAACCAACATAGTGCGTTTGCGACCAGCATGGATCCAGACCAGCCTGCGCATCCGCGCAGTCTGGTCAGGATCCATGATGTTCGCTTTCAAAGCTTATTGCAATGAGAGAAACCATTAGCGAACAGCATGGATCCTGACCAGACTGCGCGGATGCGCAGGCTGGTCTGGATCCATGCTGGTCGCAAAGCCACTTTGTAGATTTTCTCATGGCGCGGCTCATATAAGAAGACAATATTACCTTTACGCACCTGTATATGTAAGCAATTGTTAGCATGTTTCAATACCTTGTCATTCTACGTCTTATATTATAAATATAAGCTTTGCCGTCTTATAGTCATCTCGCAATTTCTTTTATATAAACAAGTAAACCCCGATTTAAAATGAAGGAGAAAATTTTAGAAAAGACATACTTACAGTTAAGAACAGAGGCAAAAATAAATTCGTAATTCCAGCCATCTTCAAATGTTTTGTTTATAGCTTTATAGCAGTCCGCTCTTGTAGGTGAAACTTACAAGATCTGTGACTTGGAACGCTCCGTTATATATATAGACAACTCTGGACAGCAAAACAGACTGTAGGGTTTAGGAATGTCGTATGTCGCCAGAATTAATGGTGAATGAACTTTATCGTAAAAAAAGACGCGTAAATACAAAGACATTGTTGCCTAAATGCATGTAATTGTTGGTAATTTATTAGAATAATTATCTCCTTAGATATTCTGAGATTTGATATGATAAGTTAGGAATGTTCTACCTAATTATTCCAGTCTCTCGTGTGTAGCAGACTGTTAGATGAAACAGAGAGCCTGGCACCATACACTCTTTAACATCTATGCTTCTCAGAACAGTCACGGAACCAGCAACAAGAATTTGTCGGAGAATTTGATTCCAAATGAGACCTGTATACGTGCTTGTGGAATGTGTCATATAGTACGACTTGCAACCGCAGCTGATATAAATCAGCCAACACCAAATTACCAGAGTATCTATTGTTTGAATCAAATGCATGTGGGTGTAGGATCGGGTAAAATGGAAAGTTATAAGTACAACATAACACGAATGTACTTGTTTTAGAATGTGTCCGTACTTAATGCTCGAACTTAAGTGGTACTGAGTCATTATCTCCAGACTGTCATATGACGACGGGACATGTGTACCACGGCAGCATCAAGCAGATGTACAGGATCTGTAGTCTGAGATTTGTTGTCTTCTACAGCAAAACTACGAGACCATTTCTAATTTACAGGGTTTCCGAGTGAATATGCGCCAGGCTTTCTGTTCGAAAGTTCAGGTTACAGGTAAAGATCGACTGCCTCGATCTCTTGTACTAGTAACTGGAAATATTTTTAATAATGATTCGAGTTTCTAGATGGTTATTGTGACAAAGATGGAGTGATGTGTGTAGGGTCGGGGAGGCGAGGGGGGAGGGGGTCACTATTCCTTATATATATGTAGTGGATACATTAAAAATCTTCTTGTTTGATATCGTATCCCATGGCATCAGTCCGCATCTCCCCTTCCCCATCCAACACACACTGTCAATCCGTATTATTTAGTACAGACTTTGAAATATTCTTGTCAGAAAACACTGGCATTATTTCAAAATAATTTCACAGATATTTTTCTTACATACACATTTGCTTAAACTGTTCAAGAAAACAGTGTAGTTTAACTGGGCGATTTATGGCCAGTATGGCCCTCTTATTTAACATTTAATAATAATGTAGATCAACAGAAAAAAAAATACTACATACATAGTTGTGTATTAATAGGAATGTTTTATATAAAAGTATAACCCAGAATGCGAATCGATTATTTGGAAAATATCTTTATATTTCAGGGTGTTAAGCAACACTAGAGAGTATCTTCATATATAAGGATATGGCAGGAATCAAATGCAATATACATGTATATTTTATAACAGTGGGTGTTTAGGCTAGAGTATCTTCGTGCATCCTCCCATGAATCTTACAACATGCACACACCTCACTGGCCATAGCTTTCGCAAAAGCTGTGGTTCCAACGCCGCGGCGGTGGAGGGTTCGTCGCAGAAGCGGTGGATAAATATGGCCGGCTGACTACATTACGTTAATTTTTCTAATGTGTTTTCCCATATTTTTTCACGTTTGAATGAAAACAACCAGTGAGACAGGAGCTAATATGTGTACATTTCCAGCCACAAACATTTGTTCAGTGCAATTATTTGTCATTAATGTAAACGACTGCCGTTTTTGTAGAATTTCCATAAAAATGGTAAAATATTGTACAAAACGACCCCTGAGCACGTTTGCATCAAATCGGAAGTATGACACTGTCAAGCAACAACTATTTCTTAGTAATCGGTGAATTTAAATTGCAGGCATATAAAATAATCGACGAAAAATGTTTCCAATGCAGTGTGCGTTGGATACAATGGCAACACATTACGGTGTATCTTGTTCTTTCAATGTTCGTTATGAACTTTTAACTTAACTAAACAGCACTTTTATTCCGGAATTTTGATTGTGGTAGGGCCATGAAATCACTTTGACATTAGACAGCAATAGAAACTGAATGTTTAGTAATAATATATATCTTGCATAATTACTACATTTTAAACCGGGCTGATATTGGTTTGCATATTATTTGCGTAATCATAAGACAACTGGCAGACAAACAAATGGCCACCGTTTGCAGTTCTGAACTAATATTGACCAGATGCTGTTGACTGCATTTACAAAAGGAGTACTGCTGACGCGAGAATCAAGATGTCTTTCTGCTGAACAGTTTCAATTAAGATCGCGCGTAAACATAAACCTAACAGCAATAATCGGGCCGTATCATAGGGTCGTTAGTTCGATCCTCAGGCGAGGCTTAATGGTCTCCGGTGTGATAAAAAAACATCATGTCTAAAATCATTTGTCCTTCACCTCTAGCTGATGTGGAGAAGTTAGCACTTACGGAAAACAGGTTACCTACTAGCGCGATTCATGGATTTGCCGATCCTATCCTGTCGTTCATTTTACATGAACATGCTTTGTTTTCTGTTTATATACTTATCTAGTCATTCGTAGTTTTTTTCACTCTTTTGCGTGATGACAATTTATAGGAGATATAAAAGTAAAACTCCATCGTGCAAAGCTTTCTTTTTTATTGAATGTAGCATTGTACAAATTCACTTTTTCAAAGAAACAGTTCGAAGGTCAGTTGTCCAGATCATTGCAATCATTCGGATGTCAACTGTTTAAGTAACAGAAGAAAGAATATTAGCATTCCTAGGTCAACTGTTTAAGTAATAGAAGAAAGACTATTAGCATTCGGATGTCAACTGTTTAAGTAACAGAAGAAAGACTATTAGCATTCGGATGTCAACTGTTTAAGTAATAAAAGAAAGACTATTAGCATTCGGATGTCAACTGTTAGGTCATAAATACATAATAAAGCAAGTCAGGGATCCTCTTATGATATGTTGGCTTGTATCTGCTACTGTGAGAGCCTCTCATCTTTTATTTCAGCATCTTTCATCTCGCCAACTGAAACAAAACATGAAATACTAAAATTAATGTCCATTCAATAAATTTAAGCAAGGATTCATAAACGAGGGATCTTTGGATTAAAGTTGATTAGAACTTTGTACAGAATTGTTCAAGTATTGCTGTATATGACGCAGGGAAGTGCTCACGTTTTTTTTTATATTTTGGACAATGAAATGGATTCAGTTGTTAAGGTTACTATTACTTAGACTAGCTGACAAACTATGTTTACTGTCCTTTTTTAAGACGTTAAGCGGGTGAAACCTATATATCTCATATAATAAATTTTGCTCTTGCTACCTTGCCTAAATGATTTGTATACCAATGTTTTTTTTTCAATGATTTAGATTAAGAGCTCAATGATTTCAGGGATAAGGCAAATACCCTGTGTTTTAAATTGAGCCGTGCCATGAGAAAACCAACATAGTGGGTTTGCGACCAGCATGGATCCAGATCAGCCTGCGTATCTGCGCAGTCTGGTCAGGACCCATGCTGTTCGCTTTAAAAGCCTATTGGAATTGGAGAAACTGTTAGCGAACAGCATGGATCCTGACCAGACTGCGCGGATGCGCAGGCTGGTCTGGATTCATGCTGGTCGCAAAGCCACTATGTTGGTTTTCTCATGGCGCAGCTAAATTAATATCATACAACTAACTGTGTTCAGCTAACCGCCTGTAAACTGGCACTTTACTTGATTGGTTTTCTTGTTCAAGTTCTCATCAGACGACGTCTTTGACAGATAAACCAATGACATCAAATGCAGGTATACATCTAATATTTTCAGTGATCCAAAAAAACATATAAATTAAAATTGTTTGTTGAAAAACGTCGAGTATACCAGCAAAAATTATATTAAAGATTTAAGTAATCTGACAATTTAATCTGACAATGTGCATGTGCTTATAACCATCTTGATCAGAAAATGAGCCATGCCATGAGAAAACATAGTGGGTTTGCGACCAGCATGGATCCAGACCAGCCTGCGCATCCGCGCAGTCTGGTCAGGATCCATGCTGTTCGCTAACGGTTTCTCCAATTGCAAAAAGCGTTGAAAGCGAACAGCATGGATCCTGACCAGACTGCGCAGATGCGCAGGCTGGTCTGGATCCATGCTGGTCGCAAACCCACTATGTTGGTTTTCCCATGGCACGGCTCAAATATATTACAAGCCTTATAAATTGAAGATTATTTGACCGATCATTACCAGCCACAGTGTATTTGGCTGTATGTTTCTACCTATATAAGTTTGTACGGAAAATAATTATGTACATGTATATGATATCGCGTTAAAGGTTAAAAATAGAGCGTCCTTTTGATGTATCTTGAAAATGATTCTGAACAGTTAATATAAAGTAATGCTACTTAAGTATTATAACTTTTGGCATATCCCTCGTTCATTAGATAAACTGGTAAGTACTCCGATCTTGACCAATGCTTTAAATAAGGTGGATAAAATAGTAAGTATACAATTCTTGACCTGTTGCTTTAAGTAAGCACTTGTATAAAGTTTTATTTTTCCATCATCAAGACTTTTTCTGATTTAAAAAAGATTTAATGTGACTTGATTATTGTATTAGTTTTAAACACTTAAGCAAACAAAATTGAAAGTTACCTGCACGTTTGAAGATGCGGCCATCTGCACAACACCCACCACAATCGGAATCCTCTCCTCCGCCGTCACAACATTCAGAATCACACGACTCCATGAGCGCTGAAAGCAAATGAATTGAGCCGCGCCATGAGAAAACAAACATAGTGGCTTTACCACCAGCATGTTGTTCGCTAACGGTTACTCTAATTTCAATCGGCTTTGAAAGCGAACAGCATAGATCTTGACCAGACTGCGCGGATGCGCAAGCAAGTCTGGATCCATGTCGGTCGAAAAGCCACTATGTTGGTTTTTTCATGATATGGCTCATTTGACTTATAGTGACTTCTTGGATCTCGACGAAGAACAAGGTGCACTAGAATCTTACACAATTCGGTTTTTTTAATTGTTTAGAACTGTAAAACTTAGATTTGTTTTCCTTTTAGAATGTTTATTTTATGTATAAATTCTTTTTGAAATAAAATTAATATTTTTTAGCAAAACCATGGCATCGAATATTACTTAAAATCATAGTATTTTTTCCATGTTTTGGACATGTTGAAATGTTTAAGTAGGGATCAAAGCCGAGGATCACGGAATATTTTGACCATATGTCTAGAGTCTTTCACAGAATTAATGGTCATGTTTTTGGCTTATGTGCGCTTATTGAAATTTTCAAGATTTTTAAAATGATACTACGCCGTATATTCTCCTCAAAAATAAATAAATAAATAGCAAAAAAATGGACGGTGTTTGATATAACAATAATCCTTAATGACAGGAACCTTAGAATTTGTAAAATTTTGAGATTTTTAAGTTTCAGGTCATTTCTGGGCAAAAGTAAGACTTCTTCTATCTCCAAGATTAATACCGTCTATATTATTTTTCTGAACAACTTTCGAGATATAATTATGGTAATCTGTAGAAAACAGTTACAATATAGAAGGCTGACTGAAAGTTGAAATAGAAGTAACAATTGTCATGATTAGAAACGCACTTTTTTTGCAATTATTATTTACAATAAATGCCCAGAAAAAGTGATTTTGTTTTTATTGAAAATAGACTGAATCAAGAAGCGATGGTCTGTCGAAGAGGAGAATGAAAACAGTATTGAAACAGAGAGCATTAGCATAAAAGAAACGATAAAATCGGCATTTTTTTTACATCATCAGTATTGTCTAAAACTGATTTTGATACAATTTCTATAATGAACTTGTCCATCTTCCTATTTGGAACGTACCGTTAACTGTTAAAAGGGGTGCTTACAAAAAAGCTGATGGCTGAATGGCGAACAGTGCAGATAATGATCAGACTGCACGGATGTGCAGGCTAATCATAACCTTCACTGGTCGCAAAGGCAAAACCATGGTAAGGATTAAGATGATTGCCCAATAATTGTTTACCATGCAAAAATGATTTTATCTATATTGAAAACGGCCTAAATTGTAAAGCGGTAGACATAACGAAATAATTAGAGAATTTTCGCACAGAAGAAGCTCGAAAGGAAAAAGCAAGAAAATATGCGACACTTAAATTGAACAGCAATAGAAACTTTTACCGAATACAGAGTACAATAACTAAGAATAAGAACTGCTTGATCATTGATAATTCATCCGCATTGTTCATGAATGGGACTACTTTGTGTAGCACATGAACAAATTCCTTTGGATGTGATTTGGAATCAAATAAAGATGCTACATGATTGTCAGAAATACACTTAACTTTGGTAGCGGGATAAACCCGCGACCAAAAATATAACATACCTCTTGGTCTTGCGCTAATACTTGCAACAAGCAGTGCGCAAATTGCGAATGAAATCCAACATTTAACTTTCATTGCAACACTAATTTTCTTACCTAGCAAAACGTTATATGTGTTTAAACGAAATGTGAACATTACAACACTCCAGAGATGATTAATTTTAAAACCTGCGATCACGTGTTGATCTTGCTGTTTGATAGCCAAAGATGAGTTTCGATACTTAATACGATTTTTTGCTTTGGGTATCTATGAAATTCAAGTCAGTTGAAAATTAAAAGATACCACGTGTACAATAGTTCCGAATTTCAACTTTGGTTTGTGTTCTTTTATCTTAGGAATTTCGTAGAAAAGATGAACAAGAAGCCCATTTTGAAAAAAGGTAGAAAAAACCAGCACCATCACTTAAATAGTTTTAATCTGGAAAGGTTGATTGATATATGAAATATCTTTAGTTATTTTGTGTATTCAAACGGAAAACAGTTGTCCTATAAAACATTGAGCAGATATTATATTGAATGTCCATTTAGAACACATATTTTTTTTCTTCATTCTGGTCAGTTCAAAGTAAAATGGTAACAAATGTAAGGTTTTTTAGAAAGTATTTTTGGATCCCAGCAATATGATATTGATACCTAATGAAATGCATGATTATCTATAAAGTAGCTTAATTGTGAATGTAAGTTTATTTTGTTTTCAGAAGGTATCATTGGATCCCAGCAATTTGGTCAATATCTAATAAAATGGGCGATTATATATATAGTAGTTAAATTGTATTTTTTATTGAATTTTGAAGCTGTATCTTGAGTCATGCATGGTATGGTAGTGTTTTTGTGATTAAACAACTAAACTTACATTTTCAATTACGAATACATCAAGCTTGGGGGCAGTGACGACTTACCAGATATTTGCATTTTATCAGTCTGTAACCTAGACAGAAATACTTTAAAATGTGAATATTCTGCTTTAATTGTGAAAGATCCAAATTGATAAATAAGACATTGCATTTAACATGATCCAAAAACATGCTCCTTGTTTTCATATGGACATGTACTCGTATCCTCAAACGGTCGTCGTAAACTAAAGGTTTTGCGATAATTTATTTGTTCTTTACTAATATCAAAGTAAAGTTTCGGAAATTGTCTCCAAATTTTGTATTGTGTGTTTTATTTTGTTTGTTTTGATTTTATGTGATTACATGTTCAGTAAGTTATTTCTTGACCATGCTTTACCATCGTATTATAGGCCATGTTCTGACGAGCAATTTCTGAAGGGAGAACGTGTTTGCGGAGAAGAGCCGGCTCTAGGACGCACGGACAATACACACGGAACAACATTTCACACGAAAGGAGTTTAACCCTTTTCATGCTGGACACGATTGATTCTGATCTTGACCTGCACTGTTCGCCATTCAGTCAGTATCCTTTTGGTATTCACCCCTTTTAACAGTTAATGGTACTGTCCAAATTGAAAGATGGACAAGTTCATTATAGAAATGAAGGAGGGTAAGGGTTATGTAATAGATTAATCACTGTTTTACTACCTTCCTATCATAAAAACATGTTTTGTCTTGTAGCCTTCTTCAGAAAACATATATTCACAAATACTGTTATAATGTCATTTGAATAATGCGACGACATTATGGATTCAACTAATCAACAAGGATTTGCAAAGCAAAATATATTTATTAAAGTAAAAACTAATAACATGCCAAAAGACGTTGACACAGAAATTGATTTTCATTGGATTAACCCTTATCATGCTGGACACGATTGATTCAGCCTTTGCGACCAGTGTAGATCATGATCAGCCTGCATATCCGTGCAGTCTGATTATGATCTGTACGGTTTGCCATTCAGTCAGTATCGTTTTGGTAAACACCCCTTTTAACAGTTAATGTTACTGTCCACATTGAAAGATGGACAAGTTCATTATAGAAATTTCGCAGGTTACGGGCTAAAATGTCAACAGTCATATAATGTTCTTGATGTTACATGCATTAAGCGCCCAGTGAGCATAAATATGAGTAAATGATCAGGCGATAAAGTTTAGAAGATATCCATGATATGGTCAAAATCTGATTGACCACCTTTAAAATAAAATTGCCATTTTGTGATGTTTTACAAAATGAGTCGCGCCATGAGAAAACCAACATAGTGCGTTTGCGACCAGCATGGATCCAGACCAGCCTTTTCATCCATGCAGTCTGGTCAGGATCCATGCTGTTCGCTTTCAAAGCCTATTGCAATTAGAGAAACCGTTAGCGGATGCACAGGCTGGTCTGGATCCATGCTGGTCGCAAATGCACCATGTTGGTTTTCTCATGGTGCGGCTCAAATATGTTATTTCCCCCAAGATGAATCCCAAACACAAGTAAAGGTTACAAAAGGCTCGATATGTAAAAGATAAAAATGCTCGAGTAATAATTTATAAAAAAAATCCCCCAAAAGTACCATTATACTCGTGTCCTCAATGTGTTTGCAGAATGCAAAGCAACCCAAAAATCCGTCCCAATGGACTTTAGGAACTGCTTTTCATGGAGTCTCCTTTTCGTTCCATCAGACACGGTAAAAGAGGAAAGTGTAGTGTCCAACTGTAAAAAGGCTGAACACCAAACATGGTACGGTGTGTCTCAAATTGTCGGTTCATAAATAACTTCTTTTAACGAAACGTTTTACAATTTTACCAAATTCAGTTTGAAAAATGCCGTGACCTAGAATCTTAGAACATCAGTCTCAATTAAAAACAAGTCCTGGTAATGTATCGCAGATATGCCTTTGAATTACTATTATATGTCAAAACAAAATTAGAATTACAGTTAATATTAAGTTAGTTCTACACCTTTCAAAATCCAGAAGCAATGGCGCAATGTCATTTATCCGGTTAACAGAGAATAAAGCCTGATCCCAACGCAAGGAAACATAGAATAACCTTCGATTTACTGTCAGTCTGTGTGTAATTAAGAAAAAAAGGCCGAGCATTGCAGTGGCAATACAGAAGTACCCTACCGGTGGAAAACTATAATAGTGACCTTGACCTTTGACCGACAACCATGGGTCATGTGCGCGACACATAGTCTAATAAAATTCCTTCAATGCAATTAAAAGTTATGGAGTGGAAAAACATTTTTACTTGACCTTAAACAGTGACCTTGACCTTTAACCGACAAGCATAATTCTTGTGTTGACACATTGTCTCATCATGGGGAACGTTTGTGTGTAGCACTAAGATAATCCATCAATGCATATAAAAGTTATGGAGCGAAAATACTTTTTACTTGACCTGTAAGAGTGGCCTTGACTTTTGACCTACAAGCATAAGTTATAGACGTACATAATCTATATAATTGAGTCGTGTCATGAGAAAACCAACATAGTGGGTTTGCGACCAGCATGGATCCAGACCAGCCTGTGCATCCGCGCAGGCTGGTCAGGATCCATGCTGTTCGCTTTCAAAACCTATAGCAATTAGAGAAACCGTTAGCGAACAGCATGGATCCTGACCAGACTGCGCGGATGCGCAGGCTGGTCTGGATCCATGCTGGTCGCAAACCCACTATGTTGGTTTTTCCATGGCACGGCTCAATTATTATCCTCTGTTCGCATACCAAGTTTTGTGAACATAGCTTTAATACTTCTTGAGTAATTGCAGGATCGAGATTTGCGGACGGACAGACGGACGGTCGAACGGAGGGCATTCCTATAGTCCCCTCCGGGACTAAAAATCAGCAACCTAAAAAACAGCAACCTAACTATCTTTCTAAAAATATCACATAGTTATAAAACTGTTGACACGTGAAGTTGTTTAAAATGAAAGCTTTAATTCAGTTTTAAATTTAAACCTGTTCACACAAACCAATACATTTTATTAAATCTTATAATAGACAATATTTTTTTACAACTGTGAGAGGTTTCGTTAACATCTATAGAAAAGTTATATTCGCGAAAATGTCATAAAAGTTGTGATTTTTCCAATAAAACTTGTGACACATACAATATTTTCAGATTAGCCTAGCAAGTAATTAAACTCACGACGATGCATTTTTTTTATCTTTGGAATTGCTTAGTGTATCATGAAATTTTGAAGAGTCAATGTTTAATGAAATTCTACGTCGTATGTAGAAAAACAATATCCGAATGTTCAGAAGTACCTTTTATCAATTAGTTGTGAAACCAACAGTTTACCAAACTTGCAAATCTGCATTTCAAATTAACTGCTAGTCAACATATAATGTTGAAGCAAATAGTTAACAAATTGAATGAATTTGTTTTTACATTACAACCCATACTTGTATGAGGTATATTTTTATATCAAGATATAAACACCCCATCTTCCTTGTGCAACCTCGTTGAAAAAAAATCAAGCTTTAAAAATATCATAAGTGCAAATCTAACATGTTTTGAGTGCTACCTGAATACAAATAAGTACAAATGGTCACGAGCAAATCGAGCCATTTGTCAAGTTCATGTTAACGACATTTAATCATTGAAGAAATTAGTTTTGAGTTGTCAAAATAATCGAAACAAAATTAAAAAAAAACAAAACATGCGGATCATGTGCAACAAGGACAAAGCAAGGACAAAGCTAGCAAATAAAAGAGCAGCGTGGGGCACCCTCTGGAACGGGCTGTGGCAAAAACATCACTGAGAAGTTTACAACCGGTTTATGGCTGTATTTATAGTGACGGTTATATCCTTAAAATGGTCGAAATGAATGTAATTTCATTGACTTGACCTTTTGACCTATAATATTTGCCATGATCATTGCAAAAAAAAAACTTGAATACTGACGTATAATTTCAAAATTTAATATTTGGAATTAAACACTTTAAAACTGTTATACAGATCCATACATAATAAAAACAATTTTATGTAACATAATACTTATTTGTATTTATGAGCTTTGAATTCAGCTACAATCAAATTAAATTCAAACGCCTAATTTTAGAATGTTACAGAATGGTGACATTTTAACACAGGTTATTAGCATACGAATTAAAAAATACCCTGGGCAAAGTGTTTCCAAGCTCTAACATTTTAGCCTACATGAACTTATTTCTAGGCAACATTTTGGATAAGAGAACCAGCAAAAATGTAAATTCATAAAGTCTCAAGATTTTTTTTCTTCATTATAAATGTGTAGGAATAAAGAACAAGTTAAACGTCAAGATATAATATGAATTAAGGCACCACCTAGCATTGGGGATTTATCTTTTTATATCCGCTTAGAAAGAAATATTCAACGCTCAAGAAAGTGAAACTTTGCTCTAAACTGTAGTTTACATTTAGTGTCATCATACCTCTTACAGCGAATATCATACTTTGCAAAATTTACGGAAGCCGTGACGGTGACGTCATTCAGCGTTCTCGCACTAGCTTTTAGGATTTTTTTGTCTGTTTGCACTCCACGCAGAAACTTGACGGCCTTTATACTTCCTTACTGTTTTAAAAGTGTTTTTCAGTTGCATGTACAGTTTTCATTACGAAAAAGAAGTGAAATAATCATGTTAGCGCGGTTTACGAGTTTCTTTGACTGATTCGGGGTGCTCGGATGTTCATGCAGACAACCAGTCTGCGGTGTATATATAAACCGGAACCGGAAAACATCGAAAAAATTGTCTCAGTATATGCAGACAACAAAGACGAATAACTATAATACGGACGTTACCGTCTCGGGGATTTTCATCCCCTAATATGAATTAAGGCACCGCCTAGCATGGGGATTTATCTTGTATATAACTACTTACAAAGAAATATTCAACACCCAAAAGAAATTAACAGTAAAGTTTACATTTAGTGTCATCATACCTCTTACAGCGAATGTCATACTTTGCAAAATTTACGGGAAGCCGTGACGGTGACGTCATTCAGCGTTCTCGCACTGGCTTTAGGAATTTTTTGATTGTTTGTTTGCACTCCACGCAGAAACTTGACGGTGCTCGGATGTTCATGCAGACAACCAGTCTGCAGTGTGTATATAAACCGGAACCGGAAAACATCGAAAAAATGAATGTTTCTCATCGCAGAGTTGGTGCAGCCGTTCTGCGCAAGCGCGGAATTATTATCAAATGGAACGCACGGCAAAAATACTCATTTCTTTTTGCATGTCCGTGCGCATTTAGTGTATAATATGCATAATATACTGACTAAAGGTTAGGGTTAGAATCACTATGGTTACAAAATATATACATTTAAGATATTTTTGTTCAAATTTAGTTAATCCGGTATATACCGGAGTCTGTAATATATCACAGGCGCACCAACTCTGTATTTGGTGTCGGCCCGGTACAATTTCTCCTTCTTTGCTGTATAGTAAAACAAGCACTTTTGGACATGGATTGTGAATTTCACAACAAAATTGCAGCATTGACAGCTCTGTATTTCTGAAGAGTAATACTATCCCAGTCAATATATCACAGAAAAACACCACCATCAACGATGAACTTTTTTGCTACACATCAAAGTATCTAGTCCATGTTTAAATTTCCCACTGACATCTGTCATGGCCACCAGTCTGGTGTAGTTTTTTAATCCTTCCGCACAGAAATGTAATCCTGAAAAACACACATAAAACAACTGTTAAAGACATCAGAAATGACAAAAAATGTACACAGTATCAATAAATACATTTGGAATATAACATGTCAAAGTAGGGATAGCGTTAAATTGGGAACTTCAAAATTTCAAAGAACTACTTTCTAGGATACAACGACCCGGAAGTACTTCTATACCGGGGTGACACCTAAATCTTATCAAATTTTTAATTTAGCCAAATTTTTCCCATAAAATCTTGTAACTTAGGGTTTTGCGAGAAAAGTTACACAAGACATTGTCATCGCAAAGAAAATTTTGTCCCGCAGAAACATTTCAAACATTAGACCTACTTTGCGGAGAAATTGGCTCGGAAACCGGAATTTTGAAGAAAAAAGGCACATTACAAAATTTGCCTTCCTTCTGAAAATTTCAATCAGATTTTCATGAAATCAACTGTGATATCACTAGTTAATGCTTATAGTATGTTTTATGTAACTTTAAGCTTATTTATTTTGAAAAATGATGTATCAAAATGAAAATTTACTTTAAAAATATGCAATTTTTAGTAAAAAAATGCATAACTTACCCACTACAATTGCAGTAAAAAATGAAACTTTTAATGAATTGAAAAAACCAAATCCGAATGCAAAGACACAATATAGTGTAAACATTTACAACTTATCTGGATGTCATAACAGTAACAATAAGTTGAAGCAATAGTTAAAAATTGAATGATTATTTCTTCGCCATACTGAACGTAATTTTGAATCGAATAAAGCACCCGCATCTTTGGAACCCGTGAAAAAATGCAAGCTTAAAATATCAAATGGCAATCTAACATATTTGGTCCCTGAATACATGTAAAAGGTCAGACATCGACCATTTGGTACAAGTTCTGATTAACGACATTTAACTGAAGGCAAATGTAGAGTTGTAAAATAATCGCAATTAGAAAACAAACCGCATGCGGTATGTGCACGGATCACAAGCAATGACCAAGCTGCAAATAAAAGAGGCGGGTTTTGGGCACCTCTGAACGGGTGTGCAAACATCTAAATGTTCTTCAACTTATGGAATTCATATCGATTCCTAAAATGGTCAAAGAATGTAATTTTTGACTTGTCCTTTTTGACTATAATATTGCCTGATGTTGAAAAAAACTTGATACTACGTTAATTTTCAAAATATATGGAAAAAATACTTAAATTTATCACAGATTACCATACATAAACATTTTATTACATTCATAATATCAATGGATTCAGGAACTTTAATCAGAATCATTAATTCAAACTGCACTAATAATGTTACATATATGTGCTGTAAACAGTGACAAGATAATTAAAATAATATACCTTGGAAAACTTTTCCACAGACAACATAAGACCTGAATGCAACATTAAATTTGAGCACATATTGCATAAAAACACAATAAAGAAAATCTCATAAAGTCTCAAGATATTCTCTTCATATAAATGATGTAGAATAATAGAAAAAAACTGAAGAATACAAATTACCCAAGTTGTGATTTATCTTTATATCCGCTTACAAAGGAAAATCAAGCCAGACAGGAAATCTGCTCTAAATAGTTTTCATTAGTGTCACATACCTCTTAACAGCGAAAACATCAGAAATTAGGAAGCCACCTCATTCAGCGTGTTCTGCACGCCTGATTGCTGGCTATAGCGAAACTGACGGCATTATATTCCTTACTGTAAAAAGACAAATGCTTTAAATTAAAAAAACAAACAATCAACAAGCCTACAACTATTTTCACATGCAGACAACCATCCGGTGTAATTCCCGGAAACCAAAAATGTCCTCGTATTGAGAAAAAACGAATAATTAATATGACAACAAAGCCTCTGAGCAAGCGAGTAAACGGCAAGAACTTTCAATGCAAAATTCCGAGCACATATTTACTGAAAGAAACAAAAATTTATGTCGTGTATACCTAGTACAGCGTCTCATACGCAAAAAGGAAACCTTCACGCACATTACCTATTTGTGAGACGCTCTACTGGCTTTAAGCATTTATGTATTACCACTGGCCATCGATGATCAAGGACCGAAAAGCATATTTTCTCCGACTGTTGAAACTTTCTATGCATTATTTAGTATGGATAACATTCAGAATCAAAAATTGTACACTTCCAACAAGCACCTGTGAGCACCTGTCTCTGGGCACGCGCTTTGTAAAAGCAAAATATAAATTATTCCATAAATATTTCGAAAATAAGACCTAATGAAATAGAATTTTATCAAAAAAATTTAAAAATAAAATAATTTTTCGAAATTACAAGTAGAAAAACATGGCGCTCTATACAAGGCAAATTTTTCAGTTTACTCACTTTTCCATGTCGCACATTAGTATATTGCGACAATTCAAGGCGAGCAACATGACTCGCAATTTCCGCAATTAACTGACTGAATGTATAATACGTGACTTACGTACTTAAATTTCAAAACCTTAGAATTAGCCCTCTAGCACGGGATTTATTTGTATTAATACTTAAAAGGAATTATACTGTAAACCCAGGTTAATATTCCACTTTGAAGTTTCATTTAGGTGTCTCACCCTTACAAATTTCTCTTTTGCTGTAAGAAAACAAGCCTTTGGACTGGATGTGAATTCACAAAATTGCAGCTTGACCACGGCTCTGGAATTTTTGAGAGTATCTTCGATTTGCACTCACCAAAACAACGTGACTTTTTCATGCACATCAAAGTCTAGTCATGTTATAAATACCACGACATCGCATGGTCCACCAGTTGGTGAGTTTTTCTGCGCAACGAGAATTAATCTGAAATAACGCACGCAAAAAACTGTTATTTATGACAGTCGATTATGATAATATGCAATATAATAATAAGTTTGGATATGAACAAGGGTCAAATAGTATACTTTAAGATTGTTGACTTCAAAATTTAGAATACGTTATATACACGGATCTGTAATATTCATACGGCGACAACCATTTAGTCACAGCCCGAAAAAATTGCCTCAGTATATGCAAAGAACACAGACGAATAACTATATACGGACGTTACCGTCTCGGGGATTTTCATCCCCTATTAATACCAAAACACAAAATTGAAATTAATACCAAAACACAAAATTGAAAGATTTAAGATGTTACCAGCCAGATACGGCTGAAGGTATTTGTAATAGTATGTGTTTTGACACTTTACCTTGAGTTGTTCGTCATTAAACATCTTTAACTACAATCACTGACATAGACCCAAACTCTAGGACATAGGTATATGAAAACACTTTAAGTCAAAAACAAAGGAGCTAGATAATTTTAACATTTAGAAGAATTTGTATATTTCATCCTCTGATGTTCAATTTGAATAAACTTATCTTATGACAGCTATTGGCTTATCAGTTAAATGCTGGCGCCTTGATGCCGCCGATTTATTCTGATATCTATTTAGCTGTTTAAACAGAATGTATAATATATAAGGCTGAACCACTGTAATTTGTAAAACCGTATGCTTTCTTCGCATGGAATTTAAGTATCAACTTGTCTCTCTCTTGTTAATGTGAATAAATTTTATAGTACAACGTTATTTTCATATTAGCAAATAAAAGTACAATGGCAAAATTCGACAAATATGCAACAGGCAAAACCACGTTCTTAGGATGCAGCTTCCTGAAACCACAACCCACAGCAGTGCATGCTGAACGTGCATACGAATCACTCACCTGCAAATATACACAAAGTAACATTTTTAGACAACGAATAAACAAAGGAAAACATTGGGACACCACTCTCAGCCCAAACCATGTTCAAAAGTAACAGGACAGTGTAACAGACAGTAACAGACGGTGTTCCTCGTCTGACTACCTGCAAACTATCTAAACCAAGCGTTTGAATACTTATTTTGTTATTGGTTAGATTTTAGTTTAGATGTCTCAGATAGTCGGTCAGCTTCTTCTAAAACAATGAATGTAAGTAGATTTTGTTTCTTAAGTGATACACAATTTCATTTTAAAGTAACTGTTCACGTTTGATGTATTTTAACCAGGTTTTAGTTAATGGGGGTTCAATTAAAGATAACGGTAATTATTCACAGAGAATTTGTATAATTATGGTAATTTCATCAAGTTTGGACAACTTATCTAAAATCTTATTTTGGTTAGGCACATGCGTATAGCATATAGCATGCCTAAAGACAGGAAATGATCCTATCAGCTAGCATTCTTTTCGTTTTATGTACATCTATCAGTTGATCGTCACTTAAAGCATATATTGTCGTACTGTATTATATGTATGATCACCAATGGCATGTAAGTTAAAACTGATTTATTTTATATCCATTGAAGAAAAAAAACAACTAACCGCTTTTGTTAACTACATTCCATGGTTGTTTCATATCAGTACTCGCACCAGCAACCGCCAGCAAGTCCGGTGTGGGATGAAAAAAAGTGGGCAGAAGGTCATATGCGCCTGCGCAAACCTATATATAACTAATGGGAGGAGCGCGCTTAATATAACCTCAGGGTACATCTCAAAACATGAATTGACTAGTTCGCTGATTGATAATACGCCTAGTAACTAATAAATCTCCTCTGGATTTATGATATTTATCTAAGCTTCCGTACATACATTGGGCTAATAAACTGGTATGACTGCCTAAAAGTTCCTCATAAGGTCTAAAAATGGTTTCTGTTTGTTTTTCTTTCAGGTTATATTTTCTTATCGACATTGTATTTTACATATGTCTTTGTGACTGAGTGGACTAGGGCGCTGGCATTTTGCATGAAATTTACAGCATTTTTGATTTCAAACAATGGTGATTTTGCCCAGTGGGTATCAATTTTCATTAAGAACTATATGTCATTTCTTTTTGATTGTTTAAGAATGGCATGCAACAGGGATATACAAGTATATGGAATATACATATACACATGAGGAATTAGTATAAACGTGTAGGTTACTAACCGAGTAGGAGGTGTCATGAATTGAAAATACCCGCGCTCGTGCGAATCGTGACACCGAGAGCGCGTAGCGCTCGAGGTGTTACCGCACGATCGCGGGTATTTTCAATTCATGAACACCGATCTAAGAGGTAAGTAACTGACTTACACAACGTCATTTTAATTTGTTAGTTTCTATTATTTTATTTATTGATAAGTCTTTCGTTCCCCCAGTCAGAAAAACAAATGATTGTGGGAATTACTTTACTTCAGCAGGTAAATTGAAATACGTTAAATGATATTTACAAAGTTCTGCTTAATACCGATTATTTGTTGGGAGTTTTTGTTTGTTTGATTTTACAGAAAAAAAAAACAAACAACCAGTAACCGCTCTCCTTAAGGTATCCGATCCACAAATAAGCAAGTTTATATAACAGTGCTATTAAAATATATCGAATATTGATGCCTGGTAAGCTCATATAATTTTGGTATCATTTGAAAGTGTATTGTCTACTGAAAAAGAAAATATAAATTACATGACAAAAATATGTTATAATTTTTTTTTATTTTACTTTATAGTCTTCAATGATAATTCAACAGAAATCCAGTTACTAGTGTAAGATTTGTCATTTTGCGGATTGAAATGACTCTTGCATATTTATAATCATTTTATGAACAAATTCTAATTCAGCAGACAAAACGCTTTCAAATGATACCCAAAACACATGGGGTCACCAGGCATCGAAATGTTACCTATTTGTGGATCGGATACCTTAACTTCAAAATTTCACATTCACATAAGTGCAACAACTTCACACTTTGGTTGCGTGTTTATAAAACATTTTTTCATGGTAAACTTAGTTTCGGGCTCTGCATTTACGGTTTCGCCGTCGTCGTCATCATCATCATCATCATCATCATCATTATCATCATCATCTAACAATAATAATTAAAATCTTCTTCTACTACTCCTCCCTGTTTAGTACTGAGCCGCAAATGTATCTCAAGCATACTGTACATGAAAATATGACGATCATAATTCAAAGGTCAAAATATACAATATTTAAAAAATAAGTATACATTTGTAAATGCTATTTGACGCAGGTATTGTCTATTATTATACCTCTCTTTTGCCTACAATGATAAAATCCCATTACCCGAGAAAGAGATATTATGACTATAAAAAACATTTTCAACCTTTTTGACACGTGACCAAGCGAAACTGACTGTCAGGTCATGTGACCGCGCTGATATTTTGAATGTCATATAAGGGCAATTAACTCCTTCAATTTTTTAGCCATATGATTGCCTCCCTTGTACACATATAGTAGTGACGTCACAATTGAATGTGTACACAGGCGATTACCGCGCTAAAGATTAAACTGTTAAATTAAATGAATTAAAAACATTTTTAAACATTTTTATGTACTAAATTTTGTTCGGTATAATAAAATAAATATCATATGGCAGCGTGTGTGACATTGATATTGTCAATCCTCGAAACAGAATGTCACCACACGGCTTTCGCCTCGGGTGACATTCTGCCCTCGGGTTGACAATATCAATGTCACACACGCTGCCATATGATATTTATATATTGTCCGTAAGTATTGACCTGGCAGTCATTAATCTTCGCCAATACTTTCGTGTTTTTTTTTTTTATTTTGTTATTTTACGAAATGATTGTATCCTAAAGTATTCAATATTAGTACATTAAGTACATTTTATTTCCGTAATAAGCCATTTCTGGCCCATGAACATTTACAAAACATGTTAACATGTACAATACTAGTATGACATGCAGGTCAGATGGCGAACAGAAACACATACCAAATACTACTAAGCATCAGAACATTATATACAACATTTACAGGGAGAGACAATAATGAGCTATTTATTATTATATAAAAGTATTCAATAGTTGTCTTTTTCTTTCAGATGCTTTATATACATAAGCTGCTAGCGATCTTAGATATGCTGTGTTTTCACTTGTTATTAGTTCTATGAATTTAACAAAATTTGGATGAATTCTGAAACAAGGTTTAATGTATTGTTTTCTAAGATCTTTGTAAAGTTCACATTCACATACGAAATGATATTCATCTTCAAGAGTATTACATATATTGCATTTACGTTCATTGTAAATTGTACTAGGTCTTTTCCAACGTCCAGTTTCCACTTCTAACCTATGTGAAGATAATCGAAGTTTGGTTAAAGCAACTCTGTATTTATAAACATTAACAATATTTAGGTAAGATTTGAAATCAAAACTAGCAATATTGCGATAAAACAATGCCCTTGAAGACTCTTCTAATTTTGTATTCCAATTCTGTATGTATATGTCCTTTATTCTTTGCTCGAAATTATATAAAAACAGTTTTTGATTACAATCACCTTGGCTTAGCCATATATCATAAAACCCAGAAGTAGACAATAGTGTCTTAACATTGGAAACCCAGTTTACTTTTCCTAAATCTGACTCTCTTTTCAATAATTTATAAATAACCTTAACATATTTGTTATGAGAAGTGTTGCATATCTTTATCCAATATTTTACTATATCTATTTGTCTTTTAACAGATAAGGGTAATCTACCTAAGTCACCATACACAAAACTGTTTTGAGTGCTAATTTTAACACCAAGTTGTCGTTTGCAAAAATTTAAATGAGTTCTCTCAACAGCAGTACCTTTGTTAAAACCCCATACCTCAGACGAATAATTAAGTATTGGCATAATTAGTTTATCAAATAAGTCAAAAATATGATTTAACGGTATATTAGTAAACTTATACATATACTTATTCAACATAAAAATAGCTTTCAGTGCTTGACCAGATAACATTTTATCTGTTTCATTATATGCTCCATCAGGAGTAAATATAACCCCTAAGTATTTAAACTTGCTGACTATTTCCAAACGCAGACCGTTATAATAAAAATTTATATTTTCTGGAAGTCTACCACCTCTTCTAAAAACAAAAACTTTTTTTTTTTTTTTTTTGTATATTTACCGTTAGTTTCCATTTGCTGCAATAATTATGTAAAATATCTAAAGACTGTTGGAGTCCCTCTGCAGTTTTAGAAAATAATTAAAAATAAAAACCAACGGCACGGTGGCATAGTGGTAGCTGTCTGACTGCCATGCACGTTACCACGAGTTCAAAATCATCTCCGACCATTTTATTTATTTTTTTTAAAAATTCAATGTAATGTTATCTATGTCAGTTTTATTCTCACAGTATCTACGTAACATCTTTCAGGAAATCTAATTGTTTTTTCTTGTATTATTCATTTTCAGGAAACGCTTTGTATTTCCATCTAAGATACTTTTGCGGAGAACAAGTTTGTACTGGTACAGAATCCAGGAATACTGGTTAGGTTAACTGCTCGCCGCTACATGACTGAAATACTGTTGAAAAACGGCGTTAAACCCAAAACAAACAAACAAACATTTTTGTGTTATGTGTTTTATTCAACATTTTCCACAACGGTTATTAATTCCAGACCTAAGTCTAAAAAAGTATGGCAATGTTTCTACCTGTTAGGTTTGCACATGTTGTGTGTTTGTCTGTTTGTGTGTGTGTGTGTGTGTGTGTGTGTGTGGTTGGGGGGAGGGGGGTGGGGATGGTCCTACTCAGGAGTTGAACCAAAAATGCCGATTGGAAGCTAAACGTTTTGTCCGCGTGTTATATTGTGAAGATATATGTACGCAATATTTATATCGTTTTTTAGCTTCAGACACCGAGAATTAATTTACGGAAAATGCACGGAATATTCATGAGTGCCGCGTCAATACTTACGGACAGTAACATGACATTAAATAAACATTACAGTTTTAACTCATCTAACATTCTTTTCACGTGCTCAGGTATGGTATGTAGGTATTCATTTTGGTTATTAAACCGCAGAGAACAATGGAACAGTTGTGTAAAATACAAGAATCTTTATTTTATGCAATAAAATAACTTGTGGACAAGCTTGATGATACACCGAACTTTTCAAACTTGATTAATGGACGCATCGAAAGATAGAAAAAATCGCAATACGTTAGCGAATTCGCCAAAGTTAAACTGTTTCATCCATACATTGCAGGAACCAATTTATTTCTTATCGTTTGCGAATATACAACACGAATGCATGCATAATGCACGATGTAAGTTTACCACCTGCCAATGCATCGAATGTTAGCATGTCCAAAAACAAGATAAATATTGCAGACTTATGCAGAAGGTCACATGTAAATTTACTAGTATGATATAGAGATATGGGCATATAAGAATGCAAAATGCATTTTCAAATGTCAAAATGTTGATGCCACTGTGTAGAATAATGGCTTACATGAGTACGAAAGCAACATACAATTTTTGCCTTAATATTTTTCCATAAACGTGCGCTTGACATTGGAACTATTAACAATATTACATTAAACAATACTACTTTCATATCTAGTGGTTGGGAAAAGGTAAAACTTTTAGAACTACAAGCTGACACAATTTGTGTCGGACATTAGGTTTACAAGATGACTGTTTTAAAAGAACTGAACAGGTTGCAAGAAGTAAGGTTACATATATTATGCTGCAGTGCTATATTCATTGGACTATATGAGGTGGAAACTTTGAACATGAGCGATACTGTCAGATTCGATATGAATAAATTAATACCAGCGCTCAACGGATCAAACAAACTACCTGGACTTTCTTACCTGATTCTGTCAAACTGTTCCACATGTAAGTCCATTTCCAGCTAAAACTTTTGTCAAGTCCTTAAAGAACTTTCAAAATATCTGTGTTAGCATAGAAGCAACAAATTCTTGTAAAACTTTTTGAAGTTTTGAGATTGTTTCCCCTATTTTTTTGTTTGTTTCATAGGTCAAAGTTTTTCAACGAAAATACACAAATTATGAGCTGTAAAAATATCTTCGCAATTTGAAAAAAAAATCCTACTACCACACCGCATCAAGATATTTATTACATGACTCTTTGTATAAATCACCGGTCTATAGTTTGTAATATTGACCTATCAATAGCTCTACACCGGTGTGCTGTGTTAAAGTCAAAATTTGAAGACATGAAACCTGCGAATATGTATTTTATGACGTCATGTAATAAAATACAAAGTGAGTGGCTTGTCGATAAATTGTCAATTACACATAAAAACACTGACATGAAATTAGTGTATCAAGAACCTTAATTTTTGGGAAGGGAGATCAAAGCTCCTCACGTCCTGTAGTACAGGAGACAGATACAATAAATATAACCCCGTTTGGACCACAGAGGCGTCCTATGGACAAGGAACAGAAAGGAAACTTGAAAATTTCAATATACTGGTACTTTTTATTATATATGTGTGATGAGAATCGTAGCAAGGTTTTTTTTGCGTCAGGCGTAAAAGGAAAGTCGCACGTATATCTTATTTAAGGCGCATACATGCTTTAAAAAGCCGTACCTACGTTATTCAATGCGTTATGCATGTTATGAAAAGTCGCAAGTACGCTTTTAAACTTCTTTAAGTCTTTCGTAAACCGAGCGTGCACATATTTTTTTCACAGACATCAGTCTGAAAAGGTTACGTCCCATGTTTACTAAATGCATATAAATCAACAACGTTGAAGAAGTGGCGGAAGATGATGTAAGCGCATGTGTGCGGATGCGCTCCCAGAAAAAAATCATTTTTTTAATTTTCGAAACCTCAACTACGGCCTGTCGGATATGGGTCATGAGGTGTCATCCCGGAGTTGAAAATATTGTTTGAAAAGAATCCGGCTTAATCATGTAACGTGAGAAAAATCAACTTGGTAAATGAGGAAGGCATAAATTGTAACACAGCACAGCGATGCGGTGCAACGAGCCGGTAAGCCTGATGAACTCGTACAAAACCTCACACAATTCACTCATCTTTTGTAAATCAATCAACACGTTTTTCCCGAGGCAATATGTTCAGTTCACATAGCACGTGATTTTTATGACTACATATTGTTATTGTTGGCGCTAGCGCGGATATATTCAAAGTGACACGTCTGAAAAGGTATGTACATTTTTTTCTTTCTCTGTTTTTTTTCTCTATTTTCTTTCTGTTTCTGTCGTTCTTCTTTTTCTCTTTTCTTCCGATACATATATTAGTTATTCATTTTGTGTTTACCACATGTTTTTACCTGTGATAAAAATCCTGCAAATTCGACTGTAGTGTAAACAAAGGAAACTATTTATAAATAGCTTATGCAACTGCTTTCTCAGTTCTGCGGATTGATAAAAAAGAATAATACATCAGAATTTTCATAGTTTTAATTGATTAACTCGGAGTGAAAAACATCGGGAGAGAGACCATGATTATGCTCAAACTGACGTATATATGATGAACGATAACTGTGGAAATAGCCAAAATATGTTTTGTGCAAATGTATTTTTTAATGGGAACATTGTTGATCGCGCAAACAACCTCACATCCATGAAAAAAGTGTTTTTGGGGACGCATGGTATAGCTTCCTGCCCCAGGCCCAACCCCTGTCTATCATCAAAATGCATTGTACAAAATTCGAAGAAAATGTTCATTTGAAACTTCTTTATTACTTACTGATTGAAACTTTTACAGCGTCTTTTGACAAATATCAAAAATATTTTGGTCAAATTCTGAGGGTTTTCTTATTCTACACTCAACAAAATTCCTAATCGGTCAGTTTTTATTGTATTACATTTTTATTAATAATGCAAGTATTTACAAGAAATTTCGTATACCGACATTTAAATAGGTACTGCAGCTAATTCTTCATTTATTTTTGACCGAATCACCACCAAAGTAACCGCTTTTGGCGTTTTGGCCAGTTTAGCATATTTTGCACATGCATGGCGTGTGCACTAATATGCACGTGCTAATGAATACTTTTGGCATTACTAACGAAAATCCTACTAGAAAAACACATATCATCGTTACATTGACACAAGAGCAACGCGCCCGGGCTGTTGGAATTATACAACAAAATTCAAAATCGGTCAATTCAATGAATTGTACTTTAGTTAAATTTCGAAAAAAGAGCGCAGATGGAAGATAACCAACGAGTGAATTTTCTTATAAACAGAAATAAGGTTACAAATGGAAATAACCATCAAATAACAGTTACAAACAAATAACATCAAAATTCTATTGAAATTGTAAAAACAATAACACATGTGCTGTAAATGTGTCCCAGCTGGCAATATTCCGACAGGTCGATCCCATTGCTCTTGTGTCAATTTCACCATAATATGTGTTTTTCTAGTTGGACTTTCGTCAGTAATGCCAAAATTGTAAACGAACACGTGCATGTTGGTGCACATGCACTGCACGTGCAAAATATCCAATATTAGGCAAAACGCCTAATGCGGTTATACTTTGGCCATGAGTCACCAAAAATAAATTCATAATTAGCTGCAGTACCTATTTAAATGTCGGTATGTGAAATTTCGTGTAAATACCTGCATTATTGACAGAACAGTAATAGAAATATATCCTTACCGATTAGGAATTTTGTCGAGTGTAGAAGTGAAAACAGTCAGTTCAGAATCTTTTTTTTTGTAAGTTTGGTCGTGAGTCTTTCTACCGATTGCCAAGCCTTTTGTATAAGTGTTGTTCCAATGAAAACAAGTGTTTTAAAATAACTTTGATAGTTTTAATTGCAAGTGAGACATTTATGTTTAACAAAGTCTTATTTCTTTTTTAGGTAATGTCTTTGTGGCAGAGATAAAGTGGTGTATATAATATCATAGATGGGTCCACGTGGTTTCAGATTTCTACTGTAGGGTAAAAAGGTGCGTATGTTGTCTTACTTTCTGTGTTTGAAATTTCTAAAGGCAACACTACGATAAATATTTGTTTCTGTTCTTACACACCCCCTTCTGTATTTCATATCCTTAGTAAAGTAAACGAAAATCTAGGTAATGATAAAAATGAATGACCGACGTTCAACTAAATTAACATTTGACCAACATTTGATTTTTAGCTCATCTGATTTTCGGGGAAAAATGATGAGTTATTATCATCACCTGATCGTTAAGTTTTATGTTTAGGTCAGCTTTTCTCCTAAGCTATAAAAGGTATTGCTTTGAAACTTGCAACACTGTTCACCATCAATAGCTGGCCCTGTAGAGCAAGAAACCCAACTCTATCCTGCTTTTTGCAGGAATTACGGCCCCTTTTGGATTTAGAAAATATCAGATTTCTTGGTTAAAGTTTTATGTTTTGGTCAACTTTTCTCCTAAACCACCAAAGATATTGCTTTGAAATTTGCAACAGTTGTTCACCAAGCTGACCCTGTACATTATTAAACATAACTCTGCCTTGCTTTTTGCAAGAATTATGACCCTTTTTGGACTTAGAAAATCATGGGTAGGACAATTTTTCTATTATACAAAAAATCAGCAAAAAAGTTGATTGTCGAGGCGTTGCCATGGAAGTAAATACTTTAGAATAGTTTTAAATATAAAATGAGATAAGCCCGCGCGCTTAGCTCGATAGGGAGAGCGTAGGTTTACGGAACGTCGGGTTGTGACGAGGGCGTATGTTCTCCGTGACGATTTCAAATTTTGATGAAAGACATTGTGTCTAAAATCATTCGTCCTCCACCTCTGATTCATCTAGGCAAGTTGGCAGTTATTTGCGAAGAACAGGTTTGCACTGATCATAATCCAGGAACACTGGTTAGGTTAACTGAAATACTGTTGAAAAAAGGCGTTAAACCCATAACAAAAAAAGAAGAGATATTTAGGCAGAGCAACATTATGTTTTCTGTTTTCTTGCTATGTAGGTTGTGTTCAAGTGACAAAGTTCAAGATCAAAGAAACAGATCACGGGTGGATGTGTTTTTAGCTCATCTGATTTTTTGAAAAAAAATGATGAGTTATTGTCATCACTTGAGCGGTTGTCGGCGTCGGCGTCGGCGTCGGTGTCGGCGTCGGCGTCTGCGTCGGCGTTGCCTGGTTAAGTTTTATGTTTAGGTCAGCTTTTCTCCTAAACTATCAAAGCTATTGCTTTGAAACTTGGAATACTTGTTCACCATCATAAGCTGACCCTGTATAGCAAGAAACATAACTCCATCTTGATTTTTGCAAGATTTATGGCCCCTTTTGTACTTAGAAAATATCAGATTTCTTGGTTAAGTTTTATGTTTAGGTCAACTTTTCTCCTAAACTATCAAAGCTATTGCTTTGAAACTTGGAATACTTGTTCACCATCATAAGCAGACCCTGTACATCAAGAAACATAACTCCATCTTGCTTTTTGCAAGAATTATTGCCCCTTTTGGACTTAGAAAATCAGTTTTCTTGGTTAAGTTTTATGTTTAGGCCAGCTTTTCTCCTAAACTGTCAAAGCTATTGCTTTAAAACTTGCAACACTTGTTCACCATCATAAGTTGACCCTGTACAGCAAGAGACATAACTCCATCCTGCTTTTTGCAAGATTTATGGCCCTTTTTGGACTTAGAAAATATCAGATTTCTTGGTTAAGTTTTATGTTTAGGTCAACTTTTTCTCTTAAACTATCAAAGCTATTGCTTTGAAACTTGCAACACTTGTTCACCATCATAAGCTGACCCTGTACAGCAAGCAACATAACTCCATCCTGCTTTTTGCAATAATTATTGCCCCTTTTGGACTTAGAAAATCATTTTCTTGGTTGAGTATTATGTTTAAGTCAACTTTTCTCATAAACTATCAAAGCTATTGCTTTAAAACTTGCAACAGTTTTTCACCATCATAAGTGGACACTGAACATCAAGAAACATAACTCTGTCCTGCTTTTTGCAAGAATGATGGCCCTTTTTAGACTTAGAAAATCATGGGTAGGACAATATTTCTATTACACAAAAAAAAATCAGATGAGCGTCAGCACCCGCAAGGCGGTGCTCTTGTTTAAATATGGAATATTAAATGTATGTATTTTACTCTTTTTTATCTGGATTTTTAAGGCAAAACTGAATTATATTTGCTTCAGTTCTTACACATGTCTTTCTGTATTTCATACAATTAACAGTGTTACAATGGAAACGTACATCTACATTCTGATGTAGGTGCTATAAATGAATGACCGGTTCTGTAATATTGTTCATGGATTGCCTTCATTGATTTTGAGTCATTTGTCTAATAAAAGTGATGTTGCCATGAAAACGTGTTTTATGGCAAGTGAGTCATTCAAGTTTAACAAAATCATGTTTTTATCCCCCGACGAAAGTAGGAGGGATATAGTTTTGGCGTTGTCCGTCCGTCCGTCCGTCTTTCCGTCCGTCCGGAGCCATATCTAGGAAATAGTTGGGAATATTTATATAAAACTCCATATACATGTTCACCACTATGAGTTTTTGCGGCCCGCCAAGTGTCAGTCAGATTTTATATTGAAATTTAAACAGACTTTAGATCACCATAATGTGGTTGTGAACACACGATTTCGTTCAGATTTATTTTGTAAACTAAGAGTTATTGCCCTTTAATCGTAAAAATCCACATATTTGTACATAACAAACTTACCATTTGGTAGAATTTCATTAAATTTCTTTCTTTCTTTTCCGTGAACATTTATTGTAAACATGTGAAGTTGTGTACCCACACCTGGTCACCCCCTTACCTTGATCACACACCCTCCCCCTCCCACCCCCTCCCAAAAAAATTCCTTATTTAAGACTTTTTTTACAAACGTCATATACATGTTCACCACTATGAGGTTATGGGGCCCATCAAGTTTCAGTCAGATTGCCCAAGTAACACCAGGGTTATGGCCCTTAAAAGTTGCTAGTGTTAACTGTATAGGGTGTTATAAATATGGCAATTTCTGCATCATAACTTTTGATATATTGACCTAGAACTATGAAACTTAAACAGAATTTAGAACACTATAATGTAGTTGTGCACACACAATTTCGTACGGATTTCTTTTGTAACTTCAGAGTTATTGCCCTTTAATTATCTAAAAATTCAAATATTTGTACATAACAAACTTACTGTTTGGCAGAATTTCATTAAATTTCTTTCATTTCTTTTCCCTGAACATTTATTATTAACGTGTGAAGTTGTTCACCTACACCTGGTCACCCACTTGCCTTGGTCACACCCCCTCCCCGTCCCAACACCCCTTCCCCCCCATGCACACCCCTAAAACATTTTTAGCTTCACTATTCGGAGAATAGGGGGGCTATACTACCCGCCGGCGTCGGCGTGACCCTTCTTGGTTAAAGTCTTTCGGCAACCTTTGTTTTTCTGTCATATCTTTGTTACTATTGCTTATATCTTACTGTAACTTCACATAAACATTGTCCAGTATACAAGCAATGTATGAGTAGGGGCTGATCCCGTTATACCCAAGGTCAAGCTCACCAAGGTCTTATACTTAGGTTATTTTTAAGATTAAAGTTTTTCGGCAACCTTTGTTTTTCTGTCATAACTTTGTTACTTTTGCTTATATCTTACTGTAAGTTCTCATAAACATTATCCAGCATACAAACATAGTATATGCAGGGGCTAGGCCCATTATACCCAAGGTCAAGGTCACAAAGAAGTTATACTTGGAATTATTTTCATGTTAATTTTTTTCGAAAGCTTTATTAATAGACAAATCTTTGGTACTCTAAAAGATAATGACTTGAAAATAAAAATATTTGTTTATAAACATCAGCTGCATGTGTGGTTACATACTCCATAACTCTGATTGTATTTTTGATAGAATAATGCCCCTTTTGTACTTAAACTTTTTTTGCAATCTTTGATTTCTTGATGTAACTTTAATGCAATATAAGATAAAACTTAAATGTATTTATATCACCATCATCTGCATGTGTGATAACAATCCCCATAACTTTGATTTGTATTTTTGACCAAATTATGCCCCTTTTATACTTAAATTCTTTTAACAAATTTCGATTTCTGGACATATCTTTGGTACTATATAAGATAATGACTTGAAACTCAAAATATATCTTTATCATCATCATCTGCATTTGTTGTAACAATCCTAATGACTCTAATTTGTGTATTTGATGGAATTATGCCCCTTGGTGTATCTTCCTTTTATAGAAGAGGTCTCTTATTCAGACACATATCCATTTTACTGTCAAGTCCCCAAATGGTGGAGCGCGCTGTCTTACGGACAGCTCTTGTTTTTTCATGCCTTATTTTAGATTTTTTTTTCAAACCTTCCATGAATATTTATCAACATGCAAGTTGCACCACTCCCCCACCCCACCTCGCATTTCCATTAACTGCATTTAATTTTAAAAGTTAAGCTTATTACAGTAACATCCCATTTAAAATAAATTCTTTAGTTAGGATCAAAGTATCATACATTTATTATGTAAATTAATTTTGACTAATGAAATTATTATTAACATCCTGAACTTTTTGCCCGATATATTTTTTTTGCTATTCCTCACCACAAACCCTTTCGGCGGGGGAAGCCAATTCATTGAATTAGCTTGGTTTTCTTGCATTTTAAGTTGTGTTTTAGTGGCAAAGATCATGCACAACATACAGATCATGGACAAAGGTGTTGTTAGATCTGGAGCACAAACGGTATGCATATTTTCCTATTTTCATTGTCTGGAATTTCTGAAAGCAACACAAGAATTAATATTTGTTTCTGTTCTTAAGCATGCCCTTTTGTGCCCCCATGCGTAGTGGAGGCATATAGATTTGGTCTTGTCCTTCCGTGCGGGCCAACGTCCTGGGGTCTATGAGCTTCATTCCGTCCATGTTTTATATGAAATTAGAAGAAAAACCACCTAATTTATGTGGAAAATAGCCCCTAAAGATCAACGAAAGTTGGCACGTGCGGGCACGTTCGTTCGTCCGTCCGTCCGTCCGTACGAGGTTAACCAAATGGGACCGTTTCGTCTAGCATCAATACCCCTTACTAGAATGACTTGATACTAATGCAGATGAAACCTGTGACCATTCCTCATCTTCAGACATCACCTGACCTGAGTTTGACCTTGACCTTGAACTTGACCTCGTGTTAGACTTAGGTTGCTTTGTATCGACAAGGATGCCATCGGGGGCATCGAGCGTTTATTGAGCGCAGCTTCTTGTTCGTCTGGCTCCGCCCCCTATTTTTAGAGTTATGACCCCTGAAATAGTCAAAAATGCACATTTTCACCTTGTGACACTCCTAGCTCAAAAGTATTTGATATAGATTCATGAAACCTTGCACGAGTCTTAATCATGATATGAACTTGTGCACCTTCTATTTTTAATCCCCCGCCACAAGTGGTGGGGGTTATAGGAATGGTCTCCGTCCGTCCGTCCTTCCGCCTGTCCGTAACACTTTCGTGTCCGCTCCATATTTCCTAAACCCCTTGAAGGATTTTCATGAAACTTGGGTTAATGATCACCTCATCAAGACGATGTGCAGAACCCATGAGCCAGCCTTGTCGGCTCAAGGTCAAGGCTACAACTCAAGGTCAAAGGTTTGAGCCTTTCACTTTGTGTCCGCTCTATATCTCCTTAACCCTTGAAAGAATTTTATAAAACTTGGGTGAAATGATCACCTCATCAAGACGATGTGCAGAACCCATAAGTCAGCAATGCCGACTCAAGGTCAAGGTCACAACTTAGGATGAAACGTTTGAGCCTTCTATTTTGTATCCGCTCTATATATCCTAAACCCCTTGAAAGATTTTCATCAAACCTGGGTCAAATGGTTACTTCATCAAAGCAATATGCAGAACTTATGAGTCAGCCATGCCGGCTCAAGGTCAAGGTCACAACAGAAGGTCAAAGGTTTGAGCCTTCCATTTTGTGTCTACTCTGTATCTCCTAATTCCCTTGAAGGATTCATATGAAACTAGGGTCAAATGATCACTTCAAGGCAATGTACAGAACTCATGAGTCAGCCATGCCGGCTCAAGGTGAAGGTCACAACTCAAGGTCAAAGGTTTTAGCCTTCCATTTCGTGTCCGCTCTCTATCTCCTAAACCCCTTGAAGAACTTTTATAAAACTTTGGTCAAATGATCACCTCATTATAACTATGTGTAGAACTTATGAGTCAGCCATATCGGCTCAAGGTCAAGGTCACAACTTAGGGTGAAATGTTTGAGCCTTCCATCTTGTGTCCAGCCCGCCCGCTAAGCTCAATAGGTAAGAGCGTTGGTCTACGGATCTCGGGGTCGCGAGTTCGATTCTCGGGCGGGGCGTATGTTCTCCGTGACTATTTGATAAACGACATTGTGTCTGATATCATTAGTCCTCCACCTCTGATTCATGTGGGGAAGTTGGCAGTTACTTGCGGAGAACAGGTTTGTACTGGTACAGAATCCAGGAACACTGGTTAGGTTAACTGCCCGCCGTTACATGACTGAAATACTGTTGAAAAACGGCGTTAAACCCAAAACAAACAAACAAACAAATCCATTTTGTGTCCACTCTGCATCTCCTAAACCCCTTGAGGAGGATTTTCATCAAACTTGGGTCAAATGATAACCTCATAAAGAAATGAGTCAGCCATGTCAGCTCAAGGTCAAGGTCACTACTCAAGGTCAAAGGTGTGAGCTCTGTATCTCCTAAACCACTTGAAGGATTTTCATGAAACTTGGGTCAAATGATCACTTCATCAAGACGTTGCGCAGAATTCATGAGTCAGCCGTGTCAGTTCAAGGTCCAGGTCACAGCTAAAGGTCAAGGGTTTACCCTTTCACTATCCGTAGCAGTGGCGCGGGATTTAGCTGTCTTTCAGACTGCCTTGTTTATTTTGGTCTGCCCCCAACTTTTAGAGTTATGGCCCCTGAAATAGATAAAAATGCCCATTTTCACCTTGTGACGTGCCTAGCTCAAAAAGTATTTCATATAAATTGATTAAATCTTATATAAGTCTTTATCATGATATGAACTTGTGCACCTCTTATTTTTTGTCTGGCTTCGCCCCCTAGTTTTTTAGAGTTATGGCCACTGAAATAGTCAAAATGTACATTTTCACCTTGTGACGTACCTAGCTCAAAAAGTATTTTATATGAATTGATTAAACCTTGTATTAGTCTTTGTCATGATGTGAACCTGCGCACCTTCTTTTTTTTTTGTCTGGCTCCACCCCCTATTTTCAGAGTTATGGCCCTGAAATAGTCAAAAATGCACATTTTTACCTTTTGACGCACCTAGCTCAAAAAGTGTTTAATATAAATGGTTGAAAACTTGCATAAGTCTTTATCATGATATAAACTTGCACACCTATTTTTTTGCCGAGTCCACCCCCTATTTTTAAAGTTATGATCCCTGAAATAGTAAAAATATGCACATTTTCACCTAATTATGTGCCTAGCTCAAAAAGTATTTAATGTAAATTTATGAAACCTTGCTAGAGTCTTTATCATGATGTGACCTTTCACATTTGGCATTCTTCTTGAGAATCTTCGTGCTTATTACAGAGTTATGGCCCTTGAAATAGCCAAAATAGTTGACTTTTTGTTTGTGATGCTCATAGCTCAAAACTATATGGCCTAGAATAATGAATCCTTTTCATAAAATGTTTGTTTAGGCTAAACCCCATTAACACCGCAAACATTTGAATTATTGCCCCTTATTTGTGACAGATGTACCAATGGGGGCACACTCTGTGTCCTACAGACACATTCTTGTTGTATCTAAACACTCAAAAGGGTTACCATGGAAATGTACGCCTACATCTAAGTAGTGGTATCAATTGATGACACACGTACAGATGTGCAGTTATACAGCAGATGTTGGGGCATATAGGGTGTGTATATTTACTTTTCTGTTCTTTAGGCTACACTGTGATATGTTTGTTTCTGTTATACACGTACATTTCTGTATCTATACACTCAATAGGGCTACCATGGAAACGAACCTCTACATCTAGGCAGTGGTGCAAATGGAAAACAGACATTCAGATCTACAAAGTTGTACGGCAGATTCTGGAGTACAAAACGTGAGTATATTTACTTTTTCTTTCTTGTTGCCACACTATAGATATATTTATTTCTGTTCCTACACATGCATTTTTGCATTTATACACTCAACAGGGTTACCATGGAAACATACATCTAGGCAGTGGTATAGATGGATGACCGACATCTAGATCTGCAAAGTTATACAGCATATTTTGGAGAATACATGGTATGAAGTTTACTTTTAATTTCTTGTAACACTATAATACATTTGTTTCTGTCTTTACACATACCTTTCTGTATGTTATGCATTCAACAGGGTTACCACGGAAACGTATATATACCTAAAGGCAATGATATAAACGGAATGCAGACGTTCAGATACACAAAGTTTTACAGCAGATGAAGCATGTAAGGTGTGTATGTTTACTTTTTCTTCCTTTTGGCAACATTGTTATGTTTGTTTTTAGCTCGACTTTTCGAAGAAAATGTAGAGCTATTGCACTCGCCCCGGCGTCGGCGTCGGCGTCGCCGGTGGTTAAAGTTTTTGATAAAGTCAAATATCTCTGTTACTATCAAAGCTATTGACTTGAAACTTACAATACTTATTTACTATTAAAGTCTACACCAGGAGAAACAATCCCCATAACTCTGATTTGAATTTTGACAGAATTATGCCCCTTTTTAACTTCGAAATTTTGGTTATAGTTTTTGATAAAGTCAAGTATCTCTGTTACTATCAAAGCTTTTGACTTGAAACTTAAAATACTTCTTTACTATCAAAGTCTACACCAGGAGAAACAATCCCCTTAACTCTGATTTGATTTTGAGAGATTTATGCCCCTTTTTAACTTAGAAACTTTGGTTAAAGTTTTTGATAAAGTCAAATATCTCTGTTACTATCAAAGCTATTGACTTGAAACTTAAAATACTTCTTTTTTATTATTAAAGTCTACACCAGGAGAAACAATTCCTATACCTCTCGTTTGAATTTTGACAGAATTATGCCCCTTTTAAACATAGAATTTTTAGTTAAAGTTTTTGATAAAGTCAGATATCTCTGTTACTATCAAAGCTTTTGACTTGAAACTTAAAATGCTTATTTACAATCGAAGTCTACACCAGGAGAATTAATTCCCATAACTCTGATTTGAATTTTGACAGAATTATGCCCCTTTTAACTTAGATTTTTTTGTTAAATTTTTTCATAAAGTCAAATATCTCTGTTACTATTAAAGCTTTTGACTTGGAACTCAAAATTGTTATTTAATTTCAAAGTCTACACACGGAGACACAATTCTCATAACTATAATTTGAATTTTAACAGAGTTATGCCCCTTTTTAACTTGGATTTTTTTACTGCCAAAGCTCAAATTCAGAGTCAAGCACTGAGAAAAGTCGAGCATGCCGTCTTACGGACAGCTCTTGTTGTTTTTACACATTTCGTCTGTATCTTATACAAACAACAGGTTTAGCACGGAAACGCATGTCCACGTCAATGCAATGGTATAAATGGATAACCGACGTTCAGATGTACTAAGTTATACAGCACATTTTGGAACATAAAGGGTTTGTATATTTACTTTTCTTTTGATGCGTAATTTGTATAAAGGTAACACTAATATTATATATGTTTGTTTCTGTTCTTACACATGCATTTCTCTATCTATACACTAAACAGGGTTACCATGGAAACGTACCTTTTTATCTAGGCAATTGTATACACTGATGACCGGCGTTCAAGGCCCTGGCAAAGAGAGAAATCCAGCTGTCGATCAAGCGCTACAGGTTTAGCTTTAAATAATCTAAGCCTTGCTAAGACCTGAAAATAAATGTCAGGCAAAACTGAAACAAAAGCAAAATAACTGGATGCACTTATAGATCACCTGATCTATCTTGTATATTTTTGCTTCGTAATACTGTTTGTTTAGTGTATGCTGTTTTGTCAGGGATCTGTTTGCAGTGGCTACTTGGTTGTTTTTGTGGTGGTGTTTGTTGTGGTGTTTTTGTGTATATGGAGGTGTCTGTGGTGGTTTCAATGTGGTCTTCTCGGTTTTATTCTTGATGGTTGTATTGTTTTGTTGAAAACGGGCATTTGGTGCGTTTTGTTTGTTGTATCGGGCTGTCGACATGGTGTTTTTTCTTTCTGCCATTACCAATGTATTATTACTCGCTTTGTATACTGTAGAAAATTATTAGAATAAGTTCAATATTACATTTTGTTATAACTTTACTTGTCCAGCAAATTTTAGATACCCGGAAACACATATGAAGATATATGCGGACGAATAGGCATCATGTGCAGACGAAGGCTTGGACTGGGAAGCATGCGCCGTTGTTTTATTTCTGCTTTTTATTCCTTTTGTTTTGCATTGCTTTTCCACTAGACTATTGGGGCACGTGAAGAACGAAGACGCAGACGGATATTGAAGATGCATACCAGACAAAATTTGGGTTACTTTTTATCACGAACAGGTGCGTATGTTGCTTTTTATATTATTCTATTTTGTATGCATCCCTTCGCAGAATTTTCAAGTTGAATACAAGCTGGTGTAAAGATGTAGCATTGTCGATGACACAATCATCTAGTGGATGGTGAAGATAGCGCGGCTGACGTTGACTGTACAGATACGCGTTAAGATGTCATGCTGTAGATGTGACAATGGTTTTGTGGACGACGCAGCTTGGTTCTTCTTTTTGGACGCACTGAGGTATATAATTTGTCTGTACAATTAGTGTTTTTCTTTTGCTAGCTTTATATTAGTTGTGTAGTTTTCAGCCAAATTACACACATTCATTTTCATTTCAATATATTCTCTATAAATTGGATATTTTCTGGTTATTATGTAGGTCTACATTGTTTTAATTTACATAGTTTTAATTCATTTTTTATGCCCCCGGCATCTAATGATGCGGGAGGCATATAGTGATCGTCCTGTCCGTCCGTCCGTCCGTCTGTCCTTTCGTTCGTCCGTCCGTCCGTACGAGGTTAACCAAATGGGACAGTTTCGTCTAGCATCAATACCCCTTACTAGAATGACTTGATACTAATGCAGATGTAACCTGTGACCATTCCTCGTCTTCAGACATCACCTGACCTCAGTTTGACCTTGACCTTGACCTCATTTTGGACTTAGGTTGCTTTATATGGGCCATCTCTTGGTTAACCAAATGGGACCGTTTCGTCTAGCATCAATACCGCTTACAAGAATGAATTGATACTAATACAGATGTAACCTGTGACCATTCCTCATCTTCAAACATCACCTGACCTCAGTTTGACCTTGACCTTGACCTCGACCGCATTGTGTACTTAGGTTGCTTTATATGGGCCATCTCTTGGTTAATCGAATGTGACCGTTTCGTCTAGCATCAATACCGCTTACAAGAATGAACTGATACTAATACAGATGTAACATGTGACCATTCCTCATCTTCAAACATCATCTGACCACAGTTTGACCTTGACCTTGTTTTGGACTTAGGTTGCTTTGTATCGACAAGGATGCCACCGGGGGCATCAAGCGTTTATTGAACGCAGCTCCTTGTTTTTATTTTAAACCCGATTATTGTTAATTGTATGATGATTGTTTACCAGTATTCAGTCAGCAGAGTATAACTTTCAACATTTAGGAAGCAGAGGTCAATTTTCCACTTGGAGTAATTCAATAGCATGGCAATGTGGACACAGATCCTGGTTTTGGTAAAAGAAGTACTCGAAATATCCGACGAAAAGCAATTTCTTGGATTATACACGTAAGGACTTACTATATCTGTTACGCATTTTGGAAACAAGTCTGTTTAGGGAATGACAGAATTCAATGTGGTTACACTACATTAACTGGTAGATGTATAAATTCGAAGATTTTCACAACTTTATTTGACTCACTGAAGTGATGTGGTTTACATCAGGCAAAGGTTTGCGACAATATTAGCTTGAGACGGGGTTCGAATTTGTGATCACCGCTATGTGAATTTCAGACGCGGTTTTATAAATTGTAACATATTTATACGAACTTTAAATTTTATTCAGTCAAAAAGTGTCTTTTCATTTTTAAGAAAGTTGAAATAGTGCCCAGCTTTCCATACGTGGCTTTGATGTGATTAAGTATTGGTGAGAAACCCAAGAAAAAAAAACAATGTGGCTATTTACTTTATTGTATCAATAGGAAGAAAATGTTAGTTAATGGAACAATAGCAGCAGTAGAACTACCTTGCTGGTACCCAAACGAAGCCGGTCATCAGATGTGCATTGAAACCCTATCAAACCCTTGCGTTACCATGGTAATCAGCCGTTATCAACAAGGTAAGCTACTGAATTACTCAAGAATTATAATTTATGCGGTGCGAGTTGTAGTCACAGTGTGTATAAATGGGTGACAGATACACTTTTTAGCTCGACTTTTCGAAGAAAAAGTAGAGCTATTGTACTCGCCCCGGCGTCGGCGTCGGCGTCGCCGTTGGTTAAAGTTTTTGATAAAGTCAAATATCTCTGTTACTATCAAAGCTATTGACTTGAAACTTAAAATAGTTATTTACTATCAAAGTCTACACCAGGAGAAACAATCCCCATAACTCTGATTTGAATTTTTGCAGAATTATGCCCCTTTTTAACATAGAATTTTTTGTTAAAATTTTTGATAAAGTCAAATATCTCTGTTACTATTAAAACTTTGAAACTCATAATAGTTATTTACTATCAAAGTCTACACCAGGAGACACAATTCCCATAACTCTGTTTGAATTTTGACAGAGTTATGCCCCTGTTTAACTTAGAATTTTTTGTTAAAGTTTTTGATAAAGTCAAATATCTCTGTTACTATCAAAGCTTTTGATTGAAACTTAAAATACTTATTTACCATCAAAGTCTACACTAGGAGAAACAATCCCCATAACTCTGATTCCAATTTTGACCGGATTATGTCCCTTTTTAACTTAGAATTTTTTGTTAAAATGTTTGATTAAGTCAAAATCTCTGTTACTGTTAAAGCTTTTGACTTGAAACTCAAAATAGTTATTTACTATCGAAGTCTACACCAGGAGACATAATTCCAGTAACTCTGATTTGACTTTTGACAGAGTTATGTTCCTTTTTAACTTTGAATTATTTTAATGGCAAAGCTCTAATTTAGAGTCAAGCACTGAGAAAAGTCGAGCGCGCTGTCTTACGAACAGCTCTTGTTGTTACTGACCTAACCATGCGGTTGTTGGAGAGCTAATATATAGTGGTTTAAAACCCAGGGTTAGAGAACTGAATTCCGTGGATTTATTTGAAACAACGTAAATGCGACAAGCACACCGAAAGCTACTGTTGGTATAAACAACTGGTTTTGTGACAAGAACTTTGATTTTTCCTGAGCATGTTGAGAGATTTATAAAGTAACGTAATATTGGTTTATTTTAATTTACAAACTAAATTTCGGTATTTGCAGTTAAGAATAATATCCACGTGATATAAGAAGATTCATAGCATGGCAATAGTGTTGCTTCTAGCAGACGACACATGCTCTTTATATTAGACGACTCAAGTAGCGAAAGACTTAAGACTAGAGTAACCTTTAATAAGATATATATTGAAACTTATTTGTCAACGTTATATACAGTGATATTGGATTGTTTAACGTACAATCAAAGGCGATTTAAATTTATAAGCCGTTTGTAGCGGAAATAACAAAAACAACTGAAGAGCGTGTTCTGTGTGTGCAACTTTTTGGCAATTTATGAACTGCTTCTTGAGGTTATTAGTGTCATATACTGTCATTTTATATAGTGCAATAAAAAGTTGTAAATGTAAGAAATTAATTTTCATCACTTTTCAACAGGCAAAGTAGTGCATGGATATAGTGGAATTCAAGCCTTGGTGGACCTTTCTTCTTTATTTGTCCAGTCTTGTTGATGGTAGACAGCTGTTCTACACCTCGTACACAACAGTGAAACCCCCTCGGACGAAGAATTCGTTCAGGTAAAGAGAAATATTAGATCATGTGTATGCTCTGTTAGAACTGCGCTGTCTGCAGCTGTTTAAAAATAGTTTCAAAAACATTGTATTGTGGCAAATAATTCTTCTCGCAAATACATATTGTATATGTTTGCCACATATATTCGTGAACTACATGTCCTTACACAAATGGCAAACGTGGTTATCATGGTTGAACATTTGACCTGTTGTCTGGAGTCGCCGATTCGAATCTTGATGAGAGAGAAAATTGACTTCGGTCTCATATGCTGATGAGATGCGAGTACTGGTTAGGATCAGTTTTATCTACGGCGTCAAAGACCCGCGAGACATACATAGTGTTTAAACTTTCCGTCCGTCATTCCGTATGTCTGTTCGTCCGTCAGTAAGTCTGTCAGTCATATTTCTTCTGTGCTCAACTCCTACAGTTTCTCTTCAATAAAAATGAAACTTTGTGTACATCACCAACGTGACGTGGACTTTTACATTTTGTCGGGAGTTTTATGTCCGATTCTTTGGAAGAAATTGCCATTTTCGGACTTTGAAACATTACAACTATATAAGAACATAGTATAGTCATTTTTAGCTCGACTATACGAAGTATAAGGAGAGCTATCCTACTCGCCCCGGCGTCGGCGTCGGCGTCTTTCCGCATCCCCACCTTTGTTAAAGTTTTGGTGCACTTTCTCTTTTTTCAACTTATCTCTGTAATTACTTGATGGATTTGATTCAAACTTGAAATACTTATTCCTCATCATCATCCACATCATCTGACATAAGGGCCATAACTCTGGCACCAATATTTCATGAATTATCCCCCCTTTTCACTTAGATTTTCAGGTTAAAGTTTTGATGCACTTTCACTCTATCTCTGTTATTACTAAATGGATTTGATTCAAACTTAAAATTGTTCAACATCATCACCCACATCATATGACACAAGGTGCATAATTCTGGCACCATTTTTTCATGAATTATTCCCTCTTTTTACTTAGAATTTCAGGTTAAAGTTTTGGTGCACTTTCACTCTACCTCTGTTATTACTGAATGGATTTGATTCAAACTTAAAATAGTTGTTTAGCATCATCACCCACATCATATGACACAAGATGCTTAACTCTGGCACAATTTTTCGTGAATTATTCCCCTTTTTACTTAGAATTTCAGGTTAAAGTTTTATGCACTTTCACTCTGTCTCTGTTATTACTGAATGGATCTGATTCAGACTTAAACAATTGTTCAGCATCATTACCCTTATCATATGACACAAGGTGCATAACTCTGGGACCAATTTTTCATGAATTATTTCCCCTTTATACTTAGAATTTTAGGTTAAAGTTTTGATGCACTTTCACTCTGTCTCTGTTATTACTGAATGGATTTGATTCAAACATAAAATAGTTGTTCAACATCATCACCCACACCATAAGACGCAGGGTGCATAACTCTGGCACCAATTTTTCATTAATTATTCCCCCTTTTTACTTAGAATTTTAGGTTGAAGTTTTGATGCACTTTCACTCTGTCTCTGATAATACTGAATGGATTTTATTCAAACTTAAAATAGTTGTTCAACATCATCACCCACACTATATGACACAAGCTGCATAACTCTGGCACCAATATTTAATGAATTATGCCCCTTTTTGCTTAGGATATACTTATCATTTTATCTTTACCTCTCTTATTACTTTAAGTTGATATTTTTGACTTAGACACAGGCTATTGTGCAATATCTTCATCCACAATTGGAGTCATTAAACACTCCAGTGACAGCTCTAGTTTCTTCAGATGTGCCCAGTTTCACTATCCAGCATCGAAATAGTCGAGCGCGCTGTCTTCTGTGACAGCTCTTGTTAGCTCGACTATTCGAAGAATAGTCTAGCTACTCTACTCACCCTGGCGTCGGCGTCACACCTTGGTTAAGTTTTTGCATGTAAGTAAATACAGCTATCATTTAAAGGCACATAGCTTTGAAACTTATTTTTTCTTTATCTAGGTCAATTACCAACCTCACTTGGTCAAGTTCCATAACTCTGACATGTATTTTGAGCAAATTATGCCCCCTTTTGGACTTTGGAAAATTCTGGTTAATGTTTTACATGCAAGTTACTTTCTCCAAAACTGATGCAGATATTGAATTGAAACTTCACATGTGTCTTCGGGGTTATAGAACTAGTTGATAGCAGCAAGTCCCATAACTCTGACCTTCATTTTGGCCAAATTATGCCCCATTTTGGACTTAGAAAATTCTGGTTAAAGTTTTGCATGCAAGTACATACAGCTATTACTAAAAGGCATATAGGTTTGAAACTTATTTTTTCTTTTTCTAGATCAATTACCAACCTCACTGGGTCAAGTCCCATAACTCTGATGTGTATTTTGAGCAAATTATGCACCCTTTTGGACTTGGCCAATTCTGGTTAAAGTTTTACATGCAAGTTACTATCTCCAAAACTAATACAGATATTGAATTGAAACTTCACGTGTCTTCGGTGTTATAAAACTAGTTGATAGCACCAAGTCCCATAACTCCGACCTTCATTTTGGCCAAATTATGCCCCCTTTTGGACTTAGAAAATCCTGGTTTAAATTTTGCATCCAAGTACATACAACTGTTACTAAAAGGCATAAAGATTTGAAACTTTTTTTTCTCCTTTTCTAGGTCAACTACCAATCTCACTGGGTCAAGTCCAATAACTCTGACATGTATTTTTTGCAAATTATGCCCCCTTTTGGACTTAGACAATTCTGTTGAAAGTTTTACATGCAAGTTACTATCTCCAAAACTAATACAAATATTGAATTGAAACTGCACATGTACCTTCGGGGTTATAGAACTAGATGATAGCAGCAAGTCCCATAACTCTGACCTTCATTTTGGCCAAATTATGCCCCATTTTGGACTTAGAAAATTCTGGTCAAAGTTTTGCATGCAAGTACATACAGCTATTACTAAAAGGCATATAGGTTTGAAACTTATTTTTTCTTTTTCTAGATCAATTACCAACCTCACTGGGTCAAGTCCCATAACTCTGATGTGTATTTGAGCAAATTATGCACCCTTTTGGACTTGGCCAATTCTGGTTAAAGTTTTACATGCATGTTACTATCTCCAAAACTAATACAGATATTGAATTGAAACTTCACGTGTCTTCGGTGTTATAAAACTAGTTGATAGCACCAAGTCCCATAACTCCGACCTTCATTTTGGCCAAATTATGCCCCCTTTTGGACTTAGAAAATCCTGGTTTAAATTTTGCATCCAAGTACATACAACTGTTACTAAAAGGCATAAAGATTTGAAACTTTTTTTTTTCCTTTTCTAGGTCAACTACCAATCTCACTGGGTCAAGTCCAATAACTCTGACATGTATTTTTGGCAAATTATGCCCCCTTTTGGACTTAGACAATTCTGTTGAAAGTTTTACATGCAAGTTACTATCTCCAAAACTAATACAGATATTGAATTGAAACTGCACATGTACCTTCGGGGTTATAAAACTTGTTGATAGCACCAAGTCCAATAACTCTGATATGCATTTTGGTCAAATTATGTCCCCTTTTGAACTTTAATCTCTTTTGATATTCAACATTTTGGGTAATATTTTCCTGTTTCTGGGACAAAATTTCGAATAGTCGAGCTTGGCTGTCTATTACGAACAGCTCTTGTTTTTTTTCCCTGGAGTTGGGCTCTTTTTACGGACTTTGAAAATATCATAACTACAGCATAATATTCTGTATTCAACTCCTCAAATCCAAGTGGAATTTTTAGTAAACATCGTCAACTTCAAGAACACAAGCGCATTTTTTTTCTGGAGTTGCCTAACTCGAATGTTTCTGGAGATTTGTCCCTTCTTTAATTTAGTATTGTTCCATCGAACATTTTAGACGGCATGTGTTATAGCGATGATGTTGACATCGTTCCACAAATACAGACAACAATGATTTAACCTTTTAACATTTACAGAAAACATTGTTCATTTTGTTTGCATGATTTTAAAGGCGCTTGAGAAATCCTGCATTTGTAATACATAGTTTTCCACTCTCTAGAGATAACTAGCATGATTATGCTCGAGGCATGCTTGTTTTCCAAATTTTGCTAATGATTTTAAACGGTAATATATCTTTATGCTCATTTAGATATCCAGAAACAGTCATTTTCAACAATCAATTTCAAATTGAAATTATACATGTAGATGTTTTAGTGTCCAAAATGGCTGAAATTTACAAGGGAAAACATCCCATTAAAATCGTTTTTTTTTTACGATAAATTCAAAACAAATCAAGATATTTTGAAACTTTAAAATGTTAAATTATCGCCTCAACTACATACAGTCGTATAACATGCATATAAATAATTATATTAAAAAGTAAAATAGGAAAGCGTTGTTACAGAAAGGCTAAAACAATAAAGATAAAACGAACAAAATTAGACATCAAGACTAATAAAACTAGGAGGCCTTTCCAAAAGAAAGCATTTCAGTTTGTATAAACAAGTTATATAACCATAAATTCCTCGATAATTGTCCAAGTCATTATGTCTAAATATTGACCACAAACCTACAGCAAACCTTGAGGAGAAAGAATTCAATGACCTCAAGCTACTCTGCATATTTTCATTGATTTTGATAACATTACTGGCTCTTGTAGCACCAGGACAATAAAGTATGATTTATTTCAGATCTAAAAGGCAAGAAGACAGTTTTTGCCATTATTGAAAGACATAGGAAAAAAAAGCAATGTCAGAAAACAAATATCACCATACCGTCTTGTCTTGAATGTTTCCAACAGCTGACAGTCCGATGTAAGCCAGGTAATACCTTTCAGAATTATTGGTTGATATTTGACTCTGTCTGTAAGCAGTTATGCCTTCAATATGTAGTGGAGAGACATACTGTTTAGTGCTGTCCGTCCGTCCGTCCGTGTGTATGTCCGTCGGTCTGTCACAAAGTTTATCCACGCAACTCTTTCGGCACCACTGAATGGATTTACACCAAATTTCGCAAGAGCGATCATTGCGTGGCCTTATTGTGCAATATCATCGGCAGTTTTTGGTTCGATGATTTCTTGTGGAATCATGACCCTTGATTCGCCAACTGTTTTGATGTTTTAGCCACTTCTCTTTTTTGATTTGGCGGATTTCCACCAAACAGTGCAAGAGAATTAAGTACCAATTATGCATATTTTGGACATGTTCTGGTTTAGTGATTTTCAGAGGAGTTATGGCCCTTTCTTTGTCACATTTTATGAGATTTCCACCATATCTAAAATGAGTTATCAGTGCCAAGCCTATTTATACGTATCGTCGACATGTTCTGATTCAGTGATTTTCAGCAGAGTTATGATCCTTAAATTGTCATATTTTACAATGTTTACACTTCTTGCTGGATATAATTAGGCTGAATTTCACCAAACATTACGAGTGATTAGTGTGAAGCGTAGTTGTGCATATTATCGTCATGTTGTGGTTAAATGATTGTCAGTGGAGTCATGACCCTTGATTTGTTAAATCCTATGATCAGCGCTACTTTTTCTATACCACTGGTTGGAATTCCACCAAACTTCACATGATTTACTACTGCCAAGCTAAGTTGTGTTCATCGGTGGAATGTTATGGTCCGCCATTTCCCCTGGAATTATGGCCTTAAGTTGTGGCATTTTTGCAATTTCTGCGTGGCAAATGGTGGGAGACGTACGTTTTCGTGAAAAACAATGTTTAATTTATTATTAATTTTATGCCATTTAATCTGCAACAGTTTTTATTTTTGTTTAGGCCCAATTTTTTCTCGAACATTACTTGAAACTATGCACACTTGGTAACAGCATAAGATGTATAACTTTGTCAAGAACAATAACTCCCGCATACACTTTGTCAGAATTATGACGCTTTATGTACTTAGAAAATAGGAATTTCTTGGTCAGATTTTAGCTCGACTATTCGAAGAATAGTTAGCTATTCTACTCATCCTGGCGTCGGCGTCGGCGACACACATTGGTTAAAGTTTTGCATGCAAATACATACAGCTATCATTTAAAGGTACATAGCTTTGAAACTTAATTTTTTCTTTTTCTAGGTCAATTTCCATACTCAAGTTCTATAACTCTGACATGCATTTTGAGCAAATTATGCCCCATTTGGACTAAGAAAGTCCTGGTTAAAGTTAAGATTTACATGTAAGTTACTATCTCCAAAACTAATGCAGGTATTGAATTGAAACTTCACGTGTCTTCGGGGTTGTAAAACTAGCTGATTGCATTAAGGCCGATAACTCTGACCTTCATTTTGGCCAAGTTATGCCCCCTTTTGGACTTAGAAAATCCTAGTTAAAGTTTTGCGTGCAAATACATACAGCTATTACTTAAAGGCATATATATTTGAAACTTGTTTTTTATTCTTATAGATCAATTACCAACCTTACTTGGTCAAGTCCCATAACTCTGACATGTATTTCGGGCAAATTATGTCCTCTTATGAACATAAAACTTCTGGTTAAAGTTTTGTATGCAAGTTACCCGAGCTCCAAAACTAATGGAGATACTGAATTGAAACTCTATAGATATTTTTACATTTAGGGTAGCATTTCCTGATTCTGGGACAATAATTCGAATAGTCTAACATTGGCTGTCTTACGGACAGCTCTTGTTGTTTAGGTTTGCTTATCTTGTATACTATCAGAGCTTTATGCCCTTGTTTTTTTATCATAAGATTAGTACGTAGGTCAACAATCTTACATTTTTATGCCTTGTGTCAGAATCATGGCTATTTTTAACTTAAATGGGTTATCTGAATTCAAAAACTAGGTCACTAGGTCAAATCAAAGAGAAACATTGTGTATGTGATAGAGGCTGTGTTTTCAAATTGATCTTCACGAAATTTGGTCAGAATGATTGCCTTGATGAAATCTAGGTCGAGTTTAAATATGGGTTATATGGGGTAAAAACTAGGTCATTAGGTCAAATCAAAGAAAAACCTTGTGTATGCGATAGACGATGTATTTTTCAATTGATCTTCATGAAATTTGGTGGGAATCAGAGCTATTGCTTTAAAACTTGCAACACTTGTTCACCAATAAACGCTGACTCTATACAACAAGAAACATAACTCCATCCTGCCTTTTGCAAGACTTATAGTCCCTTTTTGGACTTAAAAATATCACATTTCTTTTTTTAAGTTTTATGTTTATGTCAATTTTTCTCCTAAACTGTCAAAGCTATTGCTTTGAAACTTGCAACTCATGTTTACCATCGAAAACTGACTCTGTACAGTATTAAGAAACATAACTCCATCCTGCTTTTTGTAAGAATTATGGCCCTTTTTTGACTTAGAAAATCAGATTTCTTGGTTTAATTTTGTGTTTAGGTCAGCTTTTCTCCTAAACTATCAGAGATATTGCTTTAGAACTTGCAACACTTGTTCACCATCAAAAACGGACTCTATACAGCATAAAACATAACTCCATCCTGCTTTTTGCAAGACTTATAGCCCCTTTTGGACGTAGAAAATATCAGATTTCTTGGTTAAGTTTTGCATTTAGGTCAACATTTCTCCATAACGGTCGAAGCTTTTGCTTTGAAACTTGGAACAGTTATTTGCCATTAAAAGCTGACTCTGCACAGCAAGTACCATAACTCTACATTGCTTTTTCCAAGAATTATGGCCCCTTTTGAACCTTTTTTGAAAATCATGGGTAGAACAATATTTCTATTTTACAGGGACAAAAAATCAGATTAGCGTCTGCATCCGCTAGGCGGTGCTCTTGTTAATCCTACGTTAGTATTAAAGTAGACCTGGAAACTCTTACTTGCGTTTTATTAGAATTATGACCGTTGTTGTACATCGAAAATTGAAAGTTTTTGGTTAAGGTTCACATTTTTATTTTTGTACAATTTTTTAGTCTCACTTTTCTTTTGTCAGAATTATAGTCCTTATTGTACTAAGAAGACTGGGATTTCTTGGTTAAAGGTTTTGTTAAAATCCACCTGTCTTGAATTCTGCAAAAGCTATAACTTGAAAATATATTCAGTCTTTAATTTGACATTACATCTTGAAGTATTTCGTATATTAATTATTTGTTTTCATTTTCAGATTCACAAGTAAGAAGTATCTGCAGAAGAAAGAACCAATTATGGTAGATCCACGACAGTCCTGTCACAAGCAAACATGGTATCACCACAGCCCTGACACAAGCTTTGTTGAGATTAGATATAAACTAACATGTATATAATTATACCTTCATGTACAAAGTACACGGGATTATATTGGAGTCACACATGTCAGCGAGTCCGTTCGTCCGTTCGCCTATCTGTGCATCATGTCCGCTGGGAAGATTGAAAAAAAATGGCTTCATTTATTAGCCTCAACAAGAATGTTTGTTGTGCACAACCCAAGTTACTAGGCCCAAGGTCAGTATTACTCTTGGTGGACAAAGATCAAATAACTTTAATTTAGTGTCCGCTCCATATTGTCTTAACTGCAACGAATATTTAGGTCAAGCATTCGTTATTGTACTGCCCTGCCTTCAGGGTCACTGTCACCGTTGCACTCAGGTTAAACTTTTATATGATTCTCAAAATCACTATATTTTCTTAACTACTGCCCATATTAGCATCAAACTTCACATTTGTTGATTGTGGTAAAACGCAGACAATTATTTGTTAGGGGTCAAGCATCCAAAAGGTCAAAGTTACTTGGGTCATATTTTGTAATTGTGCTGGTTAAATCTTAGATTGTTTCTTATATCTTCTCATTCACCCGCCCCTACCCCCTACTCTACCCCCAAAAGGAAAAGAGTCTTATTCATCACTCACGCTTACTTATATCCTATAGCAATAAATATTGGTCAGCATTTCCGAATAGTCACGCGGGCTTTCCTTACAACAGTTCTTGATATAAAATTAGGATTAGTAAATAGATGTAAGCACTCACAACCTAGTTCATTCGGTCAAAGGTCAAGTTCTGACTTAAAAGACCGCACCATATTGTCTAATCTAATAAAGTAAGCACTAACTGTCAATTCCATCTAGCCACTAGGTTAAAGGTCAGTGTGACACATATGAGGTCAAAGGTCAAATAGCTTTGTGTCTGCTACATATCTTGTAACCCCATTTTCCATACACTCATAAAACTAGCAATAAATATCAAGAAGACCTGTATAGAACCCAGGTTATTAAATCCAAGGTCAAGGTTACGCTTGAATGTCAAAATGTTGACAACATTGACTTACCCTGCATCAAAGAAGCGTCTGGGGGTAACAATCGCTCTAGTTTATCATTTTTAGCGGACTAAATTTGTAATTGTTTCAACCATTTGACAAATATTTCCTAAACTTTAGGATAAATATTTAAAACAAAAATCAGTAAATTGTTTGTTTTTTTTAACACTGATACATTCAAACTATTTTTAGACACAGCGAATATTTTAGCTTGATTTGTTGGCAGTCATGATTTTATGCAAGGTATTTTTCTAAATGATATTTTTATTACAAATACAAAATGTAGCACATTTGACATTAATGTAAAAAAGCAGGGACAGTGAATTTTGTAAGAAAAAAATGTAGTTGGTTAAATATTTCAAAAAGTGTCTCAAATTTTTGCTCTTTTGAACAGTTGCGTTTTAACTGGTCAGGGATTGTTTCAAAAATAAATATGCGTAGTTTAGTTGATGTATAAAAAGCTACTTTTTGCAACTTGTACATTTTGGAGTGGGGGCTAAATTACAAACCCTCATATATTTTAAAACATATAGAGGACATTCCTTTGTTTCAGTGTAAGCTCGAAACAGAAACATACTAATGTTCACACGTGAAAATTTCTAAAAAATAATCACACGGATTTTATTCTATTGCATTTTATTATTATTTTTATTTTATATTTTCTGCCAACCTAACGCCATACGCTATGTGTAACGTTACTCTACATTTTATGGCAATACTTATGTTGGAAAAAAGTGACATAGTGACATTTCAATCTACATGTAGTTATGTTTTAGTTAAAATAATATCTGATTCTACGTTATTCATATTCTTACGTTAAATTGTGGTTACATACAAGTGAAAATTGTATTTGGATTTCTCACCTTTTAAGAGCGGCTGTATCAGGGTATAATGCATCGTCGTTTTCTTGAAATCTCAAAATATGGTATATAATTCCATATGCTAGTAACTGCAGTATGTACCGATAAGACCTTAATTCTTTTATTCAAATCCGCATTCTAGTCCTTTGTCTGGGTCATTTTAATGTTGCTTTTAAAAGTCATTTTGGCCTCATTTTTGTACACTGAATTTTACACACTGTTTGGCATAACTTTTAACCAACACCTAACTCTGAGCACTAACCTTAACCATTCGGGGCTGAAGTGACTGTTAAAGCAACTTTGTCTTTTATGGGAACAAGACTAGCATATCTTTATAAATGATGTGTAAAAATTGTTGGTAAACTTTCAGGTTTTTAGTCTACGCTTTTAATGAAGTACTGTAATATAACGTTAGATTATAACATGATAAATTCATTGTTTTAAATAGAGAGAAATATGATGTTCACTAGAACGGAACTACACTTGAACGCGAAAGGATATGAATTGTAAGGACGTGAAATGTGCTTAAAAGCAACAAAGCTGTATAGTAATGCTTTTTAAAAAAAAACAAAAAAAAACCCGAAAATACACGAGAAAATCATTGAAATATAAAAGATTCTTATACATCTCTTAGACCGATTGAACTCATTTTCCAACATAAGCATTGAGACATCATAAAATATAGCGTTACGTTACCCATGACTGAATAAGTAAAGATAATATGAAAAATAATTAAACTCAACAAGACATAAAGCAATACAACATTTATGTGTACAATTTGGTTAAAATTGTTAGAAGTTAAGAATTAGATATGAACGTTTCATAATGAATTATTTTCACTTGGGAACACCAGATTTATGTTCACTCGGTGCTGAAATAAACGAATGTCTTCTATACCTTTTACAATAGCAAATTGGTAAAACTTAAGGTGACAGAAATAAGTAAAACGATCCCTTACCATTTTTAAATGACAAAATTTCATTTTTGGTGCAAATATTGTCTGTTATACTGATTTATTAATGATATACATTTTGTACTTTGTATTATAGTAACGTAGATACTTTAAAATATAATTCCAAGCTTACCATATTTTCTAAATGAGTTGAATTTAATGAATTTCTGTACATATCGTTTAAAATTGTAAAATAATAGTATTTTTAGAAGTATTTTTATTGTTTTAACACTGTAGTTATACTTTTTTAAAATGTTATTTGTGATTATGTTTTACATTTTATTTCTGCTTGAAAAATGAATAAAATGCCATACAGTTGTGTTGATTATTTTATTTTAAGAAATAAAAGGTCATTCAATTGCATTGGTTATTGCTGTTTCGGAAATCAAAAATGACTTTCCTTTAATATCTCTAAGTACTTACCGTCACACCGTACGCAAAATGCAGGTGTGTTCAATTGGTCATGCTTTATCCAGAGATTATCCTTATTGATATGCATTTTGTCAACCACCAATGATATTTCACCTTGACGCCATTTGCAAAATAAACTTGAGGTTATTCCAACACGTACTTTGTCCTTCAGTTTATCTCCCCTGAACACCATCTGCAAAATAAGTGGTCACTTGTCGACATTTTCCCCATCCAAAGGTATTGCCCCTTCCCCCCTTTGGCGCCATTTGAAATACGGAGGGGAGGTCACTCTTACACACCTTTTATCACATCCAGTTATAGCCACTTCCTCTGACGCAATTTGCAATATGAAGGGGAGGTCACTCTTACCCACTTCTTTCTCAATCAAGTTATTGCCCCTTTCCCCTTTGACGCCTTTTGAAATACAGAGGGGAGGTCACTTTTACAGACTTTTCCCACATTGTTACTGCACCTTCCGTTTTGACGTCATTTGAAAAACGAAGGTAAGGTCACTCTTGCACACCTTTTCATACATCCAGTTGTTGCCCCTTCCCCCTTTGACGCCACTTGCAATACGAAGAGGTCACTCTTACACACCTTTTCCCTATCCAGTTATTGCCCCTCCCTATGACGCCATTTGCAATACGAAGGGGAGGTCACTCAAACGCACCTTTTCCCTATCCAGTTACTGCCCCTTCTCCCTTTGACGCCATTTGCAAAACGAAGAGGTCACTCAAACGCTACTTTTCCCTATCCAGTTATTGCCCCTTCTCCCTTTGACGCCATTTGCAATACGAAGGGGAGGTCACTCAAACGCACCTTTTCCCTATCCAGTTATTGCCCCTTCTCCCTTTGACGCCATTTGCAATACGAAGGGGAGGTCACTCTAACAAACATTTTCCCTATCCAGTTATTGCCCCTTCTCCCTTTGACGCCATTTGCAATACGAAAGTGTGGGTGATGGGGGGGGGGCGGTCACCCTAACAAACCTTTTCCCTATCCAGTTATTGCCCCTTCTCCCTTTGACGCCATTTGCAATACGAAGGGGAGGTCACTCAAACGCACCTTTTCCCTATCCAGTTATTGCCCCTTCTCCCTTTGACGCCATTTGCAATACGAAGGGGAGGTCACTCTAACAAATGTTTTTCCTATCCGGTTATTGCTCCTCCCTTTGACGCCATTTGCATTTACACTCCTTTTCCTACCTCCCGTCAATTGCAAATGGCGTCGAGGCGGCAAGGGGAGGTAACCCTGGACGGACAAAAAAGGTCGGTTAGAGTGACCTCCCCTGAAAATTGCAAATGGCGTCGAGGCGGCAAGGGGAGGTAACCCTGGAGGGACAAAAAAACAAGGTCGGTTAGAGTGACCGCCCCTGAAAATTGCAAATGGCGTCGAGGCGGCAAGGGGAGGTAACCCTGGAGGGACAAAAAAAGGTCGGTTAGAGTGACCGCCCCTGAAAATTGCAAATGGCGTCGAGGCGGCAAGGGGAGGTAACCCTGGAGGGACAAAAAAAGGTCGGTTAGAGTGACCGCCCCTGAAAATTGCAAATGGCGTCGAGGCGGCAAGGGGAGGTATCCCTAGAGGGACAAAAAAAAGGTCGGTTAGAGTGAACTCCCCTGAAAATTGCAAGTGGCGTCGAGGCGGCAAGGGGAGGTAACCGTGGAAGGACAAAAAAAAACAAGGTCAGTTAGAGTGACCTCCCCTTAAAATTGCAAATGGCGTCGAGGCTGCAAGGGGAGGTAACCCTGGAGGGACAAAAAAAGAACAAGGTCGGTTAGAGTGACCGCCCCTGAAAATTGCAAATGGCGTCGAGGCGGCAAGGGGAGGTAACCCTGGAAGGACAAAAAACAAGGTCGGTTAGTGTGACCTCCCCTGAAAATTGCAAGTGGCGTCGAGGCGGCAAGGGGAGGTAACCCTGGATGGACAAAAAAAAAGTCGGTTAGAGTGAACTCCCCTGAAAATTGCAAGTGGCGTCGAGGCGGCAAGGGGAGGTAACCTTGGAAGGACAAAAAGAACAAGGTCGGTTAGAGTGACCTCCCCTTAAAATTGCAAGTGGCGTCAAGGCTGCCAGGGGAGGTAACCTTGGAAGGACAAAAAGAACAAGGTCGGTTAGAGTGACCTCCCCTTAAAATTGCAAATGGCGTCGAGGCGGCAAGGGGAGGTAACCTTGGAAGGACAAAAAGAACAAGGTCGGTTAGAGTGACCTCCCCTGAAAATTGCAAATGGCGTCGAGGCGGCAAGGGGAGGTAACCCTGGATGGACAAAAAAGGTCGGTTAGAGTGACCTCCCCTGAAAATTGCAAATGGCGTCAAGGCGGCAAAGGGAGGTAACCCTGGATGGACAAAAAAAAGGTCGGTTAGAGTGAACTTCCCTGAAAATTGCAAATGGCGTCGAGGCGGCAAGGGGAGGTAACCTTGGAAGGACAAAAAAAGAACAAGGTCGGTTAGAGTGACCTCCCCTGAAAATTGCAAATGGCGTCGAGGCGGCAAGGGGATGTAACCTTGGAAGGACAAAAAGAACAAGGTCGGTAAAATTGCCATTTCCCTGAAAATTGCAAATGGCGTCGAGGCGGAAAGGGGATGTAACCTTGGAAGGAGAAAAGTTCGGTCGGTTGGAGTGGCCTCCCCTGGAAATTGCAAGTGGCGTCGAGGCGGCAAGGGGAGGTAACCTTGGAAGGAGAAAAGGTCGGTTAAAGTGGCCTCCCCTGGAAATTGCAAATGGCGTCGATTGGTTGTAAAAAGGGTCTGTAACCTTTGAGGGAATAAAAAGGACTGTGACCTCCGTGCACTGTGCAAATGGCGTTAAGATGGCAAGAGGTGGTAACCAAACGGCGTCAAGATGGAAAGTGGGGGTAACTTTGGACAGGAATAAGGTCGGTTAGGGTGACCTCCCATTTTGGAAATGGCGTCTAGGAGAAGAGGTGAGTTTTGGATGGAAAAAGAAATCGAGTTGGTAAAGGTGACCTGCCCTGCATTTTCAAATGACGTCAAGGGTTTTGGATGGAGAAAGAAACAAGTTGATTTGGCTGACCTCCCCTTCCTTCTGCAAATGGCGTCAAGGGGAGAGGAGGTAACTTTGAAAGGAAAAAAATCGTGTCGGTTAGGCTGACCTTCACTGCATAGTGAAAATGGCACCAAGGAGGGGAAGGGAGGTAACTTGGGTGGAAATATATAGATTATATGATTTTTTATCTTCAAATAAAAATAATCAACAAAACTGTAATGCCTTTTATTCAATGTTCAAGCAGCAATAAATAACAAAAATAGTCTTATATAACCTTGGTCCTTTTAGGATGCAAATAAAATGTTAATGTTCTGGATATATGAAAAATCTCTAGTCCTGTCAATCCTAAAAGTGACCTGGCATTGAATTGTATCGTAAATGTTAAATGACATTCTGTTAAGGTATATGTTGTTATTGAAGAATCTGAATGATGCCCAGCTGGCATCATTAAACGTTTTGAGAAATTTAAGATGGCGTCCAACATGGCCGCCAAAATCAGATAAAATATATCAGTGGTGCAAGAAATAAGTTACAAATTGCTGTTTGCAGATTGATTGTACTTTAAATGTTTCAAACATATCTATATATTCATTTATTTATTAATTTAGTTAATCTAAGATGGCATTTAGGACGACTGGAATTCAAAATGGAGGCTAAAATGGCCGCCACAATTGCCTTTTTGGCGTATTGTATTAACAAATCAAGTATGGTTATCAAATTTGTTGATATTAGTGTTGCATTATGTAAGAACTATTTAAATAAAATAACAATTTTAATCATTTAGCAGATCATAAATGGCTTCCAAAATGGCCGTCAAACTTTAAAGAAGTTTGAAACAATGCTGAATATTGGTATTATTTCATTGGTCTATTAGTATATAAGAAGAAAATCATCTATGTATATATAATTTTAAAAATTAATCATCAAGAACGTTTTAAAGACATGTTTTTATTTATACTAGCTTATTTTACAAAGAATATGTTTTACAATATGGCTGCTATTATTAAGGAACATTAAATGCAAACTCAAAAAAACGTGTTTGTAAAAGTTATGCATAAAGGTATGTTAAAATGCGAATTGCAATAAAATTGCCAGAATAATTATATGACGTTCTTTTCACCTAACTTTGTTTGTTTGTTTGTTTGTTTGTGTTGGGTTTAACGCCGTTTTTCAACAGTATTTCAGTCATGTAACGGCGGGCAGTTAACCTAGCCAGTGTTCCTGGATTCTGTACCAGTACAAACCTGTTCTCCGTAAGTAACTGCCAACTTCCCCACATGAATTATCAGAGGTGGAGGACTAATGATTGCAGGCACAATGTCGTTTATCAAATAGTCACGGAGAACATACGGCCCGCCCGAGGATCGAACTCACGACCCCGCGATCCGTAGACCGACGCTCTACCTACTGAGCTAAGCGGGCGGGTTTTCACCTAACTACCTAACGTACTTTCTTTGCTCATTGTTGCATTGATCGGCTTGGCAAGATAATTAAAATGCCCATAAACATTGTCAGCAAGTTTGATTAAGATCGGATGAAAACTGTTTAACTAAGAGGGCGGACAAGGCTAAATTTGCAGATTTTCAAGTAATTCAAGGGCCATAACAAGAGTGCATGGGGAATTTTGCTGGTTGTCGAACTTGGCCAAGATATTATGCCCATAAACATTGTCACAAAGTTTGGTGAAGATCAGATGAAAACTGATGACTTAGAGGGCGGACAAGGCTAACATTGCAGATTTCGAGTAATTCAAGTCTCATAACTCAAGAGTGCCTAGGGCGATTTTGCTGGTTATCAAATTTGGCCGAGATATTATGCCTATAAACATTGTTACCAAGTTTGGAGAAGATCAGATGAAAACTGTTTGACTTAGAGAGCGGACATAATTTTGGACGCCGACCGCCCGCCATGGGTGTTCGCATAATACGCCCCGCACTTTCAGAGACGGGCGTTTAAAAAGGTCATTCACAGCTAATGTTTGATCTCTTGTAAAGTTAAATGAATTTATCTCATTCAATCGCGCAGTTTAATGACGTCACAATACCTATGTTTATAAGTTTACAGATACATAACGCATCATGTCAGGTCATATTTACAATTACATTTGTTTATTCCAGTAACCCATTAAAATTTAGGACTAAAAGCACATATTTTTCTTAACATTAATCAACGCATCTTTTTACCCCTCATCATATACCAGTCTTAAATTTCAAACTTTGCACTTATAAAAGACAAACTTGCTTTAAAAAGTCATTTCAGTCTCAAGCGTTAATGTCAGTGCTCGAGTTAGGTGTCAGTTAAGAGTTATAAATGCCAATCAGTGTAAAATGCAGTGTACAAGAAATGGGGCTAAAATGACTTTAAAAGGCTGGATTTAGACATCTCCGACAAAGGACAGTAGAATGTAAGTTTAATCAAATGAAATTTGATTTTTATCTGTACAGTTTTAGTTAGTAGAGTATGGAATTATATTTAATACTTTCAGAGGATTATCAAAATATAACAATACATTATATCCTGATAATCTTATTGTTTCAACAACGAGAAATCAAAATGTGGCGTGAAAATGAAACTACACCCTAATACTCAAAAATATGAATTACATAAAGGGGCCTCCGTGGCCGAGTGGTTAATGTCGCTGACTTCAAATCACCTGCCCCTCATCGATGTGCGTTCGAGCCTCACTCGGGGCCTTGAATTCTTCATGTGAGGAAGCAATCCAGCTGGCTTACGGAAGGTCGGTGGTTCTACCCAGGTGCCCGCTCGTGATGAAATAATGCACGGAAGGGCACCTGGGGTCTTCCTTCACCATTAAAGCTGGAAAGTCGCCATATGACCTATAATATGTCGGTGCGACGTTAAATCCAAAAAGAATTACATAAACTGAAAATATGCTTCAATAAATACACCGCTTTAATTATGGGAGACCCTTAGCATTAGAAAATACATCTAATTTATTAAAATGTTACAGAAATATCTAACTTTTTTCAACATATTCATTTTGACGCCATGACATTAAGCGTGACGTTGCTCATAACATGCGAAGTTGCGTGGCGACGTTACGTTGGAAAAGTATGTAACATTTTGGAAAAAAAGTATAAGAATGCGTGGAATTTAATTTATATGTATATCGAATTATTTTCAGGCGATTTTATCTGCATACAGAACGATCTTGTATTTCGATCTTGCACTGGAACTAATGTCCTCTTTGTCTTATGTTGAGCTATAGGAAATGGACATTACTTGTATGTCATATTTGAATTTATTTAAACCGAGTAATGAGATTCAGCTATTATTTATCTTGCAAAAATAACCGATCTAGAAATATTTGCTTTGTCTAAACAAAAGTATGTATCGGTGTTCTGAAAAAAATCCTCATTTTTACTCCAGTTATTTATCCTAGAATTGAGCAAAATACATCTATATTATTAAACATTCTCAATTATATATTTGTGAGTTATTCATCATGCTTGTGCCAGCGTTGCCATGTTTGTGTGCTTATGCCAGTGCTGTTGCAGTGCCATATCTGTGCTGGTTCCAGGCAGTCGTGGATTTACAATACTTAATTCTTCCTTCTGCAGATAGTTCTCACTTGTGTGTTTAATCATCCTGAAAATGGAGACAAATGTTCTATGTAACAAAATATTTCAAGACAAAGATCAAGTCAAATCAAACTACATATTCCGTTCCCCCCCCCCCCCCCCCCCCCCCTCCAATTTTCAGTAAAACAACAGGTAAAGCTGGGAATGGAAATATATTTGACAACAGGAAGCACATTAAAAACAGAAATTATATCAAAGGCTGTCTGTGGACAGCTCGCTCGACTATTCGAAGAATTGATAGAAGTATAGGATTTGGATAAGTCTTGCACTATATGGCAATGTGCGACCATAATGGTAAGTAAGTGCTCAAAGTTTTAAAGCCATATATCAAACAGTTTAGACAAAATATGGAATTGTATGCAAAACTTAACTAATTTCTATGTCAAAAAGGGCCATAACTGAGCTAAAGTCCTTGTCCTAGTTATGTAGTCTTGCCTACATATGTAGACTATGATGGTAAAAATGTGGTCGAAGTTTCAAAGCCATATGGCAAACAAGTTAGGCAAACTATGGACCGGTTTGAAAAACTTAATTGATTTCCAAGTGCAAAAAGGGCCAAAATTCAGACAAAATATAAGACATAGCTATGTACTCTTGCCTTCTAGTGGATGATGATAAGCAAGTGTGCATAGTTTCAAAGCCGCATGTCAAATAGTGTTGACAAAAAACGTACTTGTACGAAAGCTGAACCAATTTCCGAGTCCAAAAAGGGCCATAATTCAGCCAAAATAATTGACAGAGTTAGGTACTCTTGCCTACAGATGGAAATCATGTTGATTAGCAATGGTTCAAAGTTTCAAAGCCACGTGTTTAATAGTTTTGACAAAACATGAACCTTTTCAAAAATTGTACAAATTTCCAAGTCCAAAAAGGGCCATAATTCTGCCAAAATAGTTGACAGAGTTATGCCAAAATCCTTGGTACAGTTATGTACTCTTGCCTAATACTGGACATGGTGAGTGTACACACTTGTTGAAAGTTTTAAAGCTTTATCTCAAAAGACTTTTTCAAAACGTAAACTGGTACAAAAATTACTGAAGGTGCGACGCCGACGCCAACGCCGTGGTGAGCAGAAAAGCTCTACTTATTCTTCGAATAGTCGAGCTAAAATATGAGCAAAACACTCTGACAACAGGTGGTGTGTTTCAATAGTCCTGTACATACATACGTAATAACAGCTGAAGCCTTTGTCACCCTTGTTACAATATGTAGATGGAATTAAATTTTAAAAATCTGCAATAATATACAATACGCTTGCTGGAAACAAGGAATAACAATATAATATGTAAAACGACATCTAAAGTGCATAGATATTTCAATTCAATTTCAATGTGATTCAAAGTGGATTAAACTTAATTAAAAAGAGCGCCCCTGCTCGTCCGTTTGTGCTTTTATCATTTGTGCATGCCCACTGAATGTTTTCTTTTGTAAACTAAAGTTTCATTTGAATTAATTAAATGGAAACTGGCTATGCAGTTGTGTACACAAGGTACATATTTAGATGTAACATGGCTAAGAGCAAAATGGGACATAACTCTATTAACGAACATAAAAATATGATATGCTCATGTCCACTTCATGTTGATAATGTATACCATGTTTCATTTGCGTGAATGGAAACTATATGAAGAGTTCAATACAGAGGAAAGTGTGACAGACGCACGGACGGACGGACGGAAAGGTCAAACACTGGCGCCTCGGTTGATATTTTTCATATATCTCGCGTTGAACATTTTTTCATATCACCCTCTCAGGAATGAAACATTTATAAACAAGAGCTATCATTAAAGGTGATGAATGTACCACCACCCCAACCCCGCATGCACTGACACATTACTTTGCAATTTGACACACACAAGGTTGCATAATTATGTGTACTGTATGTATATAGACTATATGTATACAGCATAGTAACAAAAAACAAAGTCCCATAACTATGCAGAATATTTATCTAAAAGCACGTAACATGCACCATGCACAACTAGGGGTGGTACTGATCACCTGTGTGAAGTTTCATTAAATTGTGTGCAAGGGTTCAGAAGATTAGGCGCGCACAAGATTGCATATGCAGACCGTATGTACATAGTATGTTAACAAGAAACAAAGTCCCATAACTCTGCAAGTTTTGTTGTTGAAAGAACCTAACATGCCCCATGCACAACTACTGTTGTTGCTGATCATCTGTGTGAAGTTTCATTAAATTGTGTCAAGGGGATCAGGAGAGATGGTGCGCACAAGACTGTCTATGTATAAGTATTCAAGAAAAGTGAATTAAAAAAATGAAATATTATCAAATTAAAAACCCGATGATTCTGAAAAAATGCAACTTCGGATAGATATATTGAAGTTCTTGACCTTCCTACTAATCTCATGACAATAAACAAGTATACAGAGAGTCAAAGCCATAGCTCTAATAGAATTTAAGAAAAATGGATCTAAACAAAAGGAAATTCAAATTTTCTATGTACATTTAGGGCTATAATTCATATAAAATGTATATCAGTCTTTGTATCTAATGATGATTAACAAGAATGTGAAGTTTCAAAGCTATTGTTCTCACAGCATTCAAATAAGGTCGACCTAAACAAAAAAAAATAATCATGGCAAGAAATTAAAATTTTCAAAGTACAAACAGGGCCAAAATTCCGACAAAATGCAGGTTAGAGCAATGTTCCTGGGTCTACTTACTCATCTAATGCTGATAAACAAGTGTGCAAAATGTTAAAGCAGTTTATCTTATAGCTTTTGGGAAAAAGTGGCCTAAACAAAAATTTTAACCAAGAAAATCAAGTTTTCTAAGTATGAAATGGGCCATAATTCTGACAAAATGCAAATCAGAGTTATGGTTCTTGTCCTACATAGTCAAATGATAATGACAAACAAGTGTGCAAATTTTCATAGCAGTAGCCCTTATAGCTTTTGAAAAGGTGGACCTTAACAAACCTTTAAACCAATGCTGACGCCGACACCAACGCCGACGATCAAGTGACGACAATACTTCGTAGATATTTTTCAAGAATCAGACTAGTTTAAAATATTTCTTTTCATGTTACGGTATGTGTTTGAGTTGGGTGTTTGAGGGATTCCAATTAATCGTATTAAAAATATATAATCATGTTTTAAATAAATATAAGAAATATCCGGAAAGTGGTGAGGTACAAAGGGATGCGTGTTTGCGTGCATGCGTGTCTTATAGTTAAATAGTCAGCAAAAAAGGGGCATAGTTCAGTACTTATTAGTGCTAGATCAATGCACCTCGTCATGTAAAGTAAGGTGTGGAACAACTAATTCAAGTTTAGACCACATTTATTCAGTAACATGAGCTGTCGGATAACAGCAATGCTCGACTATTTAATAGTGGTGTCACTGAAGAAATAAATTGAATGAATGTCGAAAAGGGACATGCAAAGAAGAGTTATGGAACCTGTGCATTGCATGTCAGATCATTACATTAAATAAGATTGTGACCTAGTGGGTACTGATATACTAGCTTACATGCAAGAACCTAACCAAAAATTGCTAAGTCAAAAAAGGGGTATAATTTTTAACAAGAGCTGTCTGAGGACAGCAACACTCGGCTATGCAACGGCTCTGTCAAGTGAATGAATATTAAAGTCCAAAAAGGGCATATTTTTGTAAAATTGCAACACAGGGTTAAGGAACCTGTACAATCCAAATCAGATTATGACTATGGACAATTCAATCCATTCCCATTAATGGGCAATGAGATACCAGCTTACATACAAAACTTAAACGAAAAAAATGTTGAATTTGGTGATTCCACCCGCTTTGACAACTAAGAATTGGATTTTCTGAAAATTCAAATTTTTAGCTATCCAATGAAATAAAAAGTTTGCTTGGGCTCAAAAAAGTAAATAAAGGTGCCCTATCTCTTGGACTTTAAGGATGAAGTAAATCTATTGAACAAATAAAGTGAAAGTGCGTCATAACGTTAACAAAAATGGATGCCGATTCAGTATGATTCGAGTAGAGCTAAACGCTAACAGTTCAGAACGTATATGACACACAATTCATCATAGATTGTTTTTCAATGTCAAATTAAGATTTTGAAGATTATTACCTTGGCTACATCAGTATGCCAGCTGTTGGAAACAACAAACACAAAACTGCACGATGATATTTGTCTTCTACAATCTGTCTGACTTTCAATAAAGCCAAACAACGTCATACGTTTTAGGAGATTGTTATAAAACATTCAGGATACCATTTTAAGTCAGCATAAAAGTTACATTTCCGTGTAAGACAACTGTAAAGTTTCAAAAACATAATAGTTTAAAAAATGTCACGAGCCAGAAATTTTATACTTGGAAAAATACATTTTTTTGCCATAAAATGAATATTTTAAAACACCTCTAAAATAAAAAAGATCCTTCTACCAACCAAAGTTTTGATAAAATGATGTATAACTTTGAATAACATCTGAATCTTTTATAATAAATAAAAAAATCTGCGAACAGATTCTTTGGAAGCACAGAACACAACCAAGCAACATAATAACAAACTCGGTTTGATTGAGTCTGTTCATAAGGCGACACCCCTCACGCCCCCTAGCGGCATTATGCGAAATCGTGAAAGCCGCAATCCACGAAAAAGCAAATACATTTTTACGGATTTTTTTTTTATCAAACAGTAAAGACATGATGAAAACAATTTTACATTTTTGTAATTACAAATGCAGGATTTCACAAGTCCACACGAACCATCGTCAATGAAATAAACGCACAATAGATCTGTGCAAAGGTAGTCGTCTATACTCGTCAAAAGAAAGAATAATATAGAATGAGAACTGACAGCGCTCCCGACTATTCAAAGAATTGATGTAAGTATGGGTTCAAAATATTGTCATTTCTATGTAAAAAAGGGCCCATAACTAAACCAAAATGCGTGTCCTAGTTATGTAGTCTTGCATACACATGGAGATTATGATGGTAAACAAGTGGTCAAGGTTTCAAAACCATATGTCATACAGTTTAGATAAAATTTGGACTAGTACGAAAAACTCAACTGACTTCCAAGTCCAAAAATGACAAAAGAAGCTTGACGACAGACGGAAACTATGACCATGGCAAGTGTTCAATTTTCCAAAGCTAAATGTCAAACAGTTTATACAAAATATGAACTGGTACAAAAAAACTTAACCAAGAATTTTAATAATAAAATCTTTGATGGAGTTACGTACTCTCGTCTAAAACTGGACAAGGTGATGGTACTCAAGTGTTGAAAGTTTCAAAGTTATATATCAAAAGGTTTTGTCAAAATGTGGACTTGTACAAAAACTGACCCAATTTCCAAGTTCAACAAGATCTGTCCGTAAGACAGCGCGCTTGATTTTTCTCAGTGCTTGAATCAGAATTAGAGCTTTGCCAGTAAAAAATTTATAAATCTTTAACAAAAAAAAAAAAAGTTAAAAAGGGACATTACTCTGTCAACGTTCAAATCAGAATTATGAGTATTGTTTCTCCTAGTGTAGACTTTGATAGTGATTAATAAAGTTTCAAGTCAAATGTTTTGAATGTAACAGAGATATTTGACTTTATAAATAACTTTAACCAAAACACTATAAATTAAAAAGGAGCATAACTCTGTCAAAATTCAGATCAGAGTAATGGGGATTGTTTCTTCTGGTGTATTTTGATAGTAAATAAGTATTTTAAGTTTCAGGTCAATAGCTATGATAGTAACAGAGATATTTGACTTTATCAAAAACCTGAACCAACGCCGACGCTGGGGCGAGTTATATAGCTCTACTTTTTCTTCGAAAAGTCGAGCTAAAAGGGCCTTAATTCATCCAAAATACTTGACAGAGTTATGTTCTCTTGTCTAAAATAGAGACTGTTATAATAAACAAGTGATAAAAGTTTTAAAACCCAATGTCAAAACTGTGTACAGAAAATATGAAGTGGTAAGAAAAGCTCAACCAAGATACGTAAGTTAAAAGTGGCCATACTTGAGATAAATCTTTGATACTCTTGCCTTAAACTGGACATGGTGATGGTACACAAGTTTTGTAAATTTAAAAGGTTTTGTAAAATGTGTACTGATACGAAAAACTTAAAGGTCCGCTACTAAAACCCGAACGAGTATTAAATGAAAATCAGAGTTTGTAGCTGAGACTTCATATTTACTGAAAATATGACCCACTGCATCGGATCTGACCAAATAGTTGTGAATATGTTAAAGAATAACCAACAAATAAACAAAAACCTTTTGCCTATTTCAAACCAAAAATATGGTTTCGGACTGCTTACGACACCCTTCGCACATCTTTTTTCGGAAAAATGCTCCGAAACGAGGCTATAATTTATAAATAGATCCAACGATAACGTGCTGTTTACAAACAAAACATAGGGAATTCAGCATTTCTGTAACTCACAAAAACTACATGAAATTAATTCTTATAATACAGGTAATATACAGCTATACTGCAAGTTTTCGGGTGGACAATTTCGGCTCTTCCTGAATAGATGTGTTTTCACAACTTGATCTGCAAATTTATTTAGTCAATTTCTTTTTAGGATAGTTTTAAAAATATAGATGAATAGCTATCTCACACTGTAGAAACAAAATGTGATTGAAATTTACTTACATACACTGATTTATGTACACATTGCTTCATTAATTAAAAAAAGTACATTAAACACATTGTCTTGACCTAACATATGTCCTTGTCAATTTAAAACTAAAAGCTTTTATATCTCATATTTTTCATGCAAATCATGTATAACAACTATCATGGAAATAAAAACAAGGCAGTCTGAAAGACAGCTTAAACCCCCGCCACTGTTGTGGATAGTGAAAGGGTAAACCTTTGACCTTGAGCTGTGACCTTGACCTTGAACCGACATGGCTGACTCGTAAATTCTGCAAATCGTCTTGATAAGGTGATTATTTGACCCAAGTTTCATGAAAATCCTTCAAGGGGTTTAGGAGCCACATAGCTAAAACCTTTGACCTTGAATTGTGACCTTGACCTTGAGTTGACACGGCTGACTCATGAGTTCATGATGAGGTGACCATTTGACCCAAGTTTGATGAAAATCCTTCAAGGGGTTTAGGCGATACAGAGTGGACACAAAATGGAAGGCTCAAACCTTTGACCCTTGACCTTGAGCCGGTGTGGGATGAAATAAGTGGACCCCTGAAAAAAGTAGACAGAAGGTCATGCGCAAACCTATATATAGCTAATGGGAGGAGCGCGCTTAATATAACCTCAGGGTACATCTCAAAACCTAAATTAACTAGTTCGCCGATTGATAATTTTAGATACAGGCCTGTCCTGCTAACTTAGCCTAGCTATTTGCGAATAGACAGCCAAGTTCTTTGACGTGCCCGGTGTATAGCACCGCTACACGCGAAGCCGTCTTCCCAGGGAAGAACCAGTACAAGTGTCTTAGTTAGATTGGAGACACTCAAGAGCATCTCAGAAATGCCCCGGACCTCTACAGTAAAACCACTCCAAGAGAACTACGTTCCAACGTAAGTCAAGTCTCATCGATATCATGTGACATACCTCAACGATGAAGCTACGGTGTCGCTTCGAATGACCTTGTTGATTCATATATTATGTGTAATTAAGCGTGTATTCAACGTTTTCATAACTGAAAAGGTAAGTTTGATGTGTAGAAGATATATTAGCTATTTGCAGCATTTTGCAAGATACAACGAACTAGTTACAAATACACTTATGTAAGCTACATAAATATTGCAAGGCCGCAACGATAACAGACATTATGTGACAACGTCTCACATACAGTGTTGCAAAGTCTCAGCATCATAATTACCATTTGAACTTGTAGAAAATTCTTATGTAGATCTTATCTTTACGTCGAGAACATTTCTTGGCAGTGATTTTTTTACTTTTTTTGGCAACAGCCCATGCCTTTTCAATTGGGAATTTTTAGCGCGATAAACTTCAAAATTGGGGAAAATTAACAAACCTTAATAAAGAAATCATTTTTGAAAAGTTTTGATTTTAAGGTAAATTTATTTCATTCAAATATGCACTGAGGTTGAACAGACAGGACAGACAGGTTATTTTCTGATGTCACAGGATCTGATGGCTCAGATAGCTTAGGGTCACCATGAGCTTCTGTTGATTTCTAAGGGTCATTTTGTGGGGACTCAGATTTCTTGGACAGATCAGTTTGCTTTTCTGACGTTTGATTTGAATTTAATTTCTCTTTAACTTTACCAAAAGATGTTCAAATGTCCGGAGTACCGATGGCATGTTTAAGTTTTATTTTCTTACCATAATATTTGGAATTATGCGACATTTTTCGATAATTTAGGTAAGTTTCTAACAATTTTTTTTCCGACTCATTTTGACGCATGAAAAAGCGTTTAGCGACCGTGATGAAAGTCATACTAAATGCCGTACTATGCCGTGACCCGTTTTATGTAAACAACGCGCTTCGAGTTGGCAACAAAATTCTGCGAATAAACCATAATTAGAGTCGGAATTTTTATGATTATTTGCATCGTTTTAGTTAAACTTTCACAAGAAATCAATCTAATTGGGAAAAATCATCTCGTTTTGGGGAATTTTTAAGCATTTTTTTGGGAATTTTGACCATTTTTGTCAGTTGGGAAGACGCCGAATTTCGGAGTCAAATCGGCGCAAAAAAATCACTGCTTGGACATTTTCATAAATGACTGGATGACGTCTGGGCATGATACAACAATTTAATCAGTATGACAAATGTATTTGTCTTTATAATAATACACATTATAGTATTACACAGGGTGGAGTAAAATTCTTTGAAATATCAAATTCCATGGAATCTTGTAAGCATTGTCGATGGCTCCTACACAAAAGTGGTGCTCAGGTGAACCATTACTCTTACAGTCAGTTTTGAAAAAGTGTATAAATGTTACGCATTGTAATGTTTACATTTTACGTTAAAAGCGGATAGAGAACCTGTAAGGTTTTAATAATTGGAAGAACATAACAATTATATTATTTTAAACTTTACTGCATGTCTTTCTTTCTCGTCCTTTTTAAATACGCGCATTTCCTGAAAATTTCATTGCTAGTATTTTGCGTTGTTTTCATCTCCCAATTTCTTTTTTAAGTTCCCGAAACTTGTGCATTTACTAAGATAATCCAAACTTATGCATGATATTGCATCACCCTTTTCTTTGCTTTTTCAAACATAATTCACAAAAGTCGTACAGTGACTCGAATCTCTTTTACTTTGTCGTTTTACTGAAACGCCTTTTTCCTTTTAAATTGAAAGTCATCCAAAGATAATAGGGTTATTATAACAGTAGCTTGATCTGGGATGCAGTATTCGCCTCGAGTGGATTTTGCCAGATCGGATCTCACGAGGCGCGCAAGCGCCGAGTGTGATCCGACCTTGCAAAATCCACGAGAGCCGAATACAAAGTCCCAGATCTAGCTACTGTTATAATGGCCCTTTTATTATATACCTTTACCATTTTGATTCTTGTTTCGTTCTTGAACGAAATCTTAAAGTTTATCGATATTAAATGGAACTAAGTGAAGTTTTTATATGCGCTATTTATAGAAATGTGTCAGGTCACGCATATTTATGAAAATATCCGGCAGCATACAATACGGAAGGTACAATACGGAATTTTAAAGGTACAATGCGGATTTTTTGTCTGTCTGTTCATATTTAATTGTGAAATACAAGCCGAATTTTTACAGAATTAATATAGGTATACAATAAAAGCAATTATTATAATCTCAGACAGATTTGTATTTTACTGCGCCCCTTTCTCGCTTTTCAGTAATCTCATTAAATCATTACTTATTTCTTCCGTCCAATCTATGTTCGCAGACTTCGATTCACTTGCCTTTTCATCTATGTGCTTGAACTTTAGCTTTGGATGTGGGATTTTCATGTAAAAAATCCATCCAGTACGCTTGCAGAACAGAACATAGAACAGAACATACCTTTATTACCTCGGAACTTGTACATAACAGTTATTTGAGTATACAAAGCAAAAATAATTTTCAATTCAATTCAACATGACATGGTGATATAAGCATGTACGAAGTCAAATAGCATGTATAATTTTATCATGGTTGTTGTTTTGTAAATCAATCAGAAAGATGATTAAATTACAAAATATATATGTATATATATAAAGCAAGAGTGAGTGGACCAACAAAAAAAAAAGAAAAAAGAAAGGGATGGGGAAATGTTACTACAATTATCCCGCAATCACGGTAATATTTGAAATTACCTATACTGTGACCGAATTATAATTTCCGAAAAAGACTATATAGTACTTGCAAAAGGTCGTTTGCTCGACCAAGATGCCCGTCCGTATATGAAATTATGTTCGGAGGGGCACCTCGCGCTTTCCGTCACCACGAACCTTAAAATCTTTAATTATCTCGGAACGCTTCATTAATGTTAGAACACTTTTTAGATAGTACGTACATGTGTACGCCGGTAATCAATACTGTATAGATAATCAGGATCGTAAAGCATTACTTCAAGAACTTTCCATATAAATTAGCTATTTCGTAACAAATGTTTTCGGCATCATGTGCAGGCGTATTGCTCATTTTGTCGGCATATAATAATTATTATTACGTCGTGCAAATGTATTAGGAACCCGAGACGTCATAACTCGTAACAATACAAGGCGCAAGTGCCCTCAGGATGGATATTTCTGTCGAGTTCGTTAACACATAACTGAATTTTTTCTTGCATATCGTATAAAAATAAGCGTTTCATTCTGACAGATCGTATTTGTTAAAATAACAACAGAAATTTAGAAACAATTAGAAATACTTCATTTGCAGTACTCATTCTTATGGCAGAGTATGCACCTACAGCGCGGGAAATGAACGTCCGTAAGCCGAAGTGACGTCATTACATTCAAGTGAAGCACAGTAACGAAGTTCCACTTTAGTTTTATCGTTTAAAGCGTAACGGTATGTCCTTTCCGTAAAATAACGTATTTCAGACCGACAAAAATACTACATGTAAATAGGACGAAGAGAAGGTCTCAAGGTACCTGATATTGTCTAAGTTCACATATACAATACCATATAATATCAAAGCAGCGCAAGTTTTCTTGCCTACCTAGCGGGGAAAGTATACATTTATCCGAGCACGCGCCGGGGATAGATATTCCTGTCTTTCCCTAGGGAAAATCCTTGTCTAAAATAGCGTGCACTAAGGTGACGTCACATAGTACTGGTACCATTGTGACGTCATAAACTTTATAAATAATGTCGGGAAATACCCAAACCTATTTGTCTCCACGATCTATTTTGAACATGATAGGCAAGAAAAATGATCTAACATGTCTGCCTGTGTAAGACAGCTGTTTTCCCTACCATCGGGACAGCATGGATAAAAAACCTCGCTGACGCTCGGTTTTCCATTCCACACTGTCCCTCGGGTAGGGAAAACCTCACAGGCAGGCATGTAAGATCCTTATAATCATAACCAGAACGAAAGCCATCGCATAGGGTGCCAGATGGATTTTGGAGGCATGAGTAAAGTCGAAAGAAACGCCAGTCCGTTGTGCAAGAAATATTTTCCTAATTACATATCTACAATTATTTCAATTGAGTTTCAATTGACTGCGATCGTGCAATATTTTTCCTTATTATATACGTTACTATAAATAGTAATAAAAAAGCCGTTTAAAACGGTCATTACGGATTCTGTTTATGTATCCATAATGGCGCAGTGCGCCTCTAGCGCCATAACCATAACGGCCCCGGGTAACCAGAACGTCAGCGCGTTCTGATGTTAACGTCATGAAACAACATTATTATGGCGATTGAAAGAGCGCTGAATCAGATCGACTGTCAAATATTGATGGCATTGTTGATAAAAAGCAATACAAATAATTCGTTTAAGTGTTTGGAAAATATATAAAATGAAAATACCAAGATAAATATGAAGTGAACGTATATGATAAAAAAGTCAATAAACGACTGGTTATGCCTTCTAGCCGCAGTTGCACGCCAAGTTTCATAATGGTCCTCGGAATAAAACCCTCGGACTATTATAACACTAGACGTGCCATTATGGCAAGAAAGCACAACCCCGTCGTATATTAACTTCGAAGTAATTCTTCACGAAATGATTTTTTCAACCCTAAATTATGCTTTATGTAAGAAAGTACAACTATCAAGGCATTTGATTTTATACAACATATAGTCTCTTATCCACATAGTATAGAAACTGAAAAACTCCAGTAAATGCTTGAACAAATGAAAAATGCACTTTAAGCTTTTCTTACAAGATTATAGATACACGTGTAATATAAACAGGTAAATAGATGTGATAACGGTGTCTTTGAGTGAAAATGGCCCTAAAAGAAAATAATAGCCCTTGGGCTATTATCATCTTGACAGGGCCATTATTACTCAAATGCACCACTCTTCCATTTATGAAACTGTACATAATTTGGAAAACGCTTTCATATCAGAGAGGAATGATTTCTTAAACGTTTAAATGGAAATAATCGCGTGACGTACATGACGTCCACGCGCACGTTGTGACATCTATTTGACGTTTCAACTTGTGGAAAATATGAATGCGCGTCAGCTTGATTTGTTTATTAGATTTTCGGAGAAATTCTTGTATTTTTCCTGTTTTTCGTAGCAGAAAGAAAATTCAGACATAAAGTAATAACTTGATAGTAGGTATGTAATAAAAACATTATCAACTCTGTATGTGGATATATGCACTCGTTCTTTCGCGGATAATATTGCGCTCCTTAAGTCGCGCAATATCACAGCTGCAGAACAAGTGCATTATATCCAAAAACAAAGTCAATAACTTATAAATATTGACGTTTCAGTTTCATTTCGAGTGCGTGTCGTCAATTGTGACGTCAGTTTCATGGATGTCGTCACGTTTTTAAGTTCTTTAACTAGGACATTTTCAGTTCCACTTGGGCTAAAGAACAATTTTTTTATCATTGATATAATGAATTATACACATGTAGTAATTATAAAAAGATTTTTAGATTTGCATCGATAAATAAGTAGATCTATTCATTCTTCATAAAGTCGCGCAATATTTCTATATTTCCGCTGCAGAACGCGTGCATATACCTAGATACAAATCTAATAACCTACGATTACATGCTCACTTCAGGTTTCTTAGTTGGGTCCTGTGCTTCAAAAGAATCTTTCTACACACTTAATAATAATTAAGGTGTGCGCATGCAATAGTATAAGGCAACTCCGCGCCACCTCGTATATATCACTAGTAAGATATCTTGGGGAAACCGTCAAATGATAATAAAAGAAACGGCTTAAAAGAATACTAGTACATACCTTGAACAAAATCTGATTTTCAGTCACAGACTTGCTGGTATATTTTACTCAAATATAAGTAATGTGTTAAGCAGCAGTACTTCAATGAGTGTCAGTAACGCTTGCCTTTGTCGCGTATAGAGTTAGTAACATCATCGGTTAGAGTGAGGAACATGATATTTAATAAATATTGTTCGTTATGATAAAGCCGTTGCAGTAATATATTTCTAAGATTAAAATTGGCATTGCCTTTAATCGATCATTGACTGTCAGTAAGTATTGCTGTTGAAAAAGTGTAGTATATTTGTTTTATTCTGGAAAACAGTAAAATGCTTCTATTTTCTAAATAACAGACAACTGTTTTTAAAATTTAAATGTTTTAATAAATTTATGCGATTACTTTTAGAATGTGAATAAATGTTAAAGTCAAGAAATAAGTAAATATAATAAAAGTAATTGATATACATTTTTGTATATGAAAATAATATAAGCCGTGTCATATTGAGCGATACCGTAACCAGAAGTCGTTGAGATATGTCACATGATATCGTTGAGACATGACTTACGTTGGAACGTAGTTCTCCCGGAGTGAAAACGCGTTAAACTAGACCACCGACCCACATATAACATATATATGAGACACAGCTATGGTATATATATATATATATATATATATATATATATATGGTAGACATAATAAGTATCACCTGGGAAATAAGTGAACACACTGCAGAGAAATGCTATACTGTAAAACAACCTATTTGGAAATAATAAGTTGCCGCGATATATAGCAGGCACATCTGAGAAAATGGTAGGCATAATAAGAAACTTCTGGGAAAACTGGAAACGATATATATAAGACACAGCTGACGAACTGATAGACATGATAAGAATCACCTGGGAAATAAGTGGACACAAGAGACACAGTTGAAGAATTGTACGACATAATAAGTATCTTATGGGAAAGAAATGGACAAGACAGAGTTAGAATCTTCTGGTAAATATTTGAACACGATATATATGAGACACAGCTGAGGGAGACATAATAAGAATCATCTTGAAAGTAAGTGGTCACGTTATATGAGACACAAATGAGAAAATGGCAAACACAATAAGAAACCACTAAGAAATAAGTGGACATATATTTATTTATTTTGTTAGGTTTAACGTCACACCAACACAATTATAAATCATATGGCGACTTTTAGCCTTGATAGTGGAGGAAGATCCCAGGTACACCTCCATGCATATTCCATCACGAGCGGGCACCTGGGTATAACCACCGACCTTTCGTACGCCAGCTGGATGGCTTCCTAGCGAAGAATTCAACGCCCCAAGTGAGGCTGGAACCAGCATCGATGAGGGGCAAGTGACTTGAAGTCAGCGACCTTAACCACTTAGCCACAAAGCACCCCCACCCCCTGGACATGATATATATGAGACGCAGCTGACGATATCGTAGATACAGTAAGAATCCCCGGGTAAATACGTGGACACAGTATATATGGTACATAGCTTAGGAAAAGGTAGATATAATTTGAATGTACTGGGAAATAAGTGGACACGATATTATGAGACACGGTTGAATAATTTCTAGATATACCTGTTATTAGAATCTTCTGGGAAATAAGTGGACACTGTCTATATAAGACACAACCGAGGAATTGATAGATATAATAAGAATCAAATAGAAAATAAGTAAACACAATACATATGAGACACAGCCGAGAAATGGTGGAAATAATAACAACCACAAAGGAAATATGTGGACACGATATACATGCGACACAGCTAACCAAGTGGAGCACATAAGAATTTCCTGGGAAATAAGTGGACACAATAAATAGAAGACACAGCTGAGGAATTAGTATACATAATAAGTTACTAGGAAATAGGTAGAAACGATATATATGGGACACAGCTGTGGAAATGGCGCATATAATAAAACCCTCCAGCCGGGAAATAAGTGGACACAATATATATGTGACACTGTTGAGAAATACTATACTCAATATAAGGCTATTGGGAATCAAGTGGACGAGATATATACCAGACACAGGTGAGGAAACAGTAGGCATAATATGAATCTCCAAGGAAATTAGTGGACACGATACATACGAAATACAGCTGACAAAATGAGAGACATAGTACGAATGTCCTGGGAAATAAGTGAACAGGATACATATGAGACACAGCTGACGAAATATAAGACATAGTAAGAACCTTCTAGGAAATAAGTGGACACGACATATGAGACACAGCTGGGGAAACGGTAGACAATATAAGAATCACATTGGAAATAAGAGGACACAATACATATGAGACAAAGCTGACGAAGTGGTGAACATAATAAGAATTTCCTGGGAAATAAGTGGACACAATAAATATAAGACACAGCTGATGAATTGGTATACAAAATAAGTTCCTATGTAATATAAGTGGACAAGACATAGCTATGGAAATGGTGGACATAATAAGACTCTCCAGTGGAGGGGGAGAGGGGGGGGGGGTGGAAGTAGACACGATATATATGAGACACTGTTGAGAAATACTTTACTTGATAAGAGCCTATTGGGAACTATATATTACACTACTGGATGCACATGCCATTAAACGGGTCATGAAATTGGCCTTAACTTTTTCAAAGGTTTTTAACAGTTTTAAAAGGTCACCATTAAAATTCACCCATTACTTCTTACTATTTAATGGGATTTTCATGACCATAGTTTTAATGCCATACATTAAAAATGACTTTGACGGCCATGAAAAGCTGCTTAAAATAAACCATTAAAATAAGTTAACAGGCTCCTAAAAACTCTATGAAATTTTTTAATTGGCATGAAATTAATGCGCCATTAAAAAATTCCCCCTTAATTCCCCATTAATTAGTAAGAACTAATGGGGCCATTAATTTTTTAATACTCTGTTAATGGCCGTTAATTATTAAAAAATTGATTAATGGTCGCATTAAATATGTCAGATTCAATTTTAATGGGTTTACAATTTTTAATTTTATATCAAATTAAGGGCCATGAAAATTTGCCTTCAGAATTAGACATCTTAAGATAATCAACTTCATATTAATATTTGCCGTATTGATTTAAACTACGTATTACTACACATGTAATTGTATCTATACATATGTACTGTTTTGTAAAATGCTAGAAGAATATTTGTTTCTTCTTTTTTCTCTTATTATTTTGTAATGTAAACACATGTAAGTTGTAACAGCCTCGTACAAACATTTGTTATATTGTATCCTTATTCTGTCATATGTTCATATGAAATGAGAAAATAAATGGATATTGTATTGTATTGAGTTGTACTGAGAAGGGTTTACAGGTACCGGTTTAATAGATTAAGTGACCATGTGGGTAGTTTTAACTATTCAACATTATAATATTGACAAACATTCTGACCAAGTTTTTATTGGTACAGACATTAGGCATCAGGTGTATTAAAAAAGCAACTGTTGATGACAATGTCAGCGCACAATGGGCAATCACAATTTAGCTCTACTTCAGTATTTTGTGCTCACATGCATGCACTGTACAGCTAAGAGAAAATGTTTGAGGGATTGCGTAACAAGTAGCTTCTCCCATCTCCAATTAAGCATACCACAATCTTTGTTTCATTGAAACAAAGAAGCGATTTATCTGCCCATGTCCCAAATGAATTTAAATTAGACTGTAAATCTTCACAATTATGTGTACTCTTCACTTCTCTATAAACCTTAGTTTCTACTCAAGAATTTGAAAATCTAAACTAGTCTGAACACATTTTATAATGTAAATTCCTTACCCCACCCGTTTTCTTATACAAATGCTGATTATTTGGACAAGAAAAACAAAGAACAGAAAAAGTGGCATGCATCAATACGTATTTACCCTTACCAAAATATTGTAGATTGATGTTATCAAATAAATTAATACGTTTCCATCCGACTTTCATTGAAATAAATCCGATTTGTGTAGGAACACAATTTGCCAAACATTTGAAAAAAATGGCGTAATTGCATCAAGGGGAAATAACTTCAATGCAACTAAATATAACATCATGATATATTATAGACGATGTGTGCGTAGTATGTATTTATTGTGATTAAAGTCCATTTTAGAACAATATGAGACTGGAATTGTAAGCATTCAATACGAGAGCAAGCCAAAAACCAAAAAGAAAATATATACGAATCACATTTTACAAAATTTAGGATTTAATGGACTATACATTGCTTTTAAGGGCCATTAAGTTTACTCTTAAATGAAATCATGCACAACCTGAACATTTAATAGGTATTAAATCAAATTTAAGGGCCATGAATAATCCTGTTAAATAAAAAAATACAGAATTTCACTATTTTTTCAAAGCCATTAACTATTTTAGCTACCAAACTAAATTTTTAATGGCATGATTCATGGTTAAGAATGGGTGTTTTAATGGTATTTTAACATGTAACCCATTAATATTGTGAAACCTGTTAAATAGATTGATGCAAGAATTAATGGGCTTAATTAACGGTTTTTCCTATTTTAATGGATATTTTACAGGGTTTTAAACCATGTTTAATGGTATGTGCATCCAGTAGTGTTATGAACTGAAAACATTTCGACCCTGAAAAAACTGTCCACTATTGTATAGAGGGCTTTTGAAATTCGTAAAACTATCTATTACTCTAAACACACTAAACATTAACTGACATTTTATCTAGATAGTTACATGTTTATGTAGGTTCTCACTTAATTATAACGAGTTTAGTATGTAGTTAACTGACAGAACTGTTTATGATCAAGACAATTGTTTAAAGATATGTCAATTGCATAGGTATACATCTGAGATTATGTGTATTTGTAAAATCACTTATTTTTACACCGCCATTTACATTACTATTTAATGTGATATGATTATATGTCGTATGTGTAGACATAATAAGAAACCCTTAAAAATAAGTGGGCACGACATTTTTTTGACACAGCTGAGGAAATGCTATAAATAATAGGAATCCATTAAGACATAAGTGGACACAGCTGAGAAACTGTTAGGTATAATAAGATTCTACTGGTAAATAATTGAAATTGTAGATACAGTACGAAACTCCGGATGAATAAGTGAACACAATATATATGAGACACAACTGAGAAATTGGAAGTTATAATAAGAATTTACTAGGTAATAAGTGGACACAATATATATGTAACTAAGCTGAGGAACAGGAACTGGTAGCCTTGCGACATAAATAGATATATGAGACATAGCTGAGAAACAGGAACTTATGGGAAATAATTGGACGCGATATATCTGAGATTCAGCTGAGGAAATGGTAGACATAATAAGAATCCACTGGGAAATACGTGGACACGATATCCTCGGAAATAAGTGGACATGTTATACCTAATACAAAGCTGATGAAATGGTTGACATAATAAGAATATTCTGGGAAATAAGTGGACACGATATATGAGGTACAGGTGGGGAATTAGTAGACACTAGGCCAGTCATGGAAGATTACAAATACCCCCGAAATGGCGCATTGATGCAGACGGCCATCTTGAATCAGATAAAGACATTTCATACCAGAAAACACATTCTGTCTATGTCCAAGGGGACATAAGAACATTTTTTAAGTCACGCGCTGCGCATAATTATGTCGGTCACTTGTGTGATGTTTGAAGGGAATGCAATGAAAACTGTAGAAATAGTTCGCTGCACAAGGACATTAAAAAGTCTAATACGGCCGCCAGTCGGCAATCTTGTAGTATCCGATCAAAAATGTTTATGTCAAATACTGCGCCTCTACATGTCAATAATCACATCTTTAAGTCTGAAGAAAATACAGCAAAAACTGTAGTAGTGAGCCCCATAAGGAAATTAACACCGTTTTCAAGTCAATTGTAGCAACGAGTACGTAACACTAGCGTTCCATATATATCGTGTCCACTTATTTCAAGGAGATCCTTATTATGTCTCATATCTATCTTGTCCAGTTTATCATAGAAGTTTCTTTCCATGTCTACCAGTTCCACAGCTGTGTCTCATCTATATCCTGCTCACTTATTTTTCAGAGGTTTCTTATTATGTGTACCAGTGCTAGAGCTGTCCACTACTTTCCAAGGTGATTCCTATTATATCTACCGATACCTCAGCTGTGTGTCATATATTTCTTGTCCACTTATTTCCCAGTGGATTAGAATAATGTCAATTTATCATCTGTATCGCATATATATCATCCCACTTTCTCCTAGAAGTTTCTTGTTTTCTCTATCGATTCCTCACATGTGTCTCATATGTCCACTTATTACATTCATGTTTCTATTCCCCGTTAAGTTACACTTGTACTGGAAACGTCAATATTTTTTATACACTGACGCCTGAATTTCATATCAGGTGCGTGGCGTAATTCAGTGTGTGTTATTCACCTGGAGGGGATTACTTTTATTTACACTGTCCCATGTCTTTGGAACATGGTGGGGGTAAGAGTGAGGTTGGGTGCGCACCATAAACCGGTTTAAGCTCCCCAGTGGTGTTTTAGCCACTGACCGTTCCAAGGCGGTGCCCCACTGTGTTCCTTTGTTTGTTCGTTTTGTCCTTGTGTGTTGACTTTGTGTGCGCGCCTGTGTGTATGCTTGTTGTTCGTCTTGTCCTTATGTGTTGGCTTTGAGTGTGTGTGTGTGTGTGTTGTTCGTTTTGTCCTGATGTGTAAGCTTTGAGTGTGTGTGTGTGTGTGTGTGTGTGTGTGTGGTGCACGCGTTTGCGTGCTGGGGGTTCGTTTTGAGGAGGCTGCGCTTTTGGTGCGTGGCATTCCCAGTTTGATATTTTTCTTTGTTTTTTTTGTTGCACTATTTTTTCTATTTAGTTCAGTATTGTCAATCCTGCTCAGGCTATTGAACATATTTATGATATTTACATAATATTTATGCGTGTAGATGCTCCTAAAGTCGCGCAATATTTCCACTGAAGAACTCGTGCATATTTCCCGATACAAAGCTAATAACCTATAATTATTTCTATGGGAATTATTTTCATATCTACCAGTTCCTGGGCTGTGTATCATATATGTCGTGTCCACTTATTTCCCAGACGTTTCTTATTATGTCTATTAATTCCCCGGCTGTTTCTCATGTAAATCGTGTTCACTTATTTCCCAGTGGATTCATATTGTCAAATAATTAATCAGCTGTGTATCATGTTCGCTTATTTCCAAGGAGATTCTTATTATGGCTACCATTTCGTCAGTTGTGTCTCATATAATATCGTGTCCATGTATTTCCCGGTGGATTCCTATTATGTCAACCATTTCATCAGCGGTGTATTATGTATATCATGTCCATTTATTTCCGAGGATATCGTGTCCACGTATTTCCCAGTGGATTCCTATTATTTCTACCAATTCCTCTGCTGAATCTCAAAGATATCGCGTCCAGTTATTTCTCATAAGTTCCTGGTATGGTCTACAAATTTCTCAGCTCTGTCTCATATGTCTACTCCAAGGCTACAAATTCCTGTGCTGTGTGTCATATATGCCGTGTCCACCTATTTCCCTTTGGATTGAATTTCTTATTTTGTTAACCGATTCATCACCTCTGTTTTATAAATATCGTGTCTACTGTTTTCCCAGGAGATTCCAATTATGTCTACCAATATCTCAGCTGTGTCATATATATATACCGTGTCCACTTATTTCTCAGAATTTCTTCAGCTGTATCGCATATATATCGCGTGCAAATATTTCCCAGGGGATTCTTATTTTGTCTACAAATTTCTCAGCTCTGTCTCATATGTCCACTTATTTCCCAGAAGAATTCATATCTTTTTTCTTCCCGTTCCTCAGTTCTGTCTAATATGTCCACTGATTTCTCACAGGTCTTTTATTTTGTCTACCAATGTTTCAGCTCTGTCTCATATGTCCACTTATTTCCCACAAGCTTCTTATTTTCTCTACCAATTCCGCATTTCTATTCCACTTATTTCCCAGAAGATTCTTATTTTTCTTCCCATTCTTCCGCTGTGTCTCAAATGTCCTCTTATTTCAAAGGGGGTTCTTATTTTTTCTACCAATGCCTCAGCTCTGTCTCGTATGTCCAGTTATTTCCCAGAGATTTCTTATTTTTGTTACCAATATTTCAGCTCTGTCTCATATGTCCATTTATTTTCCACAAGTTCCTTCTTTTCTTGTCTACCAATTCCTAACCTCTGTCTCATATATCCATTTATTCCCCAGGGATTATATTTGATGTCTACTAATTCCTCACCTCTGTCTCTTATGTCCACTTATTTCCTAGGGGATATATCTGATGTCTACCTATTACTCTGCTGTGTCTCATATCTATCGTGTACACTTTTTTCCAGAAGTTTCTTATGTCTACCAAGTCTTTGGCTGTGCCTCATGTATATCGCGTCCACTTATCAGAAGAGTTTCTTATTTTGTCTACCAATATCTCAGCTCTATCTCATATGTTCGCTTATTTCCAAGAAGTATCTTATGTCTACCAATTCCTCTGCATTGTCTCATATCTATCGTGTCCGCTTTCCCCCCAACAGTTTCTGATTATGCTTACCGGGCTTTCGGCTGTGTCTCATATATATTATGTCTACTTATTTCCCAGAAGATTCTTATTTTTACCATGTCCTCGGCTGTGTCTCATATATATCGTGTCCACTGATTTCCAAGAAGTTTCTTATTTTGTCTACCAATTTCTCAGCTCTGTCTCATATGTCCACTAACTTCCCAGAAGTTTCTTACGTCTACCATGTCCTCGGCTGTGTCTTATATATATATATATATATATATCATGTCCATCTATTTCCCAGTAATTTCTTATTTTCCCTAACAATTTCTTAGCTCCGTCTCATATGTTAACTTATGTCGCAAGGGATTCTTATTTTGTCCACAAATTCCTCAGCTCTGTCTCATTAGTCCACTTATTTCCTATAACGTTCTAATTATGTCAACCAAGTACTTCGTTGGGTATCATATATATCGTGTCTACTTTTTTTTATTATGTCTACGATTTCCTCAGCTGTGTCTCATATAATATCGTGTCCATTTATTTCCCAGAGGATTCTTATTATGTCTACCAATTCATCAGCTGTGTCTCATATATTTCGTGACCACTTACTTTCCAGAAGTTTCTTATATTGTCTACCATTCCTCAGCTGTATCTCATATATATCCTGCCCACATTTTACCACAAGTTCTCGGCTGGATATCATATATATCGTGGCCACATTTTTCCAAGACGTTTCTTACTATGTCTACCAAGTCCTCAGCTGTGTCTCATACGTCCATTTATTTCAATGTTGATTATTATTATGTCTACGAATTCCTCAGCTGTGTTTCATATATATCGTGCTCACTGATCTCCCAGGAGATTCTAATTATGCCTACTAATTCCGGAGCTGTGTCTCATATATATCGCGTCAACTTATTTCCCAGGTGATTCTTATTATGTAAACTAATTCCTCAAACTGTCACTCATATATATCCTGTCCACTTTTTACCACAGGTGTCTTATTTTGTCTACCAATTCATCAGCTCTGTCTTATATGTCCACTTATTTCCCAAAGGATTATTATGTTGTCTGCTAAATACTCATCTCGGTTTCATATGTCCACTTATTTCCCACAAGTCTTTTTTTGTCTACTATAATAGATAAAGCGAAGAACTAACTCCAGATATATACTTTTTACTTTAAAACTATCATGTTTCGTCCATTGAACTTTATTTTGTTGTAACCGGGTCGACCAGGGTTAGGTAATCACGAAGATTGGCACGGTTTAAACATTTATTTCGACGTACATCACAAAGCATGAAAAGCCTGTATAATACACAAAAACATACATAAGACATAGTACAAGATATTCTATACATATTCCATAAATACAAATTACACACGCGAATATAAAAATATCACAGAAGTACGGTCCTACAGCAAAGTTAATTACTTAAGAAAAACAAGCTTACCATGATCGTCTGTAGTGCCATTATTTAAATAAATAATGGGGTTGTGGTACCTATGTAGAAGTTAATAATCATCTTATAGTATCAATATACCAAATATATTAAAGGGGCCTCCGTGGCCGAGTGGTTAAGGTCGTTGACTTCAAATCACTTGCCCCTCATCTATGTGGGTTCGAGCCTCACTCGGGGCGTTGAATTCTTCATGTGAGGAAGCCATCCAGCTGGCTTACGGAAGGTCGGTGGTTCTACCCAGGTGCCCGCTCGTGATGAAATAATGCACGGAGGGGCACCTGGGGTCTTCCTCCATCATTAAAAGCTGGAAAGTCGCCATATGACCTATCATGTGTCGGTGCGACGTTAAATCCAACCAACCAAATATATTAAGAGGGGTCTCGCGACCTTCCCCTCACTACTGAGACCAAGACGTAACTGCGCTGGGACAATGTATTTTCGGCGGGAAGTTACTTTTTGGCGGGTTAGTAAAAGGTTAAAAGGGTTCATGCACATGAAAAAGATGAACTAAGAAAATATCTCACTCACTCCATTCGCACCATAAACACGAGATAATAGCTGAGCTGTAGTAAACATTCTACTACAGTTAGGCAATATCATAGTTTTTAGGCAATACCATAGATAGGCAATACTATAGATAGGTAATACCAAAGTTAGGTGAATACACATTACAATAACTAGGTCATAACTAAAGGTTTTTCCCGTTTTGGATTAAAATGGGAACTTAGAAAAGTGACAGATTTACCAATATCATCTGAAATAATTCAAAGGGCTACATTGTCTATCAAATTCTGTCTTATATGTCCACTTATTTCCCATGGGATTCTTATTTTGTCTACCATTTCCTCAGTTCTGTCTCATGTGTCCGTTTATCTCCCACACGTTTCTTACTTTGTCTACCAATTCCTCAGCTCTGTCTCTAATGTCCATTTATTTCCCACAAGTATCTTATTTTGTGTAATATTCCTCAGCTCTGTCTCATATGTCCACTTGTTTTCCAGGGTATTCTTAGTTTGTCTACTAATTCCTCAGCTCTGTCTCATATGTCCGCTTTTCCCCAGCATTTTCTAATTTTGTTTGCCTGTTCCTAAGCTCAGTCTCATATGTCCATTTATTTCTCGGGGGATTCCTTTTTTGTCTACCAATTCCTCTCAAATGTTCACTTATTTCCCACACGTTTCTTATTTTGTCTTCCATTTCCTCAGTCAGCTCTGTCTCATATGTCCACTTATTTCCCACAATTTTCTTATTTTGTCTACCAAGTTCTCGGCTGTGTATCATATATATCATGTTCACTATTTCCCAAAGGTTTCTTATTATGACTACCGATACCTAAGCTTAGTCTCATGTGTCCATTTATTTCCCAGTGGATTATTATTATGTCTACGAATTCCTTTGCTGTGTCTCATACATTTCGTGTCCACTTATTTCCCAGGAGATGCCTATTATGTCTACAAATCCCGCAGCTGTGACTCATATATATCATATCAATATTTTCCCACGTAATTCTCATTATGTCAACCAATTCCTCAACTGTATCTCATATATATTCTGTCCACTTTTTATCAGAGGTTTCTTATTATGTCTACCAATTCCTCAGCTGTGTCTCATATGTCCACTTATTTCCTAAGGTAATGTAAGCTTGACAGTCCATGCATTAATCAAACATGAAAATACATACTGGAGAGAAATGTTTTCATTGATGTACGGAAAACTTGACAGTCCGTACACTTAATCAAACATGAAAAAGACATACTGGAGAGAAATGTTTTAATGTCATATAGGGCAAACTTCACAGACCACCTACTTCATCAAACATGAAAGTACGTACTGGAGAAGAGAAATGTTTTAATTTTGCATAAGGTAAACTTGACATACACATATAAAAATATATACCGGAGAGAATTGTTTCAATGTGATGTAACGTACACTTGACAGTCAATACACTTAATCAAACAAATGTGTTGTATTCTTATTATGCCTACCAGCTGTGTCTAATATATATCGCTTCAACATAATTCCCAATAGATTCTTATTAAGTATAACAATTTTCAACAGTGTCTCATATATATCGTGTCCATTTGTTTCCTTGGAGAGTCCTTGGAGAGTCTTCTCATGTGTAAATATTCCTCAGCTGTAACTCGTATATATCGTGTCAGCTTATTTCCCAGTATCTTCATATTATGTCTATCAATTCCTCAGATGTGTCGCTTATATATCGTGTCCACTAATTTCCCAGTATTTTCTTATTATATCTACCAGTTCCTCAGATATGTCTCCTATATTTCTTGTCCACTTATTTGCCAGTATGTTCGTATTATGTCTACCAATTCCTCAGATGTGTCTCCTATATATCGTGTCCACTTATTTACCAATATCTTCTTATTATGTCTACCAGTTCCTCAGATGTGTACCCTATATAACGTGTCCACTTATTTCCCAGTATCTTCTTATTATGTCTACCAATTCCTCAGATGTGTATCCTATATATCGTGTCCATTTGTTTCCCAGTATCTTCTTGTTATGTTTACCAGTTTCTCAGATATGTCTCCAATATATTGTGTCCAATTATTTCCCAGTATCTTCTTATTATGCCTACCAATTCCTCAGATGTGTCTCCTATATATCGTGTCCACTTATTTTCCAGTATCTTCTTATTATGTCTACCAATTCCTCAGATATGTGTCTCCTATATATCGTGTCCACTTATTTTCCAGTATCTTCTTATTATGTCTACCAATTCCTCAGATATGTGTCTCCTATATATCGTGTCCACTTATTTACCAGTATCTTCTTATTATGTCTACCAATTCCTCAGGTGTGTCTCCTATATTTTGTGTCCACTTATTTACCAGTATTTTCTTATTATGTCTACCAATTCCTCAGATGTGTCTCCTCTATTTCATGTCCACTCATTTACTAGTATCTTCTATTTATGTCTACCAATTTCTCAGATGTGTCTCCTATATATCGTGTCCACTTATACACCAGTATTTTTTTATTATATCTACAAGTTCCTCAGATGTGTCTCCTATATATCGTTTCCACTTATTTACCAGTATTTCTTATTATGTCCACCAATTCCTCAGATGTGTCTCTTATGTTTCGTGTCCACTTATATCACAATAGATTCTTATAACGTCTACCAGTTACTCAGTTGTGTCTTATATATGTTGTGTCCACTTATTAGTAGAGTATTAGTATATCTACCAGTTATTCATCTTTGCCTCGGACGTCCACTTATTTCCCAGTGGATTGTTAGTATGTCTACTAATTCCCCAGCTGTGTCTCCGAAATGTCGCGTCCACTTATCTTACAGAAGATTCTTATTATGACTACAAGTTACTCAGCTGTGTTTCAAAGTCCTGTCCGCTTATTTCCCAGGAGATTCTTACTGTGTCTACCATTTCGTGAGCTATGTCTCATATGTGTTGTGTCCACATATTTCGCAGGGGTGGGCGGATAGCTCAGTGGTTTGCACACTGGCCTTCCAATCCTGTCGGCGGTTCGATCCCCAGCAGCTACTCGGGAATTTTCAGAAACGCTTTTCAATGTTTCCCACCCAACTAGAGGTGTACTGGTCAGGAACCCAGGCAATCCTTGTGTGTATCAGTGCTATTAAAGAACCAGGCTGTCATTTCTAAGACAAGCCTGTATCAGATTTCTGGTCTCTCTATCGTGGGGGCTTTGTCTCACTCTGTCCCTCTGGTCAGATCGCTCTGTGTCTGTACTAGTAGAGGATGAATTATGCGCCCTGTGTGGCTGCATTTGAACTATGTATAGCGCGTTTGAACGTGAAATTGATCATGAAAAGGGCGCTATATAAATCTTGTATAATTGTAATAATAATAATAATTAGTATATCTACCAATCCCTCACCTCTACCTCACACGTCCACCTATTTCCTAGTGGACTGTTAGTATGTCTACTAATTCCTAAGCTGTGTATCTTATGTATGTACACGTATATTATTTCTACATTTATATTCTAGTGGCATGCCATTCTCACATTACTTTGTTCATCTAAAGCCCATATCATTAAAATGTTTCAAACAATAAAGAGAAATGCCATTCAAATATAAATACCCGTTGGGCAAAATTACTCTTGCTTTAAACCGAATATGTAAATCAACTCTTTGCCTACTTTGGTTATCATAAGATCATGAAACAATTATAAAGAAAACGACAAATTGGGAAAATTACTATTGCTTTAAACCGAATATGCTGTAAATCTACTTTTTACATACTTGGGTTATTATAAAACCATGAAACAATTACAAAGTAAAAGACAAAATGAAAAAAAAAATCTCTGACTGGACTCGAAACCACAACTATCGCTATTCGCTAGAGATTTCATGCTGCATATTACATGTATATATAGGTAAAATATAACCTGGAAAACACAGAAACGGTTTTTAGACCTTATGATGATAGCCATGTCCATCGTATTAAGATAAGTCAGCTTTTTCACATTTTTGACGTCGCGGGAGTGCAATAAAGCCATTAAATAAAAATGATAATACACTAGTGTAATAAAGCTTTGACGTCGACGTCATTTATAGTTTAGGCGACATCGGTCAAATTGTCTTGTTGATATGGTAAAAGAAAGTCGTTTTTTTATGTTTCGACAAGAAAAGCTAACATGTGATAAAAAGAATATTACATTTGTGACTTTCCATATTGAATTTATTAAACTCGTTGAATAAAATTGATAAAATGCTCAGCAGAGTATTTTATTATTTTATTCAACTCGTTTAATAAATTTAATATGAAAAGACACTCATGTAATATCCTCTATATATAGTATATTAGCCCAATTTATACACGGAAACTTAAATGTCTTGAATCTAGAAGATATCTATTTGTTACTGGCCATTTTTATCAATCGGCGAACCAGTGATTTTAGGTTTTGAGATGTACCCTGAGATTATATTTAGCGCGTTCCGCCCATAAACTATATATAGATTAGCGCATGCGTACAATGTACATGACCTGGGGTCCACATTTTTCAATGTCCACCTATTTCACCCTACACCGGCGCTATATTCATGCACAACTGTTCGCCAAAAGCAATGTGCACAGCGTGTTGTTTCTTGTAATCTTGTTCAGATCTAAATCAGAAACAAATAGTTTAATATATGAAATTTTGTAATTTATCATCCCATGTTATGCAGAAATTATTTTGATAATATCTTGTCTTATGCAACTTTATCAAACGATATGTTCAGTCAGCATTTATATATCGAACTATATAAGAAGAAAATACGCCATTTTTGGTTATCTTTTTTGTATTTTATGCTGTCTTTAGTATTGGCCCTGGATCGTAGCCGATATACTTAGATATTTCAGACAATAAAAAAAGAAGAAACACCACTTAAGGTCACATTTTACTAAAATCTCCCACTGGTTAGTTATACACTATTTAAGACAGGAGTAGTTGTGTCCCTTGTTATATCTGATGTTACTGCTGGGACGTTATAGCTGTAATAGCTGGTTCTTAATAGATATAAACTGACCGGCGTGAAGTTAGCAGTAGAGCAGTAACAGCAGTATTACTGCTATGACGTTATAGCAGTAACAGCAGTGAAATTGTTGTAACTATTGGTCCATTGCCAAATAAAAGCCATTACTTTCTGATTATCACATGTTTGACGTCGAGGGAGTGTAATAAAGCCATAAAATAAAAAATATTACACCGGTGTAATAAAGCTTTGACGTCGACGTCGTTTATAGTATAGGAGACGTTGGTCAAATTGACTTGTTTATATAGTAAAAGAAAGTAGAAATTTTGATGTTTCGACAGGAAAGGCTAACTTGTGATAAAAAGAATATTACACTGGTGACTTTCCACATTGAATTTATTAAACTCGTTGAATAAAATTGATAAAATGCTCGACAGAGCCTCGCATTTTGTTATTTTATTCAACTTGTTTAATAAATTCAATATGAAAAGACACTCATGTAATATCCTCTATGTAAATGCCATTTGGTGAGTCTGATCCAAACTGTCATGTTTAGTTTGAACATGATTTTTCAAGTCATTCATTCTACAAAACGTGTGTTCTTTAGGGTAGCAGTACATACATATTACGGCAAGATGTCTGTGCTCTGATGCGCAATAATTCTTGAGACTCTTTCGTGAGTCGTTATACATGCTACAGGTCCAGCACTGATGAGCCATAGTCTGTAATTATAGAAGTAAGTTCTTTATCTGTGATGCTTTAATATTAAACATAGTTATTTTCAGTGTTCATTGGCTACTTGTTGAATAAATTTAGTTCATGTTAAATGCTAAAATCTAGCAAATGCTTTAATTGTAATTGTCTTCTTAAGTAGTACTGATAATTACTATTATGATGTGTTTTGTTGTTGGTTTTTTTTGGCAAAGTTTCACAGAACATTTGAAGAAAGATACTGAAACCACGCTAAAATCAAAATCAGCCATTACTTTCAATGGTAGTATTTTTATAAGTCTGTCGTTTAATGCAAAGCAATTCAGAATTGCTAAAAAGTACGCAGAAACCTTTTGAATTGTGCAGCCAGCATAGCGAAACATGGGTGATTAGTCCATTTCCTACTATGAAATTCATATACACACAGAGCTCTGTGATTCACTTCTAAATCATCCACAGTTTTTATTTATCATATCTTGTATCAATCCCTTAAATTATTTTTGAAGTATTTATAGAATCATTGTAGAAATTTAATTATACAGTTCTTCAGGCGCAATGCTCATCTGGTGGAATCCCGTGTTAAGATCCAACGTGGAAAACCATGAGTTGTTAGCCAAAATATCTAGATACTGCCTAATGTCCAGCAAGGGATATGCATCACATTTACAGATGGCGTTGACTGATCGAAAGTCTACACACAGTCTCCAGTCACCAGACGTCTTAATGAACAGACTCAATTAAACCGAGTCTGCTATTATTCTTCTTGGTTGCATTCTTTGCTTCCAAAGGATCTTTTTACAGATTTTATTTGCTAACAAGAACTGTCCGACTACTCCAGGGAGATATAGAGGGTTCAATGTTGTGATCCAAGAGGTCTTGTACCTCTGCTCTCTCAGTTTTCTGTTGTGAAAGAGAAATGTTTCTCATCGGCTATTTTACGGGTTTTGAACCTTGAGAGTTTATATGGTGTTGAAAACGATCTGTATTACGTAGCTCGGTACAGGTTTTCTCAAAGACAGACTGATACTTAATGAACAATTTCTTAAAGGACTCTTTTTGCTCATATTGAGATTAACTGATTTTCTATTAAAACAGTCACGCATATGTTCTGGGTGTTGATTGCAAGGCTTAGCAATATTCCGAGTCCCGAATTCAGGTAAAAATCCGCTACTTTCTATGTACATATAGCATGTAAGTATATAATCATGTATAAGATTTGTCCGTTTTTGGAACTCTTTTTAATGTACCGTTGCCCACCCGTTCAATGTCAAAGTTAAACAGGCTAAGTATCCTGGGAAAGTGCATGTGCCAAGCTATAATTATGATACCATTCATATGTTTGAACATTTCTATGAACATTTTGTATCAATTTATAGAATATTTATTCTTATAATTATGCACGCATAAACTTTTTGCCAGTATGCCTTTTACTAATATGTGAAGACGTTCACCCATGTCCTGGGCTTGTACCGGAGGTAAACTCTGGTGGTAGTGACTATAAAGTTTTTGACAAGCTTGGTGTTCATTTCATACATTTGATTGTCTCGAGTCTCCTACCATAACTTGATGAAATTCGCTTATTGGCAAAAACAATAGGGCTCACAGAAGCCTGGTTGGACGAATCTGTCGCTGACTGGGAAGTAGCTGTTGATGATTATGCTGTACATCGGAAGGATAGAAATAGGCAAAGAGCAGGCGTATATAAATGTATTACGTAAGGTGTGGTATTGCATTTTATGCTCGAGATGACCTGCGCCATGAAGATCTTGAAGCTAACTGGCTAGAAATTCTTTTACCGAAGTCTAAACTCTTCTTGTTCGGTGTGTTGTATAAACCTCTGATGCAATCAATTTTTTATTCTCTTTTAGAATCTGTTTGCGTATCTATTATACACTTTATTGAATATGGTACTATTTTACTTGGTGATATGAACACTAGTATTTCCAGTATAAAAACAGTGAAGTTTATATCAATAATTTTGTAATTCTAGAAACGTGCACATTTCTTTGTGTACTGGATGACCTATCAATTCTGGTGAAATCTTTAATGATTTGTTTAAAATGTAACATATCAGTAGAGTAAGTAAAGTAAGTACATTCAAATACATATAAACAAAAACACCCAGCCCCTTGGGTTTAAGTCACTGTTAAATCTACATTTAACTGAGTATAAACCAAATTGAATTAAACATGATAATGTTTGAACAATTATCAATAATGGACTAGTCATAAATTGATTCCATCCTAGTTTCTGACTGTGATAAAATTTGTGGCGCGAGAGGCACTTGTATCAGAGATCATGAGCCAGTGTATTGTAGAAAAAAACACTCCAGCTCTCTTATTTGTAAGTATTGTATTACAGTTTTTATTTGTTTATTCTAAACACAATCAAATGTAAAATGAAGACATATTTTCTAATGAAAATACAAGTTATATTTTCATCTGTTAATTATCATATTTGTTATGCATCGATTTACAATCTTAGTAACATCCATATAAAAATCTAATATGTCACTGTGACCGAAATGGCCGTCATTACGTCCAAAATAAGAATTCAAAGTAAACATATCTTCAACAAAAATTTCCAGATTTCATCTAGAAAGCTCTGTTCGATTACATATGTTTTCAAATGTCAACGTCGAGGGTTATCGAAGACACAAATAGCAACAATGCTTAATTAGTTAATCTACTGTAGCAGTCATTTGTGGTGTAACATGGTCTAGGGGTTCACGTTACTAAATATCAGCAACAACAACAACTGTTCTCTGTAATAACTACTATTTGATATTCAACTCTATGCTACGATAATATATAAAAACCAATGATTTTCTTCATAATTCTCTAATATCATTTTTGTTATTTAAATTAATCTGTAATCTTTAACATAAATACTTCATCGTTTATTGCCTCGGTTCTAAGCTAACTTATTTCGTATGGAATATCAGCATACGCATCTACGATCGGACAGGCGCAAGAATGATACTTAAGTTCTATCTCAAAATTAGCGGTATTTAAGGAAACCTTTCCATCGGATGACTAAAATGTTTTTCTCGGAGGAGCACGCAGGATGACCATTCCTATTTAGTCAGCTTGTCAAAACAAGTAGTAACTGGACAAAACAATAATCATTACGTGGCCAGAGGGTAGTTAACCTGGGCGAGATATTATAACCTGTCAGTTTTTTATGTGACTACAATCTAAAGTTACTTGAAAAGGGCATTGCGAAATTATTTTATGTATGATTCTTATCATCGACCAAAAAACTGGATGAATTATGCTTAACTATTTGATTGCCTCGGTCCTAATCTAACTTATTATGTATGGAGTATCAGCACACGAATCTACGACCGGACAGGCGCAAGAATGACACTGACGTTCTATCTCAAAATTTGCGGTATTTAAGGAAAACTGACCATCGGATGACTTAAATGATTTTCACGGAAAACACGCAGGATGACTATTAGTAAATAAACATGTCTTGATTTCCTATTTAAGAGAATAAAAATAAAAACCAAAAACAAAAATTTACGTGAGGCAATCAATAAATTAAACATGAGGCAATACATGAAACCGGCTGATAATTAATACGTTAGTCGTAATTCTGAAGAGTAATGTCTTTAATTAGAACAGAACACAATTGAATACACAAAATCAAGAATATATAAGTTCAATGCATGATATAATAATACGCAATCAATGAATAAGATAACAAACAAAATGTTTTCTCATTGAAATCAGAAACCGGCAGCTATACCTTTTGTATAAATGTGTTCGAGTTTAATTGTGATGATTCCTCATGAGCTAGGCCATAAAATGATATTGTAAGGACCTACCCCCTCTGGGTAGTTGCACATACTTATTAATCCGGATACCGATCTACTTAGTAATAACTGATATTTGCACATCAACATCTACCGTTGATAAAGCATGCAAATACAAGTGTATGTTGCGATTATCACCAGATGCCTTTCTGGTTTACATCAATACCTTCAAATTATCACAGTAACTAGGTTGAACGGTTAAAATAGCTATTTAATGTTGCGACGTCGTAATTATCATACGTTCGAGAAGTTGACAATATGGCATCGTAGAAATGAATATTACATCATAGATATAAATACATTGTCATAGATCATTAATGGAGGACCTAGGCCTATACATCAGTACAAAGCATTATAATATATATAAATATAAGTAGAATTACGTAGTCCAATGCATCTCTTTAGTTCCGTAATAACGTGGTAATTCAGACTAGGCATACTGCAAGGTTCGGTTTGTACATGGTCTTGTATTTACTTCATAATGTTGTTGTTCTTTTTGTATTGTTTATTCGTTTATTCTGTAAAGCTAAAAGTGCCTATTCAATGAAATTGACTTTCTGCTCTTTAAAATAAAGTTAAGACCGCATAACATTGTTTCTTTTACTTTGCTGAAGAGCTTTCTTTTGTATCTTTGACAAAAAATGTATTTCTGAATAGAAATGTCTCATCTGTGAGCTTTACATGTACTACTTAAGGTTTTACGGTTGAGAAGAAGATACCGACTCAATGCGGACACCTGTATTTATAACCTTCGGAGTGCCAATAGCAACGGCTTTGACCAATGAAAATCCCGTCTTAAGACTAGGTACCGTGGTACGACCAAAGCAATAATTAACAATGAAATCAATAAAATACATTACATTTTAGGCTCGAGTACTACAAGCACGTCTTAAAAGAAAAGCCACATAATTATACATCATATGCTTTATGAAATAAGACATTATTATTAAAAAGCCAGAGCATTATATGACGAGCGTAATGAAACCTGCAGACGAAATTAGTTAAGCTAACAATACATAGCACATGCACAATAAAATGTTTAAATTGCTATGAATTACCCGGTTTACATCCGGCTTTAAGTTATTTAAGCATAAATATGAATCCCTAAAAGTTTCATTCATAACAAAGATACATTCACGAAAAGCCGGACCCTTAAATGTAGAAGTAGTCCAAACTTCCGTGTCCACCATTTTTAAATATCGTAAATTGCACTAGGCAGCATTGTCAGAAATGTCCCAGTACGTCTGAAGATAGTCATGATGTGGTAAAAATCCCTTCTGAACTTGTATATTCCTTAAAAGAACCATCTGCCTAGCTCCTGGACTAATAATCGCGTATCCTACTGTACCAGAGTACTCTCTCACAAGGAGAAATGTCAACAATGATGCCATTCTAATTTTTATGATGAATCTTTGTAGGAAATAGTCCTTTTGTAGGAAAGTTTATTGGGTATGACGTATATAAACACTTTAAATATTGAGTTAAATTACACAAGTTCAACAGTTACTTGTATGCCAAATGTTTATTTGTCACATAAGTTCATGACGTTCATTTTGTAAGGGAGAATTCCATTACAATATATTATTACCATGACAACAGTATGGGATATCAACTTGCTATCTACTTAACATGTTAGCCGCTTGTAACTGAAATGTACAAAAATTAAACTTTAATTTCATGAATTGGTTTGCAAATAGATTTAGATGAAAGTAATCAGTATTTCCTAATTGGAGATGCTTTATTTATTTTGTTGATTAAGTCAAACATGTAAACAATCCGCATGAAATGAATACAGCAGAGTTATTTACTATGAACACACAGTTTATAATTATCATCGCAATTCAAATGGATTATGTATATCGTAAAAACAAATATCTTAAAATTATAAAATAAAAAAGTTGAAACTCCACAGGTACCTCAACACGACAAAAATGAAAATGTTCTAGGCTCGGTTTAATTGAACATGTTCTTGGTCTTAGACATATATATGAAAATGCTGTCTTTAAGGTATTGGACCCCTAATAGCAATGTTTAAAAAATAGCATTTGCTTGGTATATTCTTAAAGGTGACCATGTTCCTCACTGTGTTGCAAATTTTAAACAATTTTTACCGTGCCATTTTTTGTAAATTTTGTATAATTTATGGTATTTCCTCAAGCTCAAGTAGTAACAAATTTTAATGTGATGACCACTTTCTAAAACGTTTACAGAGAATTCATTACTCATTAATTTTGATAAAAGAAACATCAAACTATTGTTAAACAATTATAAAACACAATCAAAGGCCTGAATGGCCTGAGTCGGCTAATTATTGATGTACTGACAGTATAGTCTACCAGTTTCAGTTTGTTTTTAGTTTTTTTCTTAAAATTTCATAACACAGCTCGATATTTACCCAAAATATTATATCCGGATACGATTACACTTTTCTCCAGTTTGAACAATATATTTTACAAATTGTGATGATACGAAGACATTTAGCAGCAATTGGCAGTATCTGACATTGAAGTTTACGGTTAAATTACCTCTTATTTAAATCTTTTCATAAAAAAGTTGTTTCGTTTCGCCAAACATAGACGATCTACTTTCGATTTCAAAAACTACCAGAAAATACAATTTAATGTTTCGCCGATTTGTTTATTTCTCGAAAAATAAGAATTAAAATCATTTTTAATATCAGTAGTAACTAAACAAACCAGTAAGAGCTTCTTCTTCCGATAATTTATCCGTTTACTGACGGCACAGTTCAAAAGTTTATAGAAGTCATACGATGCGTGTTTACGTTCAATGTGGGAGAATTAAGGCTGATCGGCTATGTTACCTAACGCATCCAGACGATTCAGATTTTGTTTTTAAAAAAGCATTGTGTGCGTTTCTGTAATTTTATATACGTTTTTATACGCTTAGAAATTATTAGACATGCGTATTTGCATTATTTTTATACGTAATTTACGCTAATACGCATCTTATCTGGAGCCCTGCTGGAACTATTTTGTGTCTTTCGCTGGATGTTACCCAAGCTTTGTAAGCCTGCGCAATTCTTAAAATGCACATTTATGCTTAATGAGTTACATTCGAGAATTGCACAATTACAAGTCATAAATATGACAGATTACATCGTATATTGGTCATAGCAAAGGGAATTGACACAACTTAACTTCATTCATGCAGTGAACTGTTTGAAGTTTGAGAAATCTAATGGAACTACATCCCTTCACTGTGTTTTTTGGTCCATTTAGAGAATCGTTGGATAGCAAGGACTCGTCAAAAGGCTTTCAGCCTTTAGCCGACTCAATAAAACTGTAAATATATTTTTATAGGGCGCCTCAAGTAAACAGATTTAATGAGACAGAATTCTATCTCCAACATAGAAAATTTAAGGTCGAATCCTGTGGGTCTGTTTTGAATTTTGCTCACTTCATTCAAAAATAACCTTGGGACGGAAGTAAAACCTACCTGCATTTCTTTTACAATATGTAATCTAAAGAATGAAGGCAAAATAGAGAACTTTTATCGCATGTAACTCAGTATTTTTAAAGATGTATAACTCTACCCTTCCTGATTCAGATGTAAATTCGCTTTGAACAGCAAGAAACCGCTTATAAAATGAAAATTTTCCAATTTTATACAAAACATCCATGAAAGAAGTAAAAACTTATTAGAAAAAAATGAAAATATGGAAAAAAAAATTTGGTCCCAGTGGGGCTTGAACCTACGCCCCCGGTCCCCACCCTGAAAATTGCAGTCAGAGTAGGTTTATGGTAGGAATTGAATACTTTTCAAAAAGGAGGTACGCTATTACGGGTCCATTACCTTAATTGAAACAATAAGGATCCAGAATAAAATGTGTTCTAACCTTCACAAGTTTTTCTTGCCAGAATATGTTTGATTTCCTGTAGTGTGTTGTAGCCGCTCACCTCGAACACAAACTCTTTTCTAGATGCAATCTTTTCGAGTTCTGCTTTGTTTTTCCTGTCTCCTACACCTGTATACAAACCAATTATCAAATATTCTAGGTCCTTAACAGTTCATGATTCTATGACTTGAAAAGGTTGGATATATCGAGGGTTCAACGCAATAAGGGCGTATCTACATATAATAATCATATGTAGATACGCCCTTATTGCGTTGAACCCTCGATATAATCTATGAAAAGATCTCCAGGAAGCATGGAACGCATCAATTAACGTAATAGCAATCTCGCATCGAGTCTGTCCACTTGAGGTAATGTAGTGTGCATCTACCCTCTCGCTCCTTTACACCAGCTTAAGTCGAATTCTACCACAGATAAATGGTAAGGATAGATTTCTCGGAAGCACGGAGCATCAAAACACACAGCCTTGGAGACACGCATTTGCAAAGTAGACACACACCAAAAAAGAAGCCGTAATGGAAAAATATTACAAACGGGTTGCTACAAAAATCTAACAAGTACAGGGGGAGGGGAAGTAGTAAGGGAATAACGAATGATTTCAGCCACAATGTTTTTTATCAAATCGTCACGGAGAACATATGGTCCGCCCGAGGATCGGACTCACGACCCCATGATTCGTAGATCAGCGCTCTCCCTATTGAACTTAGCGGAACACGTGACTTTAAAAAGAAAATGGAGTTCCTATTCAAGTCTTATTTTATTCTCATTCTCGTTAAGTCGACGGTCATTTTGTAAATAAATTAATTGTCTTTTAAAATGACCGTTTCATGCAGTCAAATATCATTTAAATGCATGTTTTGTATGTTAAACATGGTACAGGGTAACAAGACAGGGAAGGGACATAAAGATCAATGTTTAATTAGAAGTTTGTAAAAATAGCAGAACGACGTTTATACTTTAAATTAAAGGAAAATATCAAGTATACATAAAGATAATAACTGTTTTGGAAAGGTAATTTATTATAAGAATTTGCAAAAATCAAAATCTGAAAACATTCAGATGGGAAGATTGAAAAAATATATACGCCGGCGGTTCTGTCATACTCACCAACAGCAATAACCTCAACACCGGCTTGGTGAATCTTGTGAGCTTGTCTTGCTGTTAATCGTGGTACCCTGGATAAACCGTCAGTAAATACAATAATCACATGATCCACATCACTTCGGGATCCATGCATCGGCGTCATCATTTCATATAGGGCTTTCTATGAGTTACAAAAGCAGAAAACAAGGCATATTTGAGCAACAAAGTCAACATCTAATCTTAAGCTTTCTGTATACAACAGGAGAAAAATAGGACACTGTGAAGAATGCAAGTTCCAAAACAGTGTGCTAAACCTCGCAATTATTGTTAGCCAACAATAAAATGAATTGTATGAAGTGTTTCGATATTTTGGGTTTTTACAAGAAAGAACAAATAATGCTGGAATCATAGAAAAACGAATACTAATTTTTTTCTTGCTTATTTTACTTTTCGCATACAAAATGTACTGGTTACATGTTGTATAGTAGAAATTAAATTAATACGCATTTTAGTACCAGTTTGTTTTCATTTACCTGTAGTGCAAGATGTGTGTTTGTCAGACCTCCTTCAGATTTGATTGCAAGAATGGCTTTGCTGATTTCATCCTGGACATTGTATGTGTTAAGGTAGAAATGTACCCTTGTATCCGTACTAAACGTCAATAATCCCACCTTGAATTGTTGAAAATGTTTAGAAAATCAAAAATGCTCGATGACGCAATTTGATACTCAGATCCAAACGGTGTGTATTTTTTTAACTCGCATGTTTATTATATCATACAATGTATTCATTAAAAGCAAAGTTACATTACAGCAGTTACCGCATTAATTTAGTTTAATGTTTTCATACTCTATCATTCTCACGACGCCTTATCATGCGGAGAAGTTACCTCCTCCTTGGCATCAAAAACGCAGAAATTTTTCTTCATTTTATGTGAAACACAGAAATTAAACACGCAGAAATTTGTTTCACAATTTTTTGGGGCCAGAACGCAGAATATTTTGACCGCAGAAATAACCCACTATACGATATTAAATGTATTACTATAGGAAACAAATAGTCTTCACATCAATTATGACGCTACGGTTTGCTGTATAGTCGCTTCTATTTGCTATAACTATGAACATACAAAAGAAGATAGACTAGTAACGGATTGGTATGCCTTTTCCTTGAAGTTTAAAACAGACATACATGCAGATATGAACCATTCACAACATAAAATGTGTTAAATTAAGAAATATATCTCACCCTAGCGTTATCATCATTTATATCAAAGAAACCAACAAGATCAGAGAGAAATTTCAGCTGTTCCTGGAAATACACCACCCATATACTGTTAGACATGTCCACTATAAATACGACGTCCTCCCGTTTCCCTCGGCAATCTGAGAATAGAGACTACAACTTTTGTGACCATTTCTACTTTTGGTTTCGTTTAATTGCCCGTTTATCTCAGTAGGGAGAGCGTTGGTCTACGGATCGCGGGGTTGCGAGTTCGATCCCCGGGCGGGGCGTATGTTCTCCGTGACGATTTGATAAAAGACATTGTCTCCCAAATCATTCGTCATCCACCTCTGATAATTCATGTGGGGAAGTTGGCAGTTACTTGTGGAGAACAGGTTTGTTCTGGTACAGAATCCAGGAACAGTTACATAACAGAAATACTGTTGAAAAACGGCGTTAAACCCAAAACAAACAAACAAAACAAACAAATTGAAATGTATACGCCGGTATATCGATGTAACCAGCATTACCCTGAACTCAGCAAGTGCCATAAGAGTCAGAAGTGATGGTTGATTGACCTTAGACGCGTTGTTTTCAGTAATTAATCACACTGCACATACAAACAGGTGAGATTTGTTAGTGCACTTCCTTTAAGATGATCTTTTAAGTGCTGAAAAAGTTCTAATTTTACACCACTCTTGTCGGAACTTTAGTTAGATTTTCTTGAATACAGGCAAATGTCAAATATATTCTTCAATTACACGATTTGTTTAATGTATACACTTATTAAAATTATATACATTTTAATTGTGTGCAAATGGTTATCAAAGTTGGAAAATGTTATTCAGTGGAACCCGGTCACATCTTTTTTTTTGGAGCTTTTAATTGCTTTTAATGTAACTGTACGACTTTGGTGGCATGCGTTCATGTAGGAATTAGTTTCTTAAACTAGAAATTGGTATCATGTGTAATTTTCAGTTTGATTACACACTTTTCTATTCTATTTTATTAAATTTATGCAGAGGGATATTACTTCATAATTTATGCTAAAAACTTTATCTGTCAGTTAGTTTTAAGTATTTGAAATTTGTCAATTTGATGAAGGCCGTATAGCCGAAACGTGGAAAGAAATGGAGAGAAATAAATGATAATTCTGTCTTTGGAATATAACAGTGATATATCACTATGTACGAAAAATATGCATAATACACGCGAACCTAGATTTTATTTTAGGGCATACGACAACTTTTCCTGGAACTTAACAGAAATTGATTACAGTTAAGCTTTGTCGACTTTGTAGACTTGCGAACAGTGTCTAGACGTTAGTTCACACTTTTCTTAATCATATCAGCAACGTTTGATTCTTTGAAAACATAGTCACCGCCTCCGTAGCTCAGTTGTATTATCTGAACTCGGGGTTCAGTCACTGGACACTGGTCGCCCTGTACCAAAGAATGAAATAAGGTACTGGTAGCACCCTTGCTTGCACTCAGTAAGAAAGCATGGTACCAGAAGAAAAAAATCCAAAGTAAAGCTAAAACCAGGTAGATATTTGTTAAAGGTTAACTTTTTGTTGAACAAGAGGTACCTCTGTACTTCATGCCGATTGTTGCTTATATGCGATGTACACTAAAGCTTAGTTTTGCCTTTCCTTGAAAAAAAAAGAACGTTTTTTATTTTTATAACGTTTCCATAAATAACGGTAGTTCTGCACGTTTGATAAACTTGAATTAATGGAATAACGTCATTGATCTGGATAACGTTCAGTAATAAAGCCTGGACTCGGTATACGGAAACGAAAATCGTTATATAAATTAATAGCAACCCGTGAGATTTCTTTTTGTAAACGGTAACAGTATTATAGTTCTAAAGATAAAATATGATATCAAAACGTAAAACACATTAAATAGTTCCATTGGCAAGTAATGTCTTAAAATCAGAGTGAAATGTGCGGATGTTTTTAGTCATGAGCAAATATCTCAAAAACAAGAACGGGGGCCAATTACATTTTATTTCACCATACTATAGAACATAGCTAGGTTTAAGGTAGTTCTGCACGTTCGGATCAAAAGTCTTTTTTATAATTTAGTATTTGATTAATCTTTGATTATTCTAAATTTCATACTACACTTAGAAAATTTGGCTAATAAAAATGTCGTGTGCTTGATTTTTTACATGACTGATTTGAAAAAGTTTGACCTCACATAAATTTTCATAATTCATAATGTGACTCTATGGGAAAATCAATTTTGATAATGTATTCACGTTTTTTCTTATAATGTTTATTGAATTGTTTCACAACATATGACCTATAACATGGCAAAATAAATACAGGTATGTGTGCTTGTTTTTGAGATATTTGCCCATGATTAAAGAGATTCACTAATTTCAAGCTCATTAGAAGACGACATTTTTCAAAATCATTCAAGTTTTAGATGTTTTGATATCATATTTTAACTTTAAAAAGATAGTGGAGTTGCCATTATAATAAATTAACTTATATAAAGGTTCTAGCAATAGCACAAAAAGATCTTAGGTCTATTCAATATAATTATGATTTATTTCTCGTTTGCACTGACCTTCAGCAGGTGGCTGATCTTCTGGCTCTGAAATAAAGAAGCATTTATTTAGAATTCGGTCATTTTAGTGTTTTTGAAACTCGTAAGGGTATAACAGCCTTACAGATATGTAAGAACACGTGGTTTATTTTCATATTAACACCATATCAGAGCTAGAATCTATACTCTTAAAATGCTAATATTTTTTTATCACGAAGTCTTTGTCCTTATTCTCAATCTTTGTAACAGAATATTTATTGAAGATAATGTTCAAAAATACATAAATAACGTACTTCATTTAAATCAAATGTGTGTTTGTTCAAATAGGGAACTGTTTTATGTTTTAAGTATGTAAATTGCTTTGTACTAGACTATTAGACTCAGGTTACATTGACGCGGACTGAGGACAAAGGACTGTGGACTTACAACATGGGTTTTCTCAAACTGTATATTGAGAAGAAATCGTCGATATAAAGTTATATATTTCATTTACACCAGTTTTACTAGTAAAAGAACAATATTTTGTGAATTTCATACTGCATCTTTCGGCATACACAATCTCTATTTGTACTCTCCCAGCCAGCATGACTATATCGGCCCGATATAAGTATAATGTCGGAATGTCGGCAAAATGTGCCGATGTAGGGCCGACGTCGGGCCGTTGTGAGTGAGTGAGTTAGGTTTTACGGCGAATCGACACAAAATGATCATATATCGCCGAGATCGGACCGTTGAACTACCGCAAAATATTGAAATCGATAGATCGACATCAATCAGTGTAACTAGTTCGTAAGTCGGATTGACATCGGGCCGATATTGGATTCTCTAATATAGCTATATTTTTCAAAATATTACTGATAAACGTGAAAAAGTAATCTAATTGTTTATGTATGCTAATTTATTAAGCAAATATGATGTATGCCAGAATTAATCAAACTAGGTTCCAAACAAAATTTGTAGACGGTATTTATATGTAATAAAGGGAGGTTATAATTAAGATGCGTTTTTATTTTATGTAGAATGCCGCCGTAGAAATATTTATATTTACAAAAAAAAAAATGAAAATATAAATATGTTTAAAATTCTAATTGAACAATTTTAATAGTGTTAAGAATATACAGAAAACTTACGAGGGGCGTTCAATATGTAATGTTACTCTGTATGTAGTTCCAGTACCGCTTGTTATTTTAAGATGCGGTTTTCAGCAATTATAGAGCAATTTATTGGCAACACAATGTTATATAAATTATAAAAATTGGTAGATTCAAAGTAAAAATATAATCATTTGAGTGAGGTGTATTCGGGACAATTTTATGTCCAAAATATTGAGATTGTAACATGCAATTCCTTGATTCTACTATTCAACAACTAGAACTATAGTTCAATTTTCAGTTTAAACAGATAAAACAAATCATGATCTTCACAAAAACATACGAAAACTAAAATAAAAAAATTTATAACAGTTTTAATTTGAGTGTGTATATTTTACTCGAAAAATGATAAGGTGAGTACAATAAGCCTCTGCAATTTTGTCAGGCGCGATAATCATCGATTAAAAAAATCTTGTATTTTAAGTTGATACTAGTATCTTAATTCTCGATTGCGAAACTAGTTCTTACAACTTTGATTAATCGCTCTCAACACCCATTCAAGATGGTATCAACCTCGAGTTTAGATTTTTTAGTTGTGTTGTAAAATTAAAAATGTAATAAATAGTTTAAAACAAACGCAGACGCATCACAAATTGCTGTACCTCGTAGAAAAATGATAGAATTATGCGATTTTACAAGTTATTCTATTTTTCTAAGACTCTGGATGCCCAGGACAAACCTAAATTATAATTATGGTCCAGTGTACCTGAGTACACCTCACTAAAATGATTATATTTTTACTTTGAACCTGCCGATTTTTATGATTTATATAGCATTGTGTTCCCAATAAATTGCTCTATAATGTGCCGAAAACCGCATCTAAAAATAACCAGCGGTTACGGAACTACATATGGAGTAACATTACATATTGAACGCCCCTCGTACGTAACTGTATAAAACATGTAGTATATAGTTGTGAAAAATATTATATCAATAAAATCAAATAACCACATACACATGATGCGAGACACATCTGATCTCAAGTAAATTACTCTGAGAATTTATAAAGTGTATATTTGAAGAAAAATTTGATGAAGCACTGCGTGTCACACTGTTTCGCGACAACGATATGTTGTTTATCATGATATTATTTTGAAGTCGGCCAAATATCGTTTGCCAATGTCTGGCCGATGTCATTGTGATATTGGCCCGATATCGTCTGCCGACGTCGGGCCGACATCATTCCTATCTGCAGCCGATCTTGAAGCCGATATCGGGCCGTTATAGACAATGACGTCGGTTTGATATCGGGCCGATATAGAATGCTGGCTGGAGTATTTGTTGCTCATCTTACGTAACTTTTTATTCTGAGATGCATAAACATGCATCAATCTTGGAAAAAAGTGTGTACAAAGACAATATACATTTAAAACTATGTATTTCCAATTCAAAACGTTTTTCCCAAAACTCGACTGAAAAAGATATTTTTACACATGTTTTAGAGACGGGACTTATATTATCTCCGAAGTAGCCGGAATTGTGGATAAGCAAGTTCGAGATATTGAGTTTCAACTGTATATCAAATTTAGCATAGATAAACACGTGTGTAATAAAAATGTAATTGTTAAGCGATCGTTTTCCCGGACTAACGTACTCGGAGGTGCCAAACCATTCAAATAATTTTGAAATGTGTCTACGCTAGTGGTGTGTACATAGAAATCAAGTTCATGTGTTATTTCTTAATATCTTAACTAATTATTTTACAGAACCATTTCTTTCACGTAGTTGTACAGAAAGTTCACCCAACTTATTACAACAGTCTGTTTGTGTTATAAGGTTCTAGTAGAAAGGCTCTAAAGTCCACTGTTGAATCACACTATAACCAAAATTGTTACACCATTACGGTCCGGTGAGAATTTATCTTGTATCTGCGGAAACTCGTTTAATCAATCAGTTTAATACTTTTTATTTGCTATTTTTCGCATACAATACAAATATGAGCCAATAAATGATGACATCTGTATAAGTGACAATTAAATGGAGAGAATAAAATATTCATGGAGAATATTCTTTTACGTTTAAAATCCGAAAATTTGAAGTAATTATCTTCACTATATGTCAAAAGCTACAATATTTTATTTTTAATTACATCACCGAAGGCATTTTGAGACGTGACATTAAGAATGTCATTAAAGCAGTATGACGTCGTCGTGTATGGCGTGTATTTTTCAAGTCATTTATGCAAGAAATTATGCGTATCACTTACTAAACATCATACATTTGTAAAGTAAGGAACAGTTTCAAATCATTTTACTGAAACAAATACTTTAACCGTATATATTTGGTTTCATCTCGTGCCTTTGATATACACACCTCTATATTTTCATGATGGTTGGGTGATTTGGAATTTCCATGAATGATGAATAGCAGAGTTACAGACCGTACACGAAAAAGACCCTATGACATTTGATCTCTAAATGTGACCTTGACCTTGGAGTTAGGGGTCTGGGTCTTGCACTTGACACGTCATCTCATTATGGGGAACATTTGTACCATGTTATTTCAAAAACCCTCAATAGATCGCAGAGTATGTGTCACGAAGTGTGACGGACGGACGGACAGAAGGACGCATCCTATTTCTATGTCCCCATTTTTTTTCTTAACAAAATCGTCGGATAATAATACTGCAGGAGATCCCTTAGTAATAGAGGGTGTTGTATTTATGTACCAGAAAGTTTGACAACCTGTTATTTAAAATAGTGTTCTTTCCCCTTTTTCGTGCCTTAAATGATTGTTTCTTAAGGTCCTTTTTAAAAACTTGCACTGCTCCTTCCGCTGTTCCATTTGAACTCAGATATACTGGTACTAACGTATGCCTTATTCCATTATTTTTCATGAACATGTTAAATTCTGCAGATATATACATTGGATCGTTATCACTCACAAGTTACCATTTATAAAACAATCAATTTAGTAACAACTTACCTTTACATGTTTTGTTAGCTAAAATATTTGTTATATTCAGAGCGCCGTATCCATTCACCTCGAACACATATTCTGGTTTTGATGCAATATGGTGAAGTTCTTCAACATCTACATCGTGTCCTACACCTGGATGTACATGGATATGTATTATATGTTTGAAATATAAGAATGAAATGTGTATGGTATGTTCATACGATGCAAAAGTATTAAATATATTTTGTTCACTGGTAAGAAACTATAACATGGGTAAAATTGTATTAAAACATAAAAAAACAACATACGTTTGTTTCAAATGTATGATGAAAATATCCTTCACCCATGAACACAATATCCTACTGTAAATTTTCTATATCTTTTATTTTAGATTTAGGCCTGCCCGCTAAGCTAATCTACGATGTTCTACGTTCGATCCTCGGGCGACGTAAATGTTCTTCGTGACAATGTGATAAAAGACATTGTGTCTGAAATAATTTCGTCCCCAATCTCTGATTCATGTAGAAAAGTTTGCAGTTACTTGTGGAGATATCGTAGGTATCTGTACAGAATCCAGGAATACTGGTAAGGTTAACTGTTAACCATTTATAATGAAATACTATTGAAAAACGGCGCTAAACCCAAAAGAAACAAAACTTACACTGAAGCAAGAAAATGCAAACATGACAAACCGTTCAAAGGGGACCAAATACAAATCAATGTTTGACATTCTACCATGTGTACACTCTGTATACAAAAAATCATATATGTTGTCTTTATGATTATCATAGCGTTGCAAGGTTGTCTCCATGACCGAGTGGTTAAAGTTGCTGGCTTAGAGTCACGTGCTCCTACCAGGCTTTGAAACTTTTTGGGGTGTAGAATTCGTCATGTAAAGAAGCCATCCACCCGGCTTACGAAAGGTCGGTGGTTCTGCACAGGTGCCTGCCTATGCCCGTAACAAAGCCCAGAGGAACACCTTGGGTCTTCCTCTGCTATCGAAAGCTGAGAAAGTCGCCATGTTACCTAAATTGTATCGGTGAATCTCTGAACCGAACAAAACATTCTGTACTTACTGATGGCAAAGACAACGATTCCAGCTTTGTGAATCGAATTAGACTCAATTATAGTCATTTCAGTATGCTGAGACGCACCGTCCGTAATGACTATACAGATGTGGTCCACACCGCGCCTGGATCCGTGCTTCATGCTAAACATTTCATATCGCGCCCTCTATAAAAAAGGAAAATGCTATTATATTCAATATTTTGACAGCAACCGTATTGAAACAGAGGACATTAAAAAGTTAAGTGATAAGAGCTGTAAGATGACCCAGCGCGCGCGTCTTCTTCGATGCATGCTAGTGAAATACCAGCAAAAATTAGAGCTATTATTCGAGAGAATACTAGTCCTGGCAGAAATCTTATTCAATGAAGCAAACTCTGTAATTAAATGTTGTTGATTTAACTTTTTTCTACAGATACGAACTTACCTGTAGGGCAAGATGAGTATTTGTTAAACCTCCGTGTGATTGCGTAGATAGAATGGCTTCTCTGATATCTTCCTTGCTCCTATATTTGTCAAGATAAAACTGCACTTCCGTAGCAGTGCTGAATGTTACCATCCCTACCTTGAGTATGTACAATAAGACATGAGTACACATTGTAACATGCATTCTAACGTTGAAAGTGGTATTTTAAGTTTGGAGTCACTTGTGATTTTATCTAGAATTTCATATTTGTATGGTTTTGAAATTTCCTGTTTTATTATTTTTTAAAATCTTCAACATCCTCTTCTTTAACTCAACGGAATAAAATCATGCTTCCTGTTCTTCATTTATCAATGACAATTTATTCCGATTTAATTTTCCTAGTCAGTACAAATATTATCTAGTGCCTACACGTATACAGTTAATCGAACTCACTCTTGTTTTTCCGCTGTTTGTGTCAAAATATCTGACAAGGTCTGCAAGAAGTTCCAGTACCTCTTTGAAATGTTTCACCCGAATACTGCTTGACATGTCAACGACAAACAAAATATCAGCGTTCTTTCCTTGGCAAACTGAATAAATGATAAAGACTCATCTAGATAATGATTCTCGATGTAATAACGTTAATACAGTGAACGTAATGTAATTATTAAAATGATGTTTACTTTTCGACAATCTGCTTTTAGTGTAACTCGACTTTGGTAACATGCGATCTTTTAGAAGTTAGTTTCTTAAACTAGAAATTGGTATCATGTGTAATTTTCAGTTTGATTACACAGTTTTCTTGGTGAGATTTTAAACCGTTACTGAATATATGTACTCAAAAGTTTGCTGGACTAAAAAATAAGCCGGTCTCGATAATAAGCCACCAAATCCTTACGCTAAATTTCGGGATTTCAGGGTATTACTTCATAATTTATTTTAAACAAAATTGTACCTATCAGTTTTAAGTATTTCAAATTTGTCAGTTTGATGAAGGCCGTATAGCTGAAACGTGGAAAGAAACGGAGAGAAATAAATGATAATTCTGTCTTTGGAATACAGCAGTGATATTTCACTATGTATGAAAAATATGCATTATACACGCGAAGCTAGATTTTATTTAAGGGCATATGACAACTTTTGCTGGAACTAAACAGAAATTGATTAAAGTTAAGATTTGCCGACTTTGATGACTTGCAAACAGTGTTACATCTTTGTCTAAACGTTAATCTACTTTGAGTTGACACTTTTCTTGTTTCTTTTAATCCTATCAGCAACGTTTGATTCTATGAAAACATAGTCAACGCCTCCGTAGCTCAGTTGTATTGTCTGAACTCGGGGTTCAGTCACTAAACACTGGTCGTCCTGTACCAAATTATAAAAAAAGTAGTGGCAGCACACTTGCTTGCACTCAGTTAGAAAACATGGTACCAGAAGAGAGAAAAAAATCCCAAGTAAAGCTAAAACCAGGTAGATATTTGTTAAAGGCTAACTTTTTGTTCAACAAGAGGCACCTCATGCCGATTGTTGATTATATGAGATGTACATTAAATCTTAGTTTTGTCTTTCCTTGGAAAAAACGTTTTTTATTCGTATAACGTTTCCATAAATAACGGTAGTTCTGCATGTTTGATAAACTTGAATTAATGGAATAACGTCATTTATATAGATCACGTTCTGTAATAAAGCCTGGACTCGGTATACGGAAACGAAAATCCTTTATGCAACCTGTGAGTATTTTGTTTTTAAACGGTAACGGTATTATAGTTATAAAGATAAAACATTATACCAAAACGTAAAATGCATAAATGATTCAAAGTAATGTCTTAAAATCAGCGTGAAATGCGTGGATGATTTTAGTCATGAGCAAATATCTCAAAAATAAGAACCAGGGCCAATTACATTTTATTTCACAATACTATAGAACTTGATTTAGCTTTGATTATTCTTAACTTCATACTATGCTTAGAAAATTTGGCAAATAAAAATGTCGTGTGCTTGATTTTTTACTTGGCTGATTTGAAAAAGTTTGACCTCAGAGAAATTTTTATAATTCATAATGGGACTCTATGGGAAAATCAATTTTGATAACGTACTCACGATTAGAGATATTTCTACTATGCAGTGTTGAATGAAGCGTTTCACAGTCGTAAATGAACATATGGCCTATAGCATTGAAAAATAATACAGGTCTGGGTGCTGATTAGAAGACGATAACTTTCAAAATCATTCAAGGTTTAGATATTTTGTTATCATATTTTAACTTTAAAAAGATAGCAGAGTTGCCATTATAATAAATTTACTCACCGGCTGCTATTGCTTCATAAAAAAACTTTTCATTTCCATACGCCGAATCCAGGTTTATTCTACGTTGTTTCTTTTTCGGATAAATGACGTTACGGCATTACTTCCAGTTCATCAAACATACAGAACTACCTTAATTACGATTGTTCGAAGTTTATTTAAAAGCTACGTTAAAGAGAAATTTCTATTAGCGGAAATGTTATCAAAATCTGGATTTTTCCAAACACGCTCATTTAATACGAAAACTTGTGCATGGTCCAAAACTTTCAAATCAGTCTTGCAAAAAAGTAACACACTGCAATATCTTTTTATTTGATGAATTTTCTAAGCACATTCTGAAGATTTAGGATATTAGGGTTTAGTCAAATTCTATATTGTAGAAAAATTAATGCTCCAAACCTGCAACACTACCTTATATAAAGATTCTAACAACAGCACAAAAAGAGCATAGGTCTATTAAATATAATTATGATTTATTTCTCGTTTGCACTGACCTTCAGCGGGTGGCTGATCTTCTGGCTCTGAAATAAAGAAGCTTTTATTTAGAATTCGGTCATTTTAGAGTTTTTGAAACACGTAAGGGTATTACAGCTTTACATGTATGAAAGAACACGTGGTTAATTTTCATATTAACACCATATCAGAGCTAGAATCTATACTCTTAAAATGCTAATATTTTTTTTATCAACGACTTGCATCGAAGTCTTTGCTCAATCTTTGTAACAGAAAATTTATTGAAGATGATGTTCAAAAATACATAAATAACGTACTTCATTTAAATCAAATGTGTGTTTGTTCAAATAGGGAACTGTTTCATGTTTTAAGTATGTAAATTGCTTTGTACATAGACTATCAGGCTCAGGTTACATTGACGCGGACTGAGGACAACGGACTGTGGACTTACAACATGGGTTTTCTCAAACAGTGTATTGAGAAGAAATCGCCGATATCAAGTTATATATTTTATTTACATCCGTTTTACTAGTATAGGAACAACGAGTCTCATTGTTTGCCATATATAGATATGTATAATATTTTGTGAATTTCTTTATTTAAGTACATCCTGCATCTTTCGGCATACACAATCTCTCTTTGTACTGTATTTGTTGCTCATCTTACGTATCTTTTTATTCTGAGATTCATAAACAAGAATCAATCTTGGAAGCAAGTGTGTACAATGACAATATACATTTAAAACTATGTATTTCCAATTTAAAGAAAACGAACGTACGTTTCTACCAAAACTCGACCGAAAATGATATTTTTACACGTGTTTTAGAGACGGGACTTACATTCACTCCGAAATAGCCAGAATTGTGGATAAGCAAGTTCGAGATTTTGAGTTTCAACTGTATATCAAATTTAGCATAGACACGTGTGCAATAAAAATGTAAATGTCAAGCGATCTTTTTCCCGGACTAATGTATTCAGAGGTCAAAACATTTCAAATAATTTTGAAATTTGTCTACGCTGGTGGTGTGTACATAGAAAACAACTTTATGTGTTCTTTTTTAATATCGAAACTAATTGTTTTGCAGAACCATTTCTTTCAGGTAATTGTACATAAAGTTCATACAAGTTATTACTACTCTATGTGCCTGTTTTATAAGGTTCTAGTAAAAAGGCTGTTAAATCCTCACTTAAATCACACTATAACCAAAATTGTTACACCATTACGGTCAGAGGAGAATTTATCTGGTATGTGTGGAAACTCATTTAATCAATTAGTTTAATACTATTTTTATTTGCTATTTTTCGCATACAATACAAATATGGACCAATCCATGAGAAAATCTGTATAAGTGACAAAATTAAATTGAGATAACGAAATATTCATGGAAAACATTCTTTTACCTTTAAAATCCGAAAATTTGAAGTAATTATCTTGACTATGTCAAAAGCTACAATATTTTATTTTTAATTACATCACCTAAGGCATTTTGAGACGTGGCGTTAAGAATGTCATGAAAGCAGTATGACGCCGTCGTGCATGGCGTATATTTTTCAAGTCATTAATGCAACAAATTATGCGTATCAGTTACTAAACATCATACATTTGTAAAGTAAGGAACAGTTTCAAATCATTTTACTGAAAAATTACTTTAACCGTATGTATTTGGTTTCATCACGTGTCTTTTATCTATACACTTCTATATTTACATGATGGTTGGGTGATTTGAAATGTCCATGAATGATGAATAGCAGAGTTACAGACCGTACACGAAACAGACCCTGTTAACCTTTGACCTCTAAATGTGACTTTAGTTAGGGGGATTTGAAATTTCCATGAATGATGAATAGCAGAGTTACGGACCGTACACAAAACAGACCCTGTTAACCTTTGACCTCTAAATGTGACCTTAGTTAGGGGTCTGGACGTCGTCTCATTATTAGGAACATTTGTGCCATGTTATTTCAAAATCCCTTAATGGATCGCAGAGTGTGTGTCACGAAGTGTGACGGACGGACAGAAGAACGCATCCTATTTCTATGTCCCCAGTTTTTTCTTTAAAAAAATTCGTCGGACAATAATACTGCAGGAATTCCCTTAGTAATAGAGTGTGTTGTATTTATGTACCATAACAGAAAGTTTGACAACCTGTTATTTTAAGTATTGTTCTTTCCACTGTTTCGTGTCTCAAATGATTGTTTCTTAAGGTTCTTTTCCGCTGCTCCATTTGAACTCGGATGATATGCTGGTACTAACGTATGCCTTATTCCATTATTTTTCATGATCATGTTAAATTATGCAGATGTATACATTGGATCGTTATCACTCACAAGTTACTGGAGACACCATTTATAAAACAATCCACGTGTTTTAAATGGTTTTCTAACTAGTTGTTGACTCATTCGGAATCATTTCTAACCATTTACAATAATAGAAATACTTGTTGTTTAAATTTAGCATAGTCAGTGTAAATATGTTGCCATGACCTTTTTGCCCATTTCAATGAATGTAAAAGTACTGTTGCTAGTGAATTTTGAATTGACACGCATGCCACACATCCTTGAACCGTTCTTTCTATATCGGAGTCAATGTTATTCCACCACAAGTACTAGTAACTATGCACTAGAGGTCTCATTTTACACATTTCCTGTGCTCCTCATGTAGTTAAATAAACAAACGCTCTCTAAATGGTTCGGGTATGATCACTCGCAATCCCCATAAAATTACTGCATTATAATATGAAAGTTCATTTCGTCTGATAAAGTATGGATTGAAATTAGGATCATTCACGTATTTTGACCATCCATTAAGCGTATACTCGTCCGAGGGCAATCGTGATAGAAAATCACAGATCATGTGATCAGCAGATTTCCTGTACACTATGTCATAAAAATAACCTGTAAGAGTCACAGCCGAAGGCCGCATACACGCTGCTGCCATCGTCGGTATCCCCTTTTGGAGACCTAATATGGTTGCCCACGGCATATGATCAGTATCTAGTATAAACTTCCGGCCATATAAGTATTCGTGGCATTCATTCACTCCAAATATTATTGACAGTGCTTCTTTCTCAATCTGAGAGTAGTTTTGTTCTCTCTGATACAAATGCTATCGACCTTTCACTGTCTTTCACAGAATGTAATATGACTTCCTTACTGTGAAAAATCGCACGTGAGTGACATTTTTCATGTCATAATGAATTAATAAACGACTGTTTATTACCAGCTATTTGCTTTCACTGAATGCTTTGTCGCGTTCACTATTTAGGGCTTATTATAATTTGTTTTACAGAAGGCCGAATTCCATCATTTACAAGAAAATCGCAGTCATGAATGTGCGGCCATGATTTAAGAGTGTTATATTCATGAGACTCTCCTGACATTTTCTTTTGGTAAGAGCCATATCAAAGATGTCCCCGTTTAGCTGTTCCTATGCCCTTTCAAACGAGACATTCTACTTTAAATCGCGTGTTTGCTATCGTAAACAGTGTCAAATTAAACGTAGCGTATTTGGTCCGAGTAAGTTTATATATATTCAATGGGTTATTGAAATGTTTATAGATCTTAATGATTATACATTGAATTTCTAACATTTAGTTACAATTACTGGCACTTCTGCTACATCTCTGTGGTCTTTCCTTTGTTTAAGGCTTATTATAATTTGCTTGAAACAAGGCCGAATTCCATCATTTACAAGAAAATCGCAGTTATCAATTAGCGGCCATGATTATGAGAATGTTATACTCATGAGACTCTCCTGGCTTTTTTCTTTTGCTAAGAGCCAAATCAAAGATATCCCCGTTTAGCTGTTTCTATGCCCTTTCCATCGAGACCTTTTACTTTAAATTGCATATTTGCACTCGTAAACATTGTCAAATTAAACATAGCCATAGCATTTATTGGTCCGGGTACGTTTTCCAAATAAAAGAGATTGGTGTACTTTACAGGCATTTATATACAATGTGTTATCAAAAATGTTTATAGATCATAATGATTACACATTCTAACCTTGTGTTAATAATACAGTTATAAATTTGCGGCCATGATTATGAGAGTGTTATACTTATGAGACGCTCGCTTTGCCGCTTTCACTAGTCCATGACCACTGCTCGACTTGCTTTGTTATTGACCGTTCCAAGGCGGTGCCAGTATTTTCAACTTGTTTTTATGTTTTTTGTTGTTTCGTATTTTACGTTACGTATATTTTCTTGTTTGTTGTTGGTGTTTCTTTCCTCTCTCCCCATCGTCCTCTTACATTTACGCCCCCTCTCCATTTACCTTGAGTGGGGTTAGGTGTCCACCATATTTTGAGCCGACCGCCGTCCCTGGGCGGTGCCCCACTGTAATGTATTTTCCTGCTTGTTTGCTTGCATGCGTGTGTATGTGCGTGCGTGTGTGTTTGTCTTGGGCGGCGGTGTCCCACTGTGTTGTTAGCTCGACTATTCAAAGAACAAGTAGAGCTTTCCTACTCACAACGGCTTCAGCGTCAGCGTCACACCTTGGTTAAAATTTTCGTACCTGTCCATATTTTGACAAAACCTTTTGAGATAACGCTATGAGACTTTCAACATTTGTGTACCATCACCATGTCCAGTTTTAGGCAAAAGTACATAACTTCATCAAGGATTTTGGCTGAATTATGGCTCCTTTTTACTTACAAATCTTCGTTAAGTTTTTCTTACTAGTACATATTTTGTGTAAACTGTTTGACATATGGCTTTGAAAATTTTATCACTTGTTTTTCATAAGATCTCTATCTGTAGGCAAGAGTACATAATTCTGTCAACTATTTTAGCTAAATTATGGCATTTTTTGGACTTGGATGTTGGTACAGTTTTCATACAGTTCCACTATTTGTCAAAACTATACTTTGAAAACCTGTTTATAATCATGATTTCCATCTGTAGGCAAGAGTACATAACTACTTTAGTTGAAATATGGCCCTTTTTGGTCGGACTTTGAAATTGGTTCAGTTTCGTACAAGTCAACGTTTTGTCAAAACTATCTGAAGTGTGCTTTTGAAACTTTGAACACTTGCTTATCATCATGATTTCCAACTATTTTGGCTGAATTATGGCCCTTTATGGCCCATATTTTGTCAAACCTGTTTGTCATATGGCTTTGAAACTTTGACCATTTGTTTACCTTCATAGTCTACAACTGTAGGCAAGACTACATACTTTAGCTCAATTATGACCCTTTTTGACATAGAAATTAGTTAAGTTTCCAATACTATTCCATATTTTGTCTAAACTGTTTGATATATGGCTTTGAACATTTGAACACTTGCTTACCATCATGGTCACACATTGCCATATACAGGTACATTGTTTGTCTTACCTATGACTGACACAATTTTATGTCATATTGCGACCCAATTTTCTTTCAAACTTGGACGGACACTTGGCTAGCACCACCGACCTTCTATAAGCTAGCTGAATGGCTTCCACGCATGTAAGTACTACACACAAAGCCATGTTTTGAATCCGAAGCGGTGAGGTGCAAATGATTTATGCGACCTGAACCACTCGGCCACAGAGGCATTGCGGAAGACAGGGGACGCCGAAAATATTGCAAAATCAACTATACAGGATCTAAAACATGCTAAAAGGTAATAAGGAGACGAATTACAAAATTACGTCCAGCACTGGTTTCGAGCAGAAAACAAGTAAAGTTAATACCTTAAAGTGTTTGGTAAGTGCCATTATACCCGCTAAACATATTGTCTGTACTTTATTCATGGTACTTTTAAAGGCATGCATTGTTGTAGTACAGAAATATACTATCACACATGATTTCACAATACACTTTGATTTTACATTGAAAGCACAAATACCGAAATTATGCTGTCTTCTTGCAAACCTTTAATTATTTTGAGAAAACCCCTATTGTATAAGTCCACAGTCCAGTGTCTGTATAACAAAATCCATTCTGATAAGATATTTTCAATTCCATCCTAAAGTTTAAGCACTTAAGTTCATATATCTTGAAAATATCTGAAATTGATATACTTCGAAAACTTGTTGTTATAGAATAAAAACTGGGCATCATTAAAATCAGGTAACTTGTATTTGAGATCTGCTATTGTATAAAAGTAGAGAGGACTACCCAAATAATCCTGTTTGACTAAGGAAAACAGACATGTTTTCTCCAAAATAAATGTAAATTACCTGGTTCATCCAGGACAAATTGACATTTTACAACACTTTGTAGGACTGTAAACTAAAGGAAGCTTTTATGAATAAAAGCAAAATATAGATTTCATTTGAAAATGGAGTCTAATTGTCGTTTTGATTCTCGGAAAGTTTCATGACTTACGGAGTGCCAAAGATATATCACTCACCTTTAGCAGTCTGCCACAGTAAGTATAGTTTATTAAAATGTCATTCACTGATTAAGTTTTTCCGTCATAAAATACATGGAAACCCTTTACATGGAATGTTTGCTACTAATAATATTCTCAAGTTTCGAAAATATACTTGAAACACTAGAAGTATGAAGCTTTTTTTTTCAAAATGACCAGCCGTATATTTAGATTGTTTTACAAAAGTCTACTCTCTGAATGACATATTTAAGAATACTTCATATTCTGTATCAGCTGTATGTCAAAACATAAGATATGACAAATAACATAAATAACATAAAAGATGAAATTTTCAAAAAACGTTTACACAGAAAAAGCCGGGGCCCAGACACTGGTTTCCACCTTTGCATCATGCCTTCAACATATACCTTTGAAAGATAATGCATATGATAGAGACAGAGCATATCATGAACAAACAAATAACATGCAACCTACCATCACACGCTATTTGACCAATCAGCTCTGGAAACCGCTTCTCTTTGAGCCTATCGAATGTAGATGAATGAAAATAGTTCTGGTCTGCTGGAGGTGAGACCACGGTCCTCAGTTCCTGCTCGTCCACCTGCAATATAAAGAGTAAAGTGCATTGAGTATGCCGAAAATACATAAAGAGGCGAACGCGTTCCACATAGCCACCTATCAAATTACAGAAGGCAGCCTTTGGTTACAATATCCCATGTATCTCTCTCCAGGTCCGCAACTTTTCGAAATGTCTACTGTACTTGATATCTGTTGTGAGTTTGATATGTATATGCAAAATATAATATTTTTGATGCATTATTTTATTCAACATAAATGAAAATTAAATGATAAGCGAAAAACTATTTCGTAAAACAAGTATCTCTCCTGAAAATACTGATAATTATCTTTTTTGTAAAGGAAAATACAAGAGTTTTTGTTAGGAAATAGAGCTATGATACGTTTGTACCAAATTGTTCAATGCATTTAAGAAAGCAGATACAAGTCAAAATATTGAACACATTCTATTTAATTGGCCATTATCTTACAATAGCGGTACGTGAAATCGCGAAAATATGTGACATATCGTTGAATTAAAAACACCTTATCTTAATATTGTTCAATGTTATTATATTGCTTGACAATTCAAAGGAAAGATGGTAAATTTTTATTTTATTGCAACTTTTGTAATGTCACAAATTTGTCTACTCATCTACCTTAAGTTAATATACCTTTGAAATATTTGATTAAATCTGAATAAAACGATTGTGACGTATTGTATTTTTAGAATATGCTATTAACTAAGAAAGCATCACGTTTTATAACTTTGATATATCAAAACATAACGAATCTTCTCAACATAAGAACTATTTTAGAGATAAAGTTCAGAAAATCTTTGTTTGCAACTAACTATAAAGCTGTTTCTCAGTAGCACTTACATATACTGGAATGGAACTTCACTAATGTTTCAAGTAAGATGATACTTTGTTGACATCAATCCAATTTATAGCACTCTTTGATAGAGAAAATTGGTTATAGTTTTGCTAACAATTTGTTATTATTTTCATAATAAAATATTAATTGTTATAATGCTGCCTGACTGTAATGAATGCTGTAGCCTTTATTGGACTTGAAAATTGACGAGTAGTCAAGCTTACTGTTAATCTACAATTTTATTTAAGGTCAGTTCATTTGTTTTAACTTTCTTCTGTTCAGGTAATAAATGACCGACTTTCACTGTGTCCAAACATCTGATATCCCACACAATATACAATTCATAAAAGGCAACTGTTCCCGTCACTAACCAAAGTCTAGTCACATCTAGTCAGAAGACGTCTATGCACGGGCCCACCAATACTCCCAGTGCTTTGATTTTGTTTGGCGGATGTCGCCTTGAGGAACAATTTTAGGTATACACTAGCACGTGTTTTTGGCAATACGTGGTAGGATTTGAAATGAATTTACAAAAGAATTCACAAAACAATGGGTGTAAAGAACTTATTTTCTACTGGGAAAGTAAACCAGTGTAGCAAAAACCTGTAAATTATGTTCCTGACCTAGAAAATTGGAGGAAATACAATCTATTCTGAGTAAGCAGTAGTTTTGAAAATAGTTAAACTACTTCATTCACCGATCAAAACTTACATTTTACGTCAAATGTATGCGCAAAACCCTTCTAGTACCATCAAACTGTAAAGCAATACAACTTATTTCTTGATCTATTGCAACACTTTTGTGTTGAAAAGCCTTCCCTCTTAACCCAACATAAGCCGACCCAACTCCCATGAAATTTTGTGAATACTTGTACATTTTCTGCAAAGTTTTATTTAAAAAAAATGGCAATTTTTCAGGGAATAAAATACATTCAACTTATCTGATCCAGTAATAAAACCCATACCAAATCGTGAAGACCACGACCATTATTGAAATTTATATATTGAAGGACTAATTACTATTATACTCTAAGTAAGAGTTACTCCAGATTATGTGTACCATATATGATTCTAAGGACTTGCTCCATATATATTGTGTATCATGCTTAATTCATCTGCATTTCTCCAAACTTATGTAATGTTAGAGTCCCGCCAATATATTCTTTGTTCTTTAAATATTGAATACTCCTGATCATGTGCATTTCATGAATATTAATCAATTATATAACATTTGATTCTTTATATTTGCTCCATACATTATGTAAACTAATGTTCTTTGTTATACTTAGGGTATATAAACTGTTTAATCATAATTGAAAGAAGGTACTTTTTGGATAAGCTTAAGATACACTAGAGACTTTTTAGATAATTGGAGATATTATGTGATACATTAAAATACTTTGGAAATTGGATTATGTGATACTTCGAATGAAATATATTAAAAGGTGGAAACTGCAGGATTTAGTTATCTCTGTTTATAAATTAAAAAGATATTTCCAGTGTGGGAAAAAATCCTCCACATACCATAATTAAATATAGCCTCTCAGTGGCAAGTAGACATTTCTAACGTAAACGTAAATCGAAAACGGATTACTGAATCCGTAAATGTTATTTGCAAATAATGGTCTAAGGGAGATACTATTGCATTACTACTGGATGAAATTGTCTCCCATAGACCACAAATTAGCCTAAAATTTTACGGATTCAGTATTCCGTTTCGTAATTACGTTTACGTTAGAAAGGTCTAATACGGGCCTTACATTTCATTAAAATTATATCAAGCCATTTGTTTTACTGGACCAAACTTTTTACGCATCCTTCTTTCAAAGTTTATAAAGCGTGTCAGACAACTTGCACTGAATTGCGTAGGGCGTTTTAAAGCTGGAACATCAAGTAAATGTATCGATATTTTTCTTTCTAATTACATGGAATCCTTCACTGGTTGAAGGTCCGTACTGAAATATCTGGCTCGTGGGTTACTGTTTATGAGGTAACGAAATGTTGAAAGATATTGCCATTTACATTTACAACCAGTGGTAGATTCTTTTTCTTGCATACCGTATTCCCCAAAGAGCACTAGAAATAAAACAAAATGAATGATTTCTTTAAAGTACTATTTTAATATCGTAGCGTAATCTATGTGTTTATTCATAAATTACAGCGCAAGAGTTATTATATACACCTTCATGTTAACAGATATCCTGTTCTTCATACAAAAATACAATTAAATTAATATTTTCCGGCTCAAAAATAGCTGACATGTGTTTGGATCAGAAATGACAAATTATAAAAGACACGAGTTAAATGTGAACTAACACTCACTGTATCTCCAATGCCAATTGCTAGAATTGTAATTCCGGCTGCTTTTGCCAGTCCGGCTTTTTCCAGTGTTTCCATAGGGTACGACGATTGTCCATCGGTCAGCAGTATACAAATTTTCGCTACACCGGCGCGTGCTCCATTGCTTGGCGAGAATATGTCTGTACGCATGATATCTAATGCATAATGGGTAAATGTGTAATTTCCGCTTTCGTGTACAATCCTTCCGATCTGTTTCAATATTATGTAGAAATTGTTTAACCTTCATAAAATGGCATCAATTAGTAATAATCAATTAGAATGATTTGAAAAGGTGGACTTACAGCAAAACAAATTGTCAATGAAATGTTCGCTTTTAAAAATATGCAGTGATGATTTACAGAAAATTCTATCATTCTTTCTGTGATATTATCAAATAAAATATAAATATCCGTGTGCTTATTTTGAGGTATATATATATGTTTAGGAACCCCTTCATTTAAATCTGTCTTCGGATTTGTAAAGCATTGTTGCATATAATAAAACATTTATTTTTTGCAGGAAGATTTCAAAAGTTTTCTTCTAAATTCCTGTTTTAAAAGTCAAAAGCTCACATGATACTCGTTCGGTAAGCTAAACATATTCGCGGCGTTTGGCGATGAATTCTAGCTTTACCAATATGCAGGAACACGTCAAGGTAGCGGAGCCGTATTGACAATCATCAATTTACGTTCATTTATGTATTCTCCATATGCGATTCGTCACGAAAAGTAACGAAGAATTCCGAAGTCGTAGCTGCACGGATATAGCCGATCGTCATTACGAATCCATTTACATTAAAAGACAACATGTTCTTAAAGAACGATGTTTAAAACTCTTAAAACACGTTTTTTTTTTCACACTTGCATCGTCACTTTAGTGTGTCTTTAGAATAAATTCCCGATTAACATTATGGTATAAATTTATTTTCTCACAAAAGGGAATATTGATATCAAATTATCACTATGCAATGATAATAAATCTGAGATAATGTAGACTTTCATACCCTGTCACTAGCCTCCTGTGCGCTGTCAACATCGTTGAAATGAAATTCGTTTACAACGTTATGAGAGAATGTTAGAGCGGCGACTTGGATAGTGTCTGGTCCAATGTTGAACCTTTTCACTAGTTCCTGTACAAATTTAATTTGTTTCTCAAAGTCGTATATCCAAATACTGCTGGAACTGTCAATCAAGAATGCAATATCAGCCGGCTTGTCGCATATCTGCACTGGTGCAGGTCCCACTATTTTAACATAAAAATATGCTCCGTTAGAACATTATTGACTCGGGCATAAGAATAAACTTCATGTCAAGTAACAGTTTGGGCTATATTTCAGTCTAAGTGTTTTGGTCTGAGGACAAATGGTCTGATAAAGCGCTTTACCAGAAAACTCATTTGTATAATAATGCTATCTCGGTCAATTTCGGCTTACAATATAATGTACTTCTTTCCGTCTGGAGTGGTCATAACTTAACTACAATAAAAACCCATCTCAATAGGAAAATTGTATATATTGTATAAAATTGCAGTTATACTGCAAGCTGACAGTTGGACAATTTAGACCCTGAATTAAGTTGTCTACAAACTTATTCAGTATATCTCGTTTCAGTATAGTTTTAAAAACATAGATAAGTAACTACCTCACACAAAGTGTGGCCTAAATCTAAGTACATCAAGTACTGTGCATACTGTTACATTAATTCAATAAAATGTTCAGACATCAAACACATTGTCTTGGTCTAGTATACGCCACTGTCAATTATGTGTAACTAGATACTTATATCTCTCGATTGTGATACAAATCACGTATAAAATGCCGTCAGGGAAACGTGAAACATAAACATAAAAGAATAAAGTTATTCTACGTTAGGCTTTTTAATGTATTCCGAGTCGAAAGTTTCAGTTTTGGGCAAGGAAGTGTATGTAAGTATATGGACACCTTTGTCAAACTTAGCAATACTTTCGTAAAAACATACGTTGACTTTCCATTAATTCTAGTCATAAACTACACGAACAAAATACATATTGATGAATTGTTACACTTCCGTAGAAATATCTGTGACTTTGGCCACAGTTTTACCCTTGGATACTGGTTCATTTAGAAATTAGAAATCAGTTTCACTGAAATATATTGTATCTTGGGGCAACTTTCAGTATCTTATATTTTGGCCTGACTGTAAGAGTGAAACAATCAGTCGAGACGACATAAAACTTGACCTAATACGCTTTCTTTACATGCAGTCACTTTGTTCTCATTTATACACAAAATCCAATCTTGGTGAAAGTATAAGAAATAATGAAATAGACATAAATATGAAATATGAAATATGAAATTTCAGATACTGCGCGCAATATAACTATTAATATCTACCACTCACTCAAATTTCTAATTGTCATTATTTTCTGTTATCATCAAACATACTGTTATGACAATTACCGTAGCTGTTGTTATCGTTATTATTATTATTACTGTTATTATCTTTATTATTATAATGATTATAAACAAGTCTGAAGCCTAAGCCAAATTATTCATCGTATGATTTTACTTAATTCAAAGTTACAAATAGTTTACTTACCAAATACGATGTTAACCTGTTGCAAGAAAAAAAACCTGAACAAAACAGACGTTTGCAGTACATATAAATTCTAAACAAAATATCATGTTTAAAGCTAATGAAATTATCTTAGATAAAAACCTTAAACTTTCTTTATTAAAACGGAAGTGATATATTGCCATAAGTTTACGTTAAAATGCTCTATCATCATGGCCATGCATTTAAATGAAACGAACTATTTTTTGCCAACATGAAAGACAAACATGTTTCAGGTTTCATTGATTAAGGTGCATTGTCATCAGATCATATAACTGTTTGCTCTAGTTCATGCATACGACATGTGTTTTTCTTTTCACTGTGAAATAAGTAAGACTCTATTTTAATTGAAAGCGCCTGATGCAAATCCTGCTGAAATTTTTTGCGGAACGGAACAACAAAGTTTCTGCGGAACAACAAAGATTGTGCAGATCAACAAAGTTTCTGAAGGAAAAAGTGTCCGCGGAATAACAAAGCTTTTGCAGAACAATTAAATTCTTTGGAACAATACTGCGGAACAACAAGGTTTCTGCGGAACAACAAAGCAAGTTGAAGCTAATTAAGAATATCATATACAAACAAAACTAAGACAAAATACTGGCATAATGGTCAAATTAAAAAACACATTTCAAAAGATTTTCTGCTACTCTGGATACAAAAACGTCACAAGTTTGAAAAACGTCACATCGCAAATTTAGCAACTATTTCACGTATACGAGTATAGAACATTACTCTTAATGATAAAAATAAGGAGAAACAGGTAAATATATAGCAGATATTGTATGAAGAGTAACTTACCGATATGACAAGAGTCAACCAATGATAGACACCTTCACCCATCTTTAACACTGTTAGAATGTTCCTTTTACAGACCAGTTCATGCATACGTTCCGTGTTATATTGTTCTTCAATTAGCTCATTACAACCTGAATGTCATATGAATGTCATACAGCGTTATTGATTTGAAAAAGCAAAATATGTGATCAGTAATTTAGATGTACATAACGATACTGATAAAATCAAGTTTGCGTTTACCCATCAAGTTTAGATAAGAACCCATAAATCCTTTAGAGGTTTTATCCAGGTTCGACGTTAGGGGGCGCTATAATTTTCTTTTAAGCATTATTTACAATGCGTTTTAGAGTCCAACTTTCGTTCCTCTCCCTTACCGCCTATGATTTCTCATTTTTTAGAACTGTTACGCTCCAGTTTTACGCAAGCGGAGTAGTAGTTATCAGAGACATTCACGGTGTTTTCTAGTCAAAGGTTTCTGACGATGATCATGAGCATTACATTCCAGTTCATCGTCAAGGCCGGTTGTTCATTGAAATTCAACAGGTGTACGACTCCAAAGTAGTCGCGTTCGTTTAATTACAAAACGCATGTTTTTAACAATTTAATTATTGGTATCCCATCAATAGGACCACATTCTATCAGCGTACACTGAAAAACAACATGTTTGTGCAAGAAATACCATAAATTCTGTCGATGTTTTAAACCACTGCAATTTTACTGTATTTTTCTCGTCGATTGGTCATTTTCGGAATCGAGGATAACCGAAGTATTCCGTAAACCAAGTAACTCATTTTTGGTTTCCCAAGTTTTTCCGTGTCGAATTAAATGTTAATTAAGAAATAAAATCAACTTTTTCCACAAACACATTTTAAACTGCGTATTTGCTAATGTTGACACAGTCTATTTCTAACTTAGCCTATTCTATTTCAAACGACGGCGCGTGCGCGCACCTGTCACCGGATATTCTCGTGGGCATCACAGTAAATTGACCAAAATGCGTTGCAGAATAAGGAAGTAATTGAATTTTTGGCATAAAATCGTTATACAGTTGAATATCGTTACCTCGATATCGGTTAGCTCGATACTCCGGTTAGCACGATGTGTTTTAGTCAGTCCCGATTTTCCCCTATATATTTTAATGTCATTATTTATCATTACCTCGATATGATTAGCTCGATATTTTGTTTAGCTCGATGAGATTTTTCAGTCCCGTCAACTTACCTGCAATGTTTTTACACCCGGTTTCGTCGATATCACAGCGTATCAAAAAATATCCATGTTATTTGTAAGGTGTGAAAAACAACCTATTGTTGTCCGGCGATGTATTAATCATAATCAAGTTAGTTTGTGTGTTTGTTATTTAATATTTAGTACAATTCAAATGTTAGGAAGTTTGCATTTAATTCCCAATAATTAGTCTTATAAAACAGCGTGCAAGCGGACAACTTATTTTCCAATATAACAACTAATTTTGATTAAATATTTTTCTGTATCTGCCATTTGGGATTGAGTAACAATATGCGTATTTAACAGGCAAATTTTCGTTATCGAAACACGGTCAAAATGACTACTCAACTAGGAATATTACAGCTGCATTCAGACTTGTTTATGGAAGAAATAAAAAAGCAAATGTTTACACGTATATTCTGAAAAATTTAAAAGTTAAATGTAAGTATGTACTATTTAATTAAGATGTTTATTTGTCAATAAAATTAAAATCGTATTTACGTTTTATATTATTTCTTTCCCCTTTCAAACCCTCTGAAAAAAAGCATTGGATATAGTGACAATATAGACGTCCGACACAAAGAAGTCCCAGATAGTCGATATCGTTACGTCGAACTTCGGATACGTCGATGCAATTTTCACAGTCCCTTGAATATCGAGGTAACGGTATTCGACTGTATGTAGGTTTTATATCTAAATTGTTTCGACAAAACATTTGAATAATATTACAATTATAATTATACGTAGACGCTACTTTTTTGCAATATTCGAACAGTGAACTTACATTTTATGCGCTGGTTTTGAAAGAGGACAATTCCATAACTAAAAGGTCACCGTCAGTATATAAAATACCTTATTTATTTATGGTATCCAGAACTAGGTGTTTCCAAGTCCTGTTAGGAAAACAACAGCAGCAATATATGATTTACGAGATACCTACTTAAAATATCCTACATACGATTATGCAAGAGTTCTACAACACGATTGGTGTATAGCGTTTCCAATGCAAACATTTACAAGATATTTACCCAAGTGTACCGTTACTAACCAAACGTGTTAAAATGGATCAAGAGACGTATTGTCAAAATTGTATCAATTTGAAAGTTGAATACAAATCCTGTTTAATTAGTGTCATTACCGATTTATTTTAACGTATGTATAAAATGCAGGTGGATTTACTGAAAAATAATGCCAAATCCATAAGTCAGTAGCACTGTGACCATATGCCTTTTTAAAAAAAGTAGTTGAGAATCAAAATTATGCAAATAAAGAACCAAATATAAAGTGTTTGGAAAATCGTGAAAGGATTTCTTGTATCATTTAGAAGTAAATAATCGCTAACTTCAGATTATATGACATCGTCGTATAATTTTCCTTGTATGGTATGAACTAAAATACACAGTTTAGGAAATATGGCCAGGAAGGGGGCGACCAGCCATACCTAACGTTTGTAACTATTTTTTGTAACATGTCCTATATTTCATGTTTATTTTCACGTTGACAGTATATATGTGAACAATGTGAATTGTAGTTTAGTTTAAACATATTTATTTCGAAAATAGAGTACCTATATTGGTACATATGTAATACTGTGACGAAAGCAAAACATGAAAGGATAAGAATGAAAGACAAGTTTTACAGAATTCTTCTCCTTTACGGACAAAATATAACTGTATGATCATATCGCGCTTAAATCTGTAACGGGGCTAGGAATATAGTCTTAAAATATGAAAGGAAAAAAATCGTTATTAATGTAAAAAAGGAAAGCGGACAATGTATGGTGAAGAGAAGTATTTACATAAATGTCGAAGTGAATTTTTTGAATGTGAATTGTAGACGATGTACCATGTATAAGTCTGAATAAAGAATCTGCTCTGTTCTGTTCAAGTTTCCCTTCTAAATAAAGGCCTTTACTGACAAACAAAGATGACATTTAATATTTGACTATTCTTTTCTAAAATTGCAAATGTGTAGATAGTTACTGATGAAATATAGACAAATCTCTAATAAACAGAGGATATTACACAAGTGTCTTTTCATATCGAATTTATTAAACGAGCGTTTTGGTCAATTTATTCAACGGGTTTAATAATTTCAGTGTGGAAAGACACAAATGTAATATTATTTTATCACATGTTAGCTTTTCCTGCTAAAACTGCTAAAACATCGAAAATTCTTCATTGTTTGTCTATTATGGACTAAGTGAACTTGACAAGCGTCTCCAAAATTATTTATTTGATCGTACGACGTCAGTTCAGGAGCTGCAAACAAATAAGGCTACTAACCTGGACAGCCTAGCATAAACCAAACAAATCAAATATCCCATTTTCATTATGTTGTCACTGAAAGCGGGAAAACTAACTTATTTTAGAGTTAATTTAAGATGTATACCACGCATGCAAAAAGCGCAACCGCATACGAATGCTCAGGCATATTAAGGTATTAACGTACTATGTAATTCGGATGGGTGATTTTTAAGAAAAAACTATGCAGCTTATATCTTGTTCTAATGTTACTTAATATGTTTGATGTCATTATATCATTTTTTTTGTAATCTTTCTGGGTTTTTTCTACAATTAGGGTAAATATTATCTCATAAGAAAGATAATGTTAAGAAAAAAAAAAAGAAAAACAAAGAAAAACACCAACAAACAAAATAAGGAAATATAAATCGATAATGTTAGTCGTAAAGTATTATTTTTACTTAAAACTTTTTTATATATTACTGCGACATGGGATGCAGAGCACCGTGGCCCCTTAGTGGTTGGTTTGATACAAAACATATAGTTTAGTTTCATTCTGTGTCCTTGCACTTAGTTCAAAAGGGAGAGCGCAGATCAACGGAGCGCTATGTCGTGAGTTAGATCCCCGGGCGAGGCGTATGTTCTCCGTTGATGAACAATTCATCCTCCGCCTCTCATTCATGTGGGGAAGTTCCCTGCGGAGAACAGGTTTGTACTGGAACAGAATCCAGGTAACTGCCCGCCAAAGGCGCTAACCCCAAAGCAGAGAATGTTTTCCCAAAAAACGCAAAACATTTACAAAAACGAGCACTTCCACACTGACGTGAAATAAAATGCATTTTTTGCGTATCTTTATTAAATAAAGCTAGATTGAACACAAACTTAATATCAGCGACTAGCACAATAGTTTACACGTGATTAACTTTTGTTTTTTAAAGAACATTCGCAAATACCTCTTCGAAAAGAGAAAACTTCATGAAAATGGAAAATTCCACACTTAAGATTTGAACGAAGAGTTACTGTGTTAACAATATTGTAATAAAATTGAGAATTTGAAGTTAATTAATGTTAATCTATTAATAGCCACTTAAAATTTATTTCCTGTTACCACATATGTTGTATTAACCGACACATTACATTTAAATGAACTGCAGCTCATTCCGGATATTTTGAAGATGTAAATATACCATTATTATAACGATTTCTGCAAATTATCAGAGACAGAAATTGGCCTGTCTGTCCACGGGATGTTATATTGGCAACTTAATGTGTAAGTTTAGGTACTGTGGCAGAATATTTGGTAACAAGTGAGTTCTACGGCATCACGGGGCAACTGACACAGGCTAAGAGCGCTGTTTTGTTTTTGGATTGTTTTTGCACTTTACACGTAAAAATAATCAGAGAAATCGTCCAGCGCTATAGTGACCGTAATAAGTGAAGCATTATAGCTATCTCGGACATGTACTAGTAATATGATACCTTGCATGCATGAGTTGATAAGATAGTACAGGAGAGTAGAGAAAAACACTGCGACTAGTGCTTAAATAAATCACATCAAAACTATCTCGTGGCCAATGTTTTAAACCCTGAACAATAATACTACCTGGTTGCAGCTAAAATGGAATAATAAAATTCTTAACAACTGTATTAAACTGCAAACTTTTAATTCGTGAATTTGGAAAAAAAATGGCTCAATTTAATTTCGCACATCCAGAAACGTTTGACTTTTCAAGAGCTGAACAATGGGAAAAGTGGTTCAAAAGATTCGAACGTTTTCGGTTAGCATCAGGACTTACAGAACAATCTGAGGAAATGCAAATTAATACGTTGGTTTATTTAATGGGACAAGAAGCGGAAGAAATTGTTGCATCATTCGGACTCTCCGCTGATGACAGTAAAAAGTGGGACATAGTAAGTGGGAAAATTAAGCAATATTTCATTCCAAAGAAAAATGTAATATTTGAAAGAGCAAAATTAAATCAGCGAATTCAACGAGAAAATGAGCCAGTGGATAGTTTCATGACGGATTTATATCACTTGGCAGAAAACTGTGAATTTCGGGACTTGCATGACAACTTATAGAACGGGATAGAATAGTGGTCGGCATCAGAGACCACAAACTGTCGGAAAGACTGCAGTTAGATCCGGTGTTGACCTTAGAAAAGGCAATAGCTGAAGCGAAACTGCGGGAAGCAGTAAGGTCCCAGCAGACTGTAGTCAGAGGCTGAACAAGTAGTGAAACTGTGGATGTTGTTGCACAGTCATAAGACATCAAGTCGAGTAAGAAACTTTGGCAAACAACAGTCAGCGGACGTCAGTAAACATTCGTCGTCAGCTAGCCAAATGTCGCAGATGCGGCAACAAAGCAGAGCATCCAAGAACAAAGTGCCCGGCAAGGGATGCTAAATGTCACAAATGACAAAATGCAGGACATTTCATGAAAATGTATCGGACAAATTTAGCAGAAATAAGGCGGGACTGTGACGATAGTACTTCGGACGATAGCGATTCATCTTGGGGAACCATAGGAACTCAAAGTACCTTGCACGAAGGCGATTCATTATTGGGGGTGATAGAAACGGAACCATGCCAAACGACCTTGAAAATAAATGACAGTAACATTACCTTCAACTAGAAATGTGTCCATGGGACAAAGATGCCCCCACTACATGACAAAGAACACAAAATATTTCCCAGGTCAGGGGCCACAACTCCTACAATACTAAATGAATCCGGACGCGAAACCCCAGGTGCACAACCGCAAATGCTGACCAACATTCCTGTAAACTTTGGTGACTCTAGGTCAAATACTTTTGGAGCTACGCGCGACACAACATTAAAATGACCAATTTTTAACTAAGTCAGAGGCCATAACTCCTACATGACTGAATGAATCCGGACGCGAAACCCAAGGTGCACAACCGCAAATGCTGACCAACATTCCTGTAAACTTTGGTGACTCTAGGTCAAATACTTTTGGAGCTACCCGCGACACAACATTAAAATGACCAATTTTTTACTGAGTCAGGGGCCATAACTCCTACACAACTGAAAGAATCCGGACGCAAAACCCCAGATGCACAACTACACATGCTGACCAACATTCCTGTAAAGTTTTGTGACTCTACGTCAAAATCTTTTGGAGCTAGGCGCGACACAACATAAAAATGACCATTTTTTACAAAGTCAGGGGCCATAACTCCTACACGACTGAATGAATCCGGACGCGAAACCCCAAGTGCTCAACTACACATGCTGACCAACATTCCTGTAAACTTTGGTGACTCTACGTCAAAAACTTTTGGAGCTACGCGCGTAACAACATTCTCGGAAGGAAGGACGGACGGACAAGGGCAAATCTATTTGCCCCCCCCCCCCCCAAAGTGGGGGCATAAAAATCAACACAGGGACAGATGTAACAGTCATATCAGAGACGCTATTCAATACGATAAAAGGGGTGTAGTTAAAGGAAACTAACAGAAAATTATATAGTGCTGGAAACACTAAATTGAACGTGCTAGGCAAATTTCAGTGTGTTTTAGAGTCCAAGTACAAAATGTGTGTCACGGATATATATGTAGTTCAAAAATTAAGATATGCCCTGCTTGGCCGACCTGCTATCGAAGCCCTCGAGATCATACAGGTAAACAAATTTGATTATGTCTCATCTGTCAATTCCGCGGAAGAACAAGTTAACGAGAAAATTTCAAAGCTGTTCAAGGGACTAGGTAAGACCGATTGGGAATTCAAAATTTCATTAACAGAAAACGCAAAACCCTATTCTCTATCTACACCGCGTAGAATTTCAATTCCCTTAATGGAAAAGGTGAAAGACGAACTCGACCATATGGAGAAAACAGGGGTTAACTCAAAAGTGTCCGAACCAACTGAGTGGTGTTCTCCCATGGTTGCGGTCCCGAAACCAAATGGGAAAGTTGGAATATGCGTACATTTAACTAAGTTAAATGAGTCAGTGAACGGTATCAACTGCCGTCAGTTGACGAGTTGCTAGGCAAGCTAGCAAGCGGGCGCTATTTCTCCAAATTAGACGCGCGCAGCGGATTTTGGCAAATTAAGTTATCAGAAGAATCGCTTTATTTGACAACATTTATCACACCATTTGGCAGATTTTTTTACAATGTCTGTGCTTTTGTGATACACGCTTTACCCGAATTCTATCAAAAGAAAATGTCGGAATTATTAGAAGGCATTCCGGTCGCGGTATGTAAAATGGACGACGTTTAGGTATTCGGGCGTACCATACAGGAACATAACAACCGCCTGTTTCGCATGATAGAGGTAATAGAAAAAGCCGGTATCAAGCTAAACAAGGAAACTGCGAGTTTTGTAAGCAGAGCCTGACATTCCTAGACCATGTCATAGGACAAGGTACGATTGCGGCCGACCCTAACAAAGTCAAGCAATAGTTGAGATGCCGACGCCCAAAAAAGTATCAGACGTGCGAAGGTTTTTTAGGCATGTGTAACCAGTTAGCAAAGTTCTCCCCTAAGATATCAGATTTCACCGTCATTACGTGGCCTACTTAAGACTAATAAAACTCATGGGTTTTGGGGCCAGATCAAGAATCGTTTTTCCAAAGGTTAAAGACCGAGTTAAGCTCCCCTGAAGTTTTAGTATAGTACGACCCAAACAAAGAAATCCTGGTCTCAGCCGATTGTAGTTCATTTGGCATGGGTGGGGTCATAAGGCAAAAACATGGCAATGTGTGGAAACCAGTAGCATATGCATCTCGCTCTTTGTCTGATACGGAGCAGAGATATGCTCAAATAGAGAAAGAGGGTCTAGCATCAACTTGGGTTTGTGAGAAATTCTAAAGTTATCTAATTGGGACTCAGTTCACTCTTGAAAGCGACCACAAGCCATTGGTTCCGCTACTAAGTACAAAAAAACTTGACTGATTTGAGCCCAAGAATTCAAAGATTTCGTATGCGACTGATGCGATACGATTTCAAAATTGTCTTGTCTACACAATGGGAAGTAAACTGATAACACCTGATTGTTTGTCAAGGGCACCCCTGTCCATCCAAATGGACCCAGAAAGTCATTAACAGCCTACCATCAAGCGTTAATCGACTGGAAAAAATCAAATCGCATTATCTAGGAGATGAAGTACTTTCTTAGCTAATGTTGTAAACAAGGTTGGTAAGTGAGGTCAGCACTCCCTAAGTTCATGGGAAAATACCGTAACATGATAGAATAACATTTCAGAACTAATTGCTAGATTTCATAATCAATAGGCTTGGCATTAATACACAAAAAGTCTTGTCTTGCACGGATGAAACTTGACCGAGGAAAAATCGACAAATGAAATAGGGAGGGTCCTGAACTACAGCTATATACTACTATACCGTGAAGTAATAAAGTACTGGCTAAAGTTGATTGCAAGCAATATTTTGTGTCCCAAATTCGGGTCAAAACCCGCTACTTTCTACGTAGATATAGCATATAAGTATATAATAATGTATAAGAAATGTCCATTTTTGGAACTTTAAATAGTGTATCGTTGCTCCTCCATTCAAAGTCAAATTGAAAAATGCTAACTATCCTTGGAAGTGCATGTATCAAGATATAATATGATACATTTCATATGGCCCAGGAGAACCCCGTGCGCGTATAGAATTAATCAAGCACGGATGAAACTTGACCGGGGAAAAAGCGACAAATGAAATAGGGTGGGCCCTGAACTACAGCTATATACTGTTATACCGTGAAGTAAATAAGTACTTGCTCAAAAGGGACCATCCTAGAGTTGATTGCAAGATATATTCCGGGTCCTGAATTCAGGTCGTAAATCCGCTACTTTCTTCGTACATCTTCGGTTTGTTGTACAGACCTCCGATGCAATCCATTTTTATTCTCTTTTTTTTTTTTAGATTAGTATACATTTTATCGAATATGAAACTATTTTACTTGGTTACACTAAAACTGGTGTTTCCAGTATAAAACAGTGTAGTTTATATCAATTAATTTGTAATACTAGAAACGTGCATATTTCTATATGACTAGGCCATTATTGAAACTGTTAAAATGATCATATTTAATTCAAATATATATATACTTAGTGAAATGTTGATTTAACAGTGACGTATAAGCCCCTGGGGCTTGGTGGGATTTTTTTTATTTATATGTATTTGTATTATAAGTTAATATAGAATACTTACCTTACTTACATACTCTATTGATATGTTTCATTTTAAACAAATCATTAAAGATTTCAAAATAATTGATAGGCCGTCCAGTTCACTAATTGATCTCATCCTAGTTTCTGACTATGATAAAAATTGTTGTGTAAGCGGCACTTGTATTAGTGATCATGAGCCAGTGTATTATAGAAGAAATCTCTCCAGGTCTTTTATTTGTAAGCACAACACAGCAAAGACATGCTCACTACAATAAATAATAATAATAACAGTACAATAAAGACAACTTACAACTAACTTTATTTATCTACCGACTAGAGCTCTGTTATTAATTGTGAAACTACATGACATTGTGATGTGAAGCATGGGATAAAATAAGATCTGTATTTTGTCAGTTGTTGATAATAATACTGCATCTTCGAATGAGATTAGAGTCAAACCGAGTACAGGATCGTGTATTTCATCAGACATTTCTTAGTCTCAATAACAAGTCAAAAATTTTACTGTAATAACATTGGCTTCAAGATGTTTGTTTTGTTTTGTTTGGTTTAACGTCGCACCGACACAATTATAGGTGATATGGCGACTTTAGGAAAAACCCAGGTGCCCCTACGTGCATTATTTCATTACAGGCGGGCACCTGGATAGAACCACAGACCTTCCGTAAGCCAGCTAGATAGCTTACTCACATGAAGAATTCAAGGTCCCAAGTGAGACTCGAACCCACATCGATGAGGGGCAAGTGATTTGAAGTCAGAGACCTAAACCACTCGGCCATGGAGGCCCCTGGCCTCACGATGTTGCTGAATATATTTTATGTCACAGAGGTTCTTCATAATTGTTTCTAACTTAATTTTTTTTTTCTAAAAATAAAAAGAGGTTAAAATACTTGAATAATTTAAGTGCTAAAAAGGCCACTGGTCCTTTTTGGGACAGCGCTCACATTATAGTTTGTCCTTATAGCCAATTCATTAGTTTACCTTGGTGCTACGTCTGATCAAGGTTTAGCATGTACTTCTATGGCTCGTTTAATCATTAAAATATCGGCTCAAGGTTAAGATTTCTGTTTTGTAAACGTAAATATCTCACACAGCATACTAAGGACCTTCATTCACTGTCATTTTGATACGCCTGATGTTTTAGGTATTACAGTTTAACTAAAATGTTGAGAGATAGTCTGCAAGCAACCCAGAAAAAATTATTCAGGTTTGTTTACGATTATGATCTTAGGTCTCATATTGATCATGCAGAGTCCATATCTTTAAATTAACTGTTTACCTGTTTCAAATCGAATTTATCAAATAATTCTGACACAAGTTTCTAAGATAGTAACAGGTACATTGCCTGTTTATATGTCTGAACATTTGATCTCGTTCAAGATTATCCGCAGCCACAATACAAGGTTCAGGGAGAGAGATTCTTTTACAGTTTCCACGCATCCATCATTTTGCCTAAATGAAATAGAAAATGTGGAAACTCCACAGGTTGCTCAACACAACAAAAACGAAAATGTTGCAGGCTCGGTTTGATTCAGCCTGTTCATGGACGGTAGTGGAAATACATGCTACCGTCCACGCCCTCTAGCCCCGGGTTGAGCAGAATTCAACATTTACACATGCTAAAAGTACAAAAAACAATTTTAGAGACATCCGCAGATGTGTTCATACGGCGTTGCACATGAACCTTCAATGCTACACTAGTGTGTAATTCCATGAAAAGCGGCGTATGGTCCCCAGTTAAAATAATGGGTTTGCCCTTAACGAGAAAACAATGAGCAGAATTAAACAAACTGAGTTGTATTCTATCAAATAGGTTTCCTCTTTCCATAAGAAATTAACGAGAAATCCACACCTTGAAGGGTGCCGTCAAAACTACTTGCAAAGTCAGCTAGAACTTTCATCATTTTTATTATCGAAGTATTACAGTATTATGTGAATACTCCAAGAGCATTCCATTGTTTTATACATTCTGTGCTTTTACTAGTTAGTCATGTAGCATTTTATCTCTACATTTTACTAGTTAACTATGATATGTTTTAACTGTAATGCAAACATTCTATTCTTCTTACCCAGTTCAGTGTTAGTATTAGTTTTATGAATGTCTGTATCTAATATAAATCATATTTCATATCTCTCTGTATCATACCATCAATAACAAGGACCACAATGGGAAAAAATGTCTTAATCTCCTTTTTGTTATCCTTGGTACTGATGTACACGATAAGGGTCATTACTCATGCTTGTGTACTTCATTTTTAAGTCATGTAACATGACTGTGGCTGTAACCTTGGATGCAGTTCGAGTCAAGTCCATCCATCTATTCATCCATCCATCCATCCATCCATCCTCTCGCAACTATTTCTTGGATTGCTCATGACTGTCAATAGACAGTCTTCATTGTTAAGAGAGAGATGGCAAAACATACTAAGGACTTAGTGTGAAGAAAATATTAATATCACAGTTTTATGTGTTTATTCCAAACAATATCAAACCTAATGTATTAACTGAAGACATATTTTCTAATGTAAATACAAATTATATTTTCACCTGTGAATTATCATATTCGTTATGCATCGATTTTCAATCTTAGTAACATCCATATAAAAATCTATGGTGTCACTGTATCCAAAAAGGTCGTCATTACGTTAAGAATTCAAAATAACCATATCTTCAAGAAAAAATTTCAAATGTTCATCTAGAAAACTCAGAAGACGCAAATATCAAGCAATGCTTAATCAGTTAATATAAAGAAAGAGTCAGTAAGCTGCCAGGTACAAGTGGCAAACACTTCTGTAAATTTTTAGTGCAAATTTCAAAATTTTGTTTCATTTCGAACTACAAAATGTTCTCTTTATTCAAGCGTAAAATTTTGACAAATAAGTAACTTTAACACTTGAAATAACATAACAGGCAATCGAATAAACACACATAATTTATTCCACACGCATATTTCTCAAATTAAACATTTTAAGATAAGAACAAGGAAGATAAATCTATTTGTGTTACATTTTAAAGTGAAAAAAACACTCATGCCACATTTATAAACATCCTGTATTGGCGTCGAAAATGAATGTCCATCCCAAGATTACACTATATTTCAACAAGTCACTCCATTCAGATAATAACAAAAATGTTTTCTCATTGAAATCAGAAACTGACAGCTGTAGCTTTGGCATAAATGTGTTTGAGTTCAATTGTGAAGATTCCCATGAGATAGGCCATAAAATGATATATGATTACCCTGACAAAAGTATGGAATATCAACTGGCTATCTACCTAACATGTAAGCCGTTTGTCGTATTAGGTAACTGAAATGTACAAACATTACACTATGATTTCATGAATTGGTTTGCAAACAGATTTAAATGAAACTAATTAGTATTTCCTAACTGGAGTTTTATTAATGTTTTATTTACTTTGATTATTAAATCAAAAACGTAAACAATCTGCAAGAAATGAATACAGCAGAGATATTTACTATGAACACAGAGTTTTTTTTTTGATAATAAATATTTTAATGTTATAAAATTAAAGAGTGGAAACTCCACAGGTCGCTCACAACGACAAAAGTGAAAATGTTGCAGGCTCGGTTAAATTGAGCCTGTTCATGGACGGTAAACTGAAGTCTTAGACATGTATATGAAAATACTCTCTTTAATTAAAACAATAAGGATCCAGAATAAAATGTGTTCTAACCTTCACAAGTTTTTCTTGCCAGAATATTTCCGATTTCCTGTAGTGTGTTGTAGCCGCTGACCTCGAACACAAACTCTTTTCTAGATGCAATCTGTTCGAGTTCTGCTTTGTTTGTCCTGTCTCCTACACCTGTATACAAACCAATTATCAAATATTCTAGGTCCTTAACAGTTTATAATGGTACGAGTTGGGAAAGAATCTCCAGGAACGCAACAAAAAAACGTAATAGCAAATTCGCTTTGAGTCTGTCCACGAGAGGTAATGAAATATACAACTTCACTCTCACCCCTTAGCACCGGCTTAAGTGGCATTATACAAAAGTAACATTGAATGTGATTGATAAGGACTAGAAAAGGAATTCAGTTAATTGTAAGGCGATATGTGTATGATATAGTAACAAGGGAGTTTGGACTTTTAATTAGGAATGAACTACTTTCGTTATTTCGTCAATATTGGATCAAAGATATGAATTCCAGTGGAACACAAAAAGTGCATTGGGTGAAGTGTGTTGCTTTTCAATTATTCATGAATAAAAAAGAATGACTATATGGAGTAAAAGAAGCAACTACATTTTCATTTTTATTTATGTAGATAATTTTTTATTATTGTTATGGATTTATCGCCGTTTTTTCAACAGTATTTCAGTTATGTAACGGCGGGTAGATAACCTAAGCAGTGTCCCTGGATTCTGTACCAGTACAAATCTGTTCTCCGTAAGTAATTGACAACTTCCCCACATGAATTAGAGGGAAAGACGAATGATTTCAGCCACAATGTCTGTTATCAAATCGTCATGGAGAACATACGGTCTGTTCAACGATCGCACTCACGACCCCGCGATCCGTAGATCGGCGCTCTCCCTGTTGAGCTAAGCGGGCGGGTAGATAAAGAACCATTGAATTTGAAAAGAAAATGAAGTTCCTATTAAGTATTTTATTCTCATTCTCGTGAAGTCGACGGTCAGTTTGTCAATAAATTAATCATCTTGTAATATGACCGTCTCACGCAGGTACATTTCACTTAAATGCATATTTTGTATGTTAAACATGGTACAGGCTAACAAGACAGGGAAGGAGCATAAAGATCAAATTTAAATAATAAGTTTGTAGAAATGGCAGAACGACATTTAGTTTAGACTTTAAATTAAATATAAATATCAAGTATACATTAAGATAATATTTGTTCAGGAAAGGTAATTTAATGAAAGAATCTGCAAAATTCAAAATCGGAAAACATTTCAAAGGGTAATTCTTTCAATTGGAAAGAGTGAAAAATATATATACGCCGGCGGTTCTGTCATACTGACCAACAGCAATAACCTCAACACCGGCTTGGTGAGTCTTGTGAGCTTGTCTTGCCGTTAATCGTGGTACCCTGGATAAACCGTCAGTAAATACAATAATCACATGGTCCACTTCACTACGCGATCCATGCATCGGCGTCATCATTTCATACAGGGCTTTCTGTGTGTTACAAAAGCAGAAAACAAGACATATTTGAGCAATAGTTGCTCCTAGGTTTGTCGACACAAATTTCAATAAGTACAGAAGAAAAAACAAGACATATTTGGGCAATGGTTGCCTTTTGGTATGCAAACACAAGTTGTTATCAGTAATCAGCAACAACGTCAACATTTCACACTGAACCTTTTCTGTACTACAGGAGAATAAATAGGACACTGTTGAGAACATTAGCTCCAAAACAGTGAACAGTGTGATAAATCTCGCAATTACTGTTAGCCAACACGATAAAATGATTTGTATAAATGTTTTAATATCTTTGTTTTGGCAAGAGAGAACCAACAATGTTAAAATCGTGAAAATAATAATAGTATTTTTTTCTTGCTTACTAGTATTTTACTTTTCGCATACAAAATGTACAGGTAACATGTTGTATCGTATACATTGAATTAATTAATTAATACATTTTGTAGCAGACTGTCTTTACTTACCTGTAGTGCAAGATGTGTGTTTGTCAGACCGCCTTCAGATTTGATTGCAAGAATAGCTTTACTGACTTCTTCCTGAACATTGTATGTGTTAAGGTAGAAATGTACCCTTGTATCCGTACTAAACGTCAATAATCCCACCTTGAATTGTTGAAAAAAAAAAAGAAGTAAAAGAATCATGTTGGCGCGTTTTACGAATTTCTGTGAATGATTTGGGGAGCTCGAACGTTTATGCAGACAACAAGTCTGCGGTTTGTACATAAACCGGAACCGGAAAACATCGAAAAAATTGCCTCAGTATATGCAGACAACAAAGACGAATAACTATATACGGACGTTACCGTCTCAGGGATTTTCATCCCCTAATAAATATAAAATGTATTCTAATAGGGTCTAAAATGTTTGTTTTCAGTAACATGCTATATAAAAAATAGGGTAGGTATGTCAGTATTTGTTTCTTTTATTTATTAAATGGGACTTTTCGGAAATTATATTTTTGTCACAAAATGAATACAAATAAGGGAGAGGGTATGCCTTTAGAGCATCAGTAAGTTGATTGATAACATCACTGACCATGTTTAAAACATAAAAAGTGCAGTAAAATATTCCCTTAGGTCGTAAAAAGTCTTTTAGGGTCGAGCCAAAATCTTAGGGTAATTCGGGATACCGGAAACAACCATTTTTAGCGTAGGTAACAAATAGTACTAACATCAATTATATGACGCTATGGTTTGCTGTGTAGTCGCTTACTTTGCTATAACATACAATGAACATACAAAAGAAGATATTCTAGTAGCTGACTGGTATGACTTTTCCTTGAAGTTTAAAACAGACATACATGCAGATATGTATCATTCACAACATAAAATGTGTTAAATTAAGAAATATATCTCACCCTAGCATTATCACCATTTATATCAAAGAAGCCAACGAGATCAGAGAGAAATTTCAGCTGTTCCTGGAAATCCACCACCCATATACTGCTAGACATGTCCACTATAAACACGACGTCCTCTCGTTTCCCTCGGCAAGCTGAGAATAGAAACTACAACTTTTGTGATCATTTCTACTTTGTTTTCCTTTTATTTTAAATGTATACGCCAGCATATTGACGTAACCAGTATCCTGAACTCATGAAGTGCCATAGGAGTCAGAAGTCAAGGTTGATTGACCTTAGACGCAGTAATTAATCACACTAAACATACGTCTTTCTTGACTTGATGTGCTCTTTCTTTGAGATGATCTTAAAAGTGCTGAAAACGGTCCTATTTTACACCTCTCTTGATGGAACTTAAGTTAAATCTTCTTGAACACAGACAAATGTCAAATATAGTCCTTATTTACACGTGTAGTTTAATTATATACCTATTGAAATTATTTACATTCTTATCAGCAGGAATTATGTGTAAATGGTTATCCAAGTTGGAAAATGTTAAGCAGTAGGACCCGCCCGCCCACATTTTTCTTTTGATCGGTACCTAAAAACGTTCCAGTTATTCCTTACAGGTATGTCGAGTTTCTTCATGAAAGTGAGCCAACCAGCTATCTGTGGGTGGTAGGTGCTTCCAACAATGTGCACATCTGTGCACAATATAATACTCATAGATCGCGAAAGCCTTCTGCCACCTTAAGTAAAGTTGTTTAGTAGAAATATGAACTTACTGCGTCGGTACTACTAAAAACCATGAATACACTTACCCACTACGGGTGGTTCATTATCTGAAAACAACAAAGTTAGATATAAAAATTTGTGTCCAAGTTTTCTTACAGATTATTTTTTCGTAAACTATTTCCTTTTGATCTTGTTAAGGCCAAAACAAATGGAACAAGGGTTTTCCTTACAGGTATGTCGAGTTTCTTCATGAAAGTGAGCCAACCAGCTAGCTGTGGGTGGTAGGTGGTAGGTGCTTCCAACAATATGCACATCTGTGCACAAAATAATACTCATAGATCGCGAGAGCCTTCTGCCACCTTAAGTAAAGTTGTTTAGTAGAAATATGAACTTACTGCGTCGGTACTACTAAAAACCATGAATACACTTACCCACCACGGGTGGTTCATCTTCTGAAAACAACAAAGTTAGATATAAAAATTTATGTGTCCAAGTTTTCTTACAGATTATTTTTTCGTAAACTATTTCCTTTTGATCTTGTTAAGGCCAAAACAAATGGAACAAGGGTTTAATTTTACAGATGCTTTAAAAGCAATATTTATTCTAACATATATAGATAAAAGTTACAAAAAATTCAGCTGTTATCTACTAATAAGAGTCAGCAAATCACAAGCTAAATGAACAGACTCAGTCAAACCGAGTCTGTTATTATTTTGCATAGTTACATTCCATGCTTCATTTGTATCAACTATCACAACAGCAGTCGTAAAGTGCCACGTCTCTCCGAACTCGAAGTGTTGTTGTATTTTTGGTCCTTTAGGATAATAGAGTCAATTCAATTTTACTATAATAGAGTTCCGCTTAAGCCGGTGCTAGAGCTTGCGAAGGGTGTTGCACGCTACATAATAGAAAATGGCTTGATATTTATTCCACACATTTCGGAGATAATATAAACCATGTAGCAGTTAAATGGAAAGTAAATACAGTTATAACTCTAGAATCAACTCAAGATCTCTTTCCTTCTTCTCCAGATTACTTCACAAAATAGACAAGCTTGGTCAAAATGGACAATTCCTTGGCATGCTACATTTATTTAAAATTACACGGAGGTAGTCTATGAGATAGCCCAAACAGCCTGTCGGCATTTCTCACTGTTCGACATTCAGACCATAAATCAGTTTGATTACAGTCAATATGATCAGCATGGGAGTTTAACCCGTGAACTAGTTTGGAATCAAGCTTTTAAAATATTCTACAACAGATTGCAGACAAGTAACTAACCTTGACATGTTTTGACAGCTAGAATATTTGTTATATGCTTCAGAGCGCCATATCCATTCACCTCGAACACATATTCTGGTTTTGATGCAATATGGTGAAGTTCCTTAACATCTACTTCGTGTCCTACACCTGGATGTACATGGGTATGTATTATATGTTTGAAATAATAGAGCGAAATGTGTATGGTATGTTCATATATTGCAAAAAAAGTAAATACAATGTATTGTTTTCACTGGTAAGAAACTATAACATGGGTAAAATTTTATTAAAACTTAAAATAAGGAACATATGTTTGTTTTACAGGTATGATGTTTATCCTTCAACCATGAGCGCTTGAAATATGTGTTTTTACTTGGTGAAACAAATCTCGACTTTAGATCAAGGCCTGCCCGCTTAGCTCATCTATGGATAGCGATGTTCTGCGTTCGATTCTCGGGCGAGGTAAATGTTCCCCGTGACGATGTGATAAAAGACATTGTGTGTGAAGTAATTTCGTCCTCGATCTCTGATTAGAATGCAAAAGTTTGCAGTTACTTGTGGATGCGGAGAATAGGTATGTATCTGTACATGATCCAGGAGTACTGGTTAGGTTAACTGTCAACCGTTAATAACTGAAATATTGTTGAACAATGGCGCTAAACCAAAAGCAAATAAAACTTACACTGAAGCAATCAAATGATATCCTAAAAAAATGCAAACATGACTAACCGTTCAATGGGGACCAAATACAAATTAATGTTTGCCATTCTACCATGTGTACTTGTTATCAACATTCTGTATGCAAAAAATCATATATGTTGTATTTATGATTATCATAGCGTTGCAAAGGGGGTCTCCGTGACCGAGTGGTTAAGGTCGCTGGCTTAGAGTCACTTGCTCCTAGCAGGCTTTTTGGGGTGCAGAATTCGTCATGTGAAGAAGCCATCCAACCGGCTTACGAAATGTCGGCGTTTCTGCACAAGTGCCTGTCCATGCCCGTAACAATGGCCAGAGGGACTCCTTGGTTCTTTTTCCGCAATCAAAAGCTAGAAAAGTCGCCATATTACCTAAATTGTATCGGTGAGTCTCTGAACCGAACAAAACATTCTGTACTTACTGATGGCAAAGACATCGATTCCAGCCTCGTGATTCAAATTGGACTCAATTAAAGTCATTTCAGGAATCCGAGACACACCGTCCGTAATGACTATACAGATGTGGGCCACACCGCGCCTGGATCCATGCTTCATGCTAAACATTTCATATCGCGCTCTCTATGAAAAGGAAGATGCTAGTATATTCAATATTTTGACAGCAACCTTAAATGAAATAGCTAAGTGACAAGAGCTGTGAGAGAACACAGCGCGCTCGTCTACTTCGATGCTTGCTAGTGAAATAGGGCATATCTGCAAAAACTAGAGCTATCATTCGAGAGAATACTAGTCCTGGTAGAAATCTTATTCAGTGTGACAAACTCTGTAATTAAATGTTGTTGCTTTAACTTTTTCTGCAGATACGAACTTACTTGTAGAGCAAGATGAGTATTTGTTAAACCCCCGTGTGATTGCGTAGATAGAATGGCTTCTCTGACATCTTCCCGGCTCCTATATTTGTCAAGATAAAACTGCACTTCCGTAGCAGTGCTGAACGTCACCATTCCTACCTTAAGTATGTACAATTAGACATGAGTACATATTGCAACATGCAGCCAAACGTTGACAATGGTATTTTAAGTTTGGAGTCATGTGTGATTTTATCTACAATTTCATATTTGTATGGTTTGGGATTTGCTTTTTCAATATTTTATTTGAAAATCTTCAACATCATCTTCTTTAATTCAACGGAATGAAAATTATGCATACTGTTTTCCATTTATCAATGACAATTAAGTTCGTTTTAATGTCCCTAGTCAATACAAATATTACCTAGTGCCTACACGTATACAGTTAGTGGAACTCACTCTTGTTTTTCCGCTGTTTATGTCAAAATTACTGACAAGGTCTGCGAGAAATTCCAGTTCCTCTTTGAAATGTTTCACCCAAATACTGCTGGACATGTCAACGACAAATATAATATCAGCGTTCTTCCCCTGGCAAGCTGAATAAATGATAATGACTTATCTAGATAATGATCCTCGATGTAATAATGTTAATACGGTAATCATAATATAATGATAAAAACGATGTTTACTTTTCGACAAATTGCTTTTAATGTAACTGTACGACTTTGGTGACATGCGTTCTTGTAGAAATTAGTTTCTTAAACTACAAATTTGTATCATGTGTACTTTTCAGTTTGATTTCTTTTTTATTAAATTTCGTTATCATGCAGAGGGATATTACTTCATAATTTATGCTAAACAAACTTTATCTGTCAGTAAGTTTTTAGTATTTGAAATTTGTCAATTTGATAAAGGCCGTAAAGCAGAAACGTGGAAAGAAATAGAGAGAAATAAAAAATAATTCTGTCTTTAGAATATAGCAGTGATATACAATGTATCACTATGTTTGAAAAATATGCAAAGATTGTTGATTATATGTGATATATAATTTATACACTAAAGCTTAGTTTTGCCTTTCCTTGGAAAAAAACGTTTTTTATTTGTATGACGTTTCCATAAATAACGGTAGCTCTGCACGTTTGATAAACTTGAATTAATGGAATAACGTCATTGATCTGGATAACGTTCAGTAATAAAGCCTGGACTTGGTATACGGAAACGAAAATCGTTTTATGAATTAATAGCAACCCGTTAATAAATTTTGATAAACGGTAAAAGTGTTATAGTTCTAAAGATAAAATATGATATCAAAACGTTAAACACATTAAATAATTCCAAGTAATGTCTTTAAATCAGCGTGCAATGTGCGGATGTCTTTAGTCATGAGTAAATATCTCAAAAACAAGAACGAGAGCCAATTACATTTTATTTCACCATACTATAGAATATAACTAGGTTAAGGTAGCTCTGCACGTTCGGATCAAAAGTCTTTTCTATAATGTAGAATTTGATTTAACTTTGATTATTCTAAACTTCAAACTACACTTAGAAAATTTGGCAAATAAAAATACCGTGTGCTTGATATTTTGCTTGACTGATTTGAAAAAAAAAATGACCTCACACAAATGTTCATAATTCATAATGGGACACTATGGGAAAATCAATTTTGATAACGTATTCACGAATAGATTTTTTTTACAATGTAGTTTTGAATGAAACGTTTCACAGTCGTTAATGAACATATGGCCTATAACATGGTAAAATAAAATATATAGGTCTGTGTGCTTGTTTTTGAGATATTTGCCCATGATTAAAGATATCCACGAATTTCAAACTGATTAGAAGACGACATCCTTCAGAATCATTCAACGTTTCAGATGTTTTGATATCATATTTTAACTTTAAAAATATATTATAATAAATTTACTCACCGGTTACTTTTAATTCATAAAAAGCTTTTTTCATTTCCGTACGCCGAATCCAGGCTTCATTCTACGTTTTGTTTTCGGATAATTGACGTTACACCGTTACTTCCAACTCACCAAACGTGCAGAGCTACCTTAATTACGACTGTTCGAAATTCGAAATTAAAATCTACATTGAGGAAAATTTTCTTCAAGCGAAAATGATATCAAAATTGGGAATTTTGCAAAGACGCTCATTACGAAAACTTGTGTACGGTCCTTTTTTTCAAATCAGTCTTTCAAAAAGATAAACACACGGCCATATCTTTTTATTTGCTGAATTTTCTTAGTATGTTCTGAAGTTTTAGGATATATGGGTTTAGTCAAAATCTATGTTATAGAAAAATTAATGTTTCGAACCTGCAACACTACCTTATATAAAGATTCTGACAACATCACAAAAATAGTATAGATCTATTAAATATAATTATGATTTATTTCTCGTTTGCACTGACCTTCAACGGGTGGCTGATCTTCCTGCTCTGAAATAAAGAAGCATAAATGTAACCCACATATTTCTGGAACAGGTATTACAAGTGTGAAATAATACGTGGTTTATTTTCATACTTTAATAATTTATCGGAGCCAGAATATATTTATACACTCTAAAATGTTAATGATGTTTATCAAGCTTGTCCTTATTCTACATCTTTGTACCAGAAAATTGATTGAAGATGATGTTCATTAATACACAAATAATGGACCTCATTTAAATCAAATGTGTTTTTAATGTTTTAGTATGTAAATTGGTTTGTACATAGACTATCAGCTATTTAACACTATTTTATTTGCTATTTTTTCACATACAATATAAATATGGGCCAATCCGTGAGAAAATCTATATAAGTGACAAAAATTAAAATGAGATAACAAAATATTTATAAAGAACATTCTTTTACCTTTTAAATCTGAAAATTTGAAGTAATTATCTTAACTATGTCAAGAGCTAAAATGATTTTAAGTAAGCCGCCGAAGGCATTTTGAGACATGACGTTAAACATCATGAAAGCAATATGACGTCGTCGTGTATTGCGTGTATTTTTCAAGTCATTAATGCAACAAATTATGCGTATCACTTACTAAACATCATACATTTCAATATTAAGGAACAGTTTAAAATCATTTTACTGAAAAATAACTTAACCATATATTTGGTTTCATCACGTGCCTTTTATCTATACACCTCTATATTTTTTTTATGATGGGTGCTTTTGAATGTTGAATGGCAGGTTACGGACCGCACACGAAACAGACCCTGTTAACCTTTGACCTCTTTGTCTAGCCTTGACCTTGGAGTTAGGGGTCTGGGTCTTGCGCTTGACACGTCGTCTCATTGTTGGAAACATTAGTACCACGTTATTTCAAAATGCCTTAAGAGATCGCAGAGTATGTGCCACGATGTGTGACGGACGGATGGAAGGACGCAGCCTATTTCTATGTCCCCATTTTTTTCTTCGAAAAAAAAAGACCATGGACAATAACACTGCAGGAGATCTCTGAGTAATAGAGTTTTATGTATTTATGTACCTAACAGAAAGTTTGACAACCTGTTATTTAAAATATTGTTCTTTCCACTATTTCTTGCCTCATATGATTGTTTCTTAAGGTTCTTTTTCAAGACTTGCACTGCTCCTCCTTCTGCTCCATTCGAACCCGGATTATATGCTGGTACTAAGGTATGTCTTATTCCATTATTGTTCATGAACATGTTTAATTCTGCAGAAGTATAGCTTGGATCACAAGTAACTGGAGACACCATTTATAAAACAATCCAGGTTTTCTCACTAGTTGTTGACTCATTCGGGATTATTTCTTACAATTTAGAATAACTGTCCGTAAGAACTAGAAATACTTGTACACCTTGCTAAGCACAGGATTGTTTTCGTGTCGCTTCCGCGATATCCTTTGTATTTAACGGTATATCTGTGATATATGACATAAAGTCAACATCTTCTTTACCACTAGTGTCCAAGGGCAATCGTGATAGAAAAATCACAGTTTGCGTAATCAGCAGATTTCCTGTGCACCATGTCATAAAAATAACCTGTATGTGTCACAGCCCAAGGCCGCATACGCGCTGCTACCATCGTTGGTATCCCCTTTTTGATACCTTATATATTTACCAACGGCATATGATCAGTATCTAATGTAAACCTCCGGTCATATAAGTATTTGTGGCATTCATCCACTCCAAATATTATTTACAGTGCTTCTTTTACAATGTGAGAGTAGTTGTCTTCTCTTTGACATAACGTTCTTGATATAAATGCTATTGACCTTTCACTGTCTTTCACAGAATATTATATGGTTTCCGTACTGTGAAAAATCGCACACAAGTGCAATTTTTTTCATGTCAGAATGAATTAATAAACTACTGTTTATTGCCAGACTCTCCTGACTTTTTTTCTTTTGCTAAGTGCCAAATCAAAGATGTCCCCGTTTAGCTGTTCCTATGCCCTTTCCAACGCGACCTTTACTTTAAATGGCATGTTTGTAATCGTAAACAGTATTTTTTTTGCCAGGGTACATTTTCCGAATAAAAGAGACTAGTTTACATTATAGGCATTTATATTCAATGGGTTATCAAAATGTTTATAGATCTTAATGTTTATACATTCTAACATTTAGTTACAATTACTGGCATTTCTGCTGCCTCTCTGTGGTCTTTCTTTCAGGTCTTTAAGCCTTATTATAATGTGTTTTACAGAAGGCCGAATTCCAATTTTACAAGAAAATCGCAGTTATCAATTAGCGGCCATGATTATGAGGATGTTATACTCATGAGACCCTCTGGCTTTTTTCTTTTGCTCAGAGCCAAATCAAAGATATTCCCTTTTAGCTGTTTCTTTGCCCTTTCCTACGACATACCTTTACCTTAAATTGCATGCTTGCAATCGTAAACAGTGTCACATTAAACATAGCATACTTTTTCCGGGTACGTTTTCCGAATGAAAGAGATTGGTGTACATTACAGGCATTTATATTCAACAGGTTATCAAAAATGTTTATAAATCTTACTGATTACCACTTCACATTGTGTTAATAATACTGTCATTTGTGTTACCCCTCTGTGGCCTTTCTTTCATTTAGGACTTATTATAATATGTTTTTCAGAAGGCCAAATTACATCATTTACAAGAAAATAGCAGTTTTTTCAAGCTTTGGCTAGCACCACAGACTTTCCATTAACCAGCAAAATGGCTTCCTCTACATGTTTTGAACCCACAGCGGTGAGGGGCGAATGATTTTATCGACCTTTACCAAACGTCCACGGAGACAAAAAGCCGAATGTATCTCAATTAGATCACATAGTACGTATCTAAAACATGCTATAGGTGAGTTAAGTTTATACAGAGCATATTGATTAGTGTTGAGTCGATTGTTGAACTATGTCCAGAACTGGTTTCTAGAAGAAAACAAATAAAGTTTATGAATACGTTTAAATGTTTAATAAGTGGGATTACACCGTCTGAACATATTGCCAGAACTGCTTCATGGTACTTTTCAGTGAATTAAGAAATAATTTATAGCAAAAGAGTGCTTTAACACTATTTATGCACGATGGCTGGTTTAACACTATTTATGCACGATGGGTGGTTATACGTCGGTCGCTGCGCCCTCGTGAAATTATTTGAACGACGCATTACCACCCGAGTGTATAAATAGTGTTAAAGCACGCTTGTTCTATAAATTATTTCGATTCTAATATGCTTTAATCTCAAACACTGGATAACATATAGAAGCGCTCTTTCTTGGTAGCAACAAAAAATTTGACGTCACCACACGTAAACGTGACGTCATTCTTGCGTAAGAGTGTGTTTTAACAGAGACAAGCATATTAGAATGCATTGTACTGTCGTATTAGTACAGAAATGTACATAGCCAGCATAAGTCACTTATATGAAAGAAACACATATACCAAAAGTATGCTTCTTTAAATATATTGAGAAAACTCCTTTTGTATAAGTCCGCAATCCAGTGTCCGCGTCAAATAAATTAAAAGTCTCCGATATAAAAATATCCATTCTGATAAGATTTTTTCCATTGTAATAGTTAGGCCTTTTTGGCCATATATTTTGAAAAATGTCTGCATTTGTAACTAAAACTGATATAATTCGAGGACTTGTTCTTACAGTCATCATTAAAATCAGATAACTTGTATTTGTGGTAAAAGAAAAGCTTCGAGATCTGCTATAGAGAAGACTACCACATGATGAATGATAAATTTTAGAAAAATTCAATTCTGTATCAGTTGTGTGTCAAAGCATAAGACATAACAAATCACATAAAAGATGGAATTCTCAAAAACCTTTATGTAGCAAACCCAAAAACTGGTTTCCACCCTTTAGAAATGCCTTCAACATATAACTTTGAAAGGAAATGCAATATGATCGAGACATACAGAGCAGATCATGAACAAATTACATGGAACCTACCATCACACGCTATTTGACCTATCAGCTCTGGAAACAGCTTCTCTTTGAGCCTATCGAATGTAGATGAATGAAAATAGTTCTGGTTTGCTGGAGGTGAGACCACGGTCCTCAGTTCCTGCTCGTCCACCTGCAAAATAAAGAGTAAAAGTGCATTGAGTGTGCCGTAAATACATAAAGAGGCGGGAGCGTTCCACATAGACACCTATCAAATTACAGAATGCTGCCTTTGGCTACAATATCCCATGTGTCTCTCTCAAGGTCCGCAAAATGGTGACTTATGGCGTCATCAAAATGGCGGACTTTTCGAAATGTCTACTGTCCTTGATAGCTGTAGTGAGTCTGATATGTATATACAAGATATAATATTCTAGATACATCATTTCATTCAACATAAATAGAGGATATTACATGAGTGTAATTTTATCTTGAATTTATTAAACTAGTTGAATAAAATAATGAAATGCGAGACTCTTTCTAATTAAATGGAATCTTTCCCTGGTTTAAGGTGCGTACTGAAATATCTGGCTCGTTGGTTACTGTTTATGAGGTAACGAAATGTTGAAAGATATTGCCATTTACATTTACAAACAGTGGTGGATTCCTTTTCTTGAATACTGTATTCTTCAAAGAGCACAAGAAATGAAACAAACTGAATTATTTCTATCAAGTACTATTTTAATGTCGTAGCGTAATCTGTGTGTTTATTCATAAATTACAGCGCAAGAGGTATTGTACACACATTCATGTTAATACGTGCTTTTTCCGACCCAAGCGAAACCGCGGATATCCTGTTCGGCATACACAAATACAATTATATTTAATATTTACTGGCTCAAAAATATCTGACATGTGTTTGGATCAGAAAAGACAAATTAAAAAAGAAGAGGAGTTAAGTATGAACTAATACTCACTCTATCTCCAATGCCAATTGCTAGAATAGTAATTCCGGATTCTTTTGCCAGTCTGGCTTGTACCAATGTTTCTTTAGGGTACGACGACTGTCCATCCGTCAGCAGTATACAAATTTTCGCTACACGGGCGCGCGCTCCATTTATTGGCGAGAAGAGATCTGTACGCATGATATCTAATGCATAATTGGTAAATGTGTAATTTCCTCTTTCGTGTACAATCCTTCCGATCTGTTTCAATATTATGTAGACATTATTTTAATCTTCATAAAATGGCATAATCAATTAGAATGTTTGAAAAAGTGGAATTAAAGCAAAACAAATGGCCAATGAAATGTTCGTTTTTAAAAATATGCCATGATGATATACAGAAAATTCTATCATTTCTTTCTGTGATATTATCAAATAAAATATAAATATCCGTGTGCATATTTTGAAGTATTTACGAAATATTTTTAGAAACCTCTTCATTTAAAACTGTCTTCGGATTTGTAAATCATTGTTGCATATAATAACATATTTATTTTTTGCAGGCAGATTTCAAAGGTTTTCTTCTAATTGCCTGTTTTAAAAGTCAAAAGCTCACATGATACTCGTTCCGTAAGCTAAACAGATTCACGGCGTTTGGCGATGAATTCCAGTCTAATCAGTATGCAGAAACATCTTCAAAAACAACCTGTTCTTCAGGAACGATGTGTAAAACTCTTAAAACACAGTATTTTTCACACTTGTGTCCTCACTTTAGTGTGTCTTTAGAATAATTTCCCGATATACATTATGGTATAAAATCATTTTCTCACAAAAGAAAGTACTGATTTTACATTATCACTATGCAATGATAATAAATCTGATATAATGTAGACTTTCATACCCTGTCACTAGCCTCCTGAGCGCTGTCCACATCGTTGAAATGAAATTCGTTTACAACGTTATGAGAGAATGTTAGAGCGGCGACTTGGATAGTGTCTGGTCCAATGTTGAACCTTTTCACTAGTTCCTGAACAAATTTAATTTGTTTTTCAAAGTCGTATATCCAAATACTACTGGAACTGTCAATCAAGAATGCAATATCAGCCGACTTGTCGCATAACTTCACTGGTGCAGCTCCCACTATTTAAACATAAAAATTTGCTCCGTTAGATCATTATTGACTCGGGCGTGAGAATAAACTTCATGTCAAGTAACAGTTTGGGATATATTTCAGTCTAAGTGTTTTGGCCTAAGGAGAATTAGGCTGATAAAGCGCTTTATCAGAAAACTGTTTTGTAGAATAATGCTACCTCGGTCAATTTCGCCTAACAATATAATGTACTTCCATTCAACCTGGAGTAGTCATAGCTTAACTACAACAAAGAAACTTATCTCAATAGGAGAATTGTTACTTGGAAAATATCCTTCGTTTAAGACCAAGCACAACCATGGGACCTACTTTTTCCCCGCTAACTTCATGAATATAATACAGGTATAGAACAGATATACAAGATGACAGGTGGACAATTTAGACCCTTCCTGATTTAATGTGTTTTCACAACTTCATCTACAATTTCTTTTCAGCATATTTTTAAAACATAGATATGTAACTATCTTACACTGGGGAAACGATGTGCGGTCTGAACCTAAGTACATCAAATACTGTGCATGCTGTTATATTAGTTCAATAAAATGTTTAGACATTAAACACATTGTCTTGGCCTAATATATGCCACTGTCAATTTTTTGTAACTAGATACTTGTATCTCTCGATTTCGATACAAAGCACGTATAAAATACCGTCATGGAAATGTAAAACATAAACATAAAATAATAAAGTCATTCTACGTTAGGTCTTTTAATGTATTCCGAGTCGAAAGTTTCAGTTGTTGGCAAGAAAGTGTATGTAAGTATATGAGCACCTTTGTTAAACCTAGCAATATTTTCGTAAAAACATACGCTGACTTTCCATTAATTTTAGTCATAAACTACACAAACAATAATATTGATGAACTGTTACACTTCCGTAAAAATATCTGTGACTTTGGCCAAAGTTTTACCCTTGCACACTGGTTCATTTAAAAACCAGTTTTACTGAAATATAATGTACTTGGGGCAACTTTTTGGCCCGATTGTAAGACTGAAACAATCAGTCGAGATGACGTCAGCTTGACCTGACACGCCATATTTAGATGCGATAACTTTGTTCTCGTTTTCACACAAACTCTAATCTTGGTGGAAGTATAAGAAATAAAGAAATAGACATAAATATGAAAAATGAAATTTCAGATTTTGCGCGCAATATAGCTATTAATATCTACTACTCATTCAAATTTCAAATTGTCATTATTTTCTGTTATCATCAACCATACTGTTAAGACCATTATCGTAGCTGTTATCGCTATTATCATTATTACTATTATAAAATTTACAAACAAGTCTGCACCTAAGCCAAATTATTCACTGTATGATTTTATTTAATTCAAAGATACAAATAGTTTACTTACCATATACGATGTTAACCTGTTACAAGAAGAAGAAAAACTGGACGAAACAAACGTTTACAATACATTCAAATTCTAAACAAAAATACCATGTTTATAGGTAATGAAATTAAATTATTTTAGATAAAGACTTTAAACTTTCTTTATCAAAAAAGGAAGTAATATATTGTAACATGTAAAGTTTACGTTAAAATGCACTAACATAACGGCCATGCATTTAAATGAAATGAACTATTTTTTGCCAACATGAAGGACAAATATTCATTGATTAAGGTGGAATGTCGTCAGATAATATAACTGTTTGCTCTAAGCGTTCATGCATACGACACGTGTTTTTTTTTCACTGTGAAATAAGTAAGACTATATTTTAATTAAAAGCGCCTTATGCAATCCTGCTGAAAGTTTTTTTTTTTTTGTGGAACAGAAGAACAAAATTTCTGTAGGAAAATGTGTCCGCGGAATAACAAAGCTTATGCAGAACAATTAAATTCCTTGAAACAATACAGCGGAACAACAAGATTGTGCAGGAAAAAATGTCCGCTTTGCAAAACTTTTGCAGAACAATTAAATTCATTGGAACATTATTGTAGAACAACAAGGTTTCTGCGGAACAACAAAGCAGAATATCATATACAAACAAAACTAAGACAAAATGCTGGCACAATGGTCAAATTAAAAAAAAAATATTTTAAAAGATTTTCTGCTACTCTAGACACAAAAACGTCACAAGTTTGAAAAATGTCACATCGAAAATTTAGCAACAACTTCACGTATACGAGTATAGAATGTTTGTACATGCTTAAGACTCTTAATGATAAAAATAAGGAGAAACATGTTAAATATATTGCAGATATTGTATGAAGAGTAACTTACCGATATGACAAGAGTCAACCAATGAAAGACACCTTCACCCATCTTTAACACTGTTAGAGTGTTCCTTTTACAGACCAGTTCATGCATACGTTCCGTGTTATATTGTTTTTCAATTAGCTCATTACAACCTGAATGTCATATGAATGTTATACATATAAGAAGATAGAACGTTATTGTTTTGAAAAAGCTTAATATGTAATCAGTAATTTAGGTGTACTTAACGATACTGATAACATCAAGATTGCGTTTACCCAACAAGTTTAGATTAGAACTTAGTGAAAACCTGTTTAAACATTTTGAATGTTCGAAACAATACTTTGTGCAGGAAATCTTTAAACGATTTTAATACTTGCTGAGCTGCTAACTTCTTACTGTTGATTAAAGGTGATATCAGATGTGTAAAGAAAACATAACAACGGAAGTGCACACATTTCTGTGGACATATTCAGTGTTGTTTTCATAACTGTTTTTAATGTTTATCAGGCTCCGCTTTCACAAAAATCTAAAGTCTGTTGTAATTACTTAAATTCAGAAATGTACTCAGCTTTTGTCTCAAGCTAGGTAATTATTTGAGACGCGTTTCATGAACGTTTTATCGACTCAGGTAAGTACTTAAACCTTGAGTTGTGTCTGTTAATTTGAGACAGCTCTAAGGCTTCCTCAAATCAATGTTATGTACTTAAATATGGCCGACCTTGCAAGACGCCTAGAGAGACAGCGTATTGAAAGGAATATACCCGACAAAATAAATCCTTTAGAAGTTTTATCCAAGTTCGACGTTAGGGGGCGCTATAAGCCCCAACTGGAATCTATAGTTTTTCTTTTAAGCAATTTGTAATGCGTTTTAGAATCCAACTTTTCGTTCCTCTCTCCTAACGCCCATGATTTCTTTTCTTGTTACGCTCCAGTTTTACGCAAGCGGAGCCCATTATGTGGTAATCGGAGACATTCACGGTATTTCCAAGTCATGTTAGGAGAACAACAGCTTACGATATACATACATAAATTCCATGAGAACCATTCACAAGAAGTTCAACAACAACTCAGAAGTGATACGATATGTTTATAGCGTTTCCAATGTAAACATTTACAAGTTATTTAACCAAATGAACCGTTATTACCCGAAAGTGTTTAAGTTGATCAAGAGACGTATTGTCAAACTATTAAATAAATTGTATACATATTTTGATTAATTATTATCATTATCGATTTATTTTAACGTATGTATATAATGTAGGTGGATTTACTTAAAATAATGCCAATCCAAAAGTCAGTAGCACTGTCACCATATGCCCTTTTTAAAAATGTAGTTGAGTATCCAAATTATGCAATTACTATATATAAAGAACCAAAGAAAAAGTGTTTGTGAAATCATGAAATGATTTCTTGTATAAATAAGAAGTACATAAATCGCTAACTTCAGATTACTGTAGGCTTACTTATTTTAGCGGTGTACTAATAACAGCGCTTTTAGCGCTATCGCACGTGCGCTAATTCATGTCCGCGCATTAATTTGTCCAAGCATTTTCATGTACATTTTCATTTGATGATATTTTCTTCGAAGTTTTGCAAATAAATACTCATGAGAGTCTGCATTAGTTACACTGCTTGCTAATATTTTAAGGTTCGTATGATATTCCTTTTTATTGTTCATATTATTATTTTAAATATATGATCATGCAAAATAAAATATTTAAGCTTGTAGTTTGTGTTTTTTTTCTCATTTGATCAAGTTGTTATCGATTTCCGTATCACCTTCGGGCATGTCCGTTGTTGCAGTCGCTTGTTTACGGAAATGTGTGAACGTTTGTGTTAAGACACAATGCTTTAGGACAAAGGGGATTCAATGATTAAAATGTGTGACAATCCCGTTTTATTTCAGCAATTATAACTAGTATACAGAAAATAAAACAAGCAGGTTATTATAATTAATACAAGAAGACAATACAGTTATGTAGGTTATATTATACTTTATATAGTGTACGTAAACATAAAGCTACATCACCGTTGGAAGTATCATTGAAAAAATACAAGTACCATCACGGCACACTATCTTAAAGTCATACTTGGTACATGTTTTAAAGTTTTTAGCTAACGGATTTTTTCGATTGCGTCCAATAGACCTGTAAGGCGCCACCCTGTCATGACTGATTCTTTTTCACATTTCTGTGTGCATCGACAAGCCAGGCAGCATGGATAGGTTTAAATCTATTCATTTTAAGTTTAGGTCAATATTTTTATTATCTTGTATGACGTATTATCACAGCAGATACACATTAAAGAAAAATTGCCGACGGTTAAGTTTATTTCCGAAAATCTTCGTGAATCTCCGTAAATCTCCGAGAGCCTCATCTCGGACAGCGCTAAAAGTAGAAATTAGCGGTCTCGCGAGAGCGCTAATTCACGTCCACGCATTAATTAGATATTTTACCAAAAATTGCGTTTGCGCTAAATTTTTGCCGCGCTAATAAATGTACGCCTACAGTATATGACATGGTCTTCAGCTACAGCTACAATATATCTTCTTGCTGTTACATGTTGCATGTTTCCTTTGATGTTTCAGATCATCAACCTGCTCACCGTAAGATGTTACTTTATTTCATTCGGCAGAAGCATTGCCATACACTAGTTCACCGGGCAACCTTACTTCTCTCCCCATTGTCAACAGACTTTGACAAACATGCATTGTTTCGTTTGGCGTCAGCCGGTATGCACCCGCAAGACAACCTGAACTGAGGTCCGAATTGCCTTGTTCCTTCCACAGGTATGTTTTGATCATTTGTACAAGTATGGCAGAGAATTTCTTACAGACGCCGTTGCATTTTGGATTTTTTTGCACTACTAACCCCATCGAAGTAAAGCGGTCAGTCAAGACCAAAATGTATCTGTTCCCTCTTGGTGTGACTGGAAATAGTTCAAGATAGTTGGTGGCCAATACACCCCGTGGTTCGCCGATTTTCATAGGAGCCCTTGGTAGTTTTAAAGGTCTCTTAGTTCTAGCACATATGTTACAATACTCATATAAAGATTTACAACTTATTTCAGGTTAAACTAGTAGAATCTCTGCTGCAATTTTTCTTTGGTTTTCTTTTCCCCATATGTCAAGAAAGTAATGAAATGTGCATATGATTAAACAAGTCCTTTTTCATCTGTTTCTGGAAAAATGACTTGCTAAAAATCTACTGTTCAATCTTTCTTCTTAAATGTTTACATAAGAATTCCAATGTTTACGAAAAATGAATCCCAATATATCCAATAATGTCCTGCCACTGCGCTTGTTCCTACAATATCTTGACTTGATGGCTTTCGCTTGTAATATTGGACAGATATCCGCATCTTGGAGCTGTGCGATTCTCACATCATTTTCGGCTTTTGCACTGATTAGCTGTACATGTCGATTGCTCTTCTCCATCAACCATATCTATAGCCTTTATGATATACTGTTACACTTTACAGTATTTATGTCCGCCTCATCATCGCTATCAAAAGTGGCTTGTATATCTAAGTTCGACAATGTCTTTGTGTTGCCATACTAGCATCATGTCATTCGACATTTTTCTGCACTTCCCATAAGGTACACATTCAAAAGATTTACTCATACCAATTTAAACAGCCGCAATCTTTGGGATTTTCGCATATGGAAGCGTATCACAATGTAATTGTGTTACTCCAGGTCTGTACTGAGAAGGCATATTGGGATAAACTTTCAATCTGAAATAAATTATTCTTCTTTGTTTTGCGGATATGTTATGCTTTTTCAGCCAACAAGAGCTGCTTTAATGCTTTGGAAGGATTTTTCACAAGCCTCAGACCATATGAATTTCTTTCCTTTCTTTGTTAACTTTGGTATTGGCCTAGTCATTTAGTAAATTTCTGATGAATCTCTGAAAATATTACCCTAACGCTACGAAGCTTTTAACATATTTTGTGCTTTGTTGTTTTGACTTTTGAAATATTGTCAGTGTCTCCTTTGCCTGTTAGTACATGAACAAGGAAGGTTCGTATTTCGCATTTCTCTGGTTTCAGATTTAGCTCTGCTGCATTGGTTCTTTCTAATAAAGTCTTGCTCAACTCTTTTAGATGTTCGTCAGATGTTGATTCGAACTCAATTATGTCATCTATATATATGAGGCATTATCTCCCATTGTAACCCTTGTAATGCAAGCTCAATCGTTCGCTTAAACGTACTTGCTGAATTATTGAGTCCAAAAGGCATCGTGGTCATCTAATAGTGCCCATATTTACAAGCAACCACACTTTCGGGATTTCTTCTTTGAGCAGGATACGGAAATATCCTCTTGTGAGGTCAAAGGTCGAAAATTAGCTGTCACCAGACAGACACAGAATCGATGTAGTCTTGAATTTTCGGCATCGGAAATCCATTTGGCCTAACTAATTTGTTTAAACGCCTGTAATCAACGCACGATCTGACTGCACATATACGATTGGTGATGCCCCAAGTGTTGTACTTTTCCTTACGACTCCCTTTTCTAGCAGAACAACTATAGCTTTCTTCTCTTCTGTGGCATCGGTGGTTGCGTTATGGGTAGGTCATTCCCTGTGTTTAAATAATGTTTGGTAAGGTTTGTCAAACCAATATCCTATTAGTCCTTGGAAAATGGACTTTCATATACAAAAGGAAATTAGGCACCACAATATTATTCCCATCCCTCTGAAACTAGAAGTCTGCCATTTAACTTTATTTGGAACATGTGTATATTACTAGTTCTCCCAATTAGTAACTGGTAATAACAAATTACTAACTGGTTTCTCCAGTTACTCTCTGATTATTACATGTTACTAAAGGTTATAACGAGATACTTTCTGGCAATTATGGAGTTACTAACTGGTTATTACGAGATACTATCTGGTAATTTTTGATTTACTAATTGGTATTACGAGACACTTTCTTGTTATTATGGAGTGTTGGAGGAAAAAAATTGGACTGAAGTTTCTAATTCAAAAGTTCGTATAGATGATCAACGAATTAAACTTCCAACCATGTACTGGATTCCTAAACTGCATAAACAACCATATAAAGCTCGCTTCATCGCTAATTCAAGCTCTTGTACCACTACAATTATTTCAAAACTATTAACATCATGTTTAACTGCTATGATAACTCGGGTAAACATTTATTTTGGTCCATTAAAAATTTTGGCGCAATCCTGGATAAGTTTAAAATTAATAATTACAAGGTATCTATAATCAGTACATACGATTTTTCTACTTTGTATCCACTTTACCACATAATTTAATAAATGACAAACTAATTGCCCTAATTCAAAAGATTTTTGCCAGGGAGAATGCTACATTTCTCGCTTGCAATTTTGACAAAGCATTTTTAACTAGCAGTATTATTAAACATTATACAATGTGGACCTGTGACGAAGTTTGTAAAGCCCTTTCCTTTTTATTGAACAACATTTACATCAGGTTTGGGAATGCAGTTTTCAGACAAGTAATCGGTATTCCCATGGGAACAAATTGTGCACCCCTTGTCGCAGATTTGTTTTTATATTATTATGAAAGAAACTTTATGTTCAGAATAAGCTTTAATAAAAGAATAATAACTTTTATTTCTTTGACATTAATTTTAAAATATAATGAATATCTCCAGCATAAAAAATATCTAAAAGATATATTTAAGTAAATCTCTGGAACAACATATTCAGTTACAAATTTGTTATGTTTTAATATTTTGTGTTTCTAATGGGTTATGAGTCCTTACATGATATATTTTAAAGTCGCAAACGTCTTTTCCTATGACAGACATGTTTTATACTGTTATTATTAATACGTATTTCAAACCAAAGTTATAAGTCACAGGTCATTATCATACATTTCTGGTCGTAGGTTCGAGTCCCGTCCAGGCCTTAAATATTTTCCCGGACTGTTTCAAGTTTAAATATATTACGTATATTACAGTGTATTGGACCATTGTTTAGCAGTCCAGATAACTGTTGAATGTAAAATGAAATATACTCATTTAGACAACTGCAAGTATACTATGTATACTTCGCTTTTTCTGCTCTTTATGTCCAAGAAAAGGTAAATTTCCATCTTTACATATGAATATCAAATGCTTTAGTATGCATTTTCGATTGAAATGTATACATATATTTATTTTGAGAAATACGTCGACATTTGCATGCATTTCAAAGCTTTATATCTTAATATCTATGTTTGTAAAAATTAGGTACTCTTTCTACATCACGCGACACCGCCTTATAACCGTCAGTGGCAAAAATATCAATTAAGTCCTAACTCATAATATCCACTATGTCGCAAAGGCACAGGAACGAGTTAATAAACTTTCATAAAGATATGCCAAGTTGATGAATCACTTACACATGTAATAATAGCAAATGACACGACATGTAAAAACAAAATATTGCTCGTGTACACACATATGCAAACGATAACCTTATGTACCAAACATGCATGTACTCAATGCTTTTGCATAAGACACAACAACAAGAGAAACGCCATTAAGGACACGATTTGAATAAAAACAACCTAACATTGAAACTACATGGAGGGTCTCATAAGATGTGCTACGTTTTATTAATTTGACGCCTTTGGAAGCCGGTTAGAGTAAAGAGCAAACTAGTATTTGCGACAAGTTTGAATCTCAACATCAGCTTTCCTAATGTCTGATGGTTCAATCCGCCTTTAGGAGTAGATAATTATTGGTTTTCTAATATTTGCTTTTTTTCATCAATTGATATTAAAAGTGGTACTTTGAACAAGCCTTGCGTGCATTCTATCACTCATGTCACTCATGTGTTGAATTATACAAATACATATTCACTCATTCACATGTGTCAGTATCTCTCTATCGAACACGAATATTGCATAGTACTAACTAGTAGGCAGTTAATAAAAACAAATAATTATAGTCGAAATACCTGTCCTTAATAAACTATATACTGCTAATGTATACCAATTCCCGTGGATTTTGTGATAACTACGGCGGAACATTTCTGAGACCAAAAACGCCCTTTTAGATTCAGTTTTTACAGGTCAAGTCGTACTATGAAAAACGAAAAACGTGCATATGACCGGAAGCTGCGCATTTAAATGGGCGTTGTGATGCAAAGTTATTGTGTTTGCTAATTGCTATTCTAAAGTTTGCAGATAGTTTTCGATTGATCTTTTAAGAGATTTATTACTTTAAAGATTTGCCGCACCGGTTCAAATAGATCAAACGGAATTAAAGAGAATGATAATTACAGTATAAGGACTGCATTATGGTTATGTAGGTACCATCTGTATATCATATGCATTCCACTCATATACCAATGTATTTCATATCAAGATGGTATTTACATAACGACAATTCTTCCTTAAAAATTGAAAACTGTTCGTTTACTTAATATACAGAAAGCAACTCAAAGATGATTATAGGAAAATAAGTAGGACAATTAAACACCATATTAAGATCCAGCAAGACTCATAATGTTATGAAGTGTATCGTTAAATTGGTGCACATATAAAAATCAAAATAAAATGACTCCTTTGTCAGTCTGTATCATTTTCTTCAATACGTTAGTCAGAAGCATATACGACCTTAAAGCTACAGTTTATGCGTCTTCCATGATTTTTTATGATGTTTTAGCAAATTCCCCAAAAAAAAGCAAAACCGGGTCTCCCAAATTGCATAATTACTTGAATGACTTTTGCAATAAAGTCGATGTATCACAGTATTGTTATATTTATATTATACTACATGCATATGGTACCAAGGTTTCTGAAGGTCACTGTTATATATCTAATTCTTGAGGGTAATTGTGGGTAATCAAACATGTTCGGAAGTGTTTTTGTAAATGTGGCAAACAGAGTGACTGAAAATTTATTTGAAGTAAAGTTGAGACATTGTACCATGGCTACAGGAACACAGAGTGATACAGCAAGTGTATTCGCCCAGTATACAGGTAAATATGACCCTTTGATGGATATAAGCCTGTACAACCTTCTAAACGTACAAGCCACTAAACTGGTTCGACGGGTGGGGTAATGTCAAGCCCACCTTCAGAGTATTTGGATTTGAATATGGACTTATTGAAACAATTGCCAATAGATGAAAAATTAAACGTCTTATTAGAAGGAATGTTAAGACTGAATTTGGTGCAATGTAGAGTTGACAATATTGAATCTTATGTGTATTTCAATAGCGCCGCACACGAGGTCGTTGACCAGAGACTCAAGTTGGTCGAATATAAACAAATTGATATTGAGGCCCGGCAGATGGAAGTCAATTTATTATTCTCTGGTTGCCCAGAGGTTGTAGGTGAAAATACTGCCATAATAGCAATATTATTTTGAAAAATTTAAAAATCCCAGCAGCTTTGTTCCAGATCCCCAGGGCTTGTAGGCTAGGAAGAGTAATTATACCCAGAGCAGGAGACCTTCTTCCGAAACAGCCCCAACATCGCCAAATTCTAGCAACATTTAGTACCAGTGAGCAAGTGCATCTTATATTGAACAACGCCACCCTTTTAAAGGGGACCAAAATAGGTATTTCAAGAGACTACCCAAAAGAAATTTCGGAAGTCCCTGTGGGCTGAATTCTAGAAGCTGCGTGAACAGCATGGTGCGCTTAGTGTACATATGACATATCCTGCCTCAATTCTTGTGAAGGGTCATGTGCACAAATATCTCTTTCCTGATTGGCATTCTGTACCATCACAATCTAGAGATACTGACGTCAAACAAAGAATTATTAACACTATCCAAGAGAAACAAGACACAGTAAAACGTCAAATGTCTGGTACTGTGTTTGAGCCAAGTCGCACCTCACAGACATCCTTTGGGAAGGACCCAGACCAGGTGACAAGCGATCCAAATAATTCTGATAGTGACTAACAGTAAATCATTTTCGGACCAACCGCCCAAACCTCATCAAACAAATCAGGGCAGCCTACAACGACGTAGACGATCCCAATCACGCCGTCGTGAACCGCGGGGCCGGACAACCAGTTCACGTAGGGCTACTAGAACAAGGCACGGACATCAACTGCCAAGAACGTCACAACTCTCTCCTGCGCATCACAGTAACGTGAAGAGATGGGAAAGGTCAAGATCAAAACAATACTTAGGACAGACAGGGGTCAGTGAACAATGTTAATTTCTCTGATTTACAAAATAATAGCTTGAAAATTGGTACTCTTAATGTATGTGGAATTAAAAGTAGACTGAATTATCCAGAATTTACTGAACTGGTGAAAACAATTGATAGTTTTGTTGTACTGAGTGTAAAATTGACCAGTATGATGAAATCAACTTAGAAGGTTATCACTTTTTAAAACAACTCCGTAAGCAGACTAATGTACGAAAGTCTGGTGGTCTTGGTGTCTTTGTAAAAAACTATCTATATGGCCATGTAGAAATTATTAACTCTGATTCTGACTACGTTATGTGGTTAAAAATCAAGAATTGTACTTTTACTCCTAGAAATTATTTTATTATTGGTGTCTTGTATATTCCGCCGGAATCTTCAATATTTTTCAAACAAAATGAATTGTTGATCTTTGAAAATGAAGTTATTGACATGTGTAATTTAAGTGAAAATATTTTGCTGACTGGTGATGCCAATGCCCACGTCGCAAATTTAGACGATTTCACAGAACCAGACGATTTTTAACGAACATTTTTGAATTTGACGAAGACATTTTTTTAATCAAACTGAAATTTTAATCCGTTAGATATGAGCATCTTACGGACATCTCGAGATAGTAATATCAATAACACTGGTAGAAAATTAATTGAAATTTGTAAAAATAACAAACTTTACATTCTCAACGGCCGATTTGCTCAAGATAAAGACATTGGAAATTTTACATTTAAAAACATCTTTGTGATTGATTACACTATTGGTTCTGCAGATCTGTTAAAACACTTAGTAGACTTTGCCGTAAAAGAAGTAGATTGTTTCTTCTCTGATGGGTATGCTCTACTTACATTGTTTATGAGTTATGTCAAAAATATGTGTAATAATGTTATCTGCTCCAATGTACAGAATAACGCCCGAACATGGCAAAGCAGTAAGAAACACGATTTTTGTTAACATATTGTTGATAACATTGTCAATATTTTTCATGAGACGCATATTGCTACATTCACAGTTCATACAGAAATGAGGAAGGGGGTGCATATTCAAGAAATCGATGGTGGGAAGATAAAAAACATATTCCTAAGCTGATATAATACTGATGGACACCTGTAATATTCAGTACTTTGTGGATAAGGATGTGGTACTATGAATGTAATAGGAAAACAGAGGTCTTTGTGGAAGTACATTCAACACAAAATATTAAGCTTTTGTATAAGGAAAAAACAGGTTTTTTACTATAACAGTGTTATAAATAATGTTGAAGGGATGAAATTTTCTTTCTAACACACCAGGTTTGCTTAAACATGTAAAAGTTTAACGCCACGTCATTTCAGCTCGGGATGGACGCCATATTTCTCATTGATAAAAAATGTAAACAAAAAATCAGAGTAGGATTAGCATTGCAAGGGCATAACATGACATTCTACACAATGAATACCTTAGAACAGATATCTAAGATGCTACACAGTTCAGGCGGGTTAAATGCATAATGTCGATCACTTGAAATTCATCTTGAAAAGGTGGTTAATTTTAGTTTATTTATATGGTTTTTAATTTTCCCACAACTTCTCGGCGATTCACTGCAAAAAGTATTACTGCGCCGGACGAAAGGTAACTCTAATAAACAACGGAAGACAACTTAGGTGTCAGCACATGTATGATTTTTAAAAAAAAACATGTCGATGATTATAATTTCTTATCAAATAATGAATCCTATTCAGATATTCGTCTTTAATATTAGAAAATTATTAATTTCTGTGGACATTTATCAAAAAATATTACTTACAGTGGACTACTTTGCGCATCAAACTGGTTTCCGCTTCAGTTGTGAGGCACTTCCGTTATACTTTTTAACAACAATAACAAAACACAAAATGAATCTATAAAGCCACTTATAAACCGACTGCTACTTAGATCAGTTTAAGTATAGTTGTTGTTACAACATTATACTTGTTCATTACGTTATGAGATAAAGTTTATCTTGAACTGCATAATCCATTAATTACGTTTAGATGATATTGCATTTACAACTTATCTGACCCCGTTTTTTTACGTGAATGACAGCATTCTCGTGCAACTCGTGCAAACAGAGTTATGAAAAGTATGGTGGAGAATTCAAGGACAAATCATAATGACATTAAAGTGAGGATAACTGTATATTCGTCCAGTTTTGATCATTGACATTCCTGCTGTGTATTAGTAAGTTTTCTGAACAAGATTAGAATGTTACTTTTGCACATATACACATTGACTGGACCTCTCAACCAAATTTCATACCTTATTTTAGGGACATTTAAGACAATACATCTTCAAAAGTTTGTTGAATGTGTTTTGATATTTAAGTGCATTGTAGTTCATGAATACCAAGTTGAAAATTAATAATGGCAACATTTCTAGGCCCTTATTGTAAGCCACTCGACTTCTGTAACGATGAATTTTTAATGTATTAAGGGGAATATACTCTTTTAGTTTCGGAATGTAGCATTCCTTGACCACCGTATCTTTTCTTATGCACTACTTTGTAAGCAAACTAAATAATGTGTTTTAGCTTACATATACAAAATGAAAAGCAAGACAGTGAACTTATTTCACTTTTTTTCTTTAAATTAGAATCTGTAGGAGATTGATAAATGATTGGACAAGGTGAAGCGCTATTATTTTCGCACAAAAATATATTAATTGTTGACTTTGAATGTACACAATAAGTCTTATGTAATTCAACAATAACTTTCTTGTTTCAGTTTTTCTCATTTTCATTTTAGTGAGCAATCCTTTGTGTACTTATAACAGTTGAAACAGTATCCATTTCATGTACCAAAACCTTGTACTTTTTTGCAGGTAAATTTTATCATACCCCACCCACTTTTTTCTAATTTCAAAGTATGCGTCCTCTTAATTCGCCAAATTTGGGCAAATATAAAGATACAAGTGGATCTTCTACTAAGCTAATAAATATACTCTGGTACGAGCCACGTTGTCGCAACAAGCGAGTTATATATAATCGAGCGCGGAGGAATTTCAATATAAATAAAACCGCGCATAATACATGCTTACTCAACCGTGCAAGTAAGGAATACAAACGTACAATGAAATTTTATCTAAACAAACATAATTTTATCAATGAGAACAAGCTTCGGCATATGCAGAAATCTGACCCAAAATCATACTGATAAACACCGTCAATGACATTCCACAGTTACAACCGAGTAATTATACATTCACACTTCCATGCTTTCCCCATGATTTCATTGATAAAATTCTAATTCTCCCAACTAAGAATACGGCGAAAATCGATAAAAGAGTATCGCTGTCCCCAAACCCAAACAAACATCTTAGGGTAGAAAAATAAATATTTGTTTCATTGTTGTTTACAAATATTTTCCTTGTTGTTTACAAATATCATATAATTCATGTTATATTAGTACAGAGTAATTTACTTTTTGTCACCATATTCTTGTTACCCACCTGTGTTCAATCTGTTATATTTATGATATTGTCTGTAGTTACTGTTATTTAAGGGGGCGCACATTGCTACATTCACAGTTCATACAGAAATGAGGAAGGGTGCATATTCAAGAAATCGATGGTGGGAAGATAAAAAACATATTCCTAAAGTGATATAATACTGATGGACACCTGTAATATTCAGTACTTTGTGGATAAGGATGTGGTACTATGAATGTAATAGGAAAACAGAGGTCTTTGTGAAAGTACATTCAACACAAAATATTAAGCTTTTGTATAAGGAAAAAACAGGTTTTTTACAATACCAGTGTTACAAATAATGTTGAAGAGATGAAATGTTCTTTCTAACACCTGGTTTGCTTAAACATGTAAACATTTAACGCCACGTCATTTCAGCTCGGGATGGACGCCATATTTCTCATTGATAAAAAATGTAAACAAAAAAATCAGAGTGGGATTAGCATTGCAAGGGCATAACATGACATTCTACACAATGAATACCTTAGAACAGATATCTAAGATGCTACACAGGTCAGGTGGGTTAAATGCATAACGTCGATCACTTGAAATTGATCTTGAAAAGGTGGTTAATTTTAGTTTATTTACATGGTTTTTAATTTTCCCACGACTTCTCGGCGATTCACTGCAAAAAGTATTACTGCGCCGGACGAAAGGTAATTCTAATAAACAACGGAAGACAACTTAGGTGTCAGCACGTGTATGATTTTAAAAAAAAACATGTCGATGATTATAATTTCTTATCAAATAACGAATCCTATTCAGAGATTCGTTTTTAATATCAGAAAATTATTAATTTGTATGGACATTTATCAAAAAATATTACTTACAGTGGACTACTTTGCGCATCAAACTGGTTTCCGCTTCAGTTGTGAGGCACTTCCGTTATACTTTTTGACAACAATAACAAAACACAAAATGAATCAATAAAGTCACTTATAAACCGACTGCTACTTAGATCAGTTTAAGTGTCGTTGTTGTTACAACATTATACTTGTTCATTACGTTATGAGATAAAGTTTTTCTTGAACTGCATAATCCATTAATTACGTTTAGACGATATTGCATTTACAACTTATCTGACCCCGTTTTTACGTGAATGGCAGCATTCTCGTGCAACTCTTGCAAACAGAGTTATGTAAAGTATGGTGGAGAATTCAAGGACAAATTATAAATGACATTAAAGTGGGAATAACTGTATATTCGTCCAGTTTAGATCATTGACATTCCTGCTGTGTATTAGTAAGTTTTGTGAACAAGATTAGAATGTTACTTTTGCACATATACACATTGATTGGACCTCTCAACCAAATTTCATACCTTATTTAAGGGATTTTTAAGACAATACATTTTCAAAAGTTTGTTCAGTGTGTTTTGATATTTAAGTGCATTGTAGTTCATGAATAACAAGTTGAAAATTAATAATGGAAACATTTCTAGGCCCTTATTGTAAGCCACTCGACTTCTGTAACGATGAATTTTTAATGTATTAAGGGGAATATACTCTTTTAGTTTTGGAATGTGGCATTCCTTGACCACCATATCTTTTCTTATGCACTACTTTGTAAACAAACTAAATAATGTGTTTTAGCTTACATATGCAAAATGAAAAGCAAGACAGTGAACTTATTTCACTTTTTTTCTTTAAATTAGAATCTGTAGGAGATTGATAAATGTTTGGACAAGGTAAAGCACTATTATTTTCGCACAAAAAATATTAATTGTTGACTTTGAATGTACACAATGAATCTTATGTAATTCAACAATAACTTTCTTGTTTCAGTTTTTCTCATTTTCATTTTAGTGAGCACTCCTTTGTGTACTTATAACAGTTGAAACAGTATCCATTTCATGTACCAAAACTTTGTACTTTTTTGCAGGTAAATTTTATCATACCCCACCCACTTTTTTCTAATTTCAAAGTATGCGTCCACTTAACCTTGACGAAATAAAGAAATATTGTATAAAAAAAGTATTGTCCAACACGACCCGACTTATTTTCTATCAAACAAAAAGACGTACACTAGGGGTTATTTAAGAAGTTATGTATCCCCAACAGTTTAATAAAATCATTGGTTGGAGTTCAGGTGTGAAAGAATTCCAAAGCGCAGCCCGAGACATATAATAACACGCATCTGAACGACAAATAATGATTTTAATCAATTTGAGATATATTATTTCGATTATAACACGTAATCTAGGATTGTTATCTACATTTTTGGAGATATCCGCCAAATAATCGCCTATTTGCAATTTTTTTTTCAAGCTCATCGCTTTGATGTAACATTATTTTATTACTTTATTCCAACACAAACTGTGTAGGATGTATTATATCTTAAATAAAAGTGTAAGCTATTGATATATAAAATTGAACAATAAAATAATTGTATAAGTTTTAAATAAACATCATCAACTGGTTTTCACGAGTATAATGTTGTGTGACGGGTATGGAACATACACCTCAAGTTATCATTTTAGATGATTTAAAGCATTTGAAATAACACACAAGAGAAAAGGAAAAATGGTTTATTCTACATGTATATGTCTCAACAGATAAACAATGAGATAAGAAGAAAAATAGATAAAATTGTCTATTTAATATTCCTTCCGATTTTGATGAAACTTGGTCCAACTATAGCGCTATGGTTCCTTTTTTATTTTTCCGTCGTCTTGGCAACAGTATGTTATCAGTGATGACGTCACGAACGTCGCAACTTAGGGCGCCAAAATGCCCAAAATCCGTCGTAATAGGTCTTCTAAAATATCTAATTAAGATTTTAAATAAGTAAAACTTCACAATATGATTCTTTATTTAATTCATAAAAGAACCAGCGTGTTTATAAGTGGTATCGCTCCACATTACAACAGGATGAAATATGTTCGTTTCATTATTTGCTCTAACATTTACAGGTTGTCTTTGCCAAACTATTTCTGATTTCCTGCAGGTAGTTGAAGTTGCTCACAGCGAACACAAACTCTGGTCTAGATGCCATCTCGGCGAGTTCCTCTTTGTTCGCCCTTCCCACACCTGCAAACACAAATTCAAAAGTCTTAAAAATTCATAATTTTATTATTTGGTAAATGCTATATCCTGCCAGAAATAATTATAGAGCACATAATTGAGCCGTGCCATGAGAAAACCAACATAGTGGGTTTGCGACTAGCATGGATCCAAACCAGCCTGCGCATCCGCGCAGTCTGGTCGGGATCCATTCTGTTCGCTTTTTATGCCTATTGGAATTGGAGAAACTGTTAGCGAACAGCATGGATCCTGACCAGACTGCGCGGATGCGCAGGCTGGTCTGGATCCACGCTGGTCGCAAACCCACTATATTGGTTTTCTCATGGCACGGCTCATATGTATATGATATTGCAATAAGGGAGTTATGCGACTAAATGCATCAAAAACTAAGAATCCAAGAGATGCATTAATCGGAAGTCTTAAAGTAAATTTGTAAATATGAAGTCAGCATCACTTCTGGTTTCAAGGCTCAACTTAGACATGTCTCTGAACTTTAACGGATTAATTTTCTACGAAAACCCGTTCTATTAGGTTTAAATAACATTTATCAAAAGGGAACATTCCGTAATTGAGATATTTTCTCTGTATTCCCCAAGAAGACGCAAGATTCGTTCTCATGATGTTTGACAAAATGGGAATATCAAACGTAAACTTCGCAAAAGAATGACTAGTTATGCCGCTGGCTGCAACCTGATACTAAAACACTCTGGAAGATATGCTATCTTATCATGTTAATTTAACCTTCGTTGAGGCAAATTGATCAAGAATATTGATATACGTACACATCTATTTTACGGAACTGCGTCTTTGATTCAAAGCTATACGCAGCATTTTCTTAGACCTCATAGTGATTCTGAATCCGACCATAAACGCAACCTTCTAAAATTATCTTTCATAAATAAAAGAATCGAGTTTACTGATTTACCTAGAAATTTTAAAGACAAATCTGTAGTCAAGAATTCGGAACCACATATTATCTGTTACAAATATAATAAACCAGTTAGAAATATTTTTTATCAAATTACAATCAAATTGTCTCGGATTTAGACTTAAAGCTGTTCCAGACAGTTGGAACTGTAAAGAATCTAAATACTGTTACCAACCAGCAGGTCATATAATAGCGTGTAATTTAAAGATTTTTGATGATAAAAGAATCAGAAATATTTTCTCCAAAGTTCAAATATATAGAATTCTTACTATGAGAGACTTTAGTGAGTTTCAAATTATCTCCCTTATTGGATTATGACAGAGATAATAGAACTGGAAGTAGGTCCCATCATTTGAAATCCTCTGACTTTATCACTGTTTTGTCTTTGAGATATCTCAGTTCTACGGTGCGAGATATTTTGCATATTTTTTAAATTAAATGTCTGGAATGTCAAATTTAGATACTCGAGTGTTTGTAGAATATGTACCTGAAGACATTATCAAGTCAACAGTCATGATGATCAATAAAGAAGCTTTTTTTTTCATCATATTGTTACAAATAACATAGTGGTAACAGCAGAATAATCCAAATGAAAGGACCCACTTACTGTAAAAGGGTATGAAAGGGAGATAAATGACCAAAGTCTCCCATTGATGTTCAAAAATGTCTCTCTGAAATAACTCGGTCTATTGATGACTATGCTAAAATGGTGTCGAAAAGAAAATGCAGACCCGAACGCTCTTACTGAATGGAAAAAGAATATTTTTAAAATCATAAAGCCCGAGTAAAATTATTATGAATCAAACCCTTCCTTACTACCTCCTTAACCCAAGATTTCACTTCGACATTTAAAGAACGCTGAATCGACCTACTCTTTATTTGATCCTTAAGCTACACAAAACTCCATATAAAGCTCGATTCATTGCAAATTCAACCTTATGCACAACAAAACGTATTTCTTTACTTTTGACTTCTTGTCTTACTGCAATAAAAGACCACGTACAGAAGTATTGCTCCTAGATATATATAAAAACTCGGGGGTTAATCTGTTTGGGTCCAACAAGAACTCAGATGTTATCAAAAAGCTAATAAAAAGCACTTCAAATATTCGACTATAAGTACTTATGACTTTTGTACTCTTTATACTAAATTACCACATAATCTTATTAAAGGAAAAAGAAAAAACTGGTAGCTTTAATTTAGAAAACATTTGCAAGAAAAACGTTAATTATTTGGCATGCAATGAAACAAGAGCACTTTGTTTCTATCATTAAATTTAAGAGGTACATCCTATGGATATGTGGTCAGGTTTGTGAAGCTGTTGGGAATCTATTAGATAACATATTATCAAATTTGGAAATTAAACTTACAAATAAATGATTGGTATCCCGATACGAACAAACTGCGTCCCATTCAGTGCTGATTCATTCTTATACTGTTATGAACGAGATTTCATGCATAGCCTATCCACTGAGACACAATTTGAAATTATTGAAGCTTTTAATGGAACCTCAAGGTATCTTGATGATAATTTAGATATGGGCGGTGACCTATAATTTTATGAAATGGTTAAACACATAGACCCAAAAGAGTTACAACTTAACAAGGCTAATACTTCAGATTTAGAAGCGACATTTTTGGACTTGAATATAACAGTTGTGAATAATAATCTAAAAACGAAAATATATGATAAAAGAGATGACTTTAATTTTGAAATTGGCAACTTCTCCAATCTTAATGGAGCAGTCCCTCGAGCAACATCATACGGTGTCTATATTTCACAACTTATTCGTTTTTCAAGAGCTTACTCAATATCGTCCAGACTGTTAAAGAAATATAATTATATTAACCTTAAAACACTTTAAAAACTTGGTCTCACACACCCTGAATACTATGGAGATGTTGTTTATAAAATTCGGAAAATAAAACATACTAGAAGTCCTGCTTTTAATCAGATATTTGTAAAATGTGTTAAAATGTTTATCAAAAGACGATCCGAGAAATCTACCCGTACCTATTATCTTTTGAGAAATGGTGGAGATCTTATGTGTTGCGTGTCCACTAATCCTGAGCAGAAAAGAAGTAACGCTACCATATAAAACACTACCATGTTTTCTGGTCTTTTTTGTATATTTAAGTGTGATTACAATTGACGTTCAAAAGAAATTATAGTTTTTGTTCAAGTCTATATTTTAACCTCATTATTATTCACCCGACAGTCAGTTCGACATAATTTTAAGGGACATTTAAAAAGACAGTCTCGGGCACTTAAAACTTTTTTAAATATACTAAACATGGTTCAGAAACACAAGGTTAGGTAAGGGACATAGGTTCAATATATTAATTAGCAATTTGTAAAAATAGCGACGATTCTTAGTTCAGACATTCAGTTAAAGATAAATATAAAATATATATATCAAAACTTGCGAATATTTATTCAGGAAATGTAACTTATGATAGGAATCTGTAAACATCAAGATTAAGAAACATTTAAGAAGCAACTGTATACAAATGTTATACGCCGTCGCATTTGTCGTACTCACCGATAGCAATGACCTCAACTCCGGCTTGGTGAATCTTTTGAGCTTGTGTTGCCGTTGCTTTTGGATTCATGGATAGGCCGTCTGTAATTACAATAATCACGTGGTCTGCATCACTTCGAGATCCATGCTTTAGTGTCAACATTTCATCTTTGGCTCTCTACAATGGTAACGTTTCAATAATTGTTGGCCAAACAGAAAAAAAAATATGACAGAAGAGCTTTAAAATCTCTCTAAAACTCATTTTCCACGGAAAATCAAATAATACGAGAGTTATAGAGAAAGAAACAAATAGCGTGTTTTTATTTATTTTTTATTTATTTTTACTTATTTTTGTTTTGCACATAATTAAATCGTATGCATTGTATCATTTATCCGCCTTTTAATAGTATTATGCCTTTAGTTACCTGTAGTGCAAGATGCGTGTTTGTTGAACCGCCTTCAGATTTCACTGCAAGAATGGCTTTCCTGACTTCGTCTCGGGCACTGTACGTGTTCAGGTAAAACTGCATTGTTGCATCCGAACTAAACGTCAGTAATCCCACCTTAATTGGTTGAAGAAAAACACTTTCATTTAATGCTTGATGATTGATACTCTCAATTAGAGAATATGAGATAATGCAAAGACGGAGGGGCACCTGGGATTTTCTTCTTCCATCAAAGCTCGACCATATTACCTGTCGTTGGGTCGGTGCGACGTTAAATCCAACAAAACCAAAGCAAAAATAATTGTATACCAACGAATATGCAAAATTGGTAAACTAGTAATTGAATGCCAGGACCTCTCTTTGGAGTTTAAAACAGATCTGAACCATTTGTAGGTGTACTTTATTTGTAATGCAGGGTGTTAAGTTAGAAACATATCTCACCCTAACGTTTTCCCCATTTATATCAAAGGAACCAACGAGGTCATGGAGAAACTTGAGCTGTAGGTAGAAATCTGGAATCCATATACTACTCGACATATCCACAACAAATACCACGTCCAGCTTCCTTTGGCAAACTGGGATTAAAGAAACAATTCTTATGTGTTGAGATTAATGTAGATAACTCAATTTCTATGTGTTGAAAATAATATAGATAACTCAAATTTCTATGTGTCGAGATAAATGTAGATAACTCAATTTCTATGTGTTGAGATAAATGTAGATAACACAATATCTATGTGTTGAGATTAATGTAGATAATTCAATTTCTGTGTGTTGAGATTAATGTAGATAACACAATTTCTATGTGTTGAGATTAATGTAGATAACACAATTTCTATGTGTTGGGACATCGACAACTCAATTTCTTTGTTTTAAGATTAATGTAGATAACTCAAATTTCTATGTGTTGAGATCAAAGTAGATAACTCAATTTCTATGTGTTGGGACATCGACAACTCAATTTCTTTGTGTTGAGATGATTAATGTAGATAACTCAAATTTCTATGTGTTGAGATCAAAGTAGATAACTCAATTTCTATGTGTTGGGACATCGACAACTCAATTTCTATGTGTTGAGATTAATGTAGATAACACAATTTCTATGTGTTGAGATTAATATAGATAAGTATTAACTCAATTTCTATGTGTTGAGATTAATGTAGATAACTCAATTTCTATGTGTTGGGACATCGACAACTCAATTTCTTTGTTTTGAGATTAATGTCGTTTTATTTCAGGTGTATTCGTCAATTTATTGACCTAACCTTTATTGTCCTGATCTCAGCAAGTGGCAAATGAGTCGGAAATGGAAGTTAAATGGCCTTAGACGTGTTGTTTTCAGTTAGTGGTCACACGAACAATACAGTAAGTCTTTCTTGACTGGAAGTCATTTCCGTCTTCAGGTTACTGTTTGGGATAAGTTTTAAGTGCTCACAGGGGTCTTATTTTAAATCATACACGTAAGAATTTTAGTTAAATTTTCTTTTTCTTGAATGTAAACAAAATCGTCAAATATCGTATTTCTTTAGTCGTTCGGTTTAATGAAGGTGCAGATCTGCTGAAATCGTGTATATTCTAATGACCAGATATAATGTGCATAATTATGGTTGTCAAATTGTAAAAATGTAAAGTAACGGAAACAGCCACATTCTTCTTATGCACACTACTATTTGCTGACGGTCCTCCGTAAAACAGTGGGTTATATAGGGTCTTCATCCACCTACACTATTTAGTTGACATTTCACCTCACATTCGTTGGTATTACTTAACAAGCAAACATATAAATATAATTAACTGCCTAGGTTGGTTCATCGAAAAAATTGAAGCGAGGTGTAAGGGTCTGTCTTATGAAATTTCCTTATAGATTATGTAGTATAAGCTATTTGCCCTCTGATTTGTTTAATGTTGAAATAAATGACAAAGAGAAAATTCCACGAACACCAAGTGTTCAAACGTTGCATTGTGCCATCATGTCCTGCTTAAAAATGGTCATATTATTCGACTGCATCAATTTATGTTTTTCAGAACTACAGATGTAACAAGTGCCAGATGTCATCCCAGACTCTAGTCACACGTTTGATCCTGACCCTATGATTCGTAATGACTCTCTTTTTTTTTCAGAACAAAAAAAAGAGAGAAAAGGCACAGACCAGTATTTGAACCATAACCCGTACATTCAACATTATGAATGGTACACTAGACCAACACTACACAACGATGGAACTTTCAAAGTGTAAATATTTATTAAGTCATTGAACGGAACCCATTTTTGGTTGCGAGTTTATCCCGCTACCAAAGTTAAAGTGTATTTCTGACAATCGTAGCATCTTTATTTTATTCCGAATCACATCCAAAGGATGTTCATGTGCTACACAAAAAAGTCCTATTCATGAACAATGCGGATGAATTATTAGTGAACAAGCAGTTCTTATTGAACCAATATCCACTCACACTGACCATTTAGATTATATAAGATCTATCAAAGATAAGGTATTCCAGCCCATGGTTTCGTCACAACATTACATAACATTTCCGCAGACAGAAAATTTTCTACAATTATTTCAAAGTTGTAAATAATCAATTGGTCTGTAGTATGAAATATGCAATGTGCTTGTTTTTGAAATATTTGCTCATGAGATCCGCACATTTCAAGCCGATTGCACGCTTTATTCTATGTTTTAAAGTTATAGATGTTACGTCCGGTTTTTATCAAACGTGCAGAACTACCTTAAGCCCATATATCTTGAAAATCTTCATATTTGACCAATTTGGTACACTTCTTCATCGAGAATAAAAATCGGGCATTATTCAATTGAGATAACTCGTATTTGTAGTAAAAGGAATGATTCGAGCTTTGATTTGTTAAGGAAAGAGGAATAACTCAACCACTTTAAACAAAGCATTCCTGTTTTACTTGGAAAAAAATATATAATAGTTTTCCAAAATATAATTGTAATATTTATGACAAAACGTGCCAGATTCGCCCTGAAAAAAATATTTTCTACAACAATTGTAGGATTATGAATAAAAAGGAGGTTTTTATTGATGAAAGAAAATATTGATTACATTTGAAAATTGATTTAAATAGTAGTTTATGTCTTTTGGGAGTATTGAATAACGTACGGAAAGCTAGATATACATCACTTACTGTTCTCCGTAGTAGTATTCTGTGGTATTGGCGAGGTACCGACCACTGCAAGTTATTAAAATATCATTCATTAATCCACCACTTTCGTATTAAAATACTAGAAAACCATTTCTATGAAAAGCAATATTGTTTACCCGAATATCCGGTAGTATCATTCTCATGTTAACAAAAAAAATCACAATATTTACATAAGATAATAGAATTTTCTATTTTGCTCAAAATTACCTACCATATATATTTTTGATATAAAATATTACCTTGTGAATAATAAAATATTGAAAAATACAGTTCTGTATCAAATGAGTATGTCAAAACATACGACATAACTAAAACAAGAAAAACGCCTTACAGCAACTTTTTTTTGCATACTTTTTGCAATATTTACACTTTCACAAAAAAGTCTGTAATTTTGCAATGTTTACACTTCCGCAAAAAATGTCTGTAATTTCTTTCGTAGAAAAGTCTGTAATTTTGCCAAAATTTTACTCTTGGGGCACTCTGGTTTATTTTGGAAATATTTATTTATTTATTTATTTATCTATCTATCTATCTATTTATTATTTTGTTGGGTTTAACGTTGCATCGGCTGAATTACAGATCAAATGGCTACTTTCCAGCTTTACATAGTGGAGGAAGACCCCAGGTGCCCCTCCGTGCATTATTTCATCGTGAGCAGGCACATGGGTAGAACAACCGACCTTCCGTAAGCCAGCTAGACGCCTTCCTCACATGAAAAATTCAACGCCCCGAATAAGGCTCGGACCCACATCGATGAAGGGCAAGTGATTTGAAGTCAGCGGCCTTAACCACTAGGCCTCGGAGGTCTCTATTTTGGAAATATTTTTCACTGAAACCTTACATATTTTGCGACAACTTTCTGCATATATCACAGTTTAGCCTGACTGTAAGATTTGAACAATCCGGCGGTACAACATAAAATGAGCCGCACTATGAGAAAACCAACATAGTGCGTTTGCGACAAGCATGGATCCAGACCAGCCTGCGCATCCGCGCAGTCTGGTCAGGATCCATGCTGTTCGCTTTCAAACCAAATTGCAATTAGAGAAATTGTTAGCGACCAGCATGGATCCTGACCAGACTGCGCGAGTGAGATAGAGATAAATATGAAAGATAAGATTAAGGCTTTTTGAGTACAATAAACCCATTTATATTTAACGCTCACCCAAATTTCAAATGTCATTGTTATTTATCATAATTAGAATTACTGTTATGATCATACTTGTTGCATTTGCTGTTATTATTATAACCACCATCATCATCATCATCATCATCAGAATTATTATTATTATTATTATTATTATTATTATTATTATAACAAATAAATCTGAAGCGTAAACGTAAGATTCTTTCTTCCTTTCCAAGCTTCTAATATTTTACTTACCACATACGATGTTAACCTGAAAGAAATCATAAATGATCGAAATTAACGTTTACAGTACATATGAATTATATGCATTTGCATCATATTTAAAACAGCTGACCAACTCTTCTGAGGTAATTAAATGAAAAGTTGAAAATTAACTATTTTTAGTATTGTCTTAAACTTACGTTTAACATACTTTATTATAACATCTATGCCTAAATGATCCAAAATATTTGAAAAACATCAAGAGCGAACGTGTTTAACGTGCATTTATGTCTTAAAACTTTTTGTTCTGAGCCTTCGCATCGTGAAATACATGTAAGTAGAAAACTAGATTTTATTGACAGCAGATATAAACCTATTGAAAGTTTCTGCGTAACAACAAAGCAAACTGAAGCCAATTAAATCACATGCAATTCAGCCTAAGCAGAGAGTACTTGCATCATAATGTCAAATTTATGTACGATATTTAGCTACTCTGAACACTAAAGCGTCACCGGCTTTGAAAATTTAGCAATTATTTCCTGTATATAGAACACAGATATTAGAAAGTTGTGTCTGTGTCAATGCCTTCTAACGAAGTAGGAAAATATATTGCCGATATTTTGTAAACAGCAACTTACCGTTACGACAAGAATCAACCAAGGATAAATTTCTTCACCCATCTTTAACTTGCTTAAATGTTCCCTTTACAGCCTGGGTGAAACAAGTATATATGGCGTATTTAGTGTAACACATGACAACGCTCACTTTTTTCTTTAATATATGTAAATTGAAAATATAATTAAATGCATACATAATGTAATTAAAATCTAATTATCCTGGACCGTGTGTGCGAAGAGTTATATTTATACATTTCTAAATATCATGTTTTACTAATTCTCTAGGCTGACATTCCTCACCTGATTGCATGTCTGACATGCGCATATGTTAGATTCTTTCCAGGTGTGTTGCTTGGAGTATGAATCACTTAATTACTTTTTCTCATCATTTCGTGACAGAAATGTATGATAATGTTTTATACAAGTATTACATATAAGTAAAGGTCTACAAGAGCCGTAGCAGGGTTTCTTAATGAAGCTAAAAGAGTTCTTCACTGTTATTCGATATGTTTCAGCATTTCCCAAGTTACAAACTGAATACCGCGCTATATCACGAAGGCCAAAGGCCGAATGCCTTAGTGATATATTTCTACGCATAAGAACCACAAACGAGGGTTATTCTACGAAAAACCTTACTTAGGTTTGCATTTCAAAGCTCTATATCTTCATATATATGCCTTGTAAAACTTTTGTATTGTCTCTACACCATGCTACACCGCCTTATCACCGTCAATATCTGAGCCGTAATTCTTAATCTCCACTATGTCTCAAAGACGCAGGACAGGGTAACTAAATTTTCATAAAGATATGTTCAATCGATGAAACCCTTACACATGTAATAGAATGAAACGTAACGAAATGTAAACACAAAAACTGCACGTGTAAACGCAGTTGAAAATGAAAACCTTATGAAGCAAACACGCATGTACTCACTGCTTTTGCAGAAGACACAACAACAAAAGAAACATAATTATGAACAAAATTTAAATAGAAAAATGAAAAAATAACTACATGGAATGTTTCATATGAAGTGCTGCGTTGTATAAACTTGATGCCTCTGGAATCAGGCTAAATAAGAGAGCAAACTAGTATTTGCCACAAGTTTCCATCTCCATATCAGCTTTCTGTCTGTCTAATGGTTCACTCCATCTTTAGTAGTAAACTATTTTAAGTTTATCCTCTTGCTTTTTTGTACTAGTTGATTACAGTAGTGGTAGTGCAAACAAGTTTTACGTGCATTCACTCACTTACACGTGTCAGTATCCCTTTATCGAAGACGAATATTGTATAGTACTAACATATCTCTAAGTAGGCAGCTAATAAATACAAGTAATTATAGTGCAAATGCCTGTCCTTGATAAACTATATCTAGCTCAATTTTCGTGAGTTTTAGGATGACTACGGAGATCAAAACGCTACATTAGCTTCAGCTGTTCATATACATGTAGGTCATGCTGTTATATGGAAAAAAAATGACCAGAAGCTGTGTATTGAAGATGGGCGTTGAGATGCAACGTTATAGTGTTTGCTCTTCAAACAGCAGCAGGTAATTGTCGATTTCATCAGAGAGATCTAAGACTTTAAAAAAATTACCATACTGATTCAAATAAATTAAAGTGAAATAAAGAGAACAGTAATTGCAAATATAAGGAATAAGTTTTGACAATGCAGTATTCACCTGCACATCACATGCATTACGCATGGAGGCCTTCCGCTTCCGCCCGCTCATACACCAATGTATTTCAAATCAAGAATGTATTTTCATAATGACAATCACTGTATTTCTTACGAAAATGGAAAACAGTTACAGAAATCAACTCGTAGGCCAAATAAACACCATGTTACGATCCAGAAAGACTCGTAATGTTATGAAATGTATCGTAAAATTGGTGCACATATAAAAACTCTAAATAAAATAACTCCTTCTTTGTTAGTCTGTAACATTTTCTCTAATGCGTTTGTAAGAAGCATAAACGGCTTTAAAGCTGCATGGTATCAGTTATCCATGCATTTTAATGATGTAGCAAATTCACAAACTGCTCTTATATTTGAGACTGCATAGGTAATCAACTCGGAAAAACAAGGTCTACAAAAATTACAAAACTATTTGAATGACTTCTACAGTAAGGTCGATGCACCATGGTTTTATGTAATAATACATGCATATGGTACCAAGTATTCTGAAGGTCACTTCCAACTGATATGTTTTTGGCGATTGTTTATCTAATTTTATCACGACCCGGATTATTTTCTGTCAAACAAACAATTCTTAAACCGTTTACGTTATTTAAGAAGTAATGCATCCTCAACAGTTGAATAAAACCATTGGTTGGAGTTCAGATGTGAAGGAATTGAAAGGCGCAGCCCAGGAAATGTATTCTTGCATAAACTACCCTTTTTCACTGGAGTTGCCCATATATTAAAGAGAGAACAATCATGTGCAAACAAGGCAATTCACGTGCTGTTTATGCGATAACGGGACGTGATTGACCTCTGGTATCTTCGTCTTGTTTCTTTCATCATAACCTCTTCTTGTAAGATAAGCTGTAATCTAATCCATAGAATGTTTTGCTGTATCAGTTGCAAACCCCAAATGCACTGCCCCCAACAACGTTCGTACTCGCTTTCCCCTTGTTTTCTCCCCTTTTAGATGTCCGCGTCGATTCGGTTTTTGCAGATTACTGTGAATGTTTGAAAGTCGCGTGTTACTTGTGCGATCGTTTGTTTTTAGGAAATATATTAAATATTTTTGGTAAGTATCAGTCGATGTGTTTTATCTAATTTCCCGAAGACTTTATATAAAAATTTGAAAGCTTGTCACTACGTCCATACTCATCTGTACTCGAAATGTGTTCAAACTCAAAATAACTCTAATGTAAAGTTATTACTCTTGAAATTTTGCCTCTGTTTATGAAAAAATATTGGTTATGTCAGGTTTGTAATAACGAGAGATAAAAATCGTTCAGAAACTTTCCGTAGGTGCATTTGGTAGAGATGTTGATTTCTGAGCCCTGGTTATGGATATTTAACCAAAGTTTTCCGTTTCCAAAAACAACAGAATGATAATTATGAATTGTACAGGAATCGTACGCATCACATATGGAAACAATAATTTAGTCGTCGTGTAATGTTTTAGCTCGAGAATAGTCTAGCTCTTCGAAGAATAGTCTACTAGTTTAGCTATTCTACTCACCCTGGCGTCGGCGTCGGCGTCGGCGTCGGCGTCACACCTTGGTTAAGTTTTTGCATGCAAGTACATACAGCTATCATTCAAAGGCATATAGCTTTGAAACTTATTTTTTCTTTTTCTAGGTCAATTACCAACCTCACTGGGTCTAGTCCCATAACTCTGACATGTATTTTGAGCAAATTATGCCCCCGTTTGGACTTCGAAAATTCTGGTTAAAGTTTTACATGCAAGTTACTATCTCCAAAACTAATGCAGATATTGAATTGAAACTTCACATGTGTCTTCGGGGTTATAAAACTAGTTGATAGCAGTAAGTCCCATAAATCTGGTCTTCATTTTGGCCAAATTATGCACCCTTTTGGACTTAGAAAATTCTGGTTAAAGTTTTGCGTGCAAGTACATACAGCTATTATTGAAAGGCATATAGATTTGAAACTTATTTTTTTCTTTTTCTAGATCAATTACCAACCTCACTGGGTCGAGTCCCATAACTCTGATATGTATTTTGAGCAAATTATGCCCCCTTTTGGACTTAGAAAATTCTGGTTAAAGTTTTACATGCAAGTTACTATATCCAAAACTAATGCAGATATTGAATTGAAACTTCACGTGTCTTCGGGGTTATAAAACTAGTCGATAGCACCAAGTCCAATAACTCTGACCTTCATTTTGGCCAAATTATGCCCTCTTTTGGACTTAGAAAATCCTGGTTAAAGTTTTGTGTGCAAGTACATACAGTTATTACTAAAAGGATATAAATTTGAAACTTATTTTTTTCTTTTTCTAGATCAATTACCAACCTCACTGGGTCAAGTCCCATAACTCTGACATGTATTTTTGGCAAAATATGCCCCCTTTTGAACTTAACAAATTCTGGTTAAAGTTTTGCGTGCAAGACAAACAGCTATTACTGAAAGGCATATAGATTTGAAACTTATTTCTTCTTTTTCTAGATCAATTACCAACCTCACTGGGTCAAGTCCCATAACTCTGACATGTATTTTGAGCAAATTATGCCCCATTTTGGACTTAAAAAATCATGGTTAAAGTTTTACATGCAAGTTACTATCTCCAAAACTAATGCAGATATTGTATTGAAACTTCACATGTGCCTTTGGGGTTACAAAACTAGTTGATAGCAGCAAGTCCCACAACTCTGATATGCATTTTGGTCAGATTATGTCACCTTTTGAACTTAAAACTTTTTTTGATATTTAACCTTTTTGGGTAATATTTTCCTGTTTCTGGGACAATATTTCGAATAGTCGAGCTTGGCTGTCTTACGGACAGCTCTTGTTATGCCAGAATAGCGACAATACACATTTGTTCCGTGTATTAAAGTCTGCAGAAACCCTTGAGATAAGTTTGAGAACTCGACCTCCGGTCTCGGTCATAAACACGCCTGTATGCTTCTGCAGGCATTAATACACTGAAAAGCGTGTATTATCCCTGCAATGATACGCATCTGAACGACAAATAATAGATTTATTCCATTAGAGATAAATTATTTCGATTCTAACACGTAATTTAGTTTTACTATCTACATCCTTTGAGATATCCTACAAATATTCGGCCTGATTTTTAAGCTCGTCGCTGTGACAAATAATGCTTTGAAGTTATTCAAACACAATTCACGTATAAAAGTAATGATATGTAAAAAATGTCAAAGTTATAAATATACAACTATAGTCTAAACTTATTTTCATGAGTATAATGTAGTGGGTGTGTTATTGAACATACACACTAAGTTACTAATAAACTTTGATAATGTGGCAGTTGAGTCCAATAAGTTCAGGGGTGTTCAAAGATAATCCGTCATAGATCTATTGCAAAGCATTTATAGGATTTACCTGTATTGGACAATAAACAGTGTCGATTGTATTCAGGTCAACTGCCACATTATCAAAGTTTATTAGTATCATTCTAGATATTCTAAAACATCGGGAATAATGAATAATAAATAAGCCAAGGATGACAATACCAATATCGGAAATATCGTGCAAAGCACAGCATTGCAATAAAGGTCTTGACTGAAAAAATAAATACTTTAACATTACAGCCACTAAAGTGCGTTTATTCATTACGTAATAAAAATTTTCCAGACGCGGTCCCAAAAGGAAGTTCATGGGGTTTAACATATTTATTTCCAATATTTTTATTTTGTAGATGTCGCCGTGTGGAAAATCATTTTCGAACTGCACTATTTTCGCATATAAAAATAGAATGGCGGCATTGTGTTTAAAATCATGAAATGGCCATACGTCATTGCTTCAACTTCAACTTTGATTTTTTTAAATTTTTATCCTGAATACTGTCCGATTATACTTTTCAAATATCATTGTTGAAAATGATTATGAAAGGCGCAAATGTCAACTTATACGCATAATCAATTAATCTACAGTAGTCAGTTAGCTGCCAGGTCCAAGCGTCAAACATTTCTTTTTTGACCAATTCATACCTTTAGCCCTTGAAATAACACGCAAGGCAAATGAATAAATAGGCTTTATTCTATATGCATGATGAGATAAGAACAAAAAAGATAAAAATTTCTATCCGATATTTCAAAAGAAGAAATATCAAGCCACATTTATAAACATTCAGTATGTCCAAGGAGATATACACTATACTGTTTCCGATCACAACACCTACAACTGTCTCAGTTTGTAATAAGAAGACGGCAGTTAAAGCTTGATACAAATATGTCCGAGCTCAAGTGTGAAGATCCTTCATTTGCTTGGCCATAATATATCTTATTATGGAAAATCAACTGGACTTCAACTTAACAGCTTCGCCGCTTGTATTACGCCACTGAAATACAAAAATAAACACTTTTTAAGAATGCCTTCGCAAATAACTACATGTGAATATCAATCAGCATTTCCTTACCGAAGTAGTTCTATTCACTTTGGTAATAAACACTGGAGTAGTTGTGTATGTTTGAAAAATGAGACAGATCAGGCTTTACCACAGTAAATATATTTTTCTCTAGGGACTGACCGAATCTTCCAATCAATCTGTTTACAGAAAATTAAATACCCATCATATTCCACAACAAAGAACGCCACCGAGTTATTTACCTACTTAATTTACACTATATTTTTTAGTCGCGATAACAAACTAGATAATTTAAAAATTAATCAAGCAGAGCGCAATTAAGCAGATCTCAGAATTATAAAGGATGAAAAATGTTCGTTTCTTTAAACTTGTCAGGATCCATGCTGTTCGCTTTCGAAGCCTATTGCAGTTAGAGAAATCGTTAGCGAACAGCATGCATCTTGACCAGACTGCGCGGATGCACAGGCTGGTCTTGATCCATGCATGCTGGTCGCAAAGCCACCATGTTGGTTTTCTCATGGCACGGTTCAAAATGTTTTTACCTTCACAGGTTGTCCTTGCCAGAATGTTTTTGATTTTCTGTAGGTTGTTGGAGTTGCTCACCTCGAACACAAACTCTGGTCTGGATGCCATCTCGACGAGCTCGGCTTTGTTTGCATCTCCTACGCCTGCATACACACAAATTTTCATATATTCTAGGTCCCGACAATTCATAAATTTCATTTGGTAAATACTGTATGCCAGCTAATTGTAGAGCGCATGTGTATATAATATTGCAACATGGGAGTTCAGTGGTTAAATGGTGACTGACTACATTACCTATCCTCAAATATTAAGGATAAAAGAGACACAGTCAGCGGAGGTTTGTACGTAGCTTTGGGATGTGGTGGCGCTGTCGTGTAAAACACAACTAAGTTTTCTGTACTAAGTTTTATATATTTCAGTGTGATAACAACTGGATTTCTAAAGAAAATGGAGTTTTTATTCTAATGCTCGTCAAGTCGATGGTCAGTTTGGCAAAAGATTTTAAACAACATGTGCAAAGACTGTCTTGAAGCCCTGAAAGCTTCAACAAGGTATAGAAATACAAGATCAGGTAAGGGACATCAAGATCAATATATTAATAAGCAATTTTGTAAAAGTAACATAACGATGAGCGCTTAGTTCAGACTTTCAGTCAAAGATAAAAAATGAAGTATGTGTCAAAAATTGTGAATATTTTTTCAGGTATAGTTATGAATTACAAGAATCTGTAAATGTCAATATTTCGAAATACTTTAAAAGGAAGTGTTTTCCCTGTAACGGTTCACAGATGATATACGAAGTCGGTTTTTATTTTTCATACTCACCGTTAACAATTACGTCAACTTTTCATACTCACCGATAGCATGACTTCAACTTTTCATGCACACCGATAGCAATGACCTCAACCTTTCATATACACCAATAGCAATGACCTCAACTTTTCATACTCACCGAGAGCAACCGATACCAATGACCTAAACCTTTCATACTCACCGAGAGCAATACGCTCAACTTTTCATAATCACCGATAGCAATGACTTCAACTTTTCATACTCACCGATAGCAATGACCTCTACCTTTCATATACACCGATAGCAATGACCTCAACCTTTCATACACACCGATAGCAATGACCTCAACCTTTCATACACACCGATAGCAATGACCTCAACCTTTCATATACACCAATAGCAATGACCTTAACCTTTTATATACACCAATAGCAATGACCTAAACTTTTCGTACTCACCGAGAGCAATTCCCTCAACTTTTCATACTCACCGATAGCAATGACCTCTACCTTTTATACTCACCGATAGCAATGACCTCTACCTTTTATACTCACCGATAGCAATGACCTCAACTTTTCATACACACCGACAGCAATGACCGCAACCTTTCATATACACCGATAGCAATGACCTCAACTTTTCATACTCACCGAGAGCAATGACCTCTACCTTTCATACACACCGAGAGCAATGACCTCTTCCTTTCATACACACCGAGAGCAATGACCTCAACCTTTCATATACACCCATAGCAATGACCTCAACTTTTCATGCTCACCGATAGCAATGACCTCTACCTTTCATACACACCGATAGCAATGACCATCTTTTCATACAAACCGATAGCAATGACCTCAGCCTTTCATATACACCCATAGCAATGACCTCTGCCTTTCATACTCACCGATAGCAATGACCTCAACTTTTCATGCTCACCGATAGCAATGACCTCAGCCTTTCATATACACCAATAGCAATGACCTCTACCTTTCATATTCACCGATAGCAATGACCTCAACTTTTCATACTCACCGATAGCAATGACCTCAACTTTTCATACTCACCGACAGCAATGACCTCAGCCTTTCATACACACCAATAGCAATGACCTTAACCTTTCATACACACCGATAGCATTGCATCAATATTTCATACTCACCGATAGCATTGCATCAATATTTCATACTCACCGATAGCAATGACCTCTACCTTTCATACACACCGATAGCAATGCATCAACCTTTCATACACTACGATAGCATTGCATCAACTTTTCATACACACCGATAGCAATGACTTCAACTTTTCATATGACTTCAACTTTTCATACTCACTGATAGCAACCGATAGCAATGACCCTAACTTTTCATACTCACCGATAGCAATGACCTCATTTTTTTCATACTCACCAATAGCAATGACCTCAACACCGGCTTGGTGAATGTTTTTAGCTTCTGTAGCCGTTAATTGTGGTTGTCTAGATACACCGTCAGTAATGACAATAATCACTTGATCCACATCACTTCGGCCTCCGTTCTGCTGCGCCAACATTTCATCTTTGGCTTTCTGTACATGTTATTAGAAAAATAAGACACTGTGGACAATGGCAACATTGCAGTAATTGATGGCCAATGCGATAAAATCAGCTGCAATAAGTGTTTACATATCTTTCTTCTTTTAATGAAATAATTGATTTTTCTCGCTTTTTTTATTTTCAAATACAAGTAACATACTGTATTGTAAAGATTGTATTACTCATCCTCTTTTAATACAAGTATGCCTTTATTTACCTGTAGTGCAAGATGAGTGTTTGTCAAACCTCCTTCAGATTTCACTGCAAGAATGGCTTTACTGACTTCGTCCCGGGCACTGTACGTGTTTAGGTAAAACTGTACTGTCGGGTTCGTACTAAACGTCAGAAATCCCACCTTGATTGGTTGAAAAAAAATCCATTTAATGATCGATGATATGATTTGAAACTCGTATTCAAAAAGGGTATATGAGATAATGCAGAAACTTCAGCATCAAAGGTATAATTGTAGGTAATATCTAGTACTTATATTAATCATGACAGGTTAGTTTGATGCGAAGCCAACTTACTTTTGTTGCTTATAAAGTTGCATAACTATGAACATACAAGAGTGATATACAAGTAGCTAAATGATAGGACATCTCCTAGGAGTTTTCAATGGATCAGCATGCAGATGATGTACCATTCGCAATACTATTTTCTTTGCAAAGAATATCTCACCCTGGCCATATCACCGCTTATATCAAAGAAACCGACGAGGTCAGAAAGAAACTTGAGCTGTTCTTGGAAATCCACAACCCATATACTGCTAGACATGTCCACAACAAACACAACGTCCTCTTTCCTCCCCCGACATACTGAGAAAAGAGATTATACATTTTTTAGCTCACCTGAGCAATGCTCAGGTGAGTTTTTCTGATCGCTCGATGTCCGGCGTCCGTCGTCCGTCGTCTGTCGTCTGTCGTCTGTCAACATTTAGCTTGTGTATGCGATAGAGGCTGTAGTTTTCAACTAATCTTCATGAATATTGGTCAGAATGATAACCTTGATGAAATCTAGGCCGAGTTCGAAAATGGGTCATCTCGGGTCAAAAACTAGGTCACTAGGTCAAATCAAAGAAAAACCTTGTGTATGCGATAGAGGCTGTATTTTTCAATTAATCTTCATGAATATTGGTCAGACTGATAACCTTGATGAAATCTAGGCCGAGTTCGAAAATGGGTCATCTCGGGTCAAAAACTAGGTCACTAGGTCAAATTAAAGAAAAACCTTGTGTATGCGATAGAGGCTGTATTTTTCAATTGATCTTCATGAATATTGGTGAGAATGATTGCCTTGATGAAATCTAGGCCGAGTTCGAAAATGGGTCATCTCGGTTCAAAAACTAGGTCACTAGGTCAAATCAAAGAAAAACCTTGTGTATGCGATAGAGGCTGTATTTTTCAACTAATCTTCATGAATATTGGTCAGAATGATAACCTTGATGAAATCTAGGCCGCGTTCGAAAATGGGTCATCTCAGGTCAAAAACTAGGTCACTAGGTCAAATCAAAGAAAAACCTTGTGCATGCGATAGAGGCTGTATTTTTCAATTGATCTTCATGAATATTGGTGAGAATGATTGCCTTGATGAAATCTAGGCCGAGTTCGAAAATGGGTCATCTCGGGTCAAAAACTAGGTCACTAGGTCAAATCAAAGAAAAACCTTGTGTATGCGATAGAGGCTGTATTTTTCAGTTATTCTTCATGAATATTGGTCAGAATGATAACCTTGATGAAATCTAGGCCGAGTTCGAAAATGGGTCATCTGGGGTCAAAAACTAGGTCACTAGGTCAAATCAAAGAAAACCTTGTGTATGCAATAGAGGCTGTATTTTTCAATTTATCTTCATGAATATTGGTGAGAATGATTGCCTAGATGAAATCTAAGCCGAGTTCGAAAATGGGTCATCTCGGGTCAAAAACTAGGTCACTAGGTCAAATCAAAGAAAAACCTTGTGTATGCAATATAGGCGGTATTTTTCAATTGATCTTCATGAATTTTGGTCAGAATGATTACCTTGATGAAATCTAGGCTGAGTTCGAAAATGGATTATCTCGGGTCAAAAACTAGGTCACTAGGTCAAATTAAGGAAAAACCTTGTGTATGCGATAGAGGCTGTATTTTTCAACTGATCTTCATGAATATTGGTCAGAATGATAACCTTGATGAAATCTAGGCCGAGTTCGAAAATGGGTCATCTGGGGTCAAAAACTAGGTCACTAGGTCAAATCGAAGAAAAACATTGTGTATGCAATAGAGGATGTAGTTTTCAGTTGATCTTCATGAAATTTAGTCAGAGTGATTGCCTTGATGAAATCTAGGTCCAGTTTGAATATGGGTTATCTGAGGTCAAAAACTAGGTCACTAGGTCAAATTAAAGAAAAATCTTGTGTATGCGATAGAGACTGTTTTTTTCAATTGATTTTTATGAAATTTGGTCAGGATGATTGCCTTAATGAAATCTAGGTCGAATTTGAATACGGGTCATCTGAGGTCAAAAACTAGGTCACTTGGTCAAATCAAAGATAAAACTTGTGTGTGTGATAGAGGCTGTATTTTTCAATTGATCTTCATGAATTTTGGTCAGAATGATTGCCTTGATAAAATCTAGGTCGAGTTTGAACATGGGTCATCTAGGGTCAAAAACTAGGTCATATCTAAGAAAATGCTTGTTTTATCGCAAGAGACCAATTTTATGGTCCAATCTTAATGAAAATTGGTCAGAATATTTGTTTCCATGAAATCACTAGGTCAAACATGTTTTACACTGTTATGGTGTGTTTCTTAGGTGAGCGACCTAGGGCCATCTTGGCCCTCTTGTTTTATTTACTCGGTATAATGTCGTATAATTCAGATGTATAGTCGGTTATTGAATTCCCAATATAATCCTCATGTCTATCAGAGCTAAATGAGTCAAAAGTGTCATGAGTTGAATGGCCTTAGACATATACATTTTTTTAGTTACTGATCAGGGCCCGTATTCATAAAGCATCTTAAGTATAAGTTTTGACTTAAGTTGAAGATTTTACTTAAGTTTGTGGTGATTTCAGCTTAAGTCTAAGTAAAAAACTTAAGTCCTATTCATAAAACAGCTTAAACTTAAAATACGTAAGAAATGACTTAAGTCAGAAAACAAAATGGCGTCGTGAGTACGATTACAGTGTTGTTTTTTAGATAAAAGCACTTTAAACCTTAATTGTGCATATTGTATCTGTCTGAAATTAATGGGTTTTTTTAAATATATTCATCCACAATAAAAGCCATGAATTACTTATTAAGTTGTTTTGTTTTATGAATAAGAAATATACTTAAGTGAAATAAAATTCTTACCTAAGTAATACTTAAGTAAATAATCAATTTATTATACTTATACTTAAGATGCTTTATGAATACAGCCCCAGACGTCCTTCTTGACTGGATGTATTTTTTCGAATTCAGATAACTTAGCGGATGGTTTTTAAGTGAAGTTTATTTTGAACAGCAGGTATTGTATACTGAAAGTGTGATAATATTAAGTAGTGGGACACGGTCATAGCCTTCTTATACATGCTACTTTGTACTAATGATCCTCCGTATGCCAATAGGGCTCTTCATACAGCTTTAAATTAAAGTTGTTCAACCGACATGTTACCTTTCCTTCGTTGCCATTACTGAAGAAACAAGCAAACACATAATTACCCTCTGGTTCTTCCTCTGAAAAATTGAGGCGATGTGTAATTGTTTATGAAAAGAACCTTTCTGATAGACTATATAGTAAAAGCTGTTTGCCTCTGATCTGTGCAAGGTTAAAATAAATAACATGATGACTTTTACAGATCTTCAGATGTTGTAAACCGCAATATTTAATATTTACTGTACGGTAAATAGACAATAATTAGATATGTACTATTGCTGGCATATGATGAAAGTAATAATTGCTTGTTAACGAAATTCAAAACAAAACTTTATAACACGCTTTACGTAAACGTCGCTGTCATTTACAAATATATAATAATATTAGAAAACGATGTGCTATTTATTCCACATATTTATAAGATAATATAGTATGTAGTAGTTACTTGGTGGCTTGGGCGGCGCTGGCGCTGGCGGGACTGTAATTATAAACATGAAATGTACATCAAAATAAATGGAAAGTAACTATATTTATGGTATAACGCTGTTTTTACTCTTATTTCCAAAACGTGCCCAGTTAAATCTGTCTTGGTATAAAACAGATAATAATATACCTGCCATATTTATTAAATATTTTAAAATAAGAAACCACTTTTGTGGAGGCAGTGAAAGCTTGAACAATGCACATGTATCAACATTACTCACTGTATGACTTTCAAATCGTGATTCAGTTTGGAATATATTTTTAGGTTCAAAAGAGTTTCAACTGCGAACTTAGGAATGCATCAAAAGCTTTATTTAGATACTGTGTTTTATTATCTGAGACTTGATACAAATAATTCATTCATAACCTCCGTGTTATATTAAAAGTTTTTATAGTCATATTTGAAACAAAAAGAAATGAGAAGATACTAATTTATCGCTTGAAATTGGTGGTCAAATGGCAATGCATAAATTGCGTATTTGTCGCTGCTTTTTTTAAATATAAAGCAGCATGCAGACCATTCACTTACCTTCACATGTTTTGACTGCTAGAATATTCTCTATTTGCTTCAGAGCTCCATATCCATTTACCTCGAACACGTATTCTGGTCTTGATGCAATATCATTAAGTTCTTTTACATCTATGTCATCTCCTACACCTGGATGTATATCGATATGTATTTTATGTTTTTTCGGCACACATGTGAATTATTGAAATATTAGAGTGAAAAATATCCTATGTATACACATGGAGACAAATTCCAAGTATATTTTTACTGGTAGGAAGCTATGAAATGAGTAAAAAATAGATGAATTATAAAAATTGAGAAAATTTGTTTGTTTTACATATATTATCAAAATATCTTTCACTTCCTCAATATAAGAAACAAGGAAAATTATCCAAAAGGGAAAGCCACGTTCCAAAAACGTAGCCTCACCAAACCGCAATTTTCACAGCGCGCAGACGTGCTCACCACACACACAAAGCCAACACATGAGGACAAAACAAACGAATAGAAGAACACAATTGCACACCGCCGACTTGGAAAGGTGAAAAGCAACCTCTCTCTTAAATCAACTATGTTTTCGGTGCAATTAGAAGTTATCCGCGTCATGCGAATATCGAAAACACGCGATGGCGACAGAAGGCAAGTTATATAAAACACAAAAATGCTCATATAAATTCATATATAAAAGCAATCCTTAAGAACCAAAAACGCATGTATTCAATTCCTTTGCAGAAGACAAAGCAACAAGGGAACAGCCTAAATGGTCCTATAAAACCGGTCAAAAGACAGATGTCACAATAGCTTAGTCCCGTAGGGATTTAGGAACTACCTATCATAGACTTCTCTCTCTTTTCCGTCAAATACAAACAAAGAGTGTTGAAAACTAAACCTCTTTTACTATTTAAATTGCCCACACCAAAACTCTTACGATTATAGTTCTCCATAAAAACGGGTTTCGATATACCTTCTCGGCAGAAATGTCTCTAGATTACATTAAATTTTGAAACCAAATCTGAATATATTACGATAGTAAAATTTAGCAAAGTTTTCTTGTAATTTATAATAACGATAGTCTCGCTGAAGAGGTTTATTTGTAATAAATTGATTACGTTCATTAACATGAATACACGCTCTGGCAAACCGAATTAATGGAGAAATAAAATATATCCCATAATAAGTTGCTTGGGGTTAATCCCATCTAAATGGGGGCGGGGACGTACAATACTAAAATTAAAAGCATTCCTCTTTATGCATTTTGGTAAGTAAAATATCGTCATAAAAAGAGAGATGTAAAGCGAAAAAAAAGTAGTAGTATCAGAATTGTTAGTGTTATCTAACATAAGCTAATAGGGGTAAATAATATCCACAAATAATAATTGAGAAAATAACGGATTATCCAAATTAAGAATATCATCCAGATGGCGTGATGCATTATTATTAGATACAGTAATAATGTCTGCCTGCATATCTGGAGAAAGGCTCATCATGAGGTCACTTTCATAACACTATAAAAACAAATGTGCGACACAGGGTGCATGTTGTTCAATTCGGAATACCAATTACTTGTCAAAACCTGACGTAAATATTTTCCAATATAAAGAAAAGGGCTTTTCAGACATCGTTAAAGGTCCACAAGGTAATTTTTTTAACAATGCAGCTAGTAAAAAAAGCGAGAATCGTAGCATTCTCCCTGGTAAATATTTTTTTTAATTAGGACAGATTGTCATTTATTGAATTATGTGGTAAAGTAGTATGCAAAGTAGGAAAATCGCATGGACGGACTGAAGATACCTCGTGATTATTAATTTAACCTTATCCAGGATTTGTCCAGAATCTTTTACCGACCAAAATAAGTGTTTAGCAGAGTTTTCATTGGCTTTTACAGTAGTGAAAACTTATGTTAATAACCTAAGAATATTTGTAATGGTACAAGAACTAGAATTAGCGACAAAGCGAGCTTTATATGATTGTTTATGCAAATTCGAAATCAAATACGTGGTTGGAAATTAATAGTACATAAAAAAGCATCAACATAAGACAATGGGTATGCAAAATGAAACATATATTGTCTTTATGATTAATATAGAGTTAAATGCATATATATAATATTTCATACTTACCGATGGCAAAGACTTCCATTCCAGCCCGGTGATTCAAGTTGGATTCTACTACAGTCATTTTAGGAAGCCGAGACACACCGTCCGTAATGACTATACAGATGTGGACCACATCGCCGCTTCTGGATCCATGCTTCGAATTAAACATTTCATATCTCGCTTCCTGCAAAAATAAAGATATATCCAATATTTTGAGAGCAAACATTTTCTTATCGTGGATGTACTGCGCTATCTTAAAAAAGAGAAAATATTTAATAATTTCATAGCAAAAAAAGTCAAATAAAAAATGAAAGTCGCCACTGAAAAAAACAACTAAAGAAATGCAGAGAACATGATTTAATCTCACGTGATTGATAGGAAACTCATAGTCTTTTCATGAGTGACTTTCCAGCCTTTTGATGGCTGAGGAAGACTCCATGTGATTCTCCAGTTTTTGATTCAAGCGTTTATTCACCAGCAGATACCTGGGTTGATCAACGGACACTCCATAAGCCATTTGCATGGCTTCCGCACTTGAAAGAATTATATACCAAAGAGAGGTTTCGGACGTATTTGGTGAGAGGCAAGTAATTAGAAAATAAACATACACTATTTCATTATAACATTGCTTGGACAATTAAATGGGGTATAACGTCGCTTTTATATTAAAGAAGTTCAAAATTTAAATTGATATACCGCCTGTGAAAATGAATGTTTTTGTCAGCACTAAATATGTGTTAAAAGAACTTTATTAGATTGCTATTAAATTCGTTTTAGATAGTTTATCCATAACCTCAGATCCCCTTTCTAAATTCCAGTTTGTTTTGTTCTGCTTTAGGGCAAACCCATTATTTTAACTGGAGACCATACACCGCTTTTCATGGAATCACATGCGTGTATCATTGAAGGTTCCATGTGCACCGCCGTTTGAACACATCTGCGAATGTCTCTAAATTGTTTTTGTACTTGTAGCATGTGTAAATATTGCGTTCTACTCGACCGGGGCTAGAGGTCGTGGACGGTAGCATGCATTTCCACTAGGTACACCGTCCCTGAACAGGCTCAATCGAACCGAGCCTGCAACATTTTTGTTTTTGTCGTGTTGAGCGGCCTGTGGAGATTCCACATTTTCTATTTATAAAAAAACCCCTAGTGATTGGTAAGTAAGGCATCGGCACATTTTACAATCCGGAAACTATCGCAAATGGCCCTTTAAAAGGTCCGTCCTTCCTTTACCACACCGAATAATTAGTCAGTTAAGTTAGATAAGTTCAATTTTGGAGTGTGTTCCTTCATTTATTCTGCTGGGTTATAACCGCATGCTGCATACAAATGCCAGAAATGCCCATTAATGAGCCGTGCCATGAGAAAACCAACACAGTGGGTTTGCGACCTGCTGTCCGCTTTCAAAGCCTATTGCAGTTACAGAAACCGTTACCGAACAGCATGGATCCTGAACAGACTGCGCGCAAAGCCACTATGCTGGTTTTCTCACGGTGCGGCTCAAATGGTGTTGCTTTAATACGGAGTATTCTATCCGATATGAACTTACGTGTAGTGCAAGATGAGTGTTTGTGATACCCCCTTTTGATTGTACTGATTGAATGGCTGTTCTGATATCTTCCTGGCTGTTGTATGTGCCAAGATGAAACTGCAGCTCTGTATCATTGCTAAACGTCAACATTCCAACCTAAAGTACGTACAATAAGACATGAGTACATATTGCAACATGCAGGCAAATTTTATTAATGGTGGGTACATAAGTGATTTTTACTTAGATTTTCATATTTCAATGGTTTGGAGTTTTCTGTTTATTAAAATAACTTTCATCATGAATATTCGTCAAAATTATCGTAATATAATGATGTGTTTTTTTCTAGTTACATGAACAGAAATTTGTTCTGTTTAGTTTTGTTCGTTTTAATGTCCCTTACCAATATAAATATTACCGAGTGCCCACACGGAGACAGTTAATGAAACTCACCCTCGTTTTTCCGCTGTTTATGTCAAAGAAACTGACAAGGTCTGCGATGAATTGCAGTTGGTCTTTGAAATATTTCACCCAAATACTGCTGGACATGTCAACAACAAACATAATATCTGCATTCTTCCCTTGGCAAACTGAATAAATGATATGACCTCGTGTAGATGATGATCTTAACACAATGGTCTTAATGTAATGATCTTAATACAATGACCTTAATACAATGATCTTAAGAAAATGATCTTGAAACAATGATCTTAATATATGATGCCCTTAATACAATGCCCTTAACAAAATGATCCTAATACAATGATCTTAACACAATGACCTCAATGTGATATCTTAATACAATGATCTTAATGTAATGATCTTAAAATAGTGATTTAAAGGTGACGATGTTAATAGAATGGCCGTTGCTTGTTTTTAAGGAACTTCATACTTCATGCTATTGGATGAAGACTAAACTTACATTTACCTCCTCAATAAAATACTGTTTTCTACACTTGCATAAATTTTTACAGCTTATATCACAACTATGACAACAACACAAAAAGAAAATAGATCTACTTAATATAATTATTATATAATTCTCATTCGCACTAACCTACTTCGGGTGGTGGCCGACCTCCCTGCACTGAAATATAGAAGCATTAAAGTAACACACATATTAACATATTTAGTATTTGACCACATGAAATATCTGGTAACATGGAGGATTGATTGGCAGGTCTGAAAGAACACGTTTTTAAATTATTGTGATGCGCTGTATAAAATTAATCAGATATGTGATGTGATCTATATTTCTTGCGCAGAACTCATTATTTGCGTGACAATATGTAATGTTCTTTTAAAACTGTATTTGTCTCATGTCTGGTATGTATATATCTATATGGAAACTGAGAATATGTTGAAATTTATTTAAAATATACATTGAAGTGTTCAGAACTTGTCTAAAATAGTAATAGTAGTCCTTATTTAAATTCACCGTATTAACAACAGAAAATATAATGAAGATGTTGTTTATTAATACATGAATAATGTACTTCATTTTAACTAAATGTGTTTTCTTGTTTGAAATTTGGAACTGTTTCAATGTTTAAATATGTTCATTGGTTTAAATGTATATGAACAAATCATTTTTTCATCGTAATATTTTGGCATTTAAACCCATGTATCTTGCAAAACTGAATTTTGATTAAATCTGATTTACTATTTGAACTTGTTTTTTAAGAATAAGGATAAGGTATACCCTGTATCTATAGTAAGAGTTGTTATGGTATAAAAGTAGAGAGAACTAACCAATTGATTACTTATTCATCCATTGTAAACAACACCTTCCAGTGTCACAAAAGTAACAGTAATGTCTATAAGAAAACAGACTATAGATTCGATCAGACAAATATCATATTTTTACGATGCTTTGTAGAATTGGGAACTAGAAGAAGCTTCTTATGGATGAAAGCAAAACATGTTTCATTTCAAAATTTTGGGGGAATTGCAGTTTGTATTTTTGAACAATCCGCTTTATCTCTGATTTAGGTCTCTGGGGATTGCTTAACAAAATACGGAATCACTTACTTTCAGTAGTAGTACCCACTGGTGGCGGCGACGTTTTGATCACTGTAAATAAAGTTTGTTAAAAATATCATTCGTTTATCCACCATTTCATGGAAAGGCTGTAACGTTTCCATGAAGATTTGCTAGTAATATGGTTCTTAATTAATTAAGTTCACTAAATCTTTGCACAAAGTGTACTTTGGTCACTGGAATTATAAGATTTTCTTTTTTTACACAATAAGCCCGTTGTATGTCCTATTCAAACGTGAGATTTCATAATTGTCTCATTCATTAGTCAAAAATAATAGAAAAAATAATGAAAAGAACAGAATAGAACAGAGCTTTGATTTTTCACCAAACTATTTATGAGAACAATGCTAATCAACATAAATGTCGAACTTATGAATGGTAAATGAAACAAAAATCATTTCTGCATCAAATGAGTATATCAAAACAAATATTTAACTAAATTAAAATCACGTTTTCCTGCGATTTTCAAGGTTCATGAAAAACCTATTATCATACGCTAAACACAGCAAACCAGGGCACATTTTTTTTTTGTATTCACGATCGACTACATCCACCTTTAGAGAAATGCGTTTCAACATATGAGCCGCGCCATGAGAAAACCAGCATAGTGGGTTTGCGACCAGCATGGATCCAGACCAGCCTGCGCATCCACGCAGTCTGGTCAGGATCCATGCTGTTCGCTTTTAAAGTCTACTGCAATTAGAAAAACCGTTAGCGAATAGCATGGATCCTGACCAGACTGCGCGGATGCGCAGGCTGGTCTGGACCCATGCTGGTCGCAAAGTCAATATGTTGGTTTTCTCATGGCGCGGCTCATATAACCTTTTGAAAGGAAAGGCAATATTATAGAGAGGCTGCACGTCATACAACAAACAATTTACATGCAACCTACCATTACAGGTTGTTTGGCCAATCAGCTCTGGGAACAACTTCTCTTTGAGGTTATCAAAAGTAGATGAATGGAAATAGTTCTTGTCTGCAGGGGGTGAAACCACGGCCCTCAGGTTCTGCTCATCCACCTGAAAGGTACGGACATATTTACTGGCAAAATGTAGTAGGGTTGCAATTTCTCTGTACTCAACGCTCTTGTGAAAGTAAACGGTGCAACTGTAAAACGCGGGTTTGTTGTTATACTTTTGACATAGAATTTCGTTTATTATTGTAGAAACATACACTTTATTCTCATATACTGAATAGGTCTACTTTCTGAAATAAAAAAAGCATTATTCGTCACTTATCAATTATAAGTTACATTTACGTCAATGGTATGTGCATTATAAAACTCAACTACTATACTGTTAAACAAAATAATTTAAGCGGTAAAGTTTGCAAAGGGCCTACAATCCAACCCTGCCCACATTCCACCCACTTCCCCCATGAAAATAACCTTTAGCCTTCTGGCGGCAAGTAATTCTGCCTTTGCGACCAGTGCAAACCAAGATCAGCCTGCACATCCGTGCAGTCTGGTCATGGTCTGCACTGTTCACTGTCCAGTCAGTAATTTTTCAGTGAACTTCCCTCAAATAATAAATGGTACTTGCATAAGGCGTTTTACAGCTGGAACGTTGAAAAGCATTCTCTAATAGTGGGATGTTTACCAGCTTCTAAACATCTAACGTGTTCAGACAAGAAAAAACAAAACTTTAAACGAAGACACGATATATATTTATAACATAACACTTACTTGATCTCCAATGCCAATAGCTAGAATCGTGATCCCGGCTGCTTTTGCCAGTCTGGCTTGTTCCAATGTTTCCTTAGGGTACGTCGGCTGTCCGTCCGTCAGCAATATACAAATTTTCGCTACACCGGCGCGTGCTCCATTGCTTGGCGAGAAGATGTCTGTTCGCATAATATCTAATGCACTATGAGTAAATGTAGCTTCTCCGCTTTCATGTACAATCTTTCCGATCTGTTTCAATATATGCCGACTTTGTTGAACTTAAACTATACAAAGCTGATAGATTGATTTGAAAAAGCAGTGTAACTTCTGTTATATGATTAAATAAAATATGAAGGTTCTTGTGCGTATTTTGAGGTATTTACCAAATGTTATCTTGAACCTGACATGTAAAACATTGTTGCACGTAATACATATTCAATATTAACCAACTAAACAACTGCTTCTGTCTTTGCGTCCAGTGCAAATCATGATCTGTGCAGGCTGATCATGGTCTACACTGTTTGCTATTCAGGAGCACCGCCTCTTAATAACAGATGATGCTGCCAAAATTGAATGATGGACCAGTCCATTTTAGAAATTTTGTAGGATAATGGACATATGCTACTAGTTGCCAGTGTTATAAGTAAAAAGCTAGCCTGGAATGCTTTCAATCCGCCAACATTTTTTAAAGCTTTTAACCTTTTAATCTAATGTTTGAGGAATTCAGCCAAAAATGCCACATTAAGTAACTTAAAAAGAAATTTACTATTCGAGGGACAATACGCTCATTAATATAGCATCATTTTCACAAGAGAGTGCTCACTTAAGTGTAACTTTCGAATAAATTCAAAGTTCACATGTAGGTATAAAACTAGTTTCTCAAAAAAAGAAAAAAATAGTATAATTACTTTCGTAAGATAATAAATTTAAAATAACAAACTATTTCATACCCTTTCACTAGCCTCCTGTGCGCTGGTAACATCGTTGAAATGAAATTCATTTACAACGTTATGAGAGAATGTTAGAGCAGCGACTTGGATAGTGTCTGGTCCAATGTTGAACATTTTCACCAGTTCCTGAACAAACGTGATTTGTTTCTCAAAGTCGTATATCCAAATACTGCTGGAGCTGTCAATCACGAATGCAATATCAGCCGGCTTGTCACATAACGTGTACAGCACTGGTGAAGTTCCCATTACTTTAACATAACAATGTGCTCTGTTAGAACATGATTGACTCGGGCGTAATATAGGAATCATGACAAGTAACAGTTTAGACTATGTTTCAAGCTAAGTGTTCTTGGCCAAAGGATAAAGGATCAGATATAGCCCTATATCAGTAATCTGCTTTAAAAGAAAAATGTTGCCCCGGCCATTTCGACGTAAAATATAATGTACTTCCTTTCCACCTGAAGTAGTCATGACTTCACTACAACAAAGAAACATATCTCAGTTGGGAAATTGTACATTGGTAGAGTGTTACTTAAAATGCCCTTTAATAAACGTTAACCGAATCGGAAGTTTCAGTTGTCGACAAAACAAACTTGTACATCATTGTCAAAGTTACCAATATGCTCGTAAAAACCAAAGTTAGATTTCAATTAATTCGGGTCTACCCAGAACGAACTTTTGTGCTATGCTGTGCGTTATGGAATGAAATACATGAAACAAAATATCATGAATATTTACATATTCGTAACATTACGAAAGTTTACACTTATGGCAAACTGGTTCATTTAAAAATCAGATGCATCGAAAGTAAAAATCTCCCTGGTAGCACCAACTTTTCTCATTTTACATTATTAACTTTAGCGAGACAACATCAAATGTGACTCCGTTTTGTGACCAAACCCGTTATTCTGTTAATGCTCGTTTGCCCAAATTCTAATCCTGGTGAATTTATAACCAATAAGGCGTAAACAAAATTGTTTGTTTCCGGTATCCCGACCTACCCTAAAGTTTTGGCCCGACCCTAAATGTTTTTATGGCCTTGGAGATTTTTTTTTTCAACTTTTCAACAAAAAGTTGCAAAACTGCACTTTTTATGCTTTAAACATGGCCAGTGATGTTTGAAATCAACTTACTGATGCTCTAAAGGCATAACCCCCTTATTTGTATTCATTTTTTGACACAAAAATATTTTCCGAAAAGTTTCCCTTAATAAAAAAAGTTCAAAAAAAATAATTTCCGACCTACCTACCTTAATTTTTTTTAGCATGTTACCAGAAACATTTTTTTTTAGGCCTAAAGAATTGGGATGAAATTTTAGATTTTTGCGCACAATAAACCTATCGTTCACTCAACTTTCAAATTATTATTAATCATTGTTTGTTATCATTATCGTTGCTGTCTGTAAATGTTTCTTTTATTATTATTACAAACAAACCTTGAGCTTAAATAAAATGATTTATTGTGTGATCTTATTTTATTTCAAAACTTCAAATAGTTTACTTACCATATACGATGTTAACCTGTTACAAGAAGAAAATATATATCTGGTCAAAATTAACGTTTACAGTACGTATAAATTCTAACATAAAGTGTCATATTTGAAACAACTAACCAAATTTCAGAGGTAAAGTTCAAACTAGAAATAGTTTTGTCTTAAAATTACTTTAACAAATATTATCATCGCATCCATGCCTAAATGATACAAAATATTTTGTTAACATCAAAGGCCGAACACGTCTAACGTGCAGTGTTATCTTAAAACTTTTTGTTCCAAGCGTACATGTCTATGAAATACGTTTTTTTCAAAGTTAATTAAAAGAAGATTTTGTTTTCATGTAAATAGCAACCTCAATAAAACAGTTGAAAGTTTCCGTGGAACAACAAAGCAAATTTAAGCAATTTGATAATATCACAATGCAGTTCAAACTAAGCAGAAAATACTGGCATCATGATGTCAAATTTATTTAAATAATAAAATCTGTAAAAAAAAACAAAAAACAGATCCTTTGGAAGTATAGAACGCAATCAAGCAGATTAATAGCAGACTCAATTTGATCGAGTCTGTTCATCAGAGGTAATGAAATGTGCAACACCTCTCACGCCCCCTAGCACCGGCTTAAGCGGAACTCTATTACACATACAGTCTAACCTGTCTTAAGCAGCCAGCCAAGGGAAGCAGACAATTTGGCCGCTAAAGCCAGGTGACCGCTGACCGGAGGTGCAGCCAGTATATGTATTTTTCAGACTTCTGACCAGTCTATAGCCTTTCGGCCCGTTTTTTTTGGGGTTTTCCATTATTATTTTACCAGGATACAATGACGTGGATTTGCCTTCGCAATACGAATGGTCTTCTTAGCAATCTAAAACTCCGGCGTGTTTTTTTTACTACAAAAATTGTTACAGACAATTTTCCAACTTCAAAACAAGTTTGTTTACAATTTTCGCCATTTTGGTAAGGGAAGCTACTCTCGGCGCTTATTGTCTACACTAAATCTAAGATTGCCGTTACGTTCCGTAAAAGATAGAGTGGTTTATATTTCTTTCAAACACAATTAATTTCGTATAAATTTAATAGTATTTTGATGACAGAAGTATAAAAAAAATCACAAATATTATGCTACTAATTAGTTATCGAGTATTATCGTTAACCGAGGTCAAACTGTGAACAACAAAATTGACATGAGGTGACACGCTAATTACCGATAATTACTGGCCATTTGATCATAACAAAAGGGGATTACACCTTTGGTTATCAGTTTTAATTGAGAAGCTCATGTCATTGTGTCTTCTTGTGGTGAAGTCCCGCGAAACTTAGCAACCACGTGCTTCTCAAAATCGGGTATCTTCGGCGATTACTGCCTAAAAATAATTGGTTTTGGAAGGAAAATGGCCGCTGAAAGGGGTCAAATACGGCGGTCGGGAGGCAATTTCGGTGGCCGCTGGCCGCGGACGGCAGGTGGCCGCTGAATAAAGTGACAAAATAGAGAAAAATCCGCCGGGGGCGTCATAAAATGGCCGCTGAACGGAGGTGACCGCTGATCGGAGGTGACCGTTAGTACAGGTTAGACTGTATATTGAATGGACTCCATGATCACAAAGGACCAGAAAATATAACAACACTGAAAACTAGAATTGTGTCCATAGAACACGGATGCCCCCAATTACTGCGCCATCCTCTATATAGCAAAGTTTTCTATTAAGAAAGGGTCATGATTCTAGAAAAAATACCCACAGAAAAAAATCCATCATTTATAGTCATCTTCATATCAAGGGTTTTCAAAGCATATCCTTTCAACAGTGTTTGACGAGTTGGACACACAAGATTTTACTCTATGTTCATATAGCAAAACTATTAAAGGGCAAAAAACTGCTGTAAAAATAGTCACAGCAAAAGTTCCTTCCTTTATGGTCATCTGCGCATCAAACTTATTCAAGTTTGAAGCAAATAAGTGTGAGAGGAGTTGGACACCGAAGATATCGGGACGTAGGGACAGCAGCAACGCTCTATGACCCCCACATAAAATAATTTCAGTAGGATATTTAGCTACTCTGGACACTAAAACGTTTCAGGCTTTAAAACTTAAGCAACTAATTCAAGTAAAAGAAGATAAACATTAGAAGGTTTTGTACGTGCCAATGCCACGTAATGATAAAATAAATATATTGCAGATATTGTATGAAGAGTAACTTACCGATATGACAAGAGTCAACCAATAATAGATACCTTCACCCATCTTTAACACTGTTAGAATGTTCTCTTTACAGTCCGACTAAGGCATGTGTACCGGGCGGGGTGTTCAGTATTATATAGCCACGGCTGATTATAGCCAGAATGTCATATGTCACTAATGACGCCGCTGACATTTCCTTGTAAAATGAAAAAGTACGCAGTCAATTGATGTAATCAATATTAGAATAACTTGGAACGTGCCTGAAACCAGTTTTTTGCTTCTTTTTTTTTCTTTACTTATTATGTTATTGACATTCCTCACATGATTACAAACCTGAAGTTATGCATAAGTTGTCTGGAGAATGAATTACACGGCTTTTTGCCATAAAGCACGCCTAGTGCCATAATTGCCTGAGGGCTTTAGCCCGGACACAATTGTGAAACTAGATGCGCCATCATAGCTAGAAAGCACACACAAACCGATGAATTTTTTATTATATTCATTTTTATTCCTCGTATTTTCTTTTATTTATTTGTTTCATCCATAGTGCCAGCAATGTCTGCGAATCTATTCGCATTACACTGACGTCGCTACATGACGTCGGCATAGGACCTTTCCGACAGACATTCTTACGAACTGACTTTTGCTGGGATTTCTTTTGTTACAAATTACCCAGCAAGCGGCAGAAAGTACCCAATAAGCAGTACGGAATTAACAGAATTTACCGTTATCTGTTGTCCTCAGTACCCAACACGGTTATATAGCAGTAATTCTGTCAAAAATGTGCTTCCGTGGTGTAATCGAAAAAGGTCCCTAATAAATAGATCCTAATTTTTCATTTTTAGCGCATTTAGCGTAAACCAGAGCCAAATGGGCATTATTTCACTCGTGGAATGTATTTTACAGAAAATAAGACACGTTTCATGCTTATATTTGCATGTGTTCGCGTTGTTTACTTGAAAACGAAAGTAGGGTGTTTATTCTGCGGACCGCTTTCTGAAATGCGTCAATATGAGGGTACCTGACTTCAGTTGACTTGTATTTCACTGCATATTATTCAACACCCCATTTTCTTTTCGTTTTCTTAAATCAATGTATGGTTATCTTGTAGAAAAAAGGTCTACGACAGAGTAAAAACCTAAAAACTGTATCAAAATGGGTCTGAAGTAGCTGAATTTTATATGAAACAAAGAACAATTTCTTTTATTGGTATATTGGCTTTGGTCGGTTATCCGGGGCCACTATGATTATGGTCCCTGAGGCACTCTGCGCCATAATGGATCCGTCGACCATAATGACAGTTTTCAACGGAGTTTTTGTTGCTATTTATAGTTAGTAAGTGAATGTAATTATAAATTATATTTTTCATCATTTTTCCACAGAAATGATTTGTTTTCATACAAATATTTCGTGTATCGGTGTAAAGGTCTCTCTGAGTAGAAGTAGACAAAAAGCCGTTGAAAACGGTCATTAAGGCCGCCAGTGACGGATCCATAATGGCGCACTGTGCCTCACGCGCCATATGGTCTGTGGGCCAGTTTCTGAAAGTCCTCTAGTTTTTCGATTTCGTAACCCAGAAATTAGGCAAAGGTTCATACACTTCAGCCATTAATACATTCATTCCAGGATTGTTTAAGACCGGATGTCGCTTTCTACCGTATGTCAAACGAAAATTATTCTCATCCTGTGTATGAAAAATGCGGAATTCTCTCTCTTTGAAAGTATCGGATATTATTGGCTACACACGAATTTTTAACAGATTGTTTCAATACTGACTGTCAGATTTTAGAGTTTTGCTTATGTAACTGTTCTAAATCAATTAAAGCTTCACTGTAACAAAGTTTTCCAAATTTTGACGATTTCTACCAAAATTTAGGGGTCAAAATACCCCACCCACCCGAGCTACATTTTTGCCATTTTAAATAACTCATAAAATTATCATATTTTACTATATTTTTTAATAAGACATCATCAAATAATTGTGTTAAGATTCACAATTTTATATATTTTCATGAGAAAATATGAAATATTGCAATCACTTTAGGTTATAGACAACGTGCATGCAAATGTAATACATATAAATCACATGCTGTTTCTCAATAAATCAAGCCTATTTGTGTTTCATTCAGAAAGGTTTTGGGTACCAATAATTTTCTTCAATTTTAGATGTCAAAGTAAGCTTACATGTATAATTTTAACCTTTATTTGATAAAGATACTTTAAAATGTAACATACGTAACAGCCGCCACTCAAATTTTCCACCTTGAAGAATTAGCAACATTGAAAATACTCCAGCAATTGCATTTGTATGCTTTTAATTAAAATAAACTATGCACACATGACCGTTATGATTTTGTTGGACTTAACCCTGTAACTATTCTCAATTATAGGATGTCGACAAACTACAGTAAAACAACGGTGCCTCTTTCAGCATCACTGTAAAGATAGCATAGATTTAATAGCATTTTATGGATTCTGCTTCAAAAGATAGCATATTGATAATTAACAATAGACTTGGTTACAGTTTGTACGCAGTCTGAATATTTTTGTCTTTCATTCAAAATAAATACAGAACGTATGGGTATCTAAGAATCAAATGTACGTTACCTAGGTTTTAGTTTATACTTATTTGTTATAGCTCGATTGTAATGAAAGCTTCAAGCCTTTTGAAACCACTCTTTGAGTCCGATTCCTGGAGAAACCAATACTGGTGCCATATGAGAGGTCATGGTCGTGATCCTAGTGAGGCTCGAAACCAGAACCACTGGATTGAGCGGCCGGCACCTTATCCACTAGACCACCTCTCCTACCTAGGTTTTAAAGGTCACCTATTCAATTTTATATTTCGTATATAATTATTCTAGGCTAATACATAAATCATGCTTACTGGCATCGCAAAGCACCAACTCAGTCAGTTTTTACAGCATTACAAAGATGAAATGAATAATATATTATGAAACATACGTTACCAAGATTACACAGAACATTAAGTAATATTTAAGCTACATTAAGTAACATTAAAGCTATTATAGTTTTGGGGTTTCGATGGACTTAGGCGGTTTCAAGACAGAGGATTTTATATTTTAATGCGTTGTTTTGATATTCACGGAAGGTAAGATTGTATTCATCACTGAAATTATCGGTTTATATGCATTATGTGTTCAAAGTTGCTGATATAATTCCTGAAGTAAATAAACACGGCACATTAGGAACTTATGGAGCATCATACATATACAGTACAACATGGGTACATGTAGTGAAACAAATGACACTTTTTGTAAAACATGCTTTTTAAAATAGTTCTGTTTCTGACCATGATGATTTTCAAATATCACTTAAAATGTGGGACGGAATTACTGAACTAAGAATTCATATTACATTCCCTTAACGGAAACATAGATAAGACTCCTTGTTCATATCCTGATTGTGGTATCATTATTGTCAGTTCTGCGTTCTTACTAAAATTCAATATTCTATTTTCAAAACTATTAACAAATACAAAGAAACTAGTTCGTTCAAAAATTGGTGTATTTCAACTGTTACATTTAGATTACCTTGGTATGTAACTATGTTTCAACCATTAAGTCTAGTAACTACCTTAATCTAATTTCGGTAACGTATGTTTTAGAACTATACAAGAGGACACATTATAACACCTATGTACACCATATGACAGAAATATACTCTAAATTTTGATATGAGAGGTTGCGTGGAAGTCACTTTTCGGTATCAGTATCAGAATAAGTTCATCATACACGTATAAATGCATATGTACATACTTACAGAGTCTGTACTATTTGCTTGGAAAACGCCAGTGGTAATTTGATATCTTCATGACATATCTGTAAAAACTCTTTTTAGTTAAGTGCTTTATTCCGTAGTAAAATCATTAAGCTACATCCTAAAAGGGATTGAAACATACGTTACTTTAAATATTAATTACAACAATACCAATAATTATTGCTCATACAACCAAATAAAAAAAAAACAGATACGATACACGACTTTTTGATTCCAGGACTTGCTCAATTTATAGCTGCGAAGCTCTGTACTACCAGTTCATTATGTCAAGCAAATGCATGACTACAGATATATTCATAACAGTTTGGCACTATTTCAGAGGAATACGCATTTGAAGGATTTTGTTGAATGATGTATGATATATCTGACTATTTCTATTTCAAACAAAACAGATAAAACTTTCAAGCACAACCTAAAGGTACATCAATATATATGCATCTTAAATTGCTTTGATAGGTTTAGAACTGTATATGCTCATTTCTAGGATACACTGTATATGTAACATCTATCAGGCAGCCATTCTGATACAAATTAATATTACATTTTAGCTACATTCAAAATCCTTTGAATGAAAATTGAGAGTAACATGTTTAGTTTTAAAAGAAATAAAAGCAGTATTTAAATCATATTACTATTATGTCTTTTATGGTACGCATTTTGAAAATGGCGCCATCTTGATTAAAACAATAGAAGTAGTTCATATTGGTAACGTAGTTTTCAATTGAACATTATAAATCCTTTAAAATGTTTAAAAAGACATAAGTGTTTGTACAATGATCTTTTTCACTACCTCAGAAGAAAGTGACAATTTCATTATATGTTCCATTCTCCATTTCTCATAATTCCACTAGGATACACTGTATATGTAACATCTATCAGGCAGCCATTCTGATACAAATTAATATTACATTTTAACTACATTCAAAATCCTTTGAATGAAAATTGAGAGTAACATGTTTAGATTTAAAAGAAATAAAAGCAGTATTTAAATCATATTACCGTTATGTCTTTTACGGTACGCATTTTGAAAATGGCGCCATCTTGATTAAAACAATAGAAGTAGTTCATATTGGTAACGTAGTTTTCAATTGAAATTATTTTAACTTCTATTACAGCAATGATTACTTAAATCTTATCCATATGTATGTTTGCAAACTTACTTTTGGCGACCAGTTTGAAAATGACAGGACAGTATCTTTATTAGATTGATCTGGATAACCAAACTTCAATCCTTGGAAACTTATTTGGTTTGTTTTATAATACTGAATATCTAAACAGTAGTAGCTCATCAATATTTGTACATGTAGCTGATTTCAGGTGGTCATTTTGTGAGCGGTAAAATCCTCTGTAACATGTTTCAATCAATATCAAGTGATTCGTGTTATAGTTTTGACTTTTAAAGAGCTACGCCTCTTTCATATGTGCATGTGTGATCAAATTTAAAGCAGTTATTTGGAAATTTGGAAAGTGGTGGCCGTCTAAATTTGTATAGTCTGCGTAACTAAATAACCTAATTTGTTGGTAGTTTAACAAACATAAATTTTGGGTGATTTAATAACTACGTACAAAATGACTACTAAGAAGACCTAAGCTAGAAGAGAACTAAAGTCATCAAAATATAAAAACTTTTGTTGCATTAACTCATATGTATAATAATTTTGGATTAATTTGAAATAGCTGTCATCTTGAATAAAGACTTATATTGCTGGATCTGCTTCCATTTTGATGTTCTCCATAGGGAACTTCCATAAAACGTTTGCGGTCGTTTTAGTTTTTGCAATACTTTCATCATTTTTACTGCACTAGCAAAGAATAGGTCTGTCAGTATGCAATTCGCCCAGAAATAAAACATAAACCATAGGTTTAGCCAACTGATATTAAAGTGTAAAGGTGTCTGAAATTTTAGTTAATTATTCATTCATTTTGTTTTCATTACTGTAAACATTAGGATTCTGTTCCTTTATAAAGGATTAAAAGTTCTAAAGATTTCCCGCATAAATATATGTACTAATGTGGTGGTGGGGTACATCAACCCCTACTTTTTACATTTTATTCAGTATATAATACATATCGTAGCATTCTTTGACAACAAAAGTACATTATTGATTATTTCAGACATTAAAAGATAAGATTTGTTATAAGAAATGTCGCATAAATGTCTCTTTTACCATCCAAATCGGCGATATCCCTATGCAATGCTAAATCGTATTTATTAGACACCAACGTTTTTAAAATCGTCATTAAATTTTACTGACATGTCGCTCAGACCGACATCCACCCTTAAAAGTTTCCTGAATGATAGTATAACATCATGGTATAGCTCAACCTTTGCCTAATTTCTGGGTTACGACTTTCAAATTTTTTGGCCTTGGCCCACGGACCAATAATCATGGTCCGGGTAACCGGAACGTCAACATGTTCTGTCGCTGACGTCATGTAGCAACGACATTATGGTGGGTATAAGGTGGTTGAATCATTTTCAGATCAGTTGTCAAATAATGAAAAAAAAACAACAATAAAATGACGCTTATAAGTTTGTGGAAAATATTTAAATTGAAAAAAAAAACCCAGATAAATGTGAAGTGAAGGTATATAATAAAAAGGTCAATAAACGGCTGGTTGTTACTTTCTACCTCGGGCTATCATGACAGTAGGTATACCATTTTGGCAAGAAGGTAAATTAACCTCATACTAATCGATATGTCAAGTTTCAGCATTTAATTTTTGTTAACAATTGGATTGGTATGTTGCTTTTTATAACGAATCATTGAAAATACAGCCCTTCAAAACAGACTTAAATATTCATTTGATACCATTTGAAATCTACAGAATCATGCATGATAATATAATTGCCACTCAACTATTTCAAAATATGTTATTAAGCCGCCACTAAGAGAATTCGAATACTAGACTGACCCTGGTTTATACAAAGAGATTAATAACCTTCCGGCCATAATGGCACACCTAGTGCAGTAATGATTCGAGGTGTTTAGCCTCAATGTGAAACTAGGTGTGCCATTATGGCCAGAATGTTTAGGCGTAAACAAAATTGTTTGTTTCCGGTATCCCGACCTACCCTAAATTTTTGGCCCGACCCTAAATGTTTTTATGGCTTTGGAGATTATTCTTTTTCAACTTTTCAACAAAAAGTTGCAAAACTGCACTTTTTATGCTTTAAACATGGTCAGTGGTGTTAGAAATTAACTTACTGATACTCTAAAGGCATAATCCCCTTATTTATGTTCATTTTGACACAAAAGTAGTTTCCGAAAAGTCTCACATAATAAAAAAAAAATAAAAAAAATAAAACATTTCCGACCTACCTACACTAATTTTTTGAGCATGCTACCGGAAACAAAGAATTTTTTAGGCCTTTTTGGCATTTTGATGTCTGGCACGTTTGTTCACATGAACCCTCAATCCAGTGCAAATTTGTTACTGTTTTAACGGAAATTTGCTTGTATAAAATAGTTCATTTTTAGCTCGAAGAATAAGTAGAGCTATCCTACTCACCACGGCGTCGGCGTCACACCTTGGTCAAGTTTTTCGTACCAGTCCACATTTTGACAAAGTCTTTCGATGTAAAGCTTTGAAACATTCAACACTTGTTTACCATCATCATGGCCAGTTGTAGGCAAGAGCACATAACTCCATCAAGGATTTTGGCTGAATTATGGCCCCTTTTGACTTAGAAATCATGGTTAAGTTTTTCGTACCAGTTCATATTTTGACAAAGTCTTTTAAGATAAAGCTTTGAAACTTTCAACACTTGTTTACCATCACCATGGCCAGTTATAGGCAAAAGTACATAACTCCATCAGGGATTTTGGCTGAATTATGGCCCCTTTCTACTTAGAATCTTGGTTTAGTTTTTCGTACCAGTTCATATTTTGACAAAGACTTTTGAGATAAAGCTTTGAAACATTCAACACTTGTTTAAATTTACCATGGCCGGTTATAGGCAAGAGTACATAACTCCATCAGGGATTTTGGCTGATTTATAGCTTCTTTCGACTTAGAAATCTTGGTTAAGTTTTTCGTACCTGTTCATATTTTGACAAAGTCTTTTGAGATAAAGCTTTGAAACTTTCAACACTTGTTTACCATCACTATGTCCAGTTATAGGCAAGAGCACATAACTCCATCAAGGATTTTGGCTGAATTATGGCCCTTTTTGACTTAGAAATCTGGGTTAATATTTCGTACCAGTTCATATTTTGACAAAGTCTTTTGAGATAAAGCTTTGAAACTTTCAACACCTGTTAACCATCACCATGTCCAGTTACAGGCAAGAGCTCCATCAAGGATTTTGGCTGAATTATGGCCCCTTTTGACTTAGAAATCTTGGTTAAGTTTTTCGTACCAGTTCATATTTTTTGTAAAGTGTTTGACATATGACTTTGAAACTTTTATCACTTGTTCAGTATAATAGTCTCTATCTGTAGGAAAGAGAACATAACTCTGTCATCTATTTTGGCTGAATTATGGCCCTTTTTGGACTTTGAAATTGGTTCTGTGTTTATACAAGTCCATGTTTTGTCAAAACTATTTGACATATGGCTTTTAAACTTTGAACACTTCATTATCATTATGATTTCCATCTAAGGCAAGAGTACATAACTATTTTGACTGAATTATGGCCTTTTTTTGAACTTTGAAATTGGCTCATACATTGCCATTTAGTGCAAGACTTATCGAAATCAAAGAAATACAGGAATATTGTTTGTCTAATCTATTTATTTCTTTTGTCTGAATATCCGTGGAAATATTTTGACCCCATTCTTCAATCAGTTCTTCGAATAGTCGAGCGCGCTGTCATCAGACAGCTCTTGTTATAAGTGTTGTTTTCTCTCCGGCTTATGTAAATAATTGTATGGTTAGATTAGTAAAACAGATCCTCTGGTATTTAGATATATAAATAATCACCCGTCGAAGGAGTGATTATAAATGTCTGGTATGCTTGGTTTTATACTAGAATTCAATAACCTTAAATTACCATAGCCAGTAATAATAGATGTTCCACAGAGTTTGGTATTAGTGCCTTTATTACTTTTGAATAATCAGACACTGGTGAACATTCCTATTTGTATAATGCAGGGTTTCAGAAATCCAATGTTCGGAGCCCGGGGGGCTACTAGAAAATTCTGTCGGACTACTGAATTTTTTCAGAGCGTGCCCGCCGGGTCTCCATGAAGGAAACGTGAAACATACTTTTGACAGGACTGTGTTAATAATCACTCTGTTTACTGAGTGACACCTATTGTCAAAATCGACAAACAATTAATTGTAGTTTGAGGCAAATATAGACTGATCCAATAGCATCGAAGTCACTGATTCATATTGTTCAAACATGCAAACCAGTTTTAAAGGCACAGGCCTCCAGAAGGTATGACAACAACAAAAAAAAGAGAGAGAGAAAAAAATCAGGTATCAGGAAACTAATGCAATACTAGTTTTTCTTAAGAAAGCTTTAAAACTTAATTACTGACAGACTATAGGTTATGGAAACACGTGAGAATTAGTTGTTAAAAGCGTTTGTAACGCTTTACTCAAGGCAAACTTCATTAATTATAAGCATCTATATTTAACATGTCCTATACTAAGATAGTTTAGAAACAAAAACACAGTTTAAAATGTTCATAATTTGTCAAAGCTTCAATTTTAAAGAAATACTATTTTTAGACAAAATCTGGAGGTCAGTGCCTTTAAAATTTACCACCACCTGCCAAAGTGTACTTTCGTATATTTATCTAATTTCGTTAGTTGCGGACCCCGAATTTATGCTTTTAAATTTAAATACTTGCTCAGCATGCAAAAAACAAAAACGATTAATATTTAGCAAAAATTGGCAAGTATGAGTCAGAAACTATACAGTATTCCGGAAAAAGAATACACGGTGACAAGAAAGTGAGAGACGTTATTTACTCGGTTTAGTCATTTTATGAAACTAACTTATTATAATATGGTAAGAATCAGACATAAATATTTATCAAGATTAATTGATTGCATAAGATTGATACTATAAGGTGATTTTTATAAAAAAATATTATTGACAATACTTTTTATGATACTGTCATTTTGCAATAATTTTAAGGAAAAAAATTCCCATTGTATATGGATTTTGGGAGAAATCGTTTTTCGCTTAAAATGTGTGAGTTGGTCCCTTTAATTCGAAACTTGATTCTTTTCACTTTCTTATTTTACTTTTTTATTGTTTCTCCCGTCACCTGAACTGAATAAAATAATTAAACCGCACCACGAGAAAACCAGCATAGTGCATTTGCGACCAGCATGGATCCAGACCAGCCTGCGCATCCGTGCAGTCTGGTCAGGATCCATGTTGTTCGCTAACGGTTTCTCTAATTGTAATAGAGCGGACATCATGGATCCTGATCAGACTGCGCGGATGCGCAGGCTGGTCTGGATCTATGCATGCTGGTCGCAAACGCACTATGTTGGTTTTCTCATGGCGCGGCTCATTAATGTATTTATAATCTTCAGATATATTTAAAGCAACTTGCCGAATATGGCGCTGTAAAGCACACTGGTTTTAACTAAATGGAGCAATTTGCATTCCATTATTGCACTCTTATTTTGTATTTACTTGGACCTCTTATCCAAATTTACCGTATTTAATCATTGAACAATTATTGACAGCTATTACTCGGCTTTGAATATTTATAAGATATTTGACATTAAATGAAAATATGGTATTTCCGTGTTCCGGGTTTATTGATAATGACAACATTCCAGATACTTTTTCCCAATTTTATCTAAATATTTCCGTCGAGTCAATGTTCTTTATACAAAGATAAACTTACATTATTTTCTTTCTATAAAGTGAATGTAAATTAATAAATCTTATCTGTAGCCATTTTACATTTTGTTATCATATACCTATCACGCAGATCTATCTATATAGTCGGTTAAAATGTCATCTAAGCCTATGTTATTTGTAAATGTCTTGCCAACTCAAAATAAATCTGATCTTATTTCATCTTGCTCCCGTTTGAACACTTGTTTGATTATGGTGCCTTAATGATTGTCTCCCTTTCGATTAAATTTACACTTTGCATTAAGCAAAAATCAATTTCTAATACAAACTTGTATATTCTGGTTAAGATTTTTCGTATCAAAATACAGTCGAACTTCGATGGCTCGAACTCGAGGGTCCCGTGAAAATTAGTTCGAGTTTTCCGTTGTTCGAGCCATCCAAATGACGGCCATTTTGAATTTGGGAATTTGAGGGCATGATGTGTTACAAACCTTACATCGTAATATATTGTCACATTGTACCTAAATGTGTGTATGATACGATGATAAATAAAAACCGAACGGTGAAATATGCTTTATTATTTATTTTCAAACATGACATAGATACGGAAAAAACACGGATAAAACACTAATATAATTATAAGAATTTGGTGAAGACAGCATCAAACAGAAAGACATGAATAGCTAACCTTTTTGAATCATAGTCCAGTACAAATATTATCAATTATTTTGCTTTCCAGTAGCCGACTTAGCTATCCCCCCGTATCCGGGTCCTTTACTAAGTTGTTCCGCCATGCTAAAGCAGTATGAAAGTTGACGTCGGATCTCCCGTTTTTATGCAGAAAAAATAAAGACAAACGTAGTATGTACATTGCTCAATCATTTTTTATTCATAAATCAAAGCCCATTAAAGCATTGCAGTGAACGAAAGTCACTTTGTTTAATTTGTTTACCGACGCTAATTACGTAAGCGTGTGAAAATTACGCACGCGCCGGTTAAAGGGGAAGCTTGGAAAATGTCAGGCAGAAATGTGAAAAACTTTGTAAACACAAGCCATCCCGGGAAAAATGGTCTGTTCGACTGAATAGGTGTAATTATCACTGTAATTAAGCCGAGGGGACCACCAAATGAGTTCGAGAGTTCGAATTATCGAAGTTCGAGCGATCCGAGGTAGAACTATATAGAATAAAGAAGGAATAAATTTGGGACCGGGCGACGAGTTCGAGCGATCCCGGGTGTTCGAAAGATCCGAGTTCGAGCCATTGAAGTTCAACTGTAATCAAAAAGGCCTAACGGCATATGTCCTTTTGTAAGAAAAAAAAACTTTTTTTCTGCCATCTTTATGGGACAGTAGAATATAATGAGACACTCTTAAAATACACTGTTAATATATCCTTCCTTTCTGCTTCTTTTGGTTAATAACTAAATCCTTGATACTTAACTTTGAAAAAAATCGGGCATGATAAGACTGCTTTTATCTTTTCATTGAAATGTTTTGTGATAAATGGCTGTTAATTCGTTTGCCGTTTCCCCTGACAGTTATATTATTAACCCTTATCATGCTGGACACGACTGATTCTGCCTTTACGACCAGTGTAGATCATGATCAGCCTGCATATCCGTGCAGTCTGTTCATGATCTGCGCTGTTCGCTATTCAGTCAGAATGTTTTTGATTAGCACCCCTTTAACAGTTAATGGTACTGTCCAAATTGTAAGATGGACAAGTTCATTATAGAAACTTAGCATATTACGGTAAGGGTTAAGCGTTTCCTAACGAGGCTAGTAGTTACCTAAACATTGATAAAAGTAAAACACACCAGCAGCCGTTTTCAAAATAAGTTTCTACAATCATGTAACGTCAGTGACGTCATGTGTAATTGTAATGCAGAACGTCAAAACGTGTGTCATTTGTGCGTGACGTCATCTTAGTCTGTCTACTATATTCAAGTTTACGGTAAGTCCTTTATTCTGACGCTATTAGTATAACTTGCATTAGATATGCTGTATATTACAATGTTTGCCGTCAAACTTAACCTGCTAAATTTCTAATATGAACTGGTCCATCATTCAATTTGTGTATCAGATCATTTTATTATTTGAAGGAATGTTCAATGCAAATTTACTGACTGAATAGCGAACAGTGCAGACCATGATCAGCCTGCACGTCGTGCAGGCTAATCTTGGTTTGCACTGGTGGCCAATCAGAATCATTTGCTGACAGCAGGTTAAAGGTTAAGCACTGTCATTTTTTTATTATTTTCTACTGTTTGATATAGATCCACTGAATCCGTTTCATGAATTCCGGCTCCTTCCAGTTCATCTAGATAGCAGTCTTTGCTACAAGGTTTTTAGTGAGTTAGGTCGGTTTTATTTTACAAGATCCGGATTGAAACTATAACATATTAATGGTCTCAGATTGTAGCGGTAGGATCGATTTTTTATAGAAATCTTTACTGTAATTATGCAAGTTTTACGGCCAAAAATGTATTTTCCCAATTGTAGAAATCGGGCAAAATCACAATTTCGGAAAATATTAAGAATCAATTTTTAGAAATTTTTCAAAATGTTAACATGAATGTCTTGAAAGTTTAATAACAGTCCATTCACAATTAGAAAATTTATGGAACAAAATCGTTTTTGACGATAAATTCAAAAGTTGAGCTTATTTAAATATTTTGAAAATTTAAAAAAGATCCTATTACCGCTGATTACCGTTTGATATCTATGGCATTAATTGTCTTTTATATTTAAAGAGTAGAGCTAATGGATATCTACGAAATTTTATAACAACAAATCAACAGATAGATTGAAAGTTTTTGGTGTCCAAAATGTTGAAATTTACATTTTTTCAGTATCCTATCAAAAATGTGTTTGACGATGGCTTCAAAGCTAATAAAGATATTTTGAAACTTTAAAAAGTACCTACATTTTGTATTAAATAACACCGTTGAAGTTCTTTTTAAAAATGGTGTATAAACACGATTGACTTAAATCGAGTTTGAGTTGAGCAGGGACCTTGTTGCAATAAATGTGAATGAAGCAATAGGTCTGGTAGAAAATGTAAGGTTACATTTTTTGAGCCGCTTCTCGGAGTACTAGTATTCTCTCAGAATCAAATACTTTGATAAGTCTTAAACTAAGGCATGCTTGTTACCGATTATATAGCCTAGATTGAATTTTTATCCTATTAAAAGTCTTGTTTTTACTTAGTGCTGAACAGACGTATTACTGTGTATTATCTTTAAATTTTAATCTTCCATTGATTATGTAGCCAACTGCTAGCTTATTTGCACTCATACAATCTCAAAAAGTCCGCATTGTTTGGTGCACATGTCATGATCAGTAAAAGACTTGTCCTATGCATTATAACATATAAGATTGTTATCTTGTGAACATAAATATTCTTCGTTAGTTTCATAAATGCGCAGGAAATGAAGACTCCTATAGGTACAATAGTACTACTCAGATAATGGCAGAAAGAAAATATCCACATTTGAGCCATGCCATAAGAAAAAAAACATAGTGGGTTTGCGACCAGCATGGATCCAGACCAGCCTGCGCATCCACACAGTCTGGTCAGGATCCATGCTGTTCACTTTCAAAGCCTATTGGAATTAGAGAAACTGTTAGCGAACAGCATGGATCCTGACCAGACTGCGCGGATGCGCAGACTGGTCTGGATCCATGCTGGTCGCAAAGCCCTATGTTGGTTTTCTCATGGCACGGCTCATTTCTTTCCCTGTTAAAGTGGCATTTTCATGTTTTATGTAAGCCAGTTCCTGTTTTTATTTCATTGTGGACCTGTACTTAACATTTTGGTGGTATTTTCAAGGAGAGTTTTAGCATTTATAGAAATGTTAACAAATCTTATTACTCATGTGTTCATACTCACATTTTAGCTGTCACTTTGGAAGTTGATCTGTCAGACAAAAAATCCCTCTTAGAAGATACATGTCCCCTACTTTTCTTTGTGTTTTGGTGGTTTATAGGTCATTTAAGAACATAAGGCTAGTAATTCTTTCTTTGAAATGGGCCTAGCTACGTGTTACAGCTCTCAGAAGATTGTTAATTTTATATAGAACAGATAGCAAATGTATTTACTGCTGTACTCGTATAGCCTGTATGTAAACGTTATGAAAGGAGTCATAGCTTTGATAATACTGATGCAATTTTTAGTATCGTTCTTGACTGAAATGTGGCCTGTATACATTGTGTGCAATTTCCAAGAAGAAACTGATGTTGCGGAGTTATGTTTAACGTTTTCCAGGTCCAATCATAGTATCCACGATGCCAAGAAGTAGACACAGAGGAAGAAAGGCAAGGAGAAACGCGGGAAACACTACTTTCTATAGTTTTGTCGGCCATAGTCCAGGCTTTGCACCACTAAAATTATGACCCTAATATACTGACTAGAGGTTAGGGTTAGGTCGACTATGGCCACAGTGGTTCGTTTGCCCTATGGAAAATAGCCTTACCCAACAGACAAAGGTCAAGGTCATCAATAAAGCAAATTACAAACGTACCACCAAAGGAGAGTAACCGCCAAAAAAATGCTCCGGTGAGCAATTCTCCAAGTTCAAGTGATCATAAGGAACAGGTGTCTAAACTTGGCGGAGCAACAGGAGTGAACAGCAGCGCATCAAATGGTTACTCTGACCAAAATTGGGCAACTACAAACCTGAACGGAATGAAATTAAGCACAGATACCCGCAGGACGGAACAACAACCGGAAGTAAGTGCATCTGCATCAAGAGCTTGCTTCCGCTATTATAAATCATGCAAATGCGTAGCTAACTCTTCAGAAGACAAATTAATTGTCGCAGGAATGCCAAAATCGGCATCAAGGCAAGAGATGCAATCAGGCATATCCAGTGTTCAAAACAGTGTTCAAAATCAAGACTTTGCTAAGTTTTCTTTGGTAAAGAAGAAGAAAACGCCGTACGGGAAGGTAAAAATCTACTCCACGGGCGAGCTGGATGCAACTGAGGACGAGAGAATAATGCGAGAGGCCGTAAAACTGCTGAAATATGTGAAAAATTGTACAAAACAAGACAAACAATGCAAGAAACCAAATTCTGCAACAGACAGCTTTGTTGTACGAGTACGAAAGTTCTTTGGAAAATAATTTGAGTTGTCTCATTATAGTGGTATATTGTTTGGTACCTTTTTGGTTTTCATATTAAAGTCCGGTCTTATTTTGCACAATTTCTTCATTTCTAAGTTCATAAAAGGTTGAAGTTTGATTGTACTGATTGATTTAAGGAAAATGTTTTCACAAGAAAATAATTTTACTTGAATTACTTAATCTCTTCTCAGTTTTCTAAATGTGTTGGACTAAGATAATGAACAAGTCATATGTATTTTCAGAAGCGATACAGATTGTTTAGCAAATGCAGCGTTTGGTCCTAGTCATCCGATAGCCACACTACTAGCACTTTCGTACAGAACTTTTTTTTCTATGTTTAATTCCTTAACAGGGTCTTTTCAATTCGGTTTTGGTAATCTATTAATCCACAAGAATAACACTATCCTGTTTATGTAGTACAAGCACGGTTAACATAACAAAAGAAGATCTTCACGACTTTGAAGTTGCACACATCTTTTGTCAGAAAATGCTACCTGAGTGAGTACTTAAGGCAGAAGTATTTATAATTCATCGCTTCGTGTTCCGTGCCATTATTCACAGATTTGGTGGAGAAATCATAATGTTGCATATACCACTGTATATGGCTCACAATTTGAATTAAAGTGCTACTTCTGTCCAATCCTTCTGTCCTTTGAATCTTTGGTAACATTTCTAGTATCAGTATGTTAACTAGAGCTATCATAGACGGTGATTAATATCCTTTTTTGGAACAGTTCAGAAGATATTGTGCAGACACAAAGTTATTTAACCTTTGGCCTCAAGGTGTGACCTTAACCTTGGCCCTAGTGATCTGGGTCATGCAGGTTGCATGTCGTCTTGATAAGGTTAACAATTGAAAATCCTTCGAGTGGTTTAAAAGATAAGGTACGCGCAAATAATAGCAATATTTGATCTTTGACCTCAGGACATACGTGCATCTTGTATTTTAGTAGCAAACAATTTTATGTAGGCATTTGAAAATCCCTTGAATTATTTCAGAGGTATGGATTGACAGACCAACATACGCAACTCCAGTATAGCATCTAGAGGTACCACCCTACGTGACGGTGCTAGGGGCATGAGGGGTGTTGCACTATCCATTTTTTTCTCTCATTAACAGTCTCAGTTAAATCGAGTCTGCTATTATTTTGCTTGGATGCAATCTATGCTTCCAAAGGATCTTCATATAGATTTTATTAACTATCATAACAGCAATAATTAAGTGCCGTGCGGCGGCCGTAAAGTCTTCCCGTATTTGGACTCCAGCAGTGTTGTTATTTCTTTCTGGCCCATATTATCTGTGTAATATAATTCCGCCTAAGCTGATGCTGGGGGGGGGGGGCTAAAGGGGTGTTGCACTTTCTATTTCCTCTCATAACAGACCAAATCAAACCGAGTGCTCGGTTGCATTTATCTTCTTAAAAATTTATATAGTCCCAATATGTGTGGCTCAAATATAGCCCCTACATACTTTGTATCTGGAGGCAACTTATCACAGCTTCTATCATGACCAACACTCGCCAAGTGCTATAACTTATGTTAGTTCGGTTTAGATATTTTGTAAACTGTCCTGTTCTGGTTTCAGGAAGCGGGTCATTATGTATTACTTTCATGGAAAGAAAGGGTGTAAAGAACTAAGAAGTTTGTACAAGAGGGTCATGATGACCCTATATCGCTCACCTGTTAAACTTGGCCTTGGAATCATCAAGATAAACATTCTGACAAAGTTTCATGAAGATAGGGTCATAAATGTGGCCTCTACAGTGTTAACAAGCTTTTCCTTTGATTTGAGCGGGTGACCTAGTTTTTCACCCCACATGACACAGTTTCGAACTTGGCCTAGAAATCATCAAGGTAAACATTCTGACCAATTTTCATGAAGATAGGGTCATAAATGTGGCCTCAAGAGTGTTAATAAGCTTTTCCTTTGATTTGAACGGGTGACCTAGTTTTTGATCCCATATGACCCAGTTTGGAATATGGCATAGGAATCATTAAGATAAACATTCTGACCAAGTTTCATAAATATCGGGTCATAAATGTGGCCTCTACAGTGTTAACAAGCTTTTCCTTTGATTTGAGCGGATGACCTAGTTTTTGACCCTACATGACCCAGTTTCGAATTTGGCTTAGGAATCATTAAGGTAAACATTCTGACCAAGTTTCATAAATGTGGCCTCAAGAATGTTAACAAGCTTTTCCTTTGATTTGACCCGGTGACCAAGTTTTTGACCCCATATGACCCAGTTTTGAATGTGGCATAGGAATCATCAAGATAAACATTCTGACCAAGTTTCATGAAGATAGGGCCATAAGTGTGGCCTCTATGGTGTTAACAAGCTTTTCCTTTGATTTGACCTGGTAACCAAGTTTTGACCCCTCATGACCCAGTTACGAACTTGGCCTCGAGATCATCAAGATAAACATTCTGTGCAAGTTCGTATCAAATCAAAGCATAAATGAAACCTCTGTATGGCTGAAAGGGCCAAAATACAAAATTTTGCCCCTTTCAGGGGCAGTAACTCTAGAACCCAACATGGAATTTAGCCGGTTTTTGAAAGGAACCAAGATCTTATTGTGGCTTAAGTTGTATGTAAGAGTGGTTAAAATCAAATGTAAAATGTCACTTCTATCATGTTCACAAGGTAAAAATTAACAAGTTTTGGCTCTTTCAGAGATCAATCTGGGGCTGTAACTCTGGAACCCATGATTGGATCTGACGGATTCATCATGGAATCCAAGATCTATTGTTGTTGAAGATATTTTGCAAGTTTGTATCAAATCAAACTATAAAGGAAGTCTCTATATGGCTGCAAAAACCAAAACACCAAATTTTGGCCCTTAAATGGGCCATAACTCTGGAACCCAGGACAGGATCTGGCCAGTTTTCGAAAGGAACCGAGATATTACGCCAATACAAGTTGTGTGCAAGTTGATTAAAATCGATTTCAAAATGCAGTCTCTATTGTGTTCAAAAAAAATTGTGGACAGACACCGCCGACGGACGATTACAAAAGCTCAGCTTGTAACTACATGACAGGTGAGCTATAAAGGAAAAACAAAATTTATGGATAATTCTTTATTGTTTATTTTACTGTCAACATTACTAGCACTATGACAATCATTTTTTTTATCTAACATGTGATATACTTAAATGCAATACGTTTCAGATGTTTTCTCTGACGTTTTATTCATGTTAACAGCGATGTAATTGTTTAAAACTGAAAAGTACTAGTATTTATAAGATTTGATGTCTTCAATCCACTTAAGTCTTCAGGAATTTTTTTTATATATATTCACTTTAAGCATCATTCGGATATGGTTACATGTCTACCTGCTATAATATAGATAGCAAAAATATTCTTAATTAGGGTATTCAGTATGTTTTCATAATTATAGATGAAGCAATTTAACCAAATCATTTGATGCAGCATAATACAGTCTTGAAAAACCTAAGTACTGTAATTAGACAAAAACAACAAACTTAACTAGGGCTATGGGATTTTACCAAGCATTTACAGAAACATTATCATTTCACATCCCTAACCACCCTGTTTCAATAAAGTAAAGATTACTTTGACCGATTTGGTATTTAAAATCGGGTACTGTAAAATCATTTAATTTCGCGGGCACGAAATTTCATGGTTTTGGTCAAAACGTCGATTTTGTGGAGTTATGAATTCCTGGATTTCAAGTTTTGAATATAAAATGAATGGGAATTTTACTTGTTTGCTGGGATTAAATTTCGTGGATTGACTCAACCACGAAAATTAGTCCCCCACGAATATTAATGATTTCACAGTATTACCACATCACAGGAAAATTCAGATCTGATTCCAGTAATTTCTAAGCAGTAAATTTTTTAACATGCAATTCATTTCACATTTCCTCCATGTAAATAAATTCCAACTGATATTTTAACATTACTAAATTCCTTTCTTTTAGACGAATATACTTGGCATCAGTGATCGGATACCAGTTAAATGTCATAATTGATGCCTCTCTGTTCACAGGAAACACGATGAATGGCTCCATAGTATTATTACAGTCTGTCTTTGGTCTAAACAGGCAAGCGGAAAGGGCATATTTGAATAAAGCCAGCAAGTCCTAGAGAAATTCAAAATTCTGTACTCTTAACTTTATTAGTGATTCCTGTCACTTAGGAAACTGGAAAATACCATTTGTAAAAGAAAACAATAATCACAAAAGCAAAAAGCAAAGAATGACTGGAAAAGACTAAAAAGATTTGGACACATGTTTGCACATATGCAATTTACGACTTTATAGCTTAAAAGGCTATATCTTTGTAGTAAAACAATTATAATAATAATAGTAAAAATAGCATGGGTGATGACAAATACAGATTTTGTTATAAAAAAGTCAACATGATATACATATACAATATACTGTAAAAGCAGAAATTTTCGTGAGGGTTTAATTTTTGCTATATTCGCGAGGCCCTACATCTCGCGAAAATGAAATCTCGCGTAAATATTCACCATTAGTATAATTCAAATTCAAGTATGAAACATTTTTACCATTTCCCAAGTACTAAACCTCGCGAACAAACTCAAAATTTCAAATTCCCGAAAATTTGACCCAGTGAAAATATGTGCTTTAACAGTATATAAAACGTACTGTGAAATCATTTAATTTCGTGGGCATAAAAACTTCACTGTTTGGGCCCAAAATGGCTATCTCATATGGATTCCAAGGGACTGAGCGTTTTACTCTGAGATAATTGAAATTCGATTTAAGGATATTTTGTGCACATATTTTCGGACAGGGAATTAAAAATGTCTTCGAGATAATTGAAATTTTAAGATAAACAAGTTCAAGATACTGAGTTTCAACTGTTTACAAATTTGTTCGTGACTGTTGGGATTTAATTCCACGAACTGACACAACCATGAAATCCGCAAAAATTAGACCCCACGAAAATGAATGATTTTACAGTAAATAAAATTTGTCATGGAATGCAACAGAGAAAAATAAACATAACACTTTGTGGATTTATTCTGCTTGTAGCAAAGGTGTTTGCAGAAGACTGTTAGCCAGGGCCTCCTCTGCCATTCGCAAACGTAGCCAAATGCTACAAAATCAAAGAACTGACTACAGATTTTTGAAAGTGGCGACAAGAATTTTATTAAAATGTGGCCAAATTTCAGCAATTCAGCTTCAATTTGGCAGTTTCTCTCAAGAAGTGGCTACAACTTTCTGTGGCCCAGTAGAGGCCCTGGTTAGCTGTAGCAAACAATATATAAATGTTGCTGTTATCACAGTATTTTATATAGAATGTAAAACAATGATATGAATCAGGAAGACAATATATCTGCACATAAATAATATATACAACAATTTATTTGTAGCTTACTTGTGCTTAATGGCACCAAGACAAAAACAGTTGCACACCACAAAAACAACAACAAAATAAAACACTGAAATGCATACTGGAAAGAAAGAGTTCTAACTCAAAAATAAACACTTGAATCAGATGTTAATACAAAATGTCAGCAGATTTTTATTTATCATTCCCTGCCTATTATCAACATGATTGAAAATGACAGACTTTCCACATTTAAATTATATTTATGTTTTAATTTTTCTTGAAAAGTATACACTTCCATAATCTAAACATATTACCTTTACATTTCAATGATTTGACCTAAACAACTCAAAATACAAAAGGAGTCATCTGTTGCACAAAGGCAGTTGCCATTAAACTTTGGCAGCATTATGCCTTAGCACTTTGCACTTATAAGTTGGAAAGTATTTTCAGCCTCAGTGTTATAATGACACTGACTTGACCTCATACCTTAAACACATTAAGAGCCGTGTACTTATCACATGCAAAAAGCTTATGAAAATTGGGAGTTGCTGGCCCAAGCGTTCTACAGTTGAGCCGCGCCATGAGAAAACCAACATAGTGGGTTTGCGACCAGCATGGATCCAGACCAGCCTGCGCATCCGCGCAGTCTGGTCAGGATCCATGCTGTTCGCTAACGGTTTCTCTAATTACAATAGGCTTTGAAAGCAAACAGCATGGATCCTGACCAGACTGCGAAGATGCGCAGGCTGGTCTGGATCCATGCTGGTTGCAAACCCACTTTGTTGGTTTTCTCATGGTACGGCTCAGTTATTGATCACTATAATAGCTATTTTCAGTTGCAATCAACTGTGACCTTGACCTTTGATCACTGTTCAATCCACCAACCTGAGCAAAGCAATATACCCTCTCTCTCTCCTTCACAGGGGTTATAAACATCAACAGGTAACATAAGTCATGTCTAGCACTAAATATTCTACCCATTTACTCATAACATTCTAGCAAAATGTGTAAAACAAATAGAAATTCTAAACAAAAGTAAGACTAGGTACTTAATTTGATTTTCAAACAATGAATTAATGCATGTCACAATTTAAACATAGTTTCATATGACTAAAGTTCTTGACATACTACACACTCTTCTATACAAGTGAATAGTTTTATAATGCTACATTGTAGAATCATATAATTATGTGCACACAAAATTTCACGGTTTGGGGTAAAATTTGGCCAAAAATTCTATTCTGTGTGAATATGAATTAATGGATTTCATATTTTCTGTACAAAATTAAAAGGAACTTTGCACATTTGTAGAAATTTGATTTCATGGATTGACTTATTCACCAAAGCCATGCAAATTAGTCCCTCATTTACAGTATCCAGAACACCGATCTGTTTTGAAGTATACCAAGGCAAGTAGAATTTTCTCAAATCAATATCACTACTACTAGCAGTAGCATTTATAAGCTTGATTTTGTTGGCTTTTAAAATCACAGTGACACAATTTTAGGTCATATAGTGACTTTCCCGTTTTTGGTGGTGGGGGAAGATCCCTAGTGCCGATCCTGGCACTATTTCTGGCATGGGCCAGCACCTGGACAGAACCATCCAACCATCTAGAAAACAGTTGGATGGCCTCCTCACATGACAAAATATTCATGGCTGTACTCATACATAAACACGGTCTATAATTATTGATGAACTTGTTTCCAGCTGATAATATGAAGCAAATATTGATCAATTTGTTTCCAGCTGACAATATGAGGCAAGTATTGATCAATTTAATATGATTCCATCTGATAATATGAAGCAAATATTGATCAATTTATGTTTCCAGCTGACAATATGAAGCAAATATTGATCAATTTATGTTTCCAGCTGACAATATGAGGCAAATATTGATCAATTTATGTTTCCCGCTGACAATATGAAGCAAATATTGATCAATTTATGTTTCCTGCTGACAATAGGGAGCAAATATTGATCAATTTATGTTCCAGTTGACAATATAAAGCAAATACTGATCACTTTATGTTCTGGCTGACAATAGGAAGCAAATATTGATCAATTTCTTTTTCCAGCTGACAATATGAGGTAATTATTGATCAATTTCTGTTTCTAGCAGACAGTATGAATAATATTATAATGAAGCAAAATTACATGTACTGCTCTTTGTAACTTTTTCTAGCTACTGTTCTTAACTCAAAAAGCAACAAAAGATCTTTTGAGACAAAAAGTAAATTCTTAAAATAAAACAATACATAATATATACCGTATACCATTAACTATTATCAATACATGCTGTACATGCAGATTAGCAAGTTCAAAATGTACATGTTGTTTTAAAATCATACAAAAAAAGTCTTTTATAGAATACTGCCATATGTTGTTCAGAATGTTCACTGTAGTACAACAATTTTAGGATGAGACAGAAGGTCAATTAAGAAATGAAATTATTTTTTTCGGTGTTCATGCGAAATGAACGATAGAATAGGATCGGCAAATCAATGAATCGCACTAGCAATTCATGTTTGTTTAATTTGCCGATACTATTCTGTCGTTCATTTGCATGAACACCGAAAAAAATAGTTTCATTTCTTATATTTACATTATATTTCCTTTCCATTTGTAAACTATATAATATTATAAATTGCATATAATTTGTAGCATTTAACATTAAAATCAGCTTCCCGGCCATTCTGTTCAACAGATGGAACAACTGCGACGTCATCTAAAGAACGTTCTCCCTGACTATACGCAGACGTTGTCAAAACGCCGGTCGGTTATCACTAAGCAGCGATGACGTAACTTTTGCGCCTTTCCTTTTGCTGTTCATACGAAATGAACGTCAACAGTTTCAATGGAAAAGAATAGGGCGAATGTAAATATTCACATATTAACGGAGTTTTTTGTATACACTTTCATATAACAGGAGGATCATAGTCAGACTATATCTCGAAACCAAGTCCTTTAACATTTTTAAAATATCACATATGGCACCATTATGACAAGAAAAAGGCAACACATACAAACAACTTTGCCACAAAAAATTCTGACAAATAATCAAATTGCCAGACTATACAACCTTAACCATTAGCCTGCTGGTGGCAAGTGATTCCACTTTCGCAACCAGTGCAGACAAAGGTCAGTCTGCACATCTGTGCAGGCTGTTCATGGTCTACACTGTTTGCTATTCAGTAAGTAAATTTTCCATAATAAATGGTACTGCCCAAATTGAATGATGGCTAAGTCCATTTTTGGAAATTAAGCTGGCTAAAGATTAAAGGAGTTATGTTTCCTTTACTCCAGGAATCCTTGATCTACTTATCACATAAACTGTTTGAGCACCATCATATTTGTTGTTGTATAAAACCTGATTAATAAAGTAAATCTTTGATATTTCAGATTTGTTAACCCTCTACTCATAATTATCTACTAAATACCAAACCTTTACAGAAATGTATATGAAACCAATGTTTCAATTCTGACTGACATTCAGTCAAGTTTAATAATATATAAAAATGTATCTTTAACCCAAAGTTTAATTCTGGCATAGAAAAATGAAGACAAACTGCTACAATAAAGCTTGGTTTGGATTTTGTGCACTCATTCAGTTACATAATGGCTGAGAGTTAACATAACTAGTGTTTGTGGATTCTGCACCAGTACTTACATGTTTTTCATAAGTGACTGCCAACTTATCCATATGAATCAGAGATGACGGACAAATGATTTCAGGCCCAATTTCTTCTATCAAATCAACAAGGAGAACATAAGCTTCACTTTTGGGTCCATCTCACAATGTGATTGACAGATCTGCGCTCATCATATTAAGCTAAGCAGGTGGACTAGCAAAATTTAGGACTGTACAAACTCTACAGTTTTAGTTTAAGAACTGCCAAATCTAAACTGGACTGTACAAACTCAGTCCAAAGTATTGTAGGATTTCAAATCATTAATGAGCTATTATATGTACCTGAACCAATGGATCAAAGTTGATACTAGTTAGCACTGTAACTGTGTACTGACTAAAGAGTACAGTATTACACTGTGTACTGACTATGGGGTACAGTAATGCACTGTGTACTGACTTAAGTACAGTATTACACTGTGTACTGACTACAGTACAGTATTATGCTGTGTATTGACTAAAGAGTACAGTATTACACTGTGTACTGACCAAAGGGTACAGTATCACACTGTGTACTGATTAAAGAGTACAGTATTACACTGTGTACTGACTATGGGGTACAGTATTACAATGTGTACTGACTATGGTGTAAGTAATGCACTGTGTGCTGACTACGAGGTACCATATCACACTGTGTATTGACTATGTGGTACAGGATTATACCCTAATGACTATGGTGTACAGTACTACACTATGTACTGACTATGGAGTACAGTATTACAATTGATCAGAAGAAAACAGTGCTGTTGTTTGCATGCTTCAGACAAGAAAAAAGGTTAAACAAATTTAGGGATTTAAGTGGAGGTAAAATGTTGTAACCCCAAAATATTGTTGAGCAAATTTAGGATTTATTGGATGTGAAATGTTGTAACCAAAATATATTATAAAATAATTTTACTGTTTGCATAATTATGTAGCTGTAAAGTCTCCATGAACCACCATGAAACATCACTCTTCAAAAAGGCGCGTTTTAATGACAGTTCACATATGGATTTCTTTGCACTTCACCTTTTCCCCATTTTTAGCACAATATTCTAACAAACGTCTGGTGTAGTTTGAAAAAAAGTGTCTAAAATCACAGCTTTGTAAACTACTGATTTTGAAGATTGCAGACTTAGTCTTGTCCTCTTGTGTGACGTGAGAGACGTCTTTACATACCACCATTTCTGCTATACTGGTGATTCGTCTCTATACCGCCCCATGATAACAACTGTTTATCAGGATTTTCATCCCAGTTTGTGTCTAAATGAAGCTGAAATATATCAATAAATATGTATACAAACTGGTTTTGAATCAAGTTAAACAAATACCTTTTGCATATTTAAGTAACCTAAATTTTAATATAAAATACACAATAATCTAACTACAGCGGAGATCGCTTTTGTTGTCCTAAAGTTTCTACCAATCCTGAAAATCACAAGATATTACAGAATGTTAAATTTGATGCAAAAAAATATAGCTGTAAAGCAGTAATTTGTCAAATGCATGTAAAGGCTATGTACTGAATTGTAAGAAAAATCGGAACCAAACCTGATCTACCTAAATAGATATTTGAAATTACTGACCCCTACCCCATTGTGCATCTTACATCAGATTAAGGCAAATGCCAGAGAAAAATTAGGGTGATTTTTTTTTGCAACAAGTAGAATCTATTTGGTTAAATGGTACATTATTAGTCATATTTTGATGATTTAGCTTTTATTTTCAGCATAAATTTTGCTAGAAAGAAATATTCAAAGAAACTTTTTTCAAAATGGTGGATATCCCCAAAAAAAAATGCTTGTTCATCCTTAAGCATTTCCAAACGCACTCACTAGTACAGTACTACCAAACTAGCATCCACAACAAAGTTTTTTCTTCATTTCTCTTTGAATTTAGATGAATACCATTGATATCATACATCATCTTAAAATTTTCTGATGGTGGAAATAAGAACTTTTTATAATTGTTTTAAAATATCTTTTTCAGAAAATCATGTAAGAATTAATTTTGGCAATAAAATTTACGTTAAAAGTGATATCTTAAAAGTCAAAAACATCCTACTACCACCCTCGTCGAGACCTTTAGAAAGATGTATAGGTTATATCTGGACCTTGGAAAACAAAGCTGCAATTCACTAAAAGGCCTACAGATTATGTGCATCAAACAGCAGTTAAATCTAATGCAAGGTGAAATGAGCATAGAAAAATAGCTTTCACACATGAAAGAATTCATCAGCCCTTGCAGGGTTTCAAATCCATAGCAACTACCCTAAGTCAGCCACCATAACTACTTGGCTGTCGAAACCCACTGTGCATGAAGTTAGATTTGATTTTGATTTTACAACTAACCTAAACATCATGTACACCCACTGATGAAGACACCCGTTTTAATGTATACCGTAACATATTGACCTATTTTCAGACACAAACCTTTCTAGAACGGTGTTTTTCCACTTCTTTTCTCTCCCACACTTTCTGTTTTTGTTGTGCCTGATATGATTCTACTCCTCCACATCCCCACATCTACAATACCAAATATAGCCAAAACTGATGAAAGAAGTAGAAACACTGTGAAATCAATCATGTTAATAGATTTTGTTTGTTTTGGGTTTAACACCATTTTTCAACAGTATTTCCGCTATGTAACGGCAAGCAGTTAAATTAAGCAGCATTCCTGGATTCTGTACCAGTACAAACCTGTTCTACACAAGGAGCTGCCAACTTCCCCAGATGAATCACAGGTGGAGGACAAATGATTTCAGACACAATGTCTTTTATCAAATCGTCACAGAGAACATACGCCCTGCCCGGAGACCGAACTCAAGACCTGCTTTCTCCCTATTGAGCTAAGTGGGCGAGCCATGTTAATAGAAGATTAATTTTTGTGAATTTCATGCTTTTATCAATCTATGACATTTAACCCCACTGAACAAAGAAAATGTTCCAGTTTTCAGTGTATCTTGCAAACTTGAAAGTCACAAATTCAAATCCTCATGAAATAACTTTTTTTGGCCAAACTGACTAAATTTCATCCCCATGAAATAAAACCATTTCATGGTACACAGAATTGTCTTGGCTTATTTTGAAAGCTGGAGTTCATCAACTGTATACATGTATATATCTTTTGTTCAATACTAACACAGAAGGCTGAGAATTTCTGAGCTGTGTAGTCACAGTTATTGTCATTGAGATATGTTTAGAAACACTATTTCCTATTCCAATGGCCGACAGACTTTACACACTTTAAACACATCAAGTATTAGTCAACAAATAAAAATGTTTATTCCTTAAAAAGACATATTTTTGGATTTTTCAAATTTAAACTCGAAAGGTTTGCACAAAAAGTATACAAATTAACAATGATTACTTTGAGTGAATATACAAATAAACATTAAAATTTGAATGAACTGGGACTCTCTTTGGATACATAATAATCTTTCACATTATTGATGATTTACTAATAGTTTACCTCAACTCAACTTTTATTTGGACAAAGTGAAACTGTTTTACAATTATATCATCTAAGTGTGGAAACAGTACATACAGATCAAGTTGTTCTTTGCTCTTTTCAACATTTATAGGAATTTTCAAATCTAGTTTCTCATGAGGAACAGTTTCCAATAAGATGGACAGAACTTACAATCACCAGATAAATACTTTAAATATTTCCCTAATTAGCTAGCTGAAGCAGCTGAAATTTTAAAGCATATGAGTTATTTATTGACTAGGCTTTGTGACATACTGACCTCTACTCTATGCAGTTCACAGTCAACACCATAATGCTGTAATGTACTGAAGTCTGCAGGTATTCCTACCACATTACTCTTCCCTGTGTGACCAATATAGATCCCCTGAGGTAAGTTTCTATCTGACATGTTCCATAAAACCATTGGACCTTTAGCTGTAAATACAACATATTTGCAACGTAATGTGTATCTATACATGTTTTTCGATGTTTGAAGACATGTTTCACAAAACAATCAGACAAATTTCTATGTACAATCAGATAAATTTCTATGTACTGTTCTTTTACATAGGCATGTCTGCATTCTTATTTATATATTTCATCTGGCACAGGTATATTAAACAAGCTAAAGGCAAAATGCAAGAATTCATCAAATTCAACACTTTTCAATAGATCTTGTATATATTTTTCATTTTTTTTAAATCTTCCACTAGACAGCAGGCTGACTATAAGACTGAAATTTACAAACCTTTAACGACCCTGTATACAGGTGTGATCTGTATGAGCTGTGCATCATCACCACCTAGTTTTTGTGACCCTTCTCTGAAACAGATTTACCATTTGTTTAACACAAACACAATGTCTGCCTTGGAATGTGCTACAAGCATCATGTAATTTACTCACTTTACTGTACAAGCAGAAATTTTTGCAAGGGTTTAACTTTCGCGAGGCCCTACATCTCGCGAAAATTAATCCTTGCTTAAGTATTCACCATTAGTATAATTCAAATTCAAGTATGATACCATTTTTACATATCTGCGAATATTTAACCTCGCAAACATACTCAAAATTTCAAATTCGCGAAATTTTGACCCAGCAAAAATATATGCTTTTACAGCATGACTGTGATAAGAAAATGATCATATCAGAATCAGATAGAACATCCAAAATAAGGTCAAATCATCCTCTGTAAAATTGTAGATCACTGGATAAGCTTAAATCCACTGGATTATTTTAGTTTTGATTTTGTCGGGTTTAACATTACACTGACAAAATTACAGGGCATATAGTAAGTTTCCAGCTTTCATAGTGGAGGAAGAATGCCCCTCCGGACATTATTTCATCACAGGCAGGCAACTGGGTACAACCACCAACCTTCCGTAAGCCAGTTGAATGGCTTCCTTACATGTAGAATTCTACGCCTTGAGTGATGCTTGAACCCACATCGGTGAGGCACAAATTATTTGATGTTGGGGGCCTTAACCACTAAGCCACAGAGGCCCCCTAGGAGTTTTTTTTAACAGATCCACTAGATTCTTAAACATACATATTGAATGGCTGAGACCCCAGAAAAATTCCACACACAGTAGAAGTTGCAATGATGACAATAAATCTATTTTAACACCACTATTAGTATTGCTACAGCTCCCTGTGTTCTGAAGACAAATCATCTGGTCACTCTTACCCATAATACTTAGTATAAACATGCTCTACAAACAGAAATGTAGCACTAAGTACCAACTAATAAACATTACTTACCTCCAAGGCGCATCCTGGGCTACACAATATATATTTCTACCCTCAAATGATATCAACGTCACTGTTGGATCTTTATAGGAGGTTATATGATGTGTAAATCTGTAATTATACGAAAGAAACTGAAAGGCTCATCCCACAAATGTATACTTAACCTTTACCCTGCTAAATTTCTAAAGTGGACTGGTCCATCAGTGAATTTGGCCAAAACCACTTCTTACTCAAAGTGGTGTTCACTGAAAATTTACTGACTGAATAGTGAACAGTTCAGAGCATGATCAGCCTGAACGGATGTGCAGGCTGATCTTGGTCTGCACTGGTCGCAAAGGCAAAAGCACTTGCCGCCAGCAGGCTAAAGATTAAAACAAAAGAATTTTGATGTACACTTTATGTTCTTACTAATATCATAGAATGGTGGGCCTAGATTCATCTACATCAACCATCTTGATTTTCAAATCACATTGTTATTTCCTGTTTACTAGGCAACAATTATGCACAAGGCTTAACATTTGTTTGTTTTGTTAGGTTTAAGATTGCACCAACATTACAGGTCATATGGCGACTTTCCTGCTTTAATGGTGGAGGAAGACACCCAAGTGCATTATTTATTCACGGGCGGCACCTGGATAGAACCACCAACCTTCCGTTAGCCTGCTGGATGGCTTCCTCACATGAAGAATTCAATGCCCTAAGTGAGGCTCAAACCCACCTCGGTGAGAAGCAAGTGATCTGAAGACAGCGACCTTAACCAATTGGCCACAGAGGATACTACAAGGCTTAACAAGAAACTTTTGAAACTTTTTTGTGATAAAAGCTACATCCCTAACATACTGGGAGAGTGAACATTTTAGGATGACCAACCACAGACAAGACCGACATGATGATCTTCCTAATAATCACACAGTTCCTTCAGAAATAATATACATGTGTCTGTTTATCATAATATTTGTGTTTTAAAAAGTTTTTCATCGAAACTCATAGTCAGTTAAACAGTAAATTAAGAGCTGTCCGTATGACAACCAATGTTCAACTATTCCAATTATTGTCCCAGAAGCAGGAAAATGTTACCCTAAATGTTAAAATATCTACAGAGTTTCAATCCAGTATCTGCATTAGCTTTGGAGATAGTAACTTGCATGCAAAAGTCTAACCAGAAGTTTTATGTTCAAAAGGGGACATAATTTGACCAAAATTAAATGTATGTCAGAGTTATGGGACTTGATGCAATCAACTAGTTTTATAACCCCGAAGGCACAGGACTGGTGAAGTTTCAATTTAATATCTGCATTTGTTCTGCAGATAGTAACTTGCATGTAAAACTTTAACCAGAATTTTCTAAGTCTAAAAGGGGGCATAATACATGTCAGAGTTATGGGACTTGACCCAGTGAGGTTGGTAATTGATCTAGAAAAATAAGCTTCAAATAATAGCTGTACGTACTTGCACGCAAAACTTTAACCAGGATTTTCTAAGTCCAAAAGGGGGCATAATTTGGCCAAAATGAAGGTCAGAGTTATGAGACTTGATGCTATCAGCTAGTTTTATAACCCTGAAGACACATGTGAAGTTTCAATTCAATATCTGCGTTAGTTTTGGAGATAGTAACTTGCATGTAAAACTTTAACCAGGATTTTCTAAGTCCAAAAGGGGGCATAATTTGCCCAAAAATACATGTCAGTGTTATGGGACTTGATCCAGTAAGGTTGGTTATTCATCTAGAAAAATAAAAAATAAGTTTCAAATCTATATGCCTTTAAGTAATAGCTGTATGTGCTTGCATGCAAAACTTTCACCAGGATTTTCTAAGTCCAACGGGGGCATAATTTGGCCAAAATGCAGGTCAGAGTTATGGGACTTGATGCTATCAACTACTTTTATAAACCTGAAGACACATGTGAAGTTTCAATTCAATATCTGCGTTAGTTTTGGAGATAGTAACTTGCATGTAAAACTTTAACCAGGATTTTCTAAGTCCAAAAGGGGGCATAATTTGCCCAAAAATACATGTCAGAGTTATGGAACTTGACCCAGTGAGGTTGGTAATTGACCTAGAAAAAGAAAAAAGAAATTTCAAAGCTATATGCCTTTAAATGATAGCTGTATGTACTTGCATGCAAAACTTTAACCAAGGTGTGACGCCAACGCCGACGCCAGGGTGAGAAGAATAGCTAGACTATTCTTCGAATAGTCAAGCTAATAAATTTCTATTTTGGACATCAAGTTTGAAATCATATTCTGAGTATGTGTAAATAATTAACATGTAAATTAAAATGTAAGGCGGGCAGTTAACCTAACCAGTGTTCCTGGATTCTGTACAAGTACAAATCTGTTCTCCGCCAACTTCCCCACATGAATCAGAGGTGGAGAACGCATGATTTCAGACACAATGTCTTTTGTCAAATTGTCACAGAGAACATACACCTCACCCGAGGATCGAACTCGCGACCCTGCAATCCGTAGATCTGCACTATCCCTATTGAGCTAAGGCGGGCTTTCAAACAAATAAAGAAATGCATGTCATCTTCCTCAGTTGGCACAGCACAAGACTACAAAGGGGTTGTGAGTGTTATTACCAGACCAGACAATGCTCTTTGTAGTGATTTCACAGAGTCAATCTTTAGTTATTCGTCCTCCACTTCCAATTTAAGTAACTTGCAGAGAACAAGTTAGAATGGGATCTAAGAACAATGAAGTCAATAAACTGTTGAAAGCCTGTATCATACCAGTTCAAAACATAACTGCCTATTCCTTTATAATTTATTTAGTCATAAAATTACCTGTTCATTGATAAACCATGGTCATCACTATCATACAAGGTTGTCCAACTTTGACATCTACTTAATCTTGCCTAGTAAATATACAAAATTGTATTTCAATTACTTAACCAACAGCTTTACCCATTGAAAGTTAAATTTTGTATGACACATAGCATCTTCTGAGAATCAATCATCAATTAATATTAAAAGGAGCACTCAAAAGACAAGGCAAGTTGTTTTTTTCATAAAATATTATGAATATCATAAAGCTCAAAATTAAACGACCTATCCGTAAGACAGCATGCTCGACTTTTCTCAGTGCTTGACTCTGAATTAGAGCTTTGCAAGTAAAAGCTTTATAAAACTTTAACCAAAAGAAAAGGCATAACTCTGTCAAAATTCAATCAGAGTTATGGGGATTGTTTCTCCTGGTGTAGACTTTGATAGTAAATAACTGTTTTAAGTTTCAAGTCAAAAGCTTTGATAGTAACAGAGAAATTTGACTTTAAAAACCTTAACCACTGGCGACGCCGGGGCGAGTGCAAAAGCTCTACTTTTTCTTCGAAAAGTCAAGCTAAAAATACATTCTTACTGAACACATGCTGTGTACTTCATGTTTGTAAACAAGCATAATATTGTGCTAAATTTCTAAAACAGTCTCTTCATCATTTTGAGAATCAATGCACATGTAAATTAAGTCCAAAATATTTCAGTAAAAATTATCAAAATAACAGTCCATGTTTGTACAAAAACTGAAAGTACTTAAAATTGTATTTTTTTTTTACATTTTCATTGTGTCAGCCTTAAATAAAACAAGATATTTCGCTAGTAAAATGGAGTGCCCTTTGCCAGTAACCTTGACCTTTGAGGTAAATACCTGACTCTTGCACTCAACACGCTTCTCCATGCTTAAGGAAAGTTTCATTCAAATCCTTCAAATTGTTGAAATAAAAAAAATACAGTCAAGACACAAAAAGTTCTGTAGTGACAGACAAATTAACATACAAATGGACAGATTGATTATTAAATGCCTACCTAAACAACTTATAAGGAAGGACTGAAGGAGGAAGAGTAACTAAATGGGGGTAAGTAGACTGTAATTTATAAAGGTGACAGTTTTTTCCGCTTATTTCAATACCTTATTTTTACTTCAAACCTTCACTGTGAAATGCAAAGACCAAAATGCATGTACTTAGAACTTACAAGTAATTTTGTAAATGTCAATGTAATCGAAATAATTGAAAATGTAATCAATTACATTAAGTTTTATGTCTGTAATTGATTACATTACAATTACAAGTGATCAAAAATGACTGCTTACTGATTACTATTACTTAGCAAGATGTATTTGATCACAATCAATTACGATCACTGATTACGATTACACCATCCCTGGTACTTACAAGTTTCATGAGAAACTGATATGAAGTCAACAAAGGATTTTTAGTGGTTGACACCCGATGACCAGCATCAGGTTCTTGCTCTGTGTGTGTGTACTTGTACGGTAATGTTGCTGTTAACATCCATAGCATACCCATAGTCATACAGTGTTTTCCTTCTGTGAACTTATCTAACATCGGCACTGGTGCTGCTTCCTTCAAGAAAAAGCAATTTCTGATACAGTTGCAATGGCTTTGAAATCTTATCGAAGACTTCTGGTATTCTGAACTATTTTCATTATCCTTTCTAACCATCCTATGTATGTAAAATCTATATCCCTAATTCTTGGGACAAGTTTTTCCAACATTTTTTTTTATTAAGTCTTTGGAAAGTTTAAAAAAAAATATTTGAGTGTGCCAAAAAAAACTTGGTAAACTATGGAAACTGCTGGAATGAAGAATTTACTATTTCATTCACTAATTAGGCATATTAAAATAGGATTTTTAAGTAATTTCTACCTACATGCCAAGTTTGAAGTCAATATCTTGTCAATGAATGGCTAATAAGTAATGCTCTTGATACTTTATATAACTGACAAATTTGACCTTTGAGCTCAATTTGTGACCTTGACCTTTGACCTACAGACCTGGTTCATGTGCTCTGTACATTGACTCATTGCCACTACCTATATGCCAAGTTGAAGTCAATACCTTGAATGATTAATAAGTTATGTTCTGGACACGAAATATGATGGACAAATTTGACCTTTAAGCTCAATTCGTGACCTTGACCTTTGACCTACAGAGCTGGTTCAAGCACTCTGCACATCGTCTCAATGCCATCTCATTATATGTCAAGTTTACAGTCAACATTTTTAATGGTTATAAAATTATGCTTCGGACAAGAATTACGACTGACGGACACTCCATTAGGGCTGTCATTGATAGAAATGATATCGATATATCAACGATATTTTTTGGTCGATCGATTATCGATTCTCATTTTTAAAAATCGATATTTTACAGGAAAAAAAATCTGTCCAGATAAACACTCTTTCTAGCATAAAACTGCTGTTATTGTCACTTTTCGGGGGTGTGTTAACAGGACAGAAAACGTGTGTTAACAAGGAGATTCTCGCGCTCGCGTGCAGTTATAACACCTTTTTATATATGTGCATTCCGTGGCAAAGTGTAAACGCCATTCGGCCCCAAAACGGATAATTCAAAACGAAATGACGTCAACGTAAATAAACAACTCAGACATTCCCGCGCATTTCATGGAAATTTAATGAAGTTGAGTGACAATGTATTCATTTATCAGTTTTTTACGCGTTTTATGCTAGAATAGCGTTAGCGCATGTTCATTTCGTGTTATAACTATCTGCAGAATCCCTCGGGATACGTTGGTACCCTTGCCCTAACGGGCTCGGGCACCAACCAATCCCTCGGGATTCTGCAGATGTTATATATATATAACACGAAAAAACATGCGTTATCCCTATAAAAATAACTTTTCTGTCTGCAAATATGTGGCCTAAGTAACAGAAGTTGTCTTAAAAGGTCATGTCTAAACTTGTACTGTAGCAGTCTTTATTAATTTTTATTTATTTCATAAATACAAATACAACACAATCCAACAGTAATATGAAAAGTAGGCAATAAAAAAAAAAATAACATTAACTTATAACAAGAAGGTATATAGCATGCACATGAACAAACTGGTTGTTAATCTAACTTTGTTATCAATATATCGATGTATCGTCGATATTTGTCTTCCGATATATCAGTATCGTCGATATGCCTAAGACCCAATCAATGACAGCCCTACACTCCATCATATAATACATCCATTTTTTTAAATCAGGCATATAAAAATAACAAGAGCTGTCGGATGACAGCGCGCTCGACTATTCAAAGAACTGATTGAAGAATGGGGTCAAAATATTTCCATAGATTTTCAGACAAAAGAAAAAAATGGATTAAACAAATTATGTTCCTGTATTTGTGGATTTTGATTAGTCTTGCACTAAATGGCAATGTGTGACCATGATGGCAAATATGTTAAGTTATATGTTAGGCAAAATATGGACTTGTATAAAAAATTTAACTAATTGCCAAGTCCAAAAAGGGCCATAATTCAGCCAAAATAGTTGTCAGAGTTACATACTCTTGCCTACAGATGGAAATCATAATGATAAACAAGTGTTTAAAGTTTAAAAGTCATATGCCAAATAGTCTTGACAAAACATGGACATATACGAAAACAGAACCAATTTCCAAGTTCAAAAAGGGCCATAATTCAGCCAAAAAAAGATGACAGAGTTATGTACTCTTGCCTATTGATAGAGACTGTAATACTGACCAAGATATAAAAGTTTCAAAGCCATATGTCAAACACTTTACACAAAATATAAACTGGTACGAAAAACTTAACCAAGATTTCTAAGTCAGAAGGGGCCATAATTCAGCCAAAATGCTTGATGCAGTTATGTACTCTTGCCTACAACTGCACATGGTGATGGTAAACAAGTGATGAAAGTTTCAAAGCATTATCTTAAAAGACTTTGTCAAAATGTAGACTGGTACGAAAATCTTAACCAAGATTTTTAAGTCAAAAAGGGGCAATAATTCAACCAAAATGCTTGATGGAGTTATAAACTCTTGCCTACAACTGGACATGGTGATGGTAAACAAGTGTTGAAAGTTTCAAAGCTTTATCTCAAAAGACTGTCAAAATATGACCTGGTACGAAAAACTTAACCAAGATTTTTAAGTCAAAACGGGCTATAATTCAGTCAAAATGCTTGACAGAGTTATGTACTCTTGCCTATAACTGGACATGGTGATGGTAAACAAGTGTTGAAAGTTTCAAAGCTTTATCTCAAAAGACTTTGTCAAAATGTGGACTGGTACGAAAAACTTAACCAGGGTGTGACGCCGACGCCATGCTGAGTAGGATAGCTCTACTTATTCTTCGAATAGTCGAGCTAAAAATGATGAAAGAAGATCCCTATAATATAGTATACTATACCAGTTCTGTGGGCATCTTTGAGCCAGTCAATATAGTGTAGACCCAGTTGTGGACACCACAGAACATATGTGGACAATGATTCTCCATCCATTTCTCCATCTCATGATATTTTATCTCTGTCTTCATACCAAACTGAAAATGTAAGTTATATTTCTGAGTTATCATATTGCTCTTTTAGTTATTTGTTGCTGAATAAAATAATTGTTTGAAGTTCAAATGCGAAAGAATTAATCTTGTTCATTTAGTGATTCTGTTTTATAATAATTCCTTTTTCTGTTGGGTAAATGTGGCACTGAGACAATTATAGATCATATGGTGACTTTCCAGCTTTGATGGTGGAAGAAGACCCTAGGTGCCTCTGTGCATTATTTCATCATGGGCAGGCACATGAGTAGAACCACCGACCGTCCGTAAGCCAGCTTGATGGCTTCCTCACATGAAGAATTCAGGGGCAACTGATTCAAAGTCAGCAGTTGACCATAACTACTTGGCCACGGAGGCCCAATAATTATTCCTGATTATATATACAAATGAATTTTTAATTCCTACTGTAAAATCATTTAATTTCGTTGGCATGAAATTTCGTGGTTTGGACCAAAACGGCAGTTTCGTGGGGATATGAATTCGTGGATTTCAACTTTTGAAAATTAAACGAATAGGAATTTTACTTGTTCGTTGGGATTAAATTTCGTGGATTGACTCAACCATGAAATCCACAAAAATTAGTCCCCCACGAATATTAATGATTTCACAGTATATTTTTTTTTGCATTCACATGTAATTCCACACAAGTGAAAATATGTCTGTCATTTTTATTATGAAAATATCAGATATATTTCAGTCATATTTCAATAATCCACAGGAGCACAAGTAATAATTGATCTTATAACACTGTCTGGTCTGCATGTCAAAACATGTTTTTGAAAGAAAAGAAGTACTTTGTATGAAAAATTTTGGTCTAGTATGATCACCTAGTATTGTACAGTACAGCAACAAACGGGAAGTGAATCTGCACATGTGCGTGACTGAACACACTTTAGTTGCTACTATAGAAGAGCTCTTCATTGCTGGAGGTAAAGAAGTAGTATATAAAATATGACAGTAAGGAAACTTCTCTAACACTTTTCTAAAATATTTTTAGCTGTCAATCAGGTCACATGACCATTCAGACACCATTCAGACACACTATTAAAGTGTCAGTGTGATCAAGCTATCTTTTCACAGCAAATAAGAACAATAAATTCAATTAAAACACTAAAAATGCTGCAGCCCTCTCAAAATTTTCTAACTTTCCTCCACCATTTCCAAACTTCAGGAACCATGTTACCTGCTAGTTCAACTATAGTTAAAACTTATACATCAGATCTGTTAACTAGAGGCAGTTTTATGCCACCATAGTTAAACTACCTATAATAGTAGGAGACTGAACAAGGCCAATGGGAACTCACCATACTCTGTACAACTGACTCAAACACTTTCTCATCTTTTGGACCCTTCACATACGGAATCATGGATGATGACAGTGTCAGGGCATATGCTATATTTATCATCTTTAGAGTCTCTACAAATACAACAAAAAATACAGTACATTTATAAAATTATTTACTGCTAAAAATAAGTACCCTGAACATTAACCCTTATCATGCTGGACACGACTGATTCTGCCTTTGCGACCAGTGCAGATCATGATCAGCCTACACATCTGTGCAGTCTGATCATGACCTGCAGTGTTCACCATTCAGTCAGTATCCTTTTGGTATGCACCCCTTTTAACAGTTAATGGTACTGTCCAAACTGAAAGATGGACTAGTTCATTACAGAAATTTAGCAGGATAAGGGTTAAGCATGATAATTCAGTTCAGAAAATGACACCTGCCATTATTTATAGCACCATTAATTGTTCTTAAATTGAATAACTTTTGTATTCTTTTTGAAAACAATTAAAACCAATAAAAGTTGTTCAAGCTAGAATTCTGATGCCAAAATCCACATTAAATAAGCATGACCACCTTTGTTTTCATTTAAACTAATATTGTACATTGCATCAACTTGTACAATTACCATCTTGTGTTAAGTGATCCTTCCCTTCCGCAAACAATTTGAAGTAGTACTTATGTTGGTCTGTTTCGTCAAACATTTTCAATATTTCTCGCCCAGCTTTCACAAACTGTTCACATGTGATACGCTCCTTGATCTTATCACTACTATGGTGTCCAACGGTTACCATCTGTCTGTACAGCAATTTCCCAAACAGTTGTAATGGACCGTGGAAGACATTCTGTAAATAAAAGAGAAAGTAAAATATGTCTTTTGAATGCTTGCAAATCAAGATATAGACGACATAAACATTGATTTCATTTGAAATCAGTCTTACAATTGCCCATTCACATTTTTTTTAAATTATTATTTTTTTCCAGATACAGTCATTTGTACATAGTTTAACATCAAATGTATTGCCAAAGAATTTTTGTTCTTTGTTTCTAAGCTTTTTCCCATTCTCTTTTTTTTTAAATCTATAAATGACATTAAATATTCAATGAATTTTACTGAATTAATTATTTTGTTCAAATTGTTTCAATAACTGAAAAATGACAACCAACAGCTTTATAAAATGGCTTGTGTATTAACCTATATGTAAGAGACTACGTTAAGGACAGACTTATACTTATAGACTGATCCTACTATACATGTATGTAGACCATTAATTCTTCGCAAGGGAATTTATCTGGTGATATGACCGAGGAACCCTTCAGACCGTTGGTGCACATGTTGTCAAGTTGTGTTGATGCATGATGATTGAGAGTGATTATCATATATTGTTTTACTTTCGTATAATAAAAATTAAAATTATCCAAACTCCTTATTAGCGGTTGGACACGGTGAAATGTGTTTGCATTTAAACTGGGATATTAGAATGGCACTTTTCTGCGTGCCAGTTCTTTCATTTCATTATTACAACTTGATGTTACATGACTCATGGATACTGGGCAAAGACACGTTTTTAATAGTGCCACACCAACCAATACACATAACTACATGCTGACCACACCTACTCCATATGCATTAATGGATTTACGTATATAACAGCTTAGTCTAAAGTGGTACTTTTTGTAATTCTTCATTTAGCCATATCAGCACTAATGTGCCACTATATCATCTCTCAGGTAAATATATAAATCTTTCAGGTGGAAAAAATAAACAAAATATGTTCAAATGGCTGCAACAAGTACTAAAGCTATATCTTTCTTGAAGAAATTGTAAGCTATTTACTTCAAAAGTAGTTCTAGTCAATTCCCCTGGATGTCCATTATCACTCTCTGCTGTCAACTCAAGCTTCTGCAAATATATAAACAATGACATTCGTTATTACAAAATGACTATATGAGAAATTTTTGTCACTAAAATTTTCAATAAATTGTCTTTGTTCAAATAAATTTGTTCTGCAAATATGAGCCATGCCATGAGAAAACCAACATAGTGGGTTTGCGACCGGCATGGATCCAAACCAGCCTGCGCATCTGCGCAGTCTGGTCAGGCTCCATGCTGTTCGCTTTTAAAGCCTATTGGAATTGGAGAAACTCTTAGCAAACAGCATGGATCCTGACCAGACTGCGTGGATGCGCAGGCTGGTCTGGATCCATGCTGGTCGCAAACCCACTATGTTGGTTTTCCCATGGCACGGCTCATATCACACTAAAACTTGAATGCATTTAAGATGGTTGCTGATGGATCATTATACATATGCAAAATTTCAGTATTTTTCAAAGACTAAGAGGGTACCAGTTTTCTCTATAAACATGATAAAGGCTGCCAATTTCAAAAATGATATATCTATGTCATTAAATAATAGATTATCTATCAACAATGTCTGCAGTATTGGCCAGAGTCAGGTAACTGTTCCCTTCAGCATAATGTTTAGACAAAAAAAATCCCTTCAGCATGTTCAGCATACTGTTATGACAAAAAACAATTAAGTACAAAAAAGGGAGATAATCTGATATCTGTTCAAGATACATTTATGGTTCTTTCACTCTTAACTTCCTCATTGCCATAGATCTATCATTACATCAAGACTTTTAGTTTTATCACATAATTTCTCTTGAGGGTTTAAAATCACAACCGGACAAAAAAAGTGTGTGAGAGGGACAGACTGTATTACTATTCCCACTTCCACCTTCATGGTGGGGAATAAAAATGAACTAGAGCTGCTTTTGAGAAAAGCGCATGTCTCCCACAACTCTGAACTGCCTAATCATCTAGATTGGCATTTCTTCTCCATTATGTATCTGAGTCAACCATGCACCAAGAGCTGTATCACTGGCATCAGTATTTTCGGTAATTCAAGGGCTATAATTCCTAGGTGCCTGGGCCGATTTGGCTAGTTATCGAACTTGGCCGAGAACTTATTGGCAAACACATTTTGTTTAAGTTTGGTGAAGATCGGATGAGAAATGCTGACTTAGAGCGCGGACAAGATTTGTGACAGACTGACAGACAGACAGACAGACACACACACAGACAGACAGGAGTAAATCAATATGTCTCCCACCACACAGTGGTGTGGGAGACATAACAACTTGAGATAGAATACAACTGCATATCACATTCAGGGCTCCATGGGGCCAAATATAAGCCCCATTCCCAAATCAAAAAAGGCTCCTTTTTCCCAATTTGGAGCAAAAAATTCAAAGAAAATTTTTTTAAAATCCCAATTGAAATTAATTTTTGGTTATTCAAAGAAAATTCTTGCATAGTTAGTTTTGTTTGCTAAAGAACTCATAAAAATGGTTAGAAAAACCAACCTGTTACAATTTTTAGTAACACGCCTGTCTGTACCTCAGATATCTCCTGGCACCTGTCACATCATATTTTCGAAGATTGAAGTCTCTTATTTAAAATTATGAATTAAATTCAACCCATTATGAATATTAATGTTTAATCTATTAAAACAAGTAAGTATGACCAGTATATTATGACTTTTTTGGATTTTTTCATGTCTTTGTTTTTCCTAACAATAAAATGCAGAATACAGGTAAGACTCAGAGGGATGACAACTATAAAATATCAGATGCAGATACAGGTAAGACTTAGACATTTTAGAGGTATACTCAACATCACTAATCTCGCGTCATCACTAATTTCGCGGTATTTGAGTTGCGCCACCTACGTGGTGTTTACCGGTGAAGTTCGTGACCTATTTTACTCATGCTGGCGAAAAATGTTCCTACCTGCAGTTACATTGCTAAATATTTGTCAATATTTATTAAAATCGTATTTTTCACATATCTATTGCAAAAATCCATGAATTAAGCAAATATTTGCAATGTTTATAAGTTCATCTACCAGCTGATTGGCATTTGTCCTCATAAATTATGCAAATTAAGTCCCGCCTATAGGTAAGAGGACATCAAGTTTTACGTAACATCCCCCAGCTACACAAAAATGAATGAAATATCAGTATCAGTTGAAACATAAAAACGTCGTAACTCGACGGATTTTAAGGGGGAGGAAGGGATGGGGGCCCCCTGACCATCTCCTCAAAATACACCCATTATACTGAGCAGTGAATCTGAACATGTTAGATAACTATCAAATAGAAAATATTAAGTAATAGTACGGTTCTTAGGCTCCGCTACATTATGACCACGCCCGCGACCTTGTGATTTACTTGCAAAATATCTGGTGTGTCCGCTGCCCAGAGGAGAATATTTTCGATAGTGCCAATGTGAACAGATAATATAAAACGTTTAAATTGACGTTTAATGACTTTTGAGTGTTCCTCTTAGTTTGACTTAGATAGCTTTTAAATGTTTGAATTATATTTAGTGTTTTTTAACCTATGATAGTTTGATTGACAATTGTTGACCTATACCGCGACATTAGTGATGTGATGTCACATGATAACAATGGCTGACTTTTGTTGTTCGAAGTACACATGGATGTTTCATGAATGATATCTTATTCATTTTCACACAGTTATTGATGCATATGACATGAAATATTGTGGTAAAGACAAGACATACACTGTTGTGTTGTTTCTTGTTTAATGTCGTTACGTCAAATGTTAAGTACCGTGACATTACAGATGAACGGTATAAGACAACTATAAAATATCAGATCATAAAATAAGTCATCCCGATAAGCCAAATGAGTAAGGCTATGTATTTCATAGAGTATGCATGAATTAACAAATTCAGTGGGTACAAAAATATATATATAAAGACTAAAAACTTTGGTTTGCAACAAGATACTGAGCATAAAAATGATATGTCCAGCAAATTTCTGCAAGGAGGCCAGGCCTTTTTTTCATCAATTTGGGAATGCCACTGACACCGGTGGAATTGGGAAAATGCTCTCAGAAATTGTCTTAATTGGGACAATTTGCAAATTACCAAAATCTACATAAATGTGTTTTTGTGTGAAATATTGATGAATTGCATTTCAGTAATTGTTCAACAGTATGATAATTTACCTAAATATACCGGTAGGGATAGAGTGCGAAATGGACTCCATTTCGCGAAATGGACTTTACGTCTACGAAATGGACTTTTATTATTTAAAGTTCAGGATTCGCCGCTGAAAGTACATAATTGTCGGATGTGCAGCGCACTAGCGCAAAAATATCGTTTCATTAATTGTAATGCATAAACAGTAACATCAGAGTGAAAATTTAAGTAAATAGTTGTTCGCAGTAGTTTTATTATGACATGTATGTATTGTTTCTTCCGGAAAAATACCCATTTTGTGTTCTTAATAAACTTTGAATATTGTAAAGAAAAAGCATGGGTACCTATCATTTTTATTTTTTATATATTAACTTGTCATACATCAATCTATAAGTATGCAAAGTTATAGAAAATTCTGTCCGCTAGAAATAATTATGAAAAAACATCTTTAAGTTGGTTATTCACTTTGCAGAATAATCCTCTGCAAGTCGTACTACTATTTCTGGGCTGCGCCCTCGTATAACCGCCAATCGTGTATAGATAAGGTTAAAGCACCGTTTTAATGTGAATTATTTCTTGAATATATAATTAATATTACAGATTTGTCAGTCATGGCTGCACTACAGTTGTCAGAATATCGACAAAGCAGAGAGCAAAGACTGGACAGGCACACCGCTTGGTTATATCTGTATTGTTTGCCGAAGCTGCGACGACGGCTCATTTGACTTCCTTATGGGAACTGAAAGGCTGAAAAAGGTAAATGCATTAGTATAACGTTTAAGTTGGCACAAAATATACATTTTTGAAGGAGCATTTCAGTACGGAGGCGGCACTTCACAGTACCTGGGACTACTGTCTGTTTGTTAGATGTTATAACTTCTAAAGGTAGATATCGTCTTGACGATATAAAGGCGAGACTATAAGAAGTGCATTTTAATACGGAGGCGGCACTTCACAGTACGTGGGACTAATGTCCGTTTGTTAGATGTTATGACTTCATATGTTAGATAACTTCGTATTGACTACAATGTACATCTTCTGCCTCTCCAAGTTACGTAAGCGCATGCTTCCATTTCAGATAATGATTGCAACGCCCTTGCTTTATTTCATTTATTCTGATGAAGATTTATTTCAGAAACAAAAGGCCCATTACAGATATGTTAAACAAAATATTTTCACACGTGATGTTATGCGCACTGTTGGCGTATATTACCGTAACTAACGTTATTGTCGTTTTTAACTTTTAATTTCTTCCGCATGTTTACAAGATGGCACTACGTAATTGCTTACTCTTTATTAACAGGCAGCTAAACAGGGGCTGAAGAAGCTGAAAATCGCCGTGAACAGAGAAACACTCTTCCTGAAATCACAGCCTGTTGAAAACACACTACATTCTGACTTCAGCAGCCACAAACAGGATCATGTAGCTAACATCTTCTTGAATCACTACCACGCCAATACAAAGGCAGCACTACATAGTACAGGGGACGGCGACTGCCTTTTTAATGCAATATCAACCTGTCTTGTCGGCGATGAATCCATGAGTGTCGAGTTAAGGTTTAGGTGTTGTGTCGAGATGATCAATAACAGAAACAAAATTCTACGACATAAATTGTATCCAAGACTAGTGTTAATTTCCCCTGATTATGACAAGGATTGTGTAGATTGTACTAAACCTGGTTCATATTCCTCAGTTTGGCGAATGATTGCCGTGTCATTTCTACTCAACATACCAATAGATTCAGTGTATCCAAATGTAAATGGTAGCAAACATATTGCCTTTCAGTCTCTGAACACTTCATTCAGACCGCCGTTCGCAGATCCAGAAAAAGGGCGAATAACCATTATGTGGACACACACGTCGGTACCAGACAGAAATGCTTTCGGGGAAAACGTCTCCAAACGTCAGAGAAAAGAGTGGACGCCAAATCATTTTGTACCTCTCGTTGATGTTCCTAGACAGTCTGCTCGACAAGAAGAAAGTATAACACCAGCTACCAATCATTCTTCAGCATCAAGCACACATTCTCTGTTCCGATCTCCAAACAGATTTGAAGCGTTAGTAACTGAAGATGTCCACATGCCTGAAACAGATGACGAAACGTGCTCAAAACACAATGAACTATCAAACAGTTACGAGAAAGTAGATACTTGTGAACCACACACATGTGAAAAGGTCAGGGAAACTTACAATCATTATGACATTGATGAGGAACTCCCACCGTCACCGCCATTGGAAAAGTATGTACTGAATGATTTATCGACCATAAATGAAGAACCTGAAAATGAGAAAATCCAACTGTCAGAAGATAGCGTTGAAACAAACACCTCCTTCGAATCACTGAAATCTGCTGAAATGAATGAAAACACGACAGTTCCGGACAATGAACCTGAAGAATTCTCGTGCGGGCCTCTTGGGAACAAATTTATGGACCTTCATAACACTGTCAATGTCTTCAAAGGACCCTATGTGATACTGGAAGAAATTCCATGTGGCAGGAAGGACGGGATGTATTTTGTTGTAGACAACACCATTAACATTGAAAACCGTAAAATAGGTAAAAAATCTGAAATATGGGACGATTGTGGTGCATGGAAAAATGCGTCTACACCAACATCATTATTCATACTTATCAATAACAAACTTACTGCAATTGTGAAGGGACAAGGTCAATACTGTGTTGAAAGACAGGTAAATAAGAAGCGCGAATACATACCACTAGAACCACAACCAAGTGAGGACTCTATTTTGATTGTGCACAGACTATATCAGACACTTTCCGCCTCTCCAAGCGGGAAGAATCAATTTAAAAGAAGATGTACTTGGTTAGGGAGCAACCCAGACTTTTGGCCTTCAGCACCAACAACTGTGGCTATCGTGGAATACATAGGAACATTCCCGCCGCGGCAACATCATGGTCGCACAAAAGACTTTGAAAATAATATTCCGTATATAAGAACTAAACAGGTGATAAAAGATGAGTTAAGAAACAAATTAAGTAAGGACAGTGTGAAAAATGTTGAGCGCACAATGAATAGAAAGACAAATGATGACAATGAAAAACAAAGGAATGAAAATCAATTGAAAAACATTAAAGCGGGTTTAAACAGGGAATCTCGTGAGAATTATCACACGCACAATTCAGCAGATCAAATAATATGTGTAGAAGAGATGACCAAAACTCATGAATTTGTTAAAAGTGTTAAACATATTAGTGGAATTCATCATCCTGTAGTAACACTGTATACGGACCAACAGATAGAAGATATCAAACGTTTCTGTTGTAGAGATGGTGGTTGTGTGCTAAGCATAGATAAGACGTTCAATCTTGGAGATTTCCATGTAACACCCACATGCTATAAAGACATTTCAGTGATAAGAAGAAAAACAAATGACCACCCGATATGTTTTGGTCCTACTTTCATTCATACGAATTCGTCCACAAAAACGTACTCTTCCTTCATGCACAAAATTGCTGACAACTTGAGTGAGACGGAGATAGCTTCGCTAGTAATTGGTAGTGATGAGGAATATGCCTTCAAATCAGCCATTAAACGATGTTTTCCAGGCTGTACACACATTTTATGCACGCGCCATCTGAAACAAAATATGAACAAATATATGGAGGACCAGGTAGGCTTTCCACAAAAAGAGAGACAGCAAATCATTGACGAAGTATTCGGAACAAACGGATTAGTGGAAAGCAGAGATATAGACACATACAATAAACGTGTTGAAAACAGTCATACGAAAATTGAAGAATATGAAATGCATTCTTGTGGAAAACAATTTAGACCTTATTTTGACAAAGTTTTAAGTTTAATCAATGATCATGTAATCAAACCCGCTGAAAACAAAAAAATTCCAACCAACTGGACCAACAATAATTCTGAAAGTGCCAATCACATTTTGAAGTCAGCAATAAAATGGAAAGCGCAAGAGTTGCCAAAATTCATTGAAACATTGTATGATATTGTAAAGGGTGAACAAATTGAGCGTATAAGGGCAATGCGTAACAAAGGAAACTACCAATTACACTCAACATACATGCATCATGCAGTTGATATCGATCACTGGACCCGTATGACATCAGAGCAACAAGACAGACGGGTACATAAGTTCTTGAAGGATACTGGGAAATCAAATCCAAATATTGTAATATCTACCGACGGACGTAGAACAGTGTTAAAAACTCCTTCAGCAGGCAAAAAACCTAACCAGGTGAAGAGAAAACGCGCAGAACGGTCAAGAACTCCCGCTAAACGTAAACTTGTGTGCTAAAGCCGGTAAGGCATGAATACATGGTGATTATTTGACGTCATTTCTGTAACGTTACCTTTTGCCATGACGTGGTTCATATGATAAAGCCGGTATAGGACGGTCTGCCTAACAGACCGGCCCTGGCGTGATGCGCGCCGGCAAATATTACTTTGAATTGGGCATAATATCACAATGTTACTTTTCTAGGTAATATGATATCAATCGATTACATTTTTGTCTATCGGTAGTGAAGATGTGTATTTGAATGTATTGTTAATTATTTAACATACCGTAATTTCTTTAGTATTACCTTTTGCCATGTTGTGGTTCATATGATATGTACATGTATTATATTTTTAGCATATATGTATATATGTAATATATTTTTGTATCGGTAGTGAAGATGTGTATTTGAATGCATTGTTAATTGTTTAACGTCATTTCTTTAATGTTACCTTTTGCCATGATGTGGTTCATATGATATGTACATGTATTATATTTTTAGCATATATGTAATATATTTTTGAATCGGTAGAGAAGATGTGTATTTGAATGCATTGTTGATCATTTAACGTCAATTCTGTAACGTTACCTTTTGCCATGACGTGGTTCATATGATAAAGCCGGTATAGGACGGTCTGCTTAACAGACCGGCCCTGGCGTGATGCGCGCCGGCAAATATTACTTTGAATTGGAAATGAAATCGCAATGTTATTTGTCTAGGTAATATGATTCCATATATCAAACGAAGTTTTAGCAAATGTGTATATATGTATTACATATTTGTATCGGTAGAGAAGATGTGAATTTGAACGCATTGTTGATTATTTTACGTCATTTCTTTAATGTTACCTTTTGCTATAATGTGTTTCATATGATATGTATATATGTATGTATAATATTTTTGTATACGTAGCCAAAGATCTTTATTCGAAAACATGTTGAATTGAATAATAAATCTGAAAAAGATTATTCATGCTTGTGTTGGTTCGATTTCTTAAATAATTATTTAAATGGTTATAAAAATATACTATCAAAAATGACCATCATTTACTAGTACCTCATATCTATCATACCGTATATTCTCGGCCATAAGTCTACTTCGGCCATAAGTCGAGGGTCTACTTTGGATAAAAATCTTAAGATTTTCGAGTTGCCCCGACCATAAGTCGAGGGTTAGATCGATCTAGATCACCTGGCATCATAAATGCTGAAATTGTCAAGTGTAATGCTGGAAACATTTGGATTTGGTAGCAAAATTATGCAAGCGATTTTTTATTTTGCAGTTTGTCAACGTTGGGCAAAGTTGTTTTCTTCTTCTCACCATCGTTAATGGACAATTTTTGGAAAGTTAGGGAGGAACAACAATGCCTCTTAACGACTACTATGGCACAAAATAATGTAAAAAAACATTGGTTCCAGCAAATTATCTTTTTTGTTTTCTGTTATATTTCCGCGCACCATCTTTGTGACGTTTCCGCGATAAATTATTTGTGCCGTAATAGTGTTAAAATGTATTGTTAGTTTGAGAGTCAAGGCATACATAAACAAACAAAAATAAAAAACAAAAATAAAAGACTTATTTCTTTATTACATGACATAATAATCGATCATGATTTTTTTTTCAAACCACTATTAAGTGACCATAAAAGTGTTTATAACAGATAAAATAGACAAACATCTGTTAATTAGCGTACATTAATAAGCGTGAAAAATAACTCAGTCTTAATAAACGATCATGATTTTCTTTTATTTCAACCATTATTAAGTCACCAAAAAATGTGTTTTATAATATAAAATAGACAAATATTTTGTTAATTAGCGTACATTAGCGTACATTGAATAAGCACGAAAAAATACAGTCATGTAATTTCATCAATAATAATTACGGATATAATCACACAAGATTTGTTTTCAAACAGTTACTGGTATTCTACGTACGTTTTGCTCAGTCATTAAAATCCTTCGAACTCACTATCGGAATCACTGTCATCTGCCAATAATGAAAGTAGATCGGCCTGTGAAATCTGGGGGTCATAGGGATCAAGACCCTCATTGTCATCTCCTTCGGAAATCTGAACATCATTATGAAAGTTAGCACTTTCACCACTAATAAACTCATCAAACAAAGCATCATCTTGACTTCCGTCCAACGAATTGGATATACCACACTTGAGAAATGATCTGATCACCATTTCATCACTTATACCGTCCCATGCATTTAAAATCCACGTGCACACAGTCACTAAGTCCGGCCGCTTTCTGTTTCCATGCTTAGTGAACTCATGCGGTCCATCTACCATCCACTGATTCCATTGGTGACGCATATTTACTTTGAATGGCTTATTTAGTGACACATCAAGCGGCTGTAAAACTGACGTTGTTCCAGCAGGAATCACTGCGGTGCGCGTTTTTTTCTCACTTAAATCCTTTTTTACAGACTCTAACAAATGCACTCTGAACTGATCCCACACCAGTAATGATTTTTTACTTAATCCACCTGGACGCGAAAACCACACTTTATCTAACCACTCGCGTAACACCTTTTCATCGACCCATCCGTTTTGTTGCGCAAACACTAGAATTCCTGGGGGAAACTTTTCCTTAGGAACAGTTTTCCTTTTTAACACCACCGCCGGTTTCAACTTAGTCCCATCAGCCATACATGCAAGAATGACAGTGAAATGAGTCTTTTCATGTCCGGTAGTTTTAATTGACACTGTTTTATCTCCTTTGAAGTGCACTGTGGAATTTGAAGGCATATCGAAAAACATTGGCGTTTCGTCCATATTGCCGATCTGTCCGAGTTCGAACCCATGTGCGCGTCTCTCTTTTATTACGAATGACTGGAATGAGGTAAGTTTATCATCCAAATCAGCAGGCAGTTTTTGCGCGATGTGTGTTCTTTGGCGAATTGCAAGTCCATTTCTGTTCATGAATCTAGTACACCAACCACTCGAAGCTTTGAACACATTAGCATCTACACCATACTTTGAGTCTTTTGCCAGTTGTTTAGCTTTCAATCTAATAGCATTGCGGCTAACACCAATTCCACTTTGACGCAGTTCTGACACCCACTGAACAATGTCTTTTTCCAATTCATCGTAAGGACTAATCCTGATAACGCGACGTTTTTGTGTCTTTGGCTGGCACAGTAACTGATCTTTTGATTTACGCCAGTCCCTCACTAACTTTTCACTTACATCAAATTCACGCTGTGCAGCACAATTATTTGAATTTTCTGCAAATTCTACAACGCGAAGCTTAAAAGCAGTGTCATATGCAGCACGTTTTCTCTTAGGCATTTTAAGTCCTTGATCACGTAATCTGATTAAGCATAAATCAACAATCCAATATGATAATAAAACTGATAAGTGTGTGCGCAATAAAACTGTCAACAACTTTGATAAAAGATCAATGCATTGTATCGCATTATGTTGTCTTTGCCCCGCCCTCCGCTGTCAATCAAACTGCCCTTAGCCAACCATAAATCGATAAAGGGCCATTTGTTTTCAGTGGTATTTATCTCGGCACACATCAAAACAACACCTGGAATGTTGTTTACAACTTGTCAAGATAATGACAGTCTTTCGAAGCGGCGGATTTTCAAAGCAAAGGGGAGTTATACATTTGAAAGCTATAAACGGTTACAATTAATTGACTTGAATTAGCTTTGAATAGCGAGATTGAAGTTTGCTATCGGATCAGTTTGAGTAAACGGTTATTAATTGTTGCCGATTGTGACAATAGGTGGTAGCATTATGTATACCCCTGGTATGTATCAATCGATTAACACACAATAATAATATCTCAATTCAAACCAATAATCGCCTTTGTTATGATCTTTTTAACTTTACAGATCAAATGGCCATTAATTATCAGCAATTAGCGATACGCCTTGTGTAAGTTTTATTGTTCACAATTCCATCTCGGTAAAAAATAACAATCCTTCATTATTTCAATAAGATTTACGATTTTTCATATTTCTTTCTTCAAAATACTATAAAAATACTATTAAATTTATACAAAATTAGTTTTGTTTAACTAGGGTAACTACGGAGCGTAACGGCAATTGTAGTTTTTAGCCTAAACAATAAGCACGGAGAGTAGTTTCCCTTCACCAAAATGGCGAAAATATCGTACGCACTGCGTTCGGTCCCAAAATTTGAAAGAGGATAATGACTGCGTTTAGTTATGCAGCCATAAGTCGACCCTTGAATTCAGAACATATATTCTGACCAAAAATTCTCGACGTATGGCCGGGGATATACGGTATCTAGACACTACAGTTACTTTCGAAATTATAGCCGCATTTAAGAAAATTAAAGTCCATTTCGTATGGGTTTTGCACGAAAATGTCCATTTCAGAGGATGCGGTCTTACTAAATTGTAACGTTCTGGTTATTATTTAGTGAAATATTTTATCTAAAGCTACCAAGATTTAGTTATACATCTAATGTATCATATATATTTAGGAAATTACAAATATCATCGAAATTGACGCCACAATTAAGAAAATAATTGTCCATTTCGTAGAACTTTAGCGCGAATATGTCCATTTCAGAGGGCGCGGTTTTAATAAATTGTAATAGTTCGGTTATATATTAGAAAAAAAAAACTACCAAAAGTGTCCAACATTTAGTTTTACCTTTAATCTATCATATCTATTTATGAAAATACATATTTCATCAAAATTAAACCCACACTTAGAAAAATAAAAATCCATTTCGTAGAAGTTTGGCGCGAAAATGTCATTTTCGGAGGACGCGGTCTCAATAAATTGCAATATTATGTTTAACAAGAGCTGTCCGTAAGACAGCCAAGCTCGACTATTCGAAATATTGTCACAGAAGCAGGAAATTATTACCCAAAATGTTAAATATCAAAAGAGTTTTAAGTTCGAAAGGGGACATAATTTGACCAAAATACATATCAGAGTTATGGGACTTGATGTTATCAACTAGTTTTATAACCCCGAAGAAACATGTTAAGTTTCAATTCAATATCTGCATTAGTTTTGGCGATAGTAACTTGCATGTTAAACTTTAACCAGAATTTTCTAAGTCCAAAAGGGGGCATAATTTGCTCAAAATACATGTTAAGAGTTATGGAACTTGATCCAGTGAGGTTGGTAATTGACCTTGAAAAAGAATAAGTAAGTTTCAAAGCTATATGCCTTTTGGTAATAGCTGTATGTACTTGCACGCAAAACTTTAACCAGGATTTTCTAAGTCCAAAAGGGGGCATAATTTGCCCAAAATACATGTCAGAGTTATGGGACTTGGTGCTATCAACTAGTTTTATAACCCCGAAGACACATGTGAAGTTTCAATTTAATATCTGTAGTAGTTTTGGAGATAGTTACTTGCATGTAAAACTTTAACCAGAACTTTCTAAGTCCAAAAGGGGGTATAATTTGCCCCAAATACGTGTCAGAGTTATGGAACTTGACCCAGTGAGGTAGGTAATTGACCTAGAAAAAGAAAAAATAAGTTTCAAATCTATATGCCTTTTAGTAATAGCTGTATGTACTTGCACGCAAAACTTTAACCAGAATTTTCTAAGTCCAAAAGGGGGCATAATTTGGCCAAAATACATGTCAGAGTTATGGGGCTTGACCCAGTGAGGTAGGTAATTGATCTAGAAAAAGAAAAAATAAGTTTCAAATCTATATGCCTTTTAGTAATAGCTGTATGTACTTGCACGCAAAACTTTAACCAGAATTTTCTAAGTCCAAAAGGGGGCATAATTTGGCCAAAATGAAGATCAGAGTTATGAGACTTGGTGCTATCAACTAGTTTTATAACCCCGAAGACACATGTGAAGTTTCAATTCAATATCTGCATTAGTTTTGGAGATAGTAACTTGCATGTAAAACTTTAACCAGAATTTTCTAAGTCCAAAAGGGGGCATAATTTGCTCAAAATACATGTCAGAGTTAAGGGACTTGACCCAGTGAGGTAGGTAATTGATCTAGAAAAAGAAAAAATAAGTTTCAAATCTATATGCCTTTTAGTAATAGCTGTATGTACTTGCACGCAAAACTTTAACCAGAATTTTCTAAGTCCAAAAGGGGGCATAATTTGGCCAAAATGAAGGTCAGAGTTATGGGACTTGGTGCTATCAACTAGTTTTATAACCCCGAAGACACATGTGAAGTTTCAATTCAATATCTGCATTAGTTTTGGAGATAGTAACTTGCATGTAAAACTTTAACCAAAATTTTCTAAGTCCAAAAGGGGGCATAATTTGCTCAAAATACATGTCAGAGTTATGGGACTTGACCCAGAGAGGTTGGTAATTGACCTAGAAAAAGAATAAATAAGTTTCAAAGCTATATGCCTTTAAATGATAGCTGTATGTACTTGCATGCAAAAACTTAACCAAGGTGTGACGCCGACGCCGACGCCGACGCCGACGCCGACGCCGACGCCAGGGTGAGTAGAATAGCTAGACTATTCTTCGAATAGTCGAGCTAAAAATTAAAAAATAATTTATCAAATGTGACCAATATTTAGTATTACCGTCTACCAGTAATATCTTTTCATGAAAACACAAACATCATAGACATTTACGCCACACTTAAGAAAATAAAAGTCCATTTCGTAGAAGGTTGGCACGAAAATGTCCATTTCGGAGAGCGCTGTTATAATACATTGAAATATTTTGGTTATAGATTAGAAACAAATATTATCAAAAGTGACAAACATTTAGTATTACTTCTAATATATCATATCTATTTATGAAAATACAAACTTCAACAAATTTAGACCCGCAATTAAGAAAATACAAGACTATTTTGTGTAACTTTGGCGCGAAAAAAGTCCGTTTCAGCGGACGCGGTCTGAATAAATTGTAATATTTTGATTATAACTTGGAAAAATAATTTATCCAAGGTGACAAATATTTATTTTACATCTTACCTATAATATCTATTTACGAAAATACATATAACTTTTTCATTGAAGTTCCATTTAAGAAAATAAAAGTCCATTTCGTAGGATCGAGGCGGTCTTAATAAATTGTAATATTTTAGTTATAAATTGGAAAAAAAAAATATCAAAAGTGACCCATACTTTAACCTATCATATCTTCTTATGAAAATACAAATTTCACCAAAATTAAACCCGCAGTTAAGAGAATAAAAGTCCATTTCGTAGAAGTTTGGCGCGAAAATGTCCATTTCGGAGGACGCGGCCTTACTAACTTGTAATAATTTGGTTATAAGTTACAAAAATAATGTATAAAAGGTGACCAATATTTAGTATTACCTTTAACCTATCATATCTTCTTATGAAAATACAAAAATCATCAAAATTAAACCCATAATTAAGAAAATAAAAGTCCATTTCGTTTAATTTTGGCACGAAAATGTCCATTTCGGACGACGTGGTCTTAATAAATTGTAATATTTTGGTTAAAAATTAGAAAAATATATTATCATAAGTGTCCAACATTTAGTATTACCTCTATCTATCATACCGTTTTATAAAAATGCATATTTCATGAAAATTAAACCTATAATTACGAAAATAAAAGTCCATTTTGTAGAATTTTTGCACGAAAATGTCCATTTCGGAGGACGCGGTCTTAATAAATTGCAATATTTTGGTTATAAATTAAAAAAATGATTTTTCAAAGGTGATCAATATTTAGCTTTACCTATTATCAATCATATCTATGGAAGAAAATACATATAACTTTTTCATTAAAGTCACAATTAAGAAAATAAAAGTCCATTTCGTAGACGTAAAGTCCATTTTGCGAAATGGAGTCCATTTCGCACTCTATCCCTACCCTAAATATACATACAAATCAGCAAAACTATCTTAAAACAGCAAAAACCCTAAAAGATATAATCATTTGGGAATTTTAAATTCAACTTTGGGAAAAAAACATACTTTTTTGCATTGGGATTACCTCCTTTTACAGGAGGTAGAATTATAGCAGAAAAAAGCCCTGGAGGCATTGCCAGATCCGTACCCGCAGACACTTATAAATTTGACAAAGTCCAACAGTTACTGATTTTATGAGACCATCTTGTTGTTATAATGAATAATGGACCTCTGAATAAACTTATTTTTCTTTCTTTTTCTTAATGAAGCTTGTTTTTCTTGAAAAATGTGGGCATCTCTGTGATTTTTAAATTTTTCTAGGTTCGGTCGAGGACTACTCAAGTGCTGTGGTTCACTACCTGAAAAAGTTTCTCGAGAGCTGGGACATACGCTGTCGAAGGGATTTTTGTGGATGACCTTCTTCGTGTAGATATATCTGGAACATTTTCAGGACTCGAACTTGAGCTGTGCGAATGATGTTGCCCCATTTTTGTGTTTAAAATTTATTTTTGTTGTTGTTGTTGTTTGTCATGTTACTACCGGAAGTTCGATAAAGATGACTAAAAACCCGCGATCGGGACCCGGATCTGGGATAGTCTGGATTTCCGTGATTTGACTAATATTTATCGTTTTTGGAATTCTTAACATATATATCGTCATAGCCCTCTCGGCCAATCCGTCCGCTAAGTTCGATAATTGGCCCAGAGTGCTAAGACGCTTTCCTACGGAGGTGAAGGCCCCGGGTTCGATTCCTTGCTACTCTCATTGCGGTGTGTCTTTGGGCAAGGCACTTTATCACGATTGCCTCAGTAGACTCAGCTGTAAATTGGTACCAGCAAATTGCTGGGATAAGGTATAATTGGTTTTAACTGTTCTTAACATAGGGTCGCTCAAAAGCTCTACAGAGAGCAGTGGACACAGTGGTCGAGAGGGCTAAGACGCTTTCCTACGAAGGTTAAGGCCCCTGGTTCGAATCCTGGCTACTCTCATTGCGGTGTGTCTTTGGGCAAGGCACTTTATCACGATTACCTCAGTCGACCCAGCTGCAAATGGGTACCAGCAAATTGCTGGTGGTAAGGTATAATTGTTTTTAACTGTTCTTGAATTAGGGTCGCTCAAAGGAGGCAGTAAACAGTTTTGAGCCGTTAGTGTCGAATTGGCCGGGGTGAAATTTACAAATAAGAGGCAATTTATGGGATGAAGTGCATATTTGAACTTCTAAATTATAATAATTGCTAGAATTGAAGTTTCAGCGGCTAGAATTGAGTTTCACTTATTTAAAAAAAATCAGTTGAGTAGCCTTGATCTTGATAGTATGACGTAATGACTTGCAGGAGCGTATACATGCTTCCTCTGAGCTAGCTTAAAGTGGGGTTGTCATTTTAGCAGGGACCTCAGGAAAACTGGAACAGTGAAGAAACGGTACGGATGGCACATATATTTGAGCTTATTTTCAGATTTTACAGTGTTACTGGAGTATGGAACAGTGTAGCAGTTGGGGCTATAATTTTCAGGAAATTTTCTGCAGCGATTTAAAAATTGGCAAATTTAGCTTTCTTCGTCATCAGTTTCCGCGACCGGGAGAGCACAAAATTCAGGTCTTGTAAACAGAAAACTAGATATTAGAGATGTATTGTAGATGGTTTGTAACGATAGACATACAGTGATGTTAATGTTGCAATGTCTTTATTTTAGGTGTGTGGTTACAGACTTTTGTGTGAGGTTTTGAAAGTTAGGTAGGCGACTCTAGGCTGAGGAGCTCAGAAAACTGTTTACTGCCTCCAAAAGGTCTACAGAACTTATGTTAAATAAAATTTACCTTTACCTTTAGAGCTTATGTCCATTGTTTCATAAAGCGATGGTAAATAAAATTTACCTTTATCTTTACCTTTACTGACCTTTATATCACTTTACATTCAACAACTTTCGATTGAAATGCTCTTAATTATAATTGGCGTATATGTTCCATTATCTGTCCAGTTTGCCAGGAAACCACATATTGTAAAAAGAATTACTTACAGTATCAGTTTGTGCAAAAGTAAAGGTAAAGATAAATGTTATTTCATCTTTTTCAAATTTTATAACTTACAAAAATACATTCCTATAAATCAATCTTTAATGCCAAAATAACGGGGACTAACACCATTCCATCTCTCACTCCCCCTATATTCCCTGTATTCCTCTTGTATTATTGATAATGATAAAATTTCACTTTTTTTCAAATTACACCACTTACAAAATTACATTCTTACAAAATAATTCGTACTGAGAAAGATGGGGGATTAATATCAAGCCAAAGAGTACCTGTGGTATGAACCTGAAATTGAAAAAAGCAATCAAATAGCTAAAGACAATATGCAGAACTATGAGTCAGCCACATCAACTCAAGGTCAAGGTCACAACTCGAGGTCAAAGGTTTGAGCCTTCCGTTTCGTGTATTCTCTGTATCTCCTAAACCCCTTGAAGGATAATCATGAAATTTAGGTCAAATAATCACCCCATCAAGATGATGTGCAGAACCCATGAGTCAGCCATGTTGGCTCAAGGTCAAGGTCACAACTCAAGGTCAACTGTTTGAACCTTCCATTTCGTGACCGCTCTATATCTCCTAAATCCCTTTAAGGATAATCGTGAAACTTGAGTCAAATGATCACCTCATCAAGACGATGCGCAGAACTCATAAGTCAGCCATGTTGGCTCAAGGTCAAGGTCACAACTCGGGATCAAAGGTGTGAGCCTTCCATTTTGTGTCCGTTCTGTATCTCCTTAACACCTTGAAGGATTTTCATGAAACCTGGGTCAAATGATCACCTCATCAAGACGATGTGCAGAACCCATGAGCTAGCCATGTCGGCTCAAGATCAAGATCACAAAGGTTTGAGCCTTCCATTTTGTGTCCACTCTCCTAAACCCCTTGAAGGATTTTCATTAAACTTGGGTCAAATGGTTACCACATCAAGAACTCATGATTCAGCTATGTCAACTCAAGGTCAAGGTCACAACTCAAGGACAAAGGTTTGAGCTCTATCTCTCCTAAACCCCTTGAAGGGCTTTCATGAAACTTTGGTAAAATGATCACCTCATCAAGATGATGTGCAGAATTCATGAGTCAGTCATGTCAGTTCAATGTCAAGGTCACAGCTCAACGTCAAAGGTTTACCCTTTCACTATCCATAACAGTGGCGAGGGATTTAGCTCTCTTTCAGACTGCCTTTTTTCTTATGTAAAGGCGTTACTTGCGCTATTTTCAAATTTTCTGGAATATTGATGTTTCAAAAGACTTATTCACCATAGAGGTATATATATAATATGGCTTGAGACAGTTTGCTTTGATAATTTAAGTAACTTTGGGAGATACCATCAATGCCAGTGGCTTTTTTATACTTAATTTATCTATTTGTTTATCTGTAAAAGAAGATTCAACTGGGTTAAAGCAAAGTTCTGATTAAACATTATTATTTTATTTTATTGATGTTATACTAAGGTGATTTTCATTTACAGGTATTGTGTTATTTCCAATATCTTGGGCGACATTTACAAAGAACTGATTAAAATATTACATACTTCTTGTTGATCTGTAATTATGTTTCCTTCCACACTTAAAATAGTATATTTTTGAGTTGCGTTTCCCTTATTTGTTAAAAAAGGTTTTACAGTAGGCCAAAAGTTAGAAGATTTACAACCCCAACATAACGGTCAATCAAATATTTATTCATGGATTTTCTCCTGATACTAGTATCCAAATTTCTCTGCTTTCTAAAATTTTCCGAGTTTTTAGATGTTTTGTTTTTATAGATCAGGTCGACATGACGTCACATCCGGAGCAGTCGATTATGCAAATTACCTTGGAGGTGAAAGCAGGACCTCGCAATTCGTAGCGAATTAACTAGCGGTGTGGGTTGTAATGTTTTTATTTTCAAATAAAACAAATCAAGAGTCATCTTTTTTATTATATGCTTACCCAATGGTACAATCTATATATTTTTCAAAAAAAAAAGTAGGTATTTTTTGTGATAATTGATTTTGTGGCATTTTAAAACGGTCTGGAAAAAGTGACAGATTATGTATTGTCAGCTCTTTGGCGCTACGGATCAGTTATGACTAGCTTATTCAACATTTTCTCTGTTTGCATTATATTACATATTAAATTAAACTAAATATCTGAGAACATAACATTTTTTTTTATTCAACTTCTTTGCTTAAAATCGTAGCAGTTGTTTATTTCATCTTTCAGAGAATCTTTCAAGTGTCTTGAAAAAGAGTTTTTGTTTGTTTGTTTTCTCAAGAAAGAACAGATAAAATAAATAAGTAAATCAATTTTCTGATTTTTTATGTCTTTTTAAAATAAGCTGATTTTCTAAATGTTTTAATGCTCTGAAATAAAATATTTTATATTGTTGCCATTTCCTGAAATATACTTTGTGCGATATATTTCATTTAGTTTATGTAAAATGCTATAATTAAGTATGAAAGTCATTTAAATAAAGTTAAAAACTTATTATATATGTAATCTTATTGCAGGCATTTTTTTATTTTATATTTATTTATTTATTCTTTTTTTTGAAGAAATGTCCTTCCAGCCAAAAATTAGTTTGGTGAATTGATTTTAAAATTTCAAATGAACTATATGTGTATTTTTTCTATGTAGGAGCTCTATTAATCCCTTAGTCAGTTAACATTCAAATAACAATAATGTACATCTTCCAAATATCATAAGACCCTGAAGGCATACATCAAACGGATAAAACAGGAAATTACCATAAGGCCCCGAAGGGGTACATGAGAGGGATGAAACAAACAGGAAATCAATCTATTAATTAGTGATAGTCATTAAGAACTGGTCAAAACTGATTATCATTAATATACCACATACTGATTGGTTTCCATAGTGATCTATAACTTATGACTTGAATGAATGCTTTAATTTTATTATATGTGGAAGCAGTCAATTGTGACAGTCTAACAATTAACAAAAAAATATGGATTTTGAAAACTACGAGGTATGGCTAAAATTATTTTAGACAAAGCGTGCAAATTATCATTCACAGTTTTAAATAATTGACAATTTAATACAAAACAGAGATCAGCATTTTTCAGTATTTTCGTATTTAAGGAAGTCATCAGTTTATTGATACGTCCTGGCTTTTCGTAGAAAAGAAACTAGCATGCAGTTATTACATTGTATTATAATTATCATTTTATCTCCACGTGTAACACAGTAGCTCTAGCTGTCATATTACATTTAAAACAATTGTTTATATATAAAAAACCTTTGTGTTATAAATGCAGTTAAAGATCTTCTATTTTGATCCTGATACGCTTCGAGGGAGAAACAAGAGCTGTCGGATGACAGCGCGCTCGACTATTCGAAGAACTGATTGAAGAATGGGGTCAAAATATTTCCATAGATTTTCAGACTAAACAAAAAAATGGATTAAACAAAAAATGTTCCTGTATTTGTGGATTTCGATTAGTCTTGCACTAAATGGCAATGTGTGACCATGATGGCAAATATGTTAAGTTATATGTTAGGCAAAACATGGACTTATATGAAAAATTTAACTTATCTCCAAGTCCAAAAGGGGCCATAATTCAGTCAAAATAGTTGACAGAGTTATGTACTCTTGCCTACAGATGGAAATCATGTTGATAAACTAGTGTTAAAAGTTTCAAAGCCACAGTTCAAATAGTTTTGACAAAACGCTGACTTGTAAGAAAAACTGAACAAATTTGAAAGTCCAAAAAGGGCCATAATTCAGTCAATATAGTTGTCAGAGTTATGTACTCTTGCCTAGAGATGGAAATCATAATGATAAACAAGTGTTTAAAGTTTAAAAGACATATGTCAAATAGTCTTGACAAAACATGGACATATACAAAACAGAACCAGTTTCCAAGTTCAAAAAGGGCCATAATTCAGCCAAAAAAGAGGAGAGAGTTACGTACTCTTGCCTATTGATAGAGACTATTATACTGAACAAGATATAAAAGTTTCAAAGCCATATGTCAAACACTTTACACAAAATATAAACTGGTACGAAAAACTTAACCAAGATTTCTAAGTCAAAAGGGGCCATAATTCAGTCAAAATGCTTGATGGAGTTATGTTCTCTTGCCTACAACTGGATATTGTGATGGTAAACAAGTGTTGAAAGTTTCAAAGCTTTATCTCAAAAGACTTTGTCAAAATGTGGACTGGTACGAAAAACTTAACCAAGATTTCTAAGTCAAAAAGGGGCCATAATTCAGTCAAAATGCTTGATGGAGTTATGTACTCTTGCCTACAACTGGACATGGTGATGGTAAACAAGTGTTGAAAGTTTCAAAGCTTTATCTCAAAAGACTTTGTCAAAATATGAACTGGTACGAAAAACTTAACCAAGATTTCTAAGTCAAAAGGGGCCATAATTCAGTCAAAATGCTTGACAGAGTTATGTACTCTTGCCTATAACTGGATATTGTGATGGTAAACAAGTGTTGAAAGTTTCAAAGCTTTATCTCAAAAGACTTTGTCAAAATGTGGACTGGTACGAAAAACTTAACCAAGATTTCTAAGTCAAAAAGGGGCCATAATTCAGTCAAAATGCTTGATGGAGTTATGTACTCTTGCCTACAACTGGACATGGTGATGGTAAACAAGTGTTGAAAGTTTCAAAGCTTTATCTCAAAAGACTTTGTCAAAATATGAACTGGTACGAAAAACTTAACCAAGATTTCTAAGTCAAAAGGGGCCATAATTCAGTCAAAATGCTTGACAGAGTTATGTACTCTTGCCTATAACTGGACATGGTGATGGTAAACAAGTGTTGAAAGTTTCAAAGCTTTATCTCAAAAGACTTTGTCAAAATATGAACTGGTACGAAAAACTTAACCAAGATTTCTAAGTCAAAAGGGGCCATAATTCAGTCAAAATGCTTGACAGAGTTATGTACTCTTGCCTATAACTGGACATGGTGATGGTAAACAAGTGTTGAAAGTTTCAAAGCTTTATCTCAAAAGACTTTGTCAAAATGTGGACTGGTACGAAAAACTTAACCAGGGTGTGACGCCGACGCCGACGCCGACGCCGTGGTGAGTAGGATAGCTCTACTTATTCTTCGAATAGTCGAGCTAAAAATCCCTTATCCAGTATTTACGCATTATGTACTATTATGCTTTAAATTATGACACCTTTTATTAAATCTCATACCAATCAGAATTTAGGTAAGAGGTGTTGATTTAATTAAATTTGGCGTTACTGAATCACTTTTGACACCACAGTATAAGCTATCTGGCTTTCAGAACTGTTTTAATGGTAGGCTACAAAATAGAACGAGAAAAGTGAAACGAATGGAGAAACCTAATTAGATGAGCTAGATTTTCTGTTTTATTTATTTGTAAAGACCTCCGATTTTTTAAATTATAATTTTCATTCAGTCCGTCACAAATATGAGACCTTGTAGCTTACATGGATTAATGATGAATATCATGTCTGAAACCTAAAAAAGAAAGATTTCTTTCTCGGGAGTGATTTCTCGAACATCATGCTACATTATAAATTCACTGACTTCTTAATATTGCCCAAAATTTTACTTTAAATAAAGAAAAATAACCAGCACAAAGGAAACATTAAACGCTTTTCAATTACAATTTAGCGTTTGCTGTCACCTCCGCTTGTTGCTACGCAACGCGATACGCTGAAGTGCCCGGATATCCGACCTGATCAATTATATTTATTTAATAACATCCTCTTTTTGTAAACCGCATTTTTATTGTTTTGTTCACAAAAGGAGCTGGTCGTAGTATTACTCTCTTTTTCTTTATAGAAGCATGTAACTTTGACCAAAACGCAACTGCTTTTTAAAATGTCTTTTTGATATAAACTTTTTTTGTTACCAACTATAATTTATGCTTGTCCCAAAATTTTCCCGCAACGGCATGAAAAGGTTTTAAACAGTTTTAAGACTGGTTTCTATGAACTTGTAATGAGAATGAGGCGAGGCTGGGAACCAGTTTAGTAGAGGGTATGCGCATGTCTGTATTTACATATAATGAAATATTCCTGCGCGTAAAATAATAACAAAGTTTTCTTTGTCTTTTTTACTTTGTGGTTCGGTAAAGATATTTCATTTGCATGAAAAAGAAAATATAGACTCAAGCATTATTTGTGTTATTGATTTATTCCTTGTAACCGAATCTTGTGATGAGTGGACTATTTTCTCAGTTTGATATTTAAGTTTGTGTTATACGGTCAATGGATGAAAAAAAAATCCAAATTCGCCGAAACATGATAATTGATCACATTTCCCCCGTTTAACAGCCAACCTTATCCCAAAAATTATGTCAAATTGCGAATGCTCAACACGTATTATTCCAGCAGTATGCGCCTGGTCGATCTTATTAGGGACCAGTGGAGCTTTTATAGCATTTGTGTAAGCAAAAACTTTATTTTCACAGGTGGGTGGGGAACTTGGAGGTAATTTTTAGAGATTTTTTTTTTCAGACGTGTGTATGTGCCTGTAAATCTGTATATGATTTTGTAGGAGTCAACTTAGTTTAGTCCATTATTCTTATTTGAATGTCATTAGAGGAAGTCTGCCCTATCACGAGAGGAAGTGTCTAGTCGTCCGGTGACCGGACGCTTAGCCTGCGTTCTAGTAGTCCGGTAAACGGACGACTAGCATAATTTTCCCCTGGCGATTTTTTAGTCGTCCGGTAATCGATTTCTCAGTGAATAAGCAGTGTTCAGGTTTAATTTTACCTGTTATTTAATTAAGATATCAATACCTATCTGCAAACAGAAATTTGTTCGAATACATACCAAAGTGTATTTTTAATTTTATCGAGACATTTACTGCCTTTTCAGCCGATAAAACAGAAGTTTGCAAAAATCAATAATGACGAAAGTGTACATACTGTTTTGGAATAGGCATAACGCTTTAATTTTAAACTAGGAGAAAGTTTATTATAGGTAAAAATCTTGTTTTTCACAATTGTTTTCCTGATTATTTACATGTACCTATAAAACAGATAAAATGATTATCATGTTTTTTCTTTATGTTCTTCTTTAGTAATTTGTGAACTCTTGATAAAAATAGGAACAACAATGAAAAACTTTGTTATGTGGAATCGGCAACAATGAAAAACTTTGTTATGTGGAATCGGTATCGATTTGGAACATGGACATTGATTTGATAAAAATAATTAATGGAAAATTGCATTGAATAAAATCGGTCCAAAAATACAAGATATTACCATTATAGTCACTGAACAGTTTGTTAGCAACAGTGAATGAATCAGTAATGATGTGTAGGGTGTGGTAGTATGATGATTTGTATAACAATAAATATGGGAACATACAGAAAGAGTTTAAATGTGTATCAGAAAAACTGATATACCATGATCAAATAATTTCGTAGATTTTACAAATAAGTCATGTCATTTAAAGAATCTGCTACAATGTACAGCGAAAAGGAGGTCCATATCATACGAAAATATGTAAAGAATTTACTAGTGAATCATACGTTCGTAGCCATGCAATGTACAAAGAAAAACACCAATTGATGGAGAAATGAAAAAGATTTTTTCCCTTAACATGTTTAAAATGTATACAAATGTTGTATGAATAAGCAACGTTGTGAAATTTTTATCATTATCATGTGTTCTAAGAAACAATACAGGGTTGTTTGAAATGACCTTTACTAGCACAAATTTCCATATGGTCAAGGAATGTGTGTTGTATTTTTCAATGTATGTTATGAAATCAATGGTCCATTTAATCGATCGTGACGGGAACAGCATAAAATTACAAAGACTTACAAAGACGATTGAAGGAAGAATAAAAGATAGGAAAAGTGCTACTTCTTTGCTTATCATGTGTTCAAAGAAACAATACAGGATGTTTGAAATGACCTTTACTAGCACAAATTTTTCCTATGTTCAAGGAATGTGCGTTATATTTTTCAATGTATGTTATGAAATCAATGGTCCATTTAATGGATCTTGACGGGAACAGCATAAACTTACAAAGTGCCTGCTGCACGGTAAATTTAAAAAAAACAACAACATGTAACTGCATTTATTTATTCAAATGCTGCAGTAAAAAGAAATAATCACATAATCAACCCCCCAAAAAAATTGAAAGCCATTTTATGGCTGAAAATTGGCCTTTTTTCATTTGGATTTTTACACTTTTCAAAAAATACTACAGTATTTTGAAATAACAAAATATAAGTTTAATTTGAAAATGAAAGTGCTAATTCTATGTCATATATAACATTTTTTGTTAGTAACAGGTGTATACAAACAAATTTCTGTTTGCAGATAGGTATTGATATCTAAATAAATAACAGGTAAAATTAAACCAGAACACTGCTTATTCACTGAGAAATCGATTACCGGACAACTAGAAAATCGCCAGGGGAAATGCTAGTTCTGGTTACCGGACGACTAGAACGCAGGCTAGGCGTCCGGTTACCGGACAACTAGACACTTCCATCACGAAAATATCTCCGAATCGGTTCCGACGTTAAATTATTTGGACTATTTTAGCACTGTCTTTGTGCTCTCCTCCCAGGCATGAAAAAAGTTGTCATTTGACATTCAACGTTCAGTGTTCTGACATTTTACATTTACATTATCGAAGCTTTTTTTGACGTCTTTTTTCGATGCATTGTAGCATATATTTGATTTATCAAACATTGTTAAGTCCGTTAACTTTGTACCTAGATGAAATGAAATATACAGTGGTAATACTAGTATGGCCAAAAATGTGCACCCCTGCACAAGTGTGTTCATTTGTTACCCACTATATACCTTTGATTACTACATGGTTATTTACTCTAGCTTTGGTTACTGAGGTAAAATTGATTACGGACACCAATGTAAAATACTTTCGTGTTCAGTTTACCTTGAAATTGACCACAGAGTTTTTTCCCAGGATTTTGGTGCGCATTATACATGAACTTTGGTGTGCATTATACACGGGTATCTAAGGTAACCATAACTCACCTAGAGTTTAACATAGTTCTTTACTGATAATATTAACAAGAAATCACAAATGTTCCTATTTTCTCTATCAATGCAGTTTTGTGTGGGTATGAATCACTTGTAGTGATAGCTCTAGTTTCTCCTGTTGTCACTTTCGGATGTTATTTTTTTAGCTCGACTATTCGAAGAATAGGGGAGCTATCCTACTCGCCCCGGCGTGAGTGTCAGCATCACACAAAGTTAAAGTTTGCGTACCACCCCAAATATTTTCAAAGTCCATTGAGATATTGCTTTCAAATTTTGCATACAGCGAACTTGCCCATTCCGAACCAGTTTTTAATTTTTTATCGTTTTACTTCGTCAAGTTTATATTTTAGATATAAATTTCATTTTAAATGCTGGACAAATTAGTCACGATTAAAATAATGTGAAAAGAAATTCGAAACAAAACATTGTTTGTAACAGATTTCTGTAATTGATCAGACTGGTTCTGTGCGTAAACCGGGTCCTACTCGCCTTTTCCGAATCACCACAAATGACCTGAAATGGTTTTCTTACTACTATCCACAACAACATAAAACTACCATCTTGAATCGAAAACTGAAATTATTTTATGTCAGGAATAGAAATAGTCGCATTTAAGGCCAATTAAATGACTAAAACGATAGGCATGACATCCTTCTTTGGCATTATTGAAATATTCTGTTTTAAAACAGACATGTGGGCGGTCTTGTCCTTTATGTGAATTAAATAGCCACATTGTATAATAATACCTCCGCCTTTTTCTTTAACATCTGGCCATGGGTAAAAACAATAACATAAATTAATATTTTGGACACACTGAATCGATATTTTTTCTGCAATCTTTAAACAACATGCAGCAGAACAGAACTGAAAATGTGTGATTTGTAATAGGCACAATGTAAGCCATCTATATTTCCTCTTTAGGCATTTCAATGGACAAATTGTTTTTAATGTGGGATACATGAGTGGAAAGAGCATAAAATTTCCTTCTTTTTAATCTCCCTTCCGTTTCATTTCATTAAAAAACTAGAACACAAGCGCTCTTTGAATCTGACATTTTTATTAACATTCGTCAAATTTCCACATAAGAAAAAATATAGCATTTGGACAATGTTGTAAATATGTATTATGTAAGAATAACTTGAACATTTACCAGCAATTAATTATTAGTTTAATGTATTAGATATAAAACCAAAACATAGCTTACATTTTTTCTTGACGTATGTGCGACGGCTGCTTAAAAACTTGGAAATGAGTCAATTTACAGACTGGTTCGGAATAGGCAAGTTCACTGTTCTTGTTTACCATCATGACCCCAGTCTGTAAAAAGGAGGAGGCAACTCTATCAAGCATTTTGACTGAATTATGGCCCCTTTTCGACTTAGAATATGCTTATTGTAATGTTAAAGTCTTACTTATGAATAGCTTATATTATGCTATCAAGCACTGAGAATAGTCGAGCGTGCTGTTCACTGACAGCTCTTGTTTAGTAAACTCATTCTTACCCAACTCCTGACTTCTTTGTCATTAGGTAAAGATAAAGGAACTTCTGTCAAATCATTTAATATCATGGGCATGAAATTTTCTGGTTTTGGCTAAAATTGATATTTTGTGGATTTCAATCTTTGAAGGTTAAATGAATATGACATTTATTTGTTCTTTGAGGTTTAATTTTGCACATTGTCCTAATCCCGAAATCAATGATTAGTCCCCCATGGATATCTATTTCACAGTATAAGTTTCGCAGTTTGTTAAAACTTTAACACAGCGCAGTTTTTATACGTCCATCTCTAAAAGAGTAGTGCGTATTGTATGTGAACACCCGTTGGCGGTCGGCGTCCAAAAGCATGTGCGCTCTCTAAGTGGAGCAGTTTTCATCTGATCTTCACCAAACTTGCTGACAATGTTTGTGGGCATGATATCTTGGCCAAGTTAGATAACCACCCAAATTGCTCCAGGCACTCTTGGATTATGGCCCTTGAATTACTTGAAATCTGCAAATTTAGCCTTGTCTGCCCTCTAAGTCAAACAGTTTTCATCCAGTCTTCACCAAACTTGGTGACGATGTTTGTGGGCATAATATCTCATGATACATAACTGAATATTAGACAGGCATATTTTGTGAAGTCTGGTCTTGTTTATTCTGTTTTATAATTCAACAGGTTTCCCTACCTGCTGTCAATCAGCATTGGACTACCCATCTATGTTGGCCTTCTCACTCTTTTTGTGATCGCAAACTTCGGACTTGCCACTTTCATGGACCCTGGAATATATCCAAAAGGTAGGTTACATAATTTTTTTTATCTTTTGAATTTTCTTGTATTGATTTCAAATAAGTGTAGACTGACCTGCATGAATACTTTAATACCTATATATATATATATATATAAGTGATATCATTTCCATGTTGTCTCTGTTAATTTTGAATATAAACGAGTCTAAACTCAGTCTGATAAAATTGAGGCTTTATTGTCGAGTGGGTGTTGAGGAGAGTGTGTGTGTGTGTATGAGGGTGTCACCGTGTGGATGGGCCTTTGGTGTAGGTGCAGGATATATAGTTATACTTATAGATAGAATTCCTAAATGTCTGTCTGTTCAGATAACCTTGCATCAAACATTCCAAGATATGTGTATTACTGTTATATATATATGACTAAATGTAGATTTACAGTTAGAAAGGATTGTTTAAATGGATCCTACATGTAACTCCCAGAGTTGATACGTATTAAACAAACTCTTTGTAAACAGAAAGAGTGTTAAGGGTTACCCTTGTTTACTTGACTGATGTCTAGATTATGTATAACATGGCTTAAACAGTGTCTGTCTTTTACTTGGATAGAACTAGTCACCTGATTTTTTATCAATTTACAGCACATGAAGATGAAATTAAAGACGATGATTTCCGGGCGCCACTGTACAAGAATGTTGAAATAAAAGGGATTACAGTTAGAATGAAATGGTGCACAACATGCCAGTTTTATAGACCACCTAGATGCTCACACTGTAGTGTTTGTAACACATGTATAGAGGTAACAATTAGATTTGTAGTAGCCAGAACATTTGATTATATAAATTATTCCCATGAAAACCAGTATTCCTGAAAACATAAAATTTAGTCAGGCTCCCAAATGCATTTTTGTTCAAGAGTCTGATCATTGTTATGTTGATTAATATTTATTGAAGTTTCAAAAGAAGACTCTTACTCTTAGTAACCCACCTCCCGCTTTTCATACAAACGTCTTTTTCTGTTGCCCTTGCAGGACTCGCACTTTTTTGTCATAGCATCACATAATGGAGAATACCATTTCCTTGTATTGTCAAAATTATGCTCTTTTTAAAATTTAACAGAAATTTTATGAAAGTTTTGCATGTAAGCATGTTTCTCAGGAATTACTTGACCAAATGTTTTCAGATTCCTCCAATGTCTTTTGCATCATAGGCTGATTTCACATGGCAAGTTTCATAACTTTGGCTTACATTTTAGCAAAGTCATGCACTGTTTCATGCGCTGATTTCGAAAAAAAAATACAACAAATTTTGTGATGACACCTGCCTGTTCGTCTGTCTGTCATATTCCCTATCAACCCCAAATCAGTTTTAGCGACTTAGTATTCCATCACCACCACGTACAAAACCTCCTAAAACCCCACCCAAGGCACATTACATTCCGCTTGTGACATGCACGCCCCCCAAAAATTCTTTGAATTTTACTTTCTCCACTGAGCTAGAACTTCAGACCTGTGTATATTGCCCCGCTTTGCAGACCTTTTGTTTAACTTAGAAATTTTTTCTAAAGTTTTTGTATTTAAGCTTTAGTCTGCTACCAGCAATTGATTCTGCCTTTGCGACCAGTGCAGACGAAGATCAGCCTCAGTGCAGGCTGATCATGGTCTGCATTGTTCGCTATTCGTTAAATATTCAGTGAACACCCCTTCGAATAATAAGTGGTACTGCCCAAATTGAATGATGGACCGGTTCATTTTAGAAATTTAGCAGGCTAAGGGTTAAGCTAGTAATAGAAGGACAGGCTTCAAATAGTCTAGCGTGCTGCCATCAGACAACTCTTGTTTAGCAGGTGATATATGATTATTGAAGTTTCTGGTTGATACCAGGTGTAAAAATCATTACAGGCTTCTGTGATGCTTGCATTGCAAGGTGTGAAGATCATAAGGCTTCATTTGAGATCAAATTTCATGTTGTTCTTGCATAAAAGCACGTGAATACAGGTTTAAATATAGAAATATAAAACAGATCAATAATTCTTAATTAAACATGTTGTTAAGTGTGAACATCATGGTAAAGCAGCAAAATAAACCAGAAGACAGCATGACTCTTTTATTTTTCCAGTGTATTTCTGTTTGAAACAATAATTGATATAAATACAGTTGTCAAGCTGTGTAAAGAGTTGTTAGGCTATTCTTAGGTCACTGTTGTGTACAGTAGTAGGAATATATGTGAAAGGGAAGGAAATAAAGATAAACCAACATGTATTTTAGTGTTAAGCATTTCCACAGCCATATCCCAGGGGTGGGATTTTCCACTGGTATTTACTGGGAATTGCCGTCCTGGAAAATACTAAAATTGCAAAAAGTAGGAAATTCTGGGAAATAGTGGGAAATAAAATGACTCCAAATTCAAAAGAAAATGCTGTTTATTGTGACAAAAACATCAATTATATGAGTGATAATTGATATTTAAATGAACACCTACATGAGAAACATACTGTACAAGTACTTAGCACATATATATATATATATACTCACGTATGGGAAAGTCAACTGTTCTGAATATAGTTATATATCCCGTAATGCAAATTATCTCTGTATATATTCAATGTATCCACGAGATCCAGTTTACTTTCAGAGAGAGAAAATAAAGCTTCTCTGGTCCCAATCAGTTAAAAAGACTAAAATGTCACTACTGATTTACGAGACATGAAAACAGAGATTTGAGTATATATATGCAAATGTTGAACCAGTACGAATGTGTAGTACAATTCGGGCTCGTATATAAAGCAGCATCGAAACTAATCTTATTGTGTTAGTTGACTTGCTGTGGCATATACGAGTTCGTTTGTATTGCTAGGCGCTTTGCCGTAATTGGTCTGGTATATTGTGGTGGTGATTTAGTTCGTATAAATTCTCTCTACTATATATATATATATATATATATAACATAGTTCACTGTTGAGAAATGGACTTTTAGTTTTAGTTACATAGGTCAACCATCATCAGACTCAGTGATATCTGAAAACATTCATGCATGCATGTTCACTATCAAATGATGAAATTATGTTCTAAACGACAACTCTAAATATGATGGAGTAAACTGAATACATGATACAAGTGATGTGCAGTCATCATCCAGAAAAACTGTTGTAAGGATGTTTTACAGTGAGTTCTTTAACTAAAACTGAAAATATTTTCAAAGTGGATCAAGTGAAAACATAAGTAATCTGATCAAAGATATATATAGAATAAACAAAGATGACCTTAAAAGACTTCATATTTTTATGTAAGCATACATTATTGGTTTATTTGCCAACAAAAATTAGGAATTTTCATATGTCTTGCAGAAGTAAGTCAGATGATCAATATTTATAAATGGACCAAGACTTAGATAGACGTGAGTGCTATGTAGCTTCACTGAATACAGTTATCTGGCCTGGTGGATTTTAGGAAGACAAATTTCACTTTAATATAGCATCTAACTGTTTAGTTTGCTATCTAGAGTATGTTTATTTGCCATTTGATTCATCATTACTAGGCCCTGCTGCCCAGTTGCTATATGTTTAATTCCTTGGTCAATCTTAACCTTTAGCCTGCTGCCAGCAAGTGATTATGCCTTTGCGACCAGTGCAGACCAAGATCAGCCTGCACGTCCATGCAGGCTGATCATGGTCTGCACTTTTCACTATTCACTCAGTACATTTTCAATGAATACCTCTTCAAATAATAAATGGTACTGCCCAAATTGAATGATAGACCAGTCCATTTTAGAAATTTAGCAGGGTAAACGTTAAATATTTCAGTCCAAATATTTTATTAGCATGATGGCAAGGAAGTAGTAGATATTTTGTTTTGCTAGTTTGAAAGATTTATATTGCATCTGGATAACTAAGCTTTCTATTGATCTCTGGATATAAAGACAACAAAAACATTGCTCTGAAAAAGAAATGTAATAGAAAATGCAAATATTTAATATCTAAAAGCAAACTTTGTGCACTATTTGTCCTTGATTTATAATTATTTCAATTAAGTGGGGGCCTCCGTGGCTGGTGGGTTAGGCTGCTGACTTAGAATCACTTGCCCCTCACCAATGTTGGTTCAAGCCTTGCTCGATAGCCTAGTGGTAGAGTGTCCGCTTCGAGTGCGGGAGGTCGTGGGTTCGATCCCTGGCCGCGTCATACCAAAGACGTAAAAAATGGTACAAGTAGCTTCCTCACTTGGCACTCAGCATTAAGAGGATAGTACTAGGACTGGTCAGCCCGGTGTCAGTATAATGTGATTGGGTGGGGTATCATGTCATGTGTCTACGGCGTGATATACCAGTGAGGCAGCACTATAAAGTTGGGCATTGTGCTCACTGCTACAAGTAGACACCATCGTTCATATGACTGAAAATTTTTTGAGAAAGACATTAAACCCGAACACACACACACTCGAGTCTCGCTTGGGACGTTGAATTCTTCATGTGAGGAAGCTATCCGGCTGGCTTACGGAAGTTTGGTTGTTCTACCCAGGTGCCCGCTTGTGATGAAATTATTTAAAGCATGCATTCTGCTGACAGAAATCAGAGGTCTAATGGGGGGGAGGTGCGTGCTGCAATGGCCCGATACTGATGGTTGCTAACTGAATCATTTGACACTCATGTTTTCAGGTTCACGCCTTGCTTTGGTTGTCATGTTAGAAATACAATCTTCCTTTGGGTGTTTGCCTGTAGTCAAATCATATAAGTCAATAGATGATTCCAGTTGTTTTTGAGTCGTATAATCACAAGGTCAAGCTCAAAGCATACAAAATTACATATCTGCTTGCCTCTGAAAGGTTTTCTTTGGGGGCATATTTGTTTTTTACAAACATAATAACTAACAAGGATAAGTTATTACTGGTACAGAATCCATGAACACTGGTTACATTAACTGACCATCATTACATAATCTAAATAGTGGTGAAAAGTAGAAAAATAACATTAAATGATACCAAACACACAAGTAGGTCTAGTTCATTTATTAGGGGCCTCCATGGCCGAATGGTTAAGGTCGCTGACTTCAAATCACTCGGGGCGTCAAATTCTTCATCTGAGGAAGCCAACCAGCTGGCTTACGGAAGGTCGGTGGTTCTACCCAGGTGCCTACTCGTGATGAAATAATGCACGGAGGGGCACCTGGGGTCTTCCTCCACCATCAAAAGCTGGAAAGTCGCCATATGACCTATAATTGTGTCGGTGGGACGTTAAACCCACCAAAAAAAAATTTTATTCAGATTTTGTTTCAAGGTTATGATGTACAGTTCGGAATGTTTCTTTTAGAAATATTCATACATTATTCAACAGTATTTGATATGGAATGGTTTATTTCATGCTTAAATGAAAATTTTAACAATGATTGTTTTTGTTTTCCAGACATTTGATCATCACTGTCCATGGGTGAACAATTGTATAGGACGAAGAAACTACAGATTTTTTTTCCTTTTCCTGTTGTCACTAAGCATCTTAATGGTTTCCTTGTTTACCTTAAGTCTTCTACATGTGCTAAATCATAAAGACAATATGGCTTCTATAGGAAATATTGTTTGGTAAGTGTTTAATTATCTCTTGCTTTTTAGCTCACCGAAGCATAACATCCTCATGGTTGCTCAATGTCCGTCTTCAGGAAGTATTTTGTTTTTTCAAATGACATCTCAGAAACCATTTGGTGAAATTTAGAAGATATACCTGGAAACTACTTGGATGGTTTTCTTCCAACTTTGTTCATGAACAAATGGTTCTGCTTGGTTTAATACACATAGGGGCCTCTAGAGCTAAAAATAGAGGCAATCCTAAACCACTCCTCTGATTTTGAAGTGATTTTATAGAAATGTTCCTTGAGTGACCTTCGGCCTGTATTGGTCGTTGAATTATTATGATTTGTCAAAAAGCTTGGCTGCCAGAGGGCATGGTCACCTTTTCATATATAGAAAATATAGTTGAAATTTTAAAAATAATCTCTTCAGAAACTGCTGGCCCAAATTTAAAAAAAAACATCACACAAATTATTTGTCTGTGGCTCTGCACTAAGATTGTTCTGATTATTTTGATTTGTCAGAAAACTTTACCAATACAGTGCATGGTCCCTTCTTCCTATATGTATGTATATGGTGGAAACTTTTTGAAAATGTTCTTGTTAGAAATTGCTGGCCCCATTGTAAATAATTTCACACAAGTGATCCTTGGGTGACTATCAAGATTGTTTAAATTATTCTGATTCGTCAAAACAAAATGGCTGCCTCAGCTAAAAATTGAAAAATCTTCAAACAATATCTAATTCCTGGACAGATTTTAAAATTATTTTACAGAAATGTACATTCTGTGACCCTGTGCTAAAATTGCTAGAAGCCAGTTGATTTTTCAAAGACAAACAAACATGACCCACAGGTGAAGGTCCAAGTTTCCATTAATTAAATGGTTACATGGAAACCTTTGAAAAATCTCCTGAATCTGTAGGCCAGTTTATTTGGAAGAAATGTTTCTAGTTATACCTGTTTGAACTGTGACAATCAGGTGAGCGGTATAGGGTGAACCATGGCTTTCTTGTTTTAATTAACATTATAATAAAGAATAAAAGAGGTAATTTAGTTTGCTATATGTCTGGAAGTAAAAGAAGCGTTCTCAAGTCAGCTTTCATTGAAATAAATTTCCGACATAGAATTAGTCGATTTCAGAATTTCTTTTTAGAAGAAAAAAGGTTTTTATTTATTTTGTTTTCCGTTCTGCAAGTGTTGAATGGATTCTGTAGAATTCATTCCCGGAATTTCAATCTGTAGAAATGGCATAATGTCACAGAATGATTTTCCTTGTGGGAAATCAAAAAGTAACATTAAATCCTTCATGCCTCTGTAACTTTATCATCTTAATACTGCTCAGTGTTATATTTGTAGTCTAAAATAACATCAATGAGATGCAGTTGTTTGTTTTGTTGGAGGCCATTAAAAATTCATCATAGTCGATAAGGGTACACTTAAGATTGGATTGAAATGTTGCAGTCAGTAATTTTTTGTTTTCATTATACATTAATGAAAACCTTACTTTGTTGACTGTGTTGCTTAGAAACAGCTACTGAAATTCATACTTAAGAAAGGTAAGTTAAAAATGTATCGTAGATTTATGCTATAGATTCTATGGTGAAATGTTTGTATTGCATCTAGGACGTTGTAAAGTCTTCCTACACTTTGCTTGGTTTTGATTGAATATCCCTTAAGAACGTGATGTAACTGTAAAATATTCCTAAAAATGTTCCAAAGTAGAGATGAAAAACTGACTGCAGCAAACCTTGTGAACCAGTGAAATGGCTTTGTTTGTTTGTTTTGGGTTTAACGCCATTTTTCAACAGTATTTCAGTCATGTAACGGCGGGCAGTTAACCTAACCAGTGTTCCTGGATTCTGTACCATGTACAAACCTGTTCTCCACAAGTAACTGCCAACTTCCCCACATGAATCAGAGGTGGAGGACTAATGATTTCAGACACAATGTCGTTTATCAAATAGTCACGGAGAACATATGCCCAGCCCGAGGATCGAACTCACGACCCCGCGATCGGTAGATCGACGCTCTACCTACTGAGCTAAGCGGGCAGGTTGAAATGACTTTGTTATTGTTATCTTTGCCGTTGGTGGAGTTATTCACGAGTAGGCTTGCAGTGTTCAGAAGTTCAAATTAAGGGATCATGTGTTTCACAGGTCAAATCCTTCATCTCAACAGTAGTAAAATATTGACATAGTTTTAGCATGACTATTTGATTTTGATTTGATTTTCAATTGGTAATTATATACATGTAGCTTTTGTCATTACCTTTCCACCAGTTTCACAAACATTTGAATGGAAGAAAGTTTCTCAAAAGCTACTTGGACAAAGGCTTTCAAAGTTCACACAATGTCTTGGACATCATGAGATGACCTCACAGGACAAGTTACATAAGTCTAATAGCATTTTTTGTCCGAATTATGCCCCTTTTTAAAATTATAAATTTTGTGCAAGTTTTCCTTTTAAGAATGTTTCACAGAAACTATTTTACCAAATGTTTTCAAATTGTACACAAGTCTTCTGCATCATGGGATGATCTCAGGTGGCAGGTTTCATAACTCTTGATTACAGTTTGGCGGAATTATGCCCCTTCTTCACTTGGAAATTTTTGTAACAGTTTTGCTTGTAAGCAGGTTTCTTCAGAATTGTGCTGAATGCTTTCATACTCTTCATATATCTTTGGCATCATGAAGTAATAATTCTGAGCCAAGTTTCACTTGACAGACTGAGTGTTTACAAAATTATGCCCCTTTTTTCAACTCAAAAAGTTTGGTAAAGCCAGTTTTGTGTATAAGTATTATAGGGAAGAGTTTCAAATAGTCGAACACACTGTCATTTGATATCTTTGTAATTTCTCTTTTCTATTTCAGTATAGTTGTAATGTGTGTAATAGGACTTTTAATTATTCCTGTCGGAGGTCTAACAGGGTTCCATATAGTTCTTGTTTCCAGAGGACGTACTACAAATGAACAGGTATGATATTGGTACATAAAGTTTGTATTTACTGACGTAAAATTCCTTGTGTTTGCTTTCAAGATTACCAATATATTAAGTACAGATACCATCTTGCATGATGAAAATTTATATTGTTGGGTTGTCATGAATTTGTATGTTGTTTTGCCATGCATCACTGTCTTGCCCCTCATCGATGTTGGTTCGAGTCTCACTCAGTGCGGTGAATTCTTCATGTGAGGAAGCCATCCAGCTGGCTTACGGAAGGTCGGTGGTTCTACCCAGGTGCTCGCTCGTGATGAAATAATGCACGGAGGGGCACCTGGGGTCTTCCTCCACCATCAAAGAGGAAAGTCGCCATATGACCTATAATTGTGTCAGTGCGACGTTAAACCTAACAAAATAAATTGTCTTAAAGGCAGATCTCTCTCCAAACAGAGAATGTCCGGCTGCCAGTTCATGCAGGGAAGTTAACGCTGATAGAGATTTGACCATAAATTTGTAACTGAATATATCATTTTGAAAAGAACTCATATTCAAGATAACTAATACTTAATGAAATGACTGTAACTGTTTTATTGTAACATTTGGACCTATATGTGACTGATTGGTAGTAAATTACCTAATGGTGCTTTACTGGTGACTGATTGGTAGTAAAATGGTGCTTTACTGGTGACTGATTGGTAGTTAATTACCTAATGGAGCTTTACTGGTGACTGATTGGTAGTAAATTACCTAACAGCATTTTACTGGTAGAGGCAGACTAGTCCTGTGGGTCATGCTGTTACAGCCAGTGCTTCAGTTACATGAAGAGATCAAAGAATTGAAGAGGAAATGGTTTTAAGTTCTAATTTTGCGCTGTTTATCAACATTGTATTCCTTTTAAAAAAATTTTCGAAACACAAACAAGAAAACCCCCTCCAGCTCCTGGAGTTGCTCTTATTTTTTTTCTTGCTGCAAAACCATTATTTATAACATGGTACTTGTTATTTCAGGTCACTGGAAAATTTAAAGGCGGACATAACCCATTTACTAAAGGTTGTTCTAAAAACTGTTCTTATGTTTTATTTGGACCCACATGGCCAAAGTAAGTAGTTTGCATTAATTTGATTAATAATTCAGAATTTGGAAAAGCTTACAAGATTCTGTGTTAGACCATACATTTAAACCTTTAAATACATCATTTCTTATGTTGTGATTAAAGTACTGGTATGTAGTCCCACCATAGGTTATTTTTCCATGAACGTTTTGTATTGAATACATAGTTTTGTATTTGTAGGTACAATTAGTAGGTATATAATACAAGTTGTGAGGGGCGCAGTGGTTAATGTTGCAGACTTCAAATCACTTGCCCTTCACTGATGCGGGTTTGAGCCCTGCTCGGGGCTTTGAATTCTTCATGAGAGGAAGCCATCCAGCTGGCTTGCAGAAGGTCTGTTGTTCTACCCAGGTGTCCGCCCTTGATGAAATAATGCACGGAGAGGCACCTATGGTCTTACTCCATCATCAAAAGCTGGAAAGTGACCAATATTTGTGTCAGTGTGATGTTAAACCCAACTAAAACTAAATCAAAATACAAGTTGATACAATTTTCTGTGTTTCAGATTAAAGTCTTATGTACGTAAGACGAGAACGATACAGATAGATTCTGCCAAGGTCACTTATATAGCAGCCGATAAAGAGGTGAAAGTATATGCTGACACCAGTAGTAACGGCGTAAAAAGAAATATGAAAAATGTAAGACTGAAGCCTGTTTCATTGTAGTTTATATTTTTTCTCCCTTCTTGATTGAATGTTGTGTTATAGTATACTGCTCAAGTTTTGCTTGAAGTTTGTGAAGACCTTACTTGATAGTTGTTTTATAAAAACAATATGTAAGTCAGGGCTTTGTCAAGGTATTGATTGAAAGTGTATGTTCGAATTTGTATAGTGATTGCATTTGTTAAGTAAATTATTTCCTCATAATGCTTTAAAAGGTACAATACCAAGGTTTTGAATGGATGAATGAATTTTATTTGTAAAATGAAATGTATTTACATTTAGGTGTATATAGGTATTTATTACAGAATAAATGATTGCTTGTTTGAATATCCTGGTTTAAATATGTATAGTGTTAAAGGACATTCCAGAAATCAAGATGGGTAACAGAGAAGTACGGCTAAACTGAGGTTTAAATTTTTACCATTTTCTAAAATTTTCTAAAAGGGTCAAAAACATGTTTATTTCCTGTCGAGTATTAGTCATGCGCTGTCACTAGATCGGGTGGTAGCTTTAAGAATTAAGCTTTGGATTAGTACCTGTTCAATTATTTAGATTTGAGAAATTAACGTTAAAACTGTTTAATAATATAGACGTTTGAGCAGCGGCCAGTACATAAAATGTATTAGCGTCTGATGGCCCATTCAGGCTTCCGTAGAATCAACATTAATAATCAACGGTATATAGAATATTCTGGCTATATTTAAATGAGTAGGTTCCTAGGTTTGTCATCTCTTTTATAAAGAAATGGATTAGTCAAGTCAGTGCTTCCCAGTTCATTTACATAACACGTAAAACACTCCTGCATCAGTTTTATTTCTACTGATTTTGTTGCTTTGTTTGTTTTTTGTTAATTGCGGTATTAATTGATGCAAATTATTCCTCTTTCCAGAACCTGTCAGACAAATTAGTGAAATTATTGCTCGCTTAGTTGTTTTTTTGCTGGGATAAAAAGGAGTTGGGGAAACTCACAAAAAAAAAACTACCAACAAGACAGAAAAAAATACAAATAAGTTGAATTTATACTTCTTAAAAGCAGTATATCATAGGAGGAAAATCGGAAATTTGTAGATTTGCGTTGTAAATAAAAATTGGTATGCTTGATACTAAATAAAATAGTGGAGATAGACAATGGTGAGGATAAAGTCTCGATTAAGGAACGCGAAAAATATGAGCCGTGCCATGGGAAAACCAACATAGTGGGTTTGCGACCAGCATGGTTCGCTAATGGTTTCTCTAATAATAATAGTCTTTGAAAGCGAACAGCATGGATCCTGACCAAACTGCGCGGATGCGCAGTCTGGTCTGGATCCATGCTGGTCGCAAACCCACTATGTTGGTTCTCCCATGGCACGGCTCAAATATCCTATAATTCTGAAGTTGCTTACAACATTAATAAAAATACTGGTACTTGTGAATATAAGAAAGTTGATCTTGTGGAGATAAATTTTTAAATAGCATACAACTTTAATCAACACTACTATTATGATAAAGTTGATTGTGATAAATACTGTTGATTTTTTGTTTTTTTTTAACTGAAAGTGCCTTTATATAAATCTGGAATTCCTACAGTCTAGAGGGAAAATTTTAGTAATGGAGTTGATCAATGGTATAGAGAGTAGAATACTTGATAAAGCCTGTTAGATCTGATATGAAATTCGGTTTATTGTAACATTTATAGTTACAGAACGCTTGATTTATTTACGAAAATGCTGTCTAATGGTTGTAGCATGTTTTGTTTAGTTTCAGAGATGGTATTTGTAGACGTTTTTGTTGCCGAAATGTCCCTCCCATATATCTCCTATGTATGATGCTTTTGCTTTATGTGTGAAACCTTTAGTTGGACAATCCTCAGTTAACTTCACAACACATTTTCATTTTTTATAAACACAGCTTTTTGCAGATTTTTAAAGACCTCCTATGTAAAAGATAGCACAGTTTTTAAAGGTCCATTGTATTTTACTGACTGGAAAATGCCTCGAAATCTTTTGTACGGGTGTATAAAATAATGAAAGAAAAGGCCTGTACAAATGACAGTTGCAGGTTACATGAGCATTGTCCTACTAAAGGGATTATTTGTGTTTTTGTCTAGTTGAACATTTTAGTTAATTCAGTAGAGAACATACATTGTTTTTTATCTATTGAAGTATAAATTTATTGAAGTGTAACATAATATTGAAATTTTTACTGCTATAATATACAGTTAGTAATAAAAAATGAGTCTGGTTGAAGTAAGCATAGTCTTCAGGACATAGAAATTTTAACCCTTACCATGCTGGACACAATTGATTCTGCCTTTGCGACCAGTGTAGATCATGATCAGCCTGCACATCTGTGCAGTCTGATCATGATCTGCACTGTTTGCCATTCAGTCAGTATCTTTTTGGTAAACACCCCTTTTGACAGTTAATGCTACTGTCCAGATTGAAAGATGGACAAGTTCATTATAGATATTTAGCGGGGTAACGGTTATGGAATTCTATTTGTTTATGTATGGTTTCTACTGATGAATTTATTGTTAGATTTACATCTTATTTAAGTAGAAGTTCTAAGCAGAATGACATTATGAATCCATGAAAATATTACAGAGTTTTAATTTAATATAGCAGATTTTAAAATACATTTTTGAATTATTACTCAGTGTTGTGCGATCTTATCCAAGTAGTTTTCTGGCAGTGGGAACATAGTGTTTTAGTATGCACACACTCGTTCATTAGTTTTTGTTTCATTTGAATTACTTTAGATTTCTGTACTAATCAGAGAAATGGTGTTAACTAAGTTTAATGGATATTCAGTGCCTGTGTGAATACTTGGATTGTAAGATTATTATTGTTAAAACAAGTTGAATGACGAAAGCCATAGACAAAGACGTTATTGTTAAATGCAGTAGAAAGGAAAGTTAGTGGAATGTAGGACAAATTTTAAGATTTTTCAGGTTAAAAATTTGTGAAATTATTAAGATATAATTTGAAATTTCAAAATTTATCTGTGTGTGTTTTGTCAGTCTGCTTTCAAACTTCCTCAGATAGCAGAATTTGTGGTTGTTTTGTTAAGAAACAGATCTTAAAAAAGTGTTTTTCTATGTACAATGTAATATTTTTTATCAATACACAAAAGAAATGCGACAACAAGATATAGTTTGAAGTAAACAAAATAACCATAAACTCTGCTATCTGACTTTAGAACATATTTGTGTAAGCATGTTCTAGATACAGTTTGCATGCAAATAAAAGTTGGTTAGTTCTGCTGTTACAACTGTTTAATGTCGTTACTTGGCAATATAATACAATTCATCAACAATCCCTCAGTGCAAGTTTTTTTGCCTTGTCACTTGTGTTACATAATTTAACATGCTGAAACATACTTTTTCTTTCTTCAAAAATCAATAAATCAATATCATTAAACAAGTCAATGGTTATTTTAAAAGTTAAAGGTAACTTTGTGATATGTATGCCTTTCCATTGGTAGTCAGGCACGTAGCTAGGCATATGCACTGACACACATGCGTTATGTTTTATTTTTAGAAATGAAAAAATCAGTACTAATACTACATGTATCTTTTTGTGAATAAAATGTTATGTAGAATGAGCCATTGATTGAGTGGCAATACTGAAAAAAAATGCATAAAACATCTCCGGCTTCAAAAAAATTCCTGGGGGACCATGCACCATGGACCCCCTTGTGATGGTGCATATTCTTCATTTCAATTCAGCTACGCCTCTGCCAGTTGCTTGGGTGTTGTTTTTTTATCACTTTTAGCATACAAATGGTACCAAAATAAATTTGAGTTAACTACGTATGATTGATTAGGCTTGACTTCTCTAAAAAGTGAATGAATGAAATTACAAAATTAGTGTATTTATCTGTAATTGTTACAAATCTTTCCTCTTTTTAAAAAAACATTTCGATGGCTTAGCGCAATACTGGTCCAAGTGACATTTTTTCACAAAATCACTTTTTTTCATATTTTTATAAACTAAGGTCAAATACACAGTCTGTGAAAAAATTAGGGTAATTTACCCTTTTTTACCCACTTTTACCCTCCAGAAACATACAGGTCTATCTCAGAATGTTGGTTTTTATCACTGCAATAAAAGTCTAACTTGAGTTGGACTTATATTGCATTGAACATTTTGTTTTATGACAAGTTTAATTTGAGTTGGTCTTATATTGCACAGATAAAATTGTTTGATTTTACCAATATGCTTTAGTTAAACCTATCAATGAACAAAAATGTTGTGATTTCTTTCAAATTAAGTACTGCATAGGTAAGTAATGTAATAAGAGCAAGAAGTGCTTGATCATTTTGATCAAGAATTACAGCCAAATTTTTAATACTTGGAGCAGGCAAATGGTCTGGCAAGTCCACCTAAAATTTCTTTTTAACTCTCTTATAAAATTGTACAGAAGCTGAAGTTAGTCCACTGCCAAGTTATCGATTCCCTGACGCCTGAAAGTGGCCAAGACAAATATGATACGAGAAAAAGAGCCTATACGTTTACTTGTGTAATTATATTTTTACCCTACCAAAGTTGGAAATTCAAACTCACACTGTTTTCCCTTGTTATACTTTTGTTATTCTAATTAAACATTAAAAGCAACATTTTTTTGGTGCTATAGCAAAACTTGAGTTTGTAGTAAATACCTGGGTATCATTTACTTTTTAACCTATATATTTTCAGTAAATGGATTTAAAATATTTTTGTTCCATTGTTGAAACAAATAATGATGCTAAGAATATTTTTCCTGGCATGGACATTTGACTGTCTCAATTTAATCAAAACTATTTTGATTGGTTGCATTATTTGCTATCAAAGTATCTTCTAATAGATTTGATTTATTACATCAGATTAAGATTGTGATGCATAAACATTTAGCTACACAAAGATTTATGCAAAACATAATGAAACATGAGGCATAGCATTATCAAGCACTATTGCTATGACTAAATTTAAGTGTCATTTTTAGCTAATCTGATTTTTGATTGTCATCACTTGACGATTTGTGTTGATGTTGGTTAAAATTTTCGTTTAGGTCCACCTTTTCTCAAAAACCATAAGAGCTACAGTTTTAAAACTTTGCTTACTTGTTTGTCATGTAGGCCAAAACTATAACCCTGATAAGCATTTTGTCAAAATTGTGGTCCTTTTTGTAAGAAAATTTGGTTAAAATGTTTGTTTAGGTCCACCTTGTCTCAAAATCTGTAAATGCTTTAATCTTGGCACACATATTTATCATCTTTAGATGGCTATGTAGGTCAAGAACCATAAGTTTGATATGCATTTTGTCAGAATTACCAGTTACAAGTTACAATCTACCAATTTTCCTAAATAATTTCTGCTAAGACTCTTTTTTTTTTTTTTTCAAAAATAGGTAGTATGCTCACTTAAGTGACATTAATTAAACAATTTCTTGCATTATGCCGAATTTTCTTAGAAATTAGTACTTTTTTACAAAATTTCAAAACAGCATGTTTTCACAATTCATTTTTACCATATTTTGCATGTTTTAACAACTCATTCTTAGCAAGAAAATGTGCAGGAGGCCAAGTAATTTGGTCAGCAAAAACCCTGGGTCTGAGTAAAAGTCCTTCTGCACATTTATCCGACCCTGTAGCATATGGTATCAAACATACCACTTTGACTTGGTTACAAAACCAAGTGTTGTGGTTGGGACAAATTACATGGACACGTATAAGGCACAAGGAAAAAACGTATTTTCAAAAAAATCCAAAGTCAGGCACTCTGTGCACATGCTGGAAGGACACATTTTTTTTAATTCGATATCCAGTTTATCGCATGTTACCACAGAGGGATCGATCCAGATTTTCGTCCCTTCGCAGCGAAAATCGGTTGGATCGATTCCCTAATAAATACATAATGACTGAAATTGAGGCTGAATTTCAATATAGCTGAGAAAAATGTAATGTAAATCTGGAAGAAAATTTGTAAACAGCCTGGTTGTTCAGTCTATAGAGCATAGGAACAGTATTCCAAGGCCACAAGTTTAAGCTTCAGTCTGGTTGCATATTTTTCTCACATAATTAACATCTTTCCATAGCTTCACCACAGAAATGATGATAGCTCCATTTCCCTAATGAATAAGTAGTTATGAATATTTTTTTTTGATTTGCAAATTTAGTTTTATATATTAAGTTTAATTACTGTTGTTGAATTCCACATTTAAGGGTTGAAAATGCACTACCGGTAATTGTAGGATATGTTATTAGGTTGTGTTTTCATACAAATTGGAAGATTCTGTTGCTTTCTCTGAAATACAGTAATAGTACTTGGATCCTTGTCTGTATGTTTAATGTGCAACACCCATTTCCCCTATTTTAATTTTACTGAAGTACCTATTTTCCCTATTCCAGCTGTACTGAGGTGCCAAATTTCCCTATTCCAGCAGTGCATTTTTACCCTATTTTGGTTGTACCGAGATGCCTAAATTCCCTATTCCAGTTGTACTGAGGTGCATTTTACCCAATTCCAGTTGTACTGAGGTGCATTTTAACCTATTCCAGTTGTACTGAGGTGCATTTTAACCCTATATCAGTTGTACCTAGGTGCCTATTTCCCTGTTTTAGTTGTACTGATGTTTCCAGTTCTACTAAGGTGCCTATTTTGTCTATTTCATTTGTACTGAGTCAGAGGTGCCGTTTTCCCTATTGCAGTTGTACTGAGGTGATCTGCTAACCTGCTCTCTGTTTTTTTCTGGATTAATACAATTACTTTTTTATGGCTTTAATATCTGAAGGTATATCACAAATTTGCCACTAGAAACATAGCTGCAATAGGAATGGCCAGTTGAAAACCGATTAGTTTTGCCTAAAATGTTTTGGATGGGCAAGACAAAATAATTTTTATCTTCATCTCCTCTCTCAAAAACATAATTATTTTGGGTATACCGGTAATTACAAAAAATGTTTTCTTTTCAGTGTAATAGAAGTCCAACTGCAGTTTAATTAGCTCTGAAACAGCAAAAATACAATGTGATAATGGTCTAATTCAAGTTGGTCTTTTATTGCACTGTAAAACTGAATGCAATATCGGTCCAACTCTCAAATACACTATTTTAACTGCTTTTTGCCAAAAACTAAATTTAAACAATAATTTCTTAAGGCATTTTATGCCAACATGTAAATTTATATTTTTCCATTCCAAATAGCTTTTTATAGGATCAGTTTTTTGTCTCTCCTGAATAATTTTAGAAAATTGAGTTGGACCAGTATTGCGCTAAGCCATCGATTTACTCCTTAGGGCAAGACTTAGGACCCGCAATTTAAGAGTTAGAAATATCTGTCCCTGATGCTTTTAAAGATGTCTGTTGAATAAGGCTTATTAGCTCACCAGATCAGAACATGCACAAGGTGAGCTATTTTGATCACTCACCATCAGTCATATATCTGTTTTCAGTTGGCTAACATTTTCTTTGAACAACATCTCCTTTGAAACCATGAGTTGTTTGTCTTTTAATTGAATTTCATCAAGTGTGTCTAATGATTAACTTTATTAATCTCTCCAGCCCCACAGCTATAACACATATTCATACAACTTACTAGATACAAGTCAGAGCTTTAAGTTGAGACCAAAAAAAATAAGTGAAAAGTACATTCTGTTAAATTATTTACATTATGTAATTTTGGTACTCATACATAGTAAATGTATCGAATGTAAAGAGATCAAATTTAAGATTTTTTACCAATGCTACTCTTACATAGTATTGGCCTTTTCAGGTTGATTGTCCGAACTACATTCATTCTGTTAATTGGATTTGAATGAATTGGTACCAAGCCTACTTGTGCATATATTACTAATTTACATTTAAATGAATTTTGGTAGAGTTATTTGCCTTCCTGACATGTTGTGTGTAGTGTGTAGACTTCTTCTCTCAAACTATTTGTGAGATTTCAACCAAACTTGGTTTTAAGGTACAGTACCAAGTTCAGTCCAGTTTCACCTGTTGTTGAGTAATTCTTTTCATATCCTGATTCATTTTGGAGATTTATTTTTCTGTTTTCTCAAAATGTAAATTTGTATCTCAAGCATTGTATTGGTTAACTTTGCAACTTGTCTTATCTCCCAACACAATGTCTTTATGTCCTGGGCCAAATATTGCAAGTTCATTACCACTTTCATTCCAAATGAAGTGCTATGGGTAGCCATAATAATTATGCTTTTATCAAACGCAGTCTTTAGCCATTCTCAAGTAATCACAGTTTGTGAGTGTTATTATGTAAGCGTCTGCTTCATGCTATAAGCCTTAGGCCTGTATTCATCATCATTCTGAGTTAGAAGTTCACACCATGCACTATTTCTGCTAGGATGACACCAGCTATGATGACCTTGACCTCAAGGTCAGGTAGACTCATTGAGAAATTGAAATAGAAAAATCTCTCTAAAACCACATTCTGTCGAATCACTGCATGATCAGCTTTAAAGCAAAGTTTCAGAGTAAATTTAACCTTTAGCCTGCTAAATTTCTAAAATGGACTGGTCCATTATTCAATTTGGGCAATACCATTTATTATTCAAAGAGGTGTTTACTGAAAATTTACTGACTGAATAGCGAACAGTGCTGACCATGATCAGCCTGCACGGAGTCAAAAGGCAAAACCAGTTGCCACCAGCAGGCTAAAGGTTAATTATCTAAGCAGATCTATAACAAAAGCAAGACAAAGTGTAAGTCCTAACTTCTGACTGTGGATTTTTGCTGAATACATGCTTTGTACTTCATGTACAGCTTTCTGTATGAACTGTAACTGTCAGCATTTCCCAGTATGTAGACAATTGTTACCAATCTGAAGGCCTTTCGTTTACTGAACATTTTGTTTAACTGAATGAAATTGTATTGATTTTGATTAATACAGAGATCGTATAAGAAGATTTAATGTTTCTGCTCAAACTGACATTTTAAGAGCTAATTCAATTCAATTAGAAGTGTTCAAAATGATTTCAAAAGATTAAAAATTACAAAGATTTAGGACAAAAACTTCAGTTTTGAGTTTAAATGAATGTTCAGATGTTGACGGTAACAGTTTTATGGTGATGGTGTATTACTAATTGACATGTTTTCTTTCACAGGGAGTCATGACACCAGTTTGAAGATGATCACACCCCCCACCCAAAAATATTGTGTGTCTTTTGTCAAAATCCACATATAACCAAATGGTGTTGGGAATATATTTGTGGTTGTTTTTTTTAAGAAATGCACGTTATTAGCGAGTTAGTTGAATTTTGCTCTAATTTTGCTGCACTAGTGGTTTAGTTTGGTGTGTGTGCTCACATATCGCTCTGCCTTGTCCTCTAATCAATACCCATCCTTCTTTGCACGGCAGGACCGCGACGGAATGCGTCTGTCACTTGTCGACGATTACGACGATGGTGACTTCACATCAACTCAGTCCCAGGACAGTGTTAGCTTTGATATTGCTTCATCTAAAGAGAAACATTCTGCCTCTTACACAAATCTTTTTGACCCTTCGCAGACAACGCCAGTTGGTGCCACGTATCAACAAACAAGAGCGAGCAGTAGTAGTCCGCGGGGCACAGGACGGCGAGATATACGTTACGATCACTCTCCAAGACCTAAACAAGTTTCACACCCATCGCTAAATAGGTCAGCTAAACCACCTTTAGCAGTGGCAGAAGATTTTTCACCCACTGATAGTACAAAACCTCCTAAAGGTAGACCAAATATAAACAGTCCCGGGGCTGATCGTTCTAATGTAGGTATAGTAAAGCCCAGAACTGGGCAAACACGACCGTCATATGACCTACCTAGAGGTCATGGTCAAAGGTCACAGAAAGTGAATGGTTATCCAATTAAAAGTTCTAGTGAGGAAAGATTCAGGGATTCAGATAGAAAGCCAGTTGATACAAATATTAATTTACGTACTAGATATAACAGATATCCTGATGAAAGAACACGTAGGTCTAATGAATTTTTAGATCAGAGAGGTGGTGCCCAGAATTATCCTCAGCAGGGAACCAGTAGAACGTTACCCAATCAGAATAGATATGGGAATAATGTTTCAACCAATCAGAATAGGTATTCACATGATGGTGGAGGTGATCCAAATGATGCTGATTATAAAAGACCAATGTCATTTGTGAAAGCTCTTGAAATGAGTGAAATCATGCAGACACGTGATAAAGATCAAAAAGATCGCCAACGTCGGGAAGAGAAAAAGAAAAGTGTTTATGATTCAGCATATGAAATTTCTGTGTAAAATTCTCTTTGGAGATAAAACCTTAGTGTTTCTATAGATGTTGTAAATATATAAACTTATAGTTTTATATGTAAGCATTTGCACATGTAATTTTTGGAAACTTGATTATAAATGTAAAAACTGGTTTTTTTCTCTCTCTTTCTAAGTGTTTAGGTCTTTGATTTTAAAAGCAAGATTTTCTATTCTAGTAAATTTTAAAAGTACTTTGTAATCACAGTTAATTTGTTTTAAATTAGATATTTGAGTTGTATTTAGCAACAACAGGAGCCTTTTGGGCTAGAGAAAAAAAACATGTATTGGATTCTTTCACTTCGCAGTAAAGATTTTTATGTAAAACAGTGCAGTGTTTTTCCTGCAAGTGCAATGGTTAATCAGCAAGATTTGCTGTTTTGGGAGACTACCAGTCTGAGTTCAGTAAGTCAGTCCCGAGGATTGACAAAAGACAGTACATCTTAAAATCAGTTCTTCACCTGTGGGAAAGTTGTAAAGTTGCAGAGAACAGAAAAACTGCTGTAGAAAAATGATGTTTATGCCACACCAAACAAATAAAAAACTAAATAGTTTTGGACATTTGAATTTGATTACAACCAAATAAGTTAGTTAAATGAATTTTACATTCTGTTTCATAGGCTTTCATGTCTTACAAAAAGACAAAACAAAAAAAACCAACCCGCATAGATGCTTTATTGCTTGCATGGTAGGTGGGAGAGATTGTAGGGGTAGAGTTGATTAGCATTCCATGTCAGTTGATTGTCAGAATTGTTCTCTGTGTCAGCCGATTGTTAGAATTTTTCCTGTACATGTCAGCTGATTGTCAGAATTTTTCTCTGCATGTCAGCTGATTGTCAGAATTTTCCTGTACATGTCAGTTGATTGGCAGAATTTTTCTTTGTGTCAGGTGATTGTTAGAATTTTCCTGTACATGTCAGCTGATTGTCAGAATTTTCCTTTACATATCAGCTGATTGTTAGAATTTTCCTGTACATGTCAGCTGATTGTAAGAATCTTTCTATATATGTCAGTGGATTGTCAGAATTTTCCTGTACATAGGGCTGTCAACTCCATTTGCGAGAATTGGATCCATGATCTTACATGGGGGAAATAAAGTTGTTTACTTGAAAAGGGTACTGCTGAACCAAACTGGTAAAATAAAAAAGATAATATTACAGTATAGAGTACCTTATAGTGTCTTCTGTTGTACATGTATTCAGCATGTACTTTCTAATTTTGCAAAGTCTTCCTTAATACTGAGCCAAATAGAAACTCATCTTTACACCAGATAGTAATGTTAGGTATTTTTCAAGTGAATGTATACTGCATATCTGTACCTAACAGATTTAAACAAAGACATTTACCTAACTACAGTTTTACACTTCCTGTTTCTTAATTTGGGTATCCAGATATTTGTCTGTTGAAATAACATACAATTTTGGACATGATACTGACAATATTTCTTTCACTGTTGTATTTTGCAATTTTTTCCAAGTGTTCAAGTGTTTACTGTGCAAATTTGTAGGACAGTTCACACCTTATCGTTACTTAAAACTGGATATTTTTCTTTGAAATTGAGGCAGGGTTGGTGGTTTGGGGTGGGAGGGGGGAACATGCCTGTAATGTTGTACATTTGAAATTTGGTCAGTATTGGTCTTGTGTGAATTTAGAAAAAGAAAATTGTTACTTTGGACTTGAGGGGAGGTTGTGGGGATTTAAGCACTGGTTTATGGGGAAAATACAGTTGAAACTCAATATCTCGAACTCTCTTATCTCAGAATTCCTGCTGTCTCGAAGACATTTTCAAATCCAGTCCAGAAAACACGTGCACAAAATATCTTTTTAAGTTGAATTGCGGTTACTTGAAGTAAACCACTCGATCCCTTGGAATTTGAGATGGCTAGTTTCAACTTTACTTAGCTTTTAAGGGAGAATGTGGCCAAAATCCCTTTAAATGGGTGATTGACAGCCCATGTACATGTCAGTTGATTGTCAGAATTTCTGTGTATAGCTGTAGTTTATTTCTTTCAGGGATTCTTTATGCCATTTTAAATCTTTTTAAGTTATTTAAATATGTCATAATTTTGATTTTTTCTTACAATTCTAGGAATTATCCCCATTTTATCATTCTGTTGATTTATTTGTTAATTTAGTTAATAAGCCCATAATATGACCTGGCAATTTTTAACATTTCCATTCCACTTTTAATATTTTGGCTCAGTACACATTGTGCGAACAGTACTCTCTGTTACGAAAATAGAATTATGCCTGGCTCTTTAAACTAAAATTCTTGGATTATATTTTGCAAATTTGACTGCTTTATAGGTCTCCGTTGCAGTACATAAGTATAATATTGGTATTGGTCGTCATGAATTGGACTGTCAGATTAACCGTTAAATTTTCTGTGATTTTGAGTTTTTGAAAGTTCGTATGTTTTTATAGTAAAATTTTTCTATTGAACAATTATTTATATTGAATGTTTCAGGTAATTTCAAATTCATAATTCTGTAGTTTGGAACATAATGAACAAATCATGACAGTAATAACCTTAATTTGGAGAGCTTAGTATTTTATGGCACATATGACCGTCTAACAATTAAAAAAAATAAACACCAATTGACAAGTTTTAGGAATTCTTTGAAGTGAGTTTATTTACCTGATAATGTCCATAACCTAGTGTCATGAATACAGAAAGTGTAATGTTATACTGTAGTTTTTTTTTAAGATTTGTTGGAGAAAATGAATATTCTATTTCAATGTTATAAATTAAGAAGATTTAATATTGTTAATATTTGAGCCGTGCCATGGGAAAATCAACATAGTGGCTTTGCGACCAGCATGGATCCAGATCAGCCTGCGCCTCCGCGCAGTCTGGTCAGGATCCATGCTGTTCGCTAACAGTTTCTCTAATTGCAGTAGGCTTTAAAAGCGAACAGCATGGATCCTGGCCAGACTGCGCGGATGCGCAGGCTGGTTTGGATCCATGCTGGTCGCAAACCCACTATGTTGGTTTTCTCATGGCGCGGCTCATTTACTGATATGGCATTCAGACTGACTTTAAACTCTTCAGGTTCCCAGACAGTTTTTACCTTTGTATATAAAAAAACTTCTATGTGTAAAAAATACATAGTAGGCAGGTTTACTACAACCAGCATTTCTTCTTAAAGTTGCATAATTCTCAAGCTTACCATGTGACATTTTCCTAGCAATGCATCTGTTTTTGATGTATTATCTGACATTTTCCTAGCAATTCAACCATTTGAGATTTTCCTAGCAAGTCAGCTACTTGTCATGTGACATTTTCCTAGCAATTTAACTGTTTTAGACTTGACATTTGACATTTTCCAAGCAACTTAACTGTTTTAGACTTATTATGCGACATGCTGCTAGCAACTGTACTGTTTTAGATTTATCATGTGACACTTTCCTAGCAACTCATCCGTTTTAGACTTATAATGTGACACTTTCCTAGCAGCTCAACTGTTTTGGATTTGTCATATGATATTTTCCTAGCAACTGAACTGTTTTAGACTTATCTTGTGACATTTTCTTAGCCACACAACTGTTTCAGACTTGTCATGTGGCATTTTCCTAGCAACTGAACTGTTTTAGACTTATCTTGTGACATTTTCTTAGCCACACAACTGTTTCGGACTTGTCATGTGGCATTTTCCTAGCAACTGAACTGTTTTAGACTTATCTTGTGACATTTTCTTAGCCACACAACTGTTTCGGACATGCCATGTGGCATTTTCCTAGCAACTGAACTGTTTTAGACTTATCTTGTGACATTTTCTTAGCCACACAACTGTTTCGGACTTGTCATGTGGCATTTTCCTAGCAACTGAACTGTTTCAGACGTATCATGTGACACTTCCCTAGCAACATAGCTGTGTTAGACTTATCGACTGTTTTAGACATTTCATGTCATATAAATTTTCTCAGCAAAGCACTGCCACTTGTCTGCTTAAAATTCAACAACAGAGAACTTTATTCAAGAAGCAATTATTTTCGTTTTAGATAGTTAAAACATGAAAGATATGTGTGTGTAGTTGATTGTGAAAGAATATTGTATAAATGCAAGTTTTGATATGGAGAATTGAGCTTGCATTTTACTTGTCACTATAAATTTTTTACTCACAGGATATTGTTAGAATATGATTTTAGCTTTGGAATAACTTTTCGCACAATAATAATTATGTCAGAATGTTATTAAATGGAAAGATATAATTATATGCAATGACTGTCAGATGTTAATTTGTGCTCATAATCTTTACCTTTGTCTATGAAATCCATGTTAGTTCGTCTGAAAGGGTGTAAATGACTTTTCTCACATTGGTCGATCAGTTTGCTGGTTGGTTGGTAGACCATTTGGTTTTCTGTCAATAACTAGAGAACGATTGGTCCTACAGTGGTAAAACTTATAAGGGTGATTGACTGAAAAGGGTTATCTTGAACCATTTGTTATTTTAAATGATTTGCAATGCATCAGTTTTACTAAGCATGTATATTGGAAAACAGTTGCCTTAAATTATACATATTCAAGTCTGCTGAATGAAAATATATTCAAAACTCATAGGCAACACATAGGGTGATTATTATGGTTTAAAGCTTACCATGCTGGACACGATAGATTCTGCCTTTGCAACCAGTGTAGATAATGGTCAGCCTGCACATCCGTGCAGTCTGATCATGATTTGCACTGTTCACTATTCAGTCAGTATTTTTTTGGTAAGCACCCCTTTTAACAGTTAATGTTACTGTCCAGATCGGAAGATGGACAAGTTCATTATAGAAATTTAGCATGGTAAGGGTTAAAGCAAATGAGCATTCCGAATGTACCCGTATTTATTAAAAGTTATTTTTTCAGAGATTTTGATTGAATCGAACAAAATGCGAGAGATTTCCAGTTCATACATTTCCACGCATAAATTTAAAGAGCATTTGTTTCATATTTCATATTTATAAGAGTTGCATGTAAGAAAGCTTCACAGATTTTGCTTAGATCTCACTTCATTCAGCATTGTTTTGTGATAAAAGAAATTAATTCGCGTTTTTCCTTAGATGTTGCTGTATGTGTATAGGACACTGCAGGCCATCCTTTTGTCTAAAATGATATAAACATTGAATATATATTTAGGATGCTGCTAAAATTTTAGTCAATAAAAATACAAAATTATTAAAGTTTGTATTGCACTTGGTTGAAATCTGTTTCTGTGTGTGTATGTATATAATAAAGGGTTATAACGCACCACCCACCTTTAAAGAAGAGGGGATATATTGTTTTGCTCATTGCCAGTCTGTCTAATCAGTGGACCATTTGGTTTTCAGTCAATAACAAGAGAATGCTTGGTTTCACATTGGTCAAACTTCATAGGATGATGCCTTTGGTCAGTAGATAGCCCCTGTTGTTTTGGGGATCAGCAAGCCAAAGGTCAAGCCCAAGGTTATAGTAATCTTGTGACTGTAAAAGGTTACTGCTTTAAAACTGAAAAATCGCTTTGGGCGACAGTTGGTAAACATCATAGGAAGATTGATTATTGGTTTTGAGTTTGGTAAGTCAAAGGTCAAGGTCACAGTGACCTTGAAACTGATAAATGGTTTAAGATGAATAACTTCAAAACCCTTAACCTACAGCAAAAGGGGTATATTACATAAAGGTTTTGGGTGGTGTAGGGTAAACTTACAGAAAGGGGTAACTATACACCAAACCACCCATAACCTTTATATGATGTACCCCTTTGGCCTGCAGTCTTCAAAACTGTGTATGATAATTGCCTGCAGTCTGTAGAGGACCTGTATTTTTTTAGGAGTAGATAGGTCAAAGTCACAATTTCTGCTGAATTATCAAAGATTACGTTGACTGTCAATTTTTGTAAGATGGCTGTCTGCAGTCAATAGATGACCTTTGTTGTTTTCAAAGTCATTTGGTTAAATATCAAGTTAACAGCATACAAAATTTCATACCCAGTTGCCTCCAACAGGCCATCATAGGGGGCATGTGTGTTTTACACACATCTCTTGTTACAACAGTATCTTTATCTGGGATGTATTCAGCTCTTGTGTGTTTTTCAAGGGGAATCACACACGAAACTTGTGCACTGCATGTGATCCAGGCCAGGCAAGCTGTATACCACATCCCAGATCAAGCTATTGTTATTATAACCCTAGTATACTTACTTGTTGGTACAATTTGATTAAGACATCAAACACAAGGTGCCAAAAAAATTCTGTATTTTCATTTGGTAACTAGCACTAAATTTATGAGATTTTGTATTGATTCTAATTCTATGCGCAATTTTTGTTATACCATGGTTTTAACTGTTTCATTTTTAGTGAACTATTATTATTTTGTATTAAGTTTAAGTTAAATTAAACATGTAAATCACTTAATTATGTATTTCACACTTAATTATGTATCGCACTAGACTCCCAAGTCACATGACTTCTGTTACCCTTACACTCTTAAGACACAATTATCTCCTTCACCAGTACACTACAAGTCACCTTATTTTCTTCACCCTTTTTCAAGTCAATTTCCTCACACTTAGTCACATTATTTCCTGCTTTCTTTCATCAGTAGTGGCCTTAAGTTTGATGTGGGTGCCATGATGGTACTTCAAGTTCTCGACCATACTTCTTCCTAGGACGTAATTCTTTAAAATTGAACTATAATGATTTAAGATGTGTTGTAAATTCACTTGTACCCGTATGGTGATATTTTTGCATCTGAAGGTAGGGGAAGAATATTTACACTGCAAACTGTGGTGTAACACCGATGATCACTCAGTCACAAGGTTTTAAGCAAAATGCTGGTGTTATATGGGGTTTAAAGTGACCCAAATATAGAAAATATTAAGAAATTAAAGTGCTTGTGACCTCATAAACGGCTCAACTCAGCTATGGAGCTCGGGTTAACAAACCTTGAACCTGTGGTATTTCACTGTAGTTTTCATTCTTGATTATTGGCACTTGAACTAGGTCTGATTGCGAGAAGTAGACAAATATTGCACATGCTTTGCCCATCTGAGAAGTCTTTAGGTACAAATGTCTCTATAGTGTAGATAAAACCTTCATGTAATTGTTCATATGAATAGGTCAAGATGCATCTATTACTTCAGACAGCGATAACACAAGTCATGTAGGAACTAACATTTCAAGAATTTGGCTTTTCCACCATACATTACACTTTCCCCTATATTTGGTCCATTCACTGGTGCAATTTACTCTATTACATTCACTCCTAACTAGAGTCATGTGTGTTTTCTTCCAAAAACTTCTACCTTCTTTACTGTCTGGGGTTAGGTGTGAAAGGCTACATTGTGGTTCAGATCATTTTAAACATGTCATCATCAAGTTTTAGTCATTTTGGCTCGCCCAAATAATTATTAGGTTAACCTTTAACCTGCTGCCAGCAAGTGATTCTGCCTTTGCGACCAGAACAGACCAAGATCAGCCTGTACATCCATGCAGGCTGATCATGGTCTGCACTGTTCGCTGTTCAGTCAGTAAATTTTCAGTGAACGCCCCTTCGAATAAATGATACTGCCCAAATTGAATGATAGATCAGTCCATTTTAGAAATTTAGCAGGGTTAAGATTAAAGCAAGTCTTTTTAGTCACTGTAAGATGTAAAATATTGACACTTTTAACAAGATATGGAAGATATTTATTTAGTTAAATTCTTTTACTTGTACAAATTTTACTTATGATTTTTTTTTTTGAAATTGCACTTTTATGATTTCTTGTTCAATCTGTTAAAACTATTTTCATCATTCCATATATTATTGGCATAAAGTTACCAAGAACAAGGATTTGATGCTTAATTTATAATATTCTAGTGCAAGTTGTAATTGTTTTGAAAGGTTTTGTTGGTGATATACATACAGATTTGTTTGTCATTGTATGTAAAGCAAGACCCCCTGCACTTAAAGGCCATGTATTCAAGAACAACAGAAACCTTGTCCATGTGAAGTGTCTATTTTAACCAAGCTTATAGGATGTTTTATTGTGTATTCTAGCATTAAACTGCTGATATATCATTTCCAAGGATTATTTTAACACTTGTAAACAAGGATTGCACTAAGTCTTACTATTAAAGAGAATTCCTATAGATTTTTTTCTTTCATAGAATTTTTTTAAATTCACATATATGATAGGAAAATTTGTGCTGAAAACAATGAACAAATAAAAACAATAGGTCACCAGGCTTGTTTTTGTGAAAAATTGTTTTGAACACACCCACTGTTACTGAAACTGCTAGCGATTTTTCAACATTTTCATAATTTTCTGCTTTTTTTATAAATAACAACCAAAATATACATCAAGACAGCACAATAAAGTTTTTTCTTTTTACAGATTTTATCATATACTTATTTGATATCATAGTCATATTTGTAATACTCTATCCTTACAATAATGGGTACAAATGAAAAAAAAATGTTGTTTCATATTTACTTTTGTGAACTTTTTTCAGTGAAAAATACCCATAGTGAAGAATATTTTTTTAAATTTTGAAAAAATTCTTTCATAGAATTTTTTCCTATTTTTCTTGTGTATAGATAATTGTATTGTGAGCATAAAAATGGCTAAAAATGTATGGGTCACCAGGCTAAATTTTATGTTAAGACCGCTAGAATACAACACCTGTTCGGATGGAAAATGGCGCGAACCTGGCCAAATTGATTACATGTATGTCTGCTAGAAGTTAAAAATAAGTTTTAAAAATTCTTAATTCTTTCTATAATTGAATACTAAATAATCTGAAAGGTGATATTGTCTTATCAGTACTAAGTCAATTATCTTACATTATATGAACAACACTGTCTTTGTACCAGAATGCGATTTGAAAACACAACCACAAAAATAGCAAGATACGTGTCAGGCTTAATACTTGTCAATACAACATAAACCAGTATCAACATTTGATTACTGATAAAACTTATCAAAAATGTTATTTCATTCAACATTCCTCATATTTAAGACTGTCTGTAACATGTTTCAACAAATGTTGACTTCAGTTCAGTTTTCTATAGAAAGTGTCGGCTGCGCAGAAAGATGCGCATAAAAAACTATCGGAATTCCCTTTAACATACCTTTTTAAACTTAAAATAGTCATATAATGCAGAATTAAAACAGGTCCAAAAAGAAATTTATGCTTACAGCTAAATATTAATTTATTATAGCTTTTACACAATTTTTACTAGCGTAGTATTAAGCCAGACATCCTCGATTACCAAGTAATCTTATGGGATTTTGTAGATTTTTTTTTTTTAACAACATGATATGACATGCATTTTCCCCCAAGTTGAACTCAATTATGGTTTAGATGGATGGATGGATGGAATTTTAGATTATATTTAATTTTGTCTTATATATATTTAGACAGTTTTGTAAAAGATGGATTGAATGGCAAAATTGTTTCTGTATTGAATGAAATCAGTGTAAATTTGAAGTGTGTAGTGTTAAGGTAGTGGACCCGAAATGGTGCTTGGCAATTTCCGTGCGATTACGTAATCGTTTTATACTATTTCTACAGAGAATACGTATTCAGACTGAAATTGCCAACTAACTAAACAGGTCCACTACCTTAAGAGCAACCGTAAAATGACAAGGGCGCCATTTTTTGTAATTAATGTGGATTAAATCGTATATATAGCATAACATATTTAAAGTTGATAAATCTTGTTGATAAAAATGGTTTTCTGTAAGATTGTAGGAGACAGACATCTATAGGTGATATATATATAAGCATTTGATTAAATTTATGTTTGTTTGTGAATGATTTCCTATACCTCAGTATGTTTTAAGATGCATTTTATGTTTGCAAGATTGATTTGTAAACAGGGTTTGTTAAGTATGTATTATCTATTATCTTTCTCAAGTTAAATCCACGACTTCACTGGTAAGCATCAGTGTGAACTAATCGTTTTGCTCATCATCTTGTTGCTACTAGGAACAGTCATAAACACATTCTGTTATAGACATATCATATAACAGACACCACCACAGTATTGTAACAAAGTACGTTCTTAAAAATGAGCACTGCTATTTTGTATGTATTGCATTTAATATTATATAAACTATGTTTATTTGCCAAATAAAGAAAATATATCGAGCATAATGTAGTAAAATGTAGGATGACAGGTAGTCATAATTTATTTGGACATTTCAGTTTGTTTGTATTTTCTATTTTGGGAAACGGGTGCAAGGCTAGATGGGAGGGGAAATTCACATTGTAACAACTAAAGGGGGAAATCGCACCAATATAAAAGTTGTATTTTTCATAAATACATTACACTCGCAAAAAGAAATTTTAAAAGCTTATTGTCTTATATTTTAAATTACAGTCAAACCTCATTTTATACAGCCATCCAAATCTGACAAGTTAAGGCAGGTGGCTGTTTAAGACAAGTTGAAATCAGAACAAAATGTTAATTTGTTAGTTAACTGGCTGGGTGCTTAAAGGCAAGTAGCTACTTAATACAGGTGTCTGTTAAGGCAGGCTTAACTGTAAGTGTTAAAGAGATTATGTAAAAAAAATCACTGCATGTATTAAAGTACAGTGACATAATATAAGTCTGGTTCATGTACTAATCTATTCATGACAAAAATTAAAGGTACAAGCCTCTGGGTTTTAGTTTTTTCCCAAATTTTTTAAGTCCATTATTTGTTAGTAGCTGTATCCCTTGTAGTTCTGGGACAACTTATGTGTGAAAAGAAAGAAAACCACTCACTTAAACTTGCATGATCTTAACCCTCATCATGCTGGACACAATTGATTCTGCTTTTGTGACCAGTGTAGAACTCGATCAGCCTGCCCATCCATGCAGTCTGATCAAGTTCTGCACTGTTCACTATTCAGCTAGTATCTTTTTGGTAAGCACCCCTTTTAACAGTTAATGGTACTGTCCAAATTCAAAGATGGACAGGTTCGTTATAGAAATTTAGCATGGCAAGGCAATTAATAGGGTCTGAACACATTGATTTTGTTGTATCTTTGAATTAAGGGAATAACATAATTTGTTTTAGAATATATATTTTTAGCCAACTTGCTATTATGATACGAGGAGAGATAATGAAATTGAAGTATCAGTGCTATATCTGATATGAATTAATGTATTTTTGTAAAATTAAATGTTTTCATGATCATGTGTACTATTTTGTTTTAATGTAGCTTTGTACTCTCTGTAAATAATTGTATTAGTTTATTATTTTAAAACTGTTGTATTCTTAATGTACTGTTTTAAATGTATTTTTTAATTAAAAATGAAAAAAAATGTGATAAAAGAAGTAAAGTAACTTATGAAATTGAATTTGTTGTATTGTTCTTAACACAGGAGCTTGGGATCGGGAATTAAGAATTTTTGGCCTTTGTCAGCCTTTATGTATTGATGGAGGTAACGGTCTTTATAATAATAATTGAAATTTTACTCAAAAAATTGTGTAGACTTGAATAATCTATTTTAAATTATGTAAATTTGAATCATACTCATAAAGGCCAAAAACTCCGTCAGAATATAAATGGCTGGACAAGGCCGAAAAATCTTCATGCTCGATTGCGAGCGCCCGACTTTATAAGAAATATATATTCCTGGAGAACGGTGCAGAGTTTATGGGGCCAGAAACTGCAATAGAAGTTGCATCTCCCACGTTCTTTAATAATGTGAGTAATTTACTCTTTTCCCCGATCTATTACTAGAATTTATAATAATATTGAATGTGGGTAGTGAAGGAAAGATGCCACCTGTAATGGAGGGAAGAATTCCAGTCAAGATCGTAGCAGGTGTCGTCTGTAGCACCTCAGAATCCAGTTCAGTATAGGCCGATTCTGCGGCAGGAAACATCCCAGTTTAAATGTTGCACAATACTGAACACGAGTCTTGACACCAGTTGCAACCGAGAATGGCTGATGCTTTGCTTGCACTGTAGTTCCAACCTGCTCCAGTGTTGACAATAGATTGGGTTTATTGTCTTGTATGTAAATAGTGATTTGAATCAATTTCATTCAAAATTCATAGAAACTACTGTAAAACGATTAATTTTGGTGGAGGACTATTTTTATGCACCCCCCCTCCCCCTCCACACCCACTTTGAAGGTGGTGTATATTGTTTTGTAGACCTATCAATTTGTGGATGATAACTAAAGAATGCTTTGGCCTAGGATCATGAAAGTTGATAGGGAGGTTGGTCAGGACCAGCAGATGACCCGTATTGATTTTGAGATCAGTAGGTCAAAGGTCGTCACAGTGACCAGGATGTTAACTCCAGAATGCTTGGGCCTAGGATCATGAAAGTTGATAGGGAGGTTGGTCATGAGTAGCAGATGACTCCTATTGATTTTGAGGTCAGTAGGTCAAAGGTCACATTCACAGTGACCCAGAATAGTTAAATGGTTTGCAGATGACAACTCGAGAACGCTTGGGCCTAGGATCATGAAAGTTGATAGTGTGGTTGGTCATAACCAGCAGATGACCCCTATTGATTTTGAGATCAGTAGGTCAAAGGTCAAGGTCACACCCGAAATAGTTAAATGGTTTCCGGACGATAACTTGAGAACACTGGCCTAGGATCATGAAAATTGATAGGGAGGTTGATCATGACCAGCAGATGACCCCTATTGATTTTTAGGCCAATAGGTCAGTCACATTGACCCAGAACTTTTGTGTAGTGACCAAATTTCTGTTCCTTGTGCAATTTCTGAATGCATCAAGGGGGCATTTCGTGTTCTACAAGCTCTTGTTATACGCCCGTTTTGAAAAAACAGACATGATTGCGCATGCGTCTTCTGTCGTAATTTGTTCCGGAGCATAACCATAAAAGTTGGCGTATACGTAGATGGCGATGAGAGAAGGTGCAGAGCACTTGAACTGGCTCTGTAAATCAAGTGTCCATCATATTTCGTGTCCGGAGCATAACTTACAGGATTCCCCCCTGCTTTGAAGAAAATGGAGGTATTCTGTGTTGGTGCGTGCTCGTGTCTGTCTGTACGCCGGCCTGTCATAATTCATTTCTGGAGCATAACTTTATAAGCATTAATGGTATTGACAGTAAACTTGTAAAGGTAGATGGCAGTGGGATGATGTGCACAGTACTTGAACCGGCTCTGTAGATCAGTCACAAATTGACCTAATAGGTAAAACTGTCCATTTTATTTTGTGTCCGGAGCATAACTAAATAACTATGCAAGGTAGACTTCAAACTTGGGATGTAGGTAGGTGGTCATGAGATGATGTGCAGAACACATGAACTGGGTCTGTAGGTCAAGGTCACAAATTGAGCTTAAAATGGATTGCTCATCTAAGTAATATGGGCTGTATGTTTCAGATGTCAAACTGATGCTAAAATATCAAGAAAGTAGGTCAGTAGGTCACATTTATCGTCACTCAAGTCAGTTTTAAGATCAGTGTGCAAAACTACACGTCATCCAAATTTCAAGACTATCTTAAAACACAAGAAAGTAGGTCAGTAGGTCAAATTCATGATCACAGAAGTTCAGTTTTAAGATCAGTCTGCAAAACTGTACATGTCATCCAAATTTCAGGGCTGCATGTTGAAAAACAAGAAAGTAGGCAAGTAGGTCACTGGTCAGTTTTAAGATTGGTGTGCAAAACTGTACACGTCTTCCAAATTTCAAGGCTGTATCTTAAAAAACAAACAATGGTGACAAATGCCCCCCTCCCCCCCCCGGCAGCGCCTTGACCTTTGACCCCAAAGTCAGTAGGGGTCGTGTACTCAATAAGTACTATCAGCATGTGAAGTTCGAAGGTCCTGGGTGCAGTGGTTCGCGAGTAAAGTGCCTTCATGCAAAAAGTTAACGTGACAAACGAACGGACAGTTGAAAACTAATATGCCTCCCTTCGGGGGCACAAAAAGTAGGTCAGTAGGTCACATTCCACATGACCCAGATTCACTTGACCTAAAGATCATCAAGGTTAACATTCTGACCAAGTTTCATGAAGATACAGTCATAAATGTGGCCTCAGAGTGCTAAGTTTTTCTTTTGATTTGACCTGGTGACCTAGTTTCTGACCCAGATTTGAACTTTACCTAAAGATCATCAAGATTAACATTTCAACCAAGTTTCATTACGATATGGTTATAAATGTGGCCTCTACAGTGTTAACTAGCTTTTCCTTTCGTTTGACCTAGTAACCTAGTTTTTTACCCCACCTGACCCAGATTTGAACTTGACCTAAAGATCATCAAGAACATTCTGACCAAGTTTCATTAAGATGTGGTTACAAATGTGGCCTCTAGTGTTAACAAGCTTTTCCTCGTGGTGGGGGATTAAAAAAATATTTATATTTAACCCTTTACTCCATACAGATACAATAGTATTGATTATTGATACCCAATACACTCAGTAGCATTATCTGTACACTATCTCCATACAGGTTATTGGAGAAAAATGCAAAATTTATACCTGTGTTACTCAGATCAAAATTAGTCTATGAATACTTGTTTTAACCATTTAGTGTCCAACATAATTTTTTTTAGAATTAAATTTCCTTTCTGATGGTATATTTTTCATAATTTTGTAATAAATATTTTTCACAATAGAAAGCTACAAACCTAAGACCTTAGAATATTATTATAATTTAGCTGTTTTATGCATGTGATACAACAGAAAAGAAATATTTTTACTGTTACAAATGCACAATTTTATTAATTGAAGGTAAATGAAAGACTAGAAAGGTCTATATTAAGTGATTTTAAAAATAAACAAACCCATTTAATTAATCATTAAAATCTACACCCCTACCAAACTTACAGAACTTCATAGATCATAAAATTAATTAATTACATAATGTTTTGATAAGAAGCACTGATCAAAGACACTTTCTATAAAATTTGTTGATCCACATCATAAATAATGATGCAAACAACACCCTAATTGCCTTGTTTTGATAGCTGTGCACAATAAACACACTTCCAAGGGGTCCAGGTCAATTAGCATAAATTCCATAATGTTGACAAGTGATCTATGGATTTTAATGGTTGTTATGGTAACCACACCTTTTATTACACCAATGTTATGTCTCACTTTACATTAATTTCCATAGTTGAATGATAGAATGCAAATTAATACTTGTTTTTGGGTCACACTATGTACTTTCCATCCATCAATAGCTGTCCTATATATATAAGTCAATGTGATTTTCAGAAAATGCCACTGAATTAAAAGTGATAATTATCAATAAATTACAATTATAACCACAAATTTTCTGAACGGATCTTTTATTAACAGTTTAACTTCACAAATATGCTTTTGTGGCTTCATTGCCAATTATTTTATTGGTATTTTGCATTTAAACTATCAGTGTAGTAGAAAGCGATAAAGGAGTATCTATGAGTAATGCATGAGCGTTAAAGAGTATCTATGGGTAATGCATAGATGCGTTAAAAGGAGTATCTATGGAGTAAGGGTTAAAAAAGACACAAAAGCAAACGTTAAACTTATTTCAGTTATAAAATCTTATTATTAAACACTAGTAATACCATTTTCAAAATATTCTGTTATATCCTAGGTTACAAATAACAACTTGATGCATGCATTTCTATTAAGTATGATGGATAATAGTCACCACATAACGGACATTCTACTTGTACAACTCCTAGTGTATTTTGAGAAGGAACATTACCCCTCCCACTGTCATCGTAACTATCATCACTGTCGTCTGAGAGTTCTATTGCACTAAACCTGCTCTGTGTTACACCACTACTCTGTCTTCTACTTATGCCTACAAATCCATTACTAACAGCCACACTCGATGCTGTCCCCGAGGACGTATGTACTGGAAGATTCCGACCAATGTTTCTCCGGTCCGGAACAGTTTCTTGCAGGAGCGACTGGCTCTGACTACCCTGCGAGTCGTCAAAGTTTATCTGTCTCTCGTACTTCTCTAACATCCATTGTTGAGAATCTATCACTGGGCTTGGAAGACTAGATGACGAACTGCTACCGTTCAGGGAATAATTATGTTCACCCGATGGTGAATTTATAGAACTATTACAGCTATTTGATAGCGAGTTTGAAAATGACTGTTCGCTATTTGTAGAATTTCTCTGCTGCTGTAGACGTCTTTCTGCTGCCAGAAGCCAAGGGGGAGATCTCATCTGCTCACCACTTGACCTCTGACCTTCATGACTAGTGCTAGTGTTGGTTCCTGACCTTTGACCTGAATTGCTACTAGCATTGTGACTCGTTGCACTTGAGACTGACTGTCCAGTAGAACTGCTTGAAGTTCTAGTAGATAACCATGGTGAATTGCAAGAACTCGTCGACATGTTATTTTTGTGGAGGTTCTTCCATGGAAGACATTTTTGTTGATGGATAGACAGCAGAGTATCTCCAAAGTGATCTGTAAATACATAATAAAGTCATAATAGTACCGATAAAAGTCAACACAGATTTAAAGGCTAGAAAGTAAGAATGTTTTATCACCCTAAATACTTCTATTTTGTCTTGCATATTCAAACACCAAGTGATACATTTTAATTAACAACAAATTAAGTTATACTGGTATACAAAATTTTTTTTGGATAGTACTTATGTTAATCTTCATGTACCTCTTAAACCAGTTAATTTTTTTAATTAATTAAAAAAAAATATGAATCTGATTACCTATATTTAATTGGTTCAACTTAGGAATGTATATTTAACACCACCAGCTCATGGTCTTAACACTGTAAAATCATTAACATTTGTGGGGAACAAATTTTGTCAGATTTTTCGACTGCATCCATCTATGAAATTAAATCAAAATGAATCTACAAATTCATATCCCCGTGAAATACCTGTTTTGATAAAACAGCTAATTCATGTAATATTCAAAGCTTAAAATTCTTCATGTGATGAATTTTACATCTGATTGAGAATTACAAACAAAATGAAAAGATGCTTCAAATATTTCCGAAAGGTTCTAGTGTCAGAACCATCCATGTTTCTCAAGATGTTTTTCTACTTCTGAGGCCTTCTTGTAGCAGACTGAAGATAAACTTCTCCATATGAATTATAGTTTTTTTGTTTTGTTTTCGTTGGGCTTAACATCACATTGACACAATTATATGGTGACTTTCCAGCCTCTGATGGTGGAGAAAGACCCCATGGGTGGGCACCAGAGTAGAACCGCCAATCTTTCTGTAAGCCAGTTCAATAGCTTCTTCCCATAAAGAATTCAATGTCCCTAGCGTGGCTCGAACCCACATTGGTGAGGGACAAGTGATTTGAAGTCAGAGACCGTAACCACTTGGCCACTGAAGCCCCCATATGGATTATAGCTATATCACTGAACTGAACATATAACTGGTGTTCTATAAATACAGAGAGCTATATTTACCATTACAACCATCACACTTGATAAAACTGGTGGGTCGAATTTCCAGACTGGCTGTGCTTGGCCTGTAATACATAATATAGCATTACTGAAATATTTGAAACATTGAACAGTACACACTACATTCTATTACAGTTTCAGTATGCTGCAGTATTCAATTATACAGCATTTTGTAGATACTACTATGCAATCCACTGGTAAACATCTTTTCCTGACTTGATTAATCTAAATTAATTTTGAGATTTCCTAATAGTTTCACCATCAGCACAAGAGAATAAACTTTCAGCACAGAAGAATGAGAATTGAGAATAAACTTTCAGCACAGAAGAATGAGAATTGAGAATAAACTTTCAGCACAGAAGAATGAGAATTGAGAATAAACTTTCAGCACTGAATGAGAATTGAGAATAAACTTTCAGCATAGGAGAATGAGAATTGAGAATAAACTTTCAGCACAGGAGAATGTCCTGTGAATAAACTTTCAGCACAGAATGAGAATGGAGAATAAACTTTCAGCACAGGAGAATGAGAATTGAGAATAAACTTTCAGCACAGGAGAATGGAGAATAAACTTTCAGCACAGGAGAATAAACTTTCAGCATAGGAGAATGTCCTGTGAATAAACTTTCAGCACAGAATGAGAATGGAGAATAAACTTTCAGCACAGGAGAATGAGAATTGAGAATAAACTTTCAGCACAGGAGAATGGAGAATAAACTTTCAGCACAAGAGAATAAACTTTCAGCATAGGAGAATGAGAATGGAGAATAAACTTTCAGCATAGGAGAATGTCCTGTGAATAAACTTTCAGCACAGAATGAGAATGGAGAATAAACTTTCAGCACAGGAGAATGAGAATTGAGAATAAACTTTCAGCACAGGAGAATGGAGAATAAACTTTCAGCACAGGAGAATAAACTTTACACATAGTTCGCATAAAAAGTATAAAAGTTTTTGTAGAAATAGTGCAACAGTTCAGACCAACAGCTCAAGGTGGTAGGCATTATTCAGATATCTAAGATATTACTTAATCAACTGAAATACTGTGAAATCATTTAATTTCGTCGGCACGAAATTTCGTGATTTTGACCAAAACGGCCGTTTAATAGGGACGTTAATTCGTGGATTTTCAATTTTTGAAAAAAAAAAAACAACAAGAAGCTGCGTTCAATAAACGCTTGATGCCCCCGGTGGCATTTTTGTCGATACAAAGCAACCTAAGTCCAAAACGAGGTCAAGTTCCAGGTCAAACTGAGGTCAAGTGATGTCTGAAGATGAGGAATGGTCACAGGTTACATCTGCATTAGTATCAAGTCATTCTAGTAAGGGGTATTGATGCTAGACGAAACGGTCCCATTTGGTTAACCAAGAGATGGCCCATATAAAGCAACCTAAGTCTAAAATGAGGTCAAGGTCAAACTGAGGTCAGGTGATGTCTGAAGATGAGGAATGGTCACAGGTTACATCTGCATTAGTATCAAGTCATTCTAGTAAGGGGTATTGATGCTAGACGAAACGGTCCCATTTGGTTAACCTCGTACGGACGGACGAACGGACAGGACAATCACTATGCCTCTACCATCAGTAGATGCCAGGGGCATAAAAATCTGTTCATAACTTCCAAAGGAATAGATCTAGTATATAATTTTGTTCTTACATGTGAAACCTACACGTGTCAAACTGCGCTACCATGGTTACTGAATTTCCAGTGCGGGAGCTTAGCGAGTAATCATGTGCCAATTAACGACCGCGTTATCTATAATTATACGACCCCTAATTTGCAAAACTTAATGAAACTGTGAAATATTCAATAAGAAAAGCCGGCGCCAATTAAGAAGTGTCAAAACTAGACTTTCATCCTAATGTTTTCTTTGCAAAATGAATGCGCGTCTGCATCTAAAATTACAAACTGTTGAACTTGTGCATGTGTTATTTCCTGCTGTGAAACGTGTAATGTAAATTGGGTAATAATGTATCGGGCGCAAATCTAGCAATTAATTTATAATATTTAATCCCAAAGTAATAGTAGTTTACTACGCGTCAGTAAAAATAAAGGCTAGTGTATAAACATTGCAGAGCGGGGCTGAAAAAAAACCTAATAACAGCCGCAGAATAGTGCGATTGGCACGTGATGTTACATCAAACTTCTTTTTTTTTAGTATCTACTTTTACTTTGACGAGCATGTTGTAAACAAACCACGGGTAAATGTCTGAATGAAAGTCGGTTTTGTTCCGACGCATACCTATGTTTATTGTTGATGGAGCCTCCATAAACTACACGAAAGCTGCAGGTTAGTACTGCCGCATGTACACAACTACGGATCAGATGGGACGGCTATGGTGTTTTTGGCGACATTGCGTACAATTTACATTATCATGGCACAATTTGTTCGTTAGGACTGAACCACGAAAATAATCCCCCCCCCCCCCCCCACCCCCAGAATGATTTCACAGTATTTCAAAAATAAATCTCCACCAAGATATTTGGTTAGTCCTGTAACAATACCAGTAGTTAAATTCTTGTCAAAAATGCTTATATGGATTTGTAATTTTAGTTGTCTGGCTTGAAGAATTCCATTTGCAAGTAAAAGATCTGTACGTATTTCATCAAGGGAACAGTACAAGACAAGAATGTCTTGTAACAACAAGATTTGTTAACTTTACAGAAAATCTCTATAATGCCTGTGCAGTACCTACTGCAAATAATAAAATCTTTAAGTTTGTGAATGATACCTGCTCTTTGCCTGTATTGGAGGTGTGTTTATTGATGATAGCTCTCCACTGCTAACAGACGGCGCTCCACTACTTCTCCCAATCTTAGATTTAAAAGCTGCACAACGTTGTTCATGAGCACTTAATAATGCATCTCCAAAATAATCTGAAATGTCATTAAAAAAGAAATAATGCACAGTTCATAAAAAACATCCAAGACAAAATTCAAGTACTTTTTTCAGGAAATAATGTCTTGAAATCTTAGTCCGAACAACTTTTATTAAATTCTTCTGAATTTGTTTCTTAATTTTATTGTAAAATGTATATAAATCAAAATATTTAACAAGAGCGGGTGCTGACACTCTTCTGATTTTTTTGTATAATAGAAAAATTGTCCTACCCATGATTTTCTAAGTCCAAAAAGGGCCATAATTCTTGCAAAAAGCAGGATAGAGTTATGTTTCTTGATGTACAGAGTCAGCTTATGATGGTGAACAACAGCTGCAAGTTTCAAAGCAATAGCTTTGATAGTTTAGGAGAAAAGCTGACCTAAACATAAAACTTAACCAATGAATCCAAAAGGGGCAATAATTCTTGCAAAAAGCAGGACAGAGTTATGTTTCTTAATGTACAGGGTCAGCTTATGATGGTGAACAACTGTTGCAAGTTTCAAAGCAATAGTTTTGATAGTTTAGGAGAAAAGTTGACCTAAACATAAAACTTAACCAAGAAATCTGATATTTTCCAAGTCCAAAAGGGGCCATAATTCTTGCAAAAAGCAGGATGGAGTTATGTTTCTTGCTGTACAGGGTCAGCTATTGAGGGTGAACAAGTGTTGCAAGTTTAAAGCAATACCTTTGATAGTTTAGGAGAAAAGCTGGCCTAAACATAAAACTTAACCAGACAACGCCGACGCCGATCAAATGATGACAATAACTCATCATTCCCTCCCCCCTCCCCCCAAAATCAGATGAGCTAACAAGAGCACCGCCTTGCGGGTGCTGACGCTCATCTGATTTTTTTTTGTGTAATAGAAATATTGTCCTACCCATGATTTTCTAAGTCTAAAAAGGGCCATCATTCTTGCAAAAAGCAGGATAGAGTTATGTTTCTTGATGTACAGTGTCCACTTATGATGGTGAAAAACTGTTGCAAGTTTTAAAGCAATAGCTTTGATAGTTTATGAGAAAAGTTGACTTAAACATAATACTCAACCAAGAAAATGATTTTCTAAGTCCAAAAGGGGCAATAATTATTGCAAAAAGCAGGATGGAGTTATGTTGCTTGCTGTACAGGGTCAGCTTATGATGGTGAACAAGTGTTGCAAGTTTCAAAGCAATAGCTTTGATAGTTTAAGAGAAAAAGTTGACCTAAACATAAAACTTAACCAAGAAATCTGATATTTTCTAAGTCCAAAAGGGGCCATAAATCTTGCAAAAAGCAGGACGGAGTTATGTTTCTTGCTGTTCAGGGTCAACTTATGATGGTGAACAAGTGTTGCAAGTTTTAAAGCAGTAGCTTTGATAGTTTAGGATAAAAGCTGACCTAAACATAAAACTTAACCAAGAAAACTGATTTTCTAAGTCCAAAAGGGGCAATAAATCCTGCAAAAAGCAAGATGGAGTTATGTTTCTTGATGTACAGGGTCAGCTTATGATGGTGAACAAGTATTCCAAGTTTCAAAGCAATAGCTTTGATAGTTTAGGAGAAAAGTTGACCTAAACATAAAACTTAACCAAGAAATCTGATATTTTCTAAGTACAAAAGGGGCCATAAATCTTGCAAAAAGCAAGATGGAGTTATGTTTCTTGCTATACAGGTCAGCTTATGATGGTGAACAAGTATTCCAAGTTTCAAAGCAATAGCTTTGATAGTTTAGGAGAAAAGCTGACCTAAACATAAAACTTAACCAGGCAACGCCGACGCAGACGCCGACGCCGACGCCGACGCCGACAACCGCTCAAGTGATGACAATAACTCATCATTTTTTTTCAAAAAATCAGATGAGCTAAAAATGGATAAAAAGAACAACACAACCAAAATCTGTGTTGAGGACTTCTGTATGGCTTCTCAGCACACTTTCCCAAATTGATAATTATCATAATTCTGTAAGATGACCAGGATACCTATCTGTTTTTGTTGGCATGCCTGTTTTTCCATACCATTTTTTTTCTCTTAGTCATTAAAAGACATAGCAAATCAATGAAAAAACTTGCAGCTGTATTTAATCAGAAATATAACAAAAAACAATGTTAGAGTAGAAAGTCATAATAAAATGCTGTCATGTATACCAGAATCAATACGAAAGTGACTTTCAAATTATCTCCATTTTTTTCTATTTCTATTTTTTTTTTTTTAATTTATTCTTTCCACATGGCAAGTTGCTTTAATAACATTTTTCAAGGATTTAAGCATTTTATTACAAATTTCAAGTACCTTTCCATTTATTTGCTAACCCTGGAGTATCACATTGTTTTGACATTAAAAGACCATCATTTTACAACTGAATCAACCTACTTCTTTTGAACAGTACCTTCATTCTGCATATGTCATAGATTTTGGGGGGGAAACTGGGATAGCTAATACACAGTATATGCATGGTTACACATTATACATATACATACACACAAACACCATAACATGATATTTACACTGTAACGCACTATTTAGTCTCTATACCAAATCCTCCAATTACAACTGTATGGCATAATTAAGTTCCTGTATATAATGTAGGCACTGCCATGGCACTTTAGCATATAAATACAAATGTAACAGACAACAAGTTGTACCAAACAAGAGGGTCATTAACCTTAAAGGGCTCACCTGTGTAAAAGGCTTCATGTGTGTTTGTATAATGTAAAGGTACAAGTACAGAGTTTCACACACATGGGCATGGCCATTTTTGAACCTAGTGCAATGATTTGATCAATTAGGTAGACAGTCAAACCCTGATATCACACACCAAATTTCCAAGAAACATTTGTGTAAAATTGTTTTAGAATTGGGCCTGCTTTTTCTGACAAGCATATTTTTAAAGTTTCCAATATATATACATGTAAAGGGAAAAGTGACCACGCCCTTTGGCGGCCATGCTTTTGACGAATCAAAATAATTTGATCAGTCTTGGCAGAAGGTCAAGCAAGGACCATTTGTGTGAAATAATTTTAAAATCAAGCCAACAGTTTCACACAAGAAGATTTTTGAAGTTTCAACTATATACATATAGGGATCTGGCAGCCATGTTTTTAAATGAATCAGAATAATTTTAACAATCTTGGTAGAGGGTTACACAAAGACCATTTTTGTGAAATTATTTTAAAATCAGACTAGCAGCTTCATACAAAAAGATTTTTTAAGTTTCTACTATTTACATATAGGGAAAAGTGACCACGCCCTCTGATGATGATGTTTTTGACAAATCAAAATAATTTGAACAATCTTGGTAGGTCAAACAAGGACCATTTGTGTGAAATTGTTTTTAATCAGGCCAGCAGTCTGAAGATTTTTAAAGTTTACACTATATAGATATAGGGAAAGTGACCATGCCCTCTGGCAGCCATGTTTTTAAATGAATTGGAATAATTTGAACAATCTTGGTAGAGAATCACACAAGGACTATTTGTGTAAAATTATTTTAAAATCAGGCCAGCAGTTTGACATAGATCATTTTTAAAGTTTCCACTATATACATATAGGAAAAAGTGACCACGCACTCTGGTGGCCATGTTTTTTTATGAAATGAAATAATTTGAACAATCTTGGACCATTTGTGTGAAATCATTTCAAAACTGGACTAGCGGTTTAGGATCCCCTAAGTGCAAGCAATCGGAACCAAAAAAGTTTGGTACAAGACCATCCAAGTCAAATTTCAGTGGATTTGGAGATGTTGTTTCAAGAAATTGTTGACGACGGACACAGCGCGATCACAATAGCTCAGAATGAGCAACGAAGTGCTCAGGTGAGCTAAAACGGTATATTTTATTAACTCTCAAGTCATTCTAATGTTACCTCCACATCCAGAACATTTGGTAAACCCTCTTGGTGTTGGCATCTCCTCATGAGTAATGTTGACATCTTCATGTCGTACCGGTGTGCTTAAACAAAACAAGTATAATCATGGTATTTACCCATCCATGTACCATACCAAGACTTCCTTGATAATTCCTTCTAATTCTATAGTCATATCATGTATTAAAACAATAGATTTTTCTCCTGATGCTGTAAATATTTAGATCGTTTGCATTTCTGTATATCTAACTATAATTAGTAACAAAACTGTCCAGGACAAAGTCCTGTAACCCATGCCAGTAAGCAGTTCTAAGCACACTCAATAACTGGATACTGGCATGCCATGAACCGGAAATTACATCAAAGGTACATGTATATAACATGGGCTGTTCATAAAACATAAATGCCCCCATGATGGTCTTTCACAGTAACTGGGAGTGTAATTTTCTGTCTCAAGTATGCTGTGACCTTAAACTTTGATTAAAGGACCCCATAAATGACAGGGGTTATCTATTGATCATAAGACAATCATCCCATTAAGTTTGACCTAAGTAGGCACAAGCTCTGTCTAACTGAGCAAAAACTTTTCAGTCTCAATATCACTGTAACTTTAAGTCTTCTGACAACCAAAATGAAAAGGGTCATTTACTGACCACAAGAATTGACATAATGACCCCAAAACAATATGGTAATAATTCTATCAAGTTTAACATCAATAAACCTTTTCACCTAATTACAAACTGTTTTCACTTCAAGGTCACCACTATTTCATCAGACTGATTTCGATTTCTTGACCTATCAACCAATAATAATAGGTCCCTCTACTAGTAGACCACAGGCAAATATGATAAAATCTGATGGCTGTAGGTTTAGCATACATCACTTTGTTTTCAATCTAATGGTCATAATGACCTTCACCTTGTCCTACTAACCCATTAAGAAAAGGGACTGTAGGCCCAGTTTTCTCCATTTATTCAACAGAAACTTGACTGTCAGAGTGACCATGATCTTTGACCTACCAATACCAAAACAATGACCGCATGTAGTCACCATATCAAATTTGACCATTATAGACCCAAACCTTATCCAGATACTGATCAGGAACCATTTTCTGTTTAAGAGGTCAATCTGACCTTGACCTTGCACCTACTGACACTTCGAAACATTAATGTAACAAATACCGACAAAAAACCTTAGTATCAATTATTTTTGTTTATCCGATACAGCTTTAATAGTAATAAGAAACAAAGTGTTCTTAGATCTATCCTGTATCAGTTCTGACATGTTCTCCACAAGTAACTTTCAAGTTCTCAAAAGCAGTGGAGGATGACCTCAGAATTGCTTGAGCACTCACCTGGCACTGCAACAGAACTTACCGAACATACTGGCACTACAACGAAACTTAAGACATCTAAACTGGTTGTCACGTGCTTTTCCTACTAAGATTATCAGACAGGCAGGTACAAGTTACCTGCCCCTTAAACAAAGCAGTTAATATTCTACAGAAAATATAAGTACCAAAACCTAATACATACCTCACTGCTCCTCTCCCCCTCTTTTTCCCACGACCTCTCCCTCTTCCTCGCCGTCCTGTGCTTGGACTACAAACATCAGACATAAGGTCAAGGTCACTGCTTACTGGTGTACTTGGCTGCTTTCCACGACCTCTCCCTCTCCCTCGACCTCGACGTCCTGCATTAGGACTACAAACATCAGAGGAAATGTCAAGGTCACTGATACAGCTACTGACTGGTGTGCTCGACTGATTAGCTTTACCACGACCTGAAAGTAAGTTGTTTACACGATTATAACTGATTGTAGTCTATGTAACAGGAAATTCTCCTTTGAAGACATGAATAATATAGTGTTTAGTTTAAAGGATCTAATGTTTTAACTCCCGATAAAAAAGATGTTCTTAAAGAAACTGTCTCAGAGGCATTGCCATTAAAGTACCTACATCAGAAAGACGGGTTGCTAAACTAGCAATGTGCTATGTGATGTTAGGACACTGTCAAAATGCTTACCAGAGTTATGTTTCTTGGCCTACGTAGTCATAATTATGATGACAAACAAGTGTGCAAAGTTTCAAAGCTATAATTGTTTTAGTTTTTGAGAAAAGGTGGACCTAAATGAAAATTTTAAGAAACGCTGACGTTCAAGTGATGACAATATCTGATATGATTTTTTTCACAAATCAGACAAGCTAAATATGAATAAATGTTACATCCTCCGGTTATGGGGAAAATTTGTACAATGTTCTTTGAATATCCACTGGTAATATGAATAGTCATCCATTCATATAAAAGCCATCAATGTAAAATCTTTGACTCCCTAGGGTGATCTTGACCTTTTAGCTAAAAGTCTATGTCTTGCACACAAAAACATTGTATAGTTACGGCGAATGTTTGTGCCAAGGTAACTGAATATGTAAACATTCAGTCAAGTTATAAACAAGACACCAAAAATGATACTGCATGCATAAAAAAATAGGGCCAGAAAAATGACCTTAAACCTTTTTGACCTTGACCTACGAGTTAGCGACCTTAATTTGGCAAACAACATGTCATCTTGTTATTGTGGTTTATTTGTGCCATTATTTCAAAATTCGAAAACGCACAACCAAGTTACTGGCCGAACACAATTTTTTCAACATATGCATGGATGCACAGGACTAACACTGTATGCGCCCCCCTTGCCCACCTCCATTTTTGGTTAGAACATGAAAACTATTTTTAAATCTCACAGATAAGTAGTTTCTCACAGATCAATAGTGTACACGAAAAAAATGATTTTCAAAAGTACTTTTAACTAGAGCTATCACTAAAGGTGATGAATGTAACCCCCGCATGCACTGACACAGTACATTGCAATTTGACGCACAAAAGATTGCATAATTATGTGGAATGTATGTATATAGACTGTATGTATACAGTAAAGTAACAAAAAACAAAGTCCCATAACTATGCAGAATATTTATCTAAAAGAATTAACATGCACCATGCACAACTAGGGTTGGTACTGATCACTTGTGTGAAGTTCATTAAATTGTGTGCAAGGGTTCCGAAGATTAGGCGCGCACAAGATTGCATATGCAGACTGTATGTACATAGTATGTTAACAAGAAACAAAGTCCCATAACTCTGCAATTTTTGTTGTTGAAAGAACCTAACATGCCCCATGCACAACTACTGTTTTTACTGATCACTTGTGTGAAGTTTCATTAAACTGTGTCAAGGGGATGAGGAGAGAAGGTGCGCACAAGATTGTCTACGGACAGACAGACAACCTGAAACCAGTATACCCCCCCCCTTACAACTTTGTTGTCGGGGGGTACAAAAAGCAAATATTTGTAGCATAAACCTTTACATTTATAACCAGAAAAGATTTTCCTATCTTTATCTTACCCATTCCTCTGCCCCGACCTCTATTTCCTCCTCTACCACGGCCACGACCTCTACGTCCCTTTGTAACTTCTATCTCTGTAAAGAGCATGTCATCATCTGAACTTTCTGATCCAAAATTTGCAATCATTACAGGTGAGGATTTGTCCACGGAAGGAGAATTAGAACATTTACTGGGGTTTAGAGATGAGAGACTCTTCTCTGTACTAGTAATGTCTAGATTTACACTGAATGTTGCCACAGGTGAAACTGGATCAGGCAACTGGGAGTCCAAATCAGATTCTCTGCCTCTAAGACCTTTATAGTGGAAAGGAGTACTGGGAGATGTAACACAGTTAGCTATTGGTCCAGTTTGTTTGGACTTCTTCAGTTGACCAATTAGATCCTTCCTTTCTACTGCAGACTGGTTCTCACTAGATTTTAATTTCTGCATAAGTGTGACTGGACTGCTTTTCTCTATGACAACTTTTTTACTTGGTGGGGTGGCTGTATCGGCATCCAATTTTCGTTTAACACTAGCTCTTTTATCATCTCCTGGTACTGGCTTCTGCACACAATTTTCCTTATTTTTCGATACAGGTACTTTTTCAATTTTGTTGCTGGTTACATCAGTTTTAGGTAAAGACGGGGGCTTGCAGTTTGAGTTCATGTTCTTTTTCTCAACACCCTGATTTGTTTTATCTTTAAATGCTGATGTTAAATACTTTGTTGCCTTCTGTATAAAAATCTTCTTCTCATCTTTGGTAAGTTTACGTCTCTTCTTTCTCTCAAATCTATGTCTAACATCTGAAAATATTCAAAGACAGATTAGGCTCAAATTTCACATTTGAAAGTATGAACAGTTTCTTCGCAGTCTCTTTGTCAACATGATATTTGTTTTTTGTTTGCTTTAACCTCACATCAACACAATTATCGGTAATATAGCAACTTTCAAGCCTTTTGATGGTGGACGAAGACCCCAGGTGCCCCTTTTGAGCATTATTTCATCACAAGTGGGCACCTGGGTAGAACCACAGACCTTCCATAAGCTAGCTGGATTGCTTCCTCACATGAAGAATTCAACCAACATAAAATAATCAAGTTTTGTGAGTATACGTAATACTGTGTGTTAGGTATAAAATACTACACACTAATAAATATATAAGTAAACACTGTATGGATCTGTACTACCACTAAAAACTGTAAACTTTTAAACAAATGCCTATTGTAAGATAACATTTATTTAAATTGTGTTTACAGCTCTACATACACTATTAGTTGATATATTGTTAAATCATTAAATTTCGTGGGCATGAAATTTCGTGGTTTTAGTCAAAAACGGCAATTTCGTGGGGATATGAATTTGTGGATATCAACTTTTGAACATAAAATGAATGGGAATTTTACTTGTTCGTTAGGATTAAATTTTGTGGATTAACTCAACCACGAAAATTAGTCCCCAACGAATATTTATGATTTCACAGTATATAGCCAAGTAACAGTTGTATATACATTTAATGAGGATTTTCCAGAAATAATTTATATCTTATAATTATTTTTGTGAAAGATGAGCATAGTGTACCTTTAAACTGACATAAGAAATACAAAATTAAACTTGATCAATGCCTCCACATTTAATATCAGACAGTCAGATGCCCCCACTACATGACATTAGTCAGGGGCCAGAACTCCTACAATACTGAATGAATCCGGATGCGAAACCCCAGGTGCACAACTACACATGCTGACCAACATTCCTGTAAACTTTGGTGATTCTAGGTCAAATACTTTTGGGGCTATGCGCGACACAACATTAAAATGACCAATTTTTTACTAAGTCAGGGGCCATAACTCCTACATGACTGGATGACTCTGGACGCGAAACCCCAGGTGCACAACTACACATGCTGACCAACATGCCTGTAAAGTTTTGTGACTCTAGGTCATATACTTTTGGAGCTAGGCACGACACAACATTAAAATGACCAATTTTTACAAAGTCAGGGGCCATAACTGCTACATGACTGAATGAATCCGGATGCGAAACCCCAGGTGCACAACTACACATGCTGACCAACATTCCTGTAAACTTTGGTGATTCTAGGTCAAATACTTTTGGAGCTATGCGCGACACAACATTAAAATGACCAATTTTTTACTAAGTCAGGGGCCATAACTCCTACATGTCTGGATTAATCCGGACGCGAAACCCCAGGTGCACAACTACACATGCTGACCAACATGCCTGTAAAGTTTTGTGACTCTAGGTCATATATTTTTGGAGCTAGGCACGACACAACATTAAAATGACCAATTTTTACAAAGTCAGGGGCCATAACTTCTACATGACTGAATGAATCCGGACGCGAAACCCCAGGTGCACAACTACACATGCTGACCAACATTCCTGTAAAGTTTTGTGACTCTATGTCAAATACTTTCAGAGCTACGCGCGACACAACATTTTCGGAAGGACAGACGGACAGACGGACGGACAAGAGCAAATCTATATGTCCCCCCCAAAGTGGGGGCATAAAAATGTTTTACTACACGCAATAAGTCATTTTTCTCTTCATTTTTAATTTGCCTTGAAATGAATATATTTCACAGCATATTGTAATGCAGTGTAACTGAACATATTCATCCTAGTATCTGACATTCAACTATTTTAAATAAGTATAAGGTTGGAGCTCCTACAAACTCAGTCTATTGTCACTCAGCAGGAATTATGCTCGAAAAATTTCTCCAGGGAAATTTTCTGGTCTTTAGGACTCATTTGCTTTGATTTTAAAAAACTTTATCCTCAGGATTTTCACAATAACCCTTCTATTTAAGAACCTCTATTATTTCATTTTAGTCAGTATTATCATATTCACTGCATTAATTTTCTTTACAGATGACCATTTGTTCAAACGTTTCTTTGTTTCGAAAGAAAGTTGTCTATTATAAGAAACCCTGTACCTGCCATTGTTATACTGTCCAACTCGTTTGGATCTATCACCAAATGTTTTAAGAAATCATCCACTTCTTCCTCAAACTGCAATTAAATGAAAAATACCAAATTAGAAATCATTTCATGTTAAGCAACTGACTTTCAATGAATAAAAATTTAGCACTGACTGTATATAGCCTTCTTACACTGTCAGTGTAAGTCCATCCCAATATAACAGAATTTATCCCTTACCATACAAGTGCCAAAAGAACTGCGGCTTAGTATTTACCGGAAGAGGCATCTAATATCATTACAAGGCAAGAAAACACTTAGGCCTATCTCTTTCAGTTTTTTGAAAGAGAAAGAATTTGTTGGTGGAAGAGTGACCACTTTGTTTAAGCGGGTAGAAAGTTTGAAAATGTTTACCAGTCAAACACCATATAGACTCGTTTAAACATGTAAACATGGGGGTAATAGTGGACACGCAAAACCATGAAATCAATAAATTAGTTCTCAATGATTAGAGCTGCTTTTGAGAAAAGCGCATGTCTCCCACAACTGCCTAATCATATGAGTAGTTATGTATCTGAGTCAACCATGCACCAATACATGGATCACTGGCATCAGTGTACAGAGTGATTTTTGGTAATTCAAGGGCCATAACTCTGAAGTGCCTAGGGCGATTTGGCTCGTTATCGAACTCGGCCGAGGACTTATTGGTAAACACATTTTGTTAAAGTTTGAAGGTCGGACGAGAACTGTTCAACTTAGAGAGCGGACAAGATTTGTAACAGACACACACACACGGACATACAGACAGCAGTGATTCAATATATCACCCACACCAATAGGTGGTGGGAGATATAATAATTTCACAGTAGATAAACTTTAAAGGTATATAAAGGACAAACCTGTGGACCATATATTTGTTCCACTCTGCTGGAATACATGCCAGATTTCTCAGAGTTTGGTACGGGACTCTGGGCAGTGTAGGACTTGGGTTTGTTCCCCGATGCGGCCAGTACCAGTTTGGCTGTGCGGGATAAAGACTCATCATGTTCCACTCCATTCTCAGAGCTTGCAGCTATCTTCAACAGCCTTGATTTCAGCTGACCATTCGATTTGTTCAATCTATAGAAATAAACATAATGTATTCAGACATGCAATTAAATTCTGAAAATAAAAATGTTTCGTGAAATTGTGCAATATGTAATTAAACCTTATTTTTTCTTTTGTACTAATATACTGTTCAACACTGACAAGAAGCTTTTGTTGATACAGCTATTTTTATATAAATATAGGATTCTTTTGTTCCAAGTGTAACACATTTTTTTCAATATTAATTTTGTATTTCATAGTTTGTTTTATTAACCAATATCTGCTTTGTGTTTTATTTTACATCAAGCTACCAGCAGTAAAGCAAGAACATTTTATGAGTGGGTTTGCAACTGTTGTGAACCAGCCTGCTAGGCAAAATTTAAGACTACTCAACTCCTGATTACTGTAGACATATTCTAAATAGTTTACCCATTATCTAGTTTTCCAAGGAAATGTTTCTGTATATCTTTAACTGTTGTAGACACAGGAATGTTCTCTTTCTTCTCCACATTTGGTGAACCTATTGTCGACAATGATGTTTTCACTCTCAGGAATGACAGGCCAAACTGCACAAGTTTCTTGTAAGGCTGGCGACAGATAACTTTTATCCTATCCCATTCCTTTTTGGCAATGTCTGGGCAAAACAGATCTGCACAATAAAAATAAATTACTGGTATAATGTATGTGGTATTGTAAACAAAATTCTCAGACTAATATTTGGTCTGTGTATTTTTGTTCCTACGTATGTTTTTTCCCAAGATTTTGATACTAGATCGGGGGTGCATAATATACACCCTGACGTAATATATTAAGAGTGTTTATGGTACATGACTTCTGACACAATAACTGACATCCACAATGAATATACATAACTGTTTCTGTTATACGAAAACGGCTCAAGATTTTGCTTGTTTGAAAACAGAAAGTAAGCTCAGTAGGAATTTAAACTTCCATACTGATGGACATGGTGAATGATCTTTGTGACGTCTCCAGATCTGAGTACACTGTCTTCCATTTCTGACTCCTGTGTAGAATAACTTATGCTACCGGTAGGTCAGATTACCCGACCACCATACAGAACATATCTCAAAAGACATAAATATGGAGTAAAACAGCTAAATCACAAGATTTTATGCCTTTCAGAAAATATCTGTTATGGGTATTGGGTAACAACTCAAAAAATGTTTTTCTTTTCTAAACAGACTGGATAGGCCCCATGACATGTGAAAGTTACTTTGCTAAGAAACTAATAAGTTCTAAGTATTAGTAATATTATGATTTATAGAAAACAATCCATGAGTGATCATAATTATAATACCAGATTTTGTAACAGTTGATCTAAAGGCGGTAGAACAAATCACAACAGAACTGGAAGAAATAAACAAGAGGCTTCGAGCTAGCCAGAACAAACATTTTAAGCCTAACCTTTTGCATACACAACTTGAGAAATGTCACTTGTTTTCAAAAATTGCACTTTCAAAAAATTCACCTGGAGAGAACATCTGAGTCTTGTTTGGATTCTTGCCTATTATGCAATCTGCTGGGGTCATCAGGTTCACTGTGTAAGCTAGAGTTTCAAAGTCGCGACCCGCTGGCCAGTCAGAGCACCCAACTTTGATTTCCAGTGTGGCACACCAGATGCTACCTGAACAGATAAAAAGCAGAAAGCAGTCAAATCTAAAATACTAAATTTGAGAAAAATGTTTTTTTCTTATGTTCTAACATTCTCTGACTTGTTTCTAAGAAGGCAAGGGGACTTTTTCGCAAGTTATTTAGAAAAAAAATAGTTTGGTATTTGGACACGGGGAAAAAAAACAACTTAAAAGGAATACTGCTTGGTTAAAGAAAAATTGTTGGGAAGAGGTCTAAACAAGAGTTAGACCCCAACCATAGAAGAAAAAAATCCCCGATCTGGCTTCCCAGATGCTTAATAATTGACAAAGTGCAAATTTTATCCTTAATAACGTTTACAGAATACTCACTGTTGTTAAAATATGCCTCGACCGAGAAGTTGTAGCATTCCAGACTCCAAATGGGTACCAGTTGTTACTCCCGAGGGCTCTGAACTAAGACTTGACTAGTTAACAGCCACTACCTCCTTTCATTTTTATCTTAATGAAGTTATGTAAAAACATGTGTTTACCTATATCAATGTAGGATATGACACAAGGCTGCTCCATCTGAAACACTGCCTCTATCTGGCCTGTCTTCTCCTGCGGATGGCTCAACCATTTTCTGAATCCATCACCTTTAATTAAATTTGACACTGGATGCCTGTCATCCTGTAAATATATTAAATCTTTAAAAGTATTACAAACTTATCTTAAACTGTTCAAAGGTACTGAATGGTACAGCAACTGCTTTGTTTCCCGTCACCCCAATTTAGCAATTGGGCCAGGCCTTTACAATTAGGAGGAAATGTGTTGCAAAACGTCCAACTGAGAATTCTCAGTTGTTAAAAATGTTGTATCTTTTATTAATCACTTCCATTTTAATATTGGGAAATCCAGCTTTAAAACTGGGAAAACACTGTACTATTGCTAATTATGGCACAGTTGGTTGAAGGCCATCATGACAGTATTACTGCCCTTTGCTCACAGCCGTATAAGGTGTGACAAGGGTTATATTTTTAGTAAATCTTTAGCATTTTCTTTTCTTTTTTTAGAAAAACAGAAGTCAGAACTTAATGAAACTCACAAACGATTGTTTTTTAAGCATTTATAAACCAATTAATTTTATGTTGTGATTTTGATGTCAAATGTATTTTCAGCAGTTTCTTACACTCAAATCTATATAGAGCTCGAAGAGCGGCCCATTGGCCTGCTCGGAGTTCAGGCTTTATGGCAACACCAGTATTATTAACTTTGATCTGAGAACTGTCATTGGACATTTACAATGCGAACCTGGCATTGAGCATTTAGTTTGCCAGAGTGAAGAAAGACGCGAACCTGGCATTGAGCATTTAGTTTGCCGGAGTGAAGAAAGACGCGAACCTGGCATTGAGCATAAAAAAATTTAGTTTGCCGAAGTGAAGAAAGACGCGAACCTGGCATTGAGCATTTAGTTTGCCAGAGTGAAGAACGAACTTCATTCTATTGCTCAGAAGTATTTATCAGGTCTGAGACATCCCCTGGATTGAGAGACATTCTCTCGATCTAAACACTGTCTCTCGTTCGAAAGACAAAACGTCTTCGGATCGAAAGACTCAAATTAGCTTAAGCAATGATAATCACTGAAAGAGTAATTAAAACTCTCTTTTTAGAATGCGCAAATTTATTTCAAATATAGAAAATTATCTTTCTTTTATAAAATTTTCAAAATCAAAATTATTTTGGGAATTTTAAGCATTATAACGCTTTTAAGCAAACTTCTATGGCAATGTGTTTCTTGTAAAGTTTACTTGAAATAACAAGTTGTTTCAATGAATATATAATGCGACTGTAATTGGTATTGGTCTTGTAGAATCTTCTCGAGTCCTGGAACTCGTCTTCTACATATATTAAAGTTTTAATGAAATGATTGTTTTAATAATGATTTCATGTTTTTTCAACACTTAAGCTAAATACAGTCTTTCGATCGAAAGACATTTTGTCTTTCAAGCGAGAGACAGTGTTTAGATCTTGAGACTGTCTCTCAATCCAGGGGAAGTCTCCGACCTGTTTATCACTCAATAATCATACAAAACTTGTTTCCATTTATAGTTACAAGGCTTCCCCACTGTACCTCCATTAAAATTTATTGAGGCAGTCCGAAAGTAAAAACTTGTAATTTGAACACTTATTAGAATATTTTGCCTATACCTGGGAGGAAAATGACACGACATATTTTATAGAAACCGGTGGCATAATTTACCACAAGTTTGTAAACACAAATTTCCCGCGCAATTATGCGCAAATATGCGTTTCCGGTTTTCAAAATTACGCAAAAGAAGTACATAAACACCAAAAAGACGAAGGGTCCCTGGTATGATTTTCCTTGTTATCTCCAAGTACGTTAACTAATATCGTTGTCTATGACCTTGATATCATATGCGATACATCGTTTTTTAAATGTTATAATGAATTACTGATTGTTTTGTTTTGACATATATAAAGCTTTTCAGTGCTGTACATAATAAACATAATCAACTTCTACGGCAAATATGTTCATGTATAGTAGAACAATACGAATGGTGGTCCTATAGGAACAATACGAATTCATTAAATTCCACGATGGTCTTCACTCTAGGATTATCCCAAAATATCTTTAAAACTGCTTGTGTATACCTATTTTCATTTATACGAGCGTGAAACCTGCATTAATTTAATAAAAGTACAATTTGGTGTAGCAAAGAAGAAATACGACTGTGAAAGCAATACTCACAATGTTTTGTTGTTATGGATACAACTGTCACTTAACTACTAACACTTTAACACTCTGCATCCGGCGTTCTTAACAATAATGTTTTCACAGTGGTCGTATTTTACTTTCATGAAAATTTACTGGCTCCTCAATAAGAAACATTTTTAGAGTCCTCAAGACCCACCACAGGATATCGGCATTCTGTTGTGTTTCTATGATGGTAATTATACATGATTTTCATGGAATATTAGAGAAATACGATTATATTCGTTATAAACTGACAAAGACAATTGGGCCATATATGGATTTCTTACTCCATAATTGCCATTCACAGTTACATTACGATGATATTAAAAGACTTGCCGAAAACGAAATACAAGACGGAAATAAGGTAATTATATGGACACATTGTATTATAGTCCAAATTCTAAGTACAATAGAAATGGTGGACCTCCGAGGCGGAGTGACTAAGGTCGCTGGCTTTGAATCACTTACCCTTCAACGTTGAATTCTTTACATGGGGAAGCCATGCATCCTGCTGGCTTAAGGAAGGTTGATAGTTCCACCCAGGTGCCCGCCCGCGATGAAATAATGCAACGAAGGGTATTCAGGGTCTTCCTAAACCATAAAAAATACTGGAAAGTCGCCACATGACCTACAAATGTGATGTTAACCTACCCCAACCCAACGCCCCCTCACTCCCACACCCACCACCACCACCAAACAAGTTCACGTGTAGCATATCATAAAGGTGCAAATGTCCAGAAACTTGTTTATTAAAGTTAAAACCTCAAAGATCAAATAAGCACACTCATTTTTGCTATAATATGGTAATAGATAAATGTTTTATTACCTTTGTGTATGTATGAAGGGTAAAATTACACCTTGATATAGTATTCAACAAACACCTTTAGCGTATCATAAAAATTATGAAATGATGCCGTAGTAACCGGAAACTCAGTATAATGAGTACACAAAATACAACATATAATAAATTGTTTACAAATCACGTGAGCATTAGTAAAGTTCTTTACAATTGAAATAATCTACATTTGTAAAAAGTGAATTCACTTTTTCATATTTTCAGCATATGTTCATACAGTATTATACCAAATTGATACAGTCAACCAAGTAGATGATAGGCCTAACTACCCAGCATATATATTGTCAGTATACTGGCTTGTAGTAGCATTGTTGGGGCCTCCGTGGCCGAGTGGTTAAGGTCGCTGACTTCATATCACTTTCAGTGACTGTATTCTTTTCATTCAAAACAGATGAGCAATCTCCGTTTTACTTATTATTTATTATTTATATAGTTTTGTAAACGTGTATACCACGACTAGCTAATAAAATAGCTCTTTCAGGATGACCACAAAGGTGTATATAGCATTCAATGTAAGCAGGTTAAGTTCGTTCGGACACAGTCTGCCGTTGATTATGTTTATGTGTATTCCCCTATCTTATACATTCATCATGTATTGACTTCTTTGTAGACAATAGTACATTGCAGATAACACCAAGATGTGTCTAGTCATGCACTTCTTCAATAGGATTTAGTCTCCACTAAGGTGTGAAGTCTTTGCTACGCTCAATGAACATATTCCGTTGGCCGAAGTAGTGTTGAATAATTCATTCATATTGGTTTAAACCAGAAAAAGTAATTTATGGCATCTTTCTGTTGTTTTCTAACAATGCTCATTCGGTTTTGCAGTACATGTATTCCATCTCAAACCGACAGCGTTACGAGTAATTGTCGTGTATTGAAAACATGTTGTCTTATCCAGTCTTTGAAAAGGTACCACTATCATGTCATCAGTGACAGTAAGAGAACATATTGTACAAACAAAGAAATGACTACTACTCTCTGTAAGTTCATTAATAAGACCATTTATGATATTTCTTATATTCATGTTTGGTGAGATGTAGGGTATGTGAAATTCTACTGCCTTGTTTGGTAGCTTGAAGGGCAGGGTATGATCTGGCAGGAATAAACGATCTCCACAAGTAGTTAGAAATGTTGCTGTGCAAATTTCTGAAGAAGACAAAATGATACGACTTCAACATCAGCTTCCAAAAGTGTACAGAGGAGGCCATCATGCCACACCTGGTCGAAGGCTTGACGTCTACCCAGACAGCAGACTTATAGTTTACTGCCTTATTCACCGGAAAATAACGTATTTTCGTGCAGTAAGAATAAAGAATGAACGAATAAAGACCCTAACTGTTATTTGAATACACTTTGCTGTGTGTTGATTTTTTTCTGTTTGTTTTACATCGTTCGAGAAGCACCATTTCGAATAGTTTTAAAACTGGTCAACCTTCAAACATTAGGTTAAACGTTCATAAAGCACAGAAAAATGCACAGAAAAATCCATAATGTATATGAGCCACGCCATGAGAAAACCAACATAATGGATTTGCGACCAGCATGGATCAAGACCAGCCTGCGCATCCGCGCAGTCTGGTAAGGATCCATGCTGTCCGCTAACAGTTTCTCCAATTCCAGTAGGCTTTAAAAACGAACAGCATGGATCCTGACCAGACTGCGCGGATGCGCGGGCTGGTCTGGATCCATGCTGGTCGCAAAGCTACTATGTTGGTTTTCTCATGGCGCGGCTCATATATTTTACAGTTTCATAGAAAATGTCGAAAAAAGGCGCATAGGTAAAACACTTATCGTATGATATTTAAAGTGAAAACAGCTACATAGACTGACCACACTCTCTTTTTTTTGTTACCACCACAGCAAAAAGGCTCATAAGAAAGGCATTCCTAGCTTTGAAAATAAATCTGTTTTGAAAAAATGTATATCACGACGAAACACCATGGCTCTGTATTCATCTTTATTGTATTTTCAAACAACATTTTAATTTTTGGGGCTTAATTCTTTTCATAAATATATGTGTCTCTTATTGTGGTTGCCCATTTCTACCATGTCGTTCTATCATGTTGAGCGCTCTACTAGAACGATAACAAAAGAGCACTATAAATTATTTTTCTTATGTTGGCGCCCCGCCAGCAAAACGACATGACGAAAGAAGGGCGACGAAACGACATTTTTTGTCTGTCGTGTTGGCGCCATATTTTGTCTTGTCTTGGTACCGACGGCTTTGCAACTACAAGAAGACACAACGCAGTATAACTCTGTCTTATTGTTATACTGTCGTGTTGGTTGGTAGTTATGGTATGCGAACACGCTAAGAAAACCTAATTGTTTTGTCATTGTTTCACTTTCAGGTTGACAGACAGACCTTTATTACACCCTGATAACAATAAAAACATTTTTGTTTGTCTTCAGCATCAAATAAAACAAAAAGAAATGAACTTGACCCAATCGGGTACTAAGCGACATGTACTTACTTCTATTTACTTCCATTGCTGGAAATTGCATGCATGTAATTCAACTGCGCATGGCAACCGGAGAACGAAACAACAGGTTTCCTTGTGTTGTCGCATTGCACCCCACCTGGACAAAAGAACAACTAAACCACAGATTGTTCTTGTACTGGCGCCTACTGCTCTCGTTGTCGCGACAGAACGACAAAATACAACTTTGTTGTGTCCTCGTATTGGTGCGTGGCACCCTCTTCAGCGCAGTAGAACGATAAAACGATACTTTGTCGTGTCCACGTGTTGGCGCGTGGCGCGCCCGCTCGCGCCTGCTCTTGTCCTCGTTTTGGTGCGTGGCACCCTCTTCAGCGCAATAGAACGATAAAAAGATACTTTGTTGTGTCCTCGTGTTGGTGCGTGGCGCGCCCGCTCTTGTCCTCGTATTGGTGCGTGGCAACCTCTTCAGCGCAATAGAACGATAAAAAGATATTTTGTCGTGTCCTCGTGTTGGAGCGTGTCGCGCTCGCCAACACGAGGACACGAAATAATAATAATACACCAAAGCGATAGAAAAAATATGTCGTGTCAAATCGTTATATCATGTAAACGCCAACTCAACAAAACTGATATATCGTGCTGTCATTTATCGTTTGGGAGGTGGGGAGGGCACCAACACCATGGCACGACATGACAAAAACGAGTCACCATAATCTTTTTGATATCCAAACGGTGTTTAGAAATGAGTTTTCAGAATTAGTTTGATACCCGAGAAAAAAAAAGAATTGCACTCAGATTGCTGCATTCACAGATAAAGTATATGGACTTCAACACAATGAAAGTATAAAGGCACAGGAGTTTTTTTCAACTAACATGCTGCTCTGATTTTACCTCGTATGAAGAGGCCACGTCGTGCATGTTTGTAGAATAACATCAATGAAAAGCTTTTGACAGGGTTTGGCATGATGGCCTAATTTATAAATTACGTCAATATGGGATTAATGGCAAACTTTTGCAATGGATAAACAACTACCTCTCTAATCGGAGTCAAAAAGTTTTTGTAAAATCAACATATTCAAACGCAAAAAATACCACAGCTGGAGTTCCCCAAGGATCGGTCCTTGGCCCCTTATTCTTTTTAGTATACGTAAATGACATTGCAGAAAACCTCTTAAGTATAACTCGTCTTTTTGCGGATGATAGTTCTTGCGGTCTCCTCCGGCAACTTAAACTTTATTGAAAACACTTTAAATTGAGATCTAAGTATACTACAAGGATGGTCCCACCAATGGTTGGTTAACTTTAATCCGAATAAAACTGAAGTAATGTTTTTCTCGCAGCTGAATTTTGTCGAACATGAGAAACATCTTGGCATTACACTTAGTGAGGACGGCAAATGGCATGAACATATATGTAATATTATGTCATTTGCCTCTAAAGTTCTTGGCTCCATGAGAGCTCTGAAATTTAAACTTAAAAGGGCAACCCTTAATCAAATCTACATTTCCTATATGCGACCGATTCTCGAATACGGTCGGCTGCACAGAAAATGATAAGGCATCGCTTGAAAAATTACAGTACGAAGCTGCCCGTGCAGTGACTGGTCTTACGAGATCCGTTTCAATCGAAAGACTTCTTAACGAAATAGGTTGGGTTTCATTGTCAGATAGAAAAAAAAATCAGAAATTAGTTACAGTTTATAAAGTTCACCGTGGCACTGTGCCAAGCTATGTTGCAGATCTTTTTCCAAATAGTGTCGCAAATTCTACCATACACTCTTCGAAACGACAACAATTATGTGACGATTGCACGTCGAACACATACTTTCTCGAATTCCTTTTTTCCATCTTCAATAGACCTTTGGAATAATATAGAAGACTCTGTAAGAAATGCTGATAACTTAAATATTTTTAAATCCCGTCTTAAAAACATATTTAAACCACATATTGTTCCTAAGTATTTTCTAAATGGATCAAGAAGTTTGGCAGTTTATCATGCACGCATCAGAAATAGTTGTAGTAATCTTAATGCAGATCTTTGTAGAAATAATTTGCGGATTAACTCATCCTGTAACTGTGGAAACATTTTAAGTGTCCTTTATATTATTACCAAAGAATACAACTTTTTCGCGCAACACGTACGTTTCATTCATTAAGTCTAAATACTCTCCTTTTTGGAAAAGAAACACTTTCTGATGAAGAAAAGTCTTCAGAAAAATTCAGAAAAACATAAAGTACTCTCAGCGTTTTGAAAGTAGATCAATTGTATGTATTATGTGTATATTAACTTATATATATTGTAATCAAACCCCATTGTCTGTCAATTATATGACTACCTATATTTCTCATACCCACTCCAGATGACCGTGGGATACTGAACTCTCAAAAACAAAACAACAAAAATACTTTTTTTTCCTTCTCTTAAATTCTTTTCTTTTTTTAAATTGTTAATTGCTCTGATTATTAGTATCTTCTTTTTCGTTTTTGGTCTGCTATACATCTATTGTGAAATACTGTTGGGGATCCGAGAACCGTTTACTGATATTGTTAGAACTCGTGGTTCAACCCTTTTGCTACTTTTAACATCATTAAATGTATATGCGTATATATTATTGTACATGCTTAAGAAAGGAGCAATAAAATATGTTTAAATCAAATCAAATTAAACTAATTCACTAAAAGTCTTTTAGAAAGGGTGAACAATAAAATTCAATCTGTTAAAACATTTATTAACTGCTAATCATATAGACTTAAATCTGCTTATGATCAGCTGTATGAAAGTTTCTTTGCGATATTTAACCAAATGTTTAACCAAGCCAATTAAGACATCATTTAATTAGAACGCAATCGCCTACGTCAGGATTCTCTAACGATTTTCGACATCATCGACGTATTTTTGGTATATATTCTCTTACAATAAACATGTTAAGTTGTTTCGAACTAAAATGCTTGAACTTACTGACAGTACGAAATATTTTACAGAAGAATTAACTTTTAAGGTATGGACTTAAAAAAAAACAACGATAAATATCTAGAAGGAAAAGCCAAGTGGAATTTACCGTTTTTAAAGCCAACAAACTGTTGTTTTAAAAAAAACTTTTGCTCATAAATTTGATTTGATAAACCAAGGAACTGACATTAGTATCTCATCATTTCCCAATGACGAATAATGAAAATGTCTTGTTAGCAATTGTAATTAGCTGTCATTTGCAACATTGTAAACGTTTTTATTATTTTATAAAAGAAAATGAAACGTGACCTCCTAATCTCTGATCAGTTGTTCACGGAACAGGAGGGAAAGAAAAAGCACCTTTCTACAGGTCATCTGTTTGATTGACAGTATCTTAAAATTCATCACAATCGTATAATTAAAAGCTATTGTTTAGACCTGACAGTATAACGCCCTTTAACAAAAGAACACATATTTGTCTAGGCTACTTTACAGCAAGATGTAAAGTTCGTTGTGTCATTCGCCGCGGATGTGTTTTTGGGGGGAAAATGTCACTTTTCATGCACAATTTCCATGTTTCCTGTGAAGCCCTATATATATGCCGATAACAGAAACTTTTTATAGCAAACCAGAATTTAATGTGTTCAGGCACAATTCCGTTACAAAGAAAAGGTAAGCACTCTGAAATCTTGTATGTATAAGATAACAATTAGAACAAACTTTTCCAAAGTGCAGTTGATTTTTTGTTTTATTTTCTTTCAAAGATGAAATGCCACTCCAAGTCTTAATAAATGGTTACAATATGTTTTGTTCATATATTTTCTGAATATTTAAATAATTTTACTCAGACCGATTCAAAAGCTAAAACGACTTTACGATTCCAAAATATTGCTGTGCCAAAAATAAGTTACACTGAGTTTGTATGTTAGGCTTACAACGCCAGGACAATACGGCCTATGATAATAATCTGTAATTCAGTGACCTTAGATAAGTTCTTAAAATCATATTTCAACCAATCTATTTATTTCAGATTTCAGCGAAGAAAAGATATATACAAAGGCAGAGAAATGTTTAAAGTGTTCAGGAAAATTCTATTCATAACTGTACTGCTCATAGGGACAGGCATTTCTAATCCTGCTCATGATGATTGCCGAGAACCCACGCCATCAGAACTAAGAAGTCTTCTCGCAGACGACACACATGAATCGTTTGATATGTCAAGATACGAGCATTTTCGAGTTCCAAATGACATAAATTATTTCAAAAACGCCAGGATCACCGCCATATCCGGTCCGAGAGAATGCAGACGAACACGTTATTCTTCGCACATCAACACGGCATCAAGCTGTCCATGGCATTATGTTATGAACAATGACCCAAACAGAAAACCAGAACGCATCATCGAGGCGAAATGTAATTGCAGAAACCGCCCTTGCATCAACGGAATGGAAAGTAGTCGTTGTCATCCCGTGAAATACAACATACGGGTACTTAGAAAATATGGATGCGAAAATGGAACGTTTCTTTATCAAAAGACTATGGAAAGAATAACTTTAGGTTGCACTTGTGTGTTGGGTCAATAAATTTTCAAGGATTTTGTGGGAACTTTTGTCTACCTGTGATATCAATGCAACCGGTTTTAATGTTAACCTAGTCACCCTTTAGAAGTTATTTATCTCAATTTATAGTAAAGCTCTTTGTCATACATTCAATATACATTTGTTCAGTTGTATTCTATGCATTTTATTTCTTATAGATCTACATATATACATGTAATTTCTGGTAATGAATTTATGTTGATTTTGAAATTATGTTGAAGGCAGTCATTTCAAAGTAAAATAGAAATTACGTACTGAGAGTTTTGTTGTGCTGTTGTTTATGTCCATCCATTGCCGTTATGTGTGTCTCAAAATTATATATAATGATATCTCTTCAGAAAATACGTCTGTGTCGTTATTCCTAATGGTCATATTAAACACATTTTGAATACTTTGATGTCAACATGCTTTTGATGTCTTTTTCTTTATACTGCGTATAAAATTCTAATATTTCAGTAAAGGTACTTATTGAGCGAATGAAAAATTAAGTTCCTCACTTACTTAATGGTGGTCAATCACATTTAAACAATATTTAATGATTTTTTCACTTCTCGTATATTTCATTGGTAAAGAGCAAAAAGGTCCTTTACATAGAGTTAGATCCCAGTATTGAATATAAGCAGACGGTTTCTGTCTTTTGACCATGATGGTGAATTGTGGTAAAAGAGAACGACATGTATCATTTTAAACCGTTACGAATGACTTGCAAGCAGCTACGACAGTTAAAGATTATGAGGGGTGTTCAAACCTACCCGGAATAGTGCTTTTTATATATTTATTTCTGAATTTGTTTTGCTGAAATTTGAAGATATACCCAGCTTACCTCCACAATTTAGAATTAAAAACAGCAAATATTCAAGTTACAGTAACTTTGTCTATAGCATGGCCATACTGATGATATTAAACTGAGCCATTGTTAGCTGCACAATAAAGATTTCTGAAAAGTGTCCCTGCAATTCATGCGTATTTGACAAAGCCAGAGCAAAAAGAACATTCATCAATTTAAAGTCAAGGTTTGATTTTAAGACTTTTAACATTTATGAATACCGGCCCTGAGGCTTTTATACACTTACAGACTGGTATACTACAAGTAATATCGCTCGAGGCTCTTTCACAGTGTGGAGTTTTGTAACGACCCCTTCCCTGTATAGCTTCGATTTATGGGTCTGGTGTATATTGCACCGTTGACATCCAATGGGGGCTAGGTATCCAAAAGTTTCTTTGAGTCAAGCTAGACGGAATGGTTAGCATTGTCTTTACGAATGTGCGCTGATACCTATATCTCCTGTGTTGCAGGAATCTGGTTTTCAAATTACGCTCCGTTTCACCGATATAGTCAATGACACAATCGTTTCTTTCATCACATTTACATATTGGATGATAGATTGTGCTAATATATGCAATTTATAATTTAAACTTGTTTACAGATGGAAAGGAAATATGATATCATGCGAAGTGAACGACAGAATAGGATCGGCATATTCATGAATAGCACTAGCATGAACACCGAAAATAAATCATTTCTTAATTAGAAATTGATATTATCCATCAATTTAAAACGCTTATGTTTGTATGGACATTTCTTAAAATGATCTGACAAAACTTACAACATGTCGCAGTTAGCTAGCTTACACAATGATATCAGTAAAAGTCGAACTTAAAAAATTAAAAGTTTAATTAAGAGTAGTTGAAGTATGGGTTTTGAAAATTCAAAACAAAAGATTTTCGAGAAGGTTACAGATTTATTCCAAATGATGTACTCCTCCCTCTCCCCCCCCCCACCAACCCACACACACATACACCTATAAAGACCTCCAAAGTCCGCCATGTTAGATTTAACAAAGACGGACACAATCTCGCCTTTGATTTTGTATCCAATTATATCCAAATGGGGATCAATTCATTCCGTATTCAAATAGATAATTATCATCTTGAATTTTTTTTTATTTGTATTGATGCTTTAAATTTCAATGTTTTTATTTAACTTTATCAAAGTGGTGGGGTGGAGAAATGGCAGGAAAAATATTCCTTAGGTAAATAAATTCCAATTGTAATTTAAGTCCATTACTTGATCCAGATCGTACGAATTTAGATTTTTATTTCTATATGAACATTGTTTTGAAAGGAAATTTCCGTCAAAGTACCAAAGGATATTCTTACAGATTTTATTTAAAATTTTAGATATCGTGTTTTATATTTATTTTTTTATTTACAAAACAGCTCCGCCACGTGATGTATTAATCCGAGTGCATACTAATTAAGGCATGATCCAGTCTAGTTAGGTGGCATCCTCAAAATTACAAACAAGTTAAATGTGATAGCCTTGACCAAGATGACCTATGTTTTATCATGCCCGTTGCATAACAGTTACATAATAATTTCCCGTAAATGACTTAAAACAGCAACTTCAGTAACAAAGAGCTGCGTCCCCTAAGAATTTATAATAGATGTCATTCAATTCGGAGAAAAATATATACAACGGGTATTTGAAGAAAGAAACTTCTTTCACAGATAAAATGATAGAAAACATGATATTTTCAAATGTAAGGAACAAGTTTTATACTTGTTTTGTGAGTGGATCTAAACTTTGGAATGCTTGTTTTTTTTTTCTTCTAAGGTAAGATATGATTATTAACATATCTATTTTTAATCAAGGCCTTCTGTACAATAAATTTAGTGATCAAAATCTTCTTCCTTGTGGCAAAACCATTCGTAATATAATGATGGTTTTATATAGGATCACTTATTGTTGATTTTGCCGCACGTAAAGAGCGCATGTGCATTAAAATCAAAACATCCGGTAAAACATCAGGGCAACCAATAGCGTTGTAAATCCGTCTATATGGTTTGAAATTTACGTTTACGTTATATTTACACACGTGTTCAGATATCATTCTCTATCATTTTCCTATGATATCATGACGCTGTCATGATATTCGATAGATATGCAACGAAATCGGAATAAATTTTGTTATTGTTATTTACCAAAGGATATAATGACTTAAAAATGAAATATTTCTAAGACCACAGCTGCAATTGTTATCGGTTATAGAGATTGGGTATTTGTAAATTCCAATTAGATGACAACGTCTGTCGTAAAGTTTTGTATTGTTTTATCAATCAAAGGGAAATGTTAAAATACAAAATGAAATTATGTTTTTGATTAGTTGTTTAAGGAACTGAAGGAAATGATTCAGATACTCTTCCGCAGGTCAAATAATTGATTGACAGTATCTTAAGTTAATTGCAATCATGTTATTAGGAGCCATTGTTTAGGAATAAAAGTATAGCGTCTTAACAGCAGCTCTTAGATGTTAGAAATCAAATTACTGCTCCTCTAAAGGCATTACCCCCTTGTTTTTATTCATTTTTTGACACAAAAATAATTTCCGAAAGTCCTACCTAATAATAAAAAGAAAATACCTACCTAGCTACCCTACTTGTTTTGAGCATGTTATCGGAAAACATTTTTTACGCCTTATTATTGTTTTCATGTATTATAAACAGTTAGTCAAATAATTTATTATATCACTTTGATTGAAATAGTATTATTTGTTTTTGTCTTCCAAATCTCTAATGTGCACAAAAACATTAACAGAAAAAGCTGAACTGATATTCGACTTCAGTATTGGCATTTCATTGTAAGAGATGATAAATATCCTATCTACTCGCTTTTGCATACCTCAGTTATACCAGGAAAATCACTTTTCATGAACTGTTTCCGTGTTGATTTCTGCATAGCTGTGCTTTATATATTTACTTTTGGTGCAAAACTTAAATGTTTCCGTAATCTACATATGTGGATGACAGACATAGACTTAATTAAAGTTTTCAGAGACCATTCGTTTAGAAAGTAAGATTTTAAAAATATTTTATATCTATAGATATTTCTTCTTTACATTGGGGAATATTGTTATCTTGTAAAGAAATGAAACTGTTTTATTTTCAATATATGATAGAATATATTCCACTTAAAACTGATATCCTCGGCGATATATGATCATTTTGTGTCGATTCGCCGTAAAACCCAACTCACTCATTTAAAACTGATATCAGGTTATCTTTATACACTATATATTTCAGATTTAGCCGAAAGAAATATATTAACTAAAATCCAGGAACATGCATCAAACGAAATATTTTCTATGCTCACAGTTCCACGTTTACTTAGTATCAGAATTGCTCGTCCAATATTGAAGTCAAGACTACTGCCAAGAATCAATGTCGTCAGAACTTAGAAGTCTTCTTTCAGAGTCATTTGATATGGCTAGTACCACCATATTCCAAAAGATCCCCACTGCTGCAGATTCCGGGAGAGTCGCCAGACTGCAAAGTAACCGACACTCTTATCATATCAACTGGCCCTGGCGCTATCAGTGTCACCAACAGGCGACCGGGAACTGTAATTCAAGCGAAATGTAATTTGCAGAAATCGAGCTTGCACCGGCGAAATGGAAAACACCCGTTGTGAGCCCACAACATACAGGTTCTCGGGAAATATGGTTGTGATAACGTATTATATTTGTATAAACGTACTATGGGGAGAATAACTGTTGTATTTGTGTGATTAACGATCGGGTTTCTTTTTGCTAAGGTCTGCATGTGATTTTCATATATCTGGCCAATAAATCATCAATTTTGAGGTGTTTAATCAAAATGTTATAGTCAATGATGTTGTCATTTACCTAATGTTAATTTCAAAATTGTGTTCCATGTAGCTTTTGACTGGTTAATAACTTAGGCGTAAAAAATTGTTTGTTTCCGGTATCCCGACCTACCCTAAATTTTTGGCCCGACCCTAAATCCTGTGCTGATACTATTTAGGTCCCAGAAATACTTCCTGTAGAATGAACAAAGTAGATGCATGTTGTGTGTTTTGAATCACACTGATCAAATGATCAAAACTCCATTTAAACATAGCCGACCTGAATAGACGTACAAATGGAAGCAAATATGATTTTTGTTAATTTTTTATCCTTCGTGAAAAAACGGGGATACCTGCAAAATTAAGAGTCGGTGTTTAAAATAATTGCATTCATACTATACATTGCCTTTCTCAAGTCATCGTCACCATTCTCTGAGATAAAAGTGTGGAAAACATGAAAAAAGCAAGTGTCGAATCTAGGCCTGGGAGCACACAGCAAGAGCCACACGCCGCCACCCACAGAAACTGAAGTGGAAATATATAGCATACGGAGTTCTTCAGATGCCCACCAGCAAGATACATTTGAATTATATGAATGTTTTATGAATAAATGAGGTGTAGGTAGGAACAAGGGTTGGTATGTAAAAGCGGATGGAGGCGTAAGAAGGGGAGGGGGTAAGTAACATCATTAAAATACGAGTTGTATAACAATTAAAACGATACATACACAATCCGAATTGTAAATAGAAACACCGCCTTGGAACGGTCTGTAACACTTTTATGGTGTGTGTGTGCGGGGTAGGGAGTGGGGTGGTTAACGTCTCACCGACACAGTTGAAGGTCATATGCCGACTTTCCAGCTTTAATAGTGGAGGAAGACTACCAGGTGCCCCTCCGTGCATTATTTCAAAACAAACGCGCGGGTACTTGCATTGAACCACAGCAAGTGATTTGAAATCGGCGACCTTAACCACTCGGCCACAGAGACCCTGGTCAGTAACATTTCGACGTTCCGGAAGTATAAGGTTGTAACTGCTACTTACGACCTATTATGACCTATACACTTGGAAGGGCCATACTCTGAACATAACATCATACTTGTGCAGCCCGGTTAACAACAACAACAACAACAACAACAACAACAACACATTTCGTTAATAACTACAGGTTGTATCGGTTACTTACGGCTCTTGTTTGGGCAGTTTTATTGATATATATTGAAGAAAAAAAGCTATCAGCCAGTTGCAACCTTATAAGATTGCATGTTATGTGACGTTGGATAAGCAATGATACAGAAAATAGGTCGTAGGTAGCAGATACGACAATTCATTACAGACGATACATACAATTTCTTAAAATAAACTTCAGCTCAATAAATATTACTTTGTGACAATCGGTACTGTCAATATTTAAAAGATCTAGCAATAGGGTTTCAATACGGATAGGATCAATTCGGTGAGAAAATCTGTAAAAAAATATATTTGCTTATTTTTAAAAAAAAATCTCAAAAGTATTCTTTCATTTACGACATTTTATTTTTGGCCATCGACTTTTGAAATAAACTTGTGGTTTAAACGCATTTTGGACACACATTTCCCTATTTTGTAAGACGAGTAAGAGTATATAAAATAATTCCGCGCTGTGATAAGATCTGACATTGTGACAAAATACCCGCTTGTAAATAAAACATACAAATGTTATCATCAGTACACCAATGTTCTTAAAAAAATGCAATTTCTAGATGTCCTGCTGAATCTTCCCTGTAAAAGTCAGATTAATAATCTAGTAAAGTTTGGACGAGTGCACAATCGCGTGACGTGGCATACCTATTTCAATTTTAGATCAAAGAAATATGTACACTCAATGACCAAAACAACCTCCAAACTAATTTGATAAGAGATATTCAGGTAAGAGCCAATGAGTAGCAATTAGAAAAGATTAGTAAAATGGTTGTGATGATTTTAATGTCAAAAGCTGCATATATAAACAGTATCAATTTTTAAGACCTTGTCAAAAATCTCGGTGTTTTAATGAAGAATAAATGACAAAAGACTACCTCCTTCAAAGGAGCGTTTTTGTTTTATAATATATTATCTACGAACGGAAGTAGTGCGGAATTGATTTACTTCGGCGGAAGCAGAACAATAGCCTTTATCAATAAAACAATCATTAACGATAATTTGTTGGTATGTTGTATGTAGATAATGACAATAATACAATGCTCTCTTAAAATAGGCGGTACTCTATGTTCAACAGGTTTAAAAGTTTCAAGATATAAGTATGTACTTCCTCAATTTTCCACCAGGACGTATTTTACCAAATGTCTGGAAACATATTCAAAAGACTCATAGCAATATTTCAAAATCTAAGAAAAATCAGTTTCAGTTACTACCACTATTACTATTGCTGCAACTTCTACTACTGATGCTGCTGTTGCTACTACTACAAATAATTATGATGATGATGATGATGATGATGATGATAATAATAATAACAATAATAAAAATAATAATAAAGAAAAAAATAATAATAATGAAATTCGTGGCAGTATTTACTATTTCAGGTAAATTTCAGCTGCTATTCTGTTGCTGCTGTTGCTCCTAATACTACTATAGATAATAATAATAATAATAATGACAAAATAACAAAAATAATACTATTAATAATAGCAATAATAATGATGATAATAATGATAATGAAATTCGTAGCAGTATTTCAAAATTTAGGATATGTCAGCTCTACTAATACTACTGCTACTTCAACTGCTACTGCTACTCTTACTGCTGCTGCTTTCGCCGCTGCTTCTTCTACTACTGCAAATAAAAATAATATTAATGAAAATAAAAATAATATTTATTATAATAATTAAATATCATTTGTTGTATATGAAAATAGTAAGGCCATGTCAGTGGTAAAACCCAACCTTGCAGATGGTACAGTCTGCTGCAAATATTGAGAGACATTGGTACAGCTCATACATATCACGTCGTCTCCATCACAGAACAAAATAACACATGCCCAACTAAGCCCCTGGTGATAGCAACGCTTAGAAGTACAGTTGTAAAAATATTGCATTGTTAATGAGAAACGTATTCTAAATTTGAGAAATCTTGAGGTAGAGGTTCTTTTTTAATATTTTGAATTTATCCCAATCCCTGGCTGTAGCTTTTCCTAGTTTTATTAGCGCTGCACTTTCATAGAAAAGCCTTTCAAATACATATTTAAAAAAAAAAGAACCCCCCCCCCCAAAAAAACAAAAAAAAAAACATTTCTTTTACATGTTTCACGTTGAATATTATAAGTTGATATTAAAGTTCTTGGTATGTGTACATAAATTTGATATTCTTATTCATATCATTATACCGACAGAAAAATATTACATTAAGTAGAATACCAATTGCTTCATCTTCCATAATATAAAAGTTTTTTTTTTAACTGTTGGTTATGCAATGCCTATTTCAGGAGATTATGATTTATTTTAATCTCAAAATGAACTCACCAACCCTAAAATAGTTCAAACGCTTGAAATATCCACATTTTTGTGATGAAACACAAAAATATGTGAAACTTGCCTCAAGTGTCCGGTATGAAAGTTGCAAAATATCAAGCGGGTTTGATTTCGTTTATGTACTACAACTTCCGGAATATAGTCCATCCTCTAAAACAAAGCAAAATTGTAATAAGGGAACTCCAAAAGTAGTTTCTCGTGCGCCGTATGCATTTTTGAAATTAACATTTTAATCTCAGTGTATAAATGTTAAATTATGACAATTTAAAAGGCGAAAAAATTGTTTCAGACAGATGAATATCCAGTATGAAAAAGAAGCCAAAACTATAATTAAATTAGATCAGCTTTCGTGTAACACTGCAAACTTACGTTGCTATTCTGATTTTTAATTCTTTGCCAAGGAAGAAAATATTTAATTTTATCAACGTAAAAAATACCCAAATGATTTAATCCTGATATTTTATATTAATTATCGTAAGAATTGATTAGCTAATTGTAATTAATTGAGACTTCCTACTTATATCTTGCGGAAACAAATATCAATAATTTTTAAATCAAAATACTCTGTTCCAATCAATTGTGTGATTTTGATCGGAGGTCAGTTCCATCCTTCTACCCCTCTATATAACTGTCTGTTTGCATCAAAGTCCATCAAATTTTAACAGCTCATCTTTTGATAAATGCTAATTATTACCTTTGCATCAAGTTAACTTCATATTGCAATATGACAGAAATGATGATAAGTTCTTATTCTGCAGAGATCATTTTCTTTTTAATGGTGAGTAAATATAATCAATGATTAAACTGATAAAGAATACATTTTTATGTTAATTATATTGTGTGTATCGACTCGTGGAGATAGTAAAATAAAATCTTTTCAAAGGATGTACTCGCTAATGATGAACATCATTATGATTTAATTGTAACAGATACACACTTTGGGTCGATGATCCTTTACTATGACTTTGTTGCAGGCTTTATTTATCTTTTCTCCGTATTTTTCAAATATTTTCATGACAAAATAAAACAGATAGACAAAATAAAACAGATAAAAATATTTTATTTTCTTTCAGTTCTTCTGTCTGGCTGCCACAAAGTCTCTTCAAAAATGCGTAGAACCAGATACATTTCCGGGCATGAGTTTTGAACAATATATCAACACCACAAAAGCGCAGTCATACAGTATCACTCCTGGATGGTACGAGAGAATGGAAATGGCAGACAAAGTTCCATCTGACTATATTAATATAACACATAGCCACTACTTAGGCAGCCGAAAGTGTAGGAATCCTAAGCGTAAAAATAGTCGAAATCAGGACAACACACTTAATAGTTTATCGCAATGTATGTGGAGGTATGTTGAAAATAAAGATCCCGAAAACAGAATACCTGGAACTATGCTAGAAGTGGAATGTGTTTGCCCTAGTCCCCTTTATTCTAAAAAGAAGAGTGGTTTAGTGTGCCAAAGTGTTATTGAATATATAAGTGTGCTCAGAAAGGTTGGCTGTTCCAATGGCGTTTTTGACTATAAACTTGTTTGGGAGCCACGTGCTGTAGCTTGTGTAGCAACATCGTTGCCAGAACCGAAAAGGTTGTACCCCATTGCCCACAAGACGCCAGAATAAAGAATCTGTATAGAGAAGTTGTCTAGTCAAAGTTTAAACGAAGCGAATTGAAGAAAAAACCTGATTAACAGTTCAATTTAAATCCCTTCACTAAAACATTTCGACCATAATTGTCATCTTCAGCGCCATCGGAACATTTTGAAAATATACTTTCGACTTCAGCGACATAGAAAAAAACATATATTACTTTATACTGTATTACAGATAACGTCAGCAGACTTTTTTTGCAAATCTTACCACTATAAAAAGCGTGTTTAAAGCATTAAAATAAAACGTTCAATGTAAACTATTGTTTTACCGTAGATAATTATGCTTGCATTGTTTTGCTATACATATAAATCTGTATGAAAAGTCAAAGTTTTCGAGAGTCTTAGTTTAGCCTTTTTGCAGTTTTCCTTTACATACTGGTTGAAAAAGCATAACTTTAGAAAAAATGTATTTAATGCTAGTCAGTCTCCTAATAAAGTTGTTTATTATTGCAAAAATGGAGGCCTTACACACATAGTTATCATATCAGACGAGAAATGGGGATGCAGAAGTATTAGATATGTCTCATTGCCTATTTACAGCACTCGTTAGCAATTAGAGGTACCAAATTGGTGATTTTTCAGATAGGATTAGTACATTATTCATATATCTAAGGGCAAAGAGTGCTGGAAAATGTCCCAGTCCCCTTTTATGATGAAATATTTTGGTTCATATTCATTGTTATAATAGCATGTATTTACATTCTATTTAAAAGCAATAAAATAAAACAAAGCAAACACATATTATATCTTTGTTGTCACAAGAGTGAGATGAACATTGACGCAGGTAAGTAATTTATTTGAACATTTAGTATTCTTTTGAAGTCCATTAGACCGAAATATTTAAATAAGTAGTCTAAGGTTAAAATAACAATAAAGATTATTTTTTCTACCTTTTCTTTTGGAAGGATTCTTTTAGATATTGTAACATTTCATGTTGAAGCATAACACATATATAGACCTAACTTTGTCATTCTTTATCGAACTCTACTTTTAACAAGTAACAGTTACGTTTGTAAATCTGTCGTGCAATATGTGAGGGTGTTCTACAAGTTGGGAAGTATTTATATTAGATACAGGGAGCCTGTTCCCGTTGCCTGTGTTACCATTGCTGTATCTAGTTTAGAAGCCACTTCAGCATCTACACGCATTTTAATTGGAGAATAAGGATTGCATGAACATATAAATTCAAAAATTTAAGTTTATATCTATGTTTTTATCGTTTTAGATTATGAAAATACGTTTTTAATTTTAAAGTTGTGTATGTATTTATACGTAGTCTAGCCTTGTGTTATGCATATATATATCGACGCCTCAGAATTAGAAGGGCGCAAGTGGAAAATCAAAGTTTTCGGCAAAACGGAAAAAACTGTATGACAGATACGCCCTTCTAATTCTACGGGCCCGCCCGCTTAGCTCAGTAGGTAAGAGCGTTGGTCTACGGATCTCGGGGTCGCGAGTTCGATCCTCGGGCGGGGCGTATGTTCTCCGTGACTATTTGATAAACGACATTGTGTCTGAAATCATTAGTCCTCCACCTCTGATTCATGTGGGGAAGTTGGCAGTTACTTGCGGAGAACAGGTTTGTACTGGTACAGAATCCAGGAATACTGGTTAGGTTAACTGCCCGCCGTTACATGACTGAAATACTGTTGAAAAACGGCGTTAAACCCAAGACAAACAAACAAACAAACAAATCTAATTCTACGGGCGTAAGTGGACGTTTATGGTACAACAATTAAGTGCAGATACGCCCTTCTATTACTGGGATTCTGAAAAACTTTCCACTTACGCCCTTTTAGTATTGGTAAATTTGGTCAACACTGCAGTTTGTGACAATTTTTTTTACAGAATTATGCCCCTTGGTGTGTAGTTTCAAAAAAATGTATGATTCATAAAAGGGCGTAACTAACACTTACACCCTTCTAATTCTGGGGCGTCGATATATATCATCATCTAAGGCCATGTGTATAATAGTGTGCGTTTTACACGAGCAAAATAAGGAATCGTTATATAATATCTACACAACAACAATTGTACCCAGTCACAGCTATAAGGGTATCTTATGAATTCAAATCGGCATTTTGAATGTACGTCGTAAAGGTTTGTTTTTATCTTTACAAATATTACATCTAATTAGTTGTTTAAGGAAGTAAAACAAGCATTTTTCCACAGGTCGTTCAGATGGCTGACATTGTCTTACGTATTTAATGAGCATATCATTACAAGTCATTGTTTAGGAGTAACAATACACCGCCGCTTTTTAAAAATAAATCTACTAGTTGAACAGATAATCGTATTTACTCTGGAACAGAAAAAAGATCAAATCGGCACATTTTAAATGAATTGTTTCATTGGTTAATCTTTAGGGGAAAACAGTCACCTTTACTCTAAACTGTTCAAGTTCCTTGAGTAGCTCTATATAAGTGGATGGTAGACATGGACTGGCATCTAGTATTCAGAGACCATTCTCTTATAAAGTAAGCACCTTAAGAACTATATGTATCAAGTTTTAATTTTGTTTATATTAGATTTCTTTTAATGAATAGTAACCGCTTGTTTCGATATACGATTTAATGTATTTTAATTATTTGTTTGAACCTAGTTTCTCAATGTTTTGAAATTATTCACTTGGGTTATTTTTTATCATGTTATGATAAAGGCTATTGTCTTAATGATTCTAAAATATTCACAAAATTAATACATTTCCTTAAACTTTTTAACTCTATTATTGATATCAGGTTATTCAATTATTTCAGATTTTGCCAATGGAAAGATATTTATATAAATCTAGGAACATGCGTAACGTGAAAATATTTGTTTACATTCAAAATGTGTTCATAGCTCTATTGCTACTCAGTGTATCATTTGCTAACCCAATTCTTCCTAGTCAAGACCAGTGCCAGGAACCAACTTCGTCCGAACTTCGAAGTCTTCTTTCAGAGGACACACATGAGACATTTGGTATGGCAAGATACCACACTATTCATTTTAGAAATAATAAAATAATACTTCCAAAACGTCACCAGAACTACAGTTCCTGGGGAGTCAACAGCTTGTAAAAGAAACCAAGATTCTTACCATATCAACACGGCATCTAACTGCCCGTGGCGATATGCTTTAAACCATGACCCTAACAGGAGACCAGAAACCATTATTGAAGCAAAGTGTAATTGTAGAAGAGGACCTTGCATTGACGAAGTGGAAAACAGTCGTTGTGAGCCTGTAAAATACAACATACGGGTTCTTAGGAAGTATGGTTGTGAGAATGGAAAATATCAATATAAACGTACTATGGAGAGAATAACTGTTGGTTGCTCATGTGTGATAGGATATTAGTATCAGGATCCTTTTTTCGAAAATATCGTCTGTGATACAAAGACTGGTATGTTTATACTAAGTCAAATTTTTAGAGATGTTTTTACTTGTTCTGTAGTCAATGCTGTTGTCATTTATTTACTATTATTTTTAAACATGTGTTCCATGCAGTTTGAATGCTACGTTTTGGCTTTAGACTGGTTCTATGAAATTTTATTCCTTTTCATATAGTGTTTCTGTAAATTAATTCTTTTCAATCGCTTCGGTTTTGAATGTATTAATTCTTATTCTCTTCAAAACATTCCATGCACATATGGAGATATATTATATTTTAAGTCGATTGTTTTTGTCCGTCCACTCCTGTTTCTTACTTGGTAAATGTGTTCCGACATATTTCAGTTATATTACTAATTATTGGGAAACTCTGATAATGTTGTTCAGCGTCTACTTCATTTTATACATGTGCTATTTATTTATACATGAACCTATTTTCACCCAAGTAAACATATATTCACTCACAGTATAATATGCTTACATGTAATGATGATTCTTTGTACGTTCCATTGATACTAAATCAAATTAAACGTAGTAGATACAAAGTGTGTTCACTATTTATTTGACATAATATGATTTACGCTGGTTTTAATTTTTATATTTTATGTATACATATATACTGAACTATTTAAAGCAGAACTATGTTTAACACTCAGTTTGATAGTTTATACGTGCAGTTAACCAGTAGGAAGCAATGTATTGTGCTATTTAATTGACCTGTCAAAACATGTTCCCGGCTTTCATGTTAATCTTATATAGGCTCGAACAGAATATAATAAAAGCCGGGTCCATTTTTTGACAGGTCAAATAAATTGGACAATATGCAAATGAAACTCTGTAACATCTCGTTTGAATGAGGCGTTAAAAATGTTTGTTTCCGGTATCCCGACCTACCCTAAATTTTTGGCCCGACCCTAAATATTTTTATGGCCTTGGAGAATATTTTTCAACTTTTTAAAAAGAAAGTTGTAAAACTTCACTTTTTATGTTTTAAACATGGTCAGTGATGTTAGAAATCAACTTACTGATACTCACTTAATAAAAACATTTTCAAAAAAAAAAAAAAAAAAAAAAAAATCCGACCTACCTTCTCTAATATTTTTTTTGAGCATGTTACCGGAAACAAAGATTTGATTTTAGGCCTGAGTGATAAATAGATTTCAATATTGTCTATATAAGAAATGGAAATATAAAAAGGTAAATGTGAGGATCAATTTAATTTCTTTATGATTGCATCAAATCCAGTTGCTTCGTATCTATTTAGATAAGAATTTCAAAGGCGTCATTTTTTCTTTAACATATTTAAGAAGTTTCAATATGTAAAATCATTCCCTTTTCACATTATCCGCTAGGATGTAGTTTACCAAGAGACTGGGAAATACATAAGAAATTCATAGTGTTTCACAACTCGTGTAATTCCAATTTAAAAAGTAAATGAATAAATTATGATAAACTTTAATAACATATAAATATAAAGGGATAAAAAACGTTCTCGATCATGATTGAAAATAAAAATAACAAATGACAATTCATAAACAAAACGTAACTAGTTTTTAAAATACAGGCTACGTGGATGGACTGCACATTCTTGTACAAGGGGTCGTCCGCACATATCACATCATATGTATTTCATTAAAAATGAAAATTAAATTGGCCCAAAATACATGTATCGTGTAAATACGGCTTAGTAACCGGGCAAAAAAAGATTATCAGGTATCTTTACTGATACCTAGTATTCAGTCAATCTTCATTACAGAATAATACTGAAATTTCTTGATTTTGTCCACTCAAACTACTTTTTCATTTTTTTAAAAAACTTTTCATTTATTTATATTCTGATACACATTGCAGACAGAAAATTATATAGTTGAGATATAATAACGGAACCCTAAATTTGTTATTGATAGATATTTAATGAATTTACCGAAAGACATTGTTTTTGAATAAAGACTCAGTAGTTTCATATCTCATAACATAACATGTTTTTCAACTGTTGTGCATGTAATGCATAGATTGTATACAATAACAATATCAATCTGAATGCACCAACCTTAAAATACTTCAAACGCTAGTTTATCCGCATTCCTGTGACGATCTGAATGACTTTTATGATGCTGATATAAAGTAATTTTGGTAAGTTATAAAGCGAGTTCTATTCCGTTATGTCACTACAACTTCTGGAATGAAGAAGCAAAGTCAATCTTACAGAATATATTTTTGTAATGACCTACTACAAATGCGGTTTGTATAAATGGTAAATCATGACTATAAAATACTAAATTTCAGATTGCGTGTAACCGCGTAAACGTTCATTGTTAATCCTTAAGACTTACATAGGAAGAACAGCCTGACATTTTATGAGCTTTGCTAACTGCAGAAATACCCTGCATATTTAAGAGTTAAATTATTATTTTTTTTGATGATGAAAACCTTTATTTTGTTTATTTACAGTAAAGCATTTATTTGATATTTTAGTTTTATCTAACAGTAGCCAAACATAACACCGAGCTGATAATAATATGTTTTCGCATGACAAACGTTGAATTACTTTTTTAGAACTCGTCCGTTTAGCTCAACAGGAATAGCAATATCTTTCGAGGGTGGAGCCGTAATATCCATCCCTAGGAGAGGCATAAGTTAACCTTGACGCTTTGATAGAGGCATACCCCAAAGTCAATAGGGTTGGTGTACTCAGTAAGTACTATCAGCACGTGAAGTTTGAAGGTCCTGGGTGAAGTGGTTCGTGAGTAAAGTGCCTTCATCCAAAAAGTTAACGTTGGCCCCTGTGACCTTGACCTTTAACTTTGTGACCCCAAAGTCAGTAGGGGTGGTGTACTCAATAAGTACTATCAGCATGTGAAGTTTGAAGGTCCTGGGTGCAATGGTTTGCGAGTAAAGTGCCTTCATGCAAAAAATTAACGTTGACCCCTGTGACCTTTACCTTTGACCTGGTGATCCCAAAGTCAGTAGGGTAGAGTACTCAATAAGTACTATCAGCATATGAAGTTTGAAGGTCCTGTGTGCAGTGTTTCGCGAGTAAAGTGTCTTCATGCAAAAAGTTAATGTTGGCACCTGTGACCTTGACCTTTGACCTGGTGATCCCAAAGTCAGTAGGGGTGATGTACTCAATAAGTACTATCAGCAAGTGAAGTTTGAAGGTTCTGGGTGCAGTGGTTCGCGAGTGAAGTGCCTTCATGCAAAAAGTTAACGTTGTGACTAACGAACGGACAGACAGTTGAAAAGTAATATGCCTCCCTTTGGGGGCATTAAAAAAGCTTTTGACACTTTAGCTTGTGTTTATCCACGAGGCCTAAAAGACTGCCCATCATGTCATGCGAAGCCACGCGAGAAAGCATGAAACTTTCTGACTGTCAGAAAAAATCATACTTCCCGACTCGTACTAGCGAGCGCTTTGTGCTTTCACTGTTCACTCCCATTTTTGTTGGCAGATGAAGTTGTAACAACGAATTTGTCCAAAACTTTGTGATATTTGTTTATGTTTCTGGTTTCTATTCGCCAAGTTATTGTGTGCAAAAATCACGCGAGATCGTGACAGGGAACCAATCAGAATGCATTGAAAGATGCTAAATTTAGACGTAGTATGGTTTTCTCAAATTGGGAGGCCGCTCGGCTGGTGAAACATCCGTTTCGTACATCAAATTCTTTTATAAACACCATAAACTTGAAGCACTGTTCAGCATTTCTAAATTATTCTTTCCTTTTTCATTTCAAACCAGAAAATTTGTGCTTTTCCACAGACAAACAGAATGTAAAAACTCACTTGTCCGCCGTTAAAAAGTCCCGAGTCGGAAAAGTCAGACATAGGAGTTCAACACCCCTGCTGCCAGTTCGAATCCTTGTGATTTATTTGGTGTTCCTCGGTTATTTACGTTCCGAAAGAAAATGTAACGAATGGCTGAACGTTATCTGTAAGCCATTTAGATACAAGTTTAAAGTGAAAGAAGAGGCTATTCTTACAGTCCCGTAGGAATAGCCTCGGAGGCTATTCTAACGGCTCTCCCATAAGAATAGTGAAAAGTCTACTATCGGATGGGCAAAAACCGTTAAACGTACATGTTTTTACTAAACAGTGATGTTTTTCTAATGTCCTTAACTTTCTTAAAACACAAATTACATCAATATTTTTTGATCAATGGAAAGGTTATTTATAAAACAAGCAATTCATTGTTTTTAATTATTATTTCGAAATAAGATGGATTAATTATGAACGCTTAACAAAACTGCCTTAATAACCACCTGCGGGCTTTTCAGTAATTGTACGGGAGAGCCGTATGTATAGACACCTGTGGACTTTTCACAGTTCTTACTGGAGAGCCATAGGAATAGCCTGTGAGGCTATTCGGGACCGCAAGAATAGCCACTCAGTGTTCCCACTACATTTTTAGCCAGGGGTGTTTTCACCTCCAGCCAAACAATTCTAGGGGTGAAACATGAAAAGTGGGGGTGACAAAATTAAAGTGATCAAATAAAAGAAATAAACAATTTTCTAAGAACATCTGTTCTTTGTGATATACTGCAGCCACTAAAATTCTGTTGCCCATTCTAATCTATATAGCAGTGGTTTTCTGGACACTTTACACCCTTAGGCAATGGGAACAGGCCGGAGGTTGTTGTCAGTTTCATGCTGTTTGGGCTGTGTTGACAAATGTTGCATATTCCCACCCGCAGTTACAAACATGTCTGAAATTGTTAGCTGTGTGGCCATTTTCATTGCAGACAAATCATGTGACGTCAAATTGTGTGATTGACTGTATACCACAAGTGAATAATTTCCGTACATTACAGATACAGCATTATCGAGTTTTAGTACCAGTCCACTACGTCACGCATCCGGGTTACCAAAATGAATTGAAAATGAAAGTAAACTGTCAATTTGCATCGGAATTGAATAAATATTTTAATTAGTGAAGGCACACGACGGCGATATTACGGAATATTGATTAAACACAATGATGTCTGTTTTATTTTTCTTTGCATGATTTCACCCTCGGGAGATTTTTTCTTTACGTGGAATGTGAAATCTGTGCGTGAAAAACGTACATATTTACGTGAATGGTAACACTGCCACTTCCTAAATGGATGAAGTCTTATTTGTTATTTCATTTTCAGCAAAATTTGAACTGTAAATGACCCTTAATCTCTAGAAACACGGTGGTCCGTACTCTTAGAAAACCCCTAACAAGCTTGTCTAGAATCTGATTCTAGAGGTACGGATTCGTACCCATAAACACTCCCCAAATGAATTTCAACTTTCAACATTTTTACAACAAGAGCAGCCATAATGTTATAAGAAAAATTATTAGAACATTTTCCTATACCTGTGAGGAAAATGACACGACATATTTTATAGAAACCGGTGGCATAATTTACCACAAGTTTGTAAACACAAATTTCCCGCGCAATTATGCGTTTCCGGTTTTCAAAATTACGCAAAAGAAGAACACAAACACCAAAAAGATGAACAGAAGGGTCCTGATATGATTTTCCTTGTTATCTCCAAGTACGTTAATATCTAGGATCTTGATATCATATGCGATACATCAGTTTTTTAATGTTATAATCAATTACTGATTTTTTTTGGACATAAAGCTTTTCAGTGCCTTTCGATAGATGAACATAGGTACGAACATAAGAAAACATTATGAACAAATGGGCTATCTGAATTAGATAGTAGTATTAAAGCAGCCACTGAAGAAAAACGGGATAATATGATCGTCAAGCACAGGAAAAAACTTGACTTTCCCCGAAATGTTAAAGACATCATCGTAATAGATGATGATAACAGTCGAAAATTTAGCCCCAAGGATCCGAAGAATGATATTTAATTCCTCCATACCTCAAAGTCAATGGCAAGAAGTTAGAAATAATTATTAAACACTCGAAGAAAACTACAAAAACCAGCGACACTTCGAAACATAAATCTACTACCAAACAAAACGGTAAGAAGCCTGTTTCACAAAACAAAAATAAAAATGTTACACCCGACGAACCTAAAAGTAACATTAAACAAAAAAAAAAAAGAACTTGAAAGCCCCGGACACCAAAATACGCGGTGTCCGTACGAAGCGAGTAAAATCAAAGCCAAACATTAACATCACTACAGAAGACGTCCTAAACATCCTGACGAAGGCCGTGAACAACTTAGTGTCGGAAGCGAGAAAAGAAACGGAACAGAAGATTCATCCGCGTCAAAGACTGGAGTACATGGAAGAAACAAAAACGATAAAAGCATTGTGACTAAACAAGCTGACAAGTCTTGTAAAATTGTGATAATGAACAGTGATGACTATAAAACGAAGTAGACAGGCACTTGGAAGATGAAAAAACTACGAAAAACTTAACTGTAATCCTGAAGAAAAAATAAAAAGTAACATTCGCAATTGTATTTATAGATGAAATTGAGGAACATTGCCGTAAAATAAGTGAAGAATTTGATTTATTCCCAAACGAGTTACTTGTTCCTCTGTTCTATATATTTCCCAAAACACATAAAACATACGATAAATCGTTGCCACCGGAATATCCTGGAAGACCAGTTGTATCTGGATACAACTCGTGCACAGACAATATTTCGAAATATGTAGACTTTTTGCTAAAACCAAAAAATGCAGAAGCTACAGTCATACGTAAAGGATACTACGGACTTTACCAACAAATTGAAGAATATACGTCTCCAGCCGAATTCTTACCTAAAGCCTGTTCCATTCCAAAGGTTTACCCCAACTTTGGAGTCATACGACAAAACTACGACACTTACTGGCAAAGTAAACATAGTTTGATAAACTAATAAAAACTCACCCTCGAGAAATTTAACGATTTTTTTCTGCTTTGCCAAATATCCAAACAAATGCCAAATTTATATTTTCAACGGCAGTCTCCCATTGTAATTTCTTGACACCATTGGAGTTTGCTCTCTAAATTTGAAGTATTACGGGAAAATTCACGTGAAATTTATCGGGAGCGACTCAAAACTCATTTCGTTTACAATTCCATACAAGTGAATGCATGAGTGAAATGAAATTTTGTGTTTAAAACATGTTATTTAGACCTAGAAGAAAAAGGTAAACTGACTCACTTTTAACTTATCAAAGTTGTAAACACTCCAAAATTCTTCCAAGTCTTCAGTAGTTATATCAAATCCTCAATGAATCAGTTGTAAACAAACAAGATCGATACTGATAATTCAGAAACGAGGCAAACGTAATAGGTGGAACAGACTTTAGTTAGTCTTGATGTTTCGTCTTTATATACAAACATACCCCATGACGATGGTATTCATGCATGTAAATATTTTTTATCGAAAGATAGCGATAATAATACGTTTATCTGTTGACGACATCACCAAACTGATCTAGGTGGTCCTGGAAAACAACCGTTTTCAATTGAATAATACAAACCACCTACAGAAGATGGGCGTAGCCATGGATAGTTCCATGGCACCGGCGTATTCCTCTTAGTTCATGGGAAAACTTGAAGAGGACTTCGTGCAGTCTGTACCAGTAAAACCAGAGATGTGGTTACGTTTTCTTGATGACATTTTCATGGTATGGAAAGACTCACTGGATATTTTAAAGGTTTTAATTGATAAAATTAACAGCTTCCATGCTTTCATTAAGTTTACGTACAGCATATCGCAAACTTCAGTTACCTTCCTGGATGTTAAAGTTTCAAAAGGTAATTCATCAGATATTGTCACAGACGTTTTCATGAAGGACACGAATGTTCATCAATACTTAGAATTTTCTTCGTCACATCCTAACTAATGTAAGCGTGGAATACCATTTAGCAAGGCTAAAAGATATAGACGTATTATTTCTAACGATACACAATTCGAAAATAGTTTGCCTGAATTACGGCAATATTTTATTGTCAGAAACTATCCTGCTGTTATTGTTGACAATGCTTTGAGTAAGTTTTCATCATTGTCACAGACTGATGTGCTAATCCAGAGTGAAAACATTAACAGTGTTTGTGTACCGTTTACTGTAAGTTACAATTCATCATTGCCTAATACAGGCGGTATTGTGCATAAGTACTGGGATCTGTTACGGTTATCGAATAGTAAAGTGTCAAACATTTGCATACTTATAAACCTACTGTTGCGTTCGAACGTCCACTGAACATAAAGGACATGTTAGTTAAATCTAAATTTTCAGAACACAGCATTGACAATTTTAGTTCCTTTAAATTTTATAGACGTAGATGTTCCCATTGTTGTAACATTGCCGAAAAATCATTGATTTCCAGTTCAGTTACCGTTATGGGAGGTAATTAGAGTCACGCATTGGAACTACAATGTATCATACTTCCAATTGTAAGTACAATATAAATGGTGGGCTCCAAAGCGGAGTGATAAAGGTCGCTGGCTTTGAATCACTTACACTTCAATGTTGAATTCTTTACGTGAGGAAGCCATCCTGCTGGCGTAAGGAAGGTTGACAGTCCCACCCAGGTGCCCATCCGCGATAAAATAATGCAACGAAGGGTACTCAGGGTCTTCCTAAGCCATAAAAAACTAGAAAGTTGCCACATGACCAACAAATGTTCCGGTGCGATGTTTACCTACCCCGATCCAACGCCATTATACAATACTGATACAGTCAACAAAGTAGATGAAAGGCCTAACTACCCAGCATATATATTGTCAGTATACAAGCTTGTAGTAGCATTGTTGGGGCCTTCGTGGCCGAGTGGTTAAGGTCGCTTACTTCAATTCACTTGCCCTTCATCAATGTGGGTTTGAGCCTCACTCGGGGTGTTGAATTCTTCATGTGAGAAAGCCATCCAGGTCGGTGGTGCCACGTTAAACCCAACAAAATAAATGTAGTAGCATTGTAGCAACCGCTATATCTTAACATCAGTGTTCTGTTGTTGAACATACGTACGACATCGCAAAAGGGAAAACAACGATATTATGACCTTGTTGTAAGTAACTTTGAAATCCATATATTTGTCATTTATCCAGTCTGTATAGAAATGTAATTCTGTATCATTTATGATGAAATGCTTTATTTTCTAGCTAAGTTCTGACTTCTGCGGGAGAAATTAAACATATGAATAATCATCACACAAAATTAGAGGACTTTTATATTGTTCTCTATACCTAGGTGACATTAACGTTCCAGTGAGGGATGAATTGACGTGTTGTAAATTGCAGTATATGCTTTTGCATCTCTGAACAAAGTTCACAAAGAGAACATAACTTTTGTAAGTATTGAACCAGAAAAGTAATGTATGGCATCATTCTAGCATCCTTCTGCTGTTTTCTAACTATGCTCATTCGGTTTTGCAGTATTCTATCCAAAGAAGTATATATTTTATAGCTCTTTGTTCTATCTTAAACCGCCAGCGTTTCGAATTCTTGTCGTATATTGAAGACATGTTGTCTAATCCAGTCCTTGAAAAGATACTAATATCGTGTCATCAGTTTCAGTAAGAGAACAAGTCGTACATGCAAAGAAATGACTACTACTATCTGTAAGTTCATTAACAAGACCAATTACTAGTATGATATTTCTTATATTTCTATTTGATTAGAAATAGTGTTTACGGACTTTTACTGCTTTGTTTGATATCTTGAATGGCAGGGTATGATATATCCTTTATAACACACTGATAAAAATAAAACATTTTTGTTTGTCTTCAGCATCAAATAAAACAAAAAGAAACGATATTGACTCAGTTGGGTACTAAGCGACATGTACTTACTTCGATTTACCTTTTTTACTGGAAATTGCATACGTGTAATTTAAAGTGGGATTATACGCATTTTCAAGTAAAAATCCAACTTAAGTAGATGTGTGTGTGTGTAAGAAGGGTTGAGGAAATTATAGCTTACAACCCAATATACCAAACTCTTCCTGTTACCAGTGCGAAATAATAAGTTTCTCTTATTTTGACTGGAGCAGTCTTTTTAAGAAAAGTCAAACTGCACGCAGGAGTTGCTTCCCTTCAACTTTCTTCAGAAATCTCTACCTATAGGTAAGGGAGATCACTGCGTAGAATATTGAAGAAAAGTACTATTATTCTATTAGTCCATTTTTTTTTCGAAATCATCAACTTACTTATGAAACATTATCATTAATTTAACACATTTAAATGCACAGCAACTGAAAATTGCTTTTATAAAATATTTATCAAAAACACACTTCGTGCAGTAAGATGCGCATAATGCGCATAATGCCACTTTAACTGCGCATATCAACTGGAGGACGAAACAACGATGAAATAATTTGTGGTGTCCTCATGTTGTCGCATTGCATCTCGCCTGGATAAAACAACAACTAAACCACAGATTGACCTTGTACTGGCGCGTACTGCTCTCGTAAGCGCGACAAAACGACTTTGCGACTTTGTTGTGTCATCGTATTGGTGCGTGTCACCCTTGTCAGCGCAATAGAACGATAAAATGCGCGCCCGCCAACACGAGGACCCGAAAAAATAAGAAACCAACGCGACAAAAAATTATGTCTTGTCTTCGTGATATCATGTACACGCCAATTCGACAAAAAGGGCACATCCTGTGAGAAAATAGGACCTGTTAATACAGCTGTAAAAGATCTGTATTTTGAAATAACAGCTATAAAGACCTGTAAGTGGAAATTATGACCAGAAAAACAGTGAAAATCTACAGGTGTAAAACATGCAGGTCTCAAGAATACAGCTGTAAAAATACAGTTGAACGTTACAGCTGTAAAATGATCATGTGTCAAAATTACAGCTGGGAGGGAAACATGAGTACTACCAGCCATCTTTAATGCATTTTGGCGGGATATAACTGAATATCACAGAGACCCCACATCATCTAAAATATTGGAATTTTAGCCGTTATGGAGAAAGTGCAATGTTTAATTACCTAATATAGTTGTAAAAGATGTTTAAGTACATATATTAATTATTTACACTATATTTGAAGCTGATAAGTTTAAAATAGAAAAAGTGGAAACTTCACAGGTCACTGAACACGAGAAATACCAAAATGTTGCAGACTCGGTTTGATAGAGCCTGTTCATGGACGGTAGTGGAAATGCATGCTACCGTTCACACCCTCTAGCCCCGGGTTGAGCAGAACTCAACATTTACACATGATAAAAGTACAAAAAGCAATTTAGAGACATCCGCAGATGTATTCAAACGGCAGTGAACATGGAACCTTCAATGATACACAGATTGTGGCGTGTAATTCTATGAAAAGAGGCGTTTGGCCCACAGATGAAGTAATCATACTGACATGATTGTCGTACGTTTTCATAAGAAAGAAAGTTTTATAAACAAGATCTGATGCATAGTTTCTACTTTGTGTCATACTCTTGAATTTGCAATTGATATATCTACTGTTAACATATTTCATATTGTTCTTTACTAGACCATTTATTTAATTACTATTTTGCCATTTTTTGTATTAATTGCTAGTCTTTCTACAGAATTACAATTCATCTTAAAATTTTTGTATCTCTTGCTTTCGTCCCTCAAAATGTTAATATGTGTGGGAATTTAGCCAGAGCAACCAGAACAGCCAGAGTAGCCAGAAACCAACCCTCACCCTAATTCTGGCTACTCTGGCTAAGTTCATGGGAATTAAAATAATGCCCTCTTTTTCAACACCCGTAATATTTCTACAGGTGTAACTTTTAGGCATATTTACAGCTGTAAGTTTTTACAGCTGTATCTCATTAGCATAATTCGAAATGAGTTTTCAGAATCTGATTCCCTAGAAAAAATGAGATTTGCTCTCAGATCGCTGCATTCACAGCTAACGTATTTTGGACTTTATCACGATGAAGTATAAAGGCACCGAAGTTTTTTATTCTTATATGCTGCCCGGAATTTTCCTTGTATAAAGTTTCTACGTCTTGCATGTTTGCAGAACAACAGCAAAGAAAATAGAAAACATATCATTCTACATATTCGGATATTAAATCAATTTACTTTTAGAAACGGTGAACAATAAAATTCAATCTGTTAAAACATTTATTTACTGCTAATCATGTATAATAAGCTGCTGATTATCAGCTGTATGAACATTTATTTGCAATATTATACCAAATGTTTAACCAAGCCAATTAAGGCATCAGTTTACCAGAACGCAATTGCTTACGTCAGAAAGAATTCTCTAACGAATATCGACGTCATCGACGTATTTTTGGCATTTTTTTAAATTTTCCTTTTTTGTGTTGATTAATTAGGGTTGCATGATTGATATGAAGAGCAATTAACACATTCAGTAACTTTCATTCAGTAATCTATGTTCCCTTACAATTAATACGTTAAGTTGTTTCAAACTAAAATGTATGAACTTACTGACAGTACGAAATATTTCCTGCTATTGACTTTAGAAAAAAAAAGCGACAAATATCCAGAAGGAAAAGCCATGTGGAAGTTACCGTTTTTAAAGCCAACAAACTGTTATTTTAAAAAAACAATTGCTCATAAATTTGATTCGATAAACGAAGGAACTGACAATAGTATCTGGTCATTTTCCCAATGACGAATAATGACAATGTCTTGTTAGCAATAGTTATTAGCTGTCATTTGCAACCTTGTAAACGTTTTTATTATTTTATAAAAGAAAATGAAACGTGACCTCTTAATTTTCAATCATGTGTTCACGGAACCGGCGGGAAGGAAAAACACCTTTCTACAGGTCATCTTTTTGAATGACATTATCTTAAAATTCATCATAATCGTGTAATTAAGAGCTATTGTTTAGGTCTGACAGTATTACACCCTTTAACAAAAGAACACATATCTGTCTAGGCTACTTTACAGCAAGATACAAAGTTCGTTATGTCATTCGCCACGGATGTGGTTTTAGTGGGGAAATGTCACTTTTCATGCACAATTTCCATGTTTCCTGTGAAGCCCTATATATATGCCGATAACAGACACTGGTTATAGCAAACCAGAATTTAATGTGTTCAGGCACAATCTGTTACAAAGAAAAGGTAAGCACTCTGAAATATTGTATGTATAAGCTAACAATTAGAACAAACTTTTCCTCGAGTGCAGTTGATATTTTTAAATTTTATAAGATAAAATGTCAGCTCCATGTCTTGATGAATGGTTATAAAATATTATGCTGATATAATTTCTGAATAAGTAATTTTACTCAGATCGACTCAAAAGCTCAAAATGACTTTACGATTCCAATTGCAATTGCTGTGCCAAAAATAAGATATACTGTTTGTGTATGTTAGGTTTACAACACCAGAACAATACGGCCTATGAGAAGATCTGTAATGCAGTAACCTTGGTAAACTGCTTAAAATCATATTTCAACCCATCTATATATTTCAGATTTCAGCGAAGAAAAGATATATATACAAAGGCAGAGAAATGTTTAAAGTGTTCAGGAAAATTCTATTCATAACTGTACTGCTCATAGGGGCAGTCATTTCTAATCCTACTCATGATGATTGCCGAGAACCCACGCCATCAGAACTAAGAAATCTTCTCGCAGACGACACACATACATCGTTTGATATGTCAAGATACGAGCATTTTCGAGTTCCAAATGATATAGATTATTTCAAAAACGCCAGGATCACCGCCATATCCGGTCCGAGAGAATGCAGACGAACACGTTATTCTCCGCACATCAACGCGGCATCAAGCTGTCCATGGCATTATGTTATGAACAATGACCCAAACAGAAAACCAGAACGCATCATCGAGGCGAAATGTAATTGCAGAAACCGCCCTTGCATCGACGGAATGGAAAGTAGTCGTTGTCATCCCGTGAAATACAACATACGGGTACTTAGAAAATATGGATGCGAAAATGGAACGTTTCTTTATCAAAAGACTATGGAGAGAATAACTGTGGGTTGCACTTGTGTTTTGGGCCAATAAATATTCAAGGACTTTATGTGAACTTCTGTCTACCTGTGATATTAATGCAATCCGTTTAAACGTTAACCTAGTCACCTTTTAAAAGTTATTTATCTCAATAAATATTAAAGCTCTTTGTCATACATTCAATATACATTTGTTCAGTTGTGTTCTATGTATTTTATTTCTTAAATATCTACATATATACATGCAATATTTAGTTTCATGTAATGAATTTATGTTGATTTTGAAATTATGTTGAAGGCTGTCATTTCAAAGTAAAATAGAAATTTCGTACTGAGAGTTTTGTTGTGCTGTTGTTTTGTCCGCCCATTGCAGTTATATGTGTCTCAAAATTATATGTAATGATAACTCTTCAGAAAATTAGTCTGTGTCGTCATTCCTATTAGACACATTGAACACATTTTGAAATAGAAAAAGTGGAAACTCCACAGGTCGCTCAACACAACAAAAACGAAAATGTTACAGGTTTGGTTTGATTGAGCCTGTTCATGGACGATAGTGGAAATGCATGCTACTGTCTAGGCCCTCTAGCCCCGGGTTGAAAAGATATCAACATTGGCACATGCTAAAAGTACAAAAACAATTAAGAGACATCTGCACATGTGTTCATACGGCACACGGAACCTTCAACACTATACTAGTATGTAATTCCATGAGAAGCGGCATATGGTCCCCAGTTAAAAATAATGGGGTATTTTCGCTTCTCGTATATTTAATTGGTAAAGAGCTAAAAGGTCCTTTACATAGAGTTAGATCCCAATAGAAATGTATGCTTTAATATTTCAGTGGCTAAAACTGAATTGTGTATTTCTGTTGATTTAAACATAGCTTGACAAATATACTACAACTGTTTTTTCTTATATCATTTCTTAGGCAAGGTATGTTTGTCAAATTTACTGTAATGCCGAAATAACTCTGCCTTGGTTGGGCAGCCTTTTTTAAAAATACCTCCAGTGAAAATCTGATATACACTAAACGCTTACAGAATATAAATATGTGTAAATGGTCATCTTTGAAGGCTTAGAACAAAGTTGTTACTTGTCCAAATCTGATAAACCACCATCAATACAATTCAAAATATGGCAGGAATATATTATGTCTTTGAAGGAGCATGCATTGAAGTTAGTTTTCATATTGTATACAAGCAGACGGTCAAAGATTACGAGGGGTGTTCAAATTTTCCCAGAATAGTGCTTTTATATAATTATTTCTGAATTTGTTTTGAAGATGTCCCCCGCCTGTGCCTCCAAAATTTGGAATTAAGAACAGAAAATATTCAATTTACAGTAACTTTGTCTATTGCATGGTCATACTGGTGATATTAAGCTGAGCCATTGTTAGCTGTTTCCATGTTGATTTCTGCATAGCTGTGTTTTATATATTTACTTTTGGTGCAAAACTTAAATGTTTCCGTAATCTATATATGAGAATGACGTATGATTAATTAAAGTTTTCAGAGACCATTCGTTTAGAAAGTAAGCTTTTAAAATATCTATATCTGTAGATATTTTTTCTTTACTTTGGGGGAAAATTGATATCTTGTAAAGAAATGAAACTTCTGTTTTGTTTTTCTCAATATATGATAGAATATATTCCATTTAAAACTGATATCAGACTATCTATATACTCTATATATTTTAGATTTAGACGAAAGAAATATATTAACTATAACCAGGAACATGCATCAAACGAAATATTTTCTATGCTCACAGCTTCATTGTTACTTGGTATTAGAATTGCTCATCCAATCCCCAAGACTACTGCAAAGTCATTAGAATTAAGAAGTCTTAAATTCTGTCAGAGTCATTTAATATACTGTGAAACCATTTAAATTCGCTGACATGAAATTTCGCGCAAACGTGAAAAAGGACTGTTTCTCGCGGGCTTTAATTCGCGCATTTTCAATTTAAGTAATGAAAATTTATAATTAAAAAATAATAATAGCGCGGTCTTAAATTCGCGCATCGGTCCTAGCGCGAAATACGCGAAAATTCGTCCTACGCGAATAAAAAGGATTTCACAGTATACAACACTAAGTATATTAGCTACTTCCAAAACATCATCACTACTACAGATTCCAGGAGAGTCGCCAGACTGCAAAGGAGCCGATACTCTTACCATATCATGGCAGTTAGCTGGCCCAGGTGCTACCAGTGTCACCAACAGGAGACAGGGAATTGTAATTCATTGCAGAAATCGACCTTGCATCGGGGAAATGGGAAACACGCGGTGTGAGCTCCTTAAACAACACACAGGGCCCGATTTCACGAAAAGCTTAAGTAATTACTTAGTGAACTTCAAGAAGTCTGTTACTTTAAAATCGTGCTGTTGCCTAAGTTATTGTTATTTAATGTTTATTTTTTATGTAACAATATATATACCATGGTTACTAGTATTTGTCTGCATACTTATTTCAATAATGGAAATATGATATTTCTATTTAAGCACGATTTAAAGAACTTAAGTATACATGTATTTCAAATTTCTGTTCTTCCTTTCCTGTAAAATTCTGGTTTGGTTTGTGAAATAGTCATATACGTTCTGATATAGATGAAAAAGTCAACACTGAAGACATATAAAGGGCAAAAACAAGCATTTGAAATAACAGACTTACCTAAGCAATTACTTAAGTTTTTGTCGTGAAATTGGCGACAGGTTATCAGGAAATATGGTTGCGACAACGCATAGTATTTATACAAACGTACTATAGGGAGAATAATTGTTGGCTGCACTTGATTGACCACACATTAGTCACTAAGACTAACGATCTGGTTCCTAAGATCTGTATATGATTTCGTATAGCTTGCCAATCAATCATCAATTTTGAGATATTTATTCAAAATTTATAGTTAATGATGTTGTCATTTACATAATGTTAATTTTAAAAATGTGTTCCACGCGGCTTTTGACTGGTTTATATCTTATTAAATGTTTCATGTATTATAAATAGTTAGTCAAATAATTTGTTATTTCACTTTGGTTTTAATAATCTTAGTTGTCGATGTCTTCGAAACGTCCCATGTGTACAAAAGCTGTTTAGACCATCCTGTGCTGATACTATTTAGGTCCCAGAAATACTTCCTGTAGAATGAACAAAGTAGATGCATGTTGTGTGTTTTTAATTACACTGACACTATATGAATTAATTCATGTTTCCTACATTTTTTTTCATTTTATTATATTGTCTAGTGTAATATTTAGTAAATCTATTAAACTAAAGCAAGTTTTATATGTTTAGACCATCATTCGTGAAAACACGGGGAGATCTGCAAAATTAAGAGTCCAAGGACAACGACTATGTTTAAAATAAATGCATTATTTATACATTGCCTTTAATAAGTTCCCGACAGTCACCATTATTAGAGATAAAAGTGCGGAAAACATGAAAAGAGCAAGTGTAGCACACAGCAAGAGCCACACGCCGCCACCAACAGAAACTGCAGTGAAAATATAAAGCAGACGGAGTGCTTCAAATGCCCACCAACGAGATGAGATACATTTGAATTATATGAATGTGTTTATGAATACTGACGGTGTAGGTAGGTATGTGAACGGGGAGGAGTAGACAGGGGAAGGGGGTGAATAACATCATTAAAATACAAGTTGTATAACGGTTCATACAAAACCCGAGTTGTAAACAGAAACACCACTTTGGAACGGTATGTAACACTTGTTGTTTTTGTTTGGTTTTAGTGGCGACTTTCCAGCTTTGATGGCGGAGGAAGACTACCAGATGCCCCTCCGTGCATAATTTCAAAACGGGTAGGCACTTGGGTTGATCCACATCGGTGATAGGAAAGCCGGCGACCTTAACAACTTGGCCACAGAGGCTGGCCAGTAACATTTCGACGTCCAAGAAATATAAGGTTGTGACTTCTACTTACGACCTTTTATGACGTATGCACTTGGAAGGGTCATAACCTGAACATAAAATCATAATTGTCCAGCCCGTTTTGTTGTTAATTATAGGTTGTATATATTACTTACGGCCCTTGTTTGGGCAGTTTTATTGATATAAATTATACTGAGGAAAAAAAAAGAATTTATCATCCGACTGCAAACTTATAAAATAGCATGTTATGTGATATTGGATATAGCAATAATATAGAAAGTAGGTGGTTGGTAGCAGGTACGACCATTCATTACAGAGGATACATACATTTTCTGAAAAAAAGATACTTCAGCTAAATACTTTGTACTGTCAATATTTAACAGATCTAGCTGTAGGGTTCAATATGGATAGGATCAATTCAATGAAAATATCTGTAAAATTACATTTGTTTATTTTTATTTCTCAAGTACGACCTTTTATTTGTGGTCATCGACAAATGCATTTTGGACACACATTTCCCTATTTTATAAGACGAACAAGTGTATATAAAATAATATCTCGCTGTGATAAGATCTAACGGTAGTGACAAAAAACATCCGCTTGTAAATAAAACATACATGATATCATCGGTACAACCAAAAATGCAACTCCTAGATGTTTTTAAGGTTGTAGTCCAGCTTAATATTCCCTATAAATGTCAGATTGATGATCCAGTAAAATTTGGACAAGTGTAAAACAGCGTTACGTGGCCTAACTATTCAAATTTTAGATCTAAAAATATGTACACTCGATGACTAGAAAATCCTCCAAACTAATTTAATAAGAAATATTCAGGTAAGAGCCTATGAGCATCAGTATCATAGAGTTAAAGACGATTGGTAAAAATAATTGTGAGGATTTAAATTTCAAAAGCAGCAAGTATCATATACAATCGGTATCAATGTTTAAGACTTTGCCAGAAATCTCGGTGTTTTAATGAAGAATAATAGACAAAAGACTACCGTCCTTCAAAAGAGCGTTTTTGTTTTATAGCATATTATCCACGAACGGAAGTAATGCGGAAGCAGAAACAGAACAATAGCCTTTACAGCATGTAGTGATCAAAAAACAATCATTAACGATAATTTGTTGGTATGTTGTATATAGATAATTACAATAATCAAATGTTCTCTTAAAATAGGCGGTATTTTACTGTATGTTCAACAGATTTAAAAGTTTCAAGTTATAAGTATGTACTTCCTCATTACGCCAGGACGTATAGTTTATCAAATGTTTGGAAACATATACGAAAAACTCATAGCAATATTTCATAATCTAAGAAAATTACCACTACTACTGTTGCTGTCACTACTACTACTGATGCTGCTGTTGCTACTACTACAAATACTTATGATGATGATAATGATGACAATAATAAAAATAATAATAATAATAATAATAATTATGATGAAATTCGTGGCAGTATTTACTATTTCATGAAATTACAGCCATTATTCTCCTGTTGCTTGCTATTTCTACAACTACTATAGATAATAATAATAATAATAATAATAATAATAATAATAATGATGATGATGATAATACTAATAATTATAGCAATAATGATGATGATAATAATGATAATGAAATTCGTAGCTACTGCTGCTGCGCCACCACTGCTACACTACAACTACAAACAAGTAATATTTATTATAATAATCAAATATCATTTGCTGTATTTGAAAAAAGTAAGGCCATGTCAGTCGTGAAACCCAACCTTGTAGATGGTTCTTTCTGCTACAAATATTAAAAGACATTCGTACAGCCCATACATATCACGTCAATTCTATCACAGAACAAAATAGCACATGCCCAACTAAGCCCCTGGTGTTAGCAACGCTTAGAAATACAATTGTGGAAATTTTGTATTGTTAATTAGAAACTAATTCTATATTTGAATAATAATAATAATAATAATAATAATGATAATACAATAATAATAATAATAATAATAATAATAATAATAATAATACAAAGTTTTTGCAACAGTTTCTGTTGGTAATGCAATGCCTATTTCAGGAGATTATAATTCATTGTAATCCCAAAATGAACTCACTAACCCTAGAGTATTTCATACCGAAATATCCAAATCACTGTGATGAACTAAAATATGTGAAACTTGCCTCAAATACTTTTAGTGAATTGTCCAGTATGAAAGTTGCAAAATATTAAGCGGGTTTTATTTCATTTATGTACTACAACTTCCTGAATATAGTCCATCCTTTAAAACAAAGCAAAATTGTAATAAGGGAACACCAAAAATAGTTGCTCGTGCACAGTATGCATTTTTGAAATGACCATTTTAATCTCAGTGTATAAATGTTAAATTCTGACAATTAAAAAGATGAGAAAAATTTTTATCAGACAGATGAAATATCCATTATGAAGAAAAAAAAGACAAAACTATAATGAAATTAGATCAGCTTGCGCGTAACGATATTCTGATTTTTAATTCTTTGCCAAGGAAGAAAATAATGCATCAACGTAAAAAATACCCAAATGATTTAATCCTGATATTTTATATTAATTAATCGTAACAATTGATTAGCTAATTGTAATTAAATGAGACTTCCTACTTATTTCTTGCGGAAACAAATATTAATAATTTTTAAATTAAAATAATCTGTTCCAATAAATTGTGTGATTTTTATCGGAGGTCAGTTCCATCCTTCTACCCCTCTATATAACTGTCCGTTTGCATCACAGTCCATCAAAGTTTTACAGCTCACCTCTTGATAAATGCTAATTATTACAATTGCATTAAGTTAACTTCATATTGCAATATGACAAAAATGATGAAAAGTTCTTATTCTGGAGAGATCATTTCCTTTTTAATGGTAAGTAAATGTAATCAATGATTTAAGTGATAAAGAATACACTTTTATGTTATTATATCGCGTGTATCGACTTGCTGAGACAGTATTTTTTGTTCAAAGGATGTACTAGTTAAAGGTGTACACCATTATGGTTTAATTCTAACAGATACATACTTTGGGTCGATGATCCTTTACTATGACTTTGTTGCAGGCTTTATTTATCTTTTCTCCGTATTTGTCAAATATTTTCATGACAAAATGAAACAGATAAAAATATTTTATTTTCTTTCAGTTCTTCTGTCTGGCCGCCACAAAGTCTCTTCAAAAATGCGTAGAACCAGATACATTTCCGCGCATGAGTTTTGAACAACATATCAACACCACAAAAGCGCAGTCATACAGTATCACTCCCGGATGGTACGAGAAAATGGAGACGGCAGACAAAGTTCCATCCGAATATATTAATATAACACATAGCCACTACTTAGGCAGCCAAAAATGTAGGAAACCTAAGCGTAAAAATAGCCGAAATCAGGACAACACACTTAATAGTTTATCGCAATGTATGTGGAGGTATGTGGAAAATAACGATACCGAAAACAGAATACCTGGAACTATTCTAGAAGTGAAATGTGTTTGCTCTAGTCCCCTTTATTCTAAAAAGAAGAGTGGTTTAGTGTGCCAAAGTGTTATTGAATATATAAGTGTGCTCAGAAAGGTTGGCTGTTCCAATGGCGTTTTTGACTATACACTTGTTTGGGAGCCACGTGCTGTAGCTTGTGTAGCAACAACGTTGCCAGAACCGAAAAGGTTGTACCCCATTGCCCACAAGACGCCAGAATAAAGAATCTGCATAGAGAAGTTGTCAAGAGAATGTTTAAACGAAGCGAATTGAAGAAAAAACCTGATTAACAGTTCAATTTAAATCCCTTCACTAAAACATTTCGACCATAATTGTCATCTTCAGCGCCATCGGAACATTTTGAAAATATATTTTCATGTTCAGCGACATAGAAAAAAGCATATTTTACTGTATACTGTATCACAGATAACGTCAGCAGACTTTTTTGCAAATCTAACCACTATAAAAGCGTGTTTAAACTACTGGCACCAGATCAGAAAGAAAATGCCTCCGTACGTGTTATACCCAACCCCTAGGTATTCTGTAAGAACGATGGTCGTGAACGAGAAAATATACTAACCCGATTCAATCGCGCATGTCATACCTAAAACACGCTGTGCGGTAAATGTGTACTATGGATATCAAACAAGTGGTAATTTATCTTCCATTGTGTACCGGTCACATTTTTTCAATACATCTTATCTTAGAAAAACTACGCGTAGTTTACAGTAATTTCAACATTACATTAAAACTTGCTTGAACTTCCCTGGTGAAGTTCCGTTCTAGATTACAAAACCATTCTGATTGGCTGTGGTGAAAATGTATGTCAATCGTCATTTTACTACACGTGTTCGCTAAAATGTGAAAATGCAGCGAAATTTGCAAAATGAATAAAATATACAGAACAGATGCTGACCAATGTATGATTTCAAATTAAAGATGAATTTCATTCATCATTTCGAGTTTTAGTGTAAAATTGTAATTTTTTAAAAATCTGTTTTTGTTTGTTTACGTTTCGCCAAACATGTGCGCACTGCCGTGACCTCTAGACCGGATGTTCATTAGGGAAGTTCAAGCAAGTTTTTTCTGTAACGTTGACGAAAGCATAAAATATGTTGATAATCTCAGCAATATGGAATATTGAGACAATGTGACTGGTGCACGATGGAAGATAAATTATCGTTTGTTCAATATACTAGGTACCCATTCACCGAACTGCGCGTTTAAGTTGAGAAATGTACGATTGAAACGGGTTAGTGCACTTTCCGTTCACGACCATGGTTCTTATAGAATACCTAGGGGTAAGGTATAATACGTACGGAGGCATTTTCTTTCTGATCTGGTGCCAGTGGTTTAAACCATTAAAATAAAACGTTCAATGTAAACTATTGTTTTGCCGTAGATTGTTATGCTTGCATTGTTTTGCTATACATAAAAATCTGTATGAAAAGTCAAAGTTTTCGGGAGTCTTAGTTTAGCCTTTTTGCAGTTTTCCTTTACATACTGGTTGAAAAAGCATAACTTTAGAAAAAAATGTATTTAATGCTAGTCAGTCTCCTAATAAAAGTTGTTTATTATTGCAAAATTGGAGGACTTACACGCATAGTTATCATATCAGACGAGAAATGGGGAGGCAGAAGTATTAGATATGTCTCATTGCCTATTTACAGCACTCGTTAGGAATTAAAGGTGCCAAATGGGCAATTTTCAGATAATATTAATATATTATTCATAAGGGTAAAGAGTGCTGGAAAATGCCCCCGGTACCATTTCATGATAAAATATTTTGGTTCATTTTCATTGTTATCATAGCATGTATTTATATTTAGTTTTATTCAAAAGCAACAAAATAAAAAAAAAATGCAAACAGATATTATATCTTTGTTGTCATGTACTAATTCAGTCTAAAGACCGTCATCGCATTATTTGTGATGGACATTGACGAAGGCTAGTGACTTATTTGTACTCTTAGTATATGTTTGAAGACCATTAGGCTGAAGTATTTAAATAAGTAGTCTACGGTTAAAATAAAAATAAAGACTGTTTCTTCTAACATTTTCGAGGGATTCTTTTAGATATGGTAACATTTCATGTTGGAATACTCATTTTTCAATAAATTCTAATCAGAGCGCGGGAACAGACGTTTAATAATGAAAATGGTGTCAGAAATATTTGACGTTTCAAAGACACACACGACATTAAGTTCTATTTTATCATATCATTTGTCTCATAATTTTATATTTACTTTCGCCCTATTCATTTCCATTAAAAATTTTAAGAACAGCAATAGGAAAGCCAAAGTTACGACAATCTCGTCCGCGTATACAAGTACTCGCAGTTGTCTGGTGAATATATTGGCCTGAAAGCTGACTTAAATGTAAAATGCAACAACGTGTGTGCAAATTAGTTATAAATTTGATTAGAAAAGGAAATATAATGTAAATATGAGAAATGACTTTTTAGTCGGAGTTCATGCGAAATGAACGACAGGATAAGATCGGCAAATAAGAAGTTTTCTTTCAATAAAAAATAAAAAAAATATGAAATTGTATACAAAAATATAGGTCCTGAAATAAATCTGCCACTGTGAAAAAGTGAACAAAAGGTTCTGTTTGACTGTAGATTCCGTCAAACCTGTATAAAATGACTTTTTTTGCAAGCAGTCTTTTATACACAAGTCGAAATACACCGCGTTTAAAACAATGATTAAAGTTTGTCTATAGTACTGTTGAATCACGTCTAATGAAAAATATTAAGACTTTCTAAAAACGTTTCGTCAGTAAATCCGTATCAAATGCATAATATTTGCTTATCAAGCTATATCTTGAACCAATGCACCGACTGATTATGCATGTAACTGATGCATCAACTATTTAAAATATCCGTTATTTCACAATTGGGATGCATTTTGAATAGATATTCAAGGCTGCATTGGTTTGAACCAATACCGACTCGATTGTTATGAAAACAATAACTACGTGATATACTGGCACGCTTGTGCAAATATGATACCATTATATTAATTGGAAAAAAATGTACACACTATATTGTTAAAATGTACTACTAGAACAAAAGTCGCTGTGAAATGTATGATGTGGGCTTAAAGACCGATGCGCTGTTGTCCATGCGGGCTTTTTGCCAGGTAGTCCAGTCGTAAACAATTTTACTTCTTTGGACAATAAATAGAAAAACTCCACAGGTAGCCAGACACGATTAACATGTAAATGTTTCAGGTTCGGTTTGACTGAGCCTGTTTTATAATAAACGTTTCGGTTTACGAAACTTAGGAAGTGTTTCGCCTATTTGTCAAGTATAAGTATGAACAGCATCTTTACTGTAGACAAAGTTATAACCAGCTATGGAACTAAATATGCGTTTTGCATGTTCAAACATCTGTATACATACATTAACGGTAAGGTATAGTGGTAAATATACACAACCACAAAGAGCTAATTTGTTTACGTATTTACCTGCGTTATTAGAGAAATAGAGCAACTCTTTTTCGGCGCAACCGTATTATGCTCGTTTTCATGACATACAATGACCTCTGCCACGTGACTTAGCAAATCAGATCGCTTGATAATGTGTCATAGGTATTTTAGCTATACGAAAGATTTATGCAACAGTCTTGCTTACTGGATACAAGTGTTCAAATTTTTTCACTCTGTGTCTTGAGCAATGCCAAATGAAATTACACAGCGTTCATCTTGTTAACAGTTTTGAATGTATGTGTCGGTCAGTATATTTAGAAAGCACATTGGTATGTCTAAATAAATATCAAGTATGTCTAATAAATGCAATAAAATATCACGTTAAAAAACTAATTTTTATAAAGAGCTGTATGGTTGTATAACTAGTGCAAACTGTATGTTCCATAACAGGTGTAGTTTTCAGGTGAATTCGATTTAAGTCAACCACGTAGAGAAGGATATCCTGTGACGTTTTATCTTTTTTCTCTTGTGTGTAATAAATGACAGCCATTTTCACCCAAGGTGGTTTTCTTGTTTTTGCCCAGCTGTGGAAAGGAACCACTTCAGATGATTTTTATCCCAAATATAGTATTCTTGGAAGAATGGTTTTGTTCATATCAGCTGTTTCCATCAAGTGACTCTGGCTTTCTTGCATTGTATTACGAATAGAATGTCGTTTCGCCATTTTGTCATTGTGAATAGATAGATCAAGTCATTCCATTCACATTGATGTATAGACACTTCATACTGACCTTCAAACTCCAATATAGACTTAACTTTGTCATTCTTTATGGATCACTTTCATAATTACAGACCTTCAAAGTCAAGTTTTTAAGGACAAACCCTCATAAAATTCATACAAAAAATATTAGCTACACTGTGCCGATCATCTTCTTTTTTAACAATATTTTGTGATATATTACTGTTCATATGATCAATTTGAAATTTGAAATTTAGCTTCACGTATTTAAAACAGCATGAACTTGCTATGGTCTTAAACATATCAAATTAGCCGAATCAAAGTTGATTTCATCTTTCTCCATTTCTCCGGGTTTTTTTAACGTTATTTTCAACTTTTCTATCCTATATACGATTTTTAGATTCTTTACCGGCTTCTGACGTTATTACTTGCTGTCGCCGACAATTGTAATGGACCACCTGCTATTAGTTTTAAAAACTATCTTGATACAGTTAATGCTAAAACAAACATTGCGAGACCTGGATGGTATAATTAAGACGAAAGCGAGAAACTGCCTGGAACAGAAACACACAATTTGTATTTATACCGAAATGGGACAAGATGTCACCACAAATGTCATTACAGACATCGCAATGATGTCAGTTCCCTAGCCAGTTGTCCGTTTACTTTTGTAAACAGCATCAACGAGAACCTTTTGCCAAGACGGCTGTCACATGCTCTCTGTTTTTGTGACCACCCGAGACTACCTTCGGACAACAGTAACAATTACGTTTGTAAATCTGTCGTACAATATGTGAGCGTGTTCTACAAGCAGGGTTGTACTTATATTAGATACTGGGAGCCTGTTCCCGTTGCCTGTGTTGTCATTGCAGTATCTAGTTTAGAAGCCACTTCAGTATCGTCTGCACGTATTGTAATTGGAGAATAAATATTGCATCTACATACAAATTTAAAAACGTTTAAGTTCATAGATTGTTATAGGTAGCTCACAACGGTAACCGTGATAGAATATTTATGGTTATTACAGATTCAAAAATGTATAAATTTATAGCAAAATAGTGTCCATTTAAGTATATATTATCTACGTTTTTATCTTTTTAGATTATAAAAACTACGTTTTTAATTCTAAAGTTGTGTATGTATATATAAGAGTCTAGCCTTGTGTTATGCTTATGCAACATTGTAATTTTTCAATTTAATATCACTTACGTTTTTATATATATCATGATCTAAGGCCTTATGTATCCTATTGTGAGTTTTACACTTACGAGCAAAGTAACAAATCGTTATATAATATCTGTACCACAACAGGGTATCTTACAAATTCAAATTGGCTAAGATTTCTCTTGTCGTAAAGGTTTGTTTTGTTTTACCTATATTACATATTACATTTAAATATTTGTTTAAGGAAGTAAATAAGCATTCTTCCGCTGGTCATACACTTGGTTGACATTGTCTTACGTATAATGAGCATATCATTATAAGCCATTGTTTAGGAGTAACAATAACTCGCCGTCTTTTAACAATAGATCTATTAATTGAACAGATAATCGACTTTACTATGTAAGAGAAAAATGTATCAAATCGGCACACTATGGCATACACAGCTAGTCTTTTTAAGAGGAAGAAAGCCATTTCAATGGTGAATCATTAGGGGAAAACAGTCACTTTTACTGCAAAATTTACAAGTTCCATGAGTAACTCTATATAAGTGGATTGCAGACATGGATTGGCTTCAAGTGTTCAGAGACAGTTCTATTATAAAGTAAGCATATTAAGAAATATTAGTACCAGTTTTTATTTTTGTTTATTTTAGATATTTTATAATGAAACATAAACGCTTGTTACGATTTAATGTATCTTAATTTTTTTAGTTTGGAGCTATTTCTGAATATTTTAAAATTATTCAGCCAGGTTATCTTCTGTTATCATGTTATGAGCTGTTAAGATTAAGGCTGCTTTTCTTTATGATTCTAAAATGTTAACAAAATTATTACAGTTCTTTAAACACCTTTAACACTATTAAAACTGATATCAGATCATCAATTTATTTCAGATTTCGACAAAGGAAAGATATTTATAAAAATCTAGGAATATGCGTGAGGTAAAAATATCTATTTACATAAAAAATGTGTTCATAGCTCTATTGCTACTCAGTGTAGCAATTGCTAACCCAATCCTTCCTAGTCAAGCTCTCTGCCAGGAACCAACGTCGTCAGAACTTAGAAGTCTCCTTTCAGAGGATACGCATGAGTCATTTGGTATGGCAAGATATCACCATATTCAATTTAGAAATGATATAAGACACTTCCAAAACGTCAGCAGAACTACAGTTCCTGGGGAGTCAACAGCGTGTAAAAGAAACCAAGATTCTTCCCATATCAACACGGCATCTAACTGCCCGTGGCGATATGTTTTAAACCATGACCCTAACAGGAGACCGGAAACCATTATTGAAGCAAAGTGTAATTGTAGAAGAGGACCTTGCATCGACGAAGTGGAAAACAGTCGTTGTGAGCCTGTAAAATACAACATACGGATTCTTAGGAAGTATGGTTGTGAGAATGGAAAATATCAATATAAACTTACTATGGAGAGAATAACTGTTGGTTGCACATGTGTGATAGGATATTAGTATCAGGGTCCTTTTTTCGAAATTTTCTTCTTTGATACAAAGACCGGTATGTTTATACTAAGTCAAATTTTTAGAGATGTTTTTACTTATTTTGTAGTCAATGCTGTTGTCATTTATTTACTATTATTTTTAAACTTGTGTTCCATGCAGTTTGAATGCTACTTTTTGGCTTTTGACTGGTTCTATCGAAATTTTATTCCGTTTTATATAATGTTTCTTTAAGTTAATTCTTTTTCATCGCTTCGGTTTTGAATGTATTAATTGTTATTCTCTTCAAAACGTTACATGTACATATAGAGATATATTATTTTTTAAATCAATTGTGTTTGTCCGTCCACTCCTGTTTCTTACTTGGTAAATGTGTTCCGACATGTCTCAGTTATAATACTAATTATTAAGAAACTCTCATTATGTTGCTCAGCGTCTACTTCATTTTATACATGTGTTATTTATTTGTACGTGAATTTATTTTCACCCAAGTAAACATATATTCACTCACAGTAGAATATGTTTACATGTAATTTGATTCTTTGTACGTTCCATTGATACTAAATCAAATTAAACGTAGCAGATATGAAGTGTGTTCATTATTTATTTGACTTAAAATGATTTACGCTCGTTTTACTTTTTATATTTTCATGTATACATATATATTGAATTATTTAAAGCAGAACTATGTTTAACACTTAGTTTAGTTTATACGTGCAGTAAACCAGTAGGTAGCAATGTATGCAAATGAAACTCTGTAGCCTCTCGTCTGAATGAGTAGTAAAAAATGTTTATTTCCGGTATCCCGACTTACCCTAAATTTTTGGCCCGACCCTAATTGATTTTATGGCCTTGGAGACTATTTTTTTCAACTTTTTAACAAAAGTTGCAAAACTTCACTTTTTATGGTTTAATCATGGGCAGTGATGTTAGAAATCAACTTACTAATGCTCTAAAGGCATAACTCCCTGATTTGTATTCATTTTTGACATAAAAATAATTTCCGAAAAGTCTCACTTAAGGTATTAGATCACTAATAGAGAACCTCCTTTTTGAAGAGTATTCAATTCCTACTATAAACCTACTTTTACTGCAATTCTTAGGGGGGCGTAGGTTCAAGCCCTACTGGGACCAAATTTTTTTTCCCTTATTTTCCTTTTTTTTTCTAGTAAGTTTTTACTTCTTTCAAGACTTATTATTGATTTCTTGTACAAAAATGGAAAAAGATGAATCTTATAAGCGATTTCTTGGTGTTCAAAGTGAATTTACTACTTAAACAGAAGGGGTAGAGTTGCACATCTTAAAAAATATTGAGTTACACGCGGTGAAAGTTCTCTATTTTGCTTTCACTCTTAGGTTATATATTGTGGAAGAAATTTAGGTAGGTTTTACGTCTGCCCTAAGGTTATTTTTAAATGGAGTAAACAAAATTCAAAACAGAAACACAGCACTCGACCTTATTTTTTTCAATTTTGAAGTATGAATTCTGTCTCATTAAATCCGTTTACTTGAGACACCATAGAAAAAAATATATTGACATTTTTATTTTGTGTTTTATAATTGTTTACCAATAGTTTGATGTTTCTTTTATTAAAATTATTGGTAAAATGAGTTCTCTGCAAACGTTTTGGATAGTGGCTTTCACTTTGAAATTTGTCTTTACTTGAGCTTGAGGAGATACCATAAGTTATACAAAATTTATAAAAAACGGCACGGTAAAAGTTGTTTAAAATTGCAAAATAGTGCAAAACATGGTTACCTTTCAGAATATACCAAGCAAAGGCCATTTTGTAAACATTACTATTAGTGATCTAATACCTTAATAAAAAAAAATTCAAAGAAAAAAGAATTCCGACCTACCTACCCTAATTTTATTGAGTATGTTACCGGAAACAAAGATTCGTTTTTAGGCCTGAGTGATAAACAGATTTCAATATTGCCTATATATGAAATGGAAATATAGAAGGGTAAATGTGAGGATCAATATGATTTCTTTATGATTGCGTCAAAGTCAGTTGCTTCGTATCATTTTAGACAAGAATTTCAAAAGCGTCATGCCTTCTTTAACAGATGTAAGAAGTTTCAATATGTATAATCATTCGCTTTTCACATTATCCGCTAGGATGTAGTTTACCACGAGACTGGAAAATACATAAGAAATTCATAGTGTTTCACAACTCGTGTAATTTCGATTTAAAAAGTAAATAAATAAATTATGATAAACATTGATAACAACAATATAAATATAAAGAGATAAAACGTTCTCGATTAGGATTGAAAATAATAAATGACAATTCAGAAACAAAACGTAACTAGTTTTTAAAAATACAGGCCACGTGGATGAACTTTACAAGGGGTCGTCCGCACATATCACATCATATGTATTTCATTAAAAATGAAAATTAAATTGTCCCAAAATACATGTATCGTGTAAATACGGCTTAGTAACCGGGGAAAAAAAAGATTATCAGGTATCTTTACTGATACCTAGTATTTAGTCAATCTTCATTACAGACTAATAACGAAATTTCTTGATTTTGTCCACTCAAGCTACTTTTTCATTAAACAAAACCTTCCATATATTTATTTTCTGATACACATTTCAGACAGAAACCCTAAATTTGTTATTGATAGATATTTAATGAATTTACCGAAAGACATTGTTTTTGAATAAAGACTCAGTAGTTTCATATCTCATAACATAACATGTTTTTCAACTGTTGTGCATGTAATGCATATGTCCAGAGATTGTATACAATGATAATATCAATCTGAAAGCATCAACCTTAAAATATTTCAAAAGCTAGATTATCCGCATTCCTATGACGATCTGAATGGTTTTTTATGATACTGATATCAAGTAATTTTGGTGAGTTCTCCATTATTATAGCTACAAAATATAAAACGAGTTATATTTCCGTTATGTCACAACTTCTGGAATGAAGAAGTAAAGTCAATCTTACAGAATATATTTTTGTAATGACCTATTGCAATTGCGGTTTGTATAAATGGTAAATCATGACTATAAAATACTAAATTTCAGATTGCGTGTAACCGCGTAAACGTTCATTGTTAATCCTTAAGACTTACACAGGAAGAACAGCCTGACATTTTATGAGCTTTGCTAACTGCAGAAGTACCCAGCATATTTAAGAGTTAAAATTACTATTTTTTATGATGAAAACTTTTATTTTGTTTAGAGTTCATTTTCAGTAAAGCATTTATTTGATATCTTAGTTTTATTTAACAGTAGCAAAACATAACACCGAGCTGATAATAATATGTTTTCGCATGACAAACGTTGAATTACTTTTTTAGAACTCATCCGTTTAGCTCAACAGTGATAGCAATATCTTTGGAGGGTGGAGTCGTAATATCCATTCCTAGGAGAGGCATATGTTAACCTTGACGCTTTGATAGAGGCATATGTTAACCTTGACGCTTTGATAGAGGCATATGTTAACCTTGACGCTTTGACAGAGGCATATGTTAACCGTGACGCTTTGACAGAGGCATTACTACTTGTAGCATGTAACCTTGACGCTTTGACAGAGGCATATGTTAACCGTGACGCTTTGACAGAGGCATATGTTAACCTTGACGCTTTGATAGAGGCATATGTTAACCTTGACGCTTTGACAGAGGCATATGTTAACCTTGACGCTTTGACAGAGGCATATGTTAACCTTGACGCTTTGATAGAGGCATATGTTAACCTTGACGCTTTGACAGAGGCATATGTTAACCGTGACGCTTTGATAGAGGCATATCCTGACCGTGACGCTTTGATAGAGGCATAAGTTAACCGTGACGCTTTGATGGAAGCATATTGTTTACCGTGACGCTTTAATAAAGGCTTTTTTAACCGTGAGGCTTTGATAGAATATATTGTATATATGATAATTCTTCTTTCAACTTAAATTCATCCGGAGAAATTGGTAATCACTTACGAAGAACAAGTTATTACTGGTATTAGTGCAGGGGCACTGGTAATGTTAATTTTCAGCCATTAAATAATTCAAATATATTTGAAAAACAGCACGTACTAAACACTTCGAAAAAAATGTGTCTAAAATATGTCTGTACATTCGTACGTTTGAATGTGATATAATATATGTATATAGATATATATTAAATTTTCTAAGGGAATGATAAGAATAATGATTGTTACCTCTGTCATTCTTGAAGGGGGAGGGGAACCTTACAGCTATAAAAGCAGTCTATGATAAAATAAATTCAATGAAAATCATAAGTATTTCGTAATTCGATAAAAATAGATAATAAGATAAGATGATGTAGATACAAAATGCAAAATGCAAAATATACGAATTTCCACAAAAATATATGTATAATAGATTAACTGAAATCAAACAATTACTCACAGGTAGTGTGCAATATTAACAACGTATTCGATATTATCTTGGTCGAAATGTTAAAGCGGTTCCAAATTGTAACCTTAGTGTTAAGCCTAAGAGGAATGAGTTTGAACACCACTAAACAGACTATTCTTTATTTCAAACAAAATCTATTTGCTTAAAACAACGTTATTTCGACATTTTCTACGATATCAGATTTGCAGATTTCCCATAAAGATCTATTTCGCTACTACGAATTTCTATAAACTATAAAGAAAAATGGCCATTTATTAAATGCAACACCCTGAATATCATCCTTTTCTGTATGTTACGCAGCCAATATTAGTACCATGCGAAAGCTATTAAAATTGAAAAATGGAGAATAATGATTAAAATTATTGACTAAACATAGCAGAACAATAGGTAACTATCAACATTTAAATTTTGGTTTCAGCCTTAAGGTTTCATAAACGAAGACTGGTCTCTTATTTAAATCAGTGCGGCATAAAGCGATCGAATAAATGACGATAGTCATAAAGTGAACAAGATACAATAGATAAGATAACTAACATTTAGTCCCGCAGCGGTTACCTCCCCTAACGGTGTCAGATACATCTACTCAGCGGTAGGTATTTACTTATATTTCACTTTTTCATTTTATCCATTAAATTTATCTAATTTTCTGCAAAATCAAATTTCATCAACATGCTTCTTACATATGTGATGTGCCCAGTGCATGGGCGGAAACATGGGAGACTCTAACTGAAATGATAAAGATAGACATCCGTGCCGGAAACTTCTTACTAAAATCTGTGAAGTACATATATATAACCAATGCAGGGACTTATTATGTAAGTAATTGCATCACTATTAAAAACCACAAACCGCAACAGGGATGAGACCCTACTAGTTAATCAAAATATAACAAGTTAAGACATGTAATAAAGCCAAGCCCTAATATTTCAACAATGACTGGAATGTACGATGTGGTCTTAAAAACCAATGTGATGCTGCTAGGAAGTCCAGTTCGGATTTTTTTTACTTCTTTGGACATTAAATATTGGTGACATTGGTTTCCGATTATGGAACGTAGGAAGTATAACGCCTATATAAAATGGGTATAAATATGAACTGCATCTTTATAAAACATTGATTGATAGATATAGTTCTTACACCTGATAACTTAAAATGTGTTTCAGATACTCCAACCTCAGTTTCCTTGTATTTATGGTAAGTTATAGTAGTGAAAAACATAAGAGATATTTTCTAAAATACTTTAATCGTACTATTTGCGGAATATAGCAGCTCGTAGTTTTATATATCTTTTCGGATCATAAATTTAGAGTCACAATTCTGATACAGGATGTATTTGATATGGTTTTTAAATTTCTAATTAAAATAACTCAAATTAGATTGCTTCATTTCTTTTAACCTTTGTTTCAACTTTTCTACCATATCTATGATTTTCAGATTCTTCACCGACTTCACATGCTGTTTATTGTCGCCGACCATTGTAATGGACCACCTGCTATAAGTTTTGAGGACTATCTTGATACAGTTTATGCTCAAACAAACAGTGCGAGACCTGGATGGTATAATTCGTTAGACGAAAGCGAGAAACGGCCTGGAACAGAAACACACAATTTGTATTTATACCGAAATGGGACAAGATGTAACCACAGACGTCATCACAGACATCACAATGATATCAGTTCTCTCGCCAGTTGCCCGTTTACATTTGTAGACCATATAGATGAAAACCGTTTCCCAAGACGGCTATTACATGCTCTCTGCTTATGTAACCATCCGAGAGTATCTCCGGACAATAGTAACAATTACATTTGTAAATCTGTTGTGCAATATGTGAGCGTGTTCTACAAGCATGGTTGTACTTATATTAGATACTGGGAGCCTGTCCCTGTTGCTTGTATTGCCATTGCTATATCTAGATTAGAGGCTACGTTCTCATCATCAACACGAATTGTACCTGGGGAATAAATATTGAAATTACATACATATTGCAAGGAATATTTTAATGCTCCGTATCAAGGCAAACGCTGTTCCAGACCGTCCACAACGTTAAAGTGTTCTTAACTTTTTTAAATGTTTTTCTCAAATGGGTAATTTTAAAGATTGTGTAGACTGCTCAACTGTATAGGACAAATATGTCAAACTATAACTATGTTACAATTTTTTTATTAGATTATCTTGATATCTTTTAAATGGTGCATATATTTATTTAAAGTCTAGCTTTTATAGTTGTACCTTTGCATTATTTAATTATTTAATTTAATATCAGTTATATTTTAATGATCTCAGACCATTCGTATTCTATTTTGAATTATATTATTTAAACTTACGTAGAAACTATCAAATTCTCATATATTTATTCACAAAAGCAGCAGTATTTACATGTGTTATTATTCATTTTTAATAAACATAATTTTAATTTCAAGACCGTGCCTTTTGTCTTTTAAACAATGATGTCTATCATCATGGAGGTAATGAGGAAAAACTGAAATAATAGCTTAAAACTATATGTATGAAAACGTTTACACTAGTTGTCCGAACTGAAACTCTTGATGTGTTGTTCGTGTGCTTTAGGGTTAAACCGTTTAGTTGCATGATCTCAGTTATATAACAAGACCCGCCACAAGTAACTGACGACCTGCCAACATGAATACGAGAACGAACACGATACTCTAGATAATTAGCTTGTTTTAGGAGAACATTGTTTGTTGAAGCGGGTATCATTAATTGCCGCTCCTTGGATACCATATTTTGTGGAAATTTAATATTATTGTTACGAAAGAAAAACTATTAAATATGTCTGATGATATTGTACTCGGCGCCAATAAACCCCTGAATATCATATATTTAACTAAAAGGTGATTATAACAGTTATCGTTTCGTCCACTGAAGAGAATATTCAAATCCCCCGCATTGCTGCTATGAAGACATACTGGTCGATACACCTCCTGTATAAATTAACATTTTAATATTCCATATAGTCAGTTGATTCTCAATTGATGACATATTTTAGAACTTATATGATTGTTGTGTTGGAGAAGCAGGAATAAGTGCTTTTAACAATAAGAAATAAGGTGCAATCTGTAAAAACAAAAGTAGATGGACGGTAACTTTTGGCCATTAATGAAATAAAGAATAAGTGATCATCTTGTAACCAAAAGGTAAGCGGAAATCAAACCACAAACAGATATAAGAATAAGAAGAACCCATGTAAGTCACGAGGAAAACAACAGTAACAATAATAGTGACGCCATAAAAAATGCTACCTGACAACGTTTAAGACAAATCTAAAACCACTCCTTAATCTTGACGATCCAATTCTGAAATACTATGAACAATCGCTTGTATGCAAAAATTTAAAATAATAACACTCCTTAAAATGCAACATTTTGAAAAAGACAAAAATAACTGTTCAAAATATTCATAAAGGGAAGGTTACTTTGCCGACATTTTTTTAAAAGTATCGTTACATTTTAGATGGTAGACACAATGGCAGTTAATAGTGACTTCCTTCTTGCCTAACTGTGATTCGTTGACTTCTTAAATAGAACTGTAGCCACTTTCCCGTAAATGCCACGTAAAAGACGAAAGGGTATCTTAATTGATCATTATCTGGCTAGATGAGTTCCCTTACATATTGGCTGCTTTAACTTCAAATAAATTGTTAGCTCCATTAGCGTGCGTAAACTTTTATGTTTACTTTATACAGTCGGGTATTCTGTTACCATGTAGTAGTCCAATTCAGCGAGGAGAACATTTTACCTTGTCAAGTTCTGCTGCAAATTTCGCCTTGCACCCCACATAGTTACCTATATTTCCTGCTAAATGTCTGTTCCAGTGCGGTTTCTCTACTTTTTAACCACGCATTAGGGGTCCTTTTAAAATTTATGTAATTAAAATTATCTGATATCGTTTTCTATTTACTATTTAAGAAATAATTTATAGCAAAAAGTTGTTTTAACACTTATTTATGTACGATGGTCGCAGCCCTCATGAAATTGTTTGTACGACGCATTACCACCCGAGTGTATAAATAGTGTTAAAATAGGTTTTGATATAAATCATTTCGAATCTAATATACTCCTAGTCTAAAGCAGTAGATAAAATATAGTAGCGCTCTTTCTTGGCCGCAACAAAATCATTGACGTCACCGCACGTTAAGGTGACGTCATTCTAGCGTAAGAATGTTTTGACAGAGAAAAGCATATTAGAACAGTTATTACAACCTATCTTGTTGATGGGTCTGCTATATCTTTCCAATGCTGTTTCTAATCTATATACTTGTGGATAGCCGGCGTGTGACACGTGCTTCTCTGGTTACACTTTCTATGCTCAATACTAAGACGTCTGTTTTTTGCGTTACATTTATGTGATGTGGTAAAGATAAAAAGGTAAAAATAAGCTTTATTTAACGTCGTATGCAATCAACAGACAACATGAGCTAGAAAGATCATGTGTGGTCAGCTATGTACCTGATAACTGATACCAGGGCGGTTTAATATGTTAGTGATTCGTTAAATAATACTTTAAGAAATGCTTTAATACTTTAAACAAATGACTATAACGTGAGGCGTGAAGAGTTCAACAAGAAGGCAAGTTAAGTGGTCCTCAATGTGAATTTGTCCTGTTCTGTTTCATGTGTTAGTGTTGTAGGTCAGATTTCCACTATACAACAGTAATTTTGCTAATTGTTAATGCTATAAAACCTTGAATTGTGACGGATATTAGAAAAAATATCATATTTATATAGTATACCAGAAGCGTATCAGTGTTAAAAGGTTTTCATCATAGAACTTTTTCTTCGCGCATGTATGCCGCCAAATGGTAGGTTGACACGCTCATTTGTTTTTACATGCCTGGACCGGAAGTGGTAACACGTCTTACGGAACAATTCCATTGGAGCGCCATTTTGAGCATAACCTTGTATCTTTCGCCTTCTCGGAAGAACACCTTTTGAGCATTTTGAACACACCCTCTTTCAGGGAACGAGGCACCGCTTACTTTCCAACATTTTAAAGATAAAATGATCTTTTCTTTCAGATGAATTGACTTACAAGTTTCTATCTTGGGAATGCATTTGTTATATTACTTAATCTTTACCTTAAGCATTTTGGGAGAAACGCAGTTTTGAACAACTTCAACAGCCCACAGACTCTTTTTCAGGAAATTTGATACCACTAGCAATACATCCTTTTAAGGGTAATAATATTGGCATTTTAAACAGTCCAAAAACTCTCTTTTAAGGCATGTGACACCACTTCCTACACATCATTTTTCAAGGTATCACTAGTATCTCTATTGTCTTGCAAATGAACAGAAGCCCAAGTTCCTATCTTGGGGTTGAAATGGTATATTAATGTCCCATTTTCCCGTGGTCGTAACAAATAGCGCTACAGCTGAAGTAGTGAATAATAACTTCAAAATATAGATATTAATAATCGAAACAGTTTACCTGGAGTAAAAGCGTGACCAACGCTTTCCGATTTTCATCGTAAAAAGTAGTAAAAACAGCAGATTCTCATGTGTCTCATTCTCATAACATAAAGTTTGTCAGTAATTAAGTTTTAAAGCCTTCTTAAGAAATATAGCATTTATTTCAAGATATCTAAAAAAGAATATTTTTTTTTGTCGAACGATCTGGAGGCATGCCGCTTTTATTAATGCTGTATTCGCGAGGCCCTTCATCTCGCGAAAATTTACCCTCACGTAAATATTCACCATACGTATATTTCGAATTTAAGTAGGATACTATTTTTCCAATTTCGCGAATATCCAACCTCGCGAACATACTCTAAATTCCAAATTCGCAAAATTTTGACCCAGCGAAAATATATGCTTTTACAGTAACTTTTTAAATAGGATCTTGATCAATATTTCACGATTCAAATATTAAATGGTTTGTTTATTTGGTAACTTAGTGCATTGCATTGTTTGGTCTTACTACCGAATATATGCGTGATAAACTCAGTACCATAATATATTTGTAACCAAATGAAAACATAACTTAAAAAAGAATTATTACTTTGGATCTTATACATTACTTTCCAAATGGCGGCAGGTGGCAGTTTTTCCAGAACGATGGAGTTTGGACATGAACCTATATATGATTTTCCGTGTTCTTTATGTGAGGAAGAAGGAAAACAGATGGAAGCTGCTAGATATTGTGAGGAATGTTTTGTTTTCCTTTGCGACTCGTGTGTCAAGAATCATAACAAATTTCCGCTGCACAGGAGACATCAATTGTTAGACCAAAGCCAGTTTACGGCAGTGACCCAATCTAACCTTGTGTCATTTCCAACAAAGCGATGTTTGAAACATCCTGGAGAAATCGTAAACATTTACTGTGGGGACATGATATCATCTGCTGTAGCTCGTGCAAGGTTCTCGGGCACAGGTATGTTTCCGGTCTAGATTACTTTACATTTATGAGGAAACTTGAGTTTAAACTATTTAAGGTAACAAATTATATCCACAAAAAATAACATTTCGAATCAAATTCATACACAAAATCCAACGTTTATGTATGTATTAAATCCAGTAAAGGATAATTACACAACGGTAAGGGAATGGACACCAGATATAGCCAAGACGGTGATAAATATATACACGTTTTTTTTTGAACACGATAAGTATCTAATATGTTTTGTACTTCATCAAAAAGAGTAACATATAACTCGATGCTATGCAATATAAGACAATGATGGAAATGTGTCTATCCTCTTATATACTGGCACAATTGTTATTGAACATTGCACGATTACTCACAAATGTTCAATAACAGGAAAACGAGATATTAACTAGCACGGCATTGACACAAGTACGTAAAAGAAATATTTTGAAATACTGAAATAAATGAAACGTCTCAGTATAGACATACATTGTACATAAAACAGTGTAAATGTCAATCAGAATACTGGATTTTGGCTAGTCCCACATGCTATCCTCATTACACATGTATCAACTTGGAAACTATCCTCAGTACATAATACGGCTATCCTAAATGCAGAAAGATGAACATATCTAAGAGTATATATATCTTTAACAGTTTAAAAGTTGAATAACTAGTTTTTAAACAAAAATATTTTGGCCACAGCGCTCGCGAAATTGTACGATTCAGAATTTCAAATTTTAAAACTGTGGTGTATATAATAAAACACAATATTTGTCGAAATTCTGTGAAATTTGAGATGTTCATCTTCGAGTAAAAGTAACATTTTAGGTGCTCTACTTACTCGTAGGCATTATACAATACACCAATTTTAGCATTCAGCTATAAGTTCAAACACTGGTTTTATTTGTAGATAAGTAAATAAGCATAATAAGTTAATACAGCATTAAACCCCAGGTAAAGAATAATGACTGTATATCTGTTTGTTTACTTAATACTTTCAAGGCTATATCTGGTGCCCATTTCCTCACCGTGTTTGAAGCAATAAATAACATTTTTGTGTTAATGTTTCATATTAAATTTAAACCCTACCATGTCTCATTTTATAATTCAAACGATTGATAATGTAACCGTATCGTCATATTTTAGATCTACTTGACTTAACTACATTTAATTCAACTTTGCAGGAACATTTTTGAACAAGAATGCGGAAAATAGATTTTTAATTTTGTCTTTAACAACAGATAAATTTGAATAAGTTAATAATAGAGGGATTCTGCAAATACATATAAATTTAAAACCATCTACTAAATAATTCATTTAATCATTACGTGTTATCATCGACCCGTTTAAATTGCAACAACTGTGCTAACACCAAGCATTTGATAGATGCGGCAAAGGGTATAAAGAAAAGCAAAGAATACCAAAATATCACACAAGAAATCCATGCTCTCCTCAACGATGCCGGTAGTGTTCTTGCCAACCGAAGAGCTGATATTTCTCGTATCGAGACTGAAAAACAAAATGTTAAGCACATTATTGCTGATCTTAAAAGGAATGTCAATGCGCACTTTGATGACCTAGAGCAAAAATGCCTCCAAGAGTTAAACAATAAAGCGGACAATATCGTTAGTGGTTGCAAACAAGACGCAAAAGATCTAACTGTCATGAAATCAAAAGCTGAGGACATTCGGAAGGAGCTCGATTTATTCAAGGGAGATAATGAATGTGATCTCTTCGCACAAGTCAAAATGGGCAAGCAGTTCATAAGTAATGCTAAGCAGAAAGTTCTTAATATCTCGACGACAGTACAGAAAAATGGTATTAACTTTAGAATAAACCCGAAAATCGAGCGACTCATTTGCTCAGTTGAATTGTTGGGCACTATTACAGATATTCCCATGGACGCAAGACAACTTTCCACAGTAGACAAAGACACGGATGTGAGTCAGCCACGTCCATCTAGGATACACTCACAAACGTCTCTGGAGAATCGTTATCCTCTCCCTAAATACAAAACACCGCCATATGGTCAAGTTGTTGTAAAGGAAAAAACAGACTCTAATGTCTGTGATATAACAGGCATCTGTCAGTTACCAGACGGAATTATTCTTATTGTTGATTGTAACAACACAAAACTGAAGAGGCTAGATGATACATATAAACTGGTCGATTCCCTACGACTGACCAATAATCCAGATAGTATCTGTAATGCTGGTCCTAATGAGGTAGCTGTATCTCTGTTTGAGGCTAAAGAAGTTCAGTACATATCTGTAAAGGCAGAACTGACAGTGACGAAGTCGTTTCGTAAAGGTAACTACTGTAGAGGAATGGTCTATGCTGATGATAAATTTTATGTCTGTTGTGGCAGTACACGTGATTCATCTTCCTGGTGTATTGAAGTGTATGACAAAGCTGGTCAGCTACAATTTTCTATAAGAGAACTATTATCCATTCCACTGTGTATTACAGTCACTGAGGATGGTCAGCATCTTCTTGTTACTAGCTGGCGCAGTGATGACGTATCTTTGATGGATCTGACTGGTAATGCAGTGAATTGAAACTACCAAAAGGAATATGTACTGATAGTAAATATCGGACCTTTATCTGTAGGTACGGCAGTAACACGATTGTTCAGTTGTCACCGAGGCGTCGGGGTACAGACGTAATCCTAACAGAAAAAGATGGCATCAACAGCCCATACGCAGTTTGCTATGATAGTAAGCGTTCGACACTACTGGTCTTCTGTGATGGATCAAGTCATTTGTTAGCATTCAGTTTTAAATAGTCCGTAAAAGTCAGAAGACTGAAACCGCTGAAAACAAATCGGTAGCATTTGACGATGTACTTCGATTTATGAATACCATTATCATCATTTATTGATTATTGTGTTCAAAGAATTGCTTCTGTGTGGTTTTTATCATGAAGTATTATCTCGAAACTTCGACCATCTTCAGTAATAAATTGACCTGGCATTTTTTAGTTTAAGTTTTATTAAATATTTCGATACACACTCGGACGGTATGTCATATGATGTGTTGTGCTAGCGGAACTGTAAATAAAGCAAATATACGTTGTTAAGATACAGTTTAAATACTCGGTATCTCCAACGAGCTTGTTTCGAAATTCCAATCGTCTCGAGAAAAAAAAACAAGTCTACTCGAACCTACTTTATAAATGCACGTTTAAATCAAATCTAATGTAATGAGACAAAAACTTGTATATGATGAAAATGAATGACATGATAAGAACAGATAAATATTGCTATAGTAGAACAAAAATAAATAAACGTCAGTTTTAAATTACACAGTAGCATATTGTGTTGGCTGCCCACTTTAAATTATTCTAATATCCTACATGAAATAGTTCATAATCTAAACTTTTAATACAGCTAGTGTTTTAAAAGCTGACTAACAAACGTCTTGACTGCTATCATTTAGACTAAGGTCTATCTCACCTATTTTTGGACTGGTATGAAGAAATGGAACGGGATCAAAAGTCAAAAAGCATGTTTTTGTGAACTAAAAAAATCACCCTTGAGAATTTTAAGGATATTTGTAGAAATCGCCTGGTTTTCCCGTGCGACAAATATGCACAGGATGACAACAAGATATTAAATATACTAAACAATCTGGAAAAAGAAATAAAAAAACTTCCTAAGGATGATTTTGCACTTAAAATCATGCGTTTTGATATGTAAATGAAACAGATCTAATTGACAGTGCCAGAACCAATTTTTGTGAGTTTACAGCAATTAATCTGTTGAGGTCATTGATTGGTTTAATTTTCTGTCGCGTGCTCTCGAGTTTTTATCGTTGGAAATATCTTATTTTTTGTTATTATGTCTCCCCCAGGAGACATATTGTTTTTACCCTGTCCGTCCGTCCTTCCGTCCTTCCGTCCGTCCGTCTTTCCGTCCGTCCGTACGTCATACTTCATTTCCGAGCAATAACTGGAGAACCATTTGACCTAGAACCTTCAAACTTCATAGGGTTGTAGGGCTGCTGGAGTAGACGACCCCTATTGTTTTTGGGGTCACTCCATCAAAGGTCAAAGTCACAGGGGCCTGAAAATTGAAAACCATTTCCGATCAATAACTAGAGAACCACTTGATCCAGAATGTTGAAACTTCATAGAATGATTGGTCATGAAGAGTAGATGACCTCTATTGATTTTGGGGTCACTCCATCAAAGGTCAAGGCCACAGGGGCCTGAACATTGAAAACCATTTCTGATCAATAACTAGAGAACCACTTGACCCAGAATATTGAAACTTCATAGGATGATTGGTTATGAAGAGTAGATGATTCTTATTGATTTTGGGGTCATTCCGTCAAAGGTCAAGGTCACAGGGGCCTGAACATTGAAAACCATTTCCAATCAATAACTAGAGAACCACCTGACCCAAAATGTTGAAACTTGATAGGATGATTGGTCATAAAGAGTAGATGACCCTTATTGATTATGGGATCACTCCGTCAAAGGTCAAGGTCACAGGGGCCTGAACATTGAAAACCATTTCTGATCAATAACTAGAGAACCACTTGATCCAGAATGTTGAAACTTCATAGGATGATTGTACATGCAAAGTAGATGACCCCTATCGATTTTGGGGTCACTCCATTAAAGGTCAAGGTCACAGGGGCCTGAACATTGAAAACCATTTCCGGTCAGTAACTTGAGAACCACTTGACCCAGAATGTTGAAACTTAATAGGATGATTGGTCATTAGGAGTATATGAACTCTAACGATTTTAAGGTCACTCTGTTAAAGATCAAGGCCACAGGGGCCTGAACATGGAAAACCATTTCCAATCAATAACTTGAGAACCTCTCGACCCAGAATGTTGAAACTTCACAGAATGATTGTTCATGCAGAGTAAATGACCCTTATTGTTTTTGGGGTCACTCCGTTAAAGGTCAAGGTCACAGGGGCCTGAACATTGATACCCAGTTCCGATCAATAACTTAAAAACCACTTGACCCAGAATGTTGAAACTGTATAGGATGATTGAACATGCAGAGTAGATGACCCCTATTGATTATAGGTCAGTCTATTAAAGGTCAAGGTCACAGTGGCCTGTTCATATAAAATCATTTTTTGGAAATAACTTGAGAACCACTTGACCTACAATGTTGAAACTTAATAGGATGATTGGACATGCAGAGTAGATGACCCCTATTTATTTTGAGGTCACTTGATCAAAGGTCAAGGTCACAGGAGCCTGAACAGTGACTTGAGAACCACTAGGCCACGAATGTTAAAATTTAGCGGGATGACTGGACATGCCAAGTAAATGATCCCTATTGCAGCCAACCATCAGTGTCTCTTTGACTTTCGCTCCTGACCCCTATTGACTTCTTGCCTATAGGACTTTGCATTGGGGGAGACATGCGCTTTTTTACAAAAGCATTTTCTAGTTTTGTATTTAAAGTGAGCCTGTTGTATCTATGACTGTTTCGTATACGAAATTTCCTGAAGATGCACATTATAGGGGATAATATAATGCGTGCAGCATTAAGTTAATATAAAGGTACATAAAGTGTTATTTGTGTTATTTGTGGATTTAATGATGAACTAGATTTTGGACTTAGACTGAATTAATCATACTGTTGTATTTCTTATCATTTATTTTCATTTACGCATCGTCATAGCTGAATTTGCATAAAAGGTACCTATTGACTCTAGTATGTTTGTTTATCTTGCCTCCTACAAGTTTCTTGCATTTTTATCGGTCAATAGACGTCACGTGGAGACAGGATATATTCCATATCCTGCTAGTACATCATTTCAGATATGAATTTTGATTTAAAAAAATGACTGCCGCTTTGTTAATTTACAAAATATTAGATTATATCATGTAAATAAAGGGTAGTCGGCAAGATAAAATCGTTACACAGCTTGTTGGTGACAGGATACGGGATATACGCTGTCTCGAAAATCCATATCAGGTTCGAGCTTCGCTCTCGCCTAATATGGATTTCCTCGACAGCGTATATCCCGTATCCTGTCACCAACAAGCAGTGTAACTAATAATATTTGAAAGAAAAAATACCGAAATACTTGTTTTGTAAACTTTGAAGAAAAGATGCATCTATCACTTCTGTGAATTGCATCGTCATGAAATTATGAGTATGACCTTTTAGGACGCGTTACTTACATAAAGAATCGGAATGAGGTAAGATTAATTTTGTAAAAAGTAGCGAGATTGAATAGACACTTATAAACATCTCATTTTAGTACCCACATTGTAATATCGGAGTTTACTCCAAAAATCAATCTTTCTGTAACGCCAGATAACTCACATCCATATATAGCAAAATTGGTTTGATTACTTTACTAGATGAATCAATTTGTAAGTCAAATGTCAAATTTAGTACTCTGATTTCTTTTTAAATAAGGAACATATTGCTTTATTTGCTTGTTCTGCGATATATTTTTTAGTTTTAACAAAGCTTTATGTTCGTGATAGACATAATCCAAGATATTTGTATTCAGTTGTATTTTCTAAACGTTCACCTTTATATTTAAATTAATTTTCATACTTATTACCCCTTGAGCCAAAAATTAACACTTTTTAAAATATTTACTTCTAATTTCTATTGATAGCAGTATTCTTCAAACAGTTCTAGACTTTTCTGAAGGTCTTTACTACTTTCACTTAGAACAACTGTATCATCTGCATATAATATTACAAATAGCTTAAAATACATACCAATATATCCTTTTTGTTATTACTCTCTGAGCCAGTTTGCCTTTATCCTGAAACTTTTCAAAACCTGACTGAAACAAAAAGTTTTCAGCAGAGATACACATGTAAGCGTTTATTTCACGTTTATTACATTTAATGATATTTGAAATAACCTGGAGATAATTTAGTCCCAGACATGATATCTCCTTATTAACAAATCAGAAAATTATTAAATGCTTAGAACTGGGTATACTGGATGTATTTGCTATTATCTTTAATTTCGAAATAAATATCTCTGTAGTTTCAAATTATTTATGCAGTTATGTTCCTCGAATAAAATTGATATAAAATACTAAAATTTCTTTCAGTTAAGCTTTTAATTTGTCTGATGAGATTACTTTCAATGATCATGTAATGCTATGATTTCTAATTTTATATTAACAACATGTTAAGCTATCTTTTTCTATCATCATAAATTCATGTTTAAATGATACAGATACAACAGTTACATGATTCCCCTGAAATAACTAGGAAATCTCCTGTATTTCCTGCGACTTTAGGTGTCAATTCATTCAAAGATGATTAAAGGTGTTGTATATTAATCAAAGCGCCGAAAGCACTGAAAGACGGTTGTCCTGGAAAGTGGCAAACCAAACCGAGCAAAAATGAACATTTGCGTTATATATTACACTAGAGCTCACTTTAACAATTAGATAAATGACAGTAGGAGGCCTAGGTTTCTACTGTTCCTAGTGGGGCAAAAGTGACAGATACAGGCTTCATCACTAGACACCATTGCCACAAAGAAGGTTAAGGGAAAGACTGTACAGTTGTACTCTGTAATAAAGGTTTCACTAGCTTGTATATATACTCTTTATTAGTTAAATTAACCACTTCTACAGCAAACTCGTTTCAAACGTGGTTATAAGAGAAAAGAAAGGACATTGTACATTCTATAAACTTTAATTTAGTAATAAAACAACGTTAGACTAGTTTAAAGTGTTCTAAAATAAAATAGGATTTTCAGTATGAAATCAATTACAAAAAATAGTTTTATGCACTACACATCTGGGCTTAAAGCATCTTTGTTTTTTAATTAATTGTTTTCCTAACTTTGTTTCCTTTCAATTAAGAGAAACTTTAATCACCTGACACCTGTTTAATAGAGTAATATACATGTTTTACATGCTGTTCAATTTTTAGTTGAAACAATTCTTTCTTTCTATGATTTTTTTTGGTGTTGTTTGATTTTTTTTCTCAAAACGGAAAGCTAATAATTGTATATCCTGAGGACACCGAAGACATTTTTATGCAATCTCGTATATGGCACGCCAATTGTCCAATAATAACGTGAACCAGGTTCACGGTCGAAAAACTAGGATGAACAATCGGTAAACTAGGTTTTTCGAACATAAAACCAGGTTTTTCGAATACTAACCTATATTTTCGAACGAAAACATAAGATAAAGGGCGTAAACCATAGTTTATGACCGTGAACCCAGGTTAATGTTCGATGAACTTAATTCGATTGAACTATGATATTCGGTCGTTATTCTAAGTTCACTAGCTGTAACGACAGATACGTATTAGACCTTCCTGCTCATAGTAAGGAGGCAGTAGGACCCCTCTGACAAAATACACTTGATCCGCGCATGTCTAAAGCGTAACATATATGTTTTTCATAAAAGGGCCGGACAACGAGTAAAACCTACATTTTGCATTTTTAAGGTCACTGTTTTTTCGGCGTTAGCTGAATAACATGGATATTGACCTAGATTCTGTAGAAATCGGGACACGGAACAGGTGCGCGCTGAGAAGATAAACCATTTATTAAGTCTTACATGACATTGATTATCAGAAGGCACATACTAAATGGAACATATCTAGTAGTTTTGTTACCCTAAACTAAAATGATTTATTCTAATTTACAGTTTTTAGTAATTTATCACCGTTAGAGAAATCGAAAGTAAACTTCTGCCCCCGTTGCGTACCCCGTTTATAGATGAATGAGTGGTGGCTGGTTGTAACTGTAGGGTCAGTGTACCAGGTGTCGGACTGTACGCGGTTTCGCACACACGGCAAATGCATGCTCTCTGTGAAAATAAAGCAGAAAATTTAACAATTCTATGTTATTATTTCATGAAAGTGAGTTATTCCCTACATAATTTGACACCAGGAGTCTTTCCCCACTGGAGCCTCGCTCTGGCATGTGCAGAAAACAAAAACAAAAAACAATAACAACACCAATGGAGGCCAGTAGGTCAGCTGAAAATTTTTAAATATCATGAAAATAATGACTATGCAAACAACAACAATGTGCAAATTAAATTTAAAAATCACTATTTCATCATATATTATATAAGTATTTACCTATTACTTTACCCAAATAAAAAAGATTTCAACATTAATTGAATGTATTCCAATCTGCGAATGTTTGATTTTTTGCTTTAAGTTTTTTTTTTTAAAATGAGAACTTAATCAAGTAATTAGAGTTATGGGGTCACTAGTGATTCAAAAGCTAAAGTTTTATTTTCATGTCAACTGCTTTAAATAACCTTTTCCAGTCCAACTAATTGTACGCTGGTCGACATATTGTGCTAGTGGGTTACTTATGGGGGATTCTGACCCAACACGAAATTATTTCAGAATCAACCCAGGACGTCAAATCATTTTAACCATCTATCACTGAAAAGATTCCTCGTGATCATTTAAATTTGCTGCTTAGTTGAAATCTTTGCAAATGAATAATCTGTTCGTGTACGCATATCCAAATATTTTCTGTCTGTACATTCTGTTTAATTCTGATTTTTTCATGCGCCACTATACAATAACATCTCTGATAGACGGTGGATTGGAGATTAGCACTGGTCTTTCCCATGTATGATGTTTCGGTAAACCGTCTTTCTGTGAAAATAGCCGAAATATTGTTGAAATCTAAATGTAATCCAAAAGAACACAATAAAACTAGAAAATATGTTGCAAGCTATCGCTGATTAATCTGGGAACATGATAGATCCATCATCGATCTCGTGTAAAGTCGTGAAAATTCCAAATGTAATAGTATTTAGTGCCTTTTAAGTTTAATACAGATAAAATGTAGCTGAAACTTGGACCAAAAACTTGAGCAATATTCAAGATGACGTATTTTTGTGTAAGTTAGTTGTTATATAACCTGTATAATGCGCACATTTCTGTTTTGTACTTGCACTGGGATAGCGCAGATCTACGGAGAGTTCGATCCTCGGGCGGGACGTATGTTCTCCGTGACGATTTGATGAAAGACATTGCATCTGAAATCATTCGTCCTCCACCTCTTATTCATGTGGGGAAGTTGACAGTTTCAGAATCCATGAACACTGGTTTATTCTAAAGTTAGGTTAACTGTCCGCCGATACATAACTGAAATATGGTTGAAAAACGGCGTTAAACCCAAGACAAACAAACACTTTTTTAGACATACAGTGCAAGAACAATACAATTTCAGCTTTAGAGAGTTTTTGTACGGATACTTATCTCGCTAAAGTTATCAGATGCGACCATCAAACAATAAAAATAACGTCTGACCAACTTTGCTAACTAGAGCTAGATACTCCTGTGAAGAAAATCTAAACAAGAACTTTTAAAAAAAGTTACTAATAAGAGATTTACACAGAGAAAAACACTGAACATAGAAATTCTCAAATCCTATGTTTAATTTTCCAAACTGCTAACAGTCTAGATCTAGGGCTTTTATGCCCCCCTTCGAAGAAGGAGGGGTATATTGTTTTGCAGATGTCGGTCGGTCTGTCGGTCGGTCGTTTGGTCGGTCGGAATGTAGACCAATCCGTTCCCTGATGATAACTCAAGAACGCTTGGGCATAGGATCATGAAAGTTGATAGGAGGTTGGTCATCACCAGTAGATAACCCCTATTGATTTTAAGGTCTGTATGTCAAAGGTCAAGGTCACAGTGACCCTGAAGAGTAAAACGGTTTCCGGATGATAACTCAGGAACAATTGGGCCTAGGATCATGAATGTTGACATGGAGGTTGGTAATGACCAGCAGATGACCCCTATTGATTTTGAAGTCAGTATGTTAAAGGTCAAGGTCACAGTGACCAGGAACAGTAAAATGGTTTCCAGGCAATAACTCAAGAACGCTTGGGCCTAGTGTCAGGAAAATTGATAGTTAGGTTGGCCATGGCCAGCAGATGGTCCCTGTTGATGTTGAGGTCATTAGGTCAAAGGTCAAGGTCACATTGGCCAGGAACAATTAAACGGTTTCTGATCTTCTTGTCCAAAACCATAGGGCCTAGGGCTTTGATATTTAGTGTGTAGCAAAATCTAGTTGTCCTCTACCAAGATTGTTCAGATTATTTTTCCTGGGGTCAAATATGGCCCCACCCCGGGGGTCACATGGTTTGTATAGACTTATATAGGATAAAACTTTGAAAAACCTTTTGTCCAAAACCACAGGGCCTAGGGCTTTGATATTTTGTATATGACATCATCTAGTGGTCCTCTACTAAGATTTTTCAAATTATTCCCCTAGGGTCAAATATGGCTCCGCTCTTGGGGTCACATGGTTTACATAGACTTATATAGGGAAAAACTTTGAAAATCTTCTTGTCCAAACCACAAAGACTATGGCTTTGATGTTTTATAATGTAGCATCTTTTAGTGGTTCTCTACCAAGTTTGTTCAAATTATCCCTCTAGGGTCAAATATGGCCTCGCCCCAGGTGTCATATGGTTCATATAGACTTATATAGGGAAAAACTTAGAATCTTCATGTCCATAACTTAAACCATTCAAATTTGGACCACATGTATAGTTTTGAGTGGCAAGATGAACCTTGACATGAGTTGACCTTGATCTTGACCTAGTGACCTACTTTTACATTTCTGTAGCTACAGCCTTCAAATTTGGACCACATGCATAGGTTTGTGTACCGAAAAAAAACGTTGACCTTGTTATTGACCTAGTGACCTACTTTCACATTTTTGAAGGTACAGGCTTGAAATATGAACCACAAGCATAGTTTTGTGTACTGAAATGAACTTTGATCTTGAGATTGACCTAGTGAACTACTTTCACATTTCTGAAGGTACAGGCTTCAAATTTGGACCACTTGCATAGTTTTGTGTTCCGAAATAAAGTTTGACTTGATTTTGACCTAGTGACCTACTTTCACATTTCTCAAGCTACAGTCTTCAAATTTGAGCCACATGCATAGTTTTGTTTACCGAAATGAACTTTCATCTTGAGATTGACCTAGTGACCTACTTTCATATTTCTGAAGCTACAGGCTTCAAATTTGGACCGCATGCATATTTTTGTGTTCTGAATTGAAATTTGACATTGATTTTTACCTATTAACTTCTTTCACATTTCTCAAGCTACATCCTCCAAATCTGAAGCACATGCATAGTTCTGTCAACCGAAATGAACTTTGACCTTGAAATTGATCTAGTGACCTGTTTCACATTTCTCAAGCCACAGCTTTCAAATTTGGACCACATACACACTGTTTTGTACCGAAATGAAATTTGACCTTGACTTTGACAACATTTGGAACATTAAAAAATAGCTCAGTTGATGGCGCCAAGACCACTCTGTAATCTCTTGTTAGGTTAATAGGTTAAAGGCCAAGGTCAGATTAAACCAGAATGGTAGAACTTCTGTTAACAGTGAGCATATAATTTCTGTTCCTTGTGCAATTACTGAATGCATCAAGGGGGGCATTTCGTGTTCGACGAGCTCTTGTTAAAGGTTTATACTCTTATCATCTCTTTAGAGTAGGGGTGGAATATAAGTTCTCGTTTGTACAGCAACATATTTTTTTCCTCAATGTAAAACACTGGTCAGTGATTTGAAATCGGACACCAAAACAAAACCGTTAACGAAACAAGATTATTGTGACAATATTTGCAAAATTCATGTTAAATTCATTAGAAAAAAATAAATAAAACTGGTGAAAATAAAAAAAATTAATATGTTTTCAGTCGGGTTCGATCTTCAAACCTTTGGCGCTACCACCAAGCTACAGCCCTGCACGATTATGACAGTGAATAAATATGTATATTTCTATACATAACTGATTTCAGTTTCGGCAGCATACGTTGAAAATCAAGATAAATCGAAGAAATATAAAATAAATTATTTTATAGCTCTTTGTGTAAGCATATCTGGCACTGTTTTTTTAATTATCAAACACTCATTTACATTGTCATTCACAGTTCAAAAGAATAAGCGGGTCGCTATTATCATCCGTAATTGGCGTAAACTGCAAGCGTCTATTGACTCCGATTCAAACAAACATAATACTGTTAAAGTATAGAACTAGTTTATTTCAACGGGTTTTCAAAATCACAGGTGTAATAAAAACAATCGAAAGATTTTCCCCGTATGTATATTATTGGAGGGGGAAGAAGCATTTGTACAGGCCGGTATGTCTTCGACAACAATATGGCGTCTTCCTCGGCAATGAAGCGAAGAAGGGGGTCATGTGACTCGTCATGTGGTCAGTTTGGGTGCGACCTTTTAGCATTAGAGCAATACTGGGCTATTGGCCTTTGGAAATTTATATAGATACACCATTTCGATATCTAACGTTTTCTTGGAGAATACGGAAATGCATCACTTTGCATATTCCTACGACCAAAATCAATAAATAAAAGGACAACTTTTAATACAACTGTTTCCTTACAATATTTTGGTAGCTCTATTTCACTCTTGATACTAGATCTAATTTTGCAGACTCGCATTTTTTCAAGGCGACTCATGAAGGGAACTATTCTATTTCAACGGAGTTTTACTAGATCTTGAAGTGATTAAAATGGATTAAGGGAAAATATCGTCTATGTAATTTTTTGTGCAGGGGTGGAGAAGTATGGGGGAGAGGTTGGGGGAGTGTGGTTACATTGGCCGATTTGTCTTCGACAACCGTCCAAAAATGAAAAGATATGGACTTGCACCTTCGGTTCGCATTGATGACATCGATGATACTTTTGAAGCAGTTTTTGTTCTTTTTATTTAACGCTACACAGTACACTGCGTAGGCGACACTGATATCAGTGCATGTCATTGTTGCCTGGTTCTTTGCTTTCCAAATACACGGGATCCTTGTCGTAATCTGCAGGAATCTTGATGTCAAGAAATCTTATGAAATTGTTTTTAAACGTTTTAGCCAAACATTTCTCGAATTTTACCGTTGTTTATCAAACGCATGGACTCTTAGAGAAACCACGAGTGTACACATAATTTTGGCGGCCATATTGGATATATTTAGAAGAATTTATGTGTCAATTCTTTGACACTTAATTTAAGTATTTTTAAATAATTATTTGTAATTTAAAATATGCTGATAATGTGTAGTTTTTCTTCTAGTATATGTTTATGTAACTGGTTTTTGATGACATTCATTCTTTTTCATGCATTTGTTGAGAAAATTTTTGCATATTTTGGAAAATATAATTGACCGATCAGATTGCAGCATTTTTGTGCTTCTCTATAAATATGGGCTTATCAGTTATTTCTTTGCTCTTCTAGTTTACATTTTGGACTTTGTTGTTATTGAAGAATAAACTAGAATTTTGATGTTTAATTTATTTGCTTAAGAATTTACTGAAAGTGTGCATTTTATTTGGAACAGTTATGGAATTTTCTAACAATATTGACAAATATTTTTAATAGAAGGAAATTTCCGAATTGGTGTATATATTAATTGTAGAAGTTTATTAGTAGACGGAATTTAGATCTTTGTAGTTGTGAATGTGTGGTTATGAGTGGACTGTAGGTTTTTAATAGATTTATAAAACTGGACTTACTCTTGTGTCTTCATTTAATTTTACATATCTGTTTACTTTTCTTATACAGTATTGATAATCAGAGTGGTGTGAAGATAATTAAACTTATTTTTGCAGCACTTAGCATTATAATAACTTTGAAATAACCAGAAAGTGGTTTTATAAGGAATCCTGACTTTTCCTTGAACTGATTAGGCCAGTGGCGTCGGTCATCCTGAACATACTACCCCAAACTCCGAGCAATAAGACACTTGTGAGGAACCCCAGAGACTGGGGTTAACGGCAATGATATATGTTTATCAAAGTCTCAGTCTTATAAAGTTGCAGTTGTAATAATATATATTCAAGTAGATTAAGTACGTATTGAAAATTACTACATAAAAACAGAGAGAAAAAAAATTAATATAACAACTCCAGCAATTAAAAGATGTCAACAATAGTAGTCCATACACAACTATATTACAGGTATCCAGAAGAGGCCAACTTATGGTTTGATTAAGATATTCAATAGAACGAGTTTGAAAGTATAATAAAGCTGGGTCTTTTAAAGAGTAATATTTCATTATTCATTTGATACCTATAGTTTGCTGTATTTCATTTTTTTAAATTCCATATTCATGGTATAGTATAAAGATTATGAGTCCCTGGGATAAACTTTTCAACAAAGACCTAAAATGTGGTTTCTCTCAAGTGTTTTATTACTCGAAATTTGGGGTTAATATGTTCAGGATGACCGACACCACTGACTTAATTATTTCAAGGAAAAGCCAAGAGTCCTTATTAAACTACTTTCTGGTTATTTCAAAGTTATTTTACTGTATGTTCAATAGGTTTAAAAGTTTCAAGTTATAATCTGCTGCTAATACTGATAGACATAGATACTGCCCATACATATCATTTGCATCACAGAACAAAATAACACATGCCCAACTAAGCCCCTGGTTATGGCTTAAAGGTAAAGTTGTGGAAATATTGCATTGTAAATGAGAAACTTCTACAAAATTTGAAAAAATCTTGGGGTAGATTATCATTTTTTTAAGAATGCGAATTCATCCCAATGTCTGGTTCTAGCTTTTTCAAGTTTTCTCAGTTATCGTGACTTTGCCTTTCAAATATTATATTTTTAGATTTATTTTACACGTTTCACAGTTGATATTAGAGAGTTTGAGATTTCAACCTTCGCCTTCCCCTTCAACGTCTCTTGCGAAGTTAACGTATGAAGTTGAAGTTCGATTAAAATTCCTTGAGATTTCAAACATTAGAATGAACCTTACTTCTTTTAATCCGCCCATTCAATTTATCCGTAATTATGATCGTTTTTTTCGTGCATTTTGATACCAATCGTCCGAAAGGGCAGGAATTTTACAAGAGGTTTTAAAAATGAAAAAATGAAAATTAAATAAAAAACATTTCAATTAATATAATCATCGCATGGATATTAGAGCGATTACCAAATATAAAAAACAAACAAACAAAAAAAAAAAAAAAAAAAAAAACAAACAAAAAAAAAAAACGATAAACGATAAAACAATGTGAACAATGTAAAAACTCGTTAGTGTTGCTCCAAACATTTAGGTTTTATATAAAATTATGTCAGTATAGTCAGTATACAATGCACGATTGTAAATCATACATGAGAGGAAATAAAAATGATTATTACATACCTAAAATTATTTTCCACTGGGTTTCAGTGGACCGCGATCGTGCAATATTTTTCCATATCATGACTTTGAACGCTTTCATTTCGGACTAGTCCCAATCCGTGATTCTAGTTATCTCCCCTGACGGTCCGTCCATTGTGGATCTCGTTTCTTTAGATTTTTGTTGCTATTGTGTGTTTGTTTAATATGTAATTTATGCAACATTTTGTTTACTTTCACATTTTGATTAATCTGACCTATTAGATACTGGCACGTAGTAATTTATCAGACTGAAATGAAATAAAAGTTATAATTACGTCATGAGTTGGACTAATATAGGACGTGGAATGTTTTCTTAACGAATGGAAATAATCGCGTGACGTCCATGGCGTCCACGCGCATGTTGCGGCAACAAGTTGACGTCATTTTCGCGGGAAATATTAATGCGCGTCAGTTTGATTTGTTTATTGCGTTTTCGGAGAATTTTTTTCCGTATTTTTTCCGGTCTTTCGTGACAGAACGATAATTTGGATATAAATTAATCATTTGATAGTGGATATGTAATAAAAAGGTTATCAATTTTTTATGTGGATATATACACTCATTCTTTCGCGGACAATATTGCGCTCCTAATGTCGCGCAATATTAACGCTGCAGAACTCGTGCATATATCCAATGATACAAAGTTAATAACCTATAATGATCATATCAACGTGATAATGACACTCTGTATGGCTATGTATAATGCCAAACTCTCAGACAGCACAATGTGATTTTAATATACTATTTTATAAGTAAAACATCTGCGGATCCAGGAATTTTGGTTAGAGGGACACAACATTAAAGGGCGGGTCCCCCATTTCAGAGCGGGAGGAGTAGGGTCACACCGAGTTTCAAGACCGACTTTCTTTGTAAAATGTAAGAATCAAAGGGGGAATTAATCCACAATGTCCCTCTGCCAGGCTCTGGTTCCGTGCATTTAAAGAATGGAGTTATCCCATACGGCTAACAGGAAACGTCTCTCATCATGATATCATAGATCTGAAATTGTCTGATACTTCAGAAGAATTTTCCGCCTTACTAGTACCATTTTATGTTTATAATTAAAACGCAATTGTCGTATTAAGTGTCCGACAGAAACAGATTGATTTTATTTGGATGTGAAAATAAAATGTTCCACCAAATGATATTCGCGCGTAATTATTTATTTTTCAAGTAAAATGACTGTCATGCCATGTGCCTCCATCCAGATTTCAGTCTTTGATGCCGAGTATGTGGACAGAGTAGATGTAAAAAGAATGAAGTTTCGACTTTCGTGATATCACATCTTCGGACGTTCAAAACTTCACTTCATACGACAAAAAGGCCAATCTGGTTTAATCGATACCGCCTGGGGACACAAATATGCCGTGGAAGTTAAAGTTTGAACAAAATCTCAAAGTTTCTCAAAATCAGTTGAGAACTTCATACTTCCAGGTTCAATTCAATATATTTAGTTAAAATCATTAGCCATACAAAACTTTATTATTCTTATACCTATTGATAGTGTTCCGCATCAAATTTAGTCTAATTATATATATGGATAATCAAATAACTTAATAAGCAGAAATCCTGAAACTAAGCTTTTTATTTCGCATAGTAATAAAGAGTAGTCTTAGGCTTACGTGATATTACATGGAAAACTTTAGTAGCAACGTGTGATATAAATAAAATACACGCATATCGGTGACGTCTTACCCAAAATATATATGAGAGACGTTGAAGGGGAAGGCGAAGTTTGAAATCTCAAACTCTCTATTAAAATTCTTGGTACGTGTTCTTATTTATATGATTATACCGAGAGAAAAACATTACATTAAATAGAATACCAATAGCTTCATATTCCATAATACAAAGTTTTTTTTTTTCAACTGTTGGTTATGCAATGTCTATATCAGGGGATTATAATTTATCATAATCTAAAAGTGGACCCAGCAACCCTAAAAAATATCAAACGCTTGAAATATCCACATTTCTGTGACGAAATAAAAAAGATGTGAAACTTGCTTCAAGTATTTTAGTGCATTGTCCAGTATGAAAGCTGCAAAATATTAAGCCGGTTTTATTTTGTTTATGTACTGCAACTTCCGGAATATAGTCCATCCTCTAATACAAAACAAAATTGTAATAAGGGAACTCCAAAAATAGTTTCTCGTGCGCCGTATGCATTTTTGAAATTAACACTAGCTAATTAACACCTAAATCTCAGTGTATAAATGTTAAATTATGACAATCAAAAAGGTGAAAAAATGTTTCAGACAGATAAAATACCCAGTATAAAAAAAGCCAAAACTATAATGAAATTAGATCAGCTTGCGTGTAACACTGCAAACTATAACATTGCTATTCTGATATTAAATTTTATCAACGTAAAAAATACCCCAATTGTTTAATCCTGATATTTTATATTAATTAATCGTAAGAATTGATTAGCTAATTTTAATTACTTGAGACTTCCTACTTATATCTTGCGGAAACAAATATCAATAATTTATAAATAATAATACTCTGTTCCAATTAATTGTGGTTTTTGATCGGAGGTCAGTTCCATCCTTCTACCCCTCTATATAAGTGTCTGTTTACATCAAAGTCCATCAAAGTTTTACAGCTAACCTCTTGTTAAATGCTTATTATTACATTTGCATCAAGTTAACTTCATATTAACTTTGCAATATGACAAAAATGATGATAAGTTCTTATTCTGCAGAGATCATTTTCTTTTTAATGGTGAGTAAATTTAATCAATGATTAAACTGATAAAGAATACATTCTTATATTAATTATATTGTGTGTATCGACTCGTAGAGGTAATAGAAAAAAAATGGTGCTTAAAATCGTTACAAAGGATGTACTTGCTGATGGTTAGCCCATTATGATCTTATTTTAACAGATATACACTTTGGATCGATGATTTATTTTCTATGACTTTAGGTTTTTGTCTTTGTTGCAACCTTTACTTATCTTTTCTTTGTAATTTTCAAACATTTTCATGACAAAATGAAACAAACTTAAAGTATTCTATTTTCTTTCAGTTGTACTGTCTGGTCGCCACAAACTCTCTTCCAAAATGCGTAGAACCAGATACATTCCCTGGCATGAGTTTTGAACAACATATCAATACCACAAAAGCACAGTCATACAGTGTCACTCCTGGATGGTACGAGACCATGGAGGCGGCAGACAAAATTCCATCCGAATATATTGATATAACACATAACCACTACTTAGGTAGCCGAAAGTGTAGGAAGTCTAGAAGTAAAAATAGTCGAAAGCATGGCAACACAATTAGTAGTTTATCGCAATGTATGTGGAGGTATGTGGAAAATAAAGACCCCAAAAACAGAATACCTGGAACTATTTTAGAAGTGGAATGTGTTTGCTCTAGTCCCCTTCTAAAAAGAAGAGTGGTTTAGTGTGCCAAAGTGTTATTGAATATATCAGTGTGCTCAGAAAGGTTGGCTGTTCCAATGGCGTTTTTTACTATAAACTTGTTTGGGAGCCACGTGCTGTAGCCTGTGTAGGAACAACGTTCCCAGAACCAAAAAGGCTGTACCCCATTGCTCACAAGACGCCAGAATAAAGAAACAATATGAAGAAATTGTCTAGTCAAAATTTAAACGAAGCAATCTTAAGAAAAACCTGATTAACAGTTGAATCAAAATCCCGTCACCAAAACATTTCGACCATAATTGTCATCTTCAGCGCCATCGGAAACATTTTGCGAAAAAATTTTCATCTTCATCGACATCGAAAATCATATTTTATACTGTATCACAGATTACGTCTTTACTTTGTTAAGAACAGAATGGTTTGGCAAATCTAACCACTATAAAGGCATAAGTTTAAAGCGTTTAAATAAAAATGTAAATCATAGTAATGCCGTCCTTCGCATTTTTTCTGTAGATTTCTATGCTTGCAATTGTATTGCTATACATTTAAATCTGTATGAAAAGTCAGAGTTTTCGAGAGCCGAAGTTTAGCCTTTCTGCAGGTGACCTTAATATACAAGTTGAAAAGCATTACTTCTAAAAACTGAAACAGAATCAGTATTTAATGCTAGGCAGTCTCCTGACAAAGTTGGTACTATATTGCAAAATATGGAGGCCTTACAAAATCACAGTTACCATATCAGATAATATTAGATATGCTCACTGCCTATTTACAGCAGGAATTAGAGGTACCAAATGGGCAATTTTCAGATAATATTAATATGTCTTTAACATATTTAAGGGTAAAGGGTGCTGGAAAATGCTCCCGGTACCCTTTCATGGTGAAATATTTTGGTTCATTTTCATTTTTTATCATATTATGTATTTACATTTAGTTTTATTAAAAAGAATAAAAACCAAACAGATATTATATCTATGTTGTCATGTACTAAAAGACCGTCTCCGAATTACGTGTGATGAACATTGACGCAGGCAAGTGATTAATTTGTACATTTAGAATACGTTTGAAGGCCATTAGGCCGAAATATTTAAGTGAGTTTGTTTGGTTGTTTGTTTCGAGTTTAACGCCGTTTTTCAAGAGTATTTCAGTTATGTAACGGCGGACAGTTAAGCTAACCAGTGTTCCTGGATTCTGCACCAGTACAAACCTGTTCTCCGAAAGTAACTACCAACTTCCCCACATGAATCAGAGGTGGAGGACAAATGATTTCAGACAAAATGTCTTTCACCATATCGTCACAGAGAATTTAAATAAGTACTCTGAAGTTAAAGTAAGAATAAAGACTATTTCCTCTATCTTTCTTTTATATAGTGTAACATTGTATGTTGAAATACGCATTTTGCAATACATTTTAATCTTAGCGCGGAAACAGACGTTTGTAAATGAAAATGGTGTCAGAAGTATTTTGACGTTACAAAGACACACGATATGACTTCCTATACATTCGATCTTTTCTTTTCCATTAAAGATAAATTTGTAAGAACAGCAAACGGAAAACCAAACTCACGACAACTCTGCTTAGTGATAACACGCCGCTGCTTTGACGACGTCCGCGTATACGAGTAGTCAGGGAAAAAAGTTCCTTAGATGACGTCGCAGTTGTTCCGTCTGGTGAACATATTGGCCTGGATGCTGACTTTAATGTTAAATGCAACAAAATGTGTGCAAATTATGATATAAATTTGATTACAAAAGGAAATATAATGTAAATATAAGAAATGAGTTTTTTTTTCGGCGTTCATGCGAAATGAACGACAGAATACGATTGGCAAATTAAACTTCAATTGCTAGCGCGATTGATGGAATTGCTAATCCTATTCAAATTCATCTCTTAAATGAATAAATTCACGTCTAGTAACGTTATTTGAATCTAGAAATTTAGAATATACTGTAACAGATCGCGAATACAATTTTCATCAGCCGTTAATGTTTCTCAAACAAACACATGATTTTCTGTACCGAAATCACATATGGCGAAAACGTAATGAAATGGAAATGGTCGATTACGATTTTCAGTTTTAAAAAGAAGAATGGTTTAGTGTGCAAAAGTGTTATTGAATATATCAGTGTGTTTAGAATAGTTACCTGCACCAATGGTGTTTTTGATTATCAACTTGTTTGGGAGCCACATGTGGTAACCTGTGTGACATGATCTCTTCGAAAAGCAAATAGATTGTACCCCGCTACAATAACATAATAATAAAGAAAAGTAGTCTAGTCAAAATCTAAACGTATCGGTCTTTCTTCAGTTGATTAATAGGTTCAGTTTCAGTTTAAACACCCTGGCATCATAGTTTTTTCCCCATAATTTGTCATATTCAGCGTAAATTTGAGAAAACTTATTTTATACTGTATCGCAAAATAAGAAGTTTTCTTTCAGAAAAAAATTGAAATTGTATTTTTTTACCAGAAATATATGTGCTGAAATAAAAAATAAACTGCCACAGTGAAGGAGTGAACAAAGGTATTATTTCCTGCTTCTATTTGACTTTGACTGTAGATGCCGTCAAACCTCTATAAAATGACTTTTTTTGCAAGCAGTCTTTTATACATAAGTCGAAATACATTAAGTTTAAAACGCTGTTTAAAGGTGGTCTATAGTATTGTCGAATCACGTCTAATGAAAAATATAAAACCTGTCTCAAAAAGTTTCGTCAGTGAATCAGTATCAAATGCATAATACTTGCTTATCAAGTTATATCTTGAACCAATGCACCGACAGTTTATGCATGTAACTGATTCATCAAATATTTAAAATATCCGTTAATTCACAATTGGGATGTAGTTTGAATAGATGTTCAAGGCTTCATGAGTTTGAACCAATACCGACCAAATTGTTATGAAAACAATAACTACGTGATACTGACACGCTTGTGAAAATATGATACCATTATATTAATTGTAAACAATGTACACACTATATTGTTACTATGTACTGCTAGAACTAATATCGCTGTGAAATGTATGAAGTGAGCTTCAAGACCGGTGTGCTGTTGTCCATGGACTTTATGCCAGGAAGTCCAGTTTTAAACGGTTTTATTTCTTTGGACAATAAATAGAAAAAGTGGAAACTCCAGAGGTAACCCGACACGATTAAAATGTATATGTTTCAGGTACGGTTTGACTGAGCCTGTTTTGTAATAAACATTTCTGTTTACGAAACTTAGGAAGTGTTTCGCCTATTTGTCGAGCATAAGTATAAACAACATCTTTACTGTAGACAAAGTTATAACAAGCTATGGAACTAGAAATGCGGTTCACATGTTCAAAGCTTTGTATACATACCTTAATGGTAATGTATAGTGGTAAATATACTCAAAGAACTAATTTGTTTCCCTATCTACCTGTGTTATTAGTCAAAATTTAATATAACGACTCTTTTTTGGCACAGACGTATTATGCTTCTTTTCATGACCTAAAATGACCTCTGCCTCTTGACTTAGCAAATCAGATCGCTTGATAACGTGTCATAGGTATTTTAGCTATACGAAAGATTTATGCAACGGTCTTGCTTATTGGATACAAGAGTTTTCACTCTGTGTCTTGTGCAATGGCAAGCAAAATGACACAGCGTTCATCCTGTTAACAGTTTTGAAGGTATGTGGCGATCATAGTATTTAGAAAGCACATTAGTATGTCTAAATAAATATTAAGTATGTCTAATAAATACAATGATATATCCCGTTAAAATACTAATTTTAATAAGTTTACGGAAAGAGCTGTATGGTTGTATAACTACAAAATGTAGTATAAAATGCATGCTCCATTACAGGTGTAGTTTTCAGGTGCATTTGATTTAAGTCAACCAGGTAGAGAAGGACTTCCGGTGACATATTTTTTCTCTTGTGTGTAATAAATAACAGCCATTTTCATCCATGATTTTTTTTCTCGTTTGTTGGTCAGATGATTTTAATCGCAAGTACATTTGTATAGTATACTTGGAGTAGGTCCACCCGAAGAATGGTTTAGTTTATATCAGCTGTTTCCATGAAGTGACTCTGATTTTCTAGCATTACGAATAATATACAGTTTTCGCCATTTTGTCATTATGAATAGATAGATCAAGTCATTCCATTCACATTGATGTATAGACATTTCACATTGACCTTTAAACACTTACAACGTTTTCTAGTATAGACCTAACTTTGACATTCTTTATGGATCACTACCTTGAAAGTCAAGTTTTTATGGAAAACTATTACCAAATTTATAAAGAAATATTAACTACACTGTGCCGATCATCTTTTAAAAAGGTAATTCTTGGTGGTATATTACTGTTCATATCATCAATTTGAAATTTGAAATTTAGCTTCACGTATTTAAAACAACATGAACATGCTATGGTCTTAAATATTTCAAATTAGCAGAATCAAAGTTTTTTTCATCTGTCTTCATTGCTCCGGTTTTTAACGTTATTTTCAACTTTTCTACCCTATATATGATTTTCAGATTCTTTACCGGCTTCAGACGTTCTTACTTACTGTCGCCGACAATTGTAATGGACCACCTGCTATTAGTTTTGAAGACTATCTTGATACAGTTAATGCTCAAACAATCAGTGTGAGACCTGGGTGGTATATTTCGTTAGACGAAAGCGAGAAACGGCATGGAATTGAAACAAACACTTTGTATTTATACCGAAATAGGACACGATGTCACAACAGACGTCATCACAGACATCGCAATGATATCAGTTCCCTCGCCAGTTGTCCGTTTACATTTGTAGACCATAAAGATGAAAACCGTTTCCCAAGACGTCTATCACATGCTCTCTGTTTTTGTGACCGCCCGAGACTAACTTCGGACAACAGTAACAATTACGTTTGTAAATCTGTCGTACAGTATGTGAGCGTGTTCTACAAGCAGGGTTGCACTTATACTAGATACTGGGAGCCTGTTCCCGTTGCTTGTGTTGCCGTTGCAATATCTAGTTTAGATGCCATTTTAACATGGTCTACACGCGTTGTAATTGGAGAATAAATATTGCATCGAAATACAAATTTAAAAACATTAATATAAGTGCTCAGTGTTCAGCAATACATTGTTCTAGGTAGCTCAAAACGGTAACCGTGATAGAATTTTTATGGAGTTATTACAGATTCAAAAATGAATAAATTGATAGCTAAATCGTGACCAATAAAAGATATACATGCATCTATGTTTTTATCTTTTCAGATTATAAAAAAAGACGTTTTAAATTTTAAAGTCGTGTATGTACTTATATGTAGTCTATCCTTGTGTTATGCTTATGCAACATTTTTGTTTTTTTTTAAGTTTCAATTTAATATCACTTACATTTTTATATATATCATGGTCTAAGGCCATATGTATCCTATTTTGAGTTTTAAACTTGCGTGCAAAAAGAAAAAAACGAATCGTTATATCATCTCTATACAACAATCATGGCTATATAAATTCAAATATGCTAACATTTCGAATGTCGTAAATGTTTGTTTTGTTTTACCAATATTACATATTACATTTAATTAGTTGTTTAAGGAAGTAAACAAGTATTCCTCCGCAGGTGATACACTCGGTTTACATTGTCTTACGTATAATGAGTATATCATTATAAGCCAACGTTTAGGAGTAACAATAAATCGCCGCCTTTTAACAATAGATCTACTGATTGAACAGATAAATGTATTTAACAAGTAAGAGAAAACAAGATCAAATCGGCACGCTACGGCATACACAGCTAGTGTCTTTAGGAGGAAGAAAGCCATTTTAAATGAATTGTTTTCAATGGTGAATCTTTAGGGGAAAACAGTCACTTTTACTGCACAATTTACAAGTTCCTTGAGTAATTCTATATAAGTGGATAGCAGACATGGACTGCCTTCAAGTGTTCGTAGACCATTCTTTTATAAAGTAAGCATCTTAAGAAATATTTGTACCAATTTTTATTTTTATTTATATTAGATTTCTTATAGTGAATAGTAACCGCTTGTTTCGATATACGATTTAACGTATTTTAAATATTTGCTTGGAGCTAGTTTCTCAATATTTTGAAATTATTCATTCAGGTTATTTTTCTTATCATGTTATGATAAAGGTTGTTGTCCTAAATGATTCTTAAATGTTCACAACAATTATTACATTTCATTGTAAACCTTTACCACTATTAAAACTGATATCAGATCATCAATTTATTTCAGATTCCGCCGAAGGAAAGATATTTATAAAAATCTAGGAACATGCGGAAGGTGAAAGTATCTGTTTACATAAACAATGTGTTCACAGCTCTGTTGCTAGTCAGTATAGCAATTGCTAACCCAGTCTTTCCTAATCAAGACTACTGTCAAGAACCAACGTCCTCAGAACTTACAAGTCTTCTTTCAGAGGACACACATGAGTCATTTGGTATGGCAAGATACCACACTGTTCATTTTAGAAATGATATAAGATACTTCCAAAACGTCACCAGAACTACATTTCCTGGGGAGTCAACATCGTGTAAAAGAAACCAAGATTCTTACTATATCAACACGGCATCTAACTGCCCGTGGCGATATGTTTTAAACCATGACACTAACAGGAGACCGGAAACCATCATTGAAGCAAAGTGTAATTGTAGAAGAGGACCTTGCATCGACGAAGTCGAAAACAGTCGTTGTGAATCTGTAAAATACAACATACGGGTTCTCAGGAAGTATGGTTGTGAGAACGGAAAATACCAATATAAACGTACTATGGAGAGAATAACTGTTGGGTGTACATGTGTGATAGTATATTAGAATCAGGGTCCTTTTTTTCCAAAATGTCTTCCGTGATACAAAGACCGGTATGTTTTTACTAAGTCAACGTTTTATTGATATATTTTTTATTTCGTAGTCATTGTTGTTTTCATTTATTTGCTATTATTTTAAACATGTGTTCCATGATGTTTGAATGCCACTTTTTGGCTTTTGACTGGTTCAATCGAAATTTTATTCCGTGTTATATAACTGTACTGTAAATCAATTTTTACTTCATCGCTTCGATTTTGAATATTAATTGTTATTCTCTTCGAAACGTTACATGCACATTATAATTATAGATATAAGTTTTATTATAAATTAAATGTTTTTGTTCGTCCGTTCATACATAGTAAATGTGTTCCGATATGTCTCAATTATTATATTATTTATTTAGAAAACGCATCTGATAATGTTGTTCAACATCTACTACATCTTATACATGTTTGTTTATAAGTGAATATATTTTCACCCAAGTAAATATATATTCATTCACAGCATAATATGTTTACATGTAATCCTGATATTTTGTATGTCCTGCGGATACTTCCAATATATTAAACATAGTAGATACAAATTGTGTTTATTATTTATATGACTTAGTATAATTTACGCTCATTTTAATTTTTATATTTTAATATATACTTAAACACTGCATTATTTAATTAAAGCAGAACCCCGTCTAACACTTAGTTTAAAACTTTACACGTGCAGTGTATAAAATGGTAGCAATATATGCAAATGAAATTCTATAACCCCTCGTCTGAATAAGTGATTATCACATTTCAAAGTTGCCTATATTCGAAATAAAAATATATAAGGGTAATGTGAGGACAAAAGTGATTTTTTGTGATTGTTTCAAGTTAAGTTTTTTTTTTCTTCGCGTATCATTTTTAAGTAAGAATTTTATGAGCGTCATTTCTTCTTTAACAAATTGAAGAAGTTTCAATACGTACAATTATTCGCTTTTCACATTATTCGCTAGGATGTAGTTTACCAAGAGACAGGAAAATACACAAGAAATTCATATTCTTTCACAATTCGTGTAATTCCGGTTTAAAAAGTAAGTAAATAAAATATAATAAACTTTAATAACAACCATAGAAATGTAAAGAGATAAAACAGTTTTCAATTATGATAGAAAATAATAAATGACAACGCAGAAACAAAATAAAACCAGCTTTAATACAGGCCACGTGGATGGAGTGTATATTCTTGTACAAGGGGTCGTCCGCACATATCATCTCAAATGTATTCCATTAAGAAGAAGAAGAAAAAATAGTCCCGAGATAAATGTATCGTTTAACCGGATAAATGATAATCAGGTATTTGTACTGCTGTTAAGAATTTGGTTAATCTTCATTACAGAATGATACTGAAATTTCTTTATCTTGTCTATTCGAACTAGTTTTTCATTAAACACGAGCTGTCACTATTGGTGACAAATGCCCCCAAAGTAGGCCCAAGAATGCCACAGTGGTATTCGCAAAAAATAACATAACATTTTGTGACCTTGACCTAAGAGGCCTCGGTCATAAGTGTGACACATCTTCTCAATATGGTTAACATTTGTGCCAAATTATTTTCAAATCCCTTGATAAATGGCAGAGTTATGGACCAGACAAGAAACACCTTTGACTTCTAAGTTGACATTGACCTTTGAGCTAGGGGTCTGGGTCTTGCTTATGACACGTCGTCTCATTATAGGGAACATTTATGCCAAGAATTTCAAAATCCCTTCATCAATGGCAGAGTTATGGACCGGACAAGAAACGGACCATGTTAACTTTTGACCTCTAAGTGTGACCTTGACCTTAGAGCTAGGGGTCTGGGTCTTGCTCATGATACGTTGTTTCATTATGGGGAACATTTATGCCAAGTAATTTCAAAATGCCTTAATGAATGGCAGAGTTATGGAACGGACACGAAACAGACCTTGTTAACCTTTGACTTGTAAGTGTGACCTTGACCTTGGAGCTAGGGTTCTGGGTCTTACGCATGTTACACGTTGTCTCATTATGGTAAAGATTTATGCCAAGTTCTTTCAAAATCCCTTCATGGATGGCAGTGTTATTGTCCGGACACAAAACAGACCATGTTAACCTTTGACCTCTAAGTGTGACCTTGACCTTGGAGCTAAGGTTGTGGGTCTTGCGCATGACACTTCGTCTCATTACAGTGAACATTTATGCCAAGTTATTTTAAAATCCGTTTATGGATGGAAGAGTTACAGCCCGGACAAGAATACCGGACGCAAGGACGTACGCACGGACGCACAGACGCACGGACGGACGTGCGATTTTAATATGCCTACCTTCGGGGGCATAAAAACTTCAATAAATTTATTTTCTGATACATATTTCAGACAGAAAGTTTTAGCTGAGATATGAAAGTTGTAATTATGGAACCCTAAATTTGTTATTGACAGGTATTTTAATGATTTTACTGACAGACAATATTTTGAATAAAGACTCAATAGTTTCATATCTCATGACATAACTTGTTTTTCAACTGTTGTGCATGTAATACAATAACAATATCCATCTGAATGCATCAATCTTAAAATATTTCAGACGCTAGATTATCCGCATTCCTTTGACGATCTGAATGATTTTTTGTGAAACGTATATCAAGTACTTTGGGTGAGTTCTCCATTATTATAGGTACAAAATATCAAACGAGTTCTATTTCCGTAATGTCACTACAACTTCTGGAATGAAAAAGTAAAGTTTATCTTACAGTTTATATTTTTGTAATGACCTACTGCAAATGCAGTTTTGAATAAAAACAATAAAAAAATACTAAATTTCAGATTGTGTGTAACCTAGTAAACCTTCATTGTTAATCTTTACATAGGAAGAACAGCTTGACATTTTATAAGCTTTGCTAAATGCAGAAATACCCAGCATATTTAAGAGTTAAAATTACTAGTTTCTTTTCATGATGAAAACTTTTATTTTGTTTAGGGTTTATTTACAGTTAAGCATTTAGTGACATCTGAGTTTTTATCTAAAAGAAACGAGACATAACATCGAGCAGATATCTGGTTTCGTTGACTAATTTAGCATGCTAAGCGTTGAATTACTTCTTTAGAACTTGCCCTTTTAACTCAGTAGGGATATCCATATCTGTGGAGCGTGGAGTCGTAATATGCATCCCTGGGAGAGGCATATGTTAACCGTGACGCTTTGATAGAAGACACTGTGTATGTAATAATTATTCTTTTAACTCTAATTATGTGGAGAAGCTGGTAATTACTTATGGCAAACAAGTTAGATCTGGTACGGAGTGCCTGAGCACTGGTTATGTTAATTGTCCGCCATTAAATAATTTAAATATGTTTGAAAAACAGCACATAACACTATTATTTATTTTAAAAAAGATAAAAATTGAATCGCGTTTGATGCATATTATGTCTGTAATTTCGTAGGTTTGGATGCTTTTCTAAGGACGATAGTTATTAAAATGAACAATATACACCAGATAAGATAACTAACACTTAGTCCCGCAGTGGTTACCTCCCCTAGCAGTGTCAGATATATCTAGTCAACACGGTATAACGAGGCAGGTATTTACAGACATCAGTGCCGGAAACTTCTTACTAAAGTCTGAAAGTTTGAAAGGACAAAGAATACGGCAGCGCTGGATATTTCAGACCAAACTTATTGGAAGGAATAAATGGAGACTGCAGCGTCGGAAATGTTTTACCTAATCCTATGAAAGGGTAAAAGGAGGTCTGACTCAAGTCAGTGAAATGATAAAGGCGACAACAGCGCCGAAAAGTTATTCCTCTTTTGTGTGAAGGATAAGGGAGAGGACAGCGCCGGAAACTACTAACTCTTTTCTGTGAAAAATAAGGGAGATCACATCGCCGGGAATTGCTACCCCAAATCTTTGAAAGGAAAAAGAGAGACGGCGGCTCCGGACGGAAATTTCGGACGGAGATGACAGCGCTGAAGTCCTTGCCAGGATAAGGGGAGACGACAGCGCCATAGTCTGTGAAAGGATAAAGGCAGACGACAGGGCCGGAGTGTGTGAAAAGAAATATGGAGACGACAGCGCTGGAGTCTGTGAAAGGATAAGGGGAGACGACAGCGCCGGAGTCTTTGAAAGGATAAAGAGTCGACAGCGCCGGAGTCTGTGAAAGTATAAAGGGAGACAACATGTGAAAGGAAAAAAGGACACGACAGTGCTGAAAATTAATTGTGAAATGATAAAGGTAGATGATAGTGACAAAATTGTTTACTCAAATCTGTGAAAGAATATAGGCAGACGGAAGCGCCAGAAATTTCCAAATGTTGTGAAAAGATAAAGGGAATTTGCAGTGCCGGATTTTTCTTATTCTGTGAAAGGAAAAAGGGTAACAGCAGCGTTGGGTATTTCTTTCTCTAGGTTGTAGGATAAAGGGAGACGACAATCTCGGAGACGCAAGTCAGAGGAAAATCATTTCTATTATTATTGGGTATTAGATAAATATCAAAATGACAATAAAATTAAGCTTCATGATATTTTCTCTCAAAATACGCACAAGTATGCGGTTATCCGCTTATTTTTACAGTGCTCATTTAGACTGCATTTAACTTTTGATTACATGACTAGAAATCAGATTCAAACAGTAAGCATTTCCTTGCAACAAAAACACCTTTTTTGCAGTATGTCCGCCTTTATTGCATAATATTTGCTTATCGAATACATAATAAACCATTGCAGGGACTTATTATGTAAGTAATTGCATCAGCTATTTAAAACCACAAACCGCAATTGAGATGGGACCCTACTAGTTAAACAAGTTAAGACGTGTCATAAAGCCAAGCCCTAATATTTCAACAATGACTGAAATGTACGACGTGGTCTTCAAAAACCAATGTGATGTTGCCAGGAAGTCCAGTTTAGAACTATTTTACTTCTTTGGACATCAAATATTGGTGATATTCGTTTCAGATTACGGAACTTAGGAAGTGCATTGCCTATATGACATTTTACTTGTATTTATGGTAAGTTATAGTGGTAAATATATACAAGTGATATTTTCTAAAAAACTATAATCTTATTATTTGCGGACTATAGCAACTCGTATTTTTATACATCTTTTCAGAACATAAATTTAGATTTTTAATTATACCTTCACAAGTCTGATACAGGATGAATTTGCTATGGTTTTGAAATTTAAAATTAAAAGAACTCAAATTAGATTGCTTCATTTCTTTTAACGTTTGTTTCAACTTTTCTACCCTATATATGGTTTTCAGATTCTTCACCGACTTCACATGCTGTTTGTTGTCGCCGACCATTGTAATGGACTACCTGCTATCAGTTTTGAAGACTTGTCTTGACACAGTTTATGCTCAAACAAACAGTGCGAGACCTGGATGGTATAATTTATTAGATGAAAGCGAGAAACGGCCTTGAACGGAAACACACAATTTGTATTTGTACCGAAATGGGAGAAGATGTCACCACAGACGTAATCACAGACAGCGTAATGATATCAGTTCTCTCGCCAGTTGCCCGTTTACATTTGTAGACCATATAGATGAAAATCGTTTCCCAAGACGGCTATCACATGCTCTCTGTTTGTGTGACCGCCCGAGAATATCTTCGGACCTCAGTAACAATTACGTTTGTAAATCTGTCGTACAGTATTTGAGCGTGTTCTACAAGCAGGGTTGTACTTATATTAGATACTGGGAGCCTGTTGCCATTGCAATATCTAGATTAGAGGCTACGTTCACATCATCAACACGAATTGTACCTGGAGAATAAATATTGAATTTACATTCATATTGCAAAGAACTGTTTTGATGCTCCGTATCAAGACAAACGCTATCCTAGACAGTACATAACATTAAATTGTACTTAACTAAAAATGTTTTTCTCAAATGGATAATTTTATAGATTGTGTAGGCGGGACTGCTAAATTGTATAAGACTAGTATGTCAAAATATATATCTGTTTCATTTTTTTTTTAAATAAGATTATCCTGATATCTTTTAAATGGTGTATATATTTATTTGAAGTCTAGCCTTTTTATTGTGCTTTTGCAATATTTTATGATTTAATTTAATATCAGTTATATTTTTTATGATCTCAGACCATGCGTATCCTATTTTGAATTATATCATTTAAACTTACGTACAAACTATCAAATTCTCATATATTTATTCACAAAAGCAGCAGTATTTACATGTTTCATTATTCATTTTTAATAAATATAATTCAATTTCAAGACCGTGTGCCTTTTGGCTTTTAAGCAAAGATGTCTATCATCGTGAAGGTAATGAGGAAAAACTGAAATAATAGCTAAAAACGATATGTATGAAAACGTTTACACTAGTTGTCCGAACTGAAAACCTTGATGTGTTGTTCGTGTGCTTTAGGGTTAAACCGTTTAGTTGCATTATCTCAGTTATATAACATGACCCACCACAAGTAACTGACGACCTGCCAACATAAATACGAGAACGAACACGATACTCTAGATAATTAGCTTGTTTTAGAAGAATATTGTTTGTTAAAGCGAGTATCATTAACTGCCGCTCCTTGGATACTATGTTTTGTTACAGGTGGAAATTTAATATTATTGTTACGAAAGAAAAACTGTTAAATTTGTCTGATGATATTGTACTCGGCGCAACAAATAAACCCCTGGATATCGTATCTTTAATCTAGAAGGTGATTATAACAGTTATCGTTTCGTTTACTGAAATGATATTCGAATCCCCCGCATTGCTGCTATGAAGACATATTAGTCTATACATCTCCTATATAAATTAACATTTTAATATTCCATATAGTCAGTTGATTCTCAATTGATGACATATTTTAGAACTTATATGATTGTTGTGTTGGATAGGCAGGAATAAGTGCTTTTAACAATAGGGATAAATTTGAAGCAAATAAGGTGCAATTTGTAAAACCAAAATATAACTATTGGCCATTAATGAAATAAAGAAATAGTGATCCTCTTGTAACCAAAAGGTAAGCGGAAATCAAATCAAGAACAAATATAAGAATAAGAAGAACCCATGTAAGTCAAGAGGAAAACAACAATAAAAACCATAATGACGACATCAAAAAGAAAAAAAAGAGGGGAAAATATGCTATCGGACAACGTTTAAGACAAATCTAAAACCACTCCTTAATCTTGACGTTCCAATTCTGAAATACTATGAACAATCTCTTGCAAACTAAAGTTTAAAATAATAACATTCCTTAAACTGCAACATTTTGAAAAAGAAAAAAAACAACAAATATTCATAAAGGGGACGTTATATCGCCGACTTATTTTCAAAATTATCGTCACATTTTAGATGGTAGACTAATTGACAGTTAATAGTGACTTCCTTCTTACCTATCTATGATTCGTTGACTTCTTAAAATAGAACTGTAGCCACTTTCCCGTAAATGCTACGTAAAAGACGAAAGGGTATTTTCATTGATCATTATCTGGCTAGATGAGTTCCCTTACATATTTGCTGCTTTAACTTCTAATAAATTGTTGGCTCCATTAGCGTGCTTAAGCTTTTATGTTTACTTCATACAGTCGGGTATTCTGTTACCGTGTAGCAGTCTAATTCAGCGAGGAGAATTGTTTTACCTTGTCCATCAGGTTGAATTAAGGGTAAGCCATTGTTCTGCTATAAATGTCGCTTTGCACTCCACGTAATTGCCTATACTTCCTGCTACATGTCTGTTCTAGTGCGGTTTCTCTATTTTTAACCACGCGTTAAGGGTCATTTTTATGTAAAAAATATGTATCTGATATCGATTTTCATTTACTATTAGTTATTACAACATATCTTGTTGTTGGATACATGTATTTAAAATACTTCGTCTGCTATATTTTTCCACTGCTGTTTCTATTCTACGTGTGGGTGGCCGGCGTTGTGACGCGTTCTTCTTTGGTTGCACTTTCTATGCTCAATACTAAGAGGTCTGCTTTTGCGTAACATTTGTGTGATGTGGTAATTGTAAAAAGGTAAAAAATAAGCTTTACTTAACATCGCATGCAATCAACAGACAACATCAGCAACAAAGCTCATATATGATCAGCTATGTACCTGATAACTGATACCTGGGCTTTTAAGGGAGGTTTAATATGTTAGGAATTCATTAAATAACAGTCCGCTCAATAGCTCAGTACTTTAAACAAAAGACCGTAAAACGCGAGTTGTGAAGAGTTCAATAAGCGAGCAAGTTAAGTTGTCCTCAATGAAAATTTGTCCTGCTCTGTTTTATGTGTTAGCGTTGTAGGTGAGACTTCCACTATCACAACAGTAATTTTGATTTCCCGCGTGGCGGCTGTAAAGAGTTTCCCAGTACTTTTGTCAGTCAATGTTTATCAGTAATAGAATTCCGCTTTTAAAACCCCATACTAGCGGGACGTGAGGGATATTGCACATTTCATTATTTCCTGCAAGTACACTGGATCAAACCAATTATACAGCAAACACGAAGCTCCGAAAACGAACGGTTTATTTCGTACTCAATAATTATCGAACAATTTAGTATCACTCTAAAGTCTTGTGGTATAAAAACTAGTTGCCCTGGAAAAATATATTATATAGCAAATCTGATGATATAAATCCATTCATATTATTTCGTAAAAGTACCATTTCAACCAATGCTATCATACATTACTTTGTTTTTATAATGTGCTGATGATTAATGCTATTAAACCTGGAATTCTGACGGTAATTAGAAAAACAACCATATTTATATTGTAAACCAGAAACGTATCATTATTAATTACAGAAGGTTTCATCATAGAACGTTTTCTTCGCCAAATGGTAGGTTGATACGCTCCTTTGCTTTTACACGCCTGGACCGGAAATGGTAACACGTCTTACGGAATAGTTCCATTAGAGCGCAAATGATGTCGAATTATTCTGCTTAGCGAAAAACCAAATCAGTGTATGTGTAAATTAATCAAGACAGTTGTGCTATGAAACATGTTTTAAAGTAAAATATTTGATCAATTTTGAAAGCGCTATTTCTCGATGCATACATGGCGATAAATATCACGTCGTTGTGACGTCAACATAATATAGTTGTGATGATTTAAGCATTGCTAGTCATATTAGAATTCTGGTTGATTAACTCAATAAAATGGTTCGCTTTACTGTAATAGTGGTCATCTAGGTTTTGGGTTTATGTCTGGGGAAAGGGGAGGAGGTTACTAGGGGCACCCACACCCTAGGAAATCTTTTGCCAAGTATACCTCAAATGTTGCAATCTGAATGTGTCCATAGTTTAAGCATAAATAGTCGATACACTGCCATATTTTTTATTTTTAAATTTTCAACTTGACATGTTGATAGAGCTATTGTGGCAAATTTCTGCCGAAAGTGGAGTATCGCGAACAGCTAGATAAATACTATTATCGAGAAAACTATCGGCAAACATATAACACCATAAGATAGCTTTTTGATTTGATTGTAGTCCGATCCAAATACTTCAGGAATTATATGTAAGTAAATGTTATAAACTTTTGCGACCTAAACGAGTCGAAATTGTTTTAGTAAAATGACTGATGTTTCAATTTTTGACTATGAATTATATGTCTGCTTGCTGGATTTTAAGGGTGCTTGTGCACACCAACTGAGCCCTCTCGATCCTTCTTTGGTTAAGCTGTGGTGATAAGGAAATTCTATCCTCGGACTGAGATATGTCCAAATCTGCTCAAACTTTGTTGGGATTTCCTTATCCACAACTCAAGGGCGTGCTAGATTAATGTAATATTGATCGCAATATACATTATCTCGAGCGCTCGACTTGATATATCGAGATCATGAACTAATCTACATATAAGTCAACACTTTATCTCAAGCGCTCGACTCGAGATGTTATTTTCATTAAATTTAATAAATATTTCATCTGGTACCTTAATAATTAAAGGAGAAACACAGTTCGGAACAATTTGAACAGTCCACAGACACAGCATTTTAAAGGCATATATTAACTTCCCAATGTATTTAGGTTCAAGTTTCTATCTTGAGATGAATTTGGTGTATAACGCAATCTTGTACCTTAAGTCTTCTCGGAGAAACGCCATTTTGGGCATAATCTTGTACCTTTCGTCTTCTCGGAAGAACGCCTTTTTTTGAGCATTTTGAACAGCACACACGCCCTCTTTCAGGGTACTTGACACCTCTTACTCTACATCATTTTAAAGGTACTGATCTTTTCTTTCAGATGAATTAACTCTCAAGTTTCTATCTTGGGTATGAGTTTGTTAAATTCTTAAGCATTAAGGGAAAAACGCAGTTTTGAACATTATGAACAGCCCACAGACTCGTTTTCAGGAAATGTGATATCACTTGCAATACATCCTTTTAAAGGTACTAGTATTGCCTTTCAAATGCATTAAAGTTCAAGTTCCAATCTTGGGAATGAATTAGGTATACTATTCAATCTTGTACCTAAGAAGACATGCGGTTTTGAGCATTTTAAACAGCCCAAAGACCCTCTTTTAGGGCATGCGACACCACTTCCTATACATCATTTTCAAGGTATCTCTAGTATCTCTATTGTTTAGCAGAACTGAAGCCCAAGGTCCTATCTTGGGGTTGAATACCATTTAGTGCCTGAATCGTTTTAACAATGCTTTTCTAGGAGTTAACTTAGTGATCTATTTTTTTTACCCGAAATAATTCGTTATCTAACTTCTTCGTGATTTCATTTGGGAAAACATTCAGATCAAGTTTCACTTTAACTAGACCAAACAGTTGACCTCTTCAGCGAAAACAGGCAAACGGAAAACGGCGACAATGGATACAATGCTTTCAAAATACCAAAGACAACTATGAGAACAATGAAAGATTGGAAACAACTATGTTAACAACTATCGGTTGAAATTCTACCATGTGACATACTATCAAGTTTAACGTTTATAAATTCAAATGATATACAGTCAGATACCGTTACCTCGATATTCCAGGGACTGCAAAGATTGCATCGACGTATGCGAAGTTCGACGTAATAATATCGTCTATCTAGGACTACATTACGTATCTGTGTAGGACGTCTATATTGTCATTAGATCCCATGCCAGTTAAATACGCATATTTTACTCAATCAAAAATGGCAGATTTTTACTCCGTCAAATAGAAAAAATATTTCGACCAAATTAATTGTTATAATGGAAAACAGCTTTCCCGCTTGCGCGCTGTTTTAGACAAATTATTGGGAGTTAAATGCAAACTTGCTAACATTTAAATTAGATATAAACTAAATAACAATCAAAAGAAACACACAAACAAACCAGATTATAATTAATACATCGCAGGACAACAATAGGTTGATTTTCGCACCTTACAAATAACATGGATATTTTTGACAATCTGTGATATCGACGAAACCAGGTGTGAAAATAGTATACGTAAGTTGACGGGACTGAAAAAAATCACATCGAGCTGAACAAAATATCGTGCTAATAATATCGAGGTAATGATAAATAATACCATTAAAATATATAAAGGAAAGTCGGGACCAACCTAAACACATCGTGCTAACCGGAGTATCGAGCTAACCGATATCGAGGTAACGACATTCAACTGTATTATTATAACAGTTTGAGGAGAAAACTTTGACCGGCAAGAAAATCAGATATAAAGAAAATTACCCATTGTAAACTTACTTGAATATTGAATTTCTTTTTGTGTATAGATAAAGCTACAAATTACCTTTTAAATAGGATCTTGATCAATATTTCACGCTTCAAATACTAAATGGTTTGTTTACTTGGTAACTTAGTGCATTGCATTGTTTTGTCTTACTATCGAATATATGCGTGGTAAATGCAGTGCCATAATATATTTGTAATCAAATGAAAACATAACTTAAAAAAGGAATTATTACGTTTGGACCTTGTACAATACTATCCAAATGGCGGCAGGTGGCAGTTTTTCCAGAACGTTGGAGTTTGGACATGAACCAATATATGACTTTCCATGTTCATTATGTGAGGAAGAAGGAACATCCATGGAAGCTGCTAGATATTGTGAGGAATGTTTTGTTTTCCTTTGCGACTCGTGTGTCAAGAATCATAACAAATTTCCACTGCATAGGAGACATCAATTGTTGGACCAAAGCCAGTTTGCGGTAGTGACCCAATCTAACCTCGTTTCATTTCCAACGAAGCGATGTTTGAAGCATCCTGGAGAAATCGTAAACATTTACTGTGGGGACCATGATATCATCTGCTGTAGCTCGTGCAAGGTTCTCGAGCACAGGTATGTTTCCGGTCTAGATTAGTTCACATTTATGAGGAAACTTGAGTTTAAACTATTTAAGGTAACAAATAATATCCAGAAAAATATCATTTCGAATCAAATTCATACACAAAATCTAACGTTTATGTATGTATGGAATTCAATGAATGATAATTAAACCATGTAATGGTGAGGGAATGGACACCGGATATAGCCAAGACCGTGATAAATATATACACGCTTTTTGTACACGATAAGTTTTTATATTTTTCTTTTGTACTTCATGCTGATTTATTTATCAAAAAGAGTAACTTATAGCTCGATCCTATGCAAAAAAAAAGACTATGATTGGAATGTGTCTCTCCTCTTATATAATGGCACAATGCTTGTTGAAAATTGCACGATCACTCACAAATGTTCAATAACAGGGTAACGAGTTATTAACTAGCACAGAATTGATACAAGTACGTATAAAAATATTTTAAAATACTGAAGTAAATGAATTGGCTCGATATAGACATACATTGTAAATAAACAGAAAACTGGATTTTGTCCTTGTCTCACATGCTATCCTCGGTACACATTTATAAACTTGGAAACTATCCTCAGTTCATAATACGGCTATCCCAAATGCAGAAAGGTAAACATATCTAAGAGTATATCTTTAACAGTTTAAATGTTGAATAGCTAGTTTTTACAACAAAAAATAGTTTGGCCCCAGTGCTCGCGAAATCGTACGATTCAGAATTTTTTTTTTTTTTCAAACTGTGTTGTATAAAATAAAAAAAAAAATATTTGTCGAAATTCTGTGAAATTCGAGATGATCATCTTAGACTAAAAGTAACATTTTAAGTGCTCTGCTTACTCGTAGGCATTATACAATACACCAAATTTAGCATTCAGCTATAAGTTCAAACACTGGTTTTATTTGTGGATAAGTAAATAAGTGTTAATACAGCATTAAGCCCCAGGTAAAGAATAATGACTGGATATCTGTTTGTTTACTTATCACTTTCTGGGCTGTATCTGGAGTCCATTTCCCCATAGTGTTTGAAGCAATAAATATCTTTTTGTGTTAATGTTTCTTATTCAATTTAAACCCTACCATGTTTCATTTTATAATTCAAACGATTGATAGATGTAACCGTATCGTCATATTTTAGATCTACTTGACCTAACTACCTTTAATTCAAGTTTGCAGGAACATTTTTGAACAAGAAAGCGGAAAAATATTTTAAATGTTGTCTTAAATGACAGATAAATTTGAATAAGTTAAAATAGAGGGATTCAGCAAATACTTATGAACTTAAAACCATCTACTAAACAATTCATTTCATCATTGCGTTTTATCAACGAGCCGTTTAAATTGCAGCAACTGTGCTAACACCATGCATTTGATAGATGCGGCAAAGGGTATAAAGAAAAGCAAAGAATACCAAAATATCACACAAGAAATCCATGCTCTCCTCAACGATGCCGGTAGAGTTCTTGCAGACCGAAGAGCTGATATTTCTCGTATCGAGACTGAAAAACAAAATGTTAAGCACACTATTGCTGATCTTAAAAAGAATGTCAATGCGTACTTTGATGACCTGGAGCAAAAATGTCTGCAAGAGTTAAACAATAAAGCGGACAATATCGTAATTGGTTGCAAACAAGACGCAAAAGATCTAAGTATCATGAAAACAAAAGCTGAAGACATTCGGAAACAGCTCGATTTATTCAAGGGAGATAATGAATGTGATCTCTTCGCACAAGTCAAAATGGGCAAGCAGTTCATAAGTAATGCTAGGCAGAAGATTCTTAATATCTCGAAGACAGTACAGAAAAATGCTATTTACTTTAAAATAAGCCCGAAAATCGAGCGACTCCTTTGCTCAGTTGAAGTGTTGGGCACTATTACAGATACACCCATGGACGCAAGTCAACTTTTAACAGTAGACAAAGACACGGATGTGAGTCAGCCACATCCATCTAGGATACACTCACAGACGTCTTTGGAGAATCGCGATCCTCTCCCTAAATACAAAACACCGCCATATGGTCAAGTTGGTATAAAGGAGAAAACTGACTCTAATGTCTGTGATATAACAGGCATCTGTCAGTTACCAGACGGAACTATCCTTATTGTTGATTATAACAACAGAAAGCTGAAGAGGCTGGATAATACATATAAACTGGTCGATTCCCTACGACTGACCAATAATCCAGATAGTATCTGTAATGTTGGTCCTGATGAAGTAGCTGTATCTCTGTTTGAGGCTAAAGAAGTTCTGTACATATCTGTAAAGGCAGAACTGACAGTGACGAAGTCATTTCGTACAGGTAACTACTGTAGAGGAATGGTCTATGTTGATGATAAATTGTATGTCTGTTGTGGCAGTACACGAGATTCATCTTCCTGGTGTATTGAAGTGTATGACAAAGCTGGTCAGCTACAATTTTCTATAAGAGAACTATTTTCCATTCCATTGTGTATCACTGTCACTGAGGATGGTCAGCATCTTCTTGTTACCGGCTGGCGCAGTGATGACGTAACTATGATGGATCTGACTGGTAATATAGTCCGCACGTTCGGAAACAGTAAATTGAAACTACCAAAAGGAATATGTAATGATAGTAAATATCGGACCTTTATCTGTGGGTACGGTAGTAACACGATTGTTCAGTTGTCACCGAGGCGTTGGGGTATAGACGTAATCCTAACAGAAAAAGATAGCATCAACAGCGGCAGTAACACGAATGTTCAGTTGTCACCGAGGCGTTGGGGTATAGACGTAATCCTAACAGAAAAAGATGGCATCAACAGCCCATACGCAATTTGCTACGATAGTAAGCGTTCGACACTACTGGTCTTCTGTGATGAATCAAGTCAGTTGTCAGCATTCAGTTTTAAATAGTCCGTAAAAGTCAAGAGACTGAAACCGCTGAAAAAATCGGTAACATTTGTTGACAATGTACTTCGATTTATGAATATCATTATCATCATGTATTGATTATTGTATTCAAAGGATTGCTTCTGTGTAGTTTTTATATTGAAGTATTATCTCGAAACTTTTACCATCTTAGGGAATAAATTTACCTGGCATTATTAAGTTTAAGTTTTATTAGTTATTTTATTCAATACTTACTCGGTCGGCATGGCATATGATGTGTAGTGCTAGTGGAACTGTAAATAAATGAAAAAATAGGTGTTAATGTACAATTGAAAAACTCAGCCATAACAAGTTTGTTTCGAAATTCCATTCATCTCGAAAAAAAATCAAGTCTACTCGAACCTCTTTTATAAATGCACATATGTTGCCTCTGTTTAAATCAAATCTAATATAATGACACAAAAACCTGTATATGAAAAAAATAAATGCCATGTATAAAACAGACAAATATTGCTATATTAGAACTTATTTCTAAATAACACAGTAGCATATTTGTTGACTGCCCACTTTAAATTATTCTAATATCCTACATGAAATATTTCATGACCTAAACTTTTAGTACATCAAGTGTTGTAAAACGTGACCAGCAAACGTCTTGACTGCTATCATTTACACTAAGGTTTATCTCACCTATTTTTTGGACCCAAACTTTGGGTTGATATGAAGAAATGGAACGGGATCAAAAATAAAAAAGCATGTTTTTGTGAACTTAAAAAAGTCACCCTCTAGAAATTCAAATATTTTTGCAACAGTTGCCTGGTTTTCCCTTGCGACTGAATTCTATGTTCTCTACGGAAATCCTCTGTTGTTTATTTCTGGCCGCCATTGCCATCGATTCTCTAATTTGGAGATATCCGGGAAATTAAAAAAAAAAGACAAACAGTCCTCGGGGACGTTTCACACTTATCTTTCACAATTAGCTTTTTTTCCTCCAGTAAAAACAGACTGAGTTTGAAACAGAATGTACAAACAAAAGTTTTGTAGATGCGGAAAAGAATGTTAGAAAAAGAATTAACTTTACACGAAAGGATCCTGCAATTAATTACTCACTGGTATTAATTCTATTAATCATAATTCTTTTAGTCCTTAAATCCTCCAAATCGATTTTCATTTCAATGCACAGTTTCCAAGTCACAAATCTCACTCAGAAAATCCAACATCTATCATGATCCGAACATTGATCCAGTCAATCAGCGACAGTGTTTTGAAGAACTTCAGGTATTGTCCAGACATCAGAAATGGCGGGGCATATGTTTTGACGCCCCAATTGTGACTGCTAATACTGTCAAAGTTACAGCACATTCAACACTGCAGTCTTCACCATTTGTTCAAACGAAAGTTTCCTGGTAGTAAATTACAAAATATTGATAAGTAAATTTGCACAAATAATGAAAACCTAAGACGTGTGCATAGATACCCTAATTTTATGATTTCAAGATTTATTAATAATACTCAGTTTGTACACTGATACAAATACATGAGCAATATCATATATAAATAATTCACTCTTACATAATCATCGATGTTACACGGTATACGATAATGAGAGGACAACAAGATATTAAATATACTAAACAATCTGGAAAAAGAAATAAAAAAATTCCTAGGGATGATCTCGCACTTAAAATCATGCGTTTTTGATACGTAAATGAGACAGATTTGATTGACAGTGCCAGAACCAGTTTTGTGGGTTTACAGCAATTGATCTGTTGGGGTCGTTGATTAGTTTAATTTTCTGTCGCGTGCTCACGAGTTTTTATAGTTTGAAAATATCTTAATTTTTGTCATTTTGTATTTAAAGTGAGTGTGTTGTATCTATGGCTGTTTCATATACGAAATTACCTAAAGATGCACATTATAGGGGATACTAAAAAGTGTGCAGCATTCATTTTTATAAAGGTACATAGTGTGTTATTTGTGGATTTAATGATGAACTAGATTTTGGACTTAGACTGAGTTAACCACACTGCTGTTTTTCTTATCATTTATTTTCATTTACCCATCGTCATAGCTAAATTTGCATAAAAGGTACCCCTTGACTCGAGTATTTTTGTATATTTGAAAGTAAAAAAATACCGAAATATTTGAAGAAAAGATGCATCTATCACTTCTGTGAATTGAATCGTCAAAAAATTATGATTATGGCCTTTTAGGATGCGTTACTTACATAAAAAAGCGGAATGAGGTAACATTAAGTTTGTAAAAAGTAGCGAGATTGAATAGACACTTATAATAAACATCTCATTTTACTACCCACATTGTAATATCGGAGACTAGTCCAAAAATTAATCATTCTGTAACGCCAGATATCTCACATCCATATATAACAAAATTGGTTTGATTACTTTTTTAAATCAATCAATTTGTAAGTCAAATGTTAAATTTAGTACTCTGATTTTTTTTAATAAGGAAAACATTGCTTTATTTGCTTGTTCTGCGATATGTTTTTTAGTTTTAACAAAGCATTATGTTCTTGATAGATATAATCCAAGATATTTGTATTCATTTGTAGTTTCTAAAGTTTCACCTTTATATTTAAACTAATTTTCTTAGTTATTACCCCTTAAGCAAAAAATTAACACCTTTTTAAATATTTACTTCTAGTTTCCATTGATATTGATATTGATATTCTTCAAACAGTTCTATACTTTTCTGAATGTCTTCACTACTTTCACTTAGAACAACTGTATCATCTGCATATAATATTATAAATAGCTTAAAATACATACCAATATCTGCTTTTTGTTATTACTTTCTGCGCCAGTTTGCCTTTATCCTGAACTTTTTTAAAACTTGATTGAAACAAAAAGTTTTTAGCAGAGATACACATATACACATGTAAGCTTTTATTTCACGTTTATTACATTTAATGTGATTTGAAATAACCTGGTGAAAATTTAGTCTCAGGCATGCTATCTCCTTATTAACAAATCAGAAAATTATTAAATGCTTAGGACTTGGTATGCTGGGTATATTTGCTGTTATCTTTCATTTCTAAATAGATATCTCTTAAGTTTCAAATTATTTATGAAGTTATGTTCCTCGAATAAAATTGATATAAAACACTAAGATTTATTTCAGTTAAGCTTTTAATTTTTCTGATGAGATTTCTTTCAATGAGCATGTAATGCTATGATTTCTAATTTTATATTAACAACATGTTAAGCTATCTTTTTTATCATCATAAATTCATGTTTAAATGATACAGATACAAAAGTTACATGATTACCCTGAAATAACTAGGAAATCTCCTGTATTTCCTGCGACTTTATGTGTCAATTCAATCAAAGATGATTAATGGTGTTGTATATTGAAAATGAAAAGAAATGGACTTGCACCGACCAGATCGCATTGATGACATTGATGATACTTTTGAAGCAGTTTTGGTTCTTATGATTTAACGCTACACAGTACTCTACGTAGGCGACACTGATATTTGTGCATTTGTTGCTTTGTTCTTTGCTCTCCAAATGCACGGGATCCTTGCCGTAATCTGCAGGAATCTTGATGTCAACAAAATCTTATGAAATTGTTTTTAAACGTTTTAGCCAAACATTTCTCGATTTTTACCGTTGTTTATCAAACGCCTGGACTCTTAGAGAAATCACTACGTGTCATTATTTCAGAAATGAACGCGTGCTTACAACCATTTGCTGTAAAACACATATGAAGCCCGAGTGTGCACATAATTTTGGCGGCCATATTGGATTTTTTGGGAGAATTTTTTGTTTATCAAACGCCTGGACTCTTAGAGAAATCACCACGTGTCGTTATTTCAGAAATGAACGCGTGCTTACAACCATTTGCTGAAAACACATATGAAGCTCTAGTGTGCACATAATTTTGGCGGCCATATTGGATTTTTTTGGGAGAATTTGTGTGTCAATTCTTTGACACTTAATTTAAGTATTTTTAAATCATTATTTGTAATTTAAAATATACTAATAATTTTTCCTTTAGTTTATGTTTATGCAATTAGTTTTTGATGACCATTCTTTTTCATGCATTTGTTGAGAAAAGTTTTGCATATTTGGGAAAATATAATTGACCAATCAGATTGCAGCATTTTTGTGCTTCTCTATCAATATGGGCTTATCAGTTATTTCTTAGCTCTTCTAGTTTTCATTTTGGACTTAACACTTCTTCTTTGATTGGAAATTATTGAAAATTTAGAGCCACTTTTAAGAATTTTGGACTTTAATATTACTGGAGAATAAATTAGAATTTTGATGTTTAATTTATTTGCTTAAGAATTTACTGAAATTTATTTGCATTTTATTTGGAACAGTTATGAAATTTTCTGACAATATTGACAAATATTTTTACTAGAAGGAAATTTCAGAATTGGTGTATATATTAATTGTAGGAGTTTATTAGTATACATAATTTAGATCTTTGTAGTTGTGAATGTGTGGTTATGCGTGGACTGTAGATTTTTAATAGATTTATAAAACTGAACTTACTGTTGTGTCTTCATTTAATTTTACATATCTGTTTACTTTTCTTATATTGATAATCGGAGTGGTGTGAAGATAATAAAACTTATTATTGCAGGCACTTAGCATTATAATAACTTTGAAATAAGCAGAAAGTGGTTTTATAAGGAATCCTGACTTCTCCTTGAAATAATTAGGCCAGTGGCGTCGGTCATCCTGAACATATTACCCCAAACCCCGAGCAATAAGACACTTGTGAGGAACCACATTTTAGGTCCTCGTCTAACAGTCTACCCCAGAGACAAGGGTTTACGACAATAATATAAGACTATTAAAGTCTCAGTGGGTACTATTTATCCTAGGGAGCTTCAGCTAATTAAAACTAACAATTCGGATACTGATGCTTCATTTTAAGATTTACATCTCTCTATTTATGACAATATTAAACATACCAAAATTTATGACAAGAGGGATGATCTTAATTTTAGCATTGTAAAGTTTCCCCATTTGGATGGGGATGTACCTCAGGCTACATCTTATGGGGTATATATTTTTCAATTAATTCGGTTTGCCAGAGCGTGTAGTCATGTCAAGCATTTTAATGAACGTAATCAATATATTACAAGTAAACTTCTTTAGCAAGGCTACCGTTATTACAAATTGCGTAAATATTTTGCTAAATTTTACTATCGTAATTCTGATTTAGTTTTAAAATTCAACAGTAATTTAAAGACACTTCTGCGAGAAGGTATTTATGAACCCGTTTTTTATGGGGATGTGGTTTACAAACTTCGTAAGATATTGGGTCATGGTAATTTTCCAAATGTATTTGGTAAAATTATAAAAAGTTTTATTAAAAGAGGTTACGACCCAACTGTTTTGAGACATACCGCATGTTTAGTGTTCAACCCGTTTACAGTTGGACACTACGCTTCCCTCTTTGATTGTGTCTGACGGAAGAGGGGGAGGACTCTATGATAAGCAGTTTATAAATCCTACCAGGACTGAACTGTTTTGATATTTGTCTTCTGGCCTGTTTCGTCGGGCCCTTAAGGGTGTTTCTCTTGTTGCTCTGTCTTCTGAAAAGGCATTGAGTACATACGTTTTTGTTTCTTAAGGTTTGCTTTTTATATATTTATACACGGACATTTTTGTGTTTTACATGCCATGCCTTTTTGTTTCCATTACGTGTGTAAGAGATTCACCTGGAGGGGATTCCTTTTATTTACACTGTCCCGTGTCTTTGGAACATGGTGGGGGTAAGAGTGAGATTGGGTGCGCACCATAAACCGGTTTAAGCCCCACAGTGGTGTTTTTGCCACTGACCGTTCCAAGGCGGTGCCCCACTGTGTTCCTTTGTTTGTTCGTTTTGTCCTGATGTGTTGGCTTTGTGTGTGTGTGTGTGTGTGTGTGTGTGTGTGTGTGTGTGTGTGTGTGTGTGTGTGTGTGTTCCTTTGTTTGCTCGTTTTGTCCTAATGTGTTGGCTGTGTGTGTGGTGCACGCGTCTGCGTGCTGCGGGTTTCGTTTTGAGGAGGCTGCGTTTTTGGTGCATGGCATTCCCTGTTTGATATTTGTCTTTGTTTTTTATAAAGTTGCAGTTGTAATAATATTATATTCAAGTAGATTAAGTACGTGTTGAAAATTACTACATAAAAAGAGAGAGAGAAAAAATAATATAACAACGCCAGCAATTAAAAGATGTTAACAATAGTAGTCCATATACAACTATATTACAGATATCGAGAAGAGGCACACTTATGGTTTGATTAAGATGTTTAATAGAACGAGTTTGAAAGTATAATAAAGCTGGGTCTTTTAAAGAGTAATATTTCATTATTCATTTGATACATATAGTTTGCTGTATTTCATTTTTTTAATTCCATATTCATGGTATAGTATAAAGATTGGGACTTAAATAAACAGATATTACTGTCGTAAACCCCTGTCCCTGGGGTAAACTTTTCAACAAGGACCTAAAATGTGGTTTCTCTCAAGTGTCTTATTACTCGAACTTTGGGGGTAATATGTTCAGGATGACCGACACCACTGACTTAATTATTTCAAGGAAAAGCCAAGATTCCTTATTAAACCACTTTCTGGTTATTTCAAAGTTATTTTACTGTATGTTCAATAGGTCTAAAAGTTTAAAGTTATAATCTGCTGCTAATACTGATAGACATAGATACTGCCCATACATATCATCTGCATCACAGAACAAAATAACACATGCCCAACTAAGCCCCTGGTTATAGCTTAAAGGTAAAGTTGTGGAAATATTGCATTGTAAATGAGAAACTTATACAAAATTTGAAAAATCTTGGGGTAGATTATCTTTTTCTTAAGAATGCGAATTCATCCCAATCTCTGGTTCTAGCTTTTTCAAGTTTTCTCAGTTATCGTGACTTTGTCTTTCAAATATTATATTTTTAGATTTCTTTTACACGTTTCTCAGTTGATATTAAAGTTCTTGGTACGTGTTCTTATTTATATGATTATACCGACAGAAAAACATTACATTAAATAAAATACCAATAGCTTAATCTTCCATAATACAAAGATTTTTTTTCAACTGTTGGTTGTGCAATGTCTATATGAGGGGATTATAATTTATCATAATCTAAAAATAGACTCACCAACCCTAAAAAAATTTCAAACGCTTGAAATATCCACATTTCTATGACGAAATAAAAAAGATGTGAAACTTGCCTTAAGTATTTTAGTGCATTGTCCAGTATGAAAGCTGTAAAATATTAAGCCGGTTTTATTTTGTTTATGTACTACAACTTCCGGAATATAGTCCATCCTCTAAAACAAAACAAAATTGTAATAAGGGAACTCCAAAAATAGTTTCTCGTGCGCCGTATGCATTTTTGAAATTAACACTTTAATCTCAGTGTATAAATGTTAAATTATGACAATTAAAAAGGTGAAAAAAGTATAAAAAGCCAAAAATATAATGACATTAGATCAGCTTGCGTGTATCACTGCAAACTTACATTGCTATTCTGATTTTTAATTCTTTGCCAAGGAAGAAGATATTAAATTTTATCAATTTAAAAATACCCAAATGATTTAATCCTGATATTTTATATTATTTAATCGTACGAATTGATTAGCTAATTGTAATTAATTGAGACTTCCTACTTATATCTTGCGGAAACAAATATCGATAATTTATAAATCATATAATACTCTGTTCCAATTAATTGTGTTATTTTGATCGGAGGTCAGTTCCATCCTTCTACCCCTCTATATAACTGTCTGTTTGCATCAACGTAATAATACTCTGTTCCAATTAATTGTGTTTTTTTTTTATCGGAGGTCAGTTCCATCCTTCTACCCCTCTATATAACGGTCTGTTTACATCAAAGTCCATCAAAGTTTTACAGCTAACCTCTTGATAAATGCTAATTATTACCTTTGCATCAAGTCATTGCAATATGACAAAAATGATGATAAGTTCTTATTCCGCAGAGATTATTTTCTTTTTAATGGTGAGTAAATGTAATCAATGATTAAACTGATAAAGAATACATTCTTATATTAATTATATTGTGTGTATCGACTCGTAGAGGTAATAGAAAAATGGTGCTTAAAATCGTTACAAAGGATGTACTCGCTGATGGTTAGCCCATTATGATTTTATTTTAACAGATATACACTTTGGGTCGATGATTTATTTTCTATGACTTTAGGTTTTTGTCTTTGTTGCAACCTTTACTTAGTTTTTTATTTATAATTTTCAAATATTTTCATGACAAAATGAAACAAACTTAAAGTATTTCTTTCAGTTGCACTGTCTGGTCGCCACAAATTCTCTTACAAAATGCGTAGAACCAGATATATTTCCGGGCATGAGTTTTGAACAACATATCAATACCACAAAAGCACAGTCATACAGTATCACTCCTGGATGGTACGAGACCATGGAGGCGGCAGACAAAGTTCCATCCGAATATATTGATATAACACATAGCCACTACTTAGGTAGCCGAAAGTGTAGGAAGTCTAGAAGTAAAAATAGTCGAAAACAGGACAACACACTTAATAGTTTATCGCAATGTATGTGGAGGTATGTGGAAAATAAAGATCCCGAAAACAGAATACCTGGAACTATTCTAGAAGTGGAATGTATTTGCTCTAGTCCCCTTTATTCTAAAAAGAAGAGTGGTTTAGTGTGTCAAAGTGTTGTTGAATACACCAGTGTGCTCAGGAAGATTGGCTGTTCCAATGGCGTTTTTGACTATAAACTTGTTTGGGAGCCACGTGCTGTAGCCTGTGTATCAACAACGCTGCCAGAACCAAAACGGTTGTACCCCATTGCTCACAAGACGCCAGAATAAAGCTACAGCATAGAGAAGTTGTCTAGTCAAAATTTAAACGAAGCGATCCTAAGAAAAACCTGATTAACAGTCAATCCTGTCACCGAAACATTTCGACCATAATTGTCATCTTCAGCGCCATCGAAAACATTTTGCAAATAATTTTTCATATTCATGGACGTCGAAAAACATATTTTATATTGCATCACAGATTACAACTTTACTATGTTAAGAACAGAAAAATTGTGCAAATCTACCAGAAATCTAACCACTATAAAAGCATGTGTTTAAAGAGTTTAAATAAAATGCTCAATGTAAAAAGTAGTAATGATTTCCTTTGCTTTTTTTCTATAGATTTCTATGCTTGCAATTTTGTTGCTATACATTTAAATCTGTATGAAAAGTCAAGGTTTTCGAGAGTCAAAGTTTAGCCTTTTTGCAGGTGTCCTTCACATACAAACTGAAAAGCATTACTTCTCAAAACGGAAATCAAAAACGGTATTTGATACTAGGCCGTCTCGTGACAAAGGTGGTACTATATCAGACGAGAAATGGGGCGGCAGAAATGTTAGATATGTCTCATTGTCTATTTACATCACTCACAAGGAATTAGAGGTACCAAATGGTCAATTTTCAGATAGTATGAATATATTTTTGATATATTTAAGGATAAAGAGTACTGGAATGTCCCCGGTACCCTTTCATGATGAAATATTTTGGTTCATTTTCATTGTTATCATAGCATGTATTCATATTTAGTTTCATTTAAAAGCAACAAAATAAAAAAGAAACCCAGATATTATATCTATGTACTAATTTAGTCTAAAGACCGTCATTGAATTACATGCGATGAACATTGACGCAGGCAAGTGATTCATTTTGAAGGCCATTAGGCCGAAATATTTAAGTATGTAGTCTACGGTTAAAATAAGAATAAAGACTATTTCTTTTTTTCCGAGGGATTCTTTTAGATATTGTAACATTTCATGTTGAAATACGCATTTTGCAATAAACTCTTATCTTAGAGCGGAAACAGACGTGTGTAAATGAAAATGGTGTCAGAATTATTTTGACGTTGCAAAGACACACAATGTTATCATATCATTTGCCCCATAATTTTATATTTACATTCGCCCTATTATTTTCCATTAAAATATTTTTGTAAGAACAGCAAAAGGAAAGCCAAAGTTACAACAACGCTGCTTAGTGATAACAGACCTCTGTTTTGACGTATACGATCGAGTAGTCAGGGGGAAAAGTTCCTTAGATAACGTCGCAGTTGTTCCGTCTGGGGAACATATTGATCTGGAAGCTGACTTTAATGTTAAATGCAACAAAATGAGTGAAAATTATAATATAACTTTGATTACAAAAGGAAATATAATGTAAATATAAGAAATCACTTTTTCCGGCGTTCATGCGAATAAGATCTGAAAATAAAACTTGAATTGCTAGCGCGATTCATGGAATCGCCAATCCTATTCTAATTCATCTCTTAAATGAAAAATTCACGTCTAGTAACGTTATTTAAATCTAGAAATCTAGAACATACTATAACAAATCGCGACTACAGTTTTCATCCCGTTTTAAATATACGTAAAAATATATATTTTAGATCGGCAAAGCTGTATCACTCATAGTGAAATGCAGCGAGAAATATGGAGTATATCAATTATAATATAATAAAAATAACTATTCATATCTATCTTTATCGGAAAAATTACAAACAAATGATGGGATACTATTATCGCCTTTACCTATATTTTTCAAAGAGTTTTTAGAGGGTAGTTTATACTGAGAGTCTGCAAATTGAGATCAAGCTCTGGCTAAAACCCTAGGGCAAATACCTCTCCTAGTATGCCAATATCGCCTAAAGGTACATCAGCCCTATTTTAAAACCTTTTGCGCAAACAGACTGTGTAATCTCCGAATTCTACCTCGGTATTCTTCAGCTGTTACTGTTGCTCAAATAAACACATGACTTTCTGTGCCGAAATCACATATGGCGAAAATGTAATCAAATGGAAATTGCCGATTACGATTGCGAGTCTACTACTTCAGTTTTAAAAAGAAGAATGGTTTAGTGTGCAAAAGTGTTATTGAATATATCAGTGTGTTTACCTGCACCAATAGTGTTTTTGATTATCAACTTGTTTGGGAGCCAAATGTGGTAACCTGTGTGACATGACATGATCTCTTCGAAAAACAAATAGATCGTACCCGCTACAATAACATAATAATAAAGAAAAGTAGTCTAGTCAAAATTTAAACGTATCGGTCTTTCTACAGTTGATTAATAGGTTCAGTTTCAGTTTAAACACCGTGGCATCATAGTTTTCTCCCCATAATTTGTCATATTCAGCGTAAATTTGAGAAAACTTATTTTATACTGTATCGCAAAATAAAAATGAAATTGTATATTTCTACCAGAAATATATGTGCTGAAATAAAAAAAACTGCCACAGGGAAGGAGTGAAAGGTATTATTTCCTGCTTCTATTTGACTTTGACTGTAGATGCCGTCAAACCTGTATAAAATGACCGTTTTTGCAAGCAGTCTTTTATACATAAGTCGAAATATATTAAGTTTAAAACGCTGTTTAAAGGTGGTCTATAGTATTGTTGAATCACGTCTAATGAAAAATATAAAGACTGTCTCAAAACGTTTCGTCAGTGAATCCGTATCAAATACATAATACTTGCTTATCAAGTTATATCTTGAACCAATGCACCGACTGATTATGCATGTAACTGATTCATCAAGTATCTAAAATATCCGTCATTTCACAATTGGGATGTATTTTGAATAGATGTTAAAGGCTTCATGAGTTTGAACCAATACCGACCCAATTGTTATGAAAACAATAACTTCGTGATACTGACACGCTTGTGAAAATATGATACCATTATATTAATTGTAAACAATGTACACACTATATTGTTACATTGTACTGCTAGACCAAATGTCGCTGCGAAATGTATGAAGTGAGCTTCAAGACCGGTGTGCTGTTGTCCATGGACTTTATGCCAGGAAGTCCAGTTTTGAACAATTTTACTTCTTTGGACAATAAACAGAAAAAGTGGAAACTCCAGAGGTAACCCGACACGATTAAAATGTAAATGTTTCAGGTACGGTTTGATTGAGCCTGTTTTGTAATAAACGTTTCAGTTAACGAAACTTACGAAGTGTTTCGCCTATTTGTCGTGTATAAGTATAAACAACATCTTTACTGTAGACAAAGTTATAACAAGCTATGGAACTAGAAATGCGGTTCACATGTTCAAAGCTTTGTATACATACCTTAATGGTAATGTATAGTGGTAAATATACACACAGAACTAATTTGTTTCCCTATCTACCTGTGTTATTAGTGAAACTTTAATATAATGACTCTTTTTCAGCACAGACGTATTATGCTTCTTTTCATGACCTAAAATGACCTCTGCCTCGTGACTTAGCAAATCAGATCGCTTGATAACGTATCATAGGTATTTTAGCTATACGTAAGATTTATGCAACGGTCTTGCTTATTGGATACAAGAGTTTTCTTTCTGTGTCTTGTGCAATGCCAAGCAAAATGACACAGCGTTCATCCTGTTAACAGTTTTGAAGGTATGTGGCGATCAGTGTATTTAGAAAGCACATTGGTATGTCTAAATAAATATTAAGTATGTCTAATAAATACAATGATATATCCCGTTTAAATACTAATTTTAATAAATTTACGGAGAGAGCTGTATGGTTGTATAACTACAAAATGTAGTACAAAATGCATGTTCCATTACAGGTGTAGTTTTCAGGTGCATTCGATTTAAGTCAACCAGGTAGAGAAGAACTTCCGGTGACATTTTTTTTTCTCTTATGTGTAATAAATAACAGCCATTTTCATCCATGAATTTTTTTCTCGTTTGTTGCTCAGCTGTGGAAAGGAACCACTTCAGATGATTTTAATCGCAAGTATAGTATTCTTGGAGTAGATCCACCCGAAGAATGGTTTTGTTTATATCAGCTGTTTCCATCAAGTGACTCCGGTTTTCTTGCATTACGAATAATATGCAGTTTTCGCCATTTTGTCATTATGAATAGATAGATCTAGTCATTCCATTCACATTGATGTATAGACATTTCACATTGACCTTCCAACACTTACAACGTTTTCTAGTATAGACCTTACTTTGTCATTCTTTATGGATCACTACCTTCAAAGTCAAGTTTTTAAGGAAAAACTATTATCAAATTTATAAAGAAATATTAACTACACTGTGCCGATCATCTTTTTAAAAGATATTTCTTGGTATGTTACTGTTCATATCATCAATTTGGAATTTGAAATTTAGCTTCACGTATTTAAAACAGCACGAACATGCTATGGTCTTAAACATTTCAAATTAGCAGAATGAAAGTTGAGTTCATCTTTCTCCATTTCTCCGGGCTTTTTTCAACGTTATTTTCAACTTTTCTACCCTATATATGATTTTCAGATTCTTTACCGGCTTCAGACGTTCTTACTTGCTGTCGCCGACAATTGTAATGGACCACCTGCTATAAGTTTTGAAGACTATCTTGGTACCGTTAATGCTCAAACAATCAGTGCGAGACCTGGATGGTATAAATCGCTAGACGAAAGCAAGAAACGGCCTGGAACGGAAACACAAAATTTGTATTTATACCGAAATGGGAGAAGATGTCAACACAGACGTCATCATAGACATCGCAATGATATCAGTTCCCTCGCCAGTTGTCCGTTTACATTTGTGGACAGCATCGATGAAAACCGTTTACCAAGACGTCTATCACACGCTCTCTGCTTATGTGACCATCCGAGAAAATCTCCGGACAACAGATACAGTTACATTTGTAAATCAGTAGTACAATATGTGAGTGTGTTCTACAAGCAGGGTTGCACTTATACTAAATACTGGGAGCCTGTTCCCGTTGCTTGTGTTTCCGTTGCCATATCTAGATTAGAGGCCACTTTAACATCGTCTACAAGCATTGTAATTGGAGTATAAATATTGCATCTAAATACAAATTTAAAAACGTTTAAGTGGTCAGTGTTAAGAGATATAATGTTCTAGATAGTCACAACGGTAACCATGATAGCTTTTTATGGAGTTATTACAGATTCAAAAATGCATAAACTTAAAATTAAATCGTGTTCATTGAAATATATATCTATGTTTTTATCTGTTTAAATTATAAAAAAATACGTTTTTAATTTTATATGATGTCTAGCATTGCGTTATAGTTGTGCAACATTGTATTTTTTAAGTTAATTTGATATCACTTACGTTTTTATATATATCATGATCTAGGGCCATATGTATCATATTCTGAGTCGTTATATGATATGTATACAACAGCAAGTGTACTAAGTCATGACTATAGGGTATCTTAAAAGATTCAAATTGGCTAACATTTCGTATATAGTAAAGTTTGTTTTGTTTTTACCAATATTACATATTGCATTTAATTATTTGTTTAAGGAAGTAAACAAGTATTCTACCGAAGGTCATACACTTTGTTGAAATTGTCTTACGTATAATGAACATATCATTAAAAGCCATTGTTTAGGAGTAACAATACATCGCCGCCTTTTAACAATAGATCTATTAATTCAACAGATAATCGACTTAACTATGTAAGAGAAAAATAAATCAAATCGGCACGCTGTGGCATGCAAAGCTAGTGTCTTTAGGAGGAAGAAAGCCACTTTAAATGAATTGTTTTCAGTGGTGATTCTTTAGGGGAAAACAATCTCCTTCACTGCAAAATTTACAAGTTCCTTGAGTAACTCTATATAAGTGGATAGCAGACATGGACTGGCTTCAAGTGTTCGCAGACCATTCTTTTATAAAGTAAGCATCTTAAGAAATATTTGTACCAATTTTCATTTTTGTTTTTATTAGATTTCTTATAATGAATAGTAACCGCTTGTTTCGATATACGATTTAACGTATTTTAATTATTTGCTTGGAGCTAGTTTTTCAATATTTTGAAAATATTCATTCAGGTTATTTTTCTTATCATGTTATGATAAAGGCTGTTGTCCAAAATGACTCTAAAATGTTCACAACAATTATTACATTTCATTGTAAACCTTTAACACTATTAAAACTGATATCAGATCATCAATTCATTTCAGATTTCGCCAAAGGAAAATTTTTAATAAAAATCTAGAATGCGTAACATGAAATTATCTATTTACATGAAAAATGTGTTCATAGCTCTATTGCTACTCAGTGTAGCGATTGCTAACCCAGTCCTTCCTAGTCATGACCAATGTCAGGAATCAACGTCGTCAGAACTTAGAAGTCTTCTTTCAGAGGACACGCATGAGTCATTTGGTATGGAAAGATATCACCATATTCAATTTAGAAATGATATAAGACACTTCCAAAACGTCACCAGAATTACAGTTCCTGGGGAATCAACGTCGTGTAAAAGAAACCAAAATTCTTACCATATCAGCACGGCATCTAACTGCCCGTGGTGATATGTTTTAAACTATGATCCTAACAGGAGACCGGAAACCATCATTGAAGCAAAGTGTAATTGTAGAAGAGGACCTTGCATCGACGAAGTGGAAAACAGTCGATGTGAGTCTGTAAAATACAACATACGGGTCCTTAGGAAGTATGGTTGTGAGAACGGAAAATATCAATATAAACGTACTATAGAGAGAATAACTGTAGGGTGTACATGTGTGATTGGATATTAGTATCAGGGTTTTTTCCAATATGTCTTCTGTGATACAAAGACCGGTATGTTTTTACTAAGTCAACGTTTTATTGATATTTTTTCATATTTCGTAGTCAATGTTGTTTTCATTTATTTGCTATTGTTTTAAACATGTGTTCCATGCAGTTTGAATGCCACTTTTTGGCTTTTGACTAGTTCTATCGAAATTTTATTCCGTGTTATATAACTGTACTGTAAATCAATTCTTGCTTCATCGCTTCGATTTTGAATATTAATTGTTATTCTCTTCGAAACGTTACATGCACATTTTATAGATGTTATGTTTTATTATAAATTAAATGTTTTTGTTCGTCCGTTCATAAATAGTAAATGTGTTCCGATATGTCTTAATTATTTTATTATTCATTGAGAAAACGCATCTGATAATGTTGTTCAACATCTACTACATTTTATACATGTCTTGTTTATAAGTGAATTATTCACAGCATAATATGTTTACATGTAATCCTAATATTTTGTATGTCCTGCGGATACTTCCAATACATTAAACATAGTAGATACAAATTGTGTTTATTATTTATATGACTTAGTATGATTTACACTCATTTCAATTTTTATATTTTAATGTACACATAAACACTGCATTATTTAATTAAAGCAGACCCCGTCTTAAACTAAGTTTAAAACTTTACACGTGCAGTATATAAAATGGTAGCAATATATGCAAATGAAATTCTATAACCCCTCGTCTTAATAAGTGATTATGAGATTTCCAAAATTGCCTATACTAGAAATAGAAATACGTAAGGGTAATGTGAGGACAAAAATGATTTTTTTTGTGATTGTTTCAAGTTCATTTTTTTTCTCCGCGTATCATTTTTAAATAAGAATTTTATGAGCGTCATTTCTTCTTTAACAAATTGAAGAAGTTTCAATATGTACAATTATTCGCTTTTCATATTATCCACTAGGATGTAGTTTACCAAGAGACCGGAAATACACAAGAAATTCATGTTCTTTCACAACTCGTGTAATTCCGATTTAAAAAGTACATAAATAAACTATAATAAACTTTAATAACAACCACAGAAATATAAAGAGATAAAAGAGTTTTCGATTATGATAGAAAATAATAAATGACAATTCAGAAACAAAATAAAACTAGCTTTAATGCAGACCACGTGGATGGAGTGTATATTCTTGTATAAGGGGTCGTCCGCACATATCATGATCAAATGTATTCCATTAAAAAGAAGAAGAAAAAGTAGTCCCAAGACAAAATGTATCGTGTAACCGGAAAATGATAATCAGGTTTTTGTACTGCTGTTAAGAATTTGGTTAATGTTCATTACAGAATGATACTTAACTTTCTTTATCTTGTCTATTCGAACTAGTTTTTCATTAAAAAACTTCAATATATGAGCCGTGTCTTAAGAAAACCAACATAGTGGTTTTGCGACAAACATGGATCCAGACCAGCCTGCGCATCCGCTAACAGTTTCTCCAATTCCAAAAGGCTGTAAAAGAGAACAGCATGGATCCTGACCAGACTGCGCGGACGAGTGGGAAAGTTGGTAATTACTTACGGCGAACAAGTTAGATCTGGTACGGAGTGCAGGAACACTGGTTATGTTAATTGTCCGCCATTAAGTAATTTAAATATAACACTATTATTTTTTAAAAAGATAAAAATTGAATCGCGTTTGATGCACAATATGTCTGTACATTCGTAAGTTTGAATGCGATATAATATATATAGATTTATTTTCTAAGGAATGATAAGAATTATGACTATTACTTCTGTCATTCTTGAAGAGGGAGGGAAACCTTACATACTGTTATGATAACAGTCTTGCACATTGTAATTATGATAAAATAAATCCACTGGCCGTGAAAATTCACAAGCCTTTCATAATACGATAAAATATAGGTAGTATAGATATAGTTTAAAAACTATCTATATAAAAAATATAAATGAAGATTATATAGTTACAATAAATGCTAAAAATGCGAAATAATATATTACATGATTGTATAATAAATTGATTGCAGTCAAAGAATTATTCACAGGTAGTATACAATATTAACAACGTATAAAAAACTGGTATGTCCAATCATGTTGGTTGAAATGTGAAAGCAATTCAAAAATTTAACCTGCAGAATGTTTCAACAAACTTTGGATTAAAAATATCGTATCTTTTATGTTATAATAATAGGAAGTCTTGAATAGCTGATGTATGTTTTAGAGCTGTTGCCCATATTCTTGAAATTGAAAAAGATATAATTGGAATTCTGACTAGATTTGCGTAGGTAGGCTTAGTTTTGAGAGTTAATACTAATTTATTTTAGGTCGATTGTGAAGCAAGTTCTACAATTTATATTAATCACTCTCGGCATGGAACCCATCGCCATGAGGGTATGAGAAAAGAGAAGCCAGTTTCCCTTTTAATGCAGAGTGCCAAGCAAGGTAGTACCATTTTTCACTTTTTTTGGTGTGACGCGGCCGGGGATCGAGCCAACGACCTCCCGCACTCGAAGTGGACGTTCTACCACTAGTCTATCGAGGCGGTAGATATGACTCTTTGACTCTCTCTTAAAGACTCTCTAATCTCTTTTAGATAAGATTTGATTTGGTAGTGATAAGCCTAAGATGAATGAGGTTGAACACCTCTAAACAGACATTTATTTCATAAAAAATGTATTTGCTTTACAAGGTCATTTCGACATTTACTGCAGTATCAGATTTAAAGATTCCCCATAAAGAACTATTTCGATTTCTTTAAACTATAAAGAAAATTTGCGATTTATTAAATACAACACTCTGAATTTCATTCTTTTCTGTATTTTCAATGTCTCTTTTCAACTTATATTGTTACGCAGCCAATTTTATTTATCATGCGATAGGTATTGATATTAAAAAAAGGAGAATAATGATTAAAATTATTGACAAAAGATAGCAGGACAATAGCCTAACTATCAACATTTAAATGTTGGTTCAGTTTTCATAAACGTTGACTGGTCTCTTATTAAAAATAATGCTGAATAAAGCGATAAAACAAACGACGATCTCACATAAAGATAGTTATAACATGATCAAGATACACCAGATAAGATAACTCACACTTAGTCCCGCAGCGGTTTTCTCCCCTAGCGGATTCGGAAATATCTAGTCTACACAGTAAAACCATAACAAGGCCCGTATTTACTTATATTTCACTTTTTCGTTTTATCTACTATTTTTTTCTCAATTTTCTGCAAAATCATTTCATCAAAATGCTGCCCACATATGTGATATGGAGTGGTAAGTACATGAGCATGGGAGATTCTAACTCAAGTCTGAAAAATGATAAACATAGAGTCAGTGCAGGAAACTTCATACCAAAGTCTGTGAAAGGATACGGCAGCACAGAATATTTCTAACCAACGGATAAATAGAGACTGCAGCGACAAATATTTTTAGCAAAATTCTGTGAAAGGGTAAAGGAAGATCGGACTTAGGCCAGTGAAATGATAAAGGGCGACAACAGCGACGACAAGTTCTTTCTCTTTCCTGTGAAGGATAAAGGAGATGACAGCACCGGAAATTAATTAAATGTTGCTTGCGAAAGATAAGGGAGACGATAGCGTCGGTAATTTCTAAATTAAGTCTGATAAGGATAAAGGGAGATGGTGGCACCGGACGGAATTTTCGAATACAAGTCTGAAAATGATAAAGGGAGAAAACGACGCCGGAGTCTTTGAAAAGTAAAAGGGAGAAAACAGCTCTGGAGTGTATGAAAGGATTATGGAAGACGACAGCACGGGAATGTGTGAAAGGACAAAAGGAAACGACTGCACCGGAGTCTGGATAAGGGGAGACGGTAGCAAAAAATCTTTGAAATAATAAAGAGTCCACAGCCCCGGAAAGGAAAAAGAGGGACGATAGGACAGGAGTCTATGAAAGAATAAAGGGGTGAGGGCGACAGAGCAGAATTCTGTGAAAGGATAAAAGGAGATAGCAGCTCTGGAAAAAAATTCTATCATAAATCTGAGAAAGGATAAAGGGAAACGACAGCACCTGGATCTGTCAAAGAAAATTTGGAAGACATCGCCGGATTCTGTGATAGGTTAAAGGGAGACGACAGAGCCGAGAATTTCTACTGAAGTCAGTGAAAATATAACGAGGTACGGTAGCACTGGAAATGTCTAAGTGACAGAATTTTTACCTCAAATCTGTGAAAGAATATAGGCAGACGGAAGAGCCGGAAATTTCCAACTTAAGTTTGTGAACAGATAAAGGGAAATGGCAGTGCCAGGTGTTTATTACTCAAGTCTGTGAAAGGAAAAAGGTAAACTGCAGCGTTGTGTATTTCTTTCTCAGGTTGTAGGATATCGGTGACGACAACCTCGGTGACTCAAGTCAGGAGAAAATCATCTTTTTTATTATTGGGTATCAGATAAGTATCAAAATGACAACAAAATTTAGCTTCATGATATTTATTCTCTCCAAATACGCATATGTATGTGGTCATTCGCTTATTTTTACAGTGCTCATTTAGACTGCATTTAAATTTTGATTAAATTATATTCAAACAGTATGCATTTCCGTGCATAAAAAACCCACCCCTTTTTCAGTAACGCTGCTTTTAATGCATAATATTTGCTTATTGAGAGATTTATGAACCAATGCAGGGACTAATTATGTTAGCTTAAACTACTTAAAACCACAATTGGAAAGAAATCATTTCCGTAGTTATGATGAGACCCTACTAGTTAATCAAAATATAACCAGTCAATGCGTGGCATACGTTTTGAACAGACGCACAAGACCCGAATACATAATATTGATCCGCTTCTGAAAACATGACACCATTGTGTTTGAATGATATGTGCTTTGTACTACAACAAAACCTGTCAACCTCTATTTTTTGGATAAAAAATGTCATAAAGCCAAGCCTCAGTATTTCAGCAATGATTGAAATGTACGACACTGTCTTCAAAAACGAATGAAACCAGGAAGTCCAGTTTTGTTTTGAACTATTTCACTTCTTTGGACATCAAATAATGGTGGTTTCCGATAATATTTAGGAAGTGTAATGCCTATATAAAACGGGTATATAAGAATGAACAGCATCTTTACGAAGCATTTATTGATAGACATACTAATTATCAGCCTAGTAATTTAAAATGTGTTTCAGATACTCCACCTTACGTTTACTTGTATTAATGGTAAGTTATAGTGGTAAATATATACAAAAAAAATGAAAACAAATCTATATTATTTGTGAAATATAGCAACTCTTATTCGTACACATCTCTTCATATTATAATTCCAAATTTTTATTTCTACCTTCCGTTCAGTATAGCATGAAATTACTATTGAATCTATCTAATACAAATAAATTTGCTTTATTTAATATTTTCACGTTTGTTTCAAAGGTTATGACCTATCTATGATTTTCAGGTTCTTCTCCGGTTTCACATGTTGTTTGTTGTCGCCGACCATTGTAATGAACTACCTGCTATCAGTTTTGAAGACTATCTTGATATAGTTAATGCTCAAACAAACAGTGCGAGACCTGGATGGTATAATTCATTAGACGAAAGCGAGAAACGGCCTGGAACAGAAACACACAATTTGTATTTATACCGAAATGGGACAAGATGTCACAACAGACGTCATCACAGACATCGCAATGATATCAGTTCCCTCGCCAGTTGTCCGTTTACATTTGTAGACCATATAGATGAAAACCGTTTCCCAAGACGGCTTTCACATGCTCTCTGTTTGTGTGACCGCCCGAGAATATCTTCGGACAACAGTAACAATTACGTTTGTAAATCTGTCGTACAGTATGTGAGCGTGTTCTACAAGCAGGGTTGTACTTATATTAGATACTGGGAACCTGTTCCCGTTGCTTGTGTTTCCGTTGCCATATCTAGATTAGACGCCACTTCAGCATCGTCTACACGCATTGTCACGGGAGAATAAATATTGAATTTACATACATATTGCAAGAAACTATTTTGAGTGCTCAATTTCAAGACAAACGCTGTTCTGGACAGTCCACAACGTCAAAGTGTACGTAATGTTTTTCTCAACTGGATAACTTTGTAGATTATGTAAGTGGGACTGCTAAATTGCCTAGGACTAGTATGTCAAAATATAAATCTATTGTGATTTTTTTTATTAAGAATGAGAATGTCCTGTTATTTTTAAATGGTGCGTATATTTATTTGAGGTCTAGCCTAATATTGTGGTTTTGCAATATTTTATGATTTATTTTGATATCAGTTATATTTTTATGATCTCAACCCATGTGTATTCCTTTTTTAATTATATAATTTAAACTTACGTGCAAAATATCAAATTCTCATATATTTATTCATAAAAGCAGCAGTATTTACATGTTTTAATATTCATTTTCAATAAATGTAATTTAATTTCAATACTGTGTGCCTTTATCTTTTACTCAATGATGTTTTTCATCATGAAATTAATGATGAAAATCTGAAATGATGGCTAAAACGATACGTATGAAAACGTTTACTCTGGTTGTTCGAACGAAAACATTTCTGTCTTGTTTGTGTGCTTGAATGTTAAACAGTTTAGTTGAAAAGTCAGTTATTTAACATGACCCGTGTTCGAATGTTCGGTACCAATATTAACTACTTTCCACAAGTAACTGTCAACTTCCCAACATGGATACGAGTTTAAAAATGAATGACTTTTGATATTTTGTTCTTATCAAATGATAATGGATGAAATTTGCCCCACTTGGCGGACGATAGTTATAATAATAGCCTTTTTTACGAGAATAGTTTTTTTTAAAGAATTTCATTAACTGTCGTTCCTTGGATGATAATTATATTTTAATACAGGTGGATATTTAATATAATTGTTGTGAAAACCTGTTAAATATGGTATTGTAGGCGCAAACAATTATAGCCCTGGATATCATATCTTTAATCTAGAAAGTGATTATAAGAGTAATCGCTTTGTCCACGGAAGAGAATACTCGACCCCCCCCCCCCCCCCCCCCCTCATTCAAGACGTATTGGTCTTCATAGCTCTTGCATACATTAACATTTTTATATTTCATATAGTCAGTAGAAAGTTCATTCTCAGTTGCAAGTTGTAACAACAAAAATAGGTAGCAGTTATATTTGGCCATTATTAGTAATAAGATTAGCTAAAATCAAACGAAAAACACATATAAGAACTATAAGAATACATATTAATTAAAACCAAAACAACATTAACAACAGTAATAAGACGCAAACAAGAAAATAGTTCCCCACCCCAATTATAGATCTTTTGAATTAAAAAATATCTAATCTACAGGATAATAGGATAAAAAGGGATTAGTCATGATTAAGCTTTGCATACACGTATAGTAGAACACATTTTAAATTTTGCAACAATGTCATATTAATAACTCGTATTTTCTGTTTTTACGTATTAAAATAATTTTGAGGTAGAGGTATGAAGGGAAAGACTGGTCGACTTTGCTCTAGCCGTCACTACGCTTTCAAATCAGTTGCAAAAACATTTTACGTAAAGTATAACAAAATGTTGTAGTGCAACGTATAACACTAATTTAAAACCACTCCTTAGTCTTGAAATACTATGAATAATCGCTAGCAAGCTAAAATTTAAAATGATGACATTCCTTTTAGTTCCCCATTTTGAAAAAAACAAACTACATGGATTAAAATATTCATGAGGGAGGGGTTATATTGCCGACATTTTAATTATCATTACGTTATTGGCAGTTAACAGTGACTTCCTTCTTTCCTATGTATGACTGGTTGAGTTCATAAAAACAGAAATTGTAGTCACTTTTCCTGTAAATTCTACGTAAAGGAAGGAAGGCTATCCTACATGATCATTATCTGGCTAGATGAGTTCCCTTAAAATGGCGTATTTGCTGTTTTTACTTCTAAACAATTATTGGGTTTAAACTTTTATGTTCACTTCATACAACTGGGTATTTTGTTTACCATGTAGTAGTCTAATTCAGCAAGAGGATTTTTTTTTATCTTGTGTCCATCAGGTTAAATTAAGGGTAAGCCATTGTTTTGGAATAAATACCGCTTTGCACTCCAAATAATAGCCTATACTTCCTGCTAAATGTCCGAACGCGGTCTCACACTTCCCAACCACGTGAACGGTGTCATTTTTAAATAATTAAAATATATCTGATACCGTTTTTCATTTACTATTGGTAATTACAACATATCTTGCTGACGGGTTCATGTATTTAAAATACTTCGTCTGTGTCTCTCTGGTTGCGCTTTCTGTGTTCGATGCTCCCAAGTGTTCTGTTTCTGCTTTTATATTTTTGTGTTGTGATAAAGGCAAAAAGGTTGAAATAAGCTTTATTTAACGTCGCATGTAATCAACAGAGAAAATGAGTTACAAACCTTTTATGCGATTGACTAGGTATCTGGTAACTGATACCAGGACTTTTAAGGGAGGTGGTTTTATATGTTTGTGATGTTTTATAGTTCGTTAAATAAAAATAACCCACTCAGTAGATATGTACTTGAAACGTAAGTCTATGACGCGAAATGTGAAGGGATCGACAAGCGAGCATGTCAAGGTGAGGATTTGACCTGCTGTGTTAGCGTTGTAGGTGAGACTTTCCAGCTTTTAAATAGTAAAAAAAGACCCAAGGTGTCCATTAAAATATTATTTCAGTCACAGAAAGTCACGGACAAACACTTAGTTTTGAAAGTTAACATTTCATTACCTGTCATTAACAAAATAAAAAAAACCGTCAAACAGAATATATTATTTGTTTGCTTCGTTATGTCCCCTGCTTTTAAAACACAACAGCATTTACCAGCTGTGAAAAGTCTCTCAGTACTTGGACTCAGAGTTGTTATATATTCTGGCCCCAATTTCACGAAAAAACTTAAAGTAATTACTTAGTTAAGTCTGATATTTTAAGATCGTGTTATTACTTAAATGATTGTTATTTAAAGTTGATTTTTTCTATAAAAATATATTTATAGCTAAAATACACTACGGTTAATAGTATTTGTCTGCAGTACTTATTTCTTCCACGCAAATATGATATTTCTCTTTAAGCATGATATAACGAACTTAAGTATTTGCTCAAGGATATTTCTTCGTTTCCTGTAAAATTCAGAATTATTGTGTTTTGATCAATGAAATTGACATATACGGTTCTGTTATAGATGGAAAAGTCAACATTGAAAACGCATAAAAGACAAAATCAAGCATCTGAAATAACAGACTTAGCTAAGCAATTACTTAATTTTTTTCGTGAAATTGGGGCCTGGTCCTCTGGGATCTCACAATTCAGCCAATGTTTATAGAATTCCATACTTCCATACTTGCGGGGCGGGAGTGGATGTTGCACATTTCATTACTTCCCTAGGCAGACTCGATCAAACCGAACCTGTTATCATTTAATTTTATAGCCTTTTGCGCTTCCAGAGGATCATTTTGCAGGTTTCTTTCAAAGTTCCAGTATGAAATAACTCTACTTTAGTGCGGATTTGAACTTTACAGCTTTGAGGGACAATTTCTCCGTAAGTTACATTAAATAGAATTTAGTTTATGTGACCAGCTTGCGTGAATGGGGCGCCCAAAGACTCATAATCCGTACAGTGACTTAATAAAGACAGTGAGGCTTATTCAAAAAGAGTGTCGGTGTTTGGACGTAACAGTTCAATAACAATTGTACAGAGATTCGAACTTCAGCAAAAACATCAGTGGTCTCCAAATGGAAGTTGTTTCCTTCTTGTTAGTGATATCGCTACATGTTCTTCACAGCTCTTTCAGTCTAAGTTATGTTGAACATTAGCCCTTAGCCTGCTAAATTCTAAAATGGACGGGTCCATCTTTCAATTTGGACAGTACCAATAACTGTTTAAAGGGGCGCTTACCAAAAAGATACTGACTGAATGGCGAACAGTGCAGACCAAGATTAGCCTGCACGTATGTGCAGGCTAATATTGGTCTACACTGGTCGCAAAGGCAGAAACACTTGCCAACAGCAGTCTAAAAGTTAAGATGATAAGAAAGCCACTGACTAGTTTTTACAAATATCGAACCTTGTTTGTAATTTTATGATGTGAGGTATTGAAAAGATCATATAATGCATTTGCTTTCGGATATAACCCATTTTCGTGCATTTACTTATGATGAAAATAAACTGTTGTACTTGGATAAAAACTGTGGAAGTAAACTACAGTCTACAACTGTAAACGTTCGTCTTGGAGAACTTTGTCTTAATAATTCATAGCGTACTTCATTTTTGTTTTATTTGGATAGAATCAGACAAGCTCTCCACAAGACTTTCAATTTCCTTTCAAAATTCAAGTGCAACACAACATAAAACCACCAAGATCTGCTAATATCATCCGGGGAAAAGTCTTGTTTAAGACAACTAATGCAAAACAGAAGTATTATAAACAATAGTAGTAATTAAGTGTAATCACAGAAAAAATAGTTGGCTTGTCTAAAACTTCCTTGTTGTATTGTATATTTATATGTGCATATAAAAGTGAAAACTGCAGTCTTATTATACAGAGGTAGCTGACAATAGCTAGAATCAGTTTAGTGTTTGTTTGCAACTTTCAGAAAAAAATGCAAGTATTGTAAGTATAAATTTAAATATGTATTCCGAATATCATTGGAACCAGTCGTTTTCACAACTTTCTAATATAGTAATGAGATGATATTCTTACATTATTCGACAATGGATACCTGGCTTATGTTTCTGTAATCTCATTTCATGTTAATAACAAATAACTGTTTTTACAGACATATTAAAATGACTGTTTTTAAAGACATATTTTTCACATTATAAAATGGCATCACTTTTGTGCCATATCTGAATGAAAATTTGTATTTCAAAATCCAATAACGAATCAATTCGACTATTTTATGTATGTGAAAACGTCGCTTCTTTAAATGTATATCAGTTATGTTTATATTCTCAGTGCAGCATTTCTACTTTTCTTCAGGGAAAAAATGGTGCACTTATTATGTTCACTCTTCCTGATCTTGACAATACATGTTAGATTTTACTTAGCCTTGAGGGTGAAATGTAATGAAATAGGAAACGTGCCGATGCCAGAGCAACCCTTCGGATTTCATGCATCGTTTTGGATGTTACCATCTCTTGAAGACACGAGAGGCCTGATTGGAAATAGCACCGAACTAACACAACATGCAAGTAGCAAAACTGTAGCACTTACGAAACGGAAAAACGACCTTTTGTGCAAAACGAGGCGGGGGAGGAGGACAAACTCCCCGCTAAGGAAGGTATCGATGTGTCCGTGGCATTATGTGATGACCGTAGACGACAGCAGAATTCCAAGGTATATGATGGAAGCACGCTGCAACTGTGCAAAAACATGTGTAGGTGGAAGGGCAAACTCTAGATGTGAACCAATCAAATATTATTACCTCGTCTACAGGAAAGTCGGCGAGGACAGTACGGGGTATTGCCATTACATGCAAACACTTGAACCAATAACTATTGGCTGTACATGTAGGCGTTACTTCAACAGGAGGATCGTCACATCTTATTAATGATCTATTACTCACATTAATTCAGTCAGCCTAACTGCATGACCTATTTCACTTTAAAAGAAAGCTAAATTATCTATTCTTAAATATTTCAATGGTATGTTTATACCGTTTCATTTACTTCACTTAAATAAACACCAACTTGTTTTCCTTCATATACAATCTTATAGACTGGCTTATGTTTTCTTTTATTTTGTCATATCTGCTCATACATTAGCTTTTATAATAAACAGTGGAGGTAAATCCAGCAGGTAGTTTTCAAACACACATTTTTATTGCCCTTTACACAGTAAACTATATGCAATATTTACATTGAGGAACCTGACTTAAAATCAAGCAAATCTGTTGTTCGCAATTATCTTATGACTCGTGAATTCCGTTTATCTCACTGGTTGATAACTAGTCACATGGAGGTCCATAGAAAGTGATATTCATGGCAAAAAGTGCTAGTACTAATAATAGATTTGATTCTGAATATCTTTTTATATTGTTTGAAAATCTTTTCGTTGAGTTGTTGCTATAGGTGGGTTGACTGTCTGAAAACACTCTAACTTAGGTAATTTTCAAGTGTAGTCATGAAATAAAACACTTATTGTATGATGATATCGGTGGATATCCAAATCTATGGACAATTACCCAAGGTGATATTCACTTCGGACTTTAGGCCTCGGTGAACATCATGTTGGCCGGGTCTGTGAACTTGGATATTCGTATCATTGCCATACAATAACAAGTAACTGTTAAATATAATTGTAAAATCGCAAAATTTTGTGACAAATTGTTGGAAAAAAAATACCCAAAAAAGTTTGAATTAAAATACTTTATAGGATGTGTTGATGATAATGAAATTTTATTTAAAATGAAAATTTGTTTTAGTAAATATACCTAACCTTTCATACAATGGTAAAGTACTTGATGTTAATTGACTGTCATTTAAAAGTTGTACAATTTCATTTGAATATCAGTCAGACGGGTAATCATTTCTTTTACTTGTTCTGATCTCCTTTGACCTTCTTCAGTCCTACCTTTTAACCTTAAATTGTCACTGAAAAAGCATGAAAATCCTGACTATGAACAGTGACGCCTGTCAAAATAGAGTCTATTTTATATAAAATTCTATATAAAATACCTGTGGTTTTGCGTGCTTAAGTGTGGCGCGTGGCCGTTAACTGTTACCTATTGTAATCATGGGTTGCATACACACAATAGAATTTGAATAGCCGCGGAGCAGGGCTTTAACGTTTTTATCTGATAATACAATATCACCTCACAAGAGATGATAAACTATCCATAAATGATACTCGAATATTCTTTCGGAAGGTTGAACGAAAATTCGAATACCAATTACAAACATTTTTATGAATTGCAAAGTGTATTTTAATCAAATATTGCCTTATTTGTTTGGATTCAATTGGCGATATTTGTATAATGCTTCCCATTACAAAAATCAGATATGTTATAAAGACATTAGTAAAGAATTTTGATAAGAAATAATATATTTTCATAAACAATATCAATGGTTTTGTGTACAAATAAACGACAAATTATATAAACATTCGACAAACCGACAACAATTACACCGACCATAAATATCTCATACCGGTATTTGACTACCCGTGGGAATGTTTACTAACGTTTACCCAATAGCCAAGTTTAAAACGTATAAAATCGATATGCATTACTGGTTTTATGAATGGGACAAACTATAGGGGCGTGCCTTCAATTTCTTAAAGTAATAAAACAAATTTCAAACAGAGATATTAACCGAGTGCCAATCTCATAAAAGGTACTTCCCTGTCTTACACATGAAGAGTTCCGTTTAATGCTATTTTTCCTATCGTGGCATTGAGCAAACATGTACTACCAAATAGGAAGTGTTCAGAGGGGACATTTTAGAAAAAAATTTCTTTGTCATAACACAAAATTCTACTGGCTAACAGCCTGAATGTACTATCGATACTATCAGATCGGTATACGAGGGACTGTATATCCAATCAGTCGCCATGTATAGCTGTATACATGGTTGTGTAATTAACAACGAACATCCAATGAAAGTAAGGACCGGGGAACTTTATTCATAACAATGAGGTGTTTGAAATCTTGTGCTTTCATTACAAATATGTTTACTTCCTATCTTTCCCCCCTCCAAAAAAAAAAACATAAATAACTGTTTTAACTGAAATAATTCAAAGACATGGCTTAAATTATGAAAAAACTTTTATTTATTTCTAAACGCCTGTACCCAGTTGTGTACAAACACGTAAACTGGGAAAATGAACAGGACTTAGCCGTTGTTGCCAGTGTTTTGTAATTCTGGAAACGATGGTAATTTGATCTCAGATAATTTTATATTTCAAAATAATTGACAGACGACTTCAATATCTAAAATATCTTTTAAAACAGCAGTTATTATAGTTAATGAGCATAGCAAATTGTGGCTGATTTAATAACATAATCCTCATAACAAGCCACAAAATAAGTTACAATACAGATAAGATGTATCAATACCCCATTTAACCAGTTCCACAGACGTAAAAGCACGAGGCTGCATGTTGACCAGATCAATGCGCTGCTTATAGAAGGGCACTTGCGGTTTCCTCTTGATTCACAGATTTGATACATTAAATTAGGGCATCAACTCAAAAATAATTTTACGATGTTGTATAAATAATCTATAAATATAACTACTGTTGTCGTTTCTATCTACTTCCTGTACAAATTTCGTATCATATTTGATCCGATGTTATATCCATTGATATTTTCCTATTTTCATTATACAATCGTTTAATACCGCCTTAACGTACGTTGTTTTTCGCCAGATAATGTGCGACATAACGTTCAAGTGTTTCCAGACGTTGCGTCATTTCATGATAATGATGATGATAAAGATAATAATAATGATAATGATTAAAAAAGAGCAATAATATTAATAATAATTATTATTACTATCATTATCATTATTATATTTTGAAGACACGGGCGAAACGTTAAACAAAACATCACGTAGGTTGAGTCGAATTGAATATTTTAAGAGGTAATGAAAGTGTTCTTTATTTCTTATGGGAGTATTCCTCACCTGACTAAGGGCTTATCTTCTTTCGAATTAGGATTGTTCTTAACAGGGCTTAAGACTGTTTTTCATCTTGCTTAGGACTGTTCTTCATATGGCTTAGGACTGTTCTTCTTTGCCTAAGGACAGTTTTCACCTGGCTAAGGACTGCTTTTCATCCGAATTAGAATCGGTCTTAACCTGACTTAAGATTTTTTCATCTTGCTTATGACTGTTCTTTATCTTGCTCAGGACTGTTCTTCACCTATCTTAGGACTGGATTCGCTTTGCTGGACAGTTCTTTATCTGGTTTAGGACTGTGTAGACTGTAAAGTAACATCTACCATTTATATTTGACTATTTATTTTGATGTTTACGACTTAATGAAATTTTCTGTCACGATTTGATGTAGAATGTATTAAAACTTAATCTAAATCTGCTAACTGGATACTAAAACTATTACTCCATAATGTTACATAAGAACGCTGATAGGATCATAAATAATCCTTTCATTGTAACAAACTTAGCAAAAAAAAAAGAAAAGAAAAAAAGACTGTCTACGTGCTTATTTTCTTCTCATGCACCCTTATGTTTTCTTTTTCATGGAACTGTTTATAATACCTCTTTGTAAACAAGTGTCTAGTCATGAATGCATAAATTAAAACATCTTGGTAAACAAACGTAATGAAAAGCGTATTGAGATAGCTGCGGTGTAATTTTACATGGAGATATTTAAGCCGGCCTGTGCCGGCCACAAAAGTATTAAATTTATTTTATTTGATTACTCTAAAATTTGAGCCTCGAAAAATGCTGAGGAATGCATATTTTGGAAGATCTAATCAAATGGCAAATGTAACCTTGAATTAGCTTGGGTTTAAAATCTGGTTTGGAATGCGGATGTAATATACAGTGTCACAATAATCTAGATCGTCTTTAACGTATTGAAATATATAGCCAAAAGAGGGTAAAGATATTTGTTATCCAGGTGTAGGCGGTGTTTAAAGATAAGGGTAATTGTAATTGGGCTATTTATGTCACAAAATGTAATGGGTGTATACCGAGTACTTTATATTAGTGACAGGTCAAAATAAGATTTCAAAGCCAATGAAAGAGTGCACAGTCTAAATTATTATATCCAACCAGCAAAATGATATGTTTTGTAGAGGGTGGGGCGTGTGGTGGGGCTATTTTAGAAACACTTTATACCGTCCTTCAGTCCTTCGTTATCGAAACATTTAAGATAATAACAGATTGACAAAAGTTGACACAATAACAAATTGCAATAAATGGATGTCTTGAGTATAAGAACCGTTACTCATTCTGTATAATAAAATAAAAAAAGTGGAAACCACAGGTCGCCCAATACGACATAAATAAAAATGTCGCTGGCTCGGTTTGATTGAGCCTGTTCATGGATGATAGTGGAAATGCAAGCTACCGTACACGCCCTCTAGCCCTGGGCTAAGCAGAACTCAACATTTACACATGTTATAAGTACCAGAATATAATTTAATCAGCAGATGTATTCATCCGGTAGTGCACATGGAACCTTCAATGAAGCACAGAGTGCATAGTCCCCAGATAAAGTACTATGTAGTAGTGGCTTTGCCCTAAACGAGAAAACAATGGTCAGAACTAAACAAACTGTAATTCAGAGATGAGATCTGTGGTTATGGAGATTGCATAACACAGCAACTGACAAAAGACAAAATTAAAAAGCAGGTACCAGTTTAGAACATTAACCATTTCATTTTATACTTCATTTCTTACATTTATTTAACATTTAAGGCAATAACTTTAGACTTTGAAAGGAATTAGATGCATTTTGAACAGGTAAAGATCCTAAAATTTAAGGCAATTTTTTTTTATTATTCGATGCGAATCTATCATTACTTGATAATTTGCGAGATGAAAGCGTTTAGCACAAAAAACTATAAGTTTAGATGTCAATAATTTTATAATTATCCCCCTATTTTACTTCGTTTTTCACATGTTTTAACATTTATCACCTTTACTCTAAATCCTTTGCAGGAAAGTAACTTTAATGAAAGATGACAATGTGAGAAAGTGTTCATCTCAAAAACCTTAATTCTGTCTTTAATAATTACCTCCCTTTTATCCTTATATTTTCACTCGCGGCAATTCCACTAGTGAAAATATTGCATCTAGTGTTCACCCGTGAAATATATTTTAATATTACACTAAAACAAAAAATATCCTCTATTTAATTTCTGTGGTAAACTCTGTCTTTAAAATTATATTCAGCTCCTCGACTTAACCCTCATCTGTTTCTAGTAAGGGAATTATTTGTAAATGACTGACCTAAACGTATGTATATTTTGAAGCATGTGACAAGATGTAACAACGTTGGTGAAAATGCCTGTCTCATAGCAGTTTACTTTTTTCGTAAATTTTAACAAAATCTGGATGAATGGATGTCCGGTTCCGGTTTGACTGACCTTTGATACCTCGGATAGGATTTAAGACCGAGCTTGGGAATTCAATTCAATCATTCATTTATTTTACAAAATAATTACTCATGTTTGGGAATCCTTAGACCTACAAGCATAACAAAAAAAAAACAGCTACATACAAATGCCTAGACAATACATTCACCTCTTTTATTCAGGAAACACAGTGCGAAATGTTAAACTAACATTTATGAACAGTATACAACCACAGGCACTCAGCATTGCCAAATTTTACATTCTCAAACTCGTCTTGTAATTTCTATATGTTACTATTCAATACATCATATTAAAGAACCTTTATCTGAATACTTATCAAAGTCTCGCTCCTAGTTTTGTTAACTCTATACGGGTTGCTTCTAAAAGCAACACACAGTACACCTAGTGCTGAGTGCATTTCAACAACACGTACATTCCTACAAAAGTCTGACTTTTCTAACTTCGAGTTCTGATAGAAATGCCTTCTACTATTTTGTCAAATTGTAGAGCACACGTACAACCTATCGTAACTTCTTCATATGACGTTTTGTATAAAAATGTACTATTATCATTACGTTGACAAACTCGAGCACCCTTTCCATTCTTTTCCACTCTAAGAACTTTATATCTTTGTTTTATTTCAATGCATCGAGGTTTCCCAATTCGTTTTGATTTAGCAGGCATAACACCATCAAAATCATAACAATGTTTACATTTACACCGTGCATTTGCCATATTCTCAGGATACCTGTTTTTATCCATGGTCATTTCTATATACCAAGGGCACAAAGAAATGTCCATTAGATTTTCACCTCTCCTTTTCAATATTTTATGACACTTCGCACTCCCATCATGCCAATTAATCCTCTGCCGCCTTACCGTGGGTTGAGCCTCAAGAATGTTGTCTTTGTAGCGCATTTTATACATGGATGGTATCAAGTCAAAAGAAGAATGAATATTATTGTCCAGTCCTAACCAATCAGTGTACATTTGATTTAACGTTTCATCGCTAGGTTTCCTGGCTGACTCCGTACAGTCTATTTGTTCAACATTGCTTAAGCACTTTGATACAGCTAAATATAATACCACGATTATTGCCTGAAAAGAACAAAATAAATATGTATATACTTTCAACTTTCGTATTGACTGCCTAAAGTAGAAAGGAGGATTATTTGTAATATCTACTCTTGCTTCTAGCATAACTAGCACAAATGTATAATAATAATAATAATAATAATTATTATTATTATAATCATCATCATTATTATTATCATCATTATCATTATTCTTATAATGACAATAATAATGATAAAATAATAAATACTAAAGAGGATAAGATATTTTGCTATAGCCAATTTAACATATGGTCCTCTAACATAATAATGTAAAAATTCATCAATTTTCGACCCCTCATTAAATGTATAGCAATAAAATGTACTTGGTTACTAGTTATATTTAGAGTAGCCTTACCCATAAACTATCCATTAAATTTAACTAGGTTATCTGTCACTGGAAATTAATTGCATATTTAAATTTAAGCACGAACAATTTGTTATCGAGTGTACCTTTATACCCAACACTTGCAAAGTTTCCAACAACCATTTTATAACAGAATTTTTTTTTTAAAATAACCCGTAGATATAATTAAATCAACTGTCAAATTTAAATCGGGACAGTACCTAAAAATATTCCATAATTAATCATTGACCCACATGTGCCCCACGAAACTCAACAATGATGTTGTTCCCGTTTACTGTTACTAACTTTGTATTTTTATCATATAATCAATAGCATTCGCACGCACTGAAAAGCATTGTTAACAAAAAACCCCGGGTTATCAATGATTACAATAAGGAAATGAGGTGCAAGGCCAACATGTTCAATCTGTGTTATCTTTAAAAAAAGCTTCTTATGTGACATATCAAAGATATTCAAATGTGTAGGGTTATCCCCTTTTGTTTATTTATACTTATAAGAAAGTATGATTGTTTCAAACTTGCTAGTAATATCTCTTGATGATTGCATTCCACTTACAGCACTAACAACCTATCACAGTGACCAATACAAAAACTGCTTTCAACGATTCTTGCATAAAAACTACTTTTTTTCACTGGATCCGCCCATGTATTAACGGGAGAAAAATCGTGTGCAAACAAGGCAATTCACGTGCTGTTAATACCCGATTTTTATTTTTGAAATGCTTTGCCAGGGATATATGTATGTATTTTTACGCACATTGATATTTGGCATCTGGGTCTTGTTTCTTCCTTAACAACCTCATCTTGTAGCATTATAAATACAATGTAATCCATAGTATGTTTAGCTGTATCTGTTTCCAACCCCAAACGTACTACCTCCCATCAATGTACGCACTAGCTTCTCTTAGAGTGCACTCCCTTTACAAAGCGTCTGTTCAGTTATTGTAAATAACTGTGAATAAATAAATATCGCGTGTAACTTGTGCTGTTGTTCGTTTTTAAGTATTATATTTATGATTTTGGTAAGTATCAGTCGGTATGTTTTTATCTAATTTCTCGAAGAATTTATATAAACAGCTTGGAAACTTGACACTACGTTCGTACTTATCCGTACTCCAACTGCGTGTCCGTACTCAATATAACTCGAATGCAAAGTTATTATTCTTGAAATTGTGATTGAGTCCACCAAATTGTGAAATGATATGAACAGTTATTGGTAATTTTATGTTTTAAATAATGAGAGATAAAAAATCGCTTAAAAACCTTCAGGATGTGCTTTTGACAGTGTTGTTTATTTCCGGGCCCAGGATACGGATATTTAAAACATGTTTACCGTTTCCAAGAACAACTGGAATGGTAAATAAAAAATGTACCGGAATCGTCAAGTCATCACGTATGAAAACAATACATAAATCGTCGTGAAATATATACTTATGCAAGAATAGCGACAATACACGTTTTTTTTGTGTATTAACGTCTGCAGAAGCCCTTGGGATATGTTTGTGACCTCGACCTTCGGTCTCGGTCACAAACAATCCCGCGGGCTTCTGCAGACGTTAATACACAAAAAAAACATGTATTATCCCTACATAAATCCATAATAAAGAAGATGGAATTGGGACATTCAGTAAGCCTTCAATCGAAATTGCCATGGATTTATGTAATTGTGTTAGATGGTTTGCCGACTAGTGTTTACTTAAAACTAATTTAAAAGAAAATTCAAAGTAGAGTACGTATAAGAAATATATTTCATAAAATCAGCGAAATAAATTGTCTTTATTTGAGAAATAAAGGTTCGGCCAATGAATGCATTAGGTACAGTTTCACAAAAGTTCTGATATATTTGTTACAAGTTGGAGCGGTAAAAGAATACAAAACGGAGGCTCCCTGTACTAGAACTCGTGGTTGTTATATTTTCTGGTCATTTGGAGCACATTGGAGTACATTTCTGCTTACTATAATAGAATTCCATTAAAGCCGGTGCTAAGCTTGGGGGCGTAAGGGATGTTGAACATTGCATTACCTCTCATGGAAAGATTCAGTCAAATCGAGTCGGCTATTATTTTGTTTGGTCACGGTTCTCCGCTTCCAAATGATCATTTCACAGATTTTTTTAAAGAGAAAATCGATTTAGACCTATTCTGAGTACTGAGTATTGAATGAAAAAAGTAAGTAGTAAATTTTATTGACAGAAAAGCTACGGTAAATGACGTGTCGTGTTCTGTACGATTCCTATTTTAATCAACCTTTTTTACACTAACCACCAGTCCGCCACAAATTACCTACTGATAAAAAAGAAACTGTGAAAGGGATGTCATGCGCACAAATCACGTTGCAAATTAGTTATGATTTGGGTCTAACAGGAGGTTAGTTACCGATATCTTTCTAAACTTGAAAGTTTATATTTGGATCGCTTTATCACTAGCATCAAAATGTAATCCTATCGGTTGACTCCCAAATAAAACTTCTTCCAGTCTTACAGTTTTGCTCAGTATCAACTTTTCATGAAACTGCAATAAAATGTTCTGTATAACACCAAATGAGCTGCACCATGAGAAAACCAACATAATGAATTTGCGACCAGCATGGATCCAGACCAGCCTGCGCATCCACAGGAACATCCTTCACAACGTACTCATGTAATTGTCTATTTAGTAGAAAGAATAGATATATGTAAGTGTTTAAATAGCTTTAACAGCGATAGTTATTCCTCATGTAAGGTCTTACAACTGAATACACAAAGCATTTAATATTAATAGCACGTTAGGACTAACTTTTGAGACAGTAGTATACAATAGAAAAAGTGGAAACTTCACAGGTCGCTCAACACGACAAAAACGAAAATGTTGCAGGCTCGGTCTGATTGAGCCTGTTCATGGACGGTAGTGGATATGCATGCTACCGTCCATGCCCTCTAGCCGCGGGTTGAGCAGAACTCAACATTTACACATGCTAGAAGTACAAAAAGCAATTTAGAGACGTCCGCAGATGTATTCAAACGGTGGTGAACATTGAACCTTCAATGATACACGTGTTGAGGCGTGTAATTCCATGAAGAGCGGCGTTTGGTCCCCAGATAAAGTAAAGGGTTTGCCCCAAACGAGAAAACAATGGGCAGAACTAAACAAACTGGAATTTAGGAAGGGGATCTAAGGTTATGGAGCCTGCGTATCACAGGAACTGTCAAAAGACAAAATTAAAAAGCAGGCACCATATCCAAGGGGTGATTATACAATACCCAAGACTAAGCGGGAGTATTGGAACCACCCAGGCCAAAATGGTCATGTTGAGAAACTAAACAGTACCAATAACACGACATAAAAGTCGTGCTGAACGATCTGAGACGATCGAAATATAACAGCCCTGAACAAGTCAAAGAAAGGGAAAAAAAAAACGTTACGCTGCTAATATCGTTCAATTTTGAAACTTTATTAAACCAGGGTTATTTTAGGTAAACTCCGTTCTAGAATCCCCTTTGAAGTCCAAAGTGATGTTAACATGAAATATAGATGTTTTGTCACCTGAATATTAGTAATAAACTTTCAGGATTTCATAATGTACTAATTATCCCAATACCACAAAAAAGTCTAAATGTGTATTTCAAATTAAGTTAAAGGGGTCGAAATATTTATGCACTTAAATAATAACCACATGATTCCTTTCATTGAAATGATTTGCATGCAACTGGCCGAACATTTTATATTTCATTTATTGCAAAACGACTGTATCCAGTTGTATATTAAGGTAGCAGGGAGTAGTTTCAAGTTTTGCCATCGGTCGATATTTTTCAATATTAAGGGTGCCCTTACTCAAAATTAATATTCTAATTATTGCAAGTTAATTGTTAAAAGAAATCAACTTATATGTGCATGTTGCTATAAAGAACAGTTGCAAATATTTTGCTGCACGTAGATTATATTTTTTTTGTGAATCATTAATTTTAAAGGCAGATTCGAAAGAAGCAGCATGCTTTTCTTAGCTGCAGCTGCATTTTCTCCTAAAACTCCGTGGATAGCCGAAACTTTGCTTTGCATGGGTTTACACATATTGAAACATATTCTGAGTAGTTTGTATTAATGTTAATGAGCAAAGCACATTTAGTCTGAATAATAACTGTTGATTATATGTGTTGATAGTACATATAAGAAGCGACATAGTGTGCCTACTAAAAATAATATGAATTTATTCAACAAGAGAATATTTATTCCAATAATAATACTGTCGTCATAACAAACGATCAAACCATGGAAATATCAGATACCTCGTTAGACTCCTTTTACAGTTGAAAAGTCTTGATGTACCTTAGAAGTCTTGTTTTGCTACTATTTACAGATAAAGCTATGCACTATGCACTGAATACATTTTCGTTATGTTCTCAGAAATGCATGCGAAGCGTGTAATATGAATTGTTCTACCTTCTTATTGACAGCAGGGCATAAATTAGTTATGATGAGAAACAAACAAGACAAAATGTTCCCATAGATGAGATCATCCAAATAAAAGCTAAAACGACCCTTTAAACAGAACAAATTGACTATTTTGATTAAGAAACACATTTTAGACGACCGTGTTGCCTTTTAATATTGTCTATGTAATGAACATATTGTACCAAATAAATTAGATAAAATTTTTAAGTGTGGCTGTTTTATCCCAAAAGAGCATTTTGACCCGTGGGATTAAAACTTAATTATGCAAACGCTACTGCATAAAACTGTACAAACATGGATATTTGTCAATAAGCACTTGAAAGGGAACTTCCATATTCCGTTTTTGCGTCAGTCTCTCATTACAAACTCAACTTTAAATAAGACTCTCCTCATGCAGTGATTTAATATCATAGAGGTGCCTGGCAGACCTTTCCTGAATTAAGTGTCTAGTCCTGTAGTGTAAGCAAACATAATGAAAATTTTATTGGCCTAAATGAGACAACTTAAATAATTTGTCAAAGAGAAATTTTAAGCCGTTCTGAACCACCCACGAATGTATGAATGACAAGACAAAATGCTCCCAGAGATGATATAATCCAAATAGAAGCTAAAACGACCCTTTATAGAGAACAAATTGGCTTTTTTTTTTCTATTTAAGAAACATATTTTATTTCGTGTTGCCTCTTAATATTGTCTACGTAAAGAACCTATTGTACAAAATAAATTAGATAAAAGTTTGGAGAGTGGTTGTTTTTATCACAACAGAGCACTTTTGCACGACCCGTGGAATTAAAACTGTCAAGTATGCAATTAAACCCTACTGCCTATGGGATATTTGTCAATAAGCACTTGAGGAGGATCTTGAAAATAATCCTTTCGTTGCGTCACGTTCTCAAACTCAACATAAAATTAATTTTGATAGGGCGATCATCAAATGCTCATTCGAAACTTGTATTGAGAAAAGTAACAAAACACCAGTTGAGTTAAAAATGGGCTTTTAATAAAGTCATAAAAGATATATACACTGAGAAGGGATGGATTGACTGGTTATTTCAAAAACCTTCTTTTCTAAACAAAGGAAATCGGAGTTACGTTGGTAAATCGCGACGCATACCACTTTTCTGCGGCACCCACCCGCTTACTGTAACATAAAGTATAATGGACACGCACATAAATGATTTTATGAAGCATAAAATTCTATTTATGTTGACAGGGCCATCGCCAAGTGCTCATATGAAGCTTGTTTTGAGAAAAATAACAAAACACCAGTTAAGTTGAAAATGGGTTTCCAATAAAGCCATTAAACATATATAGAGATACCAGAAGTTAACAAAGACCAAATATGTTACAGTGTAGAAATATCTTGACGACTGAACCGCCACACAGTGGTTTGTTGGTCAACCAACCAGCAAACCACTACGGTCAGACAAATAAGACTGTCTGTGCATATAACTTTTATTTTCTTCTCATGCAGTCTTGTGATTTCATATCATAGTTCTAAGTGCCTGGCTTTACCGGAATTAGGACGAGTGTCTAGTCCCTGTAGTGTAAGCAAATATAATGAAAGTTTTATTGACATAAATAAGAAAACTTCAATGCAATAAAGTGTTAAGGAGAGATTTTAAGCCGTTCTGAACCACCCACGAATGTATGGCCCGGATGTATAAACTATTTTATTTGAGAAAAGGAATGCATAGTTTCGAAGATCTTCTTAAAAGCAATTTTAACCTTGATAGTGCATACGTTTGAATGCGGATGTAATATACTCTGTCACAAGCGATAGATAAAGATCAAGTAGCAGAAAGGGAGTTGTAGGTGGTATTTAAAGACAAGGTAAATAGGGTTATTTATGTCACAAGACTGAATTATTTAGTGCATTACCTTGTTGTCTATTTTTAAGAACAAAAATTGTAAGAATAACACACGTACGCACGCAGGCACACACGCACACACATTTATTTCAAAAAGGGGTTACCCAATTTGAATCTTGTCTTATTATTCTTTTTATAAATTATGGTAAAGAACATCAATTTGTCCAATCATATATCCTGTTTTGTTTATCTTTCGGATGTATATAGTTTGCATATAGAAATACAAACTTTATACTGAAGTTTAAAAATTGCGATATTGATAAATAAGAAAGTCGCTATTTAATATTGACGGAATCGATGATATATATTTTCATGAGAAAAGGTTTTGCTTGTATATGGGTCTAAGCATATAACTGAACGCCCAGTTCTGTTGTTTCTGACTCATATTTATTTTCTTTTTTGTTGGATTTAACGTCTCAGTGACACACATTATAGGTCATAAGGCGACATACTAGTTTTTTTCGCGGTGGAGGAAAGCCCCAGGTGCCCCTCCGGGCATTATTTGATCACAGGCGGGCTCCTGGGTAGAGCCACCGACCTTCCGTAAGCAAGCTTGATGTCTTCCTCACATGGAGAATTCTCCGCCCTGAGTGAGGCTCGAACCCACATCGGAGAGTGGTAAGTAATTTGAAGTCAGCGACATGAACACTCGGTCACGGAGGTTTCTAAATTCTCGGTTTTATTCATATTTTGTACGCATCATACTACAGCTGGAAAAGTGTATATCACCAAAAATATAATGTAGATAATGATACCTTTAGCTGATGTATCAAATAATAATGAAATGCTAGCCCCCATGTCACGTCATCAGGACCACATTAATCGCTTTTCCTATTTTGCATTACATACCAAATGCTTAATTTTAAAGCTACGTTTTTTCTTTTTAAATCGGATGAATATATACGTAAAATGTAAGTAAACGTCAAATGATACACGTGACATCATTAGAAAATTTAGCAGGCATATTGTGTTGGTCACCGCTTGAAAATCAGTGTTGAACAGATATATACGATACAATTTTGTGTCAAGAAAAGAGGATTAAGGGACAATGCCCTGAATACATTGGAATGGGAGGTTTAAATGCGACCGGGAGATTATGGCTGACGACTCGCGATTCAGACGACAGAAAACAATACATTTCAGTCCCGTTTGAAAAAAAAATAAAGAGCTCCTTGATATTAGTTCAGTGTCCAATTTCATCAATACCGCAGGGATGTTATGAACAGTTTTTATTTATTCATAGGAAGGTGCAGGAAGAAACCATTGAACTACTAACAATGACAAATTATGTAATATTTTGCTCGAAATGACAGCGTCATAATGATGTTGAGCCGCTTTAGTAATAGTGACGTTACTTTAGAAACGATAAATAAATAATGTCCAAATCCTGATATCTGTAATCAAAGTTTTCACATTTCAATATTTCTCATCTATAAAAGTTCCAAATTTCAGCAAAATAGGACAAGAAATAAAGACATTAGAGCATTTTCTGGATAGTTGTGAACACCTTCGTATAATTAATTGTAATGTCGGTTTTCAACGATGATAAAAAGACAATAAAAGTGGGATGCGCACGGCAAACATTAAATGCAATTCCTATAGGAAGTAGTAAATCAATATTGGTTTGATGTACGGAGAAACATATTTCACAGTCGCCGCACGAAACAAACAATACAATAATAAGCATAAAAACAAGGGAAATTCCAAAAGAAAAAGTCACATTCACAACAAAGTCGGTCTGTTTATCAATGATCTACATTCAAATAACTCTTAAAGAATATCTTTGTACATATAGTGTCGAATATTTTTAACAACAAGTGAAGAATATCCCGATTCGTATAAAGTCCCATTTCTCTAACTTTCAGATTTAATAGAAAGTTCTTTTACTATTTTATCTAGTTTTAGAACACAAATACACCCGATCGTTACTTCTTCGTAAATAGTTTTATATGGAAATGTATTATTATCATTAGGCGGACAAACCCGAACACTCTCTCCGTTCTTTTCCACTGTAAGAACTTTATATTTTGTTTTATTTTCTTGCATCGAGGTTTTCGAAATCATTTCGACTCATCAGGCATAACATCATCAAAATTAACTAAGGATTATTTTGTTAATAATACGTTATTTTAAATTATGTCTTTCAGTTCACTGTCTATGTTACATACTTAGGACGAATTTTTACATTATTATGTTAGAGGACTATTCGTTAGAATGGCTATAGCCAAATATGTTATTCTCTTTACATAAAGTCATTATTATTATTATTATTATTATTAAATGATAATAATAATAATAATAATGATTATTATTATTATAAAATCATAACAATGTTTACATGTACACCGTGCGTAAGCCATATTCCCAGGGTACCTAATGCTCTTTCAAGGAAAGTATACAAAACGTTATGAAACTATGATATTTGTTTTTTGTTCACAAATAAAGACAAACTAAATACAAATTATTTGCGAACACATGTTAAATATAGCTTTTTGACATGTTTTCTTCCATCTTAAAATAAGTACTAATTCGGGGCCTACTTCGGACTGTATTAGGTCTGTTGAAGAATGTCTTAAGAAAATGAAATATTTTCTCACTGGGTGCGTATTATGTATATCACCACTATGACAATACCGTGGAAAAAGTCATGTTTCATAGAAAAATAACGTTTCTTTTCACTTGAATGGATAAAGTTGAAGCAGCCAGAAAAAATACGAGAATACATATTTATCAAGAAATAAAGTAGGCCATAGTAATGAAAATTAAAAAAAAATTCGAAAGAAAACTATGAGAGCCGTGCCATGGGAAAACCAACATAGTGGGTATGCGACCAGCATGGATCCAGACCAGCCTGCGCATCCGCGCAGTCTGGTCAGGCTTCATGCTGTTCGCTTTTAAAGCCTATTGGAATTGGAGAAACTGTTAGCGAACAGCATGGAGCCTGACCAGACTGCGCGGATGCGCAGGCTGGTCTGGATCCATGCTGGTCGCAAACCCACTATGTTGGTTTTCTCATGGCACGGCTCATGAAAACTGTGATATTCTGAAGTGTATTCAGTCCTAAAGATTACATCAGATATTCCGGAACTTTACTTTGATACAGGTAATGTGGCTAAGATCAGTTGTATTCAGGGAAAAATATCATAATTTGAAACCTTAACCAAATAAATAACCAAAACTAAAAATAAGCTATTAACTTATAAGTGCTTGATAACTCAAGGTAATAACTTCTTAAATATGTAAAGAAGTTATTCTATTTCTTTTCCCGGTGACTAGCAAAACGATGTTGCTCATTGAAGAGCTGGAGCGGTCTTCTGCGCATGTCCGGAAGTGATTATCAATTCAAGCGCACGGCAAAAATACGCAAATTATTGCATGTCCGCACGCATTAATGTATAATATGTATACTATTCCGACTAAAGGTTAGGGTTAGTATTACCATGGTTACAAAATATATACATTAAAGATACTTTTCATTCAAATTGATTGAATCTGGTATATACCGGAGTCAGTAATTCGTACAGACGCTCCAGGTCTGCATGTAGTCACAGTCATAAATAGCAGGAAACTTTTGAATGCGTCTGTTCAAGATGTAGAATACCAGTCACAATGTTCTCATGTAATTGATTATTTTATCATTCGAAAAACACAACACAAAAATACTTAACATTTTTATTTTAAGTAATTACCTTAGCTTTACAGACATAATATCAATGTTTATAAATCATGAAATGAATGGAACATACAAGTTTGGGAATATTAGGCCACTTAATGTTAAACTTTGACAGGGTATGCCGAAGAAACTGTCTTAAAAAAACATTAAAATCCTATCAGCCGAGAGTAGACCAAAGGTATAAACTTTAAATGATGAAAACAGTAAAAACTGTCAAAAGCTATAAAATTAAATGAATAGGAAACACTGTTGCGAATAATGAAAGCAAAAGGCAACACTGTTACGAGAAAGGCTATTCTGACTTGAATCTTAACAAGTCGAGCAATTTGGCAAGCGTAACAGTAATAAGCAAGCTAGGATAGCCAGAACCTCATGGGCAAAACCTAGAAACGCAATATGGAAAAACCCTGGCAAGCGCAACAGTGACTCAAAAAATAAAATCAGATATACTACTAAAATCTGTAATCATTTGTAAGGATAAACGGTCATATATGCCCCTTAACCGACGAGAATGAAGCTGTAACTTCTACATCGATCTCGTGGAAACAATATAACCGACTGATAATTTAGTAATTTTGACGATCTACTCTCAGCTGACAGAATTTTTCAGCTGATTGAGTGATATTTAAATTACCATAATTATGCGAACGTATCAAGGAAAAAACAAAACAAGACTGAAAAATGAAATTTACACTGTAAAATGAGAGATTTATTAGTGTACCACTGTATTCGCTTTGAAAGTCCTGTTATGAAATAAAGTTTATAAACTGGCCAGCACAACTATTATAAAGTATATATCAAAACAGATCCAAGGAGCACCAAATGTTGACTGAAAGAGTTCATGTAACTACTGTATCCAACACCAGTGCGCGCTGAACTAGCCGTGCTCTGTCTCAAAGCGTTTTCGCAAGTCCACAGTGGCAACAGCAATTACAATACTGAAAAACACAAAAGAACACAGCATCAGCAGCACAACTGAAATGACATTCAGTTTATAACTAACTTAAAGATGCTAGTTATACAATGACTACTAACGAAGTTGCTAACAATTACAGTGAAAAATGATAACTAGGGTGGGTGGCTGGGTAAAGTTTGTATCGTAGCTGAACACTGTATGTGACAATGCAGCTTTGTATCGTTTGAAAGCAGAATGAGAAATTTGCACGGGGTTTTCAGGCTTAAATACCGTTACCCGCAATAGAGATGTTCCGTGGCTTAATCGAACTAAATGAATATATGCGGCTTGCTTGATTGGAACCAATCTCGAGCAAGGTAAAAGAAAAATGTATCCGAATGCATAGTAACTGTTTAGAGGAGCTCCGAATCGCAGGACAGGGGCGTAGCATTGACAATACTCAGTTTTTTCTTGAAAAATAAAGTAAATTATTTTAAGTTAAAAATAATTTGTATCATTTAATAGAACATATCTATATATTACACCATGCGGAATTTAAGATCAAAGAATGAGTATTTAAACAGCTTTAACAACGTTGAAATGCCCTTATCTTCGATGTCTAATAACTGAATGCGCAAAGCACTTGATACCAAAAACACGTTAAGATTAACTTTTGACATCAATATATATGTCAAAGAGATTGCAAATCTCGTTAAATTAAGCCAGGATTATTTTAGGTAAATTCCATTCTAGAACCCCCTTTGCAGTTCATGAAATGCGGATGTTTTGCTACCCGGTTATTTATAACTTCCATGATTTCGTAATGTAATAATTATCAAATACCACAGAACAGTGTATATATAATTTAAATTACGAAAATATCTATGTAAAGAAATGATAAACACACGATTTTTCTCAGCATGCTTTCCTGTACAATTAAACAGAGGTCGTTTATCTTCTGTGATCCCAAATTTTCCCACACCATGCTACTGAATTTTGATGATTTTGTCTATAGATGTTGCTGCGTTTGTCAAAACGTAGATTATAAACAGTTTTCATATCTAACACATAAAATTCCCTACAGGCACGGTCAGAATCCTGAATGGCATCAACGCGTTCACAAGCCGGCTTGACTTTCTCACATGTTGTTAAATACGAGTCCAGAGTGATTCATATCATGTATTAGTTGATTTCATTTGTTTGCTTGAATTAATTCAAATACATGGTTTGAAATGTTAAGTCACTTTCAATTAATTAAAATCTGTATGTATCCAGTTGTATGTTAAGGTATCCGGTCCACAAATAAGTTCTTTAAAATAGTGTTATTAAAATATTTTAAATATTAATGCCTGGTGAGCTAATATAATTTTGGTATCATTTGAAAGTGAATTGTCTACTGAAATAGAAAATATAGGGTCTTAACACTTGGTTTTGCCGTAACTCTGTGATTCCAGCAGGTATGCAAATTTTGATTCCATACCTCATGTTTTATTTCAATGTAAATGAGATGTGAAACCAAAATTTGTAGTCCTGTTTGGCGTTATATAACCTATACTGTGTTCGTGCACCGTAAAACCCAAATAAATAAATAAATTAAATAAACTACATGACAAAAATATGTTACAGAATTTTATTTTTTACTTTACAGTTTTCAATGATACTTCAACAGAAATCCAGTGATTACAGTGTAAAATTTATCATTTCACAGTACAAATGACTGTAGTGATTCGTGCATATTATTTATGGTCATCTTATGTACTTATTCTTGTTCAACAGACACAACCAATTCTTTTAAACATACCAAAAGCATGGGGACACAAGGTAGCGAAATGATAACTACTTGTAATCCGATACCTTAAGGTTGCAAGGGAGTAGTTTCGAATCTGGTCCCGGCCGATGTTTTTAAATATTTTTTGTACCCTTATTAATATTGTATCAATATTAATGTTTTACTTATAAGAAGTTAATTCTTAAAGAAATTAACCTGTATGAGCATTTAGCTGTCAAGAACAAATGCGAATATTTGGTTGTACCTAGATCCATAAATTTTTAAGTTATTATTTTTGGAAGCAGATTCGCATGAAGTAGTGTGTTTGCTAAGTGTCATTGACCTGGTTTCTCTTAGAATTTCGTTTATGGCTGACACTTTGCTTTAAAGAGGTTTGCCCTATTAAGATTGGTAAATACGAAAACGTGCTATACACGAACTAGGTATGACATGTGTTGTAAATAAGGAACAATGGTTGGGATAGGTTAAAATGCGTATCCATTATATAAGCGATCAGAAAGGTCTTTGTTTGTCTGTTTGTTTGTTTTGGGTTTAACGCCGTTTTTCAACAATATTTCAAAAAAGGTCTAAGTAATGCACACATTACTGTTATATTACAAAGCAGTCATTTTTACAAACGGAAAATCTTTGAGTATAACATGTTTCAAAATCACAGAAATCCCACTCCTTGCTACATAAACACGTTTCTTATGACTTTCAACAGGACTGAGCCCCAGTTACAGCTTTTAGTATTTCAGAAAATAATGTGAATGTTTTTAAAAACATTGTTATACATGTACATATAATGCTTCATAAACCTAAACGTATCTGACAAGATACCGGTTTATCTGAGTAAACAGTAATTTCTATTTACCAAAATGGTCGTTGCGGTCTCTGTATTACAAAGCTGTATATAATGCAGTTGCAATATCTGTGATAGATATGGCGACAAAAATTGATTATCAAATCTATTTATAAGGGTTCTTGGATAAACTGGGGTGCTAAATAGATATACACTAAGATGCGTCGTAAGTTGTGTAGATAATGGAATTATGTGATATAAGGGACATTTTTGTGATATATGATTCACATCCAAAAATAGCGTAAGATTTTAGTTTCGTAGATTTAGTATATGCGCTGATACCGTTATGATTCATTTGACAAAAAAATATGACGGTAATACACATATACATATCACGCTCTACAACAACCTTACATATATTTTAAAGCGGGCAAAGGGAAATGGGAGGTGATAATGTTAATAGTGCTAGACTGGAGGCAAGTGGCAACTGTATATGGTTCTGTGTTTGGTTCTTTCTTTCACTCTACTGAATCTGTTCTATTTCTAACTTCAGTGAATACTATATATTATGCATTTGTAAAAAGTAATTATGCAGGGTCACAATCTTCAGATTTGAAAATGCATCAGTTCAAGGCTAGGCATTTTAGAAGCACGTGTATGCATCTCTACCTATGGCACACTTTCACAGCGTATCACTAAATAACTTAGCGGTGGCTACAGATTGTGTCGTCATTACAGACTGCCAGTTTCAGTTTATTTATATTTAATTCGTATCCTATTCTTCTTTACTGACAGGACATAAATAATATGTCAACGTTTGAAATCTTTGGAGTAACATAATTACATATAGATTCATTTTTGTAAACCCTTTCCACAGATCATAACGAAGTTGTGTCATGTCGTGCTCCTTTATTTGTTTATTTTGTCTTCATTGTTCTTAAAACGTATCTTGTATATGTATTAGCAATTTTCACATCCAAAATATGATTATTTGGGATCTGTCCTAATAACGCGACCTTTCCTATTGGATATTTACTGTTTTGCAAAAGTTTTCATTTACACGAAATACAATTTAAGTTAACACCGTCTGCGATGACTATAGAGACCAATTCTGGAATGACAGTCCCTGTTGCAGTCGTCACAGATGTAATCTGAGCTTGCCACTGTACATGGACTTGATGCCTTTCTCTCCAGCCTCCTCCGTCTATGTTTGTCGTTTCTCTCTCCCTCTGCTTTCTTGATATCTGCACTGACGTCGTACCTTCCAGGATTATTATATCTTCATTAATAAAATCTATATCAAGAACCCCTGGAATCACAGAACGCAAACATGCGGACTGCATTTTACTGAGTCTAATTAGAAGGGGTAATGGAGTATGTAACACCCCCTTACGCCCCTAGCACCGGTTTAAGTGGAAATCTGTTATACATTAATATTAAATTGACTCATCCGTGATCCTATAAAACCAGAAAATATAACAAAACGGAGTTTAAGTATAGAGAAGTTTCTTACAGACTGTGGCTGTAATAGATAACAAAATAAAGATCCTATGGCAGCAGAGAACTCAACCATGCAAATTATTAGCAGACTCGGTTTAATCGAGTCTGTTCAATACTCCCAGATACTTGATTAAAAACTGAAGATATAGTTATCAGTGAGAAACACCAACAGACGATATTATTTTGTATAATTCTTTTCTTAAAAACATTCAGTGTCTATCTTTCTTAGGTCTATTCAAAAGTAAAGGTCAAATATAAGACAGGTTGATTGTAGCACACTGGCATAACAGTGATAATAAACAATTGAAAAAGAATTGAACTTGCAGTTGTAGAATATAGACTGAGAAAAACAAATGAGAATCTGTCAACATAAAAAGAAACAGAACAAACAATTAACAGAGGAAACAAAGGTCACGTAGACATATGAATTATATGTAAGTAATCTACAGCTGCCCTCCCGTTCCCCTCAAAAAGGATAATGCAAAAGATCAAAAATACAACAAAGAGAAAAGTCTAACAGATAACGCCGCATTCAAAGAAAGTGACCTGCCAATGAATCACTCCACACAGAAATAGAGGTACATATAAATAACTTCATGTACATAACTGCTAAACACATGCTAACATAAACACAAACGGATACAATAATAATAACATAGAAAAAGCAAACAGATACAATACATATAAAAGAAGGAACACTGGAAGGCACCGCCATAGAACAATCAGTGGCAACATTACCGCTAGTGAGATTACTGGCGCCAAACCTCCCCCTTTGACTCCCACCATGGTCATATATTACAAGGCAGTGTCAATAAAATGATTCCCCACCAGGTGAATCCCTTACATGTACCACAGTCACCACAGGAACACATTATTAACAACAGTATGGTCAATTTTCAATAAATTGTTTGATAATGTCAGAAACGGCTATGTGTTGAGATAATTAATGCCCGAGATTTTATGATGTTTGTCATCACATCGCGTTGAAAATAATGTTATGATATACCTTGTTGCAGAAGAGTTTTATATTACTTTGGATTTAACAGTTTTCTCAGAATTACGATGAAAAAAATGTACCAGAAGACTCGCCTCCAATGAAGATGAAGACCGAATTGATAAATGACAAGAATGAACCAATTTTGACCAAAGAGGAAAAGAAAAATAATGGAGATACTTTTTAAATGTGATCCACTTACAAAAAAACTTCAACTGCAGTTTTGATGATAAATAAATCAATGATTGAAGTAGAATTGGAAATACTTTATAGTGTTGGTTCATGCTATGTCACTCAAGGAACAGCTACATGGCATTGCAGAGACCGGTATCCTACTGGCGACTAACAAACCAATCTCCCTACACTTTACTTCTATGAACAGAAGATGGGTTGTATAGATCAAGCGTGGATTAAGATGTAGTGAGTTAGTTACTTAGCTGATAGTGTACCACATTCTATCTTGGTGAGAGACAAATTCAAGACACCAAAATCTGCGTGCAGAATTCGCCACATTTAAAGTATGTGGTTATCAGAAAATGCGTGAACACTATTACATGGAAATGAAATAGCAAAGACAACTGTGCAAGAAGTAGTATAAATGGAATTCTACATTTATCAGACATCCGAGTGATTGATATAAGGCCTTAAGAACTAATTTTGGTCAATTCACCAGAGCGGCTCTTAGCTTTGTAAATTCACCAAAGGGCTTATAGCGTACCGAGAGATGAGGCTCTAGATTATAAAGACACAAATGTTCATATTCTACCATATATCCGATAACTATTTAGGTATTGAAAAAAATAAGTGCAGCCCATTCAGACTATAAAAAAGTTAAAAAGTATTTTCTCTAGATATAACTTTTCAACCATTAGCATACTAGTATCTTAGAGTTAACAAATTTATGATGTATGGTTTGCATTAATTTTACTTTTGTATCCGGGTCCCCGTGCCCTAAATCCCTTGCAAGAGTTGTGTTTTGGTTCGGTCCGACAAATTTACTGTTTTATTGACATCAAAATCTAAACATGTTCATTCTATCTTGAAAAAAGATTTTCTTGCATAGAATGTGCATGCATTTTTTGAGTAACAATACTTTCTTGGCGAAGTTTGTGTCAAGGAAAATAACTACGTAAAACTCATTGGTGGGTTTAATTTGCAAAATAGATACTTTTTCGAAGTAAATATTTATAATTATGTACCATAAAATTCAATATAAAAATATGAAACAAATGTTTTTAAAAAGGCCATGTATCTGAAAACAATGTATTGCTAACTATTTTATGTCCTTGTTAGATTTAATTATTTCATTCTGATTTTCACAATAACGCTGTATCTGCTTTATTTTTATATGAAAGTATAAGCAGTAGCAACTTAAAAACAAAAAATCTACTGCTTTTACATACATGTAAAACGTAAATCAGTAAAATATACCTAGTGTGGCGACACTCTTGAACGCCCTCTTGAATATTGATAATCTACCACAGAAATCGCAGTTGCATCAGACAGTTCTATAAACTAAAGAGCTTTACGAACATTTTCATATATGAAAAACATTTTAACCCTTAGCCTGCTTAATGTCTTAATTGGACTGGTCCATCATTCAATTTGGGGAGTACCACTTATTATTCAAAGGGGTGAACACTGAAAATTTACTGACTGAATAGCAAACAGTGCAGACCATGATCAGCCGGCTGATATTGGTCTACACTTGTCGCAAAGGCAAAATCACTTGCCGCCAGCAGGCTAAAGGTTAAAAAACTTTACAGGCGTACATCAGTTACCTCCTTTAGAAGGCACTTTATCACCTGTCATTTGTAGATGTAATATACTTCAAAATGTATAAATTTACACCTGATATAAACATACAAACATTATCACACGATCTCAATATCTAAACATATTCTAAAATAGTTTTTATTTCTGTCACTGAGCACAACAAATTCAATTTACGCTTGAGTAATAACATGTTCATTTGCAAGGCAACAAAATGCATTGGACAAGTTTTCTTTATGTTGTTAGAAATGCATTTCATGTTGGTTTTAACGAAAAGATAGTTAGGCTAAATGCCCTATCAAAAAAAAGCCAACCCTGTTTCTAACTACTACCTTTGGAAAAGTAAAATGTTTTGGTCTCCCAACATAGGTGAATTTGCACTTGGTACTAGTACAGATAAACGGGGATTGAAAATAGTGGCCTTTACACGCATAGTTTTATAGTAGTGGCCTTTTTCTTGAGTCAAATTAAGAACTGTTAAAGCATACATGTATATTTTCGCTGGGTCAAAATTTCGCGAATTTGAAATTTTTGGTATGTTCGCGAGGTTTAAGATACGCAGAATTGTAAAAATCGTATCCTACTTGAATATTAATTATACTAATGGTGAATATTTACGCGAGGATTAATTGTCGCGATATGTAGGGCTTCGCGAATATAGCGAAATTTAAAACCGCGCGACAATTTCTGCTTTTACAGTATGGAAATATCAATTTGTAAAGAAACATAGTGAAAAGTTTAATGGCCTAAATGAGATAATTTCAAGCTAACAATTTATCAAGGAGAACTTTTCAGCAGTCCTGAGCAACTTACAAACGTATAAAAAAAAGAAAGCTTAGTCACATATTTTGGAAGATCTTATATAATGATAAATATAACCTTGAGATATTGCCTTTGCAATGCGGATGTAATATACTCTGTGACGAGCGATTCATGTTTCAATCTAGATAAACGTCAATGTATTCCATTATGTAATTGTAGGTGGTGTTTAAATATAAGGAGAATTGTAATACGTATTTACGTGACAAGAATGGATTATTTACCACATTAACTAAATGTCTATTTCTTAACTTCAAAAGCTGTCAAAATTTAAAAAGAAAACATACTCAAAGAGGTTACAGCTTAATGTCGTATTATCATGTTTTTGTAAACTATTCTAAGAAAACATCATTCGATCCATTTATAAATCCTGTTTTGGTGTAGTTAAAGTTTAAGATATTGTCGTAAACCTTCAATATACTGTTACTATTTACCTGAACACATAGCATTTTTTTATGTATTTATAAAAAGCGGACTTTAAACTTAAAGTGTACAATTGCGTTTTTGATGAATAAGAAACTTTCAAAGTAGCTATTTAATATTGCACGGATTTGATATGAAATGAGCCGCGCCATGAGAAAATCAACATAGTGGGTTTGCGAACAGCATGGATCCAGACCAGCCTGCGCATCCGAGCAGTCTGGTCAGGATCCATGCTGTTCGCTTTTAAAGCCTACTGCAATTAGAGAAACTGTTAACGAACAGCATGGATCCTGACCAGACTGTGCGGATGCGCAGGCTGGTCTGGATCCATGCTGGTCGCAAACCCACTATGTTGATTTTCTCATGGCGCGGCTCAAATGTTCTATAGTACGTATGATTTCATGAGACTTTGATTTGCTTGTGTTTCGGTCTGTTCACATAATATCGGGGTAGTATTTAACTGAACACCCAGTCCTGCTATTTCTGAATTTTGCTAAACTCTCGCTAAAATATTCAAAACATATTTTGTATGCATCATACTACGCATGACCGAATGCACCATATGATAAGTTGCAATTTCAGTTATCACAGCTTCGTGATACTACACATGACCGAATGCACCATACGATAAGTTGCAATTTCAGTTATCACAGCTTCGTTGCCCAATATGATATATTATTGTGAAAATATTGAAAAAGTATACAACCGCCAACATTTAGAATTATGATAATTCTATTCTCAGACTCGCCTTGAAATATTTGTATATAGTCATTCATTCAATAACATGACTTTAAATTAATGGACCCGGGTTACTTTTACTTCAATGCTTGTGAAAAAAGACAAACGTTTAAAAGAAAGTGCCTCATTAAAAGTGGGATGGGCACGGTGAACGTTAAATGCAATTCCTGAGGGACATACTGTACAATCTACACACAGCACATACAATACTACTGTATTCATAAAAACAAGAACCTAATTCCGATAGGATACCACATTCACAGTCTCTCTCCAAGTGTTCATATACACACATCCACTTCCAGTCTGTTCACTCAAATTCTAAAAGCATTTCTTTATATATGTATATTTATATATAAAGTCGAGTACTTTTTAACAGTAAAGAAGGAATATCACAATTCGTATAATACCGTATTTCAACTTCCAGTTTTAGTAGGAATGTCTTTCACTGTTCTATCTCGTTTTAGAGCACATGTACACCCGATCGTTACTTCTTCATAACTATTTTTGTACAAAAATGTGTTAGTGTCGTTACGCTGACAGACAGGAGCGCCCCTCGAATTTTTTTCCACTCTAAGAACTTTAAATTTTTGTTTTATTTCCTTGCATCGAGGTTTCCCAATTCGTTTTGATCTGTCAGGCATAATACCATCAAAATTATAACAATGTTTACATGTGCATCGTGCGTTTGCCATAATCTCGGGATACCTGCTCTTATCGACATTCATTTCCACATACCAAGGACACAAAGACATGTCCATTAAATTTTCGCTTTTTCGTTTTAACTTTTTATGGCACTTAGCACGGCCATTAATTCTCTGTCTCCAAACCGTTGGTAGAGCATCCAGAATAATGTCTTTGTGACGCATTTTATACATGTGTGGTATCAAGTCAAATGTCGAATGAATATCGTTGTCCAGTCCTAACCAGTTGTTGTACATTTGATTTAACGTTTCGTCGCTAGGTTTCCTGGCTGACTCAGTACAGTCTATTTGTTCAACATTGCTTAAGCACTTTGATATAGCTAAATATAATACCACGATTATTGCCTGAAAATAAATGACAAAATAAACAAGTTGCTTGTTTGGCAAACTAAGGATATTTAAAATTTATTGATACTAGAATATGATTTCCACTTTACTCCTAGTACTTTACTTTCGTTTTGTGTGTGTTTGGGTTCAACTATTTTGCAGTAAATCAACGAGTGTCTACTCGTAGTAGTATTGAGTTCAATGTCTATATTTGAGCCGTGCCATGAGAAAATCAACATAGTGGGTTTGCGACCAGCATGGATCCAGACCAGCCTGCGCATCCGCGCAGTCTGGTCAGGCTCCATGCTGTTCGCTTTTAAAGCCTGTTTGAATTGAAGAAACTGTTAGCGAACAGCATGGATCCTGACCAGACTGCGCGGATGCGCAGGCTGGTCTGGATCCATGCTAGTCGCACACCCACATTGTTGGTTTTCTCAAGGCACGGCTCATTTATTCTGCTTAATGAAATATAAGCCGTACACATGATATCCTTGCCAGCCACATTATTCTGACACTGGCCTGATCAGTCCTAGTACTATCCTCATAATGCTGAGCACCAAGCCATGAAGCACCTAATACCAATTTTCACGTTTTTGGTATGACGCGGCCAGGGTGTGAACCCATGACCTCATGCACTCGAAGCGGGCGCTCTACCACTACGTAACCGAGGCGGTTATTTTCGTTTTGACTGACTTTAACATAATTATATCCCGCTCTCTACTTTAACTGGCAAAAATATGTGCACATTTGGCGACATGTCATTAAACTGCACATTTAAATGTGTACAATTAAAAGTGAATAGCAATAGAAATGTATTCAGACACTGTAGGTATATTTAGATAGCCTTACCCATAACATATCCATCAAATAAAATCTGTCACAGGTTATTATTTGCACATTTAAATTTAAGCACATATCATAAATTGTCTACATGCGAATACTTGTTATCGATTCTAATGTGATAGCATACCTTTATATCCATAAATTTATAAAATTTCCTAAAATAATTTTGTAACACATATCTTATTCTTAAACAGCTCATAGAATTAAAACAACTAATTACCAAATTCCAATTTGGGCGGTACGTAAATTGTATCCCATAATTAATCATTGAACCATATGCACCCCGTGAAACACAACAATGATTTTGGTTTCTATCTCTGTTTAAAGTATACTGTTTTACCTTTGTATTTTTATCATATAGTTAACAACATTCACCTGTACCACGTTTAAAAGCATTGTTAACAATGAAAATAAACTATAAACTCGTGACTTGCCATATAGGTTATCGATGGTTACAATAAGGAAGTGAGGTGGAAGGTCTGCATGTTCGCCCTGTGTTATCTCCTTAAGCTTCTTGTGTGACTTTTCAAAGATGGGTTATCAAAATACTTGTAAGAAGTTATGATTGTTTAAAACATGCTTGTACTACCCTTGTTGAATGTACTCAAGATGTAACCTTCGTGTTATTAACCCAGATAAAATCGTTACTGAACGCGCACGCAGATAATTTATAGATCTTCACATCTTTTCTTAGAAAAAGGCCCCGTAATATTTGGAATACTGCTCTTTCTTGGAAAGTAAACGGAAAATATATAAATCAATGAAATTTATTTTTTTACAAATGAAGAAAACATAAGGAAAAACGTTTGTCCGTACACGTTAAATATAGTATTTACACGTTTTCTTTCAGATTTTCAAGGCCGATTTCTGGCTATATAACGTTGATGATAACATTCAAAAGATAAAATAGTTTTAATTGATAAATGTACTTACGTATATTTTTGTGATAAAGCCTAACACTGTAACATGTCTAGACTTTTCAAGCCATTCTTTTCTCAGTTTTTACAGACCCCAATTTGATGTACATTCGTTTTTCATACTTTACATCAGCCCACATTAAGTCAAAGTTTTGCCCTTCGATACTATTCTAAATCACATCAATAACTTTCAGCGAAAGCGTTAATACTTTGAATGTTATTACATACGGACATTGATCCTTCGTAAGCAAACTGGGTTGCTTCGTCACATGAAATTATTCCATCCCTGATGAGACTCAGACCCATTGCAGTAAGGATTGCGCAATTTCAGGTAAGCAACCTAAACTTAAAGGAAGAAACTCCTGAGAACATTTATCGTTGTTAACGAATAAAACGTATGCACAGAGAAAATGCGCTAGTATTATACAATTTTCATGTCTAAGGAAAATGTAATATTTTTCGCACTGGGTATATCATTGTACATGTACATCATCTTTATGACAACATTCGGGGGAAACTTGAGTTACATGTTAAAAGTCTTTTAATTTGTATTATGTAACTCAAGTTTCACTAGGATATTAAGTTATAAAGTATCTCAAGCATTCTTTAAATGGATAAACTTGAATTAGCTAGACAAGTTGCTAGAATACATAGCAATGAACGTATAATACAGTAATGAAAAGTTAAAAGGTTTTCAAATGAACACTATCAAATACTGATATCAATTCAAACCTGTCTAAATGATATAATAACCATATTTAATCTTCCTGGACTCTTTATAATTGTTCACACTGGGTAAAACCTTTCGTTGATACGCAATAAAGGAAGAATATCGTAATTAGAAATCGTAATCAAATAAACGACTTGAACTGAAAAGTAAGTGACGTTAAAGTGTTGTTTGAAATAGATCAACAGCGTTCGGGGAGCCGTGTCTGCCTTAAAAGCGTATTTGAATTCAGCGAGCGGTAAAGGCCGGTGAGAAAGTGTAACGAATATGTGAAAGGATCATTTGGAAGTAGAGAACACAAACAAGCATCATAATAGCACACTCAGTGTGACTGAGTCTGTAAGTCACGTCTTATTTACTGATGTGAATTAAACTATAAGTTATTTCTCTCCAAACGTTGAAATAACTGTTTATTTTTGTCCATTCCTATCACACTTCAATCAACAACACATCATGGTGAGAAAAGTTTGGACAGTTACTAAAAATAGTACTTACATATACAAGTGCTAAATGAAACGAGCACAGCAATCTACTTTTCCGGCATTACCCGGTATAATAGAGGCTTTTAGAGAAAGTCGTTTTTTAGGCCTATAATAGAAAAGTGATTGCGCTTTTGTATAAAACCAATGTGGCATTAACGCATTAACAAGTTCATTATCAAACATATGAGCCGTGCCATGAGAAAACCAACATAGTGCGTTTGCGACCAGCATGGATCCAGACCAGCCTGCGCATCCGCAAAGTCTGGTCAGGATCCATGCTGTTCGCTTTTCAAAGCCTACTACAATTAGAGAAACCGTTAGCGAACAGCATGGATCCTGACCAGACTGCGCGGATGCGCAGGCTGGTCTGGATATATGCTGGTCGCAAAGCCACTATGTTGGTTTTCCCATGGCGCGGCTCATATAGTGCTATGTAAGATACCTGCATTTTACCAACCCTTTTTTCACAATAACAACCATATTCATCACATGACGCAAGGCAGCTTCCGCACAGTCCAACGGCTTCTGTAGGTGTTAATGTACGAAAAGAGATAAATTGTCGCAATTCTTGCAAGAAAAATATAACGAATTTCTGAGCCCTTTTCACATCTCACCGAACTGTCTTTTCCTACAGAAAGAAAAATCATGTACTCAGTTACATCTGATAAGGATTACAATTAACGATTACCCCATCTGTACGTTCAGACTCAAAAATTACCTTATGCCTGAACTATTACGAGATAAATAAGACTTTTTAGAAGGAAACTGGGCCAAGTTTTGTTTATACTTCTCTTTTTAAGTTAAAAAAACACATCTAAATATAAATGCTAATAACTTTTCTATTAAACTGATATTCTGAGACTGTAAAACGCAAACAATTCTGCTGTCATCAGTGTCAAAACACTTTGAGATACCTATTAGTTCTTAAGACCATTCTAACAACAACATTAAAAATAGTTCCAGGCTTTCCACAATACCATTACTGTAAAAACATTTAATTTCGTGGGCATGAAATTTCGTGGTTTAGGTCAGAATGGCAAATTTGTGGGGATATGAATTCGTGGATTACAACTTTTGAACATAAAATGAATGGGAATTCCACTTATTCGCTGGGATTAAATTTCGTGGATTAACCCAACCACGAAATCCACGAAAATTAATCCCCCACGAATATTAATGATTTCACAGTATTTCTTCAACATGTAGCTATGCAGTGTGACCAAGTGTGCCTTGAAAACCGTTTTAATGTAAATTCGACGACTAAAAACAACATATTTTAATTATAACAGCCAAGTGTGTACACATATACAAACTTATATGGTCATATGAACAAAATAAGATCTCTTTCTTATCTCCGTACCATACCATGATACTGTCCCAGAGATCACGTAGCTAATAATATAGAATTTGGAAATCCACAGATCGACCAACATGACACAAATGAAAATGTTGCGGCTCGGTTTGACTAAGCCAGTTCATGGACGGTAGTGGATAAGTATGTATGTTTCCGTCTTACAATTTGTGAGTTTGTGACGAAATGGACAGGAAATGGACCTTATATATAAGCAAAAATAAGATGTGTATCGTTACATTAATCCTGCATAACATTCATTTTTGTGCTACTACATTTATTTAGGGGAGGGGGCACTTAGGATTGCCCTCGTTCGTCCGTCCGTCCGTCTGTCCGTCCGTCTGAATTTGTGTCGTTCATATCTCAAAAAGTGTTTAAACCAGGAGTCATCAAACCTCACAGGATTGTTAATCCGCATGGGAAGTTGTGCACCAGGGGTTTTAATTTGGATCTCACGCAGCCAGACCAGAATTATGGCCCTTGACTTAGTAAAAATATGCACAAAAAGGGCCTGTTTGTGTCGCATATTTGACCCAGTATTATGAAACAGGAATGTTATTCAGTATGTGCAGTTGTGCCCCTGGGACTTTGTTAGAGATATCACTCAGCCAGACCAGAGTTATGACCCTTGACTTAGTCAAAATTATGCATATAAAGGCATAAAAACTGATAGAAATCCTGATCCTGGGATTTTGTTCCAGATTTCTATCAGTCAGAGTAAAGTTATGGCTCTTGATTGACAAAAATATGCATAACTTGGATACAAGTTTGTATCGCATGTATCTCAAGTTATTTAATTAGAATCATAAACATTAGGGGTTTGTTATATAGCGTGTGAAGTTGAGCATTTATATTTTTGTTTGGAATTTCACTAAACAAGACTGGAGTTATGGTCCTTGACTTAGCCAAAAATACACATAAAATGCTGAAAAGATTGTGTTGCATATATCTTAAAATATTTCACCTAGAGTCTTGAAACCATGTTGGAATAATATCCAGCATGTGACTTGTGCGAGACCAGAGTAATGGCCCTTGATTTAGACAAAAATTAAAGGTTTGTGCCCCTTGTATCTCAAAATGTACTTGACATAGAGTCATAAAACATTAGAGGAATGTTTTATATCATGTTAAGTTGTGCACCTGGTGTTCTCTTCGGGAATTCCATCAGCTAGGCCAGACTTATAGTCCTTGACTTAGTGAAAATAAGCATAGTTCTTATAAGTTTGTGGTTTGTAAAAATCACCTACAATCATGAAACCATGCACAGTGACAAGAGTAAGGGTGGGGTGCACCTGTGTGCTATGGACACACATCTAGTTTTACCTGTTTTCATAATCCCTCAACTACGTTACAGAATAGTTAAATAGTTGTCTCATGTTTCAAAAACTGTGTAAACTTTACCAATGTTATTTTAACTGAATTAATGACCAAAATGACGTAAAATGGTTGTAAAGAATCAACATATATACTTCGTACAACCATATGCATAAATATAAGAGTCACCCAGTTTAGTTTTTGTTGTTTTCGAAAACTACGTAAAATAATAAAGCAAACGTTACTTGTTTGCTACACCTGAAAAATGACTAAATGTTTAAAAAACACATAGGAATTACATTGATTAATATAATAATTAATAAGAGCAAATAATCAAGCCGAAAATGAAATTCATTTTTTATTTGTTGATTATTCTACAAAATCAATACATTTGGAGAGGTTTGTTTTCCAGCTACAGATGTTGCCGTCCTTTTAAGCTGCATAAAAAACGAATTAGGATCACACTAATAGCAAACAGTATGGATTTAAAAAGATTAACATTCTGGTCAAAATATTGTGAAAAACTCTCGACACTCCTTCGTCGGTATATTGAAATTTAAACAGATTTTTCCTTCATTACAATACTCTTTAAAAACTTAACAAGAAAAGCAAATAATTCAGAATCTAAACATATTACGTACTAAATTCTTGAATATTCTATTCGATTTACAAAAAAAAGAGAACAAACTTTAGGTGTTTAAATCCAGGACTTGTTTAAAACAGGTGACCGGTAAGGCAGGTATATAAAATATATTGTGCAAATAACGGACAAGAGTGTCGTTACCTCTATTCAGGCGTAAGTGCATGAAGTATCTTTTTGAGCAGAATTGCTATATATCTGACTGCATTTTTTACCTTTTACCATCTAGTGTTTAGCGTTGATAATAAAGTTTTTCTTAGATATCAGTTTTCACGCTAAATGAATTTATTTATGTCACTTTCAAAACGCATAAACAAACATGATATCTCCTGACATCAGGAAGTTTATTGTTTTCACATTGTTTCAAGCATTTTGTTGTTTCTGGAAATACCTGTATCTGACTTGACGATTGCCTGTCTGGAATAAGTAGATGATGTAATAACTCGGCGAAGTCCAACTCAGATACTTCTAACAAAGTCCGTCCATCTATGGCCATTATTTCGGCGTAGATCTTTCTTTCAGATTCATATGGGAAGAACAGACTTTGACCAAAAATATACCAATTTTATATGACGTTTTGGACCATGTTTGAGATTTATTTGTAAGATCTAAATCAATTGCCTTGAATTTTGTTTATTGCCAAATTTTCAAAAGATATTGTAATTCTGGTTTTTCACTTTTTTAATAAGCTCATCAAGGTCTAATTCATCACTGTTTCATAAAAAATATCTGAAAATTAAAGTTAAACAGGATAATATTCTATTGTTAAATGGTTATGAATATTGTGATATACAGTGAGCAATGAAGATAAGAAACAGATTTTTGCACGAGAAACAATATGATTATTTATACATTTTCAGAAAAAGCGATGTATACATTTTAAATAGTAAATGTACGGTACAACAGCAGCATATAAACTATTTGCATAGCCATGACTTACTTCATACATAAACTTGTATAGCTGCATTTGCTTGTTTTGAATAGTCTACAAGCTCCCTTCGGGCACAGTCGAACACTTTAGTAGTATCAGCGCATTCCACAGGCAGAACTGTCTTTCTTACGTAAAATATTCGACCGGTGGTTAAACACGCACGCAGAGTAGTGATGGGCAAACGGATTCCACCGTCTGTTTACAGTGTGTATTTTTAATGTAAAACATGAAATTGAAATTCTGTCAACTTCACCAACAGAAGAATTCAAAAGTTTGATTGTTAGTAAAGTGTTCCCATCTTACACAATGTTGTCTTTTTCATGTAGCATTACATATGTTTTTTTTTCACCAACGAATGATGTGCTTTCTTAAAAGTAACAGATACAAAAGTGCACATCTGAATAACGAGGTAATTAACTGATTTCATATTTTGGTTGCTAAGCCCTTGATCCTTACGGAGATCGCTGCAAAAGTCATTAATTACCATTTTACATCAATATCCAACCGTTATGTCATACCACTAGCGGCTTTCATCGTTGTTGAATGCCTTTTTTCGAACGAGTGGAGAGGGAAGCAAAGGCGCACTGCCGTTAATATATCCGCATTCAATAGATATTTTCTTCGGGACCTCGACTGCGTTGGAACAGTTGCCTCCTATGACGTGTACATGTTACCACACGCAACCATTCAAGTACGTTGAGTCGTAGTTAGGCTTTTGCGGATGTAGATAGTAATGAAGTTTGCACGTTATCGCTTGCTAGTATTGAAGTACTTTACATGTCATCAGAACATGTAGTCTTAGTTACGTCTGGCTGGATGTAAATAATCAGAAAAGTGACATAAAATGGAATCATTGTTTTTGGAAAAATTGAAATATCACAGAAATAAAAATATGCTTTTAGCGTTCTGAAGCATTAACCACGCAAATAAGCGATTCTAGAGAAGATTTAATAAAATTTGAACGAACATTAACAAAGGAATGAAAATGTTGTGAAAGAAAAAACAACAACAATTGCCATTTGAACATATAATGCCATGATAATTTCATATTTTCTTTCTTTGAAAGTTAAACAATTAACACCTGATGTATATGTCTTACGGGTGGCGAGACCAATCCTAGATATAATGAAATGCCATTAACAGTACATATGTTCAATGTACCGTCACAATATGATATTTAAAAGGAAGTAATCTCATACATACCATGCGATTGTGACAGACTGAGTAAAGCGATTAGGGATGCAACTATGCTGGGCGCTTTGTTGATAAAACGGCAGGATGTACATTATAATGAATAACAAATGCAAATTTACTTCAGTACTGTCCGCATACAAAATGAAGTGAAACTAAGAAAAAAATCATTTCAATGGTTTGTGGCTTATTTATTCCGCATCGCCTCGAACCATTAATTTCTAAAACGAGAAGCCAAGAAATTTATTATCCAAAAAATATATCAGCAACTCATTACAAAATATTGTGGTGTTCAGTAAGCAAAGGAAATGCCCCAGAGTTTTATAATTTTCATGTCTGTATTTTCTCTCTGAAAGGTATCATTATACATATATACATTAGGAAAATATCCTGGTAGAAATTTGACTTACATGATAAAAAATCACTGTACTTTCTTACTCATATATACATTTATAGTCACCAAGCGGTTCTTTTGGAAGGTTCGAGAGTTTGCAAGACAAGATTAAAACAAGAGATATGTAAGTTGTCAATCCGGCCTACCGCCGCACACAATTATATGAAACCATTTCGTCCATACAACACTTTACGCTGATAAAATACATTTATCTTCAGACAGATAAAATACAAATAAAACGTAACCGGACGTAGATCACAGTAATGCAATGTAAAAAGAGTTTCGAATGAAGATTATAAATTTGATGAACATGACAATGATAATCACATTTGAGCCGTGTCATGAGAAAACCAACATAGTGGGTTTGCGACCGCATCCGCGCAGTCTGGTCAGGATCCATGCTGTTCGCTAACAGTTTCTCTAATTGCAATAGGCTTTGAAAGCGAACAGCATGGATCCTGACCAGACTGCGCGGATGCGCGGATGTTTCCTGAATTTTACTTGCTTTAATTTTTCAAGATCAAGTGTATCGAAGGAAGAAAATCCAAATATCTGAATAAGAAGTTCTTTTTTTAGTTGGGGCAGTAGCCCATTAATAAGAAATAAAATGCGGTTATTATGGTGGCTGATTTCTGCCATTTCATGTGTTTGTGCCGGCGAGACGAAATGTCGAAGTAACGAAAACACGAAAGGTCGAAATAATGCTTATTTGTCGTGTGTTCGCCTTTCGACTGTCGAGGCGAGTGCACGAAGTAACGAAACATTGAAGGCGAAACAACGAAATTTCAGAGGCGAACACACGAACTTTTGTATTAATCACTTTTCGTATCGGCGGGTATTAAAACTTCGTTATTTCGCCTTTAATGTTTCGTTACTTCATGTATCCGCCTCAGAATGCTAAAGGCGATCACACGAAAATTGAGCTGTTTTCGACCTTTCGTTACTTCGACCCGCCGACACGAACACACGACAAATGTTTCGTGTAGGGTCTGCCTTAATACACTATAATAATGGCGCAAAATTGAGCGTAATATATATATATGAATTTAATACCAGAACTGAAATACTTGAAGAGTGACATGATTTATTGCACATATAACATTTTCTATCATAAATTGAGAAGATTTTTTTGTATAAATGGTAAAACACATTATCTAGATAGCATTCAAAGTTCAAGGCGGCGTAACCAAAAGATGAAAAAACTTTCTGTTCTGAAGGAACTGCGGGGTGGGGTTTGGGAGTCTCTCGCTTTGTCTCTCTGGTCAGATCACTTTGTGACTGCACTTGTGTACGTGTAGATAATTAGTTTGACGCCCTTAGTGACTGTCTTCGTATAAACATTAATAAGAAATAAAATGCGGTTATTATGGTGGCTGATTTTTGCCATTTCATGTGTTTGTGACTTTGAACGTGTTTGTAATGAAATGGACCCTATATAAATCTAGTATAACATAACACTTACTGAAAGCAGATTACATTTTTAAATATTTCAAGATTGAGGGCTTCGGTGGTTGAAAAAGGTACAAACTGCCTCTCCGAGTATTATATTAGGCAGCAAGGTCCGAATCTTGAATAGTAACCACGGGTTCCACAAGCCGATTGACTTTCTCACGAGTTGTTAAACGCGAATCAAGAGTAAGTGGATTCAGATCGTGTATAAATGATTTCATATGTTTGTTGAAAATATGAAGATTGCATCAAATAAAAGCTTATGTTTTCCATTTCAGCAGTTAGATCATTCAACGGACTGTTGTTAACATTGTAGGATACCTTATTTCATTTAAACGGACTATAATGCAATGACGCTCCGCGCATTTTCTAGATATTTTTCTTCGGAACATTGCTTTTATAACAATGCAGGAGAGACCGCGGGAATGTGAGAAATGTATTTAGTTGCCTGTTACGGCATTTGCATTATACTGCATGCCTTCATTAAAGTATGTCACGTATAAGAAAGAGAGGGCCATGATGGCCCTATATCGCTCACCTGAGTTTAGTTGCTTGCTTAAACAAATTTCATTGCTTAAGTTTCACTAACAAAAACTAGGCGAGTGGGTCATGGTAAAAATTATTCAAGATAACTACTGCAATATGATTAAAAATTAAACTGGTGGTTCAAATTTCTTTGCTTAGCTTCAAAAACAAGAAAGTAGATCAGTAGTTCAGGGTTCAGAATATTAAAGATGAGTATTGAAATCAGTATCAAAAGTTATAAACGTGGTCCAAATTTCTATGCTGTACCTTCAAAAACAAGAAAGTAGGTCAGTAGGTCATGATTAAGACAATTCAAGATGAATATTCAAATCTGTATCAAACATTATGCTTTTGGTCCAAATTTCTTTGCCATTGCTTCAAAAACAAATATGTCTAAGTAAAACAAGGGACTATCAGGGCATTGCCTATATCGGCCCCCAGGTTCATGATGTGAACAATCTTGGAAGAGAATCACTAGAGCATAACACATACTAAATATCTAAGCTCTGGGCCTTACAGTTTAAGACAAGAGTTTTTAAATGTATTTCCCTGTACAAGTCTTTTTAAAGTATGTGCCCCCTAGGGCGGGGCGATATTTGACCCCAGGGGGGTAATTTGAACAATCTTGGTAGAGGACCACTAGATGATGCAGCATACCAACTATCAACGCCCAAGGCCCTTTGGTATTGGACAAGAAGATTTCTATTTTTCCCCTATATAAGTTTATATAAACAATGTGACCCCCGGAGCGGAGCCATATTTGACCCTAGGGAGATAATTTAAATAATCTTAATAGAATACCATTGGATGTTGCTACATACCAAATATCACAGCCCTAGGCCCTGTGGTTTTGGAGAAGACGATTTTCAAAGTTTTTCCCTATATAAGTTTATATAAACCATGTGATCCCCGGAGCTGGGCCATATTTGACCCTAGAGGATAATTTTAACAAACTGAGTAGAGGACTACTAGATGATCCTATATACCAAATATCAAAGCCCTAGGCCCTGTGGTTTTGAACAAGAAGATTTTCAAAGTTTTCCTCTATATAAGTCTATATAAACCATGTGACCCGAGGGCGGAGCCATATTTGACCCGAAGGGGGCGGGGAACAATCTTGGTAGCGGACCACTAGATGATGCTACAGACTAAATATCAAAGCCTTAGGGCCTGTGGTTTTGGACAAGAAGATAATCAAAGTTTCCCCTATATAAGTCTATGTAAACCATGTGACCCCCAGGGCGGAGCCATATTTGACCCTAGGGAGATAATTTGAACAAACTTGGTTGAGGACCACTAGATGATGCTACATACCAAATATCTAGGACCTGTGGTTTTGGACAAGAAGAATTTTTTTTCCTTTCGGTTGCCATGGCAACCAGAGTTCTGTAAGGAATTCAATTCTTTGAACATTTTTTAAAGAAGATCATCCAAGGAATATCCCTGTGTAGTTTCATCAAAGTTGGTCTGGTGGTTTAGACGAAGATTTTGTTTAAAGGAAAGTGTGGACGGACACCGGAGGCCGCGCGAAAGATGGACGGACGGCGGACGTTGAGCGATCACAATAGCTCACCCCGAGCACTTTGTGCTCAGGTAAGCTTAAAAGAGATGTATGAAATCGTGAATGGTTAGTTGAAACCTTTCGTCAGAATTTCTCAATCAAGCCTTCCGTATAGCTGTGGCGGTGAGTTACATGGATGTATTCATCTAACCAAATGCTACCATACTGAAAAAGCGAACTTGTAATCGAGATATGTAATATCGAAGTTACTCATTGATGACTGAATAGGGTATGAATTTCTAAACTAAACTGTTTTGATACAGAAAGCGGGCGATTCCTGATTTTCTTTCCTTGCTTTAACTTTACATCGACACATTTGTTGGTCATATGGTGGCTTTATGTTGATAAAAGACCCCAGGTGCCCCTCCTAGCATTATTTCGGACACAAGCAGGCACCTGGGCAGAACCACTGTCTTTCCGTGCCTCAGCTGAATGGCTTCCTCATAAGAAAGAAATTATGTCCCAAGCACGCCGGTGAGGGACGACTGGTTTGAAGTAACCGGCTACAGAGGAAACAAAACAAGACATTTTGAAATAGAAAAGTCACTTCATAATATCACTGACGCATATATTTTTTCTCTTTCTCTTGATGTTAACAAATGAGTGGCCGCTTAACAGAATGACAGATTACCTGTCGCAAAAATTATAATGTTTTGTATGTGGTGTCATACAAATAATTCGGTCTTCGTAGATTGAGTAAAAACCTCGGTACGTTATAGACGAACATAGAATGAATGAATAATGCAAAGTCTGCATGCAAAAAATAAAATTGAAACTCGAAAAATGTATTTCTGACCTGTAAATAAGCGTGGTAGAAAATTCAGGAAGAAAATATCGAGTTTTAGGTGATAGAGTAATCAGAACAATTCCAACCCTGTGCTGTTTGAGAGACAATTTAATAAGGATTCGACCGATATATATCTTGACCAATTTGAACATCGTTAAAATAGTGAAAATTCGTTGCATTTATGCAAAGGGGACTAATTGCACGGGAGTGATTTTTATTTAGTACATATTCACCGGTAAAAGGGTAAATTGAATAGAAGTTCGGATACGATCTTCAGTTCGGAAATAGACTGTGTGTTCCACCGTGCTGTCAGTTCTGTGTAAGATGGAAGCAAAAGAATATGTGGACTCCATTATATCCTCATCGCAACCAGTTGTTAGTGTAAGTTCCCCTGTAAATGGGCGTAAGCGGCATAATTCTGACAATGCCGAGATGTTGATTTCTAAGAAAGGTAAATTTCTGAACAGTGGTCAACAAGTATTGGGAGACGTGAACAGTTGTGTGGATGCTGACTTTGGCCATGATTTGAATGATTCAATGGCAAATGCCCGGAGGATTCTTTATGGTAAAACCCCAAGGAAACACAGTGAGAAGGAAAATGACAAATTTGATTTAATTTTGATGAGAATGGACAGTTTAGCAAAAGATTTGAAAAATGAGTTACATAATGTAGAGAGGGTTGTGAACGAGAGGATAGATAAACTAGAGATTGACTTGGAGAGGAAACTCAGTGATAAATTTAATAAGAAACTTGATATACGCATTAACAACGAAATGAAGAAAATCACGAAAAATGTGGATGAGCGCTTTGACACCCTACGTGCAGACATAACCAGTGACTTTGAAACTTTGAGTAGCAAGGTGGAAACCATGTCTGATGCTGTGCAGGTCGTGCATAATGTTGACAAGGAGGAGATTGGAGAGAATGGGGAAAGGCGTGCTCTGAACATAGTGATTCGCAAATTACCTGAATCTGTAAATGAGCGACTAGAGGACAAAGTCAATACAATCATCAAGGATCATTTGAAATTGGAAGATGTTAAAGTTAAATCTGTGAAACGCCTTGCAAACAACAATGCTAAACTCCTTATTGCCAGGCGTAGTTATCGCGTCATTCCAGACTGAGTCTGAACGAAATAAAATCCTCAATGTCAAAGGTAATCTGCAAAAGACTGTGTATAGGGATGTGTTTATGCAAGCTGACTTGTCAAGGACAGAGAGGCTTGCAGCCAGCAATATGCGAGCAGTGTGCAATGCGGTCAACCGAGGTGGCCGCCTTTCAGTGCGAGGGAATCGTCTTGTGAATGACACGAATAACAACAGTGGTCGTGTGAACAATCCCAACAGAAATAATGATAATAATACTAGTAACACTAACAGTTCATTTCAGGGCAACACAGGTGCTGGTACTGGTACTAGGGCGAGTGCTGGTGCTAGAGGATGGGGTCAACAGAGACAAGGTCAAGGATACAGAGGACGAGGCCAAGGTCGAAGAGGTCAAGGTCAACGAGGTCGGCGCTAGGTGTCCTCTGGTTTCTGGAACGTCAGAGGGTGGAGCTTGACAAATTCTGACAATTTTAATTTTAGAAAAGAATGTGTACAGTTTTTAAATCTTGATATTTTAGGTGTTGCTGAGACTCATTTATGTAATGATGAAATTATTAATATACCAGGTTTTTTATGGTTTGGGAACAATCGTAAATCATTACATATTAACGCACGGACAGGATCAGGGGGCATAGGATTTTTAGTTAAGAAAGAAATGTCTGATTTTTATGATATAGAGCCAGTTGATAAGAATAACGAAGGAATTTTGTGGCTGAAATTTACTGATAAATTTTCTAGTCAAAGCTTTTTTGCATGTGTCTGCTATCTGCCACCTATCAATTCTAGTAGACAAATTGATGCTAGTAATTTTTATGACACTATATTATCTAGTGTGTATGTTTACCAAAATGAGGGGCCACTGTATATTTGTGGAGATTTTAATAGCCGTATGGTGATAGCTGTGATTTTATAACAGGAGTTGACGAGTTACCAGATAGAAATGTTATTGATTTTACTTGTAATGCCTATGGCGAAAATTATTAGAGTTTTTAATTGACAGTAACATGTGTGTTTTAAATGGTCGTCATTTTATAAAGAATGACTTTACTTCAATTTCTACTAAAGGGTGTTCTGTGGTAGATTATTGTATTGTTTCACATGATGAATTAGATAATTTTAAGGATTTCAATGTGCTAAGAATGACTGAACTCATTTCTAGTACCGGGTTAGTACCTATATCTGTACCAGACCACTCTGTATTGTCATGGAACATTCAGTTTGCTATTTATAATGATATTCAGGATACCCAGCTTCCACAACCTGAATGTGATACTAGTTACGATAAATTTGATTTGAAAAATATGCCAGAATCGTTTATGAGCAATGAAGATATTGTTTCTTTACTTCATGATACTGTTTTTAAATTAGAACAAAGTTTACAGGATCAACATAATATTGATAATGCTTATACAGAGTTGTGTAACATCTTAAAACATGAAATGTATGATAAGTTATCATATAAACGTATTAAAATCGCTTTGGTACTTCTAACAAGAAAAGAAGAGTTCAAAAGCCTTGGTGGAATGACACCCTGTCCTGCCTATGGAATAAAGTATGTGAGTCTGAAAGAAACTGGCTGAAAAGTCCAAATGGACCAGTTAAGAGTCGTCTCAAGGGTGTTTTTATATCAGCAAGAAGGGAATTCGACCGAGAAGTTCAAAAATGTAAGAGATCGTACTGGGTTTCTTTACAGAATAACCTACTTTCTGATTGTGGGAATAATGATCAAGAATTTTGGAAAACCATAGGCAAGATAGGGGTCGGGCATTCAAAGAAAAAGAATATTCCATTAGAGGTTATTTGTGATGATGGGTCAGTTTCTAATAATATTCATGTTGTTTTAAACAAATGGAAGCATGATTTTAGCAGTTTATTTGTGATAGGCAACACAATGTTGAAATTAATGTGCATACAATTAATTTTGAGGACCATAATAGAAGCTCATGTGACTGTTTAAACGAAAATATTTCTGTTCTGGAAGTTGAAAAAGCTATTACTAAAGCAAAATCTGGGAAATCTTCTGGTGTAGATACAATACCTGTGGATATTCTTAAAAACCCATGTTCTATTTCATTTTTGCATGTGTTATACAACGTATGTTTCAATACTGGTACTATCCCCACTGAATGGGGTAGAGTTATTATTAGTCCAATTCCCAAGTCAAATACAGCTGATACTAGAGACCCTTTGTCATATAGAGGAATTGCATTGTCATGTGCTATGTATAAAATCTACTGTTCTATTTTGAATGATAGACTGTCAAAATGGGTAGAATCAAATAACATTCTAGTAGACGAACAAAATGGTTTCAGGAAAAACAGAAGTACTGTTGATCATATATCTTCTCTTACTAATATTATAGATACTAGAAAAAGGGCCAAGAAATCTACCTTTTGTGCTTTTATAGATTTTAAGAAAGCGTACGACTATATTAATAGGAGTATTTTATGGAATAAATTGAGTAATGCTGAAGTAGGTCTTAGTGGAAAAATTATGAATGCATTAAAATCTTTGTATTATCAAGTTACATCAGTGTTAGAGTAAATGGCTTATATACTGATTGGTTTGATGTCAAATGTGGATTAAGACAGGGCTGTTCATTATCACCGTTGTTGTTTAATCTGTTCATAAATGACCTTGCTGGTCTCTATAAAATCAGCCAATAAGGGTATTAGTATTGATACTGATGAGAAAATCTGTATACTTTTATATGCAGATGATATTGTTCTTATTGCTGAGAATGAAGATGATTTACAGTTTATGTTAGATATGTTAAATTATTGGTGTTCTATGAACACTATGGTTGTTAACCCACTTAAAAGCAATGTAGTACATTTTTAGACCATGTTCAGTTCCAAGAACTTCACATACTTTTTCATGTGGGGATCATGCGTTAAAGGTTGTTGCCAATTACACTTACTTGGGATTGTTATTGACCGAGTTTCTTGATTACGATGTCATGGCGAAGACTGTTGCCCAGAGTGCTGGTAGGGCCCTGGGACTTCTCATAGCACGGTTTAAGTCATTTGGTGGCATGCCATATAAAGCATTTACCAAGTTGTATGATAGTACAGTATGGCCAGTCATAGCATATGGTGCTGCCATCTGGGGAACTAAATCTTTTTCAAGTATTAATGCCGTCCAGAACCGTGCTATGAATTTTTCCTGGGCTTGGGAAAATATACTCCTAACAATGCTATTTATGGTGAGTGTGCTTGGCGGCCCCCTCATGTGAAACAGTGGGGCTCTGCATCCCAGCATTGGCATAGATTACTTAGAATGGATGATACTAGAATTAACGTAAAAATTTTTAGATATTGTGATAATAAAAATAGTAGTAGTTGTAAAAAACTGGCAATACCAGTACCGAAAACATATGTCTACTTATAATCTACTTAATACTTTAGATAATTGTTTAAATATGTCTTCGAAAAGTTATTGTCGTAAAATTGTTGATTGTACAATGGATTCTTTTATAACGACTGGGAGAACTGGTATACAGAATGTTAATGGTCCTAGTGGTAGAGGAAGGAACAAACTAAGGACATATTCACAATTTAAATCTGTATTTGAAACTGAAATGTATGTTGAAAGTACAAATATACCTAGATCTCATAAAACTGCTCTGGCTAAATTCAGGTGTGGAGTCGCCCCCCTCCGTTTAGAAACTGGTCGATATGAAAATATCCTAGAAGAACAACGCGTCTGTCCAATTTGTAAAAATGGTGTTGAGAATGAAGTGCATGTACTGTTGTATTGTCCACTGTATCAAACGCTCAGGGATATTGCTATTGTTAAAGCAAATGAGATTTATACTTCATATAATAGTCTATCTGATCTTGATAAGCTAAAATTTATGCTCTCAAATCAACAAATGTTAAGAGTCAGCTCCAAATTATGTTACGACATACTTAAAGCCAGGACCAACTTCTTATATGAATAATTGTATAGAAAATGTTAATGGGATTTATTTGGACATGTTAAGTGATGTTTTATATGTGCCTTTAACTGGATTATTTGTCTCTTATTATGCTGACATCCCTTGTCCAGTTCAGGGCATATATATTTTTATTTGGTCACACTTAACATGTTTAAATGTTTTCCTTTTTGTATACAATGCATATTATTTTATTATATCTAATGCGTATCATAACAGAAATGTAAATTGTTTTAATGTATGTGTGTAAATCTTTTATTAGAGTTTATATAGTCATTGCTAATCAGTTCTCTTCTGGTCTGACCAGAGGTGATATTCGATCTTTTAAAATGTTTTTTATATGCGCACTAGTGCTCCAATTTACAGTTATCAGTCTCTTATTATATGTTAATTTTATGGCAGTTCTTAATAATTGGATTAGCAATGGCTATATAACTTTTATCTTGTAAATTTGCAATTTTGTTTCAATTTTTGTAATGATCTCATGCTAAATACACCTTTACATTTAGGATGCTGGCCAGGTCTGTATCAGGACACCTCATTTGATAATGTTTTAATACTATACATTTTCGGTTGCCAGTTGGGTGCCTGATATGGTTCTGGTCATCATCATGAATGTAATAGATAATAATAATATATATAATTCTGTGATATATATAGATTTTTAATTTGTTGTTTTTGTTTTTTATTACTGTCTCATATAGTTCAGTATTGAACAGCCATTAACATGTAATATAATATGTGCCATAGTTGTATATTGTGATGTTAACATGTATATTGGATGAGACAATAAACTAAATAAACTACAACTATTTTAATTGTTTTGTTATATTCGAACAGTTTAAGTCTAAAACGAGATATCCATATGTGTGAATTAATTATGCTATAAATACACGCTAGTACTATTGTTGTTGAGTGAATTGAGTAAGATATGCAAATGACGTATATAATTTTACATTCGTCTTCTTAACAAAGATAAAATCATTCCTAAAAAATTATATTGTACACTGATAAAGTACATCCTAGAAAAAGGACGATATTATTCTTGGAAAGGATACAAAAACGTACTCTTTTTTTTTTAGCTTATAACAAGTGAAAAGGTCAAGGCCGATGTGTGATCATATTACTTATGTTGATGGTATTTCATAAAAACTAAAGACTTGTTTGTTAAAATGTTTTGTGATACTGTAAAACATTATAAATACGGATTGAGTCTATTGCAAGTCTAGTCTGTTTACGCAATACTTGTTTAATTGGCCAAAGACCCCCGCCACTACAGGATGCCGGATGCTATAGGGTTGTTATAAATAAAACCATCCTGCAACACTAACCATACATAAGATTATATGTCGTAGTTTAGCTATTTATTCATCTACAAAGTTTAGATAATATGGCGACTTTCCAACTGCCAGTGACAGCAGTAGTATTTTTGCGGTATTTTGACTTCAGTAATTTTATCCATATAAGCTAACATGTGTAAGGTTTAAGATGCAGAAAGAATGAATTATCACGTTGCAAAACATTTCATTTATATTACTATCCGCCGACAATACTGTTTTAATTTCTGATTCTGCAGAAGATCAAAGCTCTACATCGGATTGCTGTGATGTTTGAAACAAAATTCCTTTCTAAACGAAAATACTTTTCTCCAAAAGAAAGACAACGTAGATACAACGATGACAACTTTGAAAAAGTAAACGGAATATAAGTACCTCGGAATTCTGTATAGCAAATTTTACTACATAGATAAATGCATTTTAATTTTTGCGTACCTCTTTGTTGACTTAATTTTGATCACAGTTAACGGCATTATTATTTCTGCAAAAGTAAATTTGCTTTTGCCTTAAGGATTTTCCTCATAGGAGTTAGAGTGGTTAGTCATTCAAAAATAGTCACTATTGTAAAATCATTTAATTTCGTGGACATGAAATTTCGTGGTTAAGGTCAGAATGGCAAATTCGTGGGGATATGAATTCGTGGATTTCAACTTTTGAACATAAAATGAATATGAATTTTACTTGTTCGTTGGGATTAAATTTCGTGGATTGACTAAACCACGAAATCCACGAAAATTAGTCCCCCACGAATATTAATGATTTCACAGTAGTCACTATTTGACATAACTTTTGGATTATCAGAAACGTAGATATGAACATGAACAGCTGAAAGCATAATACAACTTCTTTTTATCTTGCTGATACAGCTCTGAGCCAAAACAAGGTACGGTGGTTCGTAATTTAGGTAATTTTAAGTGGACAGAACTGGTCATAATTTTCAAAGGTTTTGTTACCTTAAATTATGACTGTTACGAACGAAAATCCCGTAATGAAAAGGGTCTACAAAAGTAACACTCCATTTGAAACAGTTTAAAGCATTTTAATGTATTAAACACTTAGTACTTGGTTCCTGGTCTTTGCGAACATTAATTTTTCTACAAAACATAGAAATATTTCTTTAAAACGCAGGTGATTGTTTTATGATAAAAATAAAAGTTTCTCGCAGTAGATATGATTTTAACCATTGACCAATGCACTCGGTCTGAATAAGGACTGTGTCAGTCACAAGCAAACGATTGTCATTTACGCTATTTTCTGATATAAGAATTAAACATTCAAACGCTGACCGTTATAAACTGATTCATCTAAGAGAGTCTCCGTAGAAAAACCAGTTTTCATTTCCAAAAAGTAATAAATGCGCTCGAATGTGATCATAATTTAGCTGACATTGGAGTATGTGAAAAAATATGAGAATATTGTAAATTTATGAATTAAAGTTACTCTACTGAATTACGATGACAGCGTGCGGAATTTAAAATATAATTTATTGAGATACAACTAGCTTTAAACAAAGAATGTAATTTCATCCTTACATTTAATCTTATAACCAAATGCCCAAAGCCTTTACTTTCGACAGTGAAATATATACATTACAGATAAACATTTCTAAATCAGGGTGATACACTTTTGAATCTAGGGTTATTTTAGGTAAATTTTATTGTAGAATACCCTTTTAAGTTAGGTTCAACATGACAGTTTTACGGTTTGTCACCCGGTTATTAATAATAAACTTCCAGTTTGCATAATTTAATACATTGTATCAAGGATAATAATCCCTAAACCAAAAACGATCTCGAAGTATGTATAATTTGGGTTGAAGAGTTCGAACTGTTTACGTAATAAAAAGTCGAACAAAATATTTTTTTTTCATGTATTCCTCCTTAGGTAAATATTGGTCCCATAACTTCCATGATCCCAATCATGCCCATTATCATGTTTTTGTTTTGTTTTTGTTTTTATTATTTGATATTATCGCACCTTTTATTATTTAGATATTTATTACGATGAATTCTCCTACAGTTATGATTTCAGGCAAAGCCAGACATCTGACAGCATCTCCATACACCTGGTAGCATCTCCGTATACCTCAAAGCATCTCCATACACCTACATTGTAGCAGCATATCCATACACCTAGCAGCATCTCCGTACACAGCATCTCCGTACACCTAGCAGCATCTCCATACACCTAGCAGCATCTCCGTATACCTCACAGCATCTATATCCACCTAACAACGTCTCCAAATTCCGTAAACCGGAATGAAATAATTCGACTTGTGGAAACCCATGACACCAAAGCGGTTAAGGGCAAATGATTTCAAGTTACCGCCTTTCACCCTCTGGTCGCGTTATATATTTTTAATGTTACACTTGAAACTGAAATAATTTCAACATCTCCGACAGAATCTATTTTGCTGTATTTTTATATACATTAACGTCATTTAAAGCACGAGGATCATCTTACACCTGAATGCAAACACTGGAAACCCACGCCTGTTATGCAAAAAATGATTAATTGCCCCCCTGTCCTGCTAACGTCATTTAAAGCACGAGGATCATCTTACACCTGAATGCAAACACTTGAAACCCACGCCTGTTATGCAAAAAAGTGATTAATTGGCCCCCTGTCCTGCTCTGCGCTCCTACGAAGTAAATATTACCACATGCCGTTATTGAAGTAATTCATATGTTGTCAGGACGTATATATGATACCACGTGCTATTATTGAAGTAGTTAACGAGTTCTTTGGTAGCATAGAACACGATCAAACAGTACAACAGCAGACACAGTTTGATTCAGTCTGATAATGAAAGGTTACCGTAATGAACAGTGCAACACCCGCTTACGCTCCCCAACACCGGCTTATTCGGAATTTTGTAAAAACATTGAATGCACTCCATGATCCCAAAAGACCGTAAAATATGCCAACACATAGGAGGAGATAGTCGTAAAAACGCCAATAACTTGGATAGAAAGTGGCATGCATATCTTAAAAGGAAGATTGAAAATGTCATAGTAAGAGTGGTTTGGAAAGATATAGTAATAAATTGATTGGCTTTCTAAACCTAAAACTACACAGATAACAAGCGAATTAGCAGCAGATAAAAGCAAAACTTGAATGACATTTCTAACCAAGGAAATAAAACATTATGAAACAAAAAATCAACAGCCACAACGCTTTTTTGATATGATAAAGGCAAATATTTTCTTTTTTTTTCGAAGTTTAAAGAAGTCACGTGTACTCTTTAGGAGTGTACTATCAAGGGATTGAGTAAAACGAGTGGGAATGTACCTATGTACAATTGAAGATAAAAACCAGGTCGAACATGAATGAATAAAATTATGCTGACTACACACAAGTTGAAGCTGAAACAATTCGTTTCAGTAGTTTTATTTCACTTGTAGTATTATTTGTGTACTACGTAGTCTTAACATTGAGCATTGTCATGTTGAAAGATTGTTTACCGGTCATAAAAGCATATCATTAATTCCAGTTGATAGCAGTACTGCGTAAGTAATGTAAATTGCTTTTAATGTGGAAAAGTTGTCCACATAATTATGTGTAACACAAATTGCAAGAGAAATGCATTTACTTTCGCTGTCAAAAATGCTGTCTCGTGACCATATTCTGCAGGTTACATCAAAGGAAGCAAACTAATTCAGCATACAGGAACTATTTGTTAAAGCTCTGTTAAATTTACTGACCCCTGATTGTACAACAAAGTAAAAATAAATTTTTAAGACATCAGGAAATTATTATTATATTTCTAAAGAAAGCTAAGAATCTTAATGACTGACAGACTATAAGTTAGAAGTAGTTGTTTTTGTTACTTTTTTCCATTCAAATTGAAAAGCGATTGTCACGAAGACCCAAAATTAAACTACCTTGATTATAAAGCTTTATAAACACGGTCCCTCCGTGATACAATGGATGTGTTCATTGCCAATGCAAATCGGGTTCGATATCCGTCTCAGACCTGTTTCTGTTCTTGATTTCACACACAATGTCTTAAAACGAATCATCCCGAAGAGCATGCACCTCGCCCAAGAGTAGGACTCAAGACCCCACGTGTCATAGATCTGCGCTTTCCCTTTTGATCTAAGCGGGGCGTATGTTGAAAGAGGATATAGTTACTATGAGAGATACCAAAGGTAAGGTGTTCGGCCCTTACAATTGCACGCTACGCTTTTTAATTTGGCTGACGGTAAAGCTGGAAGACGCGATGAAAGGCAGTTATAAAAACAAACTTGACCTGAGCCATTGGAACTTTTGATGGTGTATCTCTCGTTGCTCTGCTTTCTGCAAAGGCAATGAGTGTATGTGTGTTTGGGATTTAGGTTTTCTTTTGTATATTCCTACTAAAACATTTTCTTTTATCTAAAATTTATCTTTTGTTAACATTGCTTGTATAGGGGATATAAATGGCAGTGACAGCTTTTATTTACCATATCCTGAAGGCCAGAGTGTCGGTGAAATAAACCGGTTTAAGCTACCAAGTGGCATTTTGCCACTGACTGTTCCGAGTCTGAGCCCTGCTGTTTTTGCCTTTGATGTCTATTGACGTATATACTTTAGTGTAAATGTGTATCGTCTGCACATATATTGCTGTTAGAATACGGTTTCTTTCAAGGGAAGCACGCCCGCTTAGCTCAATAGAGTGAGCGCAGATCTACGGACCGCGGGGTCGGGAGTTTGATCTTTGGGCGGGGCGTATGTTCGAGATCAGTGACGATTTGATAAAAGACATGGTGTCTGAAATCATTTGTCCTTCACCTCTGATTCAAATGGGGAAGTTGGCAGTTACCGGCGCAGAACAGGTTTGTACTGGTACAGAGTCCAGGAACACTGGTTAGGTTAACTGCCCACCGTTACATAACAGAAATACTGTTGATGAACAGCGTTAAACCCAAAACAAACAAACAAACAAACAAACAAACAAATCATTCAAGGGAGGCATTGTTCTTTAAATGTGGCTATTCCTTTTGGGATTTTTTAAATTTATTTTGTATAAAAGCCTTTATGTACAAACTTGCTGCGTGAAATTCTGAAATTTATTTTCATGTATTGAATTATTGTAACAAAATGTAAACAATACACCACATATTAACACAGCAACAGGACAGTCTTCAACAAACTATGAAACTTGTAGAAATAATTTTATTATCATTTATCACATTTTATGAATATATGAACTATAATGCCAAAATAGCGAACAGATAAACAAAATGATATTTGCTGCCAACTTAACTTATGATATAATAAAACATAAATAGATGCTTGGACGGATCAAGTGATTATCAAGATCTATGTTCCATTAAAATCATATAAATTGTAAAAACATATGTAAATTTGGTTTCATGACGTAGTAAACAAATAAAATGTAAAATTGTTCAACCGAAGACTAAATGTATCGTAATTCCTGTATCTCACATCCCATCCCCCACCCCCCAAAAATGCAATCATTTTTAAAAAGACCTTTGACCTGAATGACTAATTTACAGAGGATCTTTGTTTGTATATATGTAAGATTGCAATATCTTTCACGTATGACCACCAGATGCAATATTTTCTTGAGTAGCATAGCAACGAGTGAAAATGAAGTATATGATGTTCATGAGTAATAGATATTTGATCTTACATGTAAAACAAACCAGTTTTCTTTTTATTTCATGTTTTGACTAAATTTACCCATTGTATAGTTTCTTAGCAGTGAAAACATATGTGATATTTTCCACTGTGAAAATACCAGATATATTTCTCTCTACTATTTCGATAATTCACTTAAAAACATGTTTTAAAATTCTGACATTCGACTACAATTTGATGACCACTAAAAACTCTACTTCGAGAACAGCTGGAACTGCTTAATACTCTGAAACGAACCTTTTGTATGTAGTAATCTCGTCTGTCTTTGGGATAGCACATGTGCACCCAACTGAAACAGTTTCATATGTTTTAACATATAAGAAATTCCCGTTATCATCACAAAGTTTGTTACCATCAATGTCATATTTCTGTTTTAAAACTTTATATCTATACGGAATTTCTACACATTGTGGCAACAGAATATTTTCTTTACATTTTCTACATTTTTCTCTACAAGTTTCTTTACTGCAATTTCTACATTTTGAAGACATTCTCCTGCATTTTTTATTGTGATCTTTATAAATATAGCAGCTTTTGTTACATCTGCATCTAGTTGTTGTCATCGTTGACGGGTACCTATTCTCAGAATATGTGAGGTCGAAATACCATGGACAGACACTTCTGTCGTATATATTACTACTGTTTATGGACATTTCTTTTGAGCAATGCCGGTCACCTTGTAAGAACGAGACATTATTATCGTTTATTGTATCATCAGCATTGGAATCTTTCCGCCCAATTTGCCGATATATTTCTGGAAGAAGTTGTAACGATGGATGCGTTCCTTTTTCATCGCTTAACCAGTCTGCGTATTGTTTATGTATGTCTTCAGGAAGCTTAGCCCGGCTATCACATTTTATTGATTCAGATCTTGCGGCAAGTGTGGTCATGAATGAGGCACAGACCATGCCCTGAAAGTGTGAAACAAAAAGTGTAGGTTAAAGTTTGATAGAAACATTACTCTTTCTATACAGGTAGAGAAGTTCTCCACATAGATGATCAGATTTCATATTCAAGAAATAACTTTGACCATATTTCATAGTTCACGCTAAGAATAGTAAGCCAGATTTTCTCAAAAGCCGTCCAAGGGGTCAATTTTTGGGAATAATTGCGCCACTTAGATATGTCAATCTTTAGCTATTCAAGTTATAAAACCTCCATGCATGTCCTTGTATGAGATACAGAATGTTTGAAAATAGTTATAAGATAAAACAAAAAGATGCAATACAGATCTGCATCATTATAGAACAACGGTTTAAATGTCCCATAAGGCTTTTTATCAATGATAAGAAACAAACCATTCGGCTTTCCAAATAGGTATGTATAATGAAATGGATAGAAAAGCACTACTTTCAATATCGCACATCATCTAACAGGGTTAGTGCCATAACGGACAATAAATTCAATTATACTTCCAACTTATTGGACACAATACTCAAACATTTGACAAATATATGAGAAAATAATTATTGAAAGTAAGATTTAATAAAAAATAATGTATCTTATATTCGTAACAAACATGTGGCAGTCACATTGTAAAAAAGTCATTAGACCTAAACAATTGTTTGTTTCCGGTATCCCGACCTAGCCTAAATCATTTTCCGCGACCCTAAATGTTTTTATGGTGATGGAAAAAATCGATATTTTCGCTATTTTTATACGTTTTGCTTTGTGTTGATCTTTTTTCATTGTAAAAAAAAAATAAAAAAAAAAAAAAAAAAAAAATCCTATACCCTTTTGTTTGGGGAGGAGGGGGGTGGGGTGCATGTTACCAAAAACAAACAATATTTTTAAGGCCTTACTAGCCATTAACAGATAAACATAAAACCGTTTTTCTCACGATTTCTTAAGTGAAAACATCTTGGAAAAAAGATAATCATAAAGGAAACATATCAGCTGTGTCAGCTACCGTATGTATTCATAAAATGTAAATAAAACATTTTATCGAATATGATATTCAAATGATATAAAGGAAAATATTATAACTTTACTTCCGTTTTATAAATATTTACAAAATAAATGTGTCACAGTGTGGGCGTATTTCCTTTTCCTTTATCTTGTAAAATGGGCCTCCGTGGCCGAATGATTAAGGTCGCTGACTTCGAATCACTTGATTCTCACAAATAGGGATTCTCACAGATAGGGGTGCGAAACCTCACTTAGGGTGTAGAATTCTTTACATGAGGAAGCCATCTAGATGGCTTGTGGAAAAGAAGCTCGGTGATTCTACCCAGTTACCCTCCCAAGCCTTAAACAATGCCCGGAGGGGCACATTGGGCCCTACCCTACCAACAGAACCGGAAAAAAATGTCATATGATTTAAAGCATATCGATGAGACTAAACCTAAATTATTTTGTAAAAATATGATATATATTATTTTTCCAGTTTGGTGCATCCTGCGTATCTAATGTCATATCACAAAGTTAAGAAAGATGTACAAAACAATACCTACCAGCTGAAGTAACGAAAAAAACATCTCTAATTTTATGACAATGAATAAAGACTACTCTACAGTTAATTATTCGCAAACTTAATAATGCTTATTTCTACTATACGTAATATTTATGTTGACAATTTTTGAGTTTTCCTGTTTTCATGGTATTAATAAAGCTTGTATTTAAAAATAGTATCGGAAATATTTCATAACCTTCAAAACAGCTAAATTTTGTGAGCAATGTATGGCAGGCCGAGTCATTGGGTGAAAGGTGGAAGAGAAAAGCCGATAGCTTTGTTACCTTTGCGGTTTGCGGTCACCAGTGATATTATTAATCAATTTGACCCAGCATCTTTATTTTTAAGGAAATTTAAACACCTTTTATTTGCAGTTGTAAGGCCGAATTATTAGACAGATGGTTTACACTACATTCATTCAAAATAAATAAAGTTTCCATAGAAAGTTTAACAAAAGAACATTATGCATGTTCTGTTGAAACCAGATTATTTATATCTTTCGATCATCATTTATTAATTTTGTTTCGCGTGCCACGTAATATCATTGACAAAACATAATATAAATAAAGTATTTAAAGTTATTATTCATTCGGCCAACGAAAGTAAAGAATATTTGTTTCTATCAAATATAAAAGAATGGCTAATTTTTAGTATTAATCTTACAGTCAGATGCACGTAACTTAAATTCAGTTAAGAAATGATAGTATCATTTAGATATAAATGCATTGGGCAGCTTTAAGAAAGGATACATGTCCAACTAGAAGAACTACAAGGGAAAAGCCCGACAACTCCTACCAAAAACGCAGTGTATATAAGAATGTGTAAAAATAAACATAAAAACAAAAATAAAAAGACAAAATGAAACATAAAGGAGACGAAACGAAGAAAATCGAAAGACAATGAGGCGCCGGTGTAATGAAGTATTTCGACCCCCATAGAATAATGACCCCCGGTCCTTATTCTATAGAAAAAGTGACCCCCCGGTCATAGTATTATGACCATCAGATCATAGTACTATGACTCCCCCACGTGAAGTAAACTGAACCTCACGAAGAATATTGACTCCCATAAAAAAAACGATTCCCGCTCATTTGGTCAAATTTAGTGATAACTCATGTATCTAAGACCTAATTGCTGCATTTTATGCCCCCACTCGGGGGAGGGGGGCATATAGATTTGCCTTGTCCGTCCGTCCTTCCGTTTTGACCATTAGCCCCAGATACCATCACTTTACACAGAAATCAGAGCATTCCGCAACGGGAAAAGGGATTCTATTTCTAGACGCTGTTTCTTGGTGTACACATCTTTTTCAGGAAAATAACAATTCACAATACGTTCACAAAACACATCAGTGTCAATAATCCCTGCAAACTTCGTTATGAAGTAATTCTTCAGAAGAAAACTGCACAAGAAACTGCTAGCATAGAACTTAGTATTAATAGAAGTTGCAGCAGCAGCAGAGGAATAAGTGACAGCAACAACAGCAGCAGGAGAAGAAGAGGTAGATAAGACGTATTAGTGGAAGCAGGTATAGTAGTATCAGTAGTAGCAGTTGTAGTAGTAGTGATAGAAGTAGTAGTAGTAGTAGAAGAAGAAGGAGAAGTACATGTAGTAATAGCAATAGAAGTAGCGGCACCAGTAGTAGTAGTACAATCAACATGTTAACTATTGGCAATGGAGGGTATTAGAGTTGTAGATCTAGTAAAATTGTCCGTTAGGTTTGGTGGGGATCACTTTTTAATAGATATCAGTTTTTTATAAGGGGAGTCAATATAATATTTTACAGGAAAGGAGTCACATTTTCTATAGAATAATGACCGGGGCGGGGGGGGGGGGGGGGGGGGGTCGTTATTCGCTGGGGGTCGAAATACTTCATTACACCGGCTAGGAATGGTCAGGTGGTACCGTGGAGTTTTAATAGGTCATCAGGCCACATTCCTTTCAAACTGTGTAAAGGCCGAAATTGCGTACTTTGAAAGTAACATATCTCTGATCAAAACAAACATTAAAAACAGTAGGCAGTTGGAATAACAAACGTTCTAACGCCGCTTTCTGTGGGAAACTCGGAGAATCTGCATGACGTAACGTATGCAGAGAATCGCAGCCAACGGGCGTTACGACCTCCAGAATGCTCAGACCTTGGGGTCACAAGATTCATAGGATTGGTTAAATCTCAGCTGTATACAGCTTCTGACGGAGCGCATCTTGACTATAAATATTTATTGAGGAATTTTGAAGTCAGGAAGAACATTGTTGCTTACTTCCTCTTGTTCGGTATGGTTTTAAAATTTAACGTCACTGAATAGAAATGTAACGAAAGGTCGAAGCATGCCGTGATATTTCGTCACTAAGTGAGTTTGGTGGCTTTCTTATGTAATTGTGATACTGGGCAGTTATGGTGCATCAGCAGCACGGTTATAGAGATACGCATTTATGAAGATTTTTCAGGTCCTCCCTTTACTAAGATGCAGTGTTTGTCAATGATGGAGTAAACTTTAAATGTATCTATTTTGTAATAGGTTAACAATAATGTTAATGTCGTGGTGTATAATTCATTACAAGTTAATGTGCGTGCTAGTTTTATTTTGTTTGACTTTCGGTCGCACCAGAACAATTATTGGTTATATATCAATGGTGGAGGGAGACCCCAGGTACCAATATGATAACTAATTTAGACATTACCCGGATAGAACCTCTGAGCTTCTGTACGCCATCTGTATGGCTTCCGAAAATGAACGAATTCTACACCCTAATTAATATTTTGAACACACTGCAACCACTGAATGGGAGTTAGAGACTTTAACTATTTGGTCGCAGATGTCCCTAAGTACAGGCTAGAGGAGTATATCAAAATGATCGATTATCCAGGTAACTCGTAGTTTGATAGCATGGCGAAGATTTGAAAACGCAGAAGTAGAGCATAATTCGGACATTTCGTCCATCCTGTAGGTTTTTTTTTTTAAATGAATCACCAAATTGTACCGATTCAGTCACCACGTGTCATACATTAGGAAATTCCTGGATATTGTGTGTGAACCAATATTTGTCCGAAATTATTTGGTTAGAAATGTTAATATATAAATCAAATCATATCAATATTTTCGGACAATACAGACCATCTGACGTCCAATGATCAGATAAGAAAAGCTATATAATATTATATATTCTAACAGCATCAGAGAAAAATCTTAAAGTATTCCTACTGTCATTATTATTATACAAGAATATTTTTCAAAATAACAGTGCAAGTGTTCTACAAGCATGTAGTTTTCGTTATAAATTGCATCAGTGGAATATAATACCATTATATTGCTATACTTTCGAAAATTAATTTCATTTTTTATGCATTTTAGGGCCATTATTTGTTTACAACATTAAGCTTGAAATGACGCCGACTTTAGACAGGTAAACACTAACACTACTTCTGCTCAGGCATCGGTAGTAGATATTCCTAATATGACTTCTACTCAAGATATCTAATCATTGCGATAACAAGGAGGAACAGAAACCTGCACAATCTGCAAGTGAAACGGGTTTACAAGGTCTCGATAAACAAACAATTTTTATTTCTCACTATATAATCTATGTATTTATTTCCATATTTGAAATATTTTGATATAATGTAGCTATTTGTTTCCTGCAGGAAGGGAAGTTAACTTAGGTTATTTGCAATGCATCGATTACATTGATTTATATACCGCCTGCAAATTCCCCCTATTTTTCTATCAATAAGTTCCCAGTTGCAAAAGCCTTAAATACTAGAAACAAGTTATGTAATTATTCCACTTCCAATAATTTCTCTATAAAGAATGGATATGAAAGGTGTATGCATTTTAGTAAGTATCTATTTTGCTTACTTCCCGTAACAAAAGAGCATTACTTACGGTCAAAATGACGAAGGGATTGTTTTTTAAATTAAATTCAATGTAATATTGATTTTCGCGTTTTATGGTAACCTTTTAAAAGAATATATTATCGTTCATATCAAATGTAACATATACCACCGGCAGAAATTCTCAAAAGAAAATCGGACTTTTTCTTATGTTAAACCATCTTTACTCTTGAGAACAAATTATGATTTGTTTCAAAAATATGTATTTTTTTCCATATATTAGCAAAGATTAAATCCAGCATTTGTTAAAGTAAATGTAATGAAACAGAATGAGTTGTCATTTTGAGAAATATTTGTGATCTGTTTATACTTTGCAGTTAAGTCATGGACTGTATTTACTAGCTCATTTTCTCTTTATATCAAGAGGTAAAGATCTATTCTTTTACATTTAAGTCATTATAAAATGTTTTAAAACAAGATGTATGCTCAAAGCAAACTTTAACAATCCAATAAATAATCGTCGATCAATAAATTTATCTAATCAGATTTATCAATGAAGTAGTCTACAAAACCGGTTCGTTTTTTAGCCATTTTATCTTACCCTAGTTCTAAATTTAGACCAAGTTGATTTTATTTTTTATGTCAGTGACGTAGTAAGGCTTTGTCGGACTATTTTACATAGTTGATAGTGATAGTTTTAGCGATGGAATATAAGACAGTGTTTCAACGTTTTTTTTTGTTGTTTTTTTTTTTCGCTTTTGTTTAGCGTTAGCACCGTTTTTCAGTAGTATTTCAGCTATGTAAAGTCTGGCAGTTAAAGAAACATCTGACAGTTTCCTGTATGTATATAGGCAAAAACTTTCCTAAGGACAGAATTTCTTTAAACTTTGTGTACTGACTGAGAATCAAGTTTAAAAACGGAATTATTATTAAAAAGCATAGGTACCGGTGCTTGATCTTGAATTATCTGCCCTTGAAAATCAGAAAATATTTAAAAAATCCAATTTTCAAGGGCAGATAATTCAAGATTGGAGGAGGAAACTGTGCATTTTAATTTATATTTCTGTTTTAGTCATCATTTGCATTCAGTATACAAAGTTTAAAAAAATCCGGTCCATGGGAAAGACCAGGACTTTGAGGTATTATTTTGTCATGTTCATAGTCAAGGACAATTGCAAGTGTCTCTATTGACATGGGGCAAAATTTTCTTACGGATAGAATTTCTTCTTTAACCTGTGTTTACTAGCGGAGAATCAAATAAAAAAAAATAAAATAAAGCAAATCATAGGTACCCAGCTTTAATTTGGTCATGAATTGTCTGCCCTTAAAAGTCGGAAAATACTAAAAAATCTATTTTCAAGGGCAGATAATTCAAGATCAAGCACCGGTACCTCTGATTTTTAATACATATTTCCGTTTTAAACTTGATTCTCAGTCAGTACACAAAGTTTAAAGAAATTCTGTCCGTAGGAAAAGTTTTGCCTATAACATATAGGAAACTGTCAAATGTGTCTTTAACTAACCGATGTCCCTGGATTCTGTACCAGTACTAATCTCTTCTCTCCAAGTAACCGCCAACTACTCCTAATGAATCAGAGGTGTAGGACAGATTATTTCAGACAAATTATTTAATCAAATCGAACTCACTAACGAAACATCATCAATGTAGCAAACATTAAGTACAAAATACATTGACACAACCGCATCTTCGAATGCAACCAGAGCAAAGCCAGCCATTGGCTAAAATTAGTAGGACCGCAATAGTGGTCAATTACGCTGCTGAATCGATATTACATTAAACGCAACGAAAATTCATAACTTCATTTTTATGCTGAAAGCCAATATTTTAGATTCAGTTTCTGTGCGAATCATAATTGTGCAGAGAATATTTACTAATTAACACTTTCAACCTTTTGTATTTAACTACAAACAATTTAATAGAACAGCCAGACGTAATGTGAAGGTCGTTTTCTTTAACATAAACTTACGCTAAAATATGTAGACAAAGGTCTAGGCTACAAAACAGGAAAAGACACGAGGCTCCCCAACAGGCATAATAACATAAATGCTAAATGTTCAAATTCGTTTTGGTACATATGTATTATTTTATTTTATTTCAGGTTCTTTTGTTTGCATTTGTAAACACTGTGTTGAGCGAATGTCACGAACCTCCAAATGCTGAAGAAATTAAACAAAATCTGCAAAACGTGATTAAAGACACTTATCTAAATTACATGTCATTCTTTAACATAAGAAGTAATTTAGACAAGGTGACAAGGCAGCTGAATGCGACATTTGCCGTCACGAATACAACAGTATCCAGCAGTTACAAAAAGCAAACATACATAAGTAGACTATATGGAGAATCCAAATGTAAAAAGAGGCGGAGGTTTAGTGCTGTACGAAACCACACAACAAGCGAAATGTCATCTTGCCCCTGGTATTATAATCTAGAATTTGACAGTGACAGAATTCCATTGACTGTTCTTAAAGCCAGGTGTTCATGCGTTAATTGTCTGGTACCGATGAGGAATGGTTATAAACGAGATCCAAACTCTGCTGGCGGTTATTGTCAGGAAGTTAGTTACCACATGCCTGTGATACGCAGGGATTGTGTCGGTGAAGAGTTTCGATATCGGATTGTGATAGAGAATATACCTGTTGGCTGTACCTGTCAAAGGTGCAACCGAAAGAAGAAACAAGGAAAAAGGACTTTAGCTGTGACTTCGTGATTGGTGTTTTTGGTATTTGTCAAAACTTAACTTCCTGCAGTGGTTAAGTACCAGTTAAAGTTTTCCAAACACATGAGTAATGTAATTACTAAAGAACTTTAAACTAGTTCGTGTTAGTTAGTATTGATTAAATTTTATTTGTGTTGTGAAAGAACAGAATTCTTTTACAACTAATGATGAATAGACAGAGCAACCGAAAGAGGAACGAACGAAAGAGTATTTGCTGTATGTACATTCACTTGTTGTTTTTTGATGTGTTTTTAAATATACTTATGACTAAAAATAGATTCAAATAATCCTTGAACGACGGGAAACATTTTAGGAACATGAAAGTTCCTGCTTAAAACATTGGAGGGAAGTCTTTTTGTGAACATTGTTCAGACACATTGCGATGGGTTAGTGCAAGAAGGTCATATGTGCCTTCTTTGTTTATATGAAATAACTACCCCTCAATTTATTTTACAAAATTGCCTTTAAACCTAAACAACGTTATTATATGTTGATAACTTTACTCATCATATATGACCCTTGCAATTAAACATTTTCTTTGAACAATTACCAAAACAACTCTCTTGTTACAAACACTTGAATGTCGGCAAACTTGGCGATTTGTCGATACACTGATCATGATTACTGTTCAAAAACATTAATAGATCATTTGAGTAGGTAATAGTGGCCCCTTCTGAAATTTATGTCCTCAGGTTATGCACACCTGAATATGATTGGAAATGTCGTTTGTTGAAGTTTCTAGATAATTTCTTATGACAATAAATGGTGAGTCCAACAAAAAATATCCGATTACGTTATAGTGAAAAGGGTAAAGTAACTCAAGATGTTATTGTTCTTTCTGCTGTGGCATCTTCTTCGTTAATGTATAAATTTCAGCTGTTGTTTGCCAAAATATCTACACAACAACTGTCCAATTATTTCTGCAAGTCGATGATAACCAGCAATATTCACTTAGTTTAAACGTTTTCTACTTCCGCCTCCCAGGTCCGAATGAAGCCATACATACTTTCGGTGCATGTCGCCTTGACGTGTTGCTGCACTTTGGCGTATTTTCTGGTAAACAAGTAGAATGTCAGTGCAATTATTAGCGGTCGAATTCAAAATATAACAGATGAATAAAGCAACTGTGCCGGTTGTTCGTAGCCATGGTAATTAAAACGTTCTACGCTGTTCAAGTTTTAGCAAAATATACACAAATATTGCAAATGTTTACAATGAAATGTTTCACATTGTGCTATACACAACAAACGGCGTTTGGCAGCAAAAGTTATTTTTGAACAGCCCTCGTATATTGCATTGTAAAGTCCTTTCAGATACTATGAAATTAACGCCACGTAAACCAATGTTATAAAGATATAGTATAGCAAAAGTATGCTTTATGTTTAGTTGTGTATTAGGTTAAACACTTTCTTTGGTATCAAATCAAAATATTGTTCCGCTTATCAAGACAACACGCATGTTTCTTGTGCATCAAATAAAGATCAAACGTTTTAGCCGGTGACCGTTCTCCTGTCAATATCTTCTAAACTATCATGGATTCTTATGAACTCATCTCATCAAGAGAACGAGCAAAACTTTCCAGTTGCGCCAACCAAAGGTCGATGTCACAGCTGTAAGACAGCGTTTCAGTCAAGAACTACGTGTCATACGTGTCATATAAACGCCTAGAGGTATACCTAAATTAGGTTAATTTTCGCTTCACCAAGACAAAGTGATTAGCGAAAGTCAGGTCAATGTATGTAACCACTGAAGATCAAACATGCTTCATTTTTGCTCTACTAACTTGTATGCCACTGCTTTGAGGTTCGCCAGTTATAAAACATCACTTTGGGATTTATTATTAAAAAAAAAAAACGAGGTATAATACATGTTAACAGTGTGAATTCATGCTTAAATCGGACGTATAGCATGAGAGCGCGACCACATGCATAGGTATGCGCATGCGTAAAATACATAATGTAACAGAACTGGACAGCAAAAATACGGTGGATCTTACGAAGTCGAGTCATTATCTCCTTTGAATTGTACAAGATAAAACTGTAGAATTGCTACGGCCAAGAATCTTACGAGGGTTCTAATCACTCTGTCGATGAAAGATAGGCTTTAATATACCCAGTAGCTGAAGTGTAATTAAATAGTGCTGGATATGAATTAAGATATTTTCAGAGTTTATGATAAAGACAGCCTGCTGGTAATTCATTTATTACGTGCATTGAATACTTCAACATGACTACACGTGCTAGCAAATCTCATTCATTGAGAAATATATATCCCATAGGATGTTACACATCTCCAACGAAATTATTCTAAAATTAGAAAAATATCACATAACATGAATTTTCATATAGATAATTTCATTATATATAAATTGATGGAAGGCTGTACAATATATATACAAAATATACAAATAGTATCTGGATTGTTATCTTTATCAAACTGGTGATCATAGGGATTAATAGAACCAACCACTGGAGCAAAATATGGCTGCGTTGGGGTGAAACAGCTTCTTCTTGACTGTTTCAGTATACTTATAGCAGAGCGTCTGCTTCAAGTGCTGCAGGTCATAGGTTTGCTCACTGGTCGCATCATACCAAAGACGTACACAATGGAACCTGTATTTAAAGTAGTATTTAAAGTATTTAAAGGGAGACCGGCTTCTCTGGCAAATGGTTCTGTCATAAATAAGTCGTGACAGCGATTAATACTATTTGTTTAGAAATCGACCAAAAGTAAATTAACAGCTTCTGTCATTTTTAATTCCAATTAGCATTCCGCGGGAAAAAGGTTTGTTTGGAACAAAAACTTTTAGCAAGAAAGGAAGATGGTGCAGAACAAACAAGAACAAATACTTGCACAATCTAGAATGATATAAAGTGCAAAATGGACGTTGGAGCCATTTTGTACGTAGACGCTTGGATTCTTTTGTTCAGAGTCATATCAGCATATATTGATGTCTTTCATAATCCCATATTACTCTTTCTTTCTTGGTTTGATGTCACATCAAATCATATGACGTCGAAACAATTACTTTTCCTGTCAACAAACTTATTCAAATTTCATCGATAATGGCTATAAATATTTTAGACAGTTTGCATACCCAGCAGTTTCTCCCAACATACCCCATGTATTGAAAATGAAGTCAGAGTTCCAATACATGTTTATTTTGCTGTCAACATACTTAATTCGATTTCATTGATAAAGGCTGTAAATATTTCAGGCCGTTTGCATACCCAACAGTGTCTCGTAACATTACCCATGTAATAATCATGAAATTGGATTTCCAGTATGTGTTTCTTTTCCTGTCAACAAACTTCATTCAATTTCATCGATAAAACCTGTAAATATTTTAGGCAGTTTACATACCCAGCAGTTTTTCTCGGATTTCCAATACGTACATGTTTCTTTTCTTGTTAACAAACTTTATTCATTTCCATCGTTAAACTATAGTTTACACACCGAGCAGTTTCTCTTTACACACCCCATGTAATGAACATGAAATCGGATTTCCAATACATGTTTCTTTTCCTGTCAACGAACGTAGTTCAACTTCATCGTAAACGAAAGTTTACATACCCAGCTGTTTTCTTTGCATATCCCATGTAATAAACATAAAATTTGATTCTTTTCCTGTCAACATAACTAAATAAAAGTTTTATGACTATAATATAATGATTATACCTTACAAAAGAGGAAACGCCGTATATAAGCGGTCGGACAATAAAAATGCAAGCATAACCACAACTTCCTTTGCCTTCGGTTGATTTCAGAGAATTTTAGGTGTAGAGCAGCAGCAAAAAAAACGTAGCATTTAATTCTTCAATAAGACTTTAAAAGAATATGAATTTATAATCAAAAATACTTGTAGAGCCAAATGTTAACAACTTTAAAAGTTCTAATTCGAGTTAAAAATTTCGAGTTTCGAGTTTTTCTATTTAAAAGATATAGGACAACCTACATTTACCAAAATACGATCGTACTATCGCTAAGCCACAAACAATTTAAGGTACTTTAAAACTTTAAAAATTTCTTTGAAAACACAGAAAACTCCTTTCCAGTATGTACGTAATAGCGTTAAATTTGCCAAATACATTGCACTTTTCGTGACATATTACAATAATATAAGGAATTGACGCACAGGCCTCGTTTTTTCTGCTTTCATATCTTAAAAACCTGAAGTTTCAATATCCTAATTTCGCACTCGAAACTTAAATATTTTTTACTCGAAACATTGCAGATTCTTTTTTTTTTAAGTGGTCACTGATACATTAAAGCTTTAAAGGCAAAATGAAATGAAAATTTAGTAAAATAAGATTATAAAATTTGGAAGACAAATGTTATGGTAAATATGCAGCCATGATTTTCGCATGATAGATACGGCGATAGCTTTTTCGCTGGTAATTTTGTGTTGTTATAAATAAGGAGATTCTTTTATCGCGTTTGGTATGGCTCATAAAGCCTGATCAAATGCATTTTGGTAAGAATTGGAAGAATTTAAAACTGGAACCTTTTGTTTCATAGTTTTAATACCGTACATTTTCCAATACATATGTTAACAAAATTGATGTGAAATGGAACTTGATGCATCGTGAACCGTTTTTCACTCTCCAGAATTGTTTTTGCTGAGGACCGTTTAAAGGCATTTTCCTACTGTGTACACTTATTATTTGTATATGCCTCGATGTCTCATTGTTTTACTGTATGTAGATATGTATACATATTACTAGATTCTCATCCATTCAAGCTCTGCAGTAAGGAGGTGTATTAATGGAACGAGGCTTTTCCTATTTGCGATTTCAGTTCTCCAACTTAAACGAATCCCCATTAGAAATTGTCGTAGAACACACTTAGTTTAGTTTCTGTGAAAAAAATGTTGTTGTATCATATACGTATACGTGTCAGTACTATTGACAAATAAGGTAAAAATTGATTACTTCATTTGATACAGGAAGGGACAAAACTCTTTAAATGTTACAAAAGTTTATATACAGTAGTATTACCAACCTTTAAATGTTTTGATGAATTATTGCTTATTACTGTCTTGATCGTTTAAAAGATACAATCAGAGCGACATGCTTGGTTTACTGTGTAAACATGTGACTAGTCAATATACATAATATAATATCACATATTCTAATATGACCCTTACATAAACCATGTCATGTAATTAAACACTTACTCAGACCTCGGGCATCAATAGGGAGAGCGCAGATCTACGGAGTTCGGGGTCGTGAGTTCGATCCCAGGGCGGGGCGTATGTTCTCCGAGACGATTTGATAAAATACATTGTGTCTGAAATAATTCATCCTCAACCTCTGATTCATGTGGGGAAGTTGGCAGTTACTTGCGGAGAAGAGGTTTGTACTGGTACTGAATACAGGAACTCTGTTTAGGTTAACTGCCCGCCGGCGTGACTAAGCATAAATGACAAAATGATTGATAAAAACAATTCTGCATTTCATTTTATTTGTTACATGTGTATGAGAATATCCAAGCTGCATCTCACCTGGTGGCCAGTTTGATAATTTAATGACAATAAAAGGAGCAAAAACCAGGTCAGGAGTAAAAACGGGAGGGGCCCGTTCATGAGGAGTAGCCACCTGTACATTTTATTACATGTTAGTATATTGTTTTTGTCTTCGGACGAGAAATCGAATGGATTCTCCAGTAAACGTTGCAACAAAACGTTAGAAAATAGGTCGATAGAAAGTTGCAACAAAACGTTAGAAAGTAGATCGGTAGAAAATTGCAATAAAACGTTAGAAAATAGGTCGATAGAAAGTTGCAACAAAACGTTAGAAAGTAGATCGGTAGAAAATTGCAATAAAACGTTAGAAAATAGGTCGATCGAAAGTTGCAACAAAACGTTAGAAAGTAGATCGGTAGAAAATTGCAACATAACTTTAGAAAATATCTCGGTAGGATTAAATGTCACGTTTGCAAATTAAAACTTAAGTTCATTTGTGTTTATGTATACATGTGCTAAGTAAGGAGTATGTGTGTGTATTTAAAATAGATCAATAGAAAATTGCAACAAAACTTTAGAAAAATATCTCGGTTGGATTAAATGTCACGTTTGCCAATTAAAACTCAAGTTCATTTGTGTTTATTTATGCATGTACTAAGCAAGGAGTATGTGTGTGTATTTGTGTAATTTGATTTAGGCCTATATAATAAAGAGGTTTTGATCCGTGTCATTATAAATGTCTAGTGTTCAGCCCATTTTACATTTGGTCGCTTTTCTCCATGATTGGGTGATGACGGGGCAGATGGGGGACTCTATAACAATTAAGGGGGTGGGGCGGAGGGGGGGGGGGCGGTGGTCTAGAAGATAAGTGTCGGCCGCTCATTCCAGGGGTCATGTGTTCGAGCCCCACTGGGGTCACGACCATGACTTCTCATATGACACCAGTACTGGTTTTTTTCCAGGAAGAGGACTCGAGAGTGGTTACAAAAAGCTTAAAGCTTTCATCACAATCGAGCTAAAACAAATTAGTATAAACTATAACAATTAGCATTTAATCCCTCTCTCTACGGATAAACTGGTTTCGTAATTCCCCCTTTCTGCTTTGTTGAGCTCCTAAGGGTGTTTCTGATGGTGCTCCGGTTTCTTTAAAAGTTTATGCTAATTAACATTAGCTTCATTTTGATGAAAGCTTCAAGCTTACGTAAACCACTCTTGAGTCCGCTTCCTGGTAAACCCAGTACTGATGTCATACAATTAGATGTGGGCGTGACCAAAAGACCACCACTTCCTTTTGTCATAGAGTACATGTAATTATTTTGAAATAAAGAAAGAAGAGAAGTTTGCAATATAAAATATTTTATTTAAGCTGCCATTTAAAACATCATAAAGGTTTCTTTTGTTCAAAAACAAATTGACAATATAATCGCAATAACAATTCCTTGTATATAGAAAATTACATAAACAACGACTAAATAATTTAGCAAATAAATACTGAAAGACAGATGGTACTAATGACATGAAAATTATGATAAATAATTTCATAAAACAAAACAAAGTACATAAATCCCATTAAAACAATATGTCCGAATACCAAAATACTAATAAACTAGCACGTATATCTAGAATTTCACTAAGTGTCAGGTTAGCAAACATAGAAAGAGAATAATATCACTTCAGACTTGTATGAATATACCGCCAAATCAAATTTAATATTTCTTACCTAAAAGTTTTTATACTAACATAAAGTGATAATAACATGCATTTAATAATACAAACTTTGGAAGCTGCACAAAACATTTACATGTTGTTGCTTCAGACAATGCTAAGGCGTAAAAAATGTTTGTTTCCGGCATCCCGACCTACCCTAAATTTTTGGCCCGACCTAGAAATGTTTTCATGGCCTTGGAGAAATTTTTTTTCAACTTTTTAACAAAAAGTTGCAAAACTGCATTTTCTATGCCTTAAACATGGTCAGTGATGTTGGAAATCAACTTACTGATGCTCTAAAGGCATAACCCCCTTATTTGTATTCATTTTTTTTTTTTTTGACACAAAACTAATTTCCGAAAAGACTCACTTAATAAAAAATAAACTCAAAAAAAAAAAAAAAAAAAAAAAAAATCCGACCTACCTACCCTAATTTTTTCGAGCATGTTACCGGAAACAAAGAATTTTTTTAGGCCTTACTATGATCATTCCCCTTTTATGCCACCAGTACTGCTCATAGTTCGCGATATATAATAAAGATTGTCATAACATACTAACATCTTATTTTTTTAAAAACTTAAAATCTTATTTAAACTAAATAAGACATGGAATTCACCTGGTTTGATGTTTTTATCTACAAATTCAACTAAGTGGTATATCTAGACCCGAATAGCGGAAAAATACCACACTTCCTTATTGTAAAATGTTTGAACACATCTGAAGAACATTTAAATATAGCTAAGTTTAATTTAATACATTTTATCACGATAAAGGCGTTATCATGTTTGACAATATATTGACATTAATCTGAATTTTACATTGAACGAACCTTTCAAGGTTGTCACCGACATTACAATGCGGAAGAGAAGTTTTCTTTTCTATATCTAAAGAAATTAAGAACGTTTTAACCTGGCATGATACGAATTAAACGCTTGTTTACCCTTTTTTCAAAGAGCGGTTTATGAAAATGAAAAAGGAGAAACGTTAAATAATACTGTAAATTATTGTTATCTATAGGTTCTAATGAATAAAATAAATCTTGCGGTTATGGATTTCAAATACAATCTTTAAAGAAGTAATAACAAACTCAAAGCAAACTTCTATACCTGTTTTCATTTGGAAAAAAAATGCGTTGCGACTTTGTTTGAAATGTATTGTAAAAAAGCAGTATAATGTCTATATGTTAATTCTTCAAATAACCATCTCTTTTACGCTCTAAGTTACATATTAAGGACTGAATTTAAAACATTATTATGATTATTATTATTATTATTATTATTAAACAGCAAATAGTTTTAACACGTGAAAATTGATTCTTTCAACGAAAAACAATAAAGTTTACACTTTTGCTAAATATGTCGGTTCAAAAAGTCATCAGAGATTATTTTGTTATTCATTCTAATTGAAATTAAAAAATAGTCATTGACTTCTACTTTGTAAAATTATTATGACACTATGCAATGTAAAGTTAGGTGTATTTTATCTCTACTGATTACCTTGATAGCAAAGGAACATTCAAAGATTTATTATTTTTTAGTCAAATGATAAGTTGAATAACAAAAGATATAAGCTTCTCTACATCCTACTTTAAGGACTATGCAAACACTTTAAAAACAATTTCAACATACAGACGCACAAAAACAAACACTATAAAATAAACAAACTGCAACAGCAATAAATAAACATAGAGATGTATGAAAAACACGAACATCTGTCAATAGAGACAAAACAATTCGGAACAGAGATCTCTTCATACTGACTAGATATCTAAATGCTGATTGTAAAGTCCTGCTGATGATAATATCCATGAAATGTTATCATGTATGTAGATCATATAACTATTAAAAAAGTTTCGAGTGTCCCATTAAACCTTTTAGACATTTGTAGGTTACAAAGGTTTGTATGTTTACCTGTGTGAACACATTTTTGACAAGGATACGTATTAAAACTATAATGAACTGTTTGCTCTATTTTCTTCTTATCTGAGTAGCTTTGGCAGTTGGCTCACAGAATATCATCAGTTTGTGTCAAAACTGTGATCTCATTTGAGCAGAACATGGTTATTATATATTACCTTTAGTTGGACTTCTGCACGTGCAGCCTACTGGCACTTCTTCAAGGTGTATGAAATAACGATAATACGTATCGGTGTCTGAATACGTCTCAGGACATTCCCATTTTATAACTGGAACATAGGTGTTCACTGTGGCACAACGACCACCTCTCTGTTCAGTGCCACCAGCAGACAAGCATCTATTGCAGGAGCATTTTGCTTTAGCCATTGTTTGAGGTTCCCTGTTCAAGTCCACGTCTACAACCACGTACCATGGACAAGTTAATGATGAGTTTGTCGAAGACTGTCTTCTGCACTTAGGTTCTCCATACAACCGGCTTTGAAATCTGTTGTATTTTCCTAATCTAAAATAACCACCTTTATTCCTTTCTTTCCGTCGTTCAACGATATGTTCAGCATTGGAACGGTACTCACGAATGATATTAAAAGTCCATCGACCCACGTAATAGTCATGAAATATTTTCCTGTAAAGTGCTGTCTTGTTTGCTTTGGCATACGGCGGATGTACACAATGTGCGTCAACAAGTGCATAAAGACACATAGTCACTAGCAGCCCCACTATAGCCTGCAATTAAATGAAGCATTGTGTTAATACAGTGAAGGATATTTTCGAACGAAATATTTAATTCAGGTATAAATATAATCATTAGAACTAAACTGTATGCATTTGTAAGAATTCGAGATGTTGTTTTCTTGAAACAAAAATGAGTGACGAAAATTAACCTACTTGTAAATATAGATGCATTTTGTTTTTCTTGGTTAAAAGTTTTTATTTTGTCTTAAAGGTTTAATTGTAAGGTATATGTTTATGTTTAAAACTATTTAAGCAATAACTTTATTCACATAAATTGCAACATTATATATACCTACACGATGCTACTTTAAAATATCCGTTGTTGGGTATTCCATTAGGTCATGTGCTTATTTGCAAACAAGTTCTATGTCCCCGAATCAAAATCATCTTCCGTATTTTTGTTATTGTACGTTTGCTGTTCCGGTATAACTCGCGTTTTCCCAATCGTAATGTTGACAAAATGTTTGTTATCACAAGTTATAGAGCGGTGCTTTTTTTATCACAAAGGCTATAGGGTGAACGAACGTTAAACTTGCCCTATCATTTTCCTCTTTGGCTTACCCTCCACCTCTACATTGTTCTCCGTGTATTTCTTTTTCAGCTGCAATGATCTGCTCCTGATTGGTAAACCAGCTATGACGGGATATTCCCTTATCAAATCAATGATTTAATCGGCAATAAAACTAAATATGCCGTTTTATCGTTACTCAATATAAGAACATTCACTTTAATCAGTGTATGCCTACTAGGAAGAAAAGGTTTTCACGTCACTTATGTAGCTAATAGTTCAATAACTTACGTATTTTCAAATTTGAATAAACTATAATAGATCTATTTGCGTATTCATGAATTTTGAAATTGTATCAAAGAAGTTATGATGTTTGATCTTTTCTTATTAAAATGTAAACAAAGTGTGGAGATTTAAATACTTTTTATTAAAGTTTATACTTTTGAAATTTATACCTAGACACAAAATTTAACATTTTAATTGAAGCTGGCGGTAACCAAGCAAAAAGCACAAGGGGAGAATTAAATGAGAATAGGAAATAAAAAGGATAGAGCTTTAGGTATTGACAGGAGATTTTACAAGCCTTTTCTTATCTAAATATACAAACCAGTGCACAAACTGTGTAACACTCAGAAACCTTTAATTTCATCAGTGCGAGTACTAATTAATAAAAAAACAACTTTCAAACACTTTCTGCTTTACTACATAATATTGTCAGTAATTGCATTATACTTAAGTTGTTTGTCGGATGGGCATTTGCGTCATCGCCTGACCCTATTTAACTTTAGAATATTGCGGTAAAAACTCCGGCATAAAACGGGTAAAGTTTGTGTTTTGACAACAAATTTAGACAATTTTCTTAACATTTTATCTTATGACATACACTTGTGCAAGCTAAGATTTTTTCGTCTAATTTCTTTTAAGTAATGTTTCTATATCTTTTCTCAATATTTGCCCTCAATGAAAATCTAGTAATACACTACTTAAGGTCCGTCTTTGCATTCAATGATATCCCAGTAATACAAATTTTAAATTCAGTCGTTACCATCAATGATAACCTAGTATTACTTTGTTTAAACACAGTCTTCAATGATGGCATAGCAATACACTACTTCAACTCAGTTTTTGCCATCAATGACATCCCAGTAAAACACTTTTAATCTCAGTCGTTACCCACAATGATAACCTTCTAATACTTTTTTAAGCAAAGTCTTTACCCTCAATGATGTTCTAGCAATACACTACTTCAACTCAGTTTTTGCCCTCAATCATAACCTAGCAATACAGTACTTAGCTTAGTATGCCCGTAGAGATAATCTAATAATACCCACTTTAAGCTAAGCTTAGTGATAATTTAAATATAGCCTTTTTACAGCTCGGTCTTTGCCCTCAGAAATAACCTAGTAAAATCTTTTTAAGCTCAGTATTTCCCTTAGTGATAACCTAGTAATACCTTATTTAAGCTTAGTTTTTGGTGTAAGTTATAACCTAATAATATCAGTTTAAGCTTAGTCTTTGCCTTCAATGATAACCTAGCAATACATTACTTATGCTTAGTCTTCCCTCAGAGATAACCTAGTAATACGACATTTAAGCTCAGTCTTTAACCTCAATGATAATTAAGCAATACAATACTTAATCTATTCTTTGCCCTGGTATTCTTGTAATATACTATTTAAGCTAAAATGTTTGCCCCCAATGATAACCTAGTAATACCCTATTTAAGCTCAGTCTTTGCACTCGATGTTAACCTTGTTATACAGTGAGATCAGTCTTTGCCTTCAATGCTATCCTAGCAATACCCTATTTATGCTCAGTCTTTGCACACAAGAACATAGTAACGCACTCACCTGAGTCTTTATCGTCAATGTTGACCTAACAATACACCACTTTAGCTCAGTATTTGCCGTCATTGAAAACCCAGCTCTTAAGCTTAGTCGTAGCCGTCAAAGATATCCTTGTAATATACTAATTAAGCTAAGTATTTACCTCGATGATAACCTAGTAATACAATAGGCTCGGTCTTTGCCCACAATGATATCCTAGTAATACCATTTTTAAGATAAGTCTTTGCCCTCAGTGATAATCTAGCAATACACTATTTAAGCTCAATCTGCCCCAGAGGTAGCCTAGTGATACCATATTTCAGCTCAGTCTTTGCGTTTAATGATAACCAGCAATACACTTACTATAGCTGAGTCTTTATTATCATAAATGATAACCTAACAATACACTACACTTCGGCTCATTCTTTGCCCTCAATGATAACTTCTTAAAGTCAGCCTTTGCAGTCTATGGTAACTTGTAATATACTATTCAAGCTCAGTTTTAAATAAACTCGATGAAAACTGAATAATACAATGAGCTCTGTCTTATATCATAGAAATGCACAATTTAAGCTCTGTGTTTGCAATCAGTGGTATCCCTCAATGATAATTCAGTCTCAATGATAACCCAGTACTTGGACTCCGAATGGACGGAAAATTGAATACAAACATTGCATTATATTAAATATGTACAAAAGACCCCTCAGGCAAACCATTTGAAACCTGCAGGGTGGTGGAAAATCGGATGGACAGACAGACAACGCTAACATTATAATTTTTATCACCCTGCCTTTGGCGAGTGATAAACTAGCAAAAGAATAGAACACATCAAATATTAACACATTGTAAATTAATGAATAATTTAATCATCAAAGCATATGCCACATCGATTACAAGCACGTTGTAAATCAGTATCAAAACATAGAACACATCGAATACTAGTACGTTGTAAATTAATATAATAGCTGACTCGACAAAGCTCAGAACATTTGTCGTAACAAGGAAACTGACCAAAACACAAACACACTAGTTCATATTAAATTCGTACAGATTTAATTTAACATAAACATTTAGCTGAAAACAAATATTCACATTTTCTAAACCGTCATAATATTATGCAATACACATCTTATCACAGAAGCTATTTTCGTCAAAAGTGGTATAAAAGATTGTAAGACTTCATTTTTATGTATACTGTAGATAATTTAATTTAGGAGACACGAAAAACTGTGTTTTCGGTAAAAGTGACTTGTTTCATTGCCACGTGAATTTGTAGATTGTAATTGTTAAAGATTCAATCAACTGGACTTTTATTTGTTCGTTTAGATAACATTTCTTGGAATGACGCATCCACAATATAAACGAACTAAATCCCTCGCGAATATATTTGACTTTACAGTATCTATTTTTTGCTCATTTTCAAATCAATTCTTTGACGTTATCAACTCAAACTAAAACAACAAACAGTGATTTATATCTGATATGCATAATAAGTGTCCTGTTTCGTATACGGAAGTACTTATGTGTAAAAAATCATCAACATGTACATGAATCCTGATAATGTCTTTATATAAGAGTATTGGCACATCTCTATGAAAAAATTATATGAACTACTTGAACATATACTGATCAAAACCGTAAACACGGCATTTGCTTTTTTGTTAATCACTGTTAAATAACCGAAAGTACTTTTTATGAAGCAAAGCATACACTTCACAAAAACACTCATAAAGGTGTTTAAAAAACGATTGGATAACATTAATAAGATATCCCTCCCTCTAAACGTGTTTCGCCAGTTCGTAATATCATCGTTTAGTATTTTGTTAGGACTTTGCAAAAATTGGTTAAAGTCGTAAAATTAGTAAACGTACATGATGACATGGCTTAAGGTAGTTCTTACACATTCGGATCAAAAGTTTTTTCTACAATGTAGAATTTGATTTAACCCTAATTTTCAAAACTTCAGATTATACCTAGATAACTCAGCAAATAAAAAAGATAGTGTCGTGTGCTTGACTTTTTTTTTGCTATCTTGATTTGAACAAATTAGACCGCAAAGTCTATAGGAAAGTCACAATTTTCATAACATTTTCTAAACAGCGTTGGCAAAATTACAAAAAATAAACACTTTTAAGTATTTTTAAATATATTTGCAAAAAAAACCCAACAAAATGCGGGTAAGCTGTTTTGTTCAGTATGTACAGCTGTATTAATTAAAATACAGATAACTTGTTTTGCCGTGGAAGTGGACCCATATAGTGCTTTTATATACAAATATTAATGTCAAAGAAACCTAGCAAAATCACTATAATATGTAAAAAATATTGCCATGCATAAACCAAAGACAAACATTTTATTGACTATAAAATATTGCATTTAAATCTCCCAAATAAACAGGACCCATTTATCAATGACATGCAATATATTACCGTAAGAGTCACCCCGTAATGTGACGTCACAGTTTAGTTGAATTAGTAGGAAGTTTTAAGCCTGATATGAAATGCTCCTGTTATATTTTAACGCTTAACCAAACATTCGGAGAAAAAAAAACAATTCATAGAAAGAAAGGGTTGTTTTAAATGAATATTGAACAAAACAATTGCCAATATACTGATATGTGCATTGAATGAAAAGGACTGCATAAAGGGGCCACACTTTTGGGGAGTTCAGCGCCTTTAAAAACTCACCATTTTCAAAGAACTGTATATATTATACATATTATTCGTGTAGATGAATTTGCAGTAATGTCCCAGTGCTAAAATTGCACATAACTAGACAGAAGGCATTTTTCAGCAATTCTTTATTTTTATTTCTTTACAAATGACATTCATTTTTAAGGGTGACAGCTTTTTCAGAATATTTTAAGTATACATCATAAGGGACAATACGACAGAACAGGTAATGGACAGGTACATTGCTGTTACATATATTAAAGATAATGTCCGCTTATAAAATATTTCTGTGTTCTGCCTTATTAATAAATAATACGTTGATATAAAACTTATACTTAGGTATTTCTTTTAGAAACATTTAAAATACAGTTTTATCATCTATAGAGAATGTTTGTTGAACTTTCCTCTCTAAATATAGATCTTGTGAAATAAAACAGCAGGTCACAAACACCATTTCCCAAACCTCGAAACGCATGTGTATGTAGGGGTGGCTATATTTCTAATCAGAACACATAAAACAAACACTAGATAAATTAAAGTGTACATATAACTAAGACAAAAACATGCATGATGGTGAAACACCTTTGAACGGCTAGTGTTAAAAACACTACGTGCCTGTCATTAGACAGGAACTGGTGCACTAAACCTCACTGCTAGTCTCCATCATGTTCTAAAGGTACAATGCACTGTAAATAAAAACAGTCCCGCCAGGGAAATATCTAAAACACTTAATAATTACAAAAGGCACGACGTGAAACAAAGAAATTCTCAAGTAAATATATATTAATATATGCACTAAATGGCTAAACAACAAGCAGAGTAACAAGACATACACCATTTAGGATTCGATGGGCAGAAAATAAATTGCAAAGCAGACTTGTTCAACTAGGCTTTCAGAAATACATTATCATAATTGAGCCGCGCCATGGGAAAACCAACATAGTGGGTATGCGACCAGCATGGATCCAGACCAGCCTGCGCATCCGCGCAGTCTGGTCAGGATCCATGCTGTTCGCTAATAGTTTCTCCAATTCCAGTAGGCTTTAAAAGCGAACAGCATGGAGTCTGACCAGACTGCGCGGATGCGCAGGCTGGTCTGGATCCATGCTGGTCGCAAAGCCACTATGTTGGTTTTCTCATGGCACGGCTCATATGGTCTGCCGTCTGTCCAAATGGTACATTATCAGAATGATAAGTTTCAGGTTGTAAAGTATCCCATTCTTCAATGCAGGTGAGAAGCTGACTTCTTTCAAACTATTCGCTATTCTGAAATACGGAGTGTGTATCTTTTCATTACTTCGTCTATAGTGTACAGTAAAACATCTACTTCTCCTATATTATTTGAGATAAAAAGAAAAAAACAGAATATCGAAGTCAAATCGTGAAAATTAAAGCAATTCTAACGAAACTGAAAGCACTCAAAAGTCAAAAACAAATGTTATATCTTGATAAATACCGTTTACTTCCTCGTGGGACAAAATGTATCGCACAATTCAAGGTCACTGTACAGAGATTTATGACAGGGATAAAATAGATATATAGGTCCAATAAAATAGCAGATAGTCGGAAAACAAACAAGATATATTAGCAAAACATAGAAAGGACGAAAATAATCTGCAAGCGAACGGAATTTTTCGTGGAAACAGGGACAAGTCTCTTCCGTAGATTTCAGCCTTAACCCGAATAAGTTTCTTGAACTAGATTTATAAGCATTAGCATAGAAAAACAGACATTGATTTTGAAAAAGATTAAGATCTAAATAACGATACTTTATAATTGTTGACATGAATACTACACTTCATATGTACAATGTGTCAGCATTTCTTGTTTGTTTAAAAGTAGCAATAATTTGCATAACGTTTAATACTATACACAATAGTTTCATAGTCGTCATGTGTCATATTCAATGACGATTCTAACAGAAGAATATTTGATATAAACTTAAGAAGTAATTATCTCATAAAGGAAACTTATGATATGCCAGTAGATGCCATATTTCAGGGTTTCGAAAATAGAATATATAATGTGAATCTTGTAAATATTCAATTACTGTTTTTCTTTCTTTTTGTTCCTTGCACCGTTCTAGATTTTGCAAAGCCTTGCACGAATAACGACGCCACAGAGTATTCACTAACACTATGCTGATAAACAACAGAAGATGTTACAACTCCAGAAGAAGATGTTTCGTGATTACCTTCTTGGCAACTGGACAGACACTTTGATTGACGAATATCGTAAAAACACCAGACCTCCAATCCCGGCATACCTAATAAATCTTTAAACAAGGCAGAGAGAAAAGCTGTCGGAAAAATAGGAATTTTACACACGATTCAAGTGCTGGTTCGAAATCTACTTGCCCTTGGTATATTATACTTGATGTTGATTTGCAGAGAGAACCACAATCTATTGCAAAAGCGAAATATACATGCAATCGTTGTTTTACAGTGGATAGAACCGGCAGGACAACTGACATATGCAAGGAGATGAACTTATATTTATACATGTTATAAAATGGAGATGTTCAAGTAGATCAAAGTTTTTTTTGAGTATTTTGTAGACCTTGAAACTGTCCCAGTAGGATGTACTTGATACAGACCCGAAGAAGTAGCAAACAAACGGATCATAAATACACAGAAATTTTACCGAGCTGATCGATTATGGACTAAGATAAAGTATTCAAATACACCAACGTTACAATTTGAGTATCTAGAAATCTATAAACAACTACGCAAATTTCACAAAAAGAAAAAGATTTGATCATTTCAAAATAAGATATTTAAAAAGTTAGATTGTACTGCGATAGCACTTAAAATCACCTTCCAGGAAGTTTTAGTACATAGTTATAACACACATTTACTCTATTACGTTACAATTATGTTACAATTATTTTCCAATTTACGACGGTTTTTAAGCTTGGTGGCATTGAAAATGAAATGGCAAGTTACGTATTTTTGACTGCAAACATTCTATTTGTTCAAATTTTGATATTGATAGAAGCGTTATGTTATTCTAAAACACCATGCATATTTTATTGTCATTTTCGTCATGTGTACATGGCTTTGCTTGGGAAGTTGGGGATATTACTCAAATAAAGAATATTTTCCGTACAAGTAATAGTAACATTATTTGCTCTGGCCTCAGAAAACTATATATTAGTTATATATTTCAGAATCTTAAACGTTATTATATTGGCCATATGGTATGGTAAAATGTACGGAAAACCCATAGGTACATTATTAGGCAAATTAATATTAAAACTGTCTGGGGTCCTTTCAAATAATAACATTGATTATTGGATACAATATTTTAATGTATTTATACGCTATTTCATCACACGAAGTCGGCTTAAATGTTCCTGCTTGTGACCAAATGTTGATGCATTGTGGTCTAGTCATTTAAAATTATTTCTAGTTAGAAAGAGCATTGAAACTTGAGGGAAAGCTACAGACAAATGTTTGCAAAATGTGCATCTCCGGTAATCACAGTTTTCTAATAAAGGAAGAGTTTCAATCAAGTACATTTACGAGACAATCCTTTTAAACTAAAAGAAAACGAACGGAAAAATAAGCTTATGAAGCCTTATACCATATTTATTTTATAAATGATGGATCGCAACTCCTTATCTCATTAGCATAAAAGTGACAACTATGAAACAGACTGTAAATTTAAGTAAACTTTTATATGCGTTTACATTTTTAAATGTTTTAACAGGCATTTTTATTTCTTGTACACACTGAGAATAGAGAGTTCATGATTTATATCGATAATAACGAAAATACGTATGAATCTACCTGTTTTATAAATGGTGTAATGCTACGTGCCGATAGAGTACTGTCACGTTAATCAGTGACTTGTTCGAAATGACAAACAAATAAATCATGGTGAAGTTTTCTAAAGAATTTAGTGTTGGCTGTACATCCGCATTATTCCAGTTCCGGCTTTAAGTAATGAATGAAATAAAGCGAATAGCATTAAAATATAATCTAGTTTTCATTCACACTAGGCAATGGAATGTGGATTCAGGTATATACATGCAAGAGTCATGAATATTTATAAACATTGTTGCATATTATTTGAAGTAAAAAAGAATGTAGAAATATGGTTGTTTTGGAAAATGATTTGTAAAAAAAAGTACAGACAAGGAGACGTACAGATATTTCACAGCCATTGATAACAGACACTAAAGATAACCATGCGGTATTCTCCCGCCAAAATTTCAGCCATAAATAGATGCGGTAAATAAATAGATGCGGTAAATCGTGTGTATTCACACTAGTGAAATAAATGTAGATTAAATTTTAATGTTACATTAAAACTACCTCCATAATTTATTTAATCCACTTGACCTTCAAATAATCCATATCCTAAATCACAATGTGTCGACTCAAACTGGATTTAAAAGTAAATGTTTAAGCTATAGTCGGAACAGGGTATAAGTACCTTAACCAATGACTTCCAAGTGGTGATTTTGCCGCTGGGTGTTTCAAGACGGTAATGCTACGTTTTCCTTTACAAGTTTGCTTCATCTATTATGTTTATATGTTTTATTGTGTCCATGTATGTGTACGTGTATGCACACAGCTATACTAGTCTATTGTAGGTGTTTGTAGGACTGCGTTCTTGTTTTGCGGCTTGGGGGTCACTGTGGCCGAGTGGTTAAGGTCAATGACTTCAAATTGCTTACCCTCACCGATGTGAGTTCTAGCCTTTGGGCGTTGAATTCTTCATGCGAAGAAGCAATCCAGCTTGCTTACGGATAGTCGGTGGTTCTATCCAGGTGCCCGCCCGCGATGAAACAATGCGCGGAAAGGCACGCGGGGTCTTTCTTCACCATCAAAAGCTGGAAAGTTGCCATATGACCTATATCTGTGTAGGTGTGACGTTAAACCCAAAATAAACTAAACAAGAAATATCTTTAAAAAAGATGGTCGGCGTGATGTAACTGAAGCACAAGTTATATATGGGCAGAAACCTGTATTTAAAATATTTTGGCAATGTTGAAAGGGGCCTCTGTGAAGTTTTGTATAAATGAGGACAGTAGTTCTGAAGAAGACTGTGTTTAGAAATTGTGGAGGGACACACGATGGACACCAAACAATCACAAAAGCTCACTTTGAGCCTTTGGTGCTTAAAAGATGGTAACAGTAAGCAAATAATATTGAAATACGTTCTATACTTTATTTCTGGAATTGTTGGAAGCAACATGAACCCTTACCCTACTTCATCTTATTATCAAATTTGTCTATCATTCAGAATATGTACAGTACTGTTTTCACCGGAAAGATTAATTTAAAATTTAGAGTCTAAAATTTAACAGTATCGGACATGTTGTTGCAGGTTAGTAATAATTTGCGCTGGTTAGAAATTGTTGCTGTAATGCAGGGTAAGAGTTAATGACTGTATAAAACAAATAACCTTTTTGTAAAAACGAAGCTTAAGGAAAGGAAACTTAACAAAACAGAAATAACTTAACAAGAAAACTTAACAAAACAGAAATATGTCCGGATGAGCAGATGAATATTTGGTTACGCACACCTGTTCAAGTGGTACGCATACAACCCGATGGTGCTGTACTTATAGAGGTTATAGATGACAAACGCGTTGTCATTTCACTCAGTGTCACACATGACTCAGAGTGAAGCATTTTCAGCCTTTCCTCCAATCAGCGCCACTCTGACAAAATATCTCATTATAGCTGAAAATACCGAGAATACATTACCAAGCAATCCGATTGGTACATTATTCAGGCGGCATAAGGTCATACGAGGTCATAAAATCGTGCTTAATATGGCACGCCGAAAAATAAACCTGTTTTTTTAATTGAATCTCTGTCCTAGTCCTTTTTGTAAATCAGGTATAGATCTTTTTTATTGAAATTTGATTATTTGGATTCAGTGTTGTTATATTTTCTGGTCCTTTGGGATCATGTAGTCAATTCAATATATGTGTAATAGAGTTCCGCTTAAGCCGGTGCTAGGGGGCGTGAGAGGTGTTGCACATTTCATTACCATTCATTAACAGACTCAGTCAAACCGAGTCTGCTATTATTCTTTTTGGTTGCATTCTTTGCTTCAAAATGATCTTTTTACAGATTTTATTAACTATGACAACAACAATCTTTAAGTGCCGTGCAGCGGCAGTAAAACGTCTCCTCGTACTTAGATTCAGTGTTGTTAATTTATCTGGTCTTTTGGTATCATGGAGTCAATTCAACGTATGTGTAATAGAGTTCCGCTTAAGCCGGTGCTAGGGAGCGTGAGAGGTGTTGCACATTTCATTACCATTCATTAACAGACTCAATCAAACCGCGTCTGCTATTATTCTTCCTTGGTTGCATTCTTTGCTTCCAAAGAATCTTTTTACAGATTTTAATATTTAGTTTATTTACAAAACAAAGATCCTATGTAATCGAAAGTAAGTTCTAAAATTATTTTTTGTAATAGTATTTACTAAAACCCACACGAAACTTTGTAATGCATCTTGATAATTCCTCAAAAAGAGTAAATGACAAGCAAATTCAGTGAATTTATACCGTGGGTTTGTGATTGAGGGCACTATATCTTGAAATATATTTGATTTCGAGATATACATAAGTTATTTACAAAAGAACTGATTCATGATTTGCTGAAAAGATCCTGATAAAAGATATGCTTACATCACCGTCTTATAGTAATCTATTTTTGTGTAAAATTTCATGAAGATCAATCATTGGATTGATTACTTTTTAATGTGGGAATTTATAAACAATTAAATAGCAGTAAGTTTGCAAATTAAAAACAAAGCTTGTCTCATACTTTTATCTAAATTCGTGTTATAGTGATGACGTCAATAGTAAGTTAGGAGAATATTTATTCACTTCTATAAATAGTTCGGAAAAAAATGCGGAAGAAATTGTGATCGGGTTTTGATCAGATTTTTAATCCAGGTTGATTTGTAGAGATAAAGCTCAATATCTTTAAAAGCATAACTCATAAGCGGAACAATTCACAAGACGCTACCTGTTAAAAATATTTTTTTTTCTTTTAAGTTTATGAATGCGATATGTAGACTCTAACGATAATTAGTACTTTAACGCTGAAAATTAACTGAGAGTCGGTAAATGTTATTTCAGTTCATGAGCATCAAAGACAATACGGGATTTAAACTAGATATTTGTTTTCACTAGCTAGTGTTCTTTTGCATTAGGCTGACTGTGTTCTAGACATCAATTAGTACATAAAATGAGCCGTGCCATGGGAAAACCAACATAGTGGCTTTGCGACCAGCATGGATCAAGACCAGCCTGCGCATCCACGCAGTCTTATCAGGATCTATGCTGTTCGCTTTCAAAGCCTATTGCAATTAGAGAAACTGTTAGCGAATAGGATGGATCCTGACCAGACTGCGCGGATGCGCAGGCTGGTCTGGATCCATGCTGGTCGCAAACCCACTATGTTAAGTTTCTCATGGCGCGGCTCAAATATGAAGAATATGTGTCCGGGTCCATAGTCATCAACGTCTTAAGTCTACTTGTCTAAAATATAGACTTAGACTCTCACTAAAACAAAACTGAATTGTCGTAACTATAATGTACTTATTTAGCTTAAACTTTGCACAGATTTTTGTTGTAGTGTAGATTATATCCATGTCAAGTTTCATGCAAATCCATGTATTATGGTTGTTTTTGTCGAAATATACAAATGACTAATACTGAAAATAAAATCAATGAAATATTAGGGTGTTCAGAGAATGAATGATAGAAAGACTGATTCATATCGAATATTATAAATTGATGTGCATTCACTTTTAAACGAAACAATGTTTTTCAAAGTTATTGATAAATAATAAATATTACCTGATATACTGGTAAAGCATTATTATTATTTTAAAAACATGTATTAAAAGTCACTCTGTCATATGCATATTTCTAAATTTTATATTTACTACATAAGCTACAGAGTTATAAATACCTTTGTGGCAAACATCACTTTACAGATGTAGACTATCATGAAGGATACATTATGAAATTGAACGACTGTAATAGAATGCTTACGTTATATAATTAATGTTAAAAATACTCTACATTCTCTAACATATAACAGACCCTGTAGGAAAGTATATATATCGGAAGCATAGAACGCACCAAGCAAATAATAGCAGACTAAATTTAAAGAGAGAAAAGGCTGACAGTTATGGTCTAGGTATGGTTATTGATTTAATAAGAAACTTGGGCTAGATTATCTATTTCCTTTGAACCCAGACCCAGTATTTATTCGCAAAGGAAACAGTGTACAACAAGTGTGTTCATTTTGCTTAACATGTGTACTAACTACTCAATGTCATGCAAGATGAACTTATTAAAGAAGTAGATCATGATATATTTGTACTCATGTACCCAGTTGATAAAAGAGAAAAAATAGGAACATCGGACAATATCTGAAGTTGTGAAGATAGTGCAAAATTGTCAAAAAAAGTTATATCTATATTTAGAGACAACGGTGTAATAAAATACACACCAAAACGAGTTGTAAGATCCTTAAATTGCATAGGTATTTTGGTTAGCTCTACTCCCATTCGTCGTCTTTAATGCGAAATTATTGATTACGTTTGTCAGGATATGAGGAATGTAATTTCTATGATATTCGTAAGGATTTAAATGTAACCAGAACCTACCCCTTAAACTTTATTATACATGGGGATCGTTGCCGGAGCATCAGGATGAAAACTGAGCTATAAACGAGTACAAGAAGCAGGATGTGTAATATACGGTCATGTTGAATAAGCCTTTCTGCCCTCACCAAGGTACACTCACATTGTATCGTATCGTTCTCAGCTATATTTGTCAAATAAATCATTTTAAAGAAGTTTGTTTGATTATTTGGTGATACAATACTCTTACAGGAATCAGATTACTTCCTTTTGTAAGGAATAATGACGTAACTTTCAATGTAAATAAACGGATAGAATAGTGTATTAACACAAAACACTTTGTTTCTGTAAAATTGAATAATACAGATTTGAAATCTAACTATGAGTATCTGCTGAAACAGTTTAAATGTTAATGTCATGACTTGTCAAGAGCTCGGGTACATCCGGGGTAATGTAATTGTTACAACCACATTTGTAATAAAAACCAGATTTGTAATAATTATAACATTTCTCGTTTTTATTACAAAAGTGGTTGCAACGGTTCAACCACATTTGTGATAACCAGATTTGTAATAAAAATCGCAAACTTATTTTTTTCGAGAGATGTGTTTTCCCACGTGAAATTTAAGCTTATGCATGAGTTATTAAGCACGTGCAGGTCGAATTAAACTGTCCAGGGTCCTTTAAGACTCCAAATGTTTTACCTGAAATCCTTGTTCATGGATATATGTTACTTTAAAAAATTATTAATAACCAGATTTGTAATAAAAATCGCAAACTTTCTTTTTCGGGAGATGTGTTTTCCTACGTTATATTCATAGGTCGAATTAAACTGTCCTGGGTCATTTAAGACTCCAAATGTTTTACCTGAAATCCTTGTTCATGGACATATTTTACGTTAACCACATTTGTAATAAAAACGAGAAATGTAATATTTTTTTAAAGTAACATATATCGATGAACAAGGATTTCAGGTAAAACATTTGGAGTCTTAAATGACCCAGGACAGTTTAATTCGACCTGCACGTGCTTAATAACTCATGCATAAGCTTAAATATCACGTGGGAAAACACATCTCCCGAAAAAAAAGTTTGTGATTTTTATTACAAATCTGGTTATTACAAATGTGGTTGAACCTTTGCAACCACTTTTGTAATAAAAACGAGAAATGTTATAATTTTTACAAATCTGGTTTTTATTACAAATGTGGTTGTAACAATTACATTACCCCGGATGTACCCGAGCTCTTGACAAGTCATGACATTAACATTTAAACTGTTTCAGCAGATACTCATAGTTAGATTTCAAATAAATTTAAATTATTTTTCGCTTCTTGGTTGATTTCCAATGAATTAAGCAAAATAAATTACATAAACCTTGCAAGTATACGTTTTGATGAAATATTTGAAACATAAAACTGCAACTACTAAACTTAAACATATATACAGAATTTCAAGGGTTCTGTCTGAGCGGCAATGAATTCTAACATAGATTTTCTTTGGAATTTGCCCTTGTGTTTGTTATTCAGACGACTTTGGGGCTTGTGTGTTGCATATTTCACTACTTCTCATAAACCGAGTTTAAGGGGCCACAGTGGACCCAGTCTTTGAAAAACGTGGCGCTTACCACTCCGCAGCAAAAGCTATTGAGCCCCTAAAATGACCTAAATTTGTGTCGGTGTGACTTAAAACCCAACAAAAGTAACAAATAATTTTGCTTGGTTGTATTGCACTGCATTTGATTAACTTTCATTACAGCAGTCATAAAGGGTCGGGCAGCGACCGCATTGCGCCCGTGCACTTTGACAAGGTGTTGTTATTTGTGGTCATTTGAGATCGATTCCATTCAATGTTGTTTTTTTTTTATTATAGAGTTCCACTTAAGCGTAAATGATAATGAACAGTAACTTCTCATGAACGTACTGATTTAAACCCAGTGTGGTATTAATTTGCTTTGTTGCGTTGTTTACTTCCATAATTATTTCGATTTTATTAAAAATCTAAGTAACTAATGAAATAAATATTTGAATCGGTCTAGTAAAAGATCTGTACTGATTTTTGGACTTAAAAATGTCAACTGACGGTTTTATACATACTACAATATTTAAGTATTGAAGATAAAAGTCCAGGAAGTAAATTCTAAATGCAGAATGTTTGCTGATTAAAGTAAAATATTTAGCCAGTGATTAATTGTGTTTTAGTGCTATTTTATCATTTTACCTTGAGTATGTTTGAGACTGGGCTTAATAAAAGGTATATACTCTCATGATTTTGAAGATATCAAATATACTAATTCGTGTTTAATGTGATTTTGGCCGACGTTTTCTTAATTAGGAATCTTAGTTTAGGCAGTACTTGCAACTTTGTTTAAATTCTGTGGGTGCGGTGCATTGTCAAGCTGTAACTTTACATCTTGTCAAGTGATTATCTTATTGACAAGCCTTATTATCCAAGCCAAATATAGTATTTTTTTTATCTTTGCCATGAAAGTTCTCTTTGTCTTAGATACAATTATTCGGTAATTCTAGGATTTTCTACTACCGAAAAAAGATGTCTGACAAATATATACAAAATGTACATCTCCGGAAATCACAGTTCCGGACATTTATTTTTCTAATAAAGGAAGTTCAATCAAGTACCTGTCTGGACGAGACAATTCTTAGAATAAAACGAACAAAATTCAGCTTATAAAGCCTTATCTTCAACTGAAAAATGATTGTTTGCAACTCGTCATCTAATTAACATAACAAAGACAAAAGACAATCTTGAAACATACTATAGATTTATGTATACCTTTGTGTGCGTTTATTTCATTCTTTAAATAAACAGGCATTTTTTTTTCTTGCAAACATTTAGCATAGAGATTTCATGTTTTATATCAGTTAATGTACATTTATAAGATTAATCTAATTATGAAATGTCAGTTTTCTGCTAGCACGTAGTGTAATTACTGAATTAAAATTAAATTAAATCTCTATGCTAATCCCACGTAAATCGGTGACTCGTTCGTAATGACAAGCAAACAAATTATACTGAGATTTTCTAAAGTATTAAGTATTAATACTAAGAGAAAAATCTCGTAATTAGCTGGTGCTAATTATTGGTTAAGAAAAAACGCCAATGACATTAAAATAAAATGTAGTTTGCATTTACGCTAGGCAGTAGAAAGGGAATTTAGGTATACACATGCAAAAGTCATTAAAATATAAAAGCATTGTTGCATTATTGGAAGTAAATATTGCTTTGGAGAATGATTGTGTGTGGACGAAAACTGGATTAAAAACTAAATCAGTTTTAAACCACATTTAAACTTTATTCTGAACAGAGTATAAGTAACTTAACCAATCACATCCCAGTGGTGTTTTTGCCACTGGGTGTGTCAAGGCGGTGCCCCTACGTTTTCCTTTACAAGTTTGTTTCATCTATTATGTTTATATTTTTACTGTGTCTATGTATGTGTACTAGTATGCACACAGCTATACTAGACTGTTGATTTGAAGGATTGTGTTCCTGAACGGCGGCTTTTGAGTGGCTATGGTCACTATCTTCGAATCACTTGCCTCTCAACGATGCGATTTGAGCCTTGCTTGAAACGTAGAATTCTTCATGTGATCTAGCCATCCAGCTGGCTTACAAATCGGATGTGGTTCTACCCAGACGCCCCCTGTGATGTACAAGGAAAGGAGGTGCACCTGGGGTATTCCTCCACCATTAAAAGCTGGAAAGTCGCCATATAACCTATAATTGTGTCGGTGTGACGTTAAACCCAACAAAAACAAAAGTCAGAATGAAACGCGGCTTTTCCTATTGATTTTTGTCCTGATCAGTTTTGTAAATCAGGCATTGATCTTTTTTTTCATTAAATGTATATACGTGCTTTTATTTATTTTGAGTTGACGCACTGGTCGAGAGGGCTAAGACGTTTTTTCTACGGATTGTAAAACAATTAAAGGGCAGTAACTTTGAAGTTACTGAAGTGATCCTGACGGAAATTATACGTGCACCACTACCCCTTAGTGACTGACATTTTTGAAATGTTTCATGAAGATCCTTCGATAGGTTACTTAGATACAGTCAAAATTCATTATTTTTATCCAAAACAAGGGGGAACTGCTTGGGATTAAAATACATGTGGACAAAGGTCATGTGCTAATTAATAATTATTTGAGTTCTGGTTATTCCAGCAAAAATACTTTTTGATCCATAAGGATCTTCAGTTTCGGACTCATTCATCCATGGACGAACAGCTAGACGTACAACGCCAAATCTATATCTCTACGCCATTGGTGTGGGGAGGGGTGTAGGTTGTACCAAAGATGGGGTAATCGAAACAGGCAACGTTTTGCTTTGTAAAAGTCAGTATAAACATTCGTGAAAATAGAAACCGGTCAAATAAGAAGTGACATATCAACATCAGCTGAACATTAATTTAAATGAATATCTAATCCGAAAGTACATACACGTCAAACAGCTTAGGTAACATTTGATAATCACAATAGACTAAAATCTTGCAAATTTAACATATAACTGTCTCATGTTTTAATCTAAATACGTGTGGCTTCGTCAAGTTATAGAGATAATGCCAATTATAATTTATGAGAATATTTATTTATGTTATATATAATCCGGAAACGATCGCGGAAGAAATTCTGATCGTTTTATCCTGGTTGATTTGTACAGCTAAAGCTCATTATCTTTAAAGCAGCCACTCATAAGTGGAACAGTTCACAAGACGGTACATGTTAAAAACATAATTATTTTTATTGTATTTGACAGATCAGTCCATAAGTTAATGAATGCGATGTGTAGACTGTAACACTGAGCAGTAGTTTAACACTGAAAATTAACATAGAGCTGGTAAATGCCTGTCCAGTTCATAACTATCGAAAAGAGATTACCTTCTTGAATACGCGGTTGAAACTTCATAATTTGTCTTCACTATTCTTTTGCGTTAGACAGACTGTGTTTGTTTGTTTGTTTGTTTGTTTGTTTGTTTGTTTGTTTTGGGTTTAACGCCGTTTTTCAACAGTATTTCAGTTATGTAACGGCGGGCAGTTAACCTTATCAGTGTTCCTGGATTCTGTACCAGTACAAACCTGTTCTCCGCAAGTAACTGCCAACTTCCCCACATGAATCAGAGGTGGAGGACTAATGATTTCAGACACACTGTCGTTTATCAAATAGTTACAGAGAACATATGCCTAGCCCGAGGATCGAACTTGCGACCCCGCGATCCGTAGACCAACGCTCTACCTATTGAGCTAAGCGGGCGGGCAGACTGTGTTTGAGACATCAATTAGTACAATAAAATATGAAAAAATATGTGTCCGTCTTAAATCTAACGAGCCCGTATTCATCAACGCTATAAGTCTCGAACTCCTAAATGTAGATTACTAAAAATGAACTGTCGTAACTTCTTCTCTAATGTACTTATTTACCTGAAACTTTGTACAGCTTTTTGCTGTAAGGTATATTATATCCATGCCAAGTTTCATATAAATCCATATAATTGGATATTAATTTCTTTAAAACCATTTTAAACTGTCTAAAAATATTGTGGTTTGCTATTTATGTTTAAGAGTGTTCATTAATCCTATTTTTAAGCGTTTACAATAAATCTGATTTTTTTTTTCTGAAAATGTCCAATCGGATTTTTTCCAGCTTTTGAAATGGGACTTTTTTATTTACCGTAGAATGAATTTCAAACCCAGACAAAAAGACAGTCAAACACAAAAGTAGCACAAATATACCTTTAAATTTGTTATGAAAAAAATTATTGTTTTCCGCCCGGAAAAAAATCCAGCCCGCCAAAATATGGGAAAAAAGTCCGATTGGATTTTGAAAAATTCCAATCGGACGCCATATATCCGATTGGAAATTGGAAAAATCCAATTGGACAATTTTTTTTAATCATCTTTTTGTACATAAGAAAATTGAAAACAATGCAAAACTATATCATTTATTGCTCCTTAGCCCCTAAACTACCATCCAAGCTAAAACAGAAGTTTCTAAGTCACTTAGAAATGGTGGTGAAGTTTGCCAAAATCCTGGTTTTGCAAAGATATCCTGGTGGCTGTTATATAATGGTTGTTTTTGTTGAAATATACCAATGATTAACACTGTTTGGAAATACTGAAAATGAAATCAATGAAATATTAGGATGTTCAGAGAGTGCAGCAGATTTGGAAAGAATGACAGAAAGACTGTTTCATATCGGATATCATAATTGTTTGCGCATTCATTTTTAAAGGATAGATTCTAGAACGAAACAGCGTTTTTACGTTACTGCTAAATGATAAATTTACCTGATATAAAACATTATTATTGTATTAAATCATGTTTTAAAAGTCAGTCTGTCATATACATATTTCTAGATTATACATTAACAAATCTGCATAATGTACGTAAGCCATCTGCATATGCATAACATGGTGCCTATCTACATGACTGAAATATTAAGTGTCTCAAATAATAAACTGCATAATCTACGATCAACAGCCCGCAAAGATCTTGTTTTGCGTATAAAACCTCGAACAAATGATCTTAAAGATTCGTTCTCGTACTTTTAAACATCCAAAAATAATTTCAAACAACATTTTTTCATGTTACAGTCCAGTGCTTAAAATATGCTCTTCCAGTTTTTATAATGAAGCCATTCCCCCCCCCCCCCCACCCCTCCATTTTTTGCTTTTGTTTGTTTATTCTCTTTAATTTTCATATAATTATGTGAGTGTCTGCTGGATGGATAAATGGGAAGCTTTTATTTAATACATTGATCATTGATACATGTTTTTATATGATTTGTGAAATCGTAAATGCTTGTATACACTTGTATTGTTGTTGTTGTTAACTGAAGGCCATACTGAAAATAAGTCTACGTTTCATGTTCATGTTATGCACACTTTGTATGTTACCTTCATTAAATAAAGATTTTGTTGTTGTTATTATTATCATTATTATTATTGTTTTTATCTACAGTGATATAAATACATTTGTGGCAAACACCACTTTGCAGATGGTGACAGTCATAAAAGATACATTGATGGCATTGAGCCTAGGCCTTTCAGTCCTCATCACCTTTTCTCGTGTGCATGTCTGTAACTCTCAGTTGCGTTTGTGAAATAAGTCTATTATTGACGAAGTTTGCTTGTTTGATTATTTGGGGATACAATGCATACCTGTTCCATACTGAATCAAATTTCTTCCGTCTTAAGGAAATATGACGAAACTTACAATGTAAACAAATGAATAGGATTTCTATTTGTGCAAGAAAGGGGTTATTTTTGTAACATTGTATAGTATATGCCTTCTTTTTATGTTATCTAAATTTGGTGCTTATCCAATCATAAGAAGCTCCCCTACTACAACTGTTTTGAAAAGCATACAATGACTTCAACTTTGATTATTTTTGCAGATTGCTTATGATAACTTTTTGGACATGGCAATAGTTAGGTACTTGGTTTCTGGTAGCTGCAGTGACTGATTACTAAACACACACACACTCTCTCTCTCTCTCTCTCTCTCTCTCTCTCTCTCTCTCTCTCTCTCTCTCTCTCTCTCTCTCCCTCTCTGTCTGTCTCTCACACACACGCACGCCACTGCTTTAAAATTCTTATATATTGTCAATCTGCCTCATCAAATATTTTGTCAATACTAAAAACAAACATAAACATTATACTAGCCTGTCTACTTTACAAACGTTCTATGCCAAGTGCACATGCCGAAAGATTTATCATTCAGCCATTCAGCTTTTATCTTTAAATTAAAATTTAAAAGTTACGCTACTACACTACTCGTAAATTACTTCCTAGGTATACCCGCACTCTTCAAATAGAGCATTTTATATATCTTGTTTAATTCCTTAAGTGTTTTACGTCATAGCATTAACTTTTAAACTATGATCATGACGGCTTCATCAGATTACCGTCAGGAGATTTCATTTAAATTACTTTTTTTTTTTTTTTTTTGTCTTTTAAAGTATTTTCAGCTAATTAAAGCGACACGTTTACACATTTAAGACGACGTTTTCCCTCTAAAAAGTTCATAAATGTGAGTACTGTGAAAATGGTCTGCGGTACTTACTGACATGTGACTTTGCAAGGTATCCTAATAAATTACCAAAACATATTGTGCAGGAGAGAGTAAACCATTGAAACACATTTGAAAGAATGGAGAAAATCAACATTCTTCTTGTCATTTTAACTATATCTTACACATTTTTTCATTCACTTTATCATTTTTCTGTTCTGTTTTTCTACATTCTATAGCAAACTTGGTGAAAATGAACATATTGAAATATTTCATTCTAATCACGGACGAGTAGCTTAAAGCAAATAAACTGCATAAACCTTATTATTATCCGGTTAAGACAAAAACGAAAAGTAAACTTACACATACATACATACATACATACATACATAATACATACGCACACTGCTTTAGGGTTTCAGTCAGTGGGGTGCGTTCTTGTATTGCTTTTCTTTGGAGTTTGTCCTTTTCTAGAATTCAGACGAATTAAGGGGCTTGTGTGTGCGCATTCCATTATTTCTCATAAACCGGGACATATAAGGCCTGTGTGGTCGCTGACCCCGAAAACCTTGCCTCTCACCGCTACAGTTCCAAAGCTGGAAAGCTGACCTAAAACTGTGTATGTGTGACTTAACCCTTACCCTGAAAAATTTCTATAATGGACTTGTCCATCTGCCAGTCTGGACAGTGCAGGGTAATTATAATCTACACTGGTCGCAAAGGCAGAATCAATCGTGTCCAGCATTGTAAGGGTTAAAACCCAACACAACTGTTAAGTATACTGAGCTTGTAATTATTTCGCTTGGTTGTGTTGCACTATATTTGGTTATCCTTGATACCAAACAGTCATTAAGAGACGAGTTGTGACGCTGTAGCAACCGTGTTCTTGGACTAAACGTTGCTATTTTACCTGGTCTTTTGAGGTCACGGTTTCCATTTAAAGTTATTTGATTAAAGAGTTCCGCTGAAGCAAAAGTGTTGTTGCATAGTTTATAACTCGCTCTATTAATTTGCTTTGGTGGGTTATGTTCTTCCACAATTACTTCGATTTTCTTATAAATTCAATTAATTAATGAGGTGAATATTTATGATTTTGCAACAATTATTGGATTGAAAAGTAAGCTAACACATTTATTTAAACTATAATGTGAAAATAAATATTAAAGGCAAAGTCTAGGAAGTAAATCCTAAACACTGAAGGCTTGTTGATTAAAATAAGCTGATGATTAAATCAGAATTTTGTTTTGCTATTTTACCTTGAACTCGACTAGCCTAAAACTTTTAGGTTTAATAATAAAGTAGATACTTAAATGACTTTGAATAGATTTGTTTGTACCGACAAATCGTGTTTGGACGAACGTTTTCCTAATTTGGATTCACAGTTTAGGCAGTCCTTGCAACTTACTCTATATTTTGTCGGTCTGGTCCATTGTCATTCCGACTGGTTGAACATGTGAAGTTTCATCTGATCAAGTCGTTATCTAATTTACAAGCCAAGCCTGATAAATACATTTTTTTTATTTATCCTGGAAAGTTCTTTATTTAGAATGAATGCGTGCTTTATACTTGTTTGGTAGTTCTAGGTATGTACACTACCGGAAAAAAGATGTCCGACAAATGTTGACAAATACGAAAACTTAATGTACATTGTACTTTTATCCGGTAATCATAGTTCCGGATTGTTTTTTCAGTTACGGAAGAGTTTCAATCAAGTACATTTAGGAGACCATCCTTTAAAACTAAAAAAAAAACGAAAGGAATTCAGCATGTGAAGCCTTATATTTATTCAGTAAAATGCAATTGAAAGATTGGTTGCAACTCGTTATCTCATTTACTTAAACCAGAAAATGAATCTTGAAAGTGAGTACGAATATGAATCCATGTATACGTATATGTGCCTTTTCTTTCTTGTATTCACTAAGAACAGAGATTCCATGCTATTATATCTCATTTGTAACTTAATGACAGTGCTTTGTACATTTACAGGATCAGTCTACCTGTAATCAAGCTACGTGCTGGTAGAGTACCGACATTTCATAATTAAGTCTTAATCATGATAATACTCTGATGTAATTCAGTGAATCGTTCGTGACGATAAACAAATCAAAGTGAGTTTTTCTATAATCCTGTTACGAAAGAAATTACTTTTAACAGAGTAAAACTGCGTAATGAAATTTAAGAAAAAGTTTATGTAACTTATCAATGACTTCTCGATGGTGTGTTAGGCGGTGCCCCACTGTTCTCATTTGTAAGACGCAGCTTTTCTTTTTCATCTTCGTCCTTGTTCCTGGTTTAAATCAGGCATCAATCTGTGCCTTTTCATTAATCTTTACACGTGCTTTTATTAAGTTCATTGCCAACCTAAAGATGCTATCTAAAGGAAAATAATTTCTGACATTATTTATTTGTAACATCATTTCCCAGAACAGAAACCCACAATAAACCCTATAATAAACTTTGATTATTGCTCTAAGGCTGTGTTTGCTGTTAGTGCTCTGTGATTCCGAGCAATCTGCCCTTACCTAATAGTATTATCTTTTGATGCGATAAGGTAGTGGAAACAGGCAACAAGTCAGCATAAACATTCGTAACAAATTAGAAATATATCCAATGAGCAGGGACCTATCAATATTAGTTTAATATTAATATTAATAAATATTTAGTTCGTAAGTACATGTTCATACAATGTTTGCACTACATCAAACAGCTTAAATAACATTTTATAATCATGATAGACCAAAAACACATAATTTTGTCTCAAATTTTCATCTAAATACGTGTTTTTCGTCAAGTTATAGAGATAATGTCAATAATAATTTATGAGAATATTTATTCATGTTATAAATAGTTCGGAAACAATTGCGGAAGAAATTGTGATTGTGTAGTAACCGAGTTGATTTGAAGACCTAAAGCTTATTATCTTTAAATGTAGCCACTCGTAAGTGGAATATTTCACAAGACACTACATGTTAAAATATGAATATTTTCTATAATCTCTGATAGACTTATCCAACATTGTTTCGACGCGTGGATCGTTACGCTGAGCAGGCCTTTAATGTTGAAAATTTATAGAGTATTATATATAGTATGTCTTTCCAGTACATGAGTATCGAAGAAAGCTTGTTTTCTAGGATACGAAATTCAAACTACCCCAGCATAAGACTGCTTAATGTCTAAGACAGTTCTCTTTAATAGCAGTCAGTATTATTTTGCATTGGGCAAACTGTGTTCTAAACATCAATTAGTATATAACATACGAATGGTTTTTGTTGTTGTTGTTTTGTTGAGTTTAACACCGCACCGACACAAGTATAGGTCATATGGCTACTTTCCAGCTTTGATTGATTGTGGAGGAAGACCCCAGTTGCCCCTCTATGTATTATTTCATCACGAGCGGGCACCTGGGTAGAACCACCGACCCTCCGTAAGCATTCAACCCCCCAAGTGAGGCTCAAACCTACATCGGTGAGGGGCAAGTTATTTGAAGTCAGCGACATTAACCACTCGGCCACGGAGGCCCCCAACATACGAATGAATATACAATACGTGTCCGTCTTAAATCAACAGGGTCAGAAAACAAAACAACACCTAGTTCGCATACGGGCCATTAAACGGCACTAAAATTTAAAATTTAGACATTGAAATTAATAAAATTCAAATTTCCGTCTTTACCAATACAGCTATCTAGCTGAAAATTTACAGCTCTTCATTGTAGTTTATACCATATTTTGTTACACGGAAACCTATTCATGATGTACAAATTGAAGACAAATAGTAATTTTAGCGTTTCAAAGTCTAAGTCAAATCGTTCATAAATACGAGACTAAATATCCATCATCTTCCCTCAAACACAGTCTTGAAATACACTTAAACACATCCGGGTATGCCTGTAGACAAAATGTTAATTTGAGGAAAAGAAGAAATAAGATATCTTTATGCTTTGAGTATGATAGTTTGAAACGGAATGGTAAATCATATAGAAATATCATGTTCAAAGATACAAAGAAACCTAAAACCTTTATATTGACAAATGAGGTCTCGTATGAAGATAAACAAGTATACAGTTTGACTTCTTAAACTCTTATAATAGCCGAGACAAGTGGACCTAAACAAAACATTTAAACAGAGACTAATAGCGGCTACAATTCATACTCAGTGCATGAGTTATGACGATTTGCGTACATACTCTTCTGATGTTGATGAACAAGTGTACATCTGACGAAAACAGGTAGAGGACTCGATGCATTTTAAAAAAGCTGCTTTATCTGTCTCCTGACTCTGAATGAAGTTTCCTTTGCTGCTCTGTCTTCTGTAAATACACGCGTTTATGGGTCTTTATCACATGTTTGACGTCGTGGGACTGTAATAAATTTGATAATACACTAGTTCAATAAAGCTTCGTTTAAGTATAGATTTACTTTGTCTATGATTGATAAAGAAAGAAGAAATTTTGATGTTTCAAAAGGAAAAGCTTACATGTGATAAAAAGAATATTACATTTGTGTCGAAAGAGCCTCGCATTTTATCATTTTATTCAATTTGTTTAATAAATTCAATATGAAAGGACACTCACGTAATATCCTCTATTTATTCTTGTTTTTTATATCAATTGACAAAATCATTTTTGTGTTTGTGCTTTCTGTTACAATTGTGTTTATAAGAGATTCAGAGTTGTTCTTCAATTCTTTAACATAGTGGAGATTTAGAGTTGGGTCCAGTGCAACAATAACCAGTTTAAGCACTCCAGTGCTTCCAAGGCGGATTATACGGTGTTCATACATTTGTTCGTTTCTTCCTTGTTGTGCTTGGTTGTGTTCTTGTAGATTTTATTATCATCATTTTAGTCAGTTGTCATTTACAGTCATTCCTTTCATTTAGAATTATATGATAAACATGGAACAGACATGGAAGAAAAATAAATAATATTATGATTTATATTTTTAATGTCTGTATAAACACATTTATCCGCATGACGATCGAGCTCTTAAGCTTTAATATTAAACTTTCATTTACTTATTTATCATTTACCTATTATTACGGCTTACTATCTAGGCTAACCAACCAAAGAAAGTTGGTTATCTCTATTTTAAACAACATTTTCCTTCTATTTATCAGTGAACATGTTTTAATACTTCACAATATCACGAACATATGCGATAAGTAGTTTTTGTTGTTGTTGTTGTTTTTTGCAATAATTAGTACTTTAATATAGAAAATGGCCAGTTGGAATAGTCATACTTCAAGAATGCACACACTATTTTTTCAACAAAAGGGCAACTATCCAATTGGAACGTTCGAAGAAAGCAGCCTCCAAAAGAGAGAAACTCTACAGCAGTGTATTCATTTTTTTTTTTTGGATATATATAATAAAATGATTTATACAAACGTTCATAAACAATGAAAACGATTCGAAAACAAGGATGAAAAGCAAATACGGGAACACAGACGGGCACCGCCTTGGAAAGGTCAGTTGCTATAACAGACACAAAGGATTCATGTTCATATTTTAAAATGAAATTTGTTTGCATGTGTCACAAAAACACATTTAGGGCCCAACGAAACAGCCCAGACGACAAGTATCAAAGCAATTCTATCAAAAGAGGGCTTTTTATTTCCTGAGACAACTAATCTGGTTATTAGTTATTATCGGCAGATTATTTAATATTGTTAGCATGTATTAATCTTTACCCTGCTAAATTGTTTGAAATTGACTTGTCCATCATTCAATTTCGGCAGTACCACTTATTATTCTAAAGGGTGTTCTCTGAAAATTTACTGACTGAATAGCTGCGAACAGTGCAGACCATGAACAGGCTGATCATGGTCTGCACTGGTCGCAGAGGCAGAAACACTTTTCGCCAGCAGACTAACAGTAAGTATTACTAAATAAATATTATTAGAAATTAATCTTTTATACCATTATTTGATATAACAAGCTTACATTACTGCTAAATTCTGGATGAAATATGAATGTAAAACGATGAAAAGCAGTATGATAATTTTATTATCAAAGCAAATTGTCTAAACAGTGACTTCTGTGACAGGCGTTTGTTGTTTTAAACAAATGTAAAAAATGACTAAAAATTGTTGCTATTTCATAGCATTTATGAGTATAAATCAGTACACTTACGCAATAAAAATATCGGACTCAAAATGTACACAGTAGCAAAAGTTAAATGTCGTGGTTGAACTGAACATACGTAAACATGTTGTCAATGATTATATATATATATGTATATATACAATGTATAGAGAAATAGAATAGATAACCAGTTGGCTTCAAAATTACAAATTTCTCTGAAATATCTTAAAGGTATTAATATTGAGTATAGTTCAGTTGTAAACAATTATGTATACAGTTAATCAAGGTGTAAACAATGATAAAAGTAAATTTTGGGTGTAACCATTTTAGGTGTAAACAAAATAAAAACGTGAGGCGTTGTGAAACAAATACTTCAAGACAACATTATAATATCAAATGAAAAGTTACTGACTAGAAAATATTGTAAAATGTGTCTTAAATGAGAACTATGAGTCAATATTTAACATATGTTAAATGATGAAATGAATTATATATATGTGAGGACATACCTGATGATAAGCGTAGTTAGAAGTCAAATTAAATATCAACGTACTTTAGCATTTGAAAAGCTATGAAATGTTTGTGTTTAACTACTTAAAAATTTCAGTATGGAAATACAGCTGAAGCTCGATATCACCAACTCGCTTATTTCAAAATTCCGGATATCTCGAAGTCCCGTCCTGAAAAGCCCGTGCACAAAATATCATTTTAAGTCAAGTTTCGGCTTTTACGAAGTAAAACGCTCAATAACTTTGAATTCGAGATATCGAGCTTCAACTAGTATTAGTCCCTGCTCTGCCTAGTCACGCCAATTCTGCGTAATTCTCTGTCAGATAACAGTTAATGTGTTACTTCTACAGGTCGTTTACATGTACACCCTACTGGGACAGTTTCAAAGTCTACAAAGTATTCAAAATAATTCGGTGCAGTCCCGGAAAAGTTGTTTGGACATCTCCATTTAATAACGGGAATGAAAGACTTCACCTCCGCGCACCTGTCTCTTGTTCTACCGCTCCTGTCAATTGTAAAACAGCGCTTGCATGAACATTTCGCTTTAGCAATTGATTGTGGTTCTCTCTGAAAATCAACATCCATTACAATATACCAGGGACATGTAGATTTTGAACTTATATCTGAATCATGTGCAACGTTTCTATTTTTCCTGCAGCTTTGCTCTCCATAGATCCTACTTTGCCTCGGCATTAGATCTATCAGGTTTTTCAGGCGACGAGGTCTCGTGTTTTTGCGATATTCGTCAATCGTGGTGTATGTCCAATGTCCAAGTAGATAATCACGAAATGCCTTTTCCTTCAGTTGTAACTTTTGTTCTTCAGCATCTGGTGAGTGAATGCACTGTGTCGTTGCTATTTGTACAAGACATTGCATCAACCAGCCTATAGCGAGTAACTAAAATAGGAAAAACGTCGGTAAGTATTAATTAATTTTTTATTTATTGTTGATATACACGCTCACTTAAATTCATACTCTATTCTACAGAATGGTCAAACGTACATCATAAATACGCAATATTAAGTAATGACGAGATTATTATTTAAATATCGCATATGAACATTCAATGTCTTTTCAATTGCAACATATTTAATGTAAAACATGAAATCATAAATGAAAGAAAGTGTTTGCGCCTTCTTCTACACTAGTTGCAATCATTACTTATAATCAAATCAACAATAAATAAGTATAAGATTTAACCAGCTGATCAGCACTTACTGTCAGAATAGCGTTGTTCATTTTGACTTAAATGTAGTGCTTCTGCTAATCAATGACTCTGTCTTTATTTCTTGAAGGTTATACATTTATATATATATATCAGGAGTCAATAAAAATGGATTTTCCTTATTGATGAAACTTATGCAATCGGAAAAGAACTTTCGAAATGCAGACAAAAATCGTGTTTCTTTGATTAGTTCTGACCACTTGCAATTTGCTTTCCTCCTTTCAAACTTCGACCAAATATTATTTTCCGGTGCAGATTATTCTGTAATGCTCTAATACCCCCAGACGAAGTTACGGCATGTTATTGGATTAAAAGTTTGTACCTTCAATATTTACTTAATACTTCTATTAATCTCTTAAGAAGTAACGATTCAAGTGTCAAAGGTGTTTGATAATGAGCTACACGTCAACTTGCAAAATCCTTAAAGCAGGTTTATATTAATTGCTACTAAAAGCTTTAGCTTTGCGAGGAAGTGAGCACATCCAAATCTAATTATAAATGTATACAATTCATTCGTTTCGGTAATAAATAAGTTCAAGGATTTTCAGTTTTAGTAAGATTTTAAACTTACTCGCACACAACTGATGCAAACAATTTCACTTCAGTTATACAGAGGGTAAAATAATACGAACTATTTATAAAAGGAAATGAATGAAATTGTTCATCATTTCAAAGCTTTAGTTGCCTTCTACTTTTAGAATATCATTATCAGGATCAATGTTTTACAAAACGCAACTTTGAGGAAATTGCTTCTCAACAAAACAATAAAATCAGTGCAAGACAATATTGTATAGATCAATTTGAATTTTACATAACATTAAATTACTTTTTTAGAATAATGTCTCGTAATTATATTAATATCATATTAATTATGTTCCGTAATTAGCAAGACACCTTACAGCTGAATAAAACAGTACTTAATATTGGACTCAGTTTTGTTATATTATTTGATCATTGGGATAATGGAGTTTCATGTTTATATATAAAAGAAATCCGTTACGCCAGTGTTAGCGGACGTAAGAGGTGACGTCTCATGAACAGACTAGATCAAAATCGATCCTGTAATTATTTTGCTTGGATGCATACTATATGCTTATAAATGCCTTTAAATGCTTTTCCTAAATATATTATTAACTGTCACAACAGTACTCTTTAAGTGCTGAATGGTGCCTAAAATAGTCCCCCAATCTCCACCCCCCCCCCCCCCCCCCCCCCCCACCACTACCACCACACACACACATTCCCCACCCAAACACACACACACCCGTACTGTAGAAATACTTATATCATGTTTATCATACAGTTTATCTGTAAGTGTTTACATTAAAAGGAAAGTAACAGGTCATGCTCTTACAACAAAAGTGTGATCGATTAAATGAATTGATCACATTACGATTAGAAATCCTTCCGCATCTCTTTTAGATTATTGTATTATAGAAAACATTGGATAGGAACACGTATCAAAATTGATAAATGCTTGATTTACACGTCATAAGTTACGGTTTTTCTTAAACTTTGATTGCTAAATGCTAATCTTTTACTGATTTGTTTAATAACAGAAGGACAGCGCTACAACGTAAAGGCAACATGACCTGATTGTCCTTATGGACAAGTCATCGACTAACATGACCTTTTTACGTGTAAATATTTCATACGTGAAGCCACTGCTAAAAGATTTAGACGTGCGCTAGTCAACCATTATACTTGAGAGCCTACTATTTTACAGTATATAACGATATTATCAATTTAAATCAATTATCAAAAGGAGTTTCATTTCGTGAGTAATTTCCCTCATTTACATTTGGGATTTGTTATTGGATATGCATGTTTCCATTAACATAATTCACAAGAGTGTGTAGTACCACGTTGAGAACTTTAATGAACGTAGTTAATATTATAAGAATCTTTCACTGGTTGCGGGTAAAGATGGGAATATCCGGCACGAGGTGACTGTTTAGGCGGTAACGAGGCTCCTGCCTGAGTGCCGGATATTCCCATCTTTACCCGCTGCCAGTGATTGATTCTTTTTCTTGCATGCCTTATTCTTCAATTTGTAGAAGATATAAAGAAAAACGAAGGTTTTCCCTTAAGGCGCTATTTTGTTATAGTAGCGTAAGATGAGTTTTTCTAGCACCGAAAAAGCACGGAAAAATACTGTCCGGCTCGCAAGAATAAACCCCTATCACAAGGAATATTACATCATGAATTTTACGTGGCGTCACTTACAAATATTCTGGGTCAGGCAATTTTTGTACAGCATTCGGTAAAGTTAGGCTATATTAAAAGAGAGACTACACTATTTTGGTTACTGTCCTGCGAGCTTTCTACAGCTTTGATGTATGTTTTCTGATCTGTCTTAGCGAACACCTAATGATGTTTCTCTTACTGCTTACTTTTGCAAAGTAATGAAGGATATGCGTATATGGTTCGTTAGTTAACGTTTTTCTACAAATTAACATGCGCACTTAAGATTTTTGTAGGCGGAAATAAATTTCATTTACACTACCGTGTAAAAATTATGATAGGTACTTCTGTTACTGGCCGTTCCAAGACGATTCCTCATTCAGTCCCTTTATTGTTTGTTCTGTCTGTGCATGCATGATTTGTGTGAGCGGCTACATTCTTTGATTGTAGATTTTTTCCTGTTAGACTTAGGACCGTTTTAAAAATGTTTCTTTTAAGTAGACTTCCGTCTTCAAGAAGACACTTTCAGTCTCTGTCCTTGTTTTATTTACAAACAAACTGACATCATCTATTTCTTCTTAATATATTGAAATGAAAAATAGTTATCTATTTGATTAAATAATAATTATTCTTAACCCGCTTTGCATTAAATTGTCGGCCACCTTGCCTTTATCAAAATATGAAATGTCATTTATAGAGCTATGTAATATCCATTTATAAATTTTAATAAAGAGTGATTTTATCAGCTATTATTTTATGTACTTCCCTGTGGAATATGTTGGAATGAAAGTGTTTGATGATATATTCATAAATCATCGCACTCTTATTCATAAGTAGCTATACACCTGTCTCATTAACGTGCTTCATTTTCTCTCGGTGTTTAAAAGTCATTTATATGCTAATGACATATCACGCGGGCCGATGGCGGGGTTACAATGTTCATTGTAAATTGTATACCACTTACCAAGAGTAAACATGTGTATAATTATGCTGAATACCCTTCATTTTTTTTTTTACAAAAGGATGTTCTTCTTAACCTACTTGATCGAAACACTTCCATATCTTATCCATATTTCCCCCGAAAAATCCGGAAATAAGACTAACTGAAAAAAATACAAAATTGTTTTCAAAACTTACATTTGGTTATGTAAAAAAAGAAATACTAGTAAGTAAATATCACGTGCTCCTTCTAATAAAAAGACTTGTCCATATTATAAACACGGAATATAGACATATTGCCTAAATATTCCAATAAAGTGCTTCTAAAACTTATAGAAGCAAAGACATATTTTGAAAAACTTCTCTTTTGGATAAACAGTCACGTGACAGCCGATGGGTTTTTTCATATTTCATAACCTGAAACAAACAAAGCCTGCTATAGACTTACTGGCTACGTTTTTATGCGATTATTTCTCTATTAAGATTCACAACGATGGACGTTGTCATAATTATGGTGGTCGCAAATAGTTGCCCAATAAATGGCTAAAATAGAAAGTGCTATTATTTTGGTCATAGAGTCCATTCAAAGATAATGTAAAACAGAGATGCTCAAGGCGTAATTGGAGGGTGATGCGCACTTCATTACTTTTTATAAATACATACATGTAGAGTCAATCAAACCGGATGTGCTATTTTATGTTTGCTTATTCATACTAATGTAAAACAGTGATGCTCAAGGCGTAATTGGAGGCTGATGCGCACTTCATTACTTCTTATAAATACATACATATAGATTCAATCAAACCGGGTGTGCTATTTTATATTTGCTTATTCGTACTAGTGCAGTAAGGTGAGAAAACCTTTGGCAAAAAAAAAGAATAAATAAAAAACAAATCTGATTAAACGCGAGCTCTCTCATATTTGTTGCGTTATTGTACAAGGAGAAACATACAACAAATTTAACGAGTTCAATTTTGTCAGCTCTTAAAGTGACGGCAGTATTTACTCTTGAAATAAATATGATTTTGAAGGTTATCGGCTGATACATTCTCAAATTGAAATATGCGATAATATAGATAGATGGTTGTTTTGCATTATTGAATGGGATCATTAATTAGATAAATTGCTCTACAGCCGTCGGTTATGATTTTCTTCCTGATCCACAGGTTATTAGGTGGAAATCGATTAGTTAACTTTTTAGGTCCGATGATCACTAACGTCATTCAGTTAATTGCTTCGTAAGTTTGAATTACATTTATTTTGCAATTTTATTGTTAAATGCTTCCCCTAGCTGATTTTAACAGTGTAATTCTGAACTAATTTATTCACGGTTATCAAAGGACCTTCGTAAAGATTAATTTTATTCAAACCCGAAACTAAGCAAAAGTATACTTGGGGTATAAGCTGATATTTGAAAGCAATTAGGCATAATCACAATTCAAGTGTAACTGAATTAATTGAAATCACCCTACCAATTTAAAAAATTAAAAATGGTATGGCGTTTAATTTGAAGTTTAACTGAGATAACTATGTATTTATGATGATTACTAGCGTTATATTTTACCGCGCGCATTGTACCTTTTGTCATTGGGATAACAAGAGCGGGCGCATGACAATGTTCTATCTCTTTATTTGTGGTAAATTACACATTAGGGAACGATCAAAGTATGTTCTCGTTTCTTTTGTATTTACAAAATATTTGGTCAGAAATAACACTTAAAATGATCAAGTGTAGCCGCCAAACTGTGTGTGTGAACGTGACGTACGGCGTTGGGTGGTGTGTGAAACATTATGGCAATTAAAAAAACGATATGAATTGTTAACCTGAAATGTTACTGCTACCCAATTTTTATTCATATTCTCATGGTAACATGTTCCTACCAGTAATCTAGGAAACTGACTAAACCACTAATACCATTGAAATTCATTATCCCAAATTCCAAGGGGCCGAGCTTTTACATCGAGATAACCGAAATTCAATTTAAAATAAGAATAATATTTTGTGCACGTGTTTTCGAGACGTGACTTAAAAATGTCTTCGAGATAGCCGGAATTTTCAAAAAAAAAGCCAGTTCGAGATATCGAGAGTTTTAACTGTATATGTCCATTTCTGTGCAAGAACAGTCTGGTCTTATATAATCAAAGTATTAAGAATTAAAAATATCTGCAATTGTATTAATTTTCATCTGATCGAATGTATTTGCTTTACCTCAGTGCTCGTAATTTTCAGTTCAAAGTGAATAACAAATATATTTAACTTTTACCAGATGTGTATAAGCAGATCAAAATATCGTTTTTCTATAAACACCTTTAGTGTTAAAACGACCCCGTGTTTGCAAGCTCAGCTGCATAATCGTGACGCTGTAATGAGCGATAGATAAAAGTAGTTTTTAGCCAATTATTAATAAATGGCTCATAATTTTGATCGCTGTAAAAGCCTTTAAATGATCATGGACAAAATTGCAGAAAAATGTCAAATTCAGTTTGTGAACCCAATATAACCTTCAATAGTCATGTATTATTAACGAATAAACATGTTCTCAAAATTATATTATTACTTAATTGTTTTGCTTTACTTGAACAGATATATACAGTTATAGATTTGGCTATGTCCTGTCCTGTTACTGATTATTTAATGAAGATGGATTTTCAAATATCGATGATATAATAGAGTTATTATAATAGTAGCTCGACCTGGGATTTTGTATTCGGCTCGAGGGGATTTTTGCCAGATCGGAGCTCACGAGGCGCGCAACCGCCGAGTGTGATCCGACCTCGCAAAATCCACGAGAGCCGAATAAAAATCCCAGATCTAGCTACTGTTATAATGATCCTTTTATTCTATATCTCCATCCTTTTCGTTTGGTGTTTTGTTATTTAACGAAATCTTCAATGTTTATCGATGTCAAAATGGAGCTTAGTGAAGTTTTTATATGCGCTATGTATAGAACTGTGTCAGGTCATGCATATTAATGAAAGTAGACCGGTAACATACAATACAAAAGGTACAATACGGAGTATTTTGCTGCCTGTTCGTATTTACTTGTGAAGTACAAGCCGATTTTTTTTAAAGAATTTATATAGCTATATAATAAATGGAGATATTATGGAGTCTATTCAATCCGTATGTATAATATTAAATCGGTGTCAGGGGCGTAAAGGGATGTTGCTTTATATGAACCTATCTACTCTATTCGCGAAAATGCTATCAAAATTGTAATTTTCCCATATTTACTAAATTTTGTTAAGGTGTAAAAAAAGTAATAGTTATCTTAAGATAAATCTACAACAACATGTGTAAAAAGCCTGTTTATATAGGAATGCTATATTTAAGATTCTTGGCCACGGTCATCGAAATTTCCCTTTTGCATTTGAAAAAGACATATAACGGTTTATTAAAAGAGGCTCTGACACGATTTTTTTGACGTATCTCATGTTTGGTGTTCAGTCCTTTTCCGCGCTTTCCATTTTGATTGTGTGTGACACAAAACAGACGGAAGAGACCACACTAGCCCACTGAGTCTGAGACACTTTGTTGTTTGTCTTCTGGCTTGGTTCGGTGTGGGACCTAAACAGTAGCTTTATGTGTAAAGTCATTGACTATATGCCTTTAGATTTTGTTGGGTGTTCGTTTTGAAATTTATTTATTTTCTATTTTTTTTGTTTTGTTTTACATATCGTGACATGTATTATCGTTACGTTTAAAACGGCTAATAACGTTTATTTACAATTTTTGCAATTACTTTGAAACATGATGGGGATAACTGGTGCGAATTCCATAGTAAACAGGTTTAAATTCCTTAGTAAAGCTCTACTACTCGCCATTCAAAGGCGGTGCCCAAGTGCACTCCTCTGTGACGTAAGGACTGTATTGAGAATAATAGAGTCTAAAATTAATTCTTTAACACATTTTTTTATATAGGGAATTCACAGGAAAATCGCCATGCTGTTGCATTTATGTGTACTCGTAAACATACTGTATATACAAAGTAGATCAAATGAAACACGATAATATATAAAGGCCAAATGAAAATGAAGAATGCTTAAGTTTGAGAAAAAACACCCATATTTCATGAAGATAGACTGACTAATAACTTAAGACCAAACTGCTTTTTGTCTATATCTATGGTACTTCGAACACCTTGAGACTAAGTATTTCCTTTATTACTTAGGTTTTTCTGAAATCATAGACAAAGATGACTACGATTTGCTCGTTCTCCAGTTGTCTTATTCATTATATTTGACTGGTTGTGTACAACGTTCGAAATTTTTCAGGTCATCCCCCTGATTCTTTTGAAATTGTTGCTATTTTTGAACTTAATTTTCATCCATTTCTTTAGTGTGATCCAAGATGATTTCTACGATAGCTGTTTTCTATCTTATGTTTTAATCTTGTCGCACCCTGTGATACCTTTCAAGTAACGCACTACTACATGCTATTAAAAAAGTTGGTACTTGAACGTACCCCATCAAACAGAATATAAAAATGTTTTAGCTTTAGGTGTCAATTATGCATGAGACACTAAAACGAAAATGATACTAAATTAAGATTTCACGCATTATTAAGATGGGTGGGGCTGATAATGAAATAGATGGTACATTTTGATTTGCTTAATGATTTTTTGGGAAGTTTGACGCCAGACTTTCATTTGACAAAAATTTAGCGGTTGAACACACCATTTACATTTAAAACTATAATTTTCACTTATGAATATTTGATACATCTAACATTATATTTTGATCACAAGACTATACATTAGTGAAGCTGCGAAGGGAATTTTTGGACATTGTGGTATAAGATCGGACATCCTGCTTGTAGGGTTAGGTAAGTCTATATAAGTACATACTTTCTTGCATTGTCCAGTGTTAAGATATTTTTCAATTTTATCGTATATTTGTCTGAATTTATATCACAATGTTTATCCTAAAGGTATTGTTAATTTATGCAGACGTATATATACAGGCAGATGCGCGAATCACAAATTAATCATGGATTTTATTCAATATTTTCATGGCTTTAATCAATTACTTTGAATTGTTATTTTACATTTTGTTTAGTACTTCGTATAAAATATGGCTCACTTACAATATCTATATACAAAATGTGTATTCGATTGTCATAAGATAATATATCTACTGTTAGTGTATTTCGTTTATTGCAAGTATTGGTTCACTGAATATTATAATATCTTAGCGCTTTGCTTTTCAGTATATTCTGATAGTGTTTGCCATTGGAAAAGCACAACTGACGACAATATCTGCGTGTACCGACCCAAACAACTTAAGTCTAGAACTAGCGAATGCATTATATGATCTATACACAGATGAGAGATTTGTTAATTTCTCTTTAAACATCATACCATGTTTGACATCCAACAATATCATTAGGAATAGTCCTGAGCGTTCACAAGAGGATGCGCAAAACCAGGCACCAGCAGGATCATGTCTAATTCCACAAAATGGAGGGTCTGTTATCACTGATGATGGAAACAATAATCGTGAAATGTGTCCTTGGAGTTTTGTCATAGATTATGATAACAACAGGATCCCAAAGCAGCTGGCGAAAGCTGTATGCCAATGTGCGCATTGTCACAGAGGCTCATGTCGACCTATTAATTCATATATTCCAATATTAAGAAAGGAGTGTGATTTGAATTCCGGAAAATATGTGTTCAGTAAATATATAGAAGAAGTACCCGTTGGTTGTAGATGCATTCGAGCAAGAAGAGCTGTACAAGGGGACATCTTCAGACATTATGCCATAAGAACGCTGGAGTGAGAATGCGCATGCGTAACCATTACTACAGTGACATGGCGTCGTCATAAGTGTTGTAGGAATTATATACAACAATCTAGTCAAATTAAAGGTGCAATGTTTACATATTTAGGATAATTACTTTTACCTGTACTTCTACTTAATTGCACACTGTCATAAAGACGGCAACCGTCATCATATTTTTATTAGCTCGTAAGTTCTTTTCTTATTATGACGCAGTTTATAAACTTTAGATTAGTTGAAGAGCAGTATGACTTTATTTCAATGTGTTTTGTTATTTTTCATAATTAAGATACGTTTGCCTTTTCTGTCAATGTACAACTATCTTTCTTGATAATTCATGCATTTAGCTCAAGTTAAGCTGTAGCAGTTCCTGTAATATGATTTTACTACACTAGATCTGGTGAATCCAATGTGAGGAATATTGTTGACAAATATATATTTATAAAATATGTGTGGTATTAGTTTGTTAACGTCAAAGTATTTTGTGTTCAGGCCGCGCTAGGAACAAACATACTTAATTGTTTTTTTTCCTTAAAGAATATCAGACAGTTCACTTGATAACCAATTCACACATAAAAGCCGTATTCGCATAGTGGTCAAACTGTATGCACGTACACAGCGACTCAGCAACTGAGCCCATTTACACTTAAACACAATGCAATAATTACAAAGAAGTAACAAACAAACACAGACATACTAGAATACTAGGGTGCTTCTAAAGGTTCTGTTACTGGAACAAAAATTTGAATGTATACTAGAAAATTTACCAAAATAACACCTATACCAACCTCTCAAAGTATACCCCTTTGACAGTAATGCATTTCTGTAGATGTGATATCCATTGTCTTAAAGCGTCAGAGTAGTCAGGCCTTGATATCTGTAAAGCACTGATTGCGCCTCCGAGGGCACTTTTACTGTCATATCGTAGCTTAATTATCTTGAGGCGAGGAAGAAAATAATCGTATAGACTTTAATCTGAGAATATGGCGGGTGTTGAAGGATGTTTACTTTTTAATTGCGCAGAAAAGTGATGTCGACACTACTTGTTTTGGCATTGTTATGAAGGAAAAAAATGTCTTTCATATTAGAAATTTGGCGCTTATTCTTGTAAAATTCCTTGATAGAATTAAGTACTGTACAGTATACTTGTAGAAACTGATTTTCCTATCTAACAAGGGATCTGCACAAATGAGCCACAAAAATTAAAGAAAATGATGTATAAAACTCTTTAGCGCTCTTCCGACGCTTTTTTCCATTTTTTGTTCTCTATTGCTTATTGTCACATATTATTTAGGGTTCGGACATATACACCCGAGCTTCATCTCCTGTTAGTAAGTTAAATAGTTTACTACCGACGCAAATTTTAACTTTGAGAACATTGTAACCCAGCCTTTTTTTGATCAGCAGTCAATAACTGAGGGATCTACCTAGCACAGACCTTTCTACGACATAGATGCATTGTCAGAGTAGTGTTAAACGTTCCTCCTGAAATTTCCATCCTACTGGCTATCTCCTCAACTGAATACCTCCCGTCTTCCGCGACAAGATATTTGACAGCATTAATACTCTTAGAAGTCAACCATGTCGTAGGTCGACTTTTAAGACAAGCACCTTAAAGGTCATGAAAACCAGAATTTTTTAGTCATAAATGACAATGAGAGTTATCATCTATATTAATCCGTTCATTAAAGCTTTGTTTTGCTGGGATTTTATGCGCAACACGCCCGTATTTCTCTTTTTACTGCCATGTTAACGTGTATACATAGGACTGTCACTATTTGAAATACGTAATCTATTAACTTTTTCATTTCGTTTCCCCTGATTTCCACGAGCTTTACGAGTTTGTGTAGGTTTTGAATATCTCTTTACATCCATTAGAATTTAACATGAAATTCATGCACTTACGTATGATAGCGAATTAGTCAGAAAAACAAGGTATTATAAATAAAATTACTCCTCGTCATTTGAAGTCTTTACACACGTGTCAGTAAGCATGGAAAACATTATAAAACTTAAAATATGCTCATGTAAATGTATATGAATCAAAACCCAGGGAACGGTAAACATCTGAACTCGATGACTTTGCAGAGGCCAGAGTACCAAAGGAAACATAATTAAGGGCACGATGAAGCATAACAGGGGACGATTTAAGAGCAAGTTGTCGAAGATTCCTCTACCTTTCCAGTAATCCCACTGTCAAAGAGAAAAGCGTAATGGTCGGTTATAAAAGGAATGGACATGAAGTATGTTCAGAACAAGATGGCAGTGGCATCTTGCAACTAAACATTTGATGATTCTAAAATCAGCTTGTGAAATACCTTGTCAAGTCCATAATCTCTTTTCTGAAAGTTGCTAGATAAGGTTTGTCCCTTCCGGTGTAATGAAGTATTTCGACCCCCATAGAATAACGACCCCCGGTCATTATTCTATAGAAAATGTGACTCCTTTCCGGTCAAATATTGACCCCCCTTATAAAAAAACTGACTCCCTTTGAAAACCCTATAGAATAACGACCCCCCGGTCATTATTCTATAGAAAAACTGACCCCTCCAAGTAAAATACTGACTCCCTAAAGATGACTCCCTTCGAATCTCATAGAATAACGACCCCGGTTATTATTCTATAGAAAAAGTGACTCCTTTCATGTAAAATACTCACTGCCGAAATTACTACATTCGAACTCTCATACAATATAGATTCCCGGACATTATTCTATTTAAAAAAGTTACTATTTCCTTGTAAAATACCGGCTCCTAAAAAGACTTTCGACGATAATATCTATTCAAAAATGATCCCCACCAAACCTAACGGACACTTTTACTAGATCTACAACTCTAATACCCTCCATTGCCAATAGTTAACATTTTGATTGTACTACCACTACTAGTGCCGCTACTTCTATTGCTATTACTACATGTACTTCTTCTTCTTCTACTACTATTACTACTACTTCTACTACTACTACTATAACTGCTACTACTTATACTACTATACCTGCTTCTATTAATACTAAGTTCTATGCTAGCAGTTTCTTGTGCAGTTTTCTTCTGAAGAATTACTTCATACCGAAGTTTGCAGGGATTATTGACACTGGTGTGTTTTGTGAACGTATTTTGAATTGCTATTTTCCTGAAAAAAAAAATGTATACACCAAGATACAGCGTCTAGAAATAGAATCCCTTTTCCCGTTGCGGAATGCTCTGATTTCTGTGTCAATTTAACTTCTAGATTCGATGTAAAAAGATGTAAAAACTGCTATACAACTGATGTATTTCTTTGCCTATTTGTAAATGGGAAAAATGTTAAAATACCTTTAAGTTAAATTACAGCTATATATTTATTTTGTAAAAAACATATAAAATTCATGAACAGCATGGGAAAATATACTGTCAATAATCTTGTACTAATATCCTTATTCCTTGTCAAACCTATGTCATCGTTTGGGCGTCAATGGTAATTACTTATTACGGCTTTATATAAATCTTGTGAAATGTACAGCATATTATAACGACCTTCTTACGTCGCAAAACTTTTCGGAAGTATAATTCTCTATCTCAAAAAATATTTAAACAGTTATATTTGATATGTTATAACATTTATTCATATTCAGTAAGAAAAGGTGTTTTTGACACTGAGCCAGAAAGTTGAAAACAGTTAAAATGAAAAAAAAGCCAAACTTAAATCTTAATCTTAGTAATCAACATTTAAAATGTCGATGACACAATTCAAAAATACTTATCTTGGGATTTGATGCAAAATCGTTTCAAGCTTATTCATATCAATTACCCTCATCATAATTATCGCATATTTCTACATTAATATGGATCAGATAAGAGCGGGAAATTATATAAAATGGAGCGTATATGAAATACATTATTATGGTAACTGATTTTGCCACAAAGACACGATTAGGACACGAGGGCACAAAAGAATGAAAAACTGCGGATCTGTCGTCTCTTCTTGTCCATCGGGGCGAGACACGAGTACATGAAACATTCAAGGCAAAACAGCTCAGCTTTATGAGAGATCACTCGAAATAATGTATTACTTAACTGTCGTGTTGATGGGTATAAATGTTGTGTCGGCGCCCATTACTTGTTGCGTCTTCGTGTCTTCGCTTAGAAAATACGAAGACACAACAATTTATCATCCTTTCGTGCTCTTGTACATTAGAAGTCTTGTGTTATTCTTTTCTACTATCTACTTGAAAAACAATATGTACGTCCTGATCTGTACAGTTTCGAAATCTAAATAGTTTTCTTTTTTATAGATATGCAAAATAAATTTCTGACGAATAAAGTATAATATCAAATGCACAAAAGTTTTAATGTGGACCAGTATGTTTGGCGTAACGTCTATGTTAAAGTAAAACTGTTCAGCTCCAACTGATATATGTACAATTAGAGATTTACGTCCTAAATGAGAAATGCCTGAAATGTATTTTTCTATTATGACTGTTTTATGCTATTTGGTTATTTCGTTACGTCGTTATGGTGCACGCTGAACATCGCCCCGCCAATGGTCGTTCCGTCGAACGTCGTTAACGCCGTCCCATCAAAAATCACCCCGTTGAACATCAACCCGACAAATGAGGCCCCGATAAACGTCGCCCCGCGGCTTGTCATTGAAACAAACGTCGTTATAACGCCCTGTGGAACGTGTCCCCGACAAACGTTACCCTCTTGACGTCGCCCCTCTTGAGCAATTGGTCGTGCCAAATATAGCCACACCGAACGTTGCCTCGCCAAACGTCGCCCCATAAAACGTATCTACCACTAAATGTCGCCTCGCTTAACGTCGATATGGCGATCCGCCTAACGTCATAATTACATCCCCGGAACGCTGTAACGGCATTTAGCAAATTCTCGTTCCGTCGAGCGTCGTCCTTTTGCCATCCGGAATAAAATAGGGAGAGCACTGAACTAGAGCTATAGACTGTTTTACCATGAAGAAAATAAGTACATGCTCAAAAGGGACCATCCTAGAGTTGATTGCAGGCAATATTCCGGGTCCCGAATTCAGTTCGAAAACCGCTACTTTCTACGTACATAGAGCATATAAGTATATAATTATGGTAAGAATTGTCCGTTTTTGGAACTCGATTTAGTGCGCCGTTGCTCACCCGTTGAACGTCAAATTCAAAAAGGCCAATTATCCCGGGAAAATGCATGTGCCAAGTTATAATATGATAGCACTATAGCTATATACTGTTATACCATAAAATAAATAAGTACTTGCTCAAAATGGACCATCCTAGAGTTGATTGCAGGCAATATTCCGGGTCCCGAATTCATGTCAAAACCGCTTTTTTCTACGTAGATATAGCATATAAGTATATAATCATGTTTAAGAAATTTCTGTTTTTTGGAACTCGATTTAGTTTATCGTTGATCACACGTTGAAAGTCAAATTTGTAAAAGACTAAGTATCCTTGGAAAGTGCATGTTCCAAGCTATATTATGATACCATTCATATATATTCGACATTCGCAGATCGATATTCGGAGACATTTAGTGTTGAGAAGTTTGGCGGGGTAACATTTCTTGTGTTACTGTGTGTTATGGCGCCATAACGATGTCTCGCTCAGTACGATTTTGCGACATGACGCTTTGCGAGCTAAATTTGGCAGGTCGATACTTAGCGGTGAGACGTTCAACTTGGGAACGTTCAGTGCGACGATGTTAGTTTGGGCGCCATAACGATGTTTAGCAGGGCGACGTTTGGCAGGGCGACGGGCGGAGGGCTTAATAATTGTATCGCTGCGACAACATATTTATTCAACCTTTGTATGATTCTGCAACTAAATATGATTGACTGATACATTTTACTCCTAACGATTACAACATAAGAGATTCTACCTCTTCCATAATATACAAACTATCACAGTAGCAAACGGTAGAAAAACAGCATTTCGAAAACATAAATAACACATAATGATGATAAAACGTGTCATCAACTTATATGTGCGGGACCATAAACTCGTTTTGAATTCCAAACTTTCTATCAAGCGGACAGATATGCAGTCAGATATGATTCACCAGTGACGTCATAAAAATCTATTATTTTTTTTTTTTTAATCTTCGACATTCCATTATCTTATGCTTTTCAATCGAGGTGCAAATGGTAACAGCCTGTGATCAAAGGCTAAAATGTAGTTCATTCAAGGAAGTGTTTGCATTGTTAAAATCTAAATAATAAATGTTTCATTTACTTTGACCGGCAAACAAAATATAGGCAGTCGTTTGGAGAAGAGTTACGCTCTCGCGATTTAATTAATACAAATCGGAACTCCTGATAAAACAAGTACGCACTTTTATTTTTCTAAAGTAAGACCATATCGTGTTAAGTGTAATACACCGGAAGGGGAAGACACGAACGGACGACAAACCTGCGATTTTTCATTCATTTCCATGCGTCTAAATGAGGTTTATTTAAGCCAAAATCATAAGTACTGGTTTGATTTGTCGTCTGTTTTGAAGCAAATGGACTGCCTTTTATAATATTGATACTCTTCTGTTCTATGCATGAAAAATAGGAAATTCTATATATGACAAATAAAAAGAAAAATTAGTTTATGTTCAACAGTTATTTTAGAGGTTTACAAATTTATTTTAGAGGTGTACAGATAGCTCTTTTCCAGTAAATGTTCTTCAAACGGAAAAAAAATGCTATACACCATTCAAGAAAGAATTATACTATTGATTGTTGAGGAGAATCCACAATTTATTTTAATTCGTCTTTTAAGAAAGCTTGAAACATTTCAAATTTCTGTCGATGGCCACTTCTTATTTTCTTTCATCACCTTGGAGTATTGGAATATAGTCACGGGGTAAACATTCACATATAAGAAAGATATCAAATTAAATAGTTTTGTAGTATGCAAACACATCGTTCAAACTTTTCAAAATACAAGTGATTTTTGCAAACTAGTCGTCATTCAGGTATTCAGGGCTGATCAATATACTTCCTGGTTCGAAGTTGGACTTAAACCCATTGTGCTCCGGCACACAACATACCATGATAAAACGATATTTACAGTATGTCAATATTTGTATAAAAACGTATTTAGTCGTATATGCCATAAACTTGAAATAATTTGTGGCTTTTGGTGATTTTCTAGCGGATACTCCTTTGATATATATTATACTGTAAAACTTGAACATAGCGGGAATGAAAAGTGAGCTTTTTGTGCACATTCTCCAGGTGGTTTTCTGCCATTGACCGTCCAAAAGCAGTTAAGACAATTAAGAAAGTTAGAGATCGATTGTTTGTCCAAGTCAAATCAGGGTTAAGGTTACTTTTTCTCTCTAACATTTTTGTCACGGTTACAGATTTGTATGAGAAACTGATGAATAAGACATAATACAACTTTCTGTAAGAAGAACACAAACACGATACACAGCTGTATGACAATTTTATTTTCAAAGCAACACATTCCAAAACAGGAATCGTCCGTACAAATGTTACATGTGTATTCTGTTTAAAACAGATGTAAATAAACATAAATATCTGGCTATTTCATAGCAACAATATGTATAAAACGATGTGATAAAATATATAAAAAAAACACATGACAAGCAACAAGTAAAATTGGCATCAGAATGAACACGCATATTGCGTTAAATATAGCAATTGTTTGTATTTATATTACGTAAATACTGCATCGATTTTTCAGTACTTCACCTTTACGAATATAATGGAAATACATAAATCTTAAAATTGCTTTGAAATATGAAATAGATTTGTAATTCTTGGAATTATGAGAATCCTTCGTTTCTTGAGTTGCTGTGTTGCTATTGAAAGCACTTATAAAAATGTAAAATAAAATGTAAATATTGGCGAAAATGGAGACATTCATACAAATGTAAATAAAACCCAAAATGAAAACAGAATAATATCAAATACAGATTGGAGACAAAATGTTACTGACTAGAACATATTGTAAAGGATTTCAAAAATGCCTCTTAGAGACGCGAGACAATGTATATTTCCTTGAGCAAATACTATTTGATGAGATACTAGATGAAATAAATAATAAGTATGCAATAAACATACCTGATGAAAAATGCGTGGTTGTAACAGTATCTTTGAACACGTTTCCTTTCAGAAAAAAAAAACAACAGGAGTATCCTGTCTTACTGAGTAGATTGTCTTATGCAGTTTTCTGTTAATAACTCGAAAAATTGAGTCTTGAAGTTATTAAAACTTTTCAAACCATTTCAGTCTCTTTTTGTGCGTCAGGTTGGCTTTCTATTCTTTTCTTTCAGTTAACTTTTATTTGCTACTTCAATGGGCCTTTTACAAGTGCATCCGACCGGGACAGTTTCGAAGTCGACAAAGTATTTAAAATAATTTTTTCTACTCCCAGAATAGTTATTGGAGCATCTCCATTTTATAACGGGAATATAAGAATTCACCTCCTTGCACCTGTCTCTCGACTTCCCACTCCTGTCAACTGTAAAACAACGCTTGCATGAACATTTCGCTTTTGCAATAGATTGTGGTTCCCTCTGCATGTCAACATCCAGTACTATATACCAGGGACAAGTAGATTTCGAGCTAATATCTGACTCGTGTGAAATATTCCCATTCTTTCTACAGCTTTTCTCTCCGTATATCTTTCTCTGCCTTGTTTGAAGATCTATCAGGTTTCTCTCACGTGGAGGTCTGGTGTTTTTACGGTATTCGTCAATCACATTGTAAGTCCAGTGTCCAAGAAGATAGTCACGGAATACTTTTTTCCTGAGTTGTAATTTTTGTTTTTCAGCATCTGGCGGATGAATACACTGTGCGGTGCTTATTTGTGCAAGACATTTCAACATCAAGACCGTAGCGAGAAACTATAAGAGAAAACAATAATAAAGATGATTTATTGACTGATAATGGTCACTTGCCCATCGGTATCTATTTATTGTTTGAAGCTCTTTGTAGTTAATTTTGATAAACCCCATCTCAAAAATGCGGCTTATAAGTTTTAATCGATGTGCAAGATCATAATATAAAAATATGTACGCTTGTAACTGGAACATGTCCCATTTTCTACCCTACTTGCGCCATTATATTCAATAAGTAATTAACTATATCAAATGAATGTAAGAAGATTAATACTTACTATCAGAACTAAATTATTCATTTTGACCGTAAGTAATGTTTTCGTACTTTTAACTTTAACCAAATAATGAGGATCTGAAATAAGTTTATAAGTTTATATACGATTAAGACTTCACTTACTTGGATTTTCCCAATAAAAGACTTTTCTGTAACCAGAAGGGACTTTTCGTAATGTAAGTGATTAGTTGTGTCCACTTGTATCTCGTTTTCCTTCTTTCCAACTTTACAAATATTATATCTTTTCTCTTCCGGTGCAGAGGTTACACTAATACGCACCGTATATGTAAAGGTATGTTATTGGATTAAAGGATAATAAGCGTTTAAACACGTTCTCAGTGTTTATTTTAATACTCTCAATCTCTTCAAAAGTATCGTGTCAAGTTGTTTGATAATGAGGTTCACGTCAACTCGCATAGATTATTCCTAGGCTCCTTTAGATTTGTGAGGAAGTAAACGGTTCTATATATCTTACTGATAAAAATATTTATTTTGCAGGAAGTAAACAAATCAATATGTCAATTAAAATGTATTAAGTTTCTTTTACAATTAAAGATTTATTCGTTTGATCTTACGCCTTTCGTAGTAAACATGATTGGAATACGTAGCTTTTATTAAAAAAAAAGATAGCTAAAATTAAAGGTAAAGGTTTCTTCTTGACGAAAGTCCCCACCTAATATGCACGGAACAGCGTATTTCCAGTTAACCACGACAGCTTTCATATTTGCCTCATCAGCATCCAGTCTAGGTTGATACTGCCGAAATAAGAATCCCCAGAACTGAACAATAGTCAGGATACCAGCTGCGACCGGGAATCGAACCAAACATTGCAGCTGTAGTTCAACCTGCTAACCACTGCGTCGCTGATTCCATCAAAAGTTACTCGTTCACTATTTGGGCGTCTTTATATTGTAAAAAACAAAAATTGCAATTTTTGTACGTTTTCAGCTCCCAGCTTGTTTATTTCTATTTATAATGCATATTGATAATTCACATACTTACAGTAGCAGTTGTCTAATCACTTCACTTAATATGCAGTTCAACTTGTATCTATAATTTTCTACATTTTTCATGCGAGCTACCATTTTGTTCCTGTAGACCGGTAGAGTGTAAGGTAACTATATAATCATCAAGGGCGTACCCTCAGTTATTCCACACTCCGATTTGATGATATTTAGGTTCATAGTTATTGCATTTTATAATTCTGTGATTTCATTGGAAGACGGTACCCGGTCCTAGTTTGATTGATCTTTCGGGGCATACCTTTCTCGCCCGCCCCTCAACCGTTGGTCAGTCGCATATCTAAGGAGGTTATATCTTGGCTGGAGGATGCAAGAGCGAACGCAATGATCCAATGGTAACACTGCCTGACTACGAAACCAGAGGTCGCGAGTTCGAGCCCTCGCTCCTCCAACTAAAATTACTAACACTTGGATATGAGTCCCGTGTATAGATCCTTTACACCTGGCACGCTTAAGAACCAGGGAATTTTCTGGATTGGGGCGTCTTCTGTATCTTGCACTTTCCCCCACTTACATTACTAACAGTCTTCTGGATGAGTCGCCCATATGGCTTACCGATGGCGGCGATAAACAGGCTTAAATACAAACAAACATGGCCTCAGCCGTATTAATAATCTTGTATAAGAAAGTGCCAAAGTCAAACTGCAAGTTAGGATGTAAGTCGTTAGAAAACCACTCGTCAGTCTGACCGATGAATTTTATATCTTTAGTAATGTCCACAAGTTATATTATTTCAACGTGTAATTATTAAATGCAAATCGTTTATTTTGTTTTCTCGAAATGAACTTTTATACGTACTTCTCTTCATCTGACTCTCTGGGTAACTGTTTCGTGGTAACTCACCAGAGCATCGTTACCGCCGAAACAGTTACCCTCGTGCCAGATATTTTCATCCGCACCTTCAACCAGTGAAATATTCTTATATTCTGACCATAGTTCATTAAACGTCATTAAACGTCAGAGACTGGACGTATATGACTTTGAACACTTTCTGTTCGTGTGTGTACGCATACACTTTTTACGGATCTATAATCTTGGATTGTCAGTATAATGCGTTCTCTATTGACCTAGAAACAGTTATATAACATTTACTCAAATTGTCTGTATTTAGATCCAGTCTTTCAAAAGTCCATAAAAAGTGAATACTCTGAAAGTGACTAGTGGCAAGATATTCTTAAATATAACCAAATATATTGTGCAGGTTGTAAACCGTTGCAACGCTTTTCAAATAATGCAGAAAATCTACATTCTTTATACATGTTTACCAATATCTTACTGTTATTTTAACCCACTGTATCATTTTCCAGTGTCATATATACATACTATTCCTAACTTTGTGAAAATGAATATGTTGAAAACATTCACCCAAACTGTAGGCAAGTAGCTTTAATTGCATGAACTCGCTACAAACGCTACACAACTTTCCACCATCAGCAAAACATTGCATTTCACTGAGTAATTGTTTGAAGATCATGCTGAATTCCTTTCAAATGTTCAGAAAAGGATGGTGACTGAAACTCTTCCTTTGTGTATATCTCGCCGTGATTCAGTACAAAATTTTAAATACCGGAAATATATAGAAACATATGTTATAATATGCCTGGTATTTTCTTCTTTTCCGTAAAATCACATATTTATATTACTCACATGTATAAAAACCATGTGTTTCTTAAGGATGGGCTGTTACTGTTTCATGATCTATATCTTGCATACCAGCAGCCGATTTATGAATGAAAAATAAATTGATGCATTGTCACACATCCGAACCAAATAAAGAATCTAATGTCTATTGTTCATAGACGTCAGAATATACACCTAACTTCATAGTTTAAATTATTATACAAAGTATGTACGAGGGCTTTCTTTCAAACGTAAGTTACCCGCCGTTACATGACTGAAATACTGTTGAAAAACGGCGTTAAACCCAAAACAAACAAACAAACGTAAGTTAGGTAAAAACTCATACATTATCGGCCACCACGTTATCACATTATGCTGATTTAAAGCCTGCAAGGTAAATCACCTGATATAATCTTTATATACTTGCATTCGCCCTATTCTTTTCCGTTGAGAATTATGACGTTCATTTTGTATGAACACCAAAAGGAAAGGCGCCAAAGTTCGCCGACTCTGCTTCGTGACACGCTGTTTTGATGCATGTGAGCAGGGAGAACGTTCCATAGATGACGTCGTAGTTGTTCCGTTTAGTGGACATATTGTCAGGGAATCTGAGTTTAATGTTAAATGCAAAAACAAATGTCTGCAATTTATAATATATCATTGTTTAAAAGGAAAATGAAATATAATGTTAATATAAGAAATTAATTATTTTTTAAGTTCATGCGTGATTTATGAATTCGCCGATTTCCTATTTCATTTCTTAATTACACAGTATAGCAACGCTAGAGCATGGTGTGGATAAAGAGTGAGGGTTCGCACGCATTATACCGGTTTGTACTCCCCAGTAGTGTTTTAGCCAAAGCTCTTTTCCAGGTGGTGTCCCACAATGTTCGTGAATGTGTTTATTTTTCCATGTCTTACATGCGTACATGTCTATTGTTCATACATAACATACATGCATACATGTACAGATGCTGTTCTAAAGGTGTAATTTGTTACTGTATTAAGCTACAGTTGGATCTTTGTCTTTGCTTTTTTTTAATATTGTTGTTTTAGTTGTTGTCGTTGTTGTTTTTGTTTTCTTTCGGCGGAGGAGTAGGGGGAGGGGGTACCAGAAACCATTTTGCTCTGCATATATATTGTATGGACTCCATGATTCTCCATGGACCAGAAAATATAGGAATACTAAGTACAAGTAAATGGAAACCATCAAATGATGTTTTTTATACCAGAAAGATAAGAATGAAAGAATTTTATTTTCTGAAAATGAGATAGAAGCTGAAGTGTCCCTTTGTTTTGTTTACTGTGCTAAAAAAACAAAGGTGTTTTTTCATTGCACAATCGCTTGTTAAGATTTAGGTCTATTATTTTACGGTTTGAAAGTACTGCTGTCGTTTTGAAACAGATTTACATTAGAAAGGTGTCATATATTTTTTTATAGATTTTGATAACTGCTTGATGGGGCCTTTTAACAGATTGTTACGCCCTCGTTGGCAATATTACCTGTCATTATATATAGATGAATTTTATGGATACGATCTAAATAAATCTTGCCTAAGCAAACAGATTCTTGCGAAATAGTACGTCCTTGAAGGAACGGTATAGGCTCCTTTTCTACAAATCAAATCGTGATTTTTAAAATCAGTTGATCGCTTTACGATTAGAGAAAGCCTTCCGCTACTGCTAGTATAGGTATAATCAGTAGCAACGTTAGAAAAAGTATATTATGTCATAGTTAATCATAGCAGATGTATTTTATCAATACCCTATAAACAGCACACGTGTCAGAATTTACTAACAGGACACAGTTACAGGTACAAGTTATAAGTCAACTTCGGTAACGAAATGCTAATAATTTAAAACTGATTTGTTTATTTTCAAAAATTGAATTGATAGTGATCGATTGATATGACATTTTGTCATAAAGAACATGTAATTAATTGAATGGTCTCGATATGTTTAAATGTATTTTCAGTGAAATAAAAAACACTACACTATCAACTGACCGTCTTTAGCTTATTGTGGTCTATGTATTTTGATATAAACCGGCCCACTTAGCTCGATAGAGAGTGCACAAATCTACGGATGGCGGGGTCACGAGTTCGATCCTCGGGCGGGTCGTATGTTCCCCGTGCCGATTAGATAAAAGACATTGTGTCTGAAATAATTCGTCCTACACCTCTGATTCATGTGGGGAAGTTGGCAGTTACTTGCGGAGAACAGGTTTGTACTGGTATAGAATCCAGGAACACTGCTTAGGTTAACAGCCCGCCGTTACATGACTGATATACTGTTGAAAAACAGCGTTAAAACCCAAAACAAACAAACAGAATTTTTGCTATTATCACACATATTCGACGGAAGCTTAGTAGGCCTACAGACTGGGATGTTACTCAGGGACCCTCATTTTCAATGACTAAGTGTATGGGTGCTCCAACTGAAATCATTTCATTTCAAAAGGAATGAGCTACTGTATATACATGATTTATTCTCTTCCCTATTTGATAATACCAAAAACAATTACATATTTCATGGAAAATTTAAAACGTCGGAAATGAAATTACCGGAGAAAAGAATGCAAAGTTTTTGAATGCTATTTTCAGTAGTATTCAAACATAAAAGTACCCATAAATATTTTACATCACGTTTCCTTTTAAAACAAAGGCTATAGATAGTAGATTGATATGCTATGGAATGTCATTTTTCATTTCCGACTAAAATGAAAAATAAATTTCTTGACATATCATGACCATACATACTCTGGCCATTAGATGAGCCGAAACTCATGGAAAATAGAGCTGCAGATGATGCTTAAATTAAAACTGCTAGATTTAATCAAAACTCCCAGACAGTTTCAATATTACAATTCATTCTTAACTTATTAGTAAAGATTTCATGTCGTATCAAAGTGTAAAAAAGTGAAAAACTACATTAATTCAAAGAGAATTACATAACCGGCTATAGCCAGTTGAACATAATGGCCCTCTAAACACAAGCCTTTTTAAACCCAATTTTTAATTATGTTAACAAAAAGACATGAATTACAATCATGCATATAATGTGATCAAACTAATCGTTATCCTTAGTGACATGAAAGTATCGTTTAAACATATATATGATGTAGTACTACGAAAAGAATTTAATATCTAGACAACATTAGAAGCTTAAAGAATATACAAATGGTTAAAAAAAACAATTATTTCTAATCCGCGCATCAAAACTCTAAACGAGGTATGGAAAAGCATTGGCTTACTATTAATAAAAGGCATCAGTATTGTAATTCTGTCTGCATGAAATTAAATACGTATAACAATCGAAAATGACATATAATGATAAAAGACATAATGTAACTACGGTGCCCCTAAAGTGACATGTTACACACATTTTTTCCAATTAGGTAATGTGAGACTTTTTTTATCGTTATATACATGAAAGATATTTGTTAAACAAATAACTGTATTTCGAAAAGAATTTAATATCTCGTTAAACAAAAATATACGGTTCAAAAAAACATATTTCTTCGTAAAATTAAACGAATAAACTTCTTTCATTATAAAGGCATAATCTAATTCGTTTAAATCGAAAAAATAAAATCAATACTAAATGGACAAAAGGTGTAAAAGACATTTAAGTATGTAAACCTTAAACATAACAAATTAGATAGAATTGAGGACATTACAAAAAAAAACAACGTCACGTACTGATAAAATGCGAGGTATTTGTATCTGTATTTAATTCACAAGGACGAATAACTTTTGCGCTATGAAAAGCGATCTTTCAAATATTTTAAACTGACTGAATAAATAATGTAGCAAAACCTTAGTTTGTATTTAGGATTTTTCTTCCTGGTATGTATGTTATTTTACGTTAAGCTGTTCAGTTGGTGCAAATCAATTTACAACCTATCTTCTGTGTAACCGCCCCGTTTCGCAGGCCTAATGTCACATATTTTTTCGGTGACAATATTTGAGCTGTCTTAACGGAAAAAAAATTCAAACAACACCAAATCACAGAAATCCGTTGAAGAAAGGTGAACAGCATTTGAAACATGTTTATTACTCTGCAAAACAATTGTCAGTTTATTGAATTCCGAAAAAGGACTGCATAAAGGGGTCGCACTTTCAGGCACTTCAACGTCTTTAAAAACTCACCATTTTCAAAGGACTGTTACATATCTTCGTTTTGATGCATTTGTAAAAATGTCCCAGTGCTAAAATTTCACAGCTAAGTGGAACGTAGATTTCCTGGGCAATTGTTTATTACTATTTCTTTACAAATGACGTTCTTTTTGAAATTGTATGAGGTGTGTGTGGTGGGGAGTCTACTTTTTGAGAATATTATAAGTATCCATGATACGGGACAGTACCGTAGAATGTGATATGGTTAGGTAGATTGTTGATAAAGATATTGTGCTTTTATCTATATTTCTGTATTTTGAATGATGATATACTTTTAAACCTTTATACAGTTAGCCTGTATGCATTTCTGCAAATTTAATTCAATTTACTTTAAACCTCGTAAGCTTACAGAACTTGAATGTGTCCAAAAATGATCTTATAATGAGTATTGCAATAATAAATAGGGGCAGCTAAGCGAAGCTTTGGTAAATTATTTCGACGCACTTGTAGTCATGTTAAATTTTAAGATAACATTGGGGGAAAATACCCAGGGATGAATCTGTGAGGGATATAGTAGCGTATTTGACCTTGAACATATTTACTTCCGGACTCGGGAGCGGTTCGTGTCATGGTTCTCGTCTTTTTCAAGGTAAATGCACAATATAGAACATTTAGATAATAGAATGGGTCTTTGTTACTAGGACTGATAACCTATTACATTATTATTACTTTTTCTAAATACTTTTCTAATCAGTAATCTGCGCAAAATGGTTAAACTTTTATCTAATCAGCGAGCAGAGCCATTTCGATAGGTATAACAAAAACAAATTGGTGTTTTAAAAATTAAAGGAACATTCACTTCTGCATAGTTTCCTTCCGTCAAGTGCAGTTTTGTTATAACCGGTTGTGTTTCTATACATGTATTAATTTTTCAAACGTGAAAACTGAAGAAAAGAATTTTACGTTTGTGTCTTTCTATGATTGAGGCTTTCTACACTTAGCTGCCCCTACGACAATACTTTTGTGCACTATACATTTGTATCCATTCTTCCACATGGACAGTTCGAATTCATTACTTTCAGAATAAAGCTTTCATTTTTTGTCGAGCCCGCTTGCGGAAGCGAAGACATAGTTGTCCAAATGGCTGTTCGGTGTATGTGCGTGCGTCCGTGCGTCGGTCCGGATTTGTTTCTCCGGACCATACCTTTGACATGCATGGAGCAATCTTGTTTATATTTGGCAAGAATGTTAACCTCAATGAGACGGAGTGTCACGCGCAGTTCCTATGTCAAAGGTCAAGGTCACACTTGGAGGTCAAAGGTTAAATTCAATAATGACTTTGTCCGGAGCATTAAAATTTTCTTCTTCATGCATTGAGGGATTTTGATGTAACTTGGCACACATGTTCACAACTATGTAACGGAGTGTCATGCGCAAGAACCAGGACCCTAGGTCTAAGGTCAAGATCACACTTAGAGGTCAAATGTCAGATACAAGAATGACTTTGTCCGGAGCATTTCTTTTTCATGCATGGAGGGATTTTGATGTAACTTGGCACAATTGTTCACAATCATGAGACGGAGTATTATGTGCAAGAACCTAGGATTTCTTCCCTTTGTTGTTACTATAAATAGCTTATATTGTTACTTTTTTATTACTGGTCGTAAGGAAAAATCAAGACCACTTTTCTGTAGTACAATATGCATGTTATATCCAATTTTGAGGTGTGTTTTGACCTATCTCTACCGGTAAGGATTTTTATGTGGACTTTTTTTTTAAAGATTTACTTCCCTCTGTTATTACTTTAAATAACTTATATTGTAACTTTTTGCAGTCAATTTTTATTTGGCATAAATGTTTGCCTCAATGAGACAGGGTGTCATGTGCAACTCCTAGTCCTTTTGACAGCTGGCGGGCTCGACATGTTACCCGTGGGCATCTAGTATTAACATCAAATTATTACATATAGGGAAATACGCACACTTCTTATACTCAGTAGTGACTTTTCATATTGAAATCGATCTTTACACGTGCTGAATAAAATAATAGCATTGGAGACTCTTCTGGGCATTCAACGTGCATAATATATTCAATGTAGAAATACACAAATGCAATATTCTTTTTATCTTCACACTTTTTCTACTGAAACAATGGATTGCCTTCATAGATAAGAGCAGTTCGACCAACGTTTTCTATACTTAAACCGACGTAACGGCATAGAAGATAATATATGAGTCTTTTCATATTGAATTTATTAAACGTGTTGAATAAAACAAATAAATGCATAGAGGATAATTGTTGGTTTCGGTGTAATATCACGTTATAATTTCACCGAGTGAGCACCAAAAGTGATATTTTCACGAGTGGCGCAGCCACGAGTGAAAATAACAACTTTTGGTGTTCACGAGTGAAATTACCGTGATATTACATCGATACCAACAATTTTTCTGTTTATTTTATGTCTAAAACTCTACTTTTGTTTTGTTTATTTCAATAAAATGTCGAAATTTGCGGGAAATTTTATCAGGAAGCATCGCAAAGATGACGTCATTTTAACGACGTCATCGTCATATTGTTTCCGGCTTTCAGTACACTCGGTAAACTTTTTGACGTTAATCCGGGTATCAGATTTGATAATTTTCACTGAGTGGCCAGTGAGTTTATCAGGATATAATTCACCGTTATATTTCGATAAACCACCGAAAAACATAAAATAAAGTCCAAGTAAATTCGACCAACGCCTATACTTAAAACGACGTCAACGTCAAAGCTTTATTATACTAGTATAATATCAAATATATGTAATATATATAGAGGATATTTGTTTGTTTGCAGTGAGATATCGAAATATATCATCACCGATAAGAGAGACAATTGAATATTTTCACGAAGGCGGAGCCTGAGTGAAAATATCAGAATTGTCTCCCTTATCGGTGATGATATATTTCGATATCTCACTGCAAACAAACAAATTTTCTTTTTATTTTATGCTAGCTTGTGAAGATCAACGAATTTTCTGTTTATTACGTGCATAAATCTTCATATAAATCCAATATTTTATGACGAAATTCGGATTTATTTAAGCTACCGTGTTACATATGATACATCCGCTAAATTACCATGGACACTTAGGCACATTAATATCGAATATTGGTGATTAGGATCATTAAATCAACACGACGCCATTTTGTTTTTAAAAACAAAAGGCGACAAACAAAAACTGCATTTAAATATTTTGTGTAAAAATACACAGTCCGTGGCTAACAGAGACATTGACAAATGCCGGTAGTTAAGTAGAAGCATAATTAAATCTTTTCGGGTCAATCCGTCAGTTCGTTGAATAACCGGAAGCGTGTTTTGTTTACCAAAACACAAGCTGAAGGTTAGATTAAAAAAAAAGAACACGAAAAATCTAAACAACTGTGGAATTGCGTATGTCCTTTGATAATCAAGCTGCAGATTTAAATATCATCATGGATTCAATAGAAATAGCTAGGAAATATTGATCTAGGAGCTGCATAGCGTAACAAAATGGATGGAAGTTGGAACACAACTGGCTGGGCTTGGAGTGGGAAAGTACTTCGACGAAAATGCTGGCATATTACGTAAGGTTGAGTTGATGTCTTGTGATAATTAACTAAGACAACAACCAACTAAATGTGCTGTCGCCAGTAAAATCTACCACACGATAGTGAACCAATGGAAAAAAGTAGAGGAAACACACATATATCTGTAGCTACATGAAATTATGGCAAGACCTAGCAACCAAGCTGACAAAGGTAACATTATTTCGTTTGCAAATTTAATTATATAGCTAGCCTGTTCTATATAGGATTGTCTAGCAGTTCATGACTCATGCATGGCTTGAGTATTAGTAAAATCCAGTAATTTTAAAGGCAGCAAAGGGAGGTAATTAACGAATATATATTTCAAGGGAGATAATTTATCTGGAAAAAAAGAAGTTCGGTACTGTGAGTGATATCGATTTATATCTCACTGCTATTTTCCAGTATTTCACCAATAAGCATAAAATAAATGGCTTTATTTCACATCCAAGACGTCAAACATGTAATAACAAATCTTATCATATACTTATATATATGCTTCCTGATAAAACCGAATAAATGTCTAATAGGAACAGCCATATTCCAAACAAATCAATCTCCAAAAACATAACACGACATCGTATGTATGGGTATATAGACGATACCTCTTTTGTAAAAAACGAAGCGCAACAACTATCTATTTATTATTCAGTCTTCATCTAGTAATGTTTAAATCGAAAAAATACATCCTCACTGCTTCAGAAGCCGTTTCGTTCGTGAGATTTGAATCATGGTACATTGTGATTTGAAATGTATAATCATTCGTCTTTTGGCATCAATGCTAACAGGCAAATAACTTTAGAATCTGAGAAAACTATATGTGAAACCTGTTCATACGGGTCAATATGTTATGACATGCTCGAGTTAAATGATACATGATATCTACACGTTATAACTGCTAAATTCATGTGAATACTTTAAGATTCAGAAAATAAAATTGTATGCTTTGTCCAAAAATTCAGTTCAATATATACGTCATTTATATAACTAAATATTCCAATTTAATATCGTTATTTATTTTCCATTAATCTATAGGTCAGTGGACTCCAAGATTCTTTAGGTCTGCATCGTAAGGCATATCACATTTTATCTACGTCGTACAAGCATACTATCAATTTATCTCAATATGTATTCTGTTGTTTTTTTTTGACAATACTCACAATCATGTTTTAAAATATGTTACAATTTTAATATCGCTTTTAAGCAAATTTGATAATTTTATCATTTTCCATTTGTATGGTATTTCATTGGGTGGAAGGATCCTGTTTTTCAATCTTCGTTAACTTTTATATCCTGTAAAGAATGTATCGTTTCCACTGGCAGTTATTATTCATCTGCATGTCTGTTAGAGAGTATGGCCCAGTTGTTCGAAACTTTAACCGGCTGTTAAACTAACCGCCGGTTAAATTTTGATTCAACTTATTATTCTTGGCGGGAAACAACACTTGCATGATGTTTTGATTTTACTGTTAATACTTTTTAGTGTTCATTATCCTTATGACATACATTTGTTTTTTCTAAATCTTCTAAAATGTCAAAATATTAGTACACTAAAAGATAATTGGCCGTTAGCTTAATCGCCTGTTGATATTGCGAACAACTTGGTCCTGGTAGTATCATGCTTGTTGCTGTTGTTTAAATCGACACTATCACTCATCAAAAGTTTTCACTTGTGTTAAGATCGAGTCTTCAGAAGTCAATTTCTCCGCAATTTGGAAATAACATGCATTGTTTTATTTGACAATGTCTTCCATATGAAGGGTTCTTTAATTTCTCCATTAGCATAAATAATAGAAATAGTTTTGATCTAATCCATGATGGAAATATAAAACAGTTGAAATAATGTAATTTCAATTTATTACCCAGTTGTAGTTCTTTTTTATCACAATGATATTACTACTATTTGTTGGTTACTTTAATTCAGGTCTACCCACAAATTCAATAAGTTGATTTTTTACAAAGTCAAATACAAGAAATCTATATCCGAATTTCGATAAAGAAATAGTTTGGAACTACTTTCCAGTTACATTTTCTTCCGTTTTGAAAGGCTTTATCCGCTTGATTTTCACTGCAATATCCAAAACCTGCTTGAGAGCCTCATTCATATTCCAGTTTGCCAATTCAAAAGTAGGAAGACAAAAAATTAGTGAAACACCTTTGAATGTAAAGAGTCTGTTTTCGTAAACGAGAAAAAAAAACTGATGTCATCCTCCAAAAAATCCCGAAGCTTATCATGATGGTTTAATAATATTGCTACAAATGTTTTGACGCATTAATCATAACAAACCGATAACTTCTCAAAACCTTGAAGCGTCAGTAAAGGACAGCGGTTCAGAAGATAATTATTTTAGTTCAATGGCTAAAGACTTTATAATAATACTAACCGCTAATTTCAAAACACTTAAAAGTACAATAACACAAGTTGTTGCCAATTTGCTAAATTCATTTACAAATGGTATTAATTCAAGTGAGATTAAAGAAAAGATATTTTCAAATCGAAACCAATCTCTTCCAATGTCAGTTTTTTGGGGGAAGATTTTTTTTTATTTAATTGGAACATTCAATCCTTAAAACTATTTTAATCTCTTCTTTGATAGTATATTGTTATACTGTGTTCTTTTTAATCACTGCGGAAGCGGTCAGTTGACCGGTGTTTTGTTGTGCCTCATTTTCGAATTCTTCTAACCATATATAAGGGAACCTCATCTATCATTTTTCTGCAGAAGTCAGGATTATACAAGAGAACTATATATTTGAACCATGGTTAACAGAATTTATGTTACTTTACTTGCCGTGGTGAGATCCTTTTCTTTTTTTATAGTGATACGTTCATGTTCGCGAATAAAAGCCATTTCTTAATTTAACCGTTACCCAGCTAAATTTCGAAAATGGCCTGGTCCATCATTCAATTTCGGCAGTACCACTTCTTATTCAAAGGGGTATTCACTGAAAATTTACTGACTGAATAGCGAACAGTGCAGACCATGATCAGTCTGTATGGATGTGCAGGCTGATCTTGGTCTGCCAATCACTTGCCGCCAGCAGGCTAAAGGTTAATGTCACTGACAACAATACTTTTTTATTTTATTTATTTATCTTTTTAGCACAACATCAAAGTTGCATGGCAAATGGTAACCATCTAACATTTATACATATTTCTATCTGTGTTAGTACAGTTAAGTTAAAGGTAATAAGTCAAATCGAAACATTACAAAATATGACTTTTGTTATACTACTGTGTTGATTATATTCTAACATGCTTTAAAAGCTTTTGAGCTGTGACTATATAAAACATTATTTATTTTCAAATAAATAACTTTATAGCGGCACGACGAAACTGTAGGAGTTATCCGGAATACGGACGGCTAACTTAGCTATTGTAACGAAGTGTTTATATCACGATGCTATTTTCTGTATTCAGGTGTGTCATTTATGGAGGATACATGGATCATATATCCCGCCTGGATCACTTACCAATCAGTGTCAAGAAAACGATGACGCTGTTGAGGATGCAATGGAAAAGCTGGCAACATTCTATACTTTGTCAAGTTTTAATACAACTATGTATGCGCCACAAAGCAATTCACTCCGAGTCGACATGGAGGAATACAACAATATTCGCACATTCTGTAGCAACTTCAGATCCAAATTTCAAACCATTCTTGATTTCAAATTCTTAGGTGATTCTGTCAGGTTTTCAACAAGTCACCTCTCAACGTGCCCATGGGTTTTAGTAGATACTTATGATGAGAACAGACTTCCCAAGGTCATACCGCAGGCTAAATGCGTGTGCAATCGGTGCCTACAAAAGATTTCTAGTAGTGGTGACGTTCAGTATATTCCGAGGTTAGGCCGATGTAAACCGGTTATGACGTCAGTGATGACTGTCAGACGGCAGTGTAACGTAGATTCTGGATTCTATGAATACACAGCAAAAGCTGAGAAAATAGCTGTCGGGTGCACGTGTACTAGTCCTGTTCATGTTTGACGAACTGTGATTTTTAAACAGTTGTTTATTGAATAGAAATGTAGGTTTTGAAGGGACGCAATTGCTTTTCATCACTTTAAATATAAACACTTTTATTTTTAAACCAGATCTATATTAAAACTAGTTTTAATTCACCATCGTCACATTAAAATTATATCAAATATGTGTAACTTATTATATATTAAGCCCTTTGTGGTCCACGTACATGCTACAACATAACAGAACCACAGGAGATATACAACGTAATGAACATGTAAACAAAATATGTGTAAGCAATAATGATGTAATAATTTTTTTTTCTAATTGTTATTGTTATTATTTTTTTTTTATTATTATTATTATTTTTATTATTATTATTAATAATATTATTATTCAAAAGCTTTGCGTCTGAAGTACAACACTTACATTTAGACTACCAGAATACACATTATCTAAACGGAATGGCAAATTTTAAACTATTTTCTTATCAAACATTTTGGAAATGGGAAATGAAAAAATCTAATACATACAAGCACTTTTGCCTTATAGATATAGGTACAATAGGCATAGACGAATTCAAGGTTTTGCCTAAGTATGCCTATAGACAACTGTTTTTCATATTTTATTTGACCTATTAAAAGCGTTTGTTCTGAAGCTGCTGGGGCGCCATATGGTATTGTATGGGTACAAATTTACTCTTGGACTGGCTTCATCCAGACGTGACATCTACAAAAAACAAAATAAATAAGAGAAATAAACTGTAACTTCTATGTCATATTCTATCTGTGCTAGCACGTAACAATACCCTTTGTGAATCTTTAGGGTCTAAGTAAAAAGGCGAGGATGCTTGTTATAAACTATTTTTATAATATAATAAAACAAAATTGAAAATAAAAGGGCAGAAATGGTAAATCTATAAAAGAAAGTAGTGCCAAAACATTTGTTTTCATTTTTAAAACATGTTTTATTAATTATCACGATAACGGTGTGGCCGCTGTAAAAAGTATCCCTGTATTTGGACTAAGTGTTATTATTTTTTTTGATCCTCTTGGATCACGGTGAAAATTCATGTTTTTACTGTGATAGCTTTCTGCGTTACTGTAATAAAATTCCGCCTAAACCAGTGCTAGGGGGCGTGAGAGGTGTTGCACATTTCATTACCTCTCATGAACAGACTAGATCAATAGGAGTCTGTTATTATGTGTTTTGGTTGCGGTCATTGCTTCTTTGCTTCACATATTTTAAAGAAACAAAATCTTGTACAACTGTCGTCATACACTTACTTCTTCGTCTGAAAGCGACCACCCAGTACTTGCTCCCATATTATCTTCAAGCTGTTTCAAAGATGTAGCACCAATTATAACTGAACAGACAACATCTTTCTGTAGAAGCCAGCGGAGGGACACTTGGGGCACAGTCTTACCTGGAATAACAAAGCAAGTATGAACTAAGGTATTTCAATCGTACATAAGGAATTCTACAATTTTATATAAAACTTCTTTTAAATTTCAGGAAGGCTGATTTTTATGACTATATCTTCACTAAAATAGTTGATTTTAAGATACTAGCGGCCATTTGACTCAAAATTTTACATGCAAATTTTCATAAAAATAAAAGATGACTAAGTGGTAACAATAAAGTCAATAAATTTGTCATAATTATGTTTTAAATATCTATGTGAACATATGCAAGTTAAAGGATGTGCATTTCACTACCTGTTTTATGCCTTTATTCGATATTTTTCTATGACAAAATTCTGCAATTTTACGTGCAGTCAAACTCAATATATATTCAATACATTTCAAAGATAATTACAGCCAATTGTAAAGCAGACTGTGAAGAATAAAGCCTTCAGAAATTATTTTGAAATTTTACCTGATTACTGAATTATACACAAAAATCCCAACACCATCAATTTATCCAATTTGTGTTATCTGTTCACACATAAATTACATGTATATAAATAGGTGATATTATAGGATTATATATAGGTTTACCTGGCTACCTGTGGTCAGTAATGCATGTACAAACAACATTTTAAATTAAATTTACATGGGGTTGTCTTTTTGTGTCTAATGCAATAACCAGGAAAAATTTCGACAATAAAATTCCTTAAGAGTTTGCAGTATACATATTGTACTATGAAATTAACTGAATTTTGTCTTTGTAATATTTTTTATATTGGAGTTTGACTGCACATAAAATTTCAATATTTTGGGGTAAACTTTCGGTCTAAACGAGACTCAAACATTTTACAAGCAGCATATGTACTATAAATCATCATATGCTTCTTATGTTGATGATAATTTGACCAGCTGTTAAGGCTTTAGTGCAATTTTCAAGAGAAAAATACTCGGCCTGAAAATATGAACTGATACTGAGTTGTGACTGTGGCAATGCCTTAACTGTAGAATATCCACTTCAAATGAATTTAACTTGACTAAAATATATACAAGCAGTGTCTGTAGTGCTACATTCACAATGTACCCTTATCATGCTGAACATTGATTCTGCCTTTGCGACCAGTGCAGGTCAGGATCAGCCTGCAGATCCGTGCAGTCTGATCATAATCTGCATTGTTCGCCAGTCAGTCAGTAACTTTTTGGTACGCACACCTTTTAACAGTTAATCGTACTGTCTAAATTGAAAGATGGACAAGTTAATTTTAGAAAATCAGCAGGGTAAGGGTTAAATGTCATGTAAGATAGTCAATTGTTTTAGCGGTTGTACACATGTATTACTTACGTGCTTAAACATACATGTATTAAGGTATTGGACCCGTAATAGAGTACCTCCTTTTTGAAGAGTATTCAATTCCTACCATAAACCTACTTTGACTGCAATTTTCAGGGGGGCGTAGGTTCAAGCCCCGCTGGAACCAAAATTTTTTTTTCTCTATTTTCCTTTTTTTGTAGTAAGTTTTTACTTCTTTCAAGTCTTATTATGGATGTATTGTTCAAAAGTGGAAAATTTTCATTTTATAAGTGATTTCTTACTGTTCAAAGTGATTTTAACTCTGAATCAGGAGGGGTAGAGTTAGACATCTTTAAAAATACTAAGTTACATGCGGTAAAAGTTCTCTATTTCGCCTTCATTCTTTAGATTACATATTGTGGAAGAAACTCAGGTAGGTTTTACTTCTGCCCCAAGGTTATTTTTGAATGAAGTGAGCAAAATTCAAAATAGACCCACAAGATTCGACCTTAATTTTTCAATGTTGGAGTTAGAATTCTGTCTCATTAAATCTATTTACTTGAGGCACCTTAGAAAAAATGATATTTACATTTTTATTTTGTGTTTTTTAATTGTTTAACAATAGTTTGATCTGTCTTTTATAATATTTAATGCTGTAATGAATTCTCTGCAAACGTTTTAGATAGTGGCCATCACATTGAAATTTGTCTCTACTTGAGCTTGAGGAAATACCATAAAAAATACAAAATTTACAAAAAACGGCACGGTAAAAGTTGTTTAAAATTCATATTTTCAAATATCAGTTTGGGTCTGATATATCTTTTAAAGTTCCATAATGCTTTAAATTTTATATAAGCCGCGCCATGAGAAAACCAACATAGTGTATTTGCGACCAGCATGGATCCAGACCAGCCTACGCTTTCAAAGCCTATTGCAATTAGAGAAACCATCAGCGAACAGCATGGATCCTGACCAGACTGCGCGGATGCGCAGGCTGGTCTGGATCCATGCTGGTCGCAAATGCACTATGTTGGTTTTCTCATGGCGCGGCTCAAAATAAAAACTGATAGAGCAGTTGTCCAAATAGAGATTATGTATAATTACAGGGAAATTAAAGTAATACTTACAATATTGCACATGAACTCATACAATTAGATCTATAAAGGGAGCTAATAAAATAAAAGTGGATTTAATAAAACTTACTACTGTGTTAATCAATATTCAAACCTTTGAAAAATATTGGAGAAACCAATAACAGAAAATAGGATTTAACTAGAAATTAATACATTTTATGTTCGTAACAAACAATGCGACAGCCACAATATAAACAAGATGGCCCTAGGTCGCTCACCTGAGAAATAATCAAGGCGATCATTTTGACCAAAATTTATAAAGATCAATTGAAAAATACAGTCTCTATGGCATACACAAGGTCTCTCTTTAATTTGACCTAGTGACCTAGTTTTTGACCCCAAATGACCCATTTTCGAGGCAATCACTCTGGCCAAATTCCATGAAGATCAATTGAAAAATACAGCCTCTATCGCATACACAAGTTTTTTTCTCTAATTTAACCTAGTGACCTAGGTTTTGATCCCAGATAACCCATTTTCGAACTCGGCCTAGATTTCACCAAGGTAATCATTCTGACCAAAATTCATGAAGGATAATTGAAAATACAGTCTCTATCGCATACACAAGGTTTTTCTTTGATTTTACCTACTGACCTAGTTTTTGACCCCAGATGACTCATTTTCGAACTCTACCTAGATTTCATCAAGGTTATCATTCTGACCAAAATTCATGAAGACTTATTGAAAAATCCAGCCTCTAGCGCATACACAAGGTTTTTCTTTGATCTGACCCAGTGACCTAGTTTTTGACCCCAGATAACCCGTTTTCAAACTCGGCCTAGATTTTATCAAGGTAATCATTCTGACCAAATTTCATAAAGATCAGTTGAAAAATACAGCCTCTATCGCATACACAAGCTAAATGTTGACAGACGACAGACAGACAGACAGACAGACGACAGACGACAGACAGACAGACAGACGACGGACGCCGGACATCGAGCGATCACAAAAACTCACCTGAGCACTGCTCAGGTGAGCTAACAAAGGCATTATGACCCTTTAACTTACCATGATTTTTCGCTATGTCCTTCATTATATCCATCAGATTCCAGTATCCTTCATCATCGTTATATTTGCTCCAAGCAGGTGCTGCTTGCATGGCCTTAGATTCGTCTTGATGGACAAATCCTATCCTGCTTCCCTTTGCGTCTGGAGTTTTATTTCTCTCAAACTTGCCTGTTAGAACCCCACTGTTAAAAATAAAAGGTTTTGGTAACAACTCATTTGGCAATGTACACATCATAAGGGGGAGTAACTATGTGGAACATTGGTATAGTTATAGTTGATGTGTATACTTAGTTTGCTTAATTGAGACTAAAGCCCATTTTAAGAGTTTGGGACTGAATTTTGTATCATTTGTACACTGAACGACCGCAAAAAATAACGAAACCAAAATTTCTAACTAGATTTTTTTCAATGGTGTGAGCGCACGCCTAAACCGAAAAAAAGAAGAAAATTTGTGTTTCTGAAAAAAAAGGAGCGGAAAATTACCAATAAACAATTTCCTAATTTGGTTAGATCTTAAATATATTAAAAACTACTATAAATTATTTCTTAACCTTTAGCCTGCTGGCGGCAAGTGATGCTGCCTTTGCGACGGGCAGGCTGATCTTGGTCTGCAACTGTGTGCTATTCAGTGAGTAAATTTTAGTGAACATCCCTATGAATAATAAGTGGTACTGTCCAAATTGAATGATGGATTTGTCCAGTGATAAAGGTTAATTCAACGAGCGATATTCTTTACGTTTACAAACTCTACAGCACCCTTACGCTTCCTGTTTTAGATGATAAAAAATATGTTCACCGTATGATCTTTGACGTAACTTAAAAAAATAATTGCAGAATGAGCTAAAAATTGTCGAATGAGCACATACCCTTTCAGAGGACTCCATGGTAACACACCAATACCTTCATTTGCACAGACCATGAATTCTTCAAACTCAGATTGACGCGCAAGTAAATTGTACTGTTGCTGAAATAAGAAAAGAGAAAACTGTCTTCTTGATAAAATACGTAAAAGTGCTGCATTATGTTATTATTACGAATAATAACACTACATTTTACAGGAAGTAGCATAAGTTGTTGTCGTTACTGTAGCATAAGTCGTAGTGATAGGAGCAGCAGATCCTCAAAATACTAAAATCCACTGAACTCAAGCAGTAAAAAAGGCAAAAGACATGTAAGTATAGTATTTACATCAGCAAAATATGCCTGATTTTTATTACAATATACATTTATTTGACAAGTTACTTGCTAACTTGAAGTGAAACACAGGAGTTCAGACCCATCATCTCAATTTTGTCGACAATTTTCTGCATTTGCCAGCCACAAACGTTACAGACACCAAAATATCGTATTTTCCCGCATCTCACGAGATCGTCAAATGTCCGCAATGTCTCTTCAATTGGTGTAGCGTTATCCCAAGCATGCGACTGGAAAACAAGATTAATAAAACGATATTTGGTGTATATTTGTACAGTTCTAAAACATTATATCTTTTTTGGTCTACTGCGAATGTTTATATAAACCCTTAGCCTGCTGGCGGCAAATGATTCTGCCTTTGCGACCAGTGCAGACCAAGATCAGCCTGCACATCCGTGCAGTCTGATCATGGTCTGCACTGCTCGCTATTCAGTCAGTAAATTTTCAGTGAAAACCCCTTTGAATAATAAGTGGTACTGTCCAAATTGAAAGATGGACCAGTCCATTATAGAAATATAGCAGGGTAAGGGTTAAAGACCACAAACTGACCGGTACCGGATAGCGTGTTGAATCACTGTATGTTGTTTACTATCAGAGGTAAAAAGTTGGGCCTTTTGCTAGGTTCAAGTTCGAAAGGCCGTTGCTAACAATTAAACATGCATGAAAAGTTTCAATTTTAGATATATATGGTAGCTGTTTTAATCTATGTTCATGCTTTTACCTGCATAAGGTCGATGTAATTGGTCTGAAGTCGTCCTAGACTTTCTTCGCAACTTTCTACAATATGTCGTCTGCTAAGACCAACTTTGTTCACATTATTTAAATCCACCTCGAACCTAACTTTAGTTGCTAGGACAATATTGCTACGATCTTGTCTGTAACAAAAAAAAAAGACATATCATATCATTATTCCCGCCATTCTAATTTTGTCCTGGTATGGGTATAATGCGTGCTGTTTCATCTATGTCAGGCGAATGTCTTTTTACTCAAAACCATTTTACTCAATAACATACATCGTAGTCGTAAAATTAACGTCATACCACTTGCATAGGACAACCGGCCCATAGAAATAGAAAAGTTCGTGCCAAGAACGCAGCCTTCCAAAAGGAAAATTCTACAGCGGTGCACGTATGTGTGGACGATAGATATATCACAACTTAATTCAGAACGGCACTTTAAACTTTAGCCTGCTGGCGGTAAGTGAGTCTGCCTTTGCGACCAGTGCAGGCCAAGATGAGCCTGTCCCACTCTGGCTAAAGTACTTGATCTTCTAAACGAAGATCTGAGAATGGCCCATTCACATTCGTCCTCTGTATATTTTGGATTTCCGATATTGCTATTTTTATTTTCGCAAATGTATTTTTATTTGAACCAGTCAGACGACTTGTTTCAACAAGCATTTGACTGACCCATCAAAATAGCGTCGAATGTCAAAGGGTGAGAAAAATGTGCAATCAGTCCGGGGCTCGAACCCGAGACCCCTCGCTTACAGGGCGAGTGCCCTACCGACTGAGCTAACCGCCGGCTGTCTGACACCTTACGTGACCAAGTCCGTACCGTGACATATAATTTCTCTCAAAACTCAAGGGTGTAGTCGCAATATGGTCGTCATAAGAATTGTAAATATGAAAAACCCAGGCTAAATATGGATATTTTAAACTTCTACTTTCACATATAAAATGTTGTAAGTAAGGCTCTGATTGGCTAGCGGAAAGGTCGTCAGAACGAGGCTATCAATAGCACGTCTTCAGATCAAATGTGCGTAGTGTTAATTGAAGATGTACTTTAGTCAGCTTGAGTCTGCCTTACTGTGCAGGCTCATCTTGATCTGCATGCACTGTTCGCTATTCAGTCAGTAAATTTTCAGTGAACACCTCTTTAAATAATAAATGGGTCCGCCCAAACTGAATGATGAACCAGACCATTTTAGAAATTTAGCAGGGTAAAGGTTAAGATGTTCTAAATAGGATATAAAGGCATAAGTCTTACTTTTTAAGCCAGTTTCCGACCACTCTCTCTGAAGCACCAAGTCCATAAACATTGGCAGTGTCCAAGAAATTGCCTCCTAGCTCAGCATATCTGTCCATTATCTTATGTGACATTTCTTCATTTAGCTGAGTAGGAACTGGCATTACCTTTGAATTATATATTATGTATATTTATATGTTTCATGAAGTTTATCAAAATGATACAAAGCACGAGGTCGACCGAAAATCTTTATTGACCATGAGCAGTCAATATATGTATAAAAAGTGTAAATTTTATATTTTCAAAGCACAGTCATTTGGTACAAAGTATTTAAAAATACAACAAAAGTTCTGCACGTTTGATAAGCCGGTGTAATGAAGTATTTCGACCCCCATAGAATAATGACCCCCCGGTCATAATTCTATAGAAAAAGTGACCCCCCGGTCATAGTATTATGACCTCCAAATCATAGTACTATGACTCCCCCACGTGAAGTAAACTGAACCTCACGAAAAATATTGACTCCCATAAAAAAAACGACCCCCGGTCATTTGGTCAAATTTAGTGATAACTCATGTATCTAAGGCTAAATTGCTGCATTTTATGCCACACTCGGGGGAGGGGGGCATATAGATTTGCGCTTGTCCGTCCGTCCATCCTTCCGTTTGACCATTAGCCCCAGATACCATCACTTGACACAGAAATCAGAGCATTCCGCAACGGGAAAAGGGATTCTATTTCTAGAAGCTGTATCTTGCTGTATACATTTTTTCAGGAAAATAACAATTCGCAATACGTTCACAAAACACACCAGTGTTAATAATCCCTGCAAACTTCGGTATGAAGTAATTCTTCAGAAGAAAACTGCACAAGAAACTGCTAGCATAGAACTTAGTATTAATAGAAGTTGCAATACTTAGCAGTGGCAGTAAAGTACGGTAGCGGCAACAATAGAAAATAGTAGTAGTAGTAGTAGTAGTAGTAGTAGTAGTGGCAGTGGTAGTGGCAGTTGCAGTAGCAGCAGCAGCAGCAGCAGCAGCAGAGGAATAAGTGACAGCAACAACAGCAGCAGGAGAAGAAGTGGTAGATGTACAAGACATATTCGTGGTATAGTGGTATCAGTAGTAGCAGTTGTAGAAGTAGTAGTAGAAGTAGTAGTAGTAGTAGTAGAAGAAGAAGAAGAAGTACATGTAGTAATAGCAACAGAAGTAGCGGCAGCAGTAGTACAATCAAAATGTTAACTATTGGCAATGGAGGGTATTAGAGTTGTAGATCTAGTAAAATTTTCTGTTATGTTTTGTGGGGATCACTTTTTAATAGATATTACTCACGCTAAAGCTGTGAGTAAATCAGTTATTCTCTAATCTCAATTACCTTCAACAAGACAAAAAAGAAACAATAAAAGTAAGAATAAGGTATATAATTGGCAGCATATACGTGTACAATTGTTCGCGAAGTAAATTCATATTTCAACAATCGATGAAATGTTCTTCGTACGGTTCCAAGCGATCTAGTATCCGGGTAAATTTGAACTGAAACGAGACTAAAAGTAAATTTAATCATGTTGTTAAGATAAATGTTTCAAGTTTGCGTAAAACACAGGCGTGAATAATCAATAAAATCTCTAATTTTATCTGGTGTTTAAGAGATACAACCAAAATTGTAGCTTTACAACTAACAATCGGAGTGATTTACTTAGAAAAAACAAACACACATTATATGTATTCAAAACTTAACATAACATGCTTAGAATAGTAAACATAAACCAAAAACAACATTTATTTTATAATAAAATAAACTAATATTCTAGACAAGTACTTTTCATGCCAGTTTGCAAGCTATAATTAAAATACAAGCACAACATACATCATGGGAGGGCGGGCGGGTACAGACTGTTTGCTGCCAATCATAAACCTCGAGTGGTGAGAACAATACCCGTTCACACTTATATACGCCGAAATATTTCACGAAATTCACGTGACAAAGAGCGCCCAAATATACTAGCATAAACTTCAGACCAAACTAGTACTGGGATAAACTACCAAGAAAAGTAATTTCGAAACGCGAATAATTTTATTTATCGTCGAAAGTCTTTTTAGGAGCCGGTGTTTTACACGGAAAGAGTAACTTTTTTTAAATAGAATAATGTCTGGGAATCGATATTGTATGAGAGTTCGAATGTAGTAATTTCGGCGGTGAGTATTTTACATGGAAGGAGTCACTTTTTCTATAGAATAATAACCGGGGTCGTTATTCTATGAGATTCGAAGGGAGTCATCTTTAAGGAGTCAGTATTTTACTTGGAGGGGTCAGCTTTTCTACAGAATAATGGCCGGGGGTCGTTATTCTATAGAGTTTTCAAAGGGAGTCAGTTTTTTATAAGGGGAGTCAATATTTTACAGGAAAGGAGTCACATTTTCTATAGAATAATGACCGGGGGGTCGTTATTCTATGAGATTCGAAGGGAGTCATCTTTAAGGAGTCAGTATTTTACTTGGAGGGGTCAGCTTTTCTACAGAATAATGGCCGGGGGTCGTTATTCTATAGAGTTTTCAAAGGGAGTCAGTTTTTTATAAGGGGAGTCAATATTTTACAGGAAAGGAGTCACATTTTCTATAGAATAATGACCGGGGGGTCGTTATTCTATGGGGGTCGAAATACTTCATTACACCTGAAGTAACGTCATTTATCCGGAAAACGTAAAAAAACGTCTGGATCGGAAATGAAATTCATTTCTCTAAATTTGTTTTTGTTGTGTGTCTAACATACTTATCTAGGTACTCTGGTTAATGAAATATAATTAACTTTTATAGTTTTTGAAATATTGCATTTTTTTTTCATTTTGACAGCTCTACCTACTTTCACTTTCATTTTGCATTTTCAAAAAAATGTACATGGTTTGCAGCACTTTCAACTCACAGGGTACCTGGCGAAATACGTTAGACACAGAATTAATTTATAATCATGACAGCAATGACAAAATACTATGGAAAAAGAAGCTTGATATCTTATACAAAATAGAATGTGAGTATTTTGAACAAACTGTGTTGTTCAAAGTTTGAAATGCCTGCAGTAGAGAATGCATAGCTATTTATGTCCCTGCAATCATTGATATGAATACACTAATTGCAGTAATTAATATGTGAATCAAAAAACAATATATAGATCTACTTACGGCTGCATATCTGAATCCAATAAATATATGCCCGATAACATAAAATTGTCACACGTAGTGTAACAACATATGGTTGTGTTTACGTAATCCCATATTTGGTAAAGAAAACACATTCAATATGACGTAGTACCCTCGACTGTGTATTTGATTGGTTCAAAAGTGACAGGTTTGAAGCTGATGAATTATAATATCGAAAATTCACTGCCATACTTTTGTACAACAGTGTACAAACATACAATCTGGATATATCCCGAAACTGTACATGTTGTTTATGAACATTTCTCAACGCTTCATTTCGTGTCAATAAATGAATAAATCCACTGCCCCGAACTATGCACTCGTGTTCGTGGGAAAGTTCACGCGGCTCCTTGGATGTTTGGCCGCTTATGTCTTAAAAAATTACGGCTCAGCTGAGAAAAATCTCAAGACTTGAGAAAAAGTTTAGAGAAAGCCAACGTGAGAAATTTCTCAGCTGAGACAATTCTCAGACAATTCTGAGACAATCTTGAGCTGAGAATTTTCTCACTTTGAGAACGTTAGTGAAAGCGGGGCCAGGCCTCGAAGGTGCACAGGGGACATTTTTGTGTGTATAGACTTTCATCAAGATTCTGAGAAAGTTGATTTATCAAACAGAAATAGTCAGATTGTGTCTTCAAAGCTGAAAAGATTAAGATCTTAGGAAAACATTTGGACTCAAGAAAAGTATTGCGCTTATGAAACTGTAGTGTTCAACATTTAAATTGTTTTTTTTTTTTCACTACATTTTGTGAAGAGGGTTCCATCACAAGATGCGACATATTGCCTGATATTGGTAAGAATGAGATGTAGTTTATAAAAAAAAAGTATTTTGCTTTAAATGTGCAGACTTTAAGTTACATAAAAAATCAAAGCTCTAACAATAAAGCTTGATTAAAAAGACACACTGTTGAAAACTAGCCTTCATGTAAATGTCACACTTTTTTTGGGTGCACAGGGGACACAATTAGCTATATAATTTAATGTAACTTTAACCCTTAGGCCCTTGCTAAATTTCTATAATGAACTTGTACGTTTTACAATTTGGACAGTATTATTAAGTGTTAAAAGGGGTGCTAACCGAAAGATACTGACTGAATGTCGAACAGTGCAGATAAAGATCAGACTGCACAGATGTGCAGGCTTATCCTGATCTACACTTGTTGCAAAGGTAGGACCAACCATGTACAGCATGATAAGGGTTAAAACTGCTTGAGCCATTCAGCTGAAATTGCAATCATTTGTTGACTACATTGATTGGATACATTGTGTATATGTAATTTGCCCCAAAACACTTAAAACTGAACTGAATTAAAATAAGGTGAGAGAAAGAAAAAGCTTAATTATTTAAAAAAAAAAAAACAACTATAGCCGATAGATATATATTGTTGAAGGCATTATCTTTGTTTACATTAAATTTAAATGTGGCTGCCACATTGTTTGTTAGGAACATGAGACACATTAATTTCTTGTTTTCGAATTTTAATTATCGCATTTATGTGTCAAAGATTGGCATGGGTGAAAATGTTACTGAATATGTTAAATCAGTTTTTATTGATTAACTCCCTTTTTGGCTTGTGCAGTATAAAGTCATGTGAATCACTGAAAGTATATGTAGTACTTTTCTAACCAACTGATAAACATTCTATTTTTGGAAAGTTTGCTGCATAAAGTTAAAGGGTTTTTTTGATGAAATTTACATGGTGTAGGCCTTAAAGCTGTTTACTTTAAAAACCTCCTTGTATCATTTCTAATGTTTTCTCTTTTAATTGACCCTGAGTGGCAGTTCTTGTTCACTACAAAACCATCTACTATTATTGGTTAACTAATTATTGGAATAGTGATCATTTTAACATTGTTTCATCACATTGCACTCCTTTATGGGAATAGGTAGGCAATAGCACATTTAACTATTAAACTAGTTATTAAACTATGTCATTTGAATGAAAACAGCCTTAGACACACCTGAAAATCAGATAAATTTGAAAATACATGCAAATTTTTAAAAATGTTTTTGGATTTAAGTTATAACATTTTCTTTTTTTATCTTCAGTTGGTTATTAATGCAACTGATTGTTTTTATCAACATCTGCTGTCAGGTGTGTTTCGTCCGGATTTAATTTTGTGACCCATACAGTGTTTCCAGGACTCATCAGTAAGAGAAACACCATCAACTTGAGTCAACAGCATAACTTTTAACATGTGAACAGAAGTTAATTATAAACATTTTCATAGGAAGAATAGTGAACTGGAACAGTAAATGAAAATTTAAAAGAAATGAAAATGATAACCTGTACACTTTGGCATTTCATAGTTCTTTTTAAAAAATCAAATTTATCTGAGAAGACAATGACAGTGAAATATAAAATTTTACTTAAAATTATTGTTGTAAATCATACTGAAATCTAACAATTTACTGGTAATATAAATTTTATCAATAGCATAGAGTAAAGATTTTCTGATATTTTTGGAAAGATTTGAAAAACATTGTACTTTAAATGTTCAACCAATATTTTAGATCAAATTATGAAATGCCATATTTATTTATAAATGAATAAAACTGTTGTCAACTTATAAAAATTTCTGTTAACTTTAATAAATTATTAGAACTTAAATATTTTTCATTGTCTTTATGTCCATCAGTTTTTCTGCTTATTCAATTACATCATGCTATTTGCCACTTGCTAAATGTGAACTATCTAAAGTATAGATGTTAATAGTTAACAGCACTGCAAAATGCAGAACAAAATATTTCTAAATGCTTATTAATGAGTGATTACTTATAAACAAGCTGGTGTATAGAACCGTATGTAATATCATGCCATTATGTAATAACTTTTATCACATGACATGGCTAGAGACTGAACCTACAATATTCCACTGAAGTGGTGGGCCATCTACCACTTGGCTACCGAGGCCTATGATGCAACAGGACTTGACTACTACAAAGTGGAGGTTTTGTTTAAGCAGTAGGTTAGCTTAGTTGGTAGAGTACTAGTCCTGTATGAGAGGGTCCCCAAGATTGAGCCCTACAGTAGACTGACTGCACATTTTACTCAATCTGTTCAATTAACTAGATGCACACATTGGACTGCGACTGTTTTATAAACTAGAGGCATTATCCAGGAATAGTCCCCTCTATGTACACGACTTCTATATAGCAGGGGAGTTTCTTATGGTATAGGACTTGATTACCACAAAGGGGAAATTGTTTCAGCAGCTGGTTAGTTCAGTTGATAGTGCGCACACCCTGTAAAAAAGGGGTCCCGGCTTTGAGCCTACCATTAACTGCTCATTTTTATCACCCCTTGATAATAAGCCCCAAGTTGTAAAACGAAATTTCACAAGAACAAGGACTTCTAGAGACGTTACTGCACAAGTCAATAATTCTTGGTACGAGCGTTTTTGGTACGAAATATAAGCACAGTAAAACGTCTACTGTACTTAATAAATATTGTCTTCGAAGTTGTGTAGCATTCAAGACGATAAAGAAACATTTAAGAAACAGTAAAATTGTTTGAAAATGTTGTCCTTGCGGTAAATTAATTGTTGCATGTGTTTTAAAAGCGTAAACAGTGTCCCTAGCAACAATCGGCCATTTAAGTTTTACTTGGATTACTCCCCTTGAAATTAAGAAATTACCGTCTCTGACGAAGTTTATTGTCATCCATGTCATGCTGGTGAACTCAACGTGAAACTGGCACCGACTACGGCGGCGGCGTATATTGTATCGTCGAAAAGTCGCCATTTTGTTTCTTTGAGAAAAGCACTGAGACAGCCCAACCCTTGACTCAAGAAATCTGAGAAAAATCTCAGCGAGGAAGTTGAGATTTTACTGAGAGATTTTTAGTGAAAGCCAATCTGAGAAAAATCTCAAGCTGAGAATCAAAGTTGAGATTTTTCTCAGACTTGAGCTGAGATTTTGACTTGAGAACGTTAGTGAAAGCGGGGCCTGTCCTGCCGAGATAATTGTATGCAATTTTCGCTTCCGCCATTGCTTGCTCTGGTCTGATACTTTATGAGTTAGTGTGCCGTATCTAATTCGTGAAACAGGTACAGATTATATGGTACAATTGTTAACCTATATCCCTTACCCTGGCCGTAATGTCATGAAAATGTTTTTCAGTTATAGCAACCAATAAATTTAAATAACGCGGTCGGAAATATCTGATGCGATAACGCAAAGATTACACTAGCTTTTTTCTAAACCTATACACTGAAGTAATATAAAAACGAAACATATAAAATAGGACACATTTGTTTCTCAAGATTTTCCTGCCGCGTATATTTATCATATACATGTATACACGGGTGGTAAACGCGCAATCCAATTCCCACTGGGAATACGCTTAAAATGGGTTGCGCGACTTCCGGTGCTGGTGTTGCGCATCAATATATACAAAATCGGGGTAGGTGGGTTTTTGTTTTTGTAAAAAATGACACATTTACGAGTGTTTTCGAAAAAAGCAAAATGCTATTCGACACAAAAAATGAACAAAGATCATATGTTTGAAATACCAAATTATTAATTTAAGAATCAGCCCTGATATCATGAAAACTCTGCTGGCTGTAACTGTCAAAAAGTATGGAATCACGAAAAAAGCTGATTTTCTAACACTTGTGCTTTTTTCCGGAAATGGTACGCTTCTAATGATCAAACACGTGTAAAATAGTCATGAATATTACATACACTTGAATGAAATGTTGCTTTTTGGGGAAAGATTGGCAAAAAAACAATCGGGAATGGGGTTGCGCCCCGGGAATGGAGTTGCGCGTATATATTATATACATTATGATGTATACGAGCTACTCCATTCCCGGTGCGCAACCCCATTCCCGATGTTTGTTTTTTTTGTCAATTATGTCCCCGTAAACAGGATTTGAAGCAAATGATTTTGATATCCGTTACTTTATAACAGTTGAGTTATCATAAAAAGCATCAAATGTCCTCAGATTAGGCATATGAAGTCAGAAACTGCTATTTTTGTTGGTTTCATACCTTTTTTCACGCTTCGTGTCGCCAGAATTTTTGTGACAATAGAGCGGAATCATAAATTACAAACCAGATATTTTACATATATGATGTATCATCATATTTGTGTCGAATAGCATTTTCCTTTTTTTTTCGAGAAAAATTATTCTTGTCTCATACTAAGCAAAATCATAACTTCACATACCTTAATTTCGTCTTTTTTTTACGCGCAACACCAGCACCGGACGTCGTGCAACCCATTTCAAGCGTATTCCCAGCGGGAATTGGATTGCGCGTTTACCACCCGTGTGTATAGGCACACTTTCAAGATTACAAGGTGATAACTTTTATGCGATACGTGTAACCCGAATATCCGTTAAAATCCCGACGATGTAAAAGTATAAATAAATATACCAGGATTTCCAGTTATATACCGTGACTTACGTTGGTAACGTCGCCGTTATTAAAACAATTAGCGTTGTATTTTCATACATGTAGGACTAAATCGGTATACTTTCTGTGACTATAACGTATAGTATCCAAGTTATTGTATTGTCTTTGTTTCAAAGCGTTTCAAAACTTCATTCTGAGATACGCAACTATCGTCAAGAAAAGTTGTCGATAATGATTTCAATTTACAGACACTAAATGAAAATTTGTGAGTTGGTAACATTTTATGACGGCTGATTATTAAGTGGAAGCTGTCAATTCGGCATGATATCAGATACAGCACGAGCTCCACATGCAAATGTGACAACCGTGAATTACGCTTGAAGTAGCACGAAAACACCGTGTTATATTGAATTCAACTGAACACAAAAACACTCGCATACAAGTTACAAGAATAAAATATTTGCCATGAATAGAGGAGTCGTTTTTAATTTTCTTCACTGTATGTCCTGTATTTTGCATGCGTTCTAACTAAAAATGAACTTTAAATATTTTCAGATATTGCGATAGATGGATCAATAATTGTGTGCGGACGAATGATAATTTATATTATACATCAGATGACCTATATATATGGGCTTATGGCTTTCAGTGTACCAGTATCTATCATAATAACGTACTACTCCCGCACGATAATTTAAACGACAGCATGTTTATATTATCGTTGGATTGTTATGGTTCTCATGCATCGTTGAACTCAAAAAGGTTGTCAATGATAAATGAAACAAGAGGACCATGATGGTCCTGATCATGAATCGCTCACCTGTTCACACATGACCCAGTTTTGAGTATGACGTCGTTTTTTTTCTATTATTTGACATAGTGACCTAGTTTTTAAGCTCATGTGACCCACTTTTGAACTTGACCTAGATATTATCAAGATAAAAATTCTGACCAATTTTCATGAAGATCCGTTGAAAAATATGGTCTCTAGTGAGGTCACAAGGTTTTTCTATTATTTGACCTATTGACCTAGTTTTCGAAGATACCTGACCCTGTTTTGGACTTTATCTAGATATCATCAAGATGAACATTCTCACCAATTTTCATGAAGATCTCTTGAAAAATATGGCCTCTAGAGAGGTCACAAGGTTTTTCTATTTTTATACCTACTGGCCTAGTTTCTGACCGCACATGATCCAATTTCGAAACTGACCTAAATATCATCAAGGTGAACATTCAGGTCAATTTTCATGAAGATCCATTGAAAAATATGGCCTCTAGAGAGGTCAAAAGATTTTTCTAATTTTAGATCTACTGACCTAGTTTTTGATCGCAGGTGATCCAGTTTCAAAACTGACCTAGATATCATTAAGATGAACATCCAGACCAAATTTCATACAGATCCCATGAAAAGTATGGCCTCTAGAGAGGTCACAAGGTTTTTTGAGTCGGCTAAAGGCTGAAAGCCTTTTGACGAGTCCTTGCTATCCAACGATTCTCTAAATGGACCAAATAACACAGTGAAGGGATGTAGTTCCATTAGATTTCTCAAACTTCAAACAGTTCACTGCATGAATGAAGTTAAGTTGTGTCAATTCCCTTTGCTATGACCAATATACGATGTAATCTGTCATATTTATGACTTGTAATTGTGCAATACTCGAATGTAACTCACTAAGCATAAATGTGCATTTTAAGAATTGCGCAGGCTTACAAACCTTGGGTAACATCCAGCGAAAGACAAAAAATAGTTCCACAGGGCTCCAGATAAGATGCGTATTAGCGTAAATTACGTATAGAAATAATGCAAATACGCATGACTAATAATTTCTAAGCGTATAAAAACGTATATAAAATTACAGAAACGCACACAATGCTTTTTTAAAAACAAAATCTGAATCGTCTGGATGCGTTAGGTAACATAGCCGATCAGCCTTAATTCTCCCACATTGAACGTAAACACTCATCGTATGATTTCTATAAACTTTGCGTGGTTTGAATTTTGCAGTCAGTAAACGGATAAATTATCGGAAGAAGAAGCTCTTACTGTTTAGTTACTACTGATATTAAAAATGATTTTAATTCTTATTTTTCGAGAAATAAACAAATCGGCGAAACATTAAATTGTATTTTCTTGTAGTTTTTGAAATCGAAAGTAGATCGTCTATGTTTGGCTGCTTTCACGAAACGAAACAACTTTTTTATGAAAAGATTTAAATAAGAGGTAATTTAACCGTAAACTTCAATGTCAGATACTGCCAATTGCTGCTAAATGTCTTCGTATCATCACAATTTGTAAAATATATTGTTCAAACTGGAGAAAAGTGTAATCGTATCCGGATATAATATTTTGGGTAAATATCGAGCTGTGTTATGAAATTTTAAGAAAAAAACTAAAAACAAACTGAAACTGGTAGACTATACTGTCAGTACATCAATCATTAGCCGACTCAGGCCATTCAGGCCTTTGATTTTTATTATTTGACCTACTGACCTAGGTTTTTATGGCACGTGACCCAGTTTCAAACTTGACCTAGATATCATCAAGGTGAAAATTCTGACCAATTTTCATGAAGATCCATTTAAGGGTATGGCCTCTAGAGAGGTCACAAGGTTTTTCTATTTAAAAACCTACTGACCTAGTTTTTGATCGCAGTTGACCCAGTTTCAAACTTGACCTATACATCATCTAGATAAACATTCAGACCAACTTTCTTACAGATCCCATGAAAAATATGGCCTCTAGAGAGATCACAACGTTTTATCATTATTTGACCTACTGACCTACTTTTTGAGGCACGTTACCCACTTTCGAACTTGACCTAGATATCATCAAGATGAACATTCTGACCAATTTTTATGGAGATCCATTCACAAGTATGGCCTCTACAGAGGTCACAGGGTTTTTCTATTTTTAGACCTACTGACCTAATTTTTGACCGCACATAACCCTGTTTCGAACTTGAACTAGATATCATCAAGATGAACATTCAGACCAACTTTCATACAGATCCCATGAAAAATATGGCCTTTAGAGAGGTCACAAGGTTTTTCTATTATTTGACCTACTGACCTAGTTTTTGAGGCACGTGACCCACTTTCGAACTTGACCTAGATATCATCAAGATGAACATTCAGACCAACTTTCATACAGATCTCATGAAAAATATGGCCTCTAGAGAGGTCACAAGGTTTTTCTATTATTTGACCTACTGACCTAGTTTTTGACGGCATGTGACAACTTTCGAACTTGACCTAGATATCATCAAGGTGAACATTCTGACCAATTTTCATGAAGATCTCATGAAACATATGGCCTCTAGAGAGGTCACAAGGTTTTTCTATTTTTAGACGTACTGACCTAGTTTTTGACCGCACGTGACCCAGTTTCGAACTTGACCTAGATATCATCAAGATGAACATTCAGACCAACTTTCATATAGATCCCATGAAAAATATGGCCTTTAGAAAGGCCACAATGTTTTTCTATTATTTGACCTACTGACCTAGTTTTTGATGGCACGTAACCCACTTTCAAATTTTACCTAGATATCATCAAGGTGAACGTTCTGACCAATTTTCATGAAGATCTTTTGAAATATATGACCTCTAGAGAGGTCACAAGGTTTTTCTATTTTTAGACCTACTTACCTAGTTTTTGAAGGCACGTGACCAAGTTTCAAACTTGACCTAGATATTGTCAAGATGAACATTCTCACCAATTTTCATGAAGATCCATTGAAAAATATGGCCTCTAGAGAGGTCACAAGGATTTTCTATTACTTTACCTACTGACCTAGTTTTTGACCGCATGTGACCCAGTTTCGAACTTGATCTAGATATCATCAAGATGAACATTCTTACCAACTTCCATAAAGATCCCACGAAAAATGAGACCTCTAGAGTGGTCACAAGCAAAAGTTTACGGACGCACGGACGCACGCACGGACGGACGGACGACGGACGCTGCGTGATCACAAAAGCTCACCTTGTCACTATGTGACAGGTGAGCTAAAAATATTTTCTGTATTGAAACGTTTTAATGAAAAAAAAATCTTAATTATCAAACGTTATCGTTTGAGTTATCGTATGGGATTTATACACTGTTACTGTTCGCTTTCAAAGCCTATTGCAATTAGAGAAACCGTTAGCAAACAGCATGGATCCTGACCAGACTGCACGGATGCGCAGGCTGGTCGGGATCCATGCTGGTCGCAAATGCACTATGTTGGTTTTCTCATGGCGCGGCTCATCTGTTTTTTCCTTATGTTTCATGCAGCTGTTACTTACCAACAAGGAGTTATAATGTATTATCAGTCATCTGCAGTGAACACAAATCCTTTGATCTACAGAGTTTCAGCGACTGAACATGCTATAGTGCGGTGCCCTAATCAGCCAATAAGGCGCATGTTCCGCTTTATTCTAGTCCTGTCAGAGTTGGGGTTTGTTACATTAACCGAAGAAATACCCATTGGTGAGCCGCGTCATCTAGATGAATAATGGTTGCTTGCTAGGTATCTGGCATTAAAATTGGGATCGGGAGGTAGTTTAGATGTTTCATAAGCCAGACATGGCTGGCACTATCAGTAGGATTGGCAGTATAAAAAAGAAACAATTTACTTTAATCTTATTTCTGTAAGTCTAAAAACTAATACGGTAACCTCTTTGGAACAACGGACTTTAGAACCCGGACCTATTCCAATAGGTTAGATGCGTTGATCACGAGTTAAAACTGTTATTCAGACACACTTTATGCATTTCGAAAACAAGTTGGAACCTTAAATACCAATTCTAACACGTTTAAGATTTTCTTTTATATAAACAAAGAAGGATTTTACCGTGTATAGTCTTGTCAATTAAAACACGTTTCGCAAAATGACCTACTTTTGGCTACTCCGGTTTACTCCCTCCATTAAATTTTACGCCCCAAAAAAGATTCCAGATTAGTATCCCTTCCTGGTGTAATTCGAACGTGTTGGAATGGAAATTCGTCGGCCTTCTTGATTAGATTACTACGCATCTGAACTCAAACCCGTGTTTAACTTGCCAACTAAGCACGCAAAACTAAAATATATTTCCCAAACAAAATCTCTTTGACATCCTAATGGTATGGTGGTGTCGGAGATTATACTGTACTAGATTTTGTGCAGGCCGCTGTATTCATTTCTGTTATGATTTAGCATAAAACATCAGATTCTGGATTTTCACTGGGCATGGATAATGTTTTTGAATTAAGAAATGTGCCCCTTAAATTACATATGCCCATAAATATGCCGAAATATACTCAATATTAAATAATTATTACTCTTTGGCAAATAAAAGTGTTCAATGTAATTTTTGCAAAAAACTCTTTTTGTGAATAATCAAATTAAAGTATTCATGGTATCAAATTTTATTGACTCTGACACTGACGTTTCGCAAATTGGCCGCGTTGGTGTACACAGGAATAAAAAAAAAGGTCAACATAGAAAGCTGTCAATCAATGATTACTTTTTAGACAATAAACGTATTGAATTATGGGCAAAAGCGTCAATAACGCATACACGTAATGCCACGTTGCAGAGAACCAGATAAAACTGGTTACCAGTTATCCGTCTGATCATTTCAGAGGGAGATATTTTGTTTCAAATACAACAGTGGCACTTACTCTATATTCAAACGGAATAAAAAGTGCATAACTCAAACTACTCCATTCTCAATTTAATGCAAAAACAATCATGTTCATACATGCTAACAATCTGTGTTCTTTTTCCATTCGTAATAACGACAGGAACAAGTAAGAATATTACGCGTTGTGACAAGTAAGAACTATTATGGTAAACCTTGTGTGCAAATTGTCACTTAAAGTTTATTTGATCTGTTAAAAGGGTTCGTTCTAACGCTGTTCATTCTCCAGATCATCTCGTACGGGTACAAATTTACTCTTGGACTGGCCTCATCCAGACGAGACATCTACAAAAAATAATGTTTTACTGTAGATTTTGCTCTCGAATAGTTTGAAACATCTTTAACATTCATGTGATGATAAATCATTTCAAAACTCTGCTTTCCAGGCATTAAACGAAGAGTATGAGTAGACAGTTTACATTGTGTCTGCTTAAACTCATTCAATCAAATATCAAAAGTAACTACTTCCGTAACAGTTGATTGTATAATTTTGCGTAAAGTTGTAAGGAAAGAAAAATGGCAAATCTGTATACAATGTACCTTATTCAAAAGATGTCCAAAACAAAGTAAAAAGAATAAAACAAACTGGATGGTTAATTGTTATTCAGCAGTGGTAACCTGTTATCCGGCAGTGGTAACTTGTCCTCATGTAGTGGTTTCTTGTCATTCGGTATTTGTACTTGTCTTCCGTTAAAGGTAACTCTTCAGTCTGATATTGTCACTTTATATAGTGTGATACATTTTTATTCTGATGTGGTTATTTGGCAATCGGCAGTTGGCAGTTACTGAGTAGAGTACACATTTGTTCATGGTAAGTAGTGTACACATATGTATATGGTGAGAACGGTACACATATGAACATCTAAGGTAGGGTACACGTACGTACCTGGTAAGGTAGGGTACACATCTGTACATGAGGAGTAGGGTACATGTATATACATGGAATGTAGGATGAACATATGTACATGGAGAGTACGTGTATGTACAATGCATGTTATGTGTAACACATATATAAATGGTGTACAGGGTACACATATGTACACACATATATACATGCGGTGAGTACTACTCACCAATACCATTCGTGTACAATACTGATCATGTATATATGTATTGTACACGTGTACCAGCTCACCCTGTCTACATGTGTATACTTGACATGAACGTTGTGTGTACCCTGCTCACCAGATACAGACGTGTACCTTGCTCATCATGTACATATGTGTACCCTACCCATCATTGCACTTTAACCACAATATCTCAGACAGTAAGGTAGATAAATAAAATCCCTCCGCCTAAGAGCTTATGAGCACATTTTAAGCGAAAATGTTTTACAAAAGTTATTTGGAAGTTCAAGGTGTGGGTCGTAGAAATTTTAGTAGTTATTGCATGGTTGTCCTCTGAAAGGTTTTTGGAAGCCGTTGAGACATCACAGGTGCCTTAGCTTTACATAAATTTTCTTTCTTTTTCTTATCCATACTCAGCCAGAAGATACTACTGCGAATGACAAGTGAATATATTCTTTCTCAACTTGTATTCAAGGTTGTTTTTTTAAAGTTTGCATCTCCGAATAAAAGCTCACCACTGCCGATTTAAAAGTAACCACTGTTATACAGGCACATTTGGTGTTCCATATTTATCACGAACAACTATTTATCATCAATATACTTACCTCCTCCTCCGAAAGAGCCCATCCAGTACTTGCTCCCATATTATCTTCAAGCTGTTTCAAAGATGTAGCACCGATTATAACCGAACAGACAACATCCTTCTGTAAAAGCCAGCGGAGGGATACTTGCGGAACAGTCTTACCTGGGATAACAAATCAGATCTGTTATACTAGTACACCCTTTACTAACATTTAAATGAATTAGTTTTAAAAGGTAAAACATGTAAAATAGAAAGCGTGATGAAGAACGTATTTCTTTTCCTAAATGTAGAATATAAACTTCAGAAATGTTTACTTGATCGACTGTCTACCTTTACAGTCAAACCCTCTCTCCCCGCCACACTCCTGCACTTTCACACATTCTAGCAGAAATTTTGTTGTAATACATGTAATTCTTTTATCGTTTGATTCTATATTCTAATTATCAGCATATTTCAGTATTGTAGGTGATAACATGCGAAAGTAAATGTAATATGAAGATGTGATATCTTAACTTCTTTTTGACAGTTATGTGATATATGTGAACACAGTGAAACGTGTACCGCTAGGGTATTGGTAATCGAATCCGGGATTCAGATCCAGTGATTACTTCTATACAAAATGTGTGTAAAGAGACACACACAGTTAGATTCTACAATAAAGCTCTCAGTTTTAATGATAAACACATTACTATATACATATTTGCCACATAAGAAAAAACAAAAGGGTTGGGCTACGAGTTATTCCAACATCAACATAAGCACCATCCTTGCCAGAAATATGTATCTGTACAGAATTTTAACGCTCTATACATCAGCAACGATAAATGACACATCTCTTTTATAAAACACCTACAACAGCAATTACTTTCATTTTTGTATAACTTTCAAAAAAGCTCATTATACTACCGTGATTTTTCGCTATGTCCTTCATTATATCCATCAGATTCCAGTATCCTTCATCATCGTTTAATTTGCTCCAAGCAGGTGCTGCTTGCATGGCCTTAGATTCGTCTTGGGCTATAAATCCTATCCTGCTTCCCTTAGCGTCTGGAGTCTTATTTCTCTCAAACTTGCCAGTTAGAACCCCACTGTTAAGAATAAATCGTATAGGGTAACTTTATACAATCATGTATAATTTCTCTATGTATAAACAAGCACTATGTTCATAAACGGGGAATGTTTTCATAGTCTTTATTCATCAAGAATATCACATTTGTTTAAAAGATAACTGCCAGCCGTTACCTCACAGAAATGCTGGTGAAAAAAAACGGCGCTAAAAGCAGAACAAAACAAAAACATCTATGGAGTGCATAAATACCAGCAAGTATTATAACGGAATTTCCTTCATCTGCAAAAATTGTTTTTATTTAAGAACGATTATATGTATACTATACTTCTTTACGAGACAAGAACAAAAGTCAAAAACAAAATCCACATTCAAAGATCGCAGCCACCAACGGAAATAAGGATACATGCAGATCTTTTTTTTCCCAAATGAGTGCCTAAAAGCGTCATTATTCAAATCAATATAAACCTATATATTCAAAATCATCTGTACCACCAATTATCAAGGAAGCATAAATAACGCCTATTTACAAAAATGGCTCAAAGTCTGACTCTGACAACTACCGACCAACTTCCATTCTACCAATCATCATAAAACATATTTGCAGTAACTTAATACATTACACTGAAAGTAACTCAACACTCGTTATTCGATTTTTGATAAAACTCACTTGCGAAAAAAAAACCTGATTAAAATTGTCAATACACTGCAAATTGTAATGATATACTAGTTGTGTCAATATGCCTGATATAACCTAGGTGTTTACTGCTAATTACTACTTTATCGAAATCAGCTATTGACTGGTTCCTAAATACCAACAAGTCTCCGTTCATGTTAAAATTTACTTACCGCAAACAAGCACATCTATGAACAAGGAGCAAAGACAGTAGAGCACCGCATTTGAGACCTATGAACAAGGAGCAAAGACAGTAGGGCACCGCATTTGAGACCTATGAACAAGGAGCAAAGACAGTAGGGCACCGCATTTGAGACCTATGAACAAGGAGCAAAGACAGTAGGGCACCGCATTTGAGACCTATGAACAAGGAGCAAAGACAGTAGGGCACCGCATTTGAGACCTATGAACAAGGAGCACAGAAGCTTGGAACGATGAGCAGCAAGACCACCATTGGGAAGTTTAATAAACTAACTGAAACCCCTTCTGATATTACATACATTTTAAGGTTCAAGTGGGCGGCTTTGTAGCGCAACGAAATTCCTTAAGCCCACTACAAATCTGGTATTTATTCTTTGCGGATACGTCATATCATCAAGATTTGAAGCGACATTCAGCCCGATTACACACATAACTGCATCCATATATAATATTTTTATAACCTTAACATTTAGCCTGCTGGCGGCAAGTGTTTCTGCCATTGCGACCAGTGCAGACCAAGATCAGATCAGATTAGTCTGCATATCCGAGCAGGCTAAGTTTCGCTATTCCGTCAGTAAATTTTTAGTGAACACCTCTTTGAATGATAAGTGGTACTGCCCAAATTGAATAATAGACCAGTCCAGTTTAGAAAGATTTAGCAGGCTAAAGGTTAAAGAACTTCAACTTCTTGCCAACACTATAGGTTAGACGCAATATTAGAAAATGCCGTTGCAATAGCAATTACAGAATTTGATATGGACGTACCCTTTCAGAGGACTCCATGGTAACACGCCAATACCTTCATTTGCACAGACCATGAATTCTTCAAACTCAGACTGACGCGCAAGTAAGTTGTATTGTTGCTGAAATAAGAAATGAGAAATTTGTGTTTATGTTTAACTAGAACTGTCACAGGAGTGACTTATACCCCCACAATGGCTTGTCACAGAAGAATGGCAACCATAAGAAATTTTAAAAATATTTAAAATAATCTAAAACGTAAAAAAGCCTTATTACTTAAAAAAAAGTATTTTACTCATCTTTGGAGTACTTCATCCTGGGCTTCTGCGGCACATATAAGTAATACTAGTATATGTGCCCAGGATGAGGGATGAGGTAAATATGAAAATCTCTAATATTAGAGATACACTAAAAGTGAATACAAAAAAAATGTCTTACCGACACATGTTACCACAGAAAAATGTATTTACGTTTTACATAGGACAAATAATAAAACAAGTTAGAAAAATTTCTAAAAATAGACTAATTCTTGGAATTTAAGGGGAAGTAACTCGGTACAAATGTTAAAAAACAGGTTACTTCCCTTTGGCTCTAAGCCAATCAGAATGATATAGTGAAAATACATCAAAATTAACCTTAAATTCTAGGCATACAGACACTAAATAGAAAAATGGCGCGAAAAAAAAATGGTAGTCGCATAATGGCGGATACAAATAGTCCTATTTTCCTTATTTTCTTTGCAATTTTTTTTTGCTGAAATCACATGACAGATCTATGCTTGACATGTAGGTAGCATTTTCATAATGAAATAACAACATGACAGAAAACTTAGATCATACACCACCACTATAATTTTGGGTCTCATTTTTAGCTGATTTTGCAGTTTGTGTGTTTGACTGAAAATATTTTTCTTGCATCAAAAATGGCCCCCACTTTTCTTTTGATTTTTATTTAGCACTGACAATATTCTTCAAGAAAATGTAAGTTACAGACATTTAAAATGGGTCCTGATGTTGGCTGCGGTCATTGGAAATATGTCAATTTTATATAGGTGAACAGCTATTTAGTGTGTTATAACCTTCTAAGTAAAGGGGGGCATAATTCGTAAAAAAATGGTGTCAGAGGTATGCACCTTGTGTCAAATGATGTGGGTGATAAGATGGAACATCTATTTTAAGATTGAATCAAATCCATTTAGTAATAACTGAGATATAGATTTCGGGACGCGACGTGACGTGACAAAACTGACTCCTATATAGCCACCCCCCTCACCAAACATGTTTGGTGGGGGTATAATAACACAGAATAAAAGAATATCGATAGAAATGTGCAATCATTGTTTCACCATGAAAATAGCATTAACCCTTAACCTGAGGTTGTTGATTACAAATAAAAGAGTTTCTTATACGCGCTAGTTGAAGCAGTAGTAGTAGTAGTAGTAAGATAAATAAAATAATTTGTTGTAAGTATAAGTGCTAGTAGTCGCAACAGTAGTAGTTAGCAGTAGTAGTAGTAGTAGTACAAAATGAAGTAGTAGTAGTTAATAGTAGTTGAGGAAGTAGTACTTAGTGGTAGTAGTCGAAGTTATTAGTAGTATTTAGTAGAAGTAGTAGTAGTAGTAGTAGTACAAATTGAAGTACTAGTAGTTAATAGTAGTTGTAGAAGAAGTACTTAGTAGTAGTAGTCGAAGTTAGTAGTAGTAGTTAGTAGAAGTAGTAGTAGCCGTAGTACTTGAAGACAGTAGTTGTAGTAGTTAGTGGCAGTAGCAGTAAAAGTACTACTAGTAGTAGCAGTAGTAGTAGTAGTAGTAGTAGTAGTTAGTGGTAGTAGCAGTAGTAGTACTAGTAGCAGTAGTAGCAGTAGTAGTAGTATTAGCAGTAGTAGTAGTAGTAATAATAGTAGTAGTTAGAAGCAGATGCAGCAGCAGCAGCAGCAGCTGAAGCAGTAGTAGTTAGTAGTAGTAGCAGTAGAACTTGAAGCCAGAAGTAGTAGTAGTTAGTGGCAGTAGCAGTAAAAGTACTACTAGTAGTAGCAGTAGTAGTAGTAATAGTAGTAGCAGCAGGAGCACTGGTAGTTGTAGTAGTTAGTAGCAGCAGCAGTAGTAGTAGTAATTGTTGTTGCTGTTGTTTCCCCTGCTGAATGTTTTTTTTTCTGAAGCGGCAGCAGCAACAGTACCTTTTAACTTTTTAAACTATTGGTAATTTAGACAAAAATATATATCTTCTGCATGGACGAAAACTGTTTTCAGAAAAGTGTTAAACACAATATACTTAACAAGTTACTTGCTGACCTGAAGTGAAACGCATGAATTCAGACCCATCATTTCAATTTTGTCGACCACTTTTTGCAATTGCCAGCCACAGAAGTTACTAACACCAAAATATCGTATTTTCCCGCATCTCACGAGATCATCGAATGTCCGCAACGTCTCTTCAATTGGTGTTCCGTTATCCCAAACATGCGCCTAGAAAAAGCCAAATAAGATGAATATAATGATATGTGTTGTACTTCTGAATGAAAGCTTTACACAGCGTAATAATAATCTATTTCTGAAATCAGAAATTTTCAATCGATCAATCGATTTAACTTCCCAGATTCAGTTTTGAGTTTGACTGTTCCGAAGCGGACCCTTCATGTATTTGTATTGTCATTTATTTCTCTAGTTATATATTAATGTGTATATGTAAATCGTTTACATATGCGTTCCGCTTGTTTTTATGTTCGCTTAAAGAAACGTTCAAAGCCCCCTCCACATCCCCTAGATATTTCAATTTGCCTATGAAGAGCATAGAGTCTTTGAAATGAAGTGCTTCTGGGGTTGTCAGAATTAGTGTAAGAACAATAGCAAGCTCTTTCCGGTGGGTGAATTTGTGTTACTAATCAAAATTACTAGATCAAACTTTTTTTAAATAAAGTGGAAAGATATAATGTAAACTGTTAAACATGCTTGATATTTTCTACGAATAAGTTGAAATATTCTGTTCAAATTAATGTATATAAAATTATACATCTAGCTAATCCAAATTAAAGTCCTAAAATAGTTCGTGTCTCGTGCAATGTTTTTCATCTGCTAAAATTTCATAGCTCATATATTTGTTGTCTGCACATGATAGTGTCCGAAATTTGCATGCTTTTTACCTGCAGAAGGTCTATGTAACTGGTCTGAAGTCGTCCTAGACTTTCTTCACAACTTTCTACAATATGTCGTCTGCTAAGACCTACTTTGTTCACGTTATTCTTATCCATCTGGCCCCTAACTTTAGTTGCCAGGACAAAACTGCTGCGATCTTGTCTGAAACAAAAAATTTTAAAAAAGGATCAAATTGTATTGCTCAAGCTTCGATTCCTTCCTGGCATGTGTAGTACTGAAAATCATTAATATTCTTCGGGGACTAATTTTCATGGATTTCGTGGCTGGACTTATTCACGAAATTAAATCCCAACGAAACATTTAAAATTCCCATTCATTTAATCTTCAGAAATGAAATCAATAAAATCCGTATCCCATTGAAAATGCTGTTTCAGTCAAAACCAAATGACATTTTAAATGATTTCTCAGAATGCGAGTTCTTTCGACCAGCTAGGTCATGAATATCAGGCAGATCACACAAATGTAATCATATGGCGACTTTCAAGTTCTTCATGTTAAAAGAATACCCCTTATACCCTTCCCGGCATTGTATTAGGCACGGGGACACCTGGGTTGTACCAATGATTTTCCGTAAGCAAGTGGTATGGCTTCTTGACTTTAAAAATTCTATACCAAAAGCTAGGTTTTGCATTATCAGCGGTGACAGGCAAGTGACTGAAAGCCAGCAACCTTAACCACTTGGCCACGCATAGAGGCCCCTATGTTTACTTTATAATCATAACATGACACACAGTCTCCAATAAGCTATCACCATTTACCATCATTGAGCAGTTCTTTTTGCAACATTGCACACTATGGACCTTTTGTTCTTTTACCAGCATTGAGTTAGAAGTTCTTTTGCAATATTGCACACTTTGGGCTTTTTGTTCTTTATCATCATTGAGTTACACTGATACAGCTATTTGAGAATCGTATATCATGAGTCGTCTGCTACAATGGCTGCTACAGCAGGATTCTGGCGTTTTATGGCGGCCTACAAGAGGTAGATCTTGGACTCTAGATTCTCCCTCATTAAATACCATTACCCACCTTTTAACAGTGGCTTTTAATGGGGAAAAATTACGAAAACAGTGTTAAATTCTTGCATAATCTGCTTGGCTGGTATATTCAAATAACAACGCATCTTTATGTAGGACTTAATTTCCTTTCTACCAGTAGCCTCCATGCTTACGATAAAGTAACACCAGTGTATACGAGAGTGGTGTGTTAAAACGCTTGTAACTCAGCCATAAAAACACAATCGTGTTGAATGTACACGGCTATTGAAATCCCCTAACGTCCATGAAAAAAATGTGCTTGTACCTGTAATAGTTTGTAAAGAGGTGCGTTAGTTACAAAATTTTCTGAATTCCCCTTATATTTTCAGATACGGTACGATAGCATCATGCACATTGACGGGTCCAAATGTAGTACGTATGAAGAGATTGATAATCTGTTGTATTTAATACTATGAAGGTTTACAGTGGTATTTCAGTTTTGTTTTGTTTGTTTTGGGTTTAACGCCGTTTTTCAACAGTATTTCAGTCATGTAACGGCGGGCAGTTAACCTAACCAGTATTCCTGGATTCTGTACCAGTACAAACCTGTTCTCCGCAAGTAACTGCCAACTTCCCCATATGAATCAGAGGTGGAGGACTAATGATTTCAGACACAATGTCGTTTATCAAATAGTCACGGGTATTTCAGTAACTAAACGCAAAGCAGAAGTCCAACTGAAATAATTTATTTAACGAATCCATCCATAATTTACAAGAGTGTTATCGGGTCTCATTATTCAAATAAAAGCTTAATACTACAGACGATATGCTGTACGATGATCAAAAGGTGGTGTTATGATATTCAGATACATCAGGTATGGTTTACATTGAGTAAACCGAAATAATGTTCATGGATCCCGTGCCAGTACATACTCCTTCTCCGCAAGTAAACGACAACTTCTATACCTTAATCTGAGAAATGACTTTAGATGCATCATCGTTTTTAAATCCCCAGATCGAACTCCCCAACTTTTGACCGAAAGTCTTCTGCTCTACCGCGCTAACATAGGCGGGTCTAACCTAATAACACCATTACCAGTCGCCCTGAACAGAACGACTGAAGCACTCACGTTTTATTTTTCCCTGACAGGATTTGAACACAGAACATGTTGGTGTTGGATCAGGCGTGTGGCATCCTGTTAAACAGACTTAAGAAAAAAGCCAGCCGTAGCCAACAGCTACCAATGAGTCATTCTAACAGTTAATCAATCATTGTCTTATATTTAAAGGTCTTACTTTTTAAGCCAGCTGCCGACCACTCTCTCTGATGCACCAAGTCCATAAACATTGGCAGTGTCCAAGAAATTGCCTCCAAGCTCAGCATATCTGTCCATTACCTTATGTGACATTTCTTCATTAAGCTGAGTTGCAACTGGTATTAACTTCAAATCAAATATAAATATGTTGCCATTTAATGATCGTTCTGGTTATTTATACAGGAAACAGCGGAAGGATCGTGAACAAACCTTATTACAATTAAGTTTTTGTTATACCTCTCAAATATGTTTTCTTTTGGAATTTTATACCTCACAGACTGTTGTTATTTTAATTTAAAACTGCATTGTTCAAAAGATGTATAAAACTTGTTTCGAAATATATACTTTGTTCCAGATAATATAATACGGTTATTATAATAGTAGCACTACAGAATGACTGTATTCTTTTGTATTTCCATGATGGTAATTATACATGATTTGCATGATAAAAATGAGAAGTACAAGTATCTACTAAGAAACTGACAGCGACATATATTAGGCCAAGACAGCGAAAACAATATATTTAATGTCTAAACATTGTATTGAATGAATGTAGCATTATGCACAGTATTTGATATGTTAAGCCGAGTTTAGATCAAACTTTGTTTCTACAGGGTAAGATCGTTATTTATCTATGTTTTTAAACCTTTACTGAAAAGGGATTAACTGAATAAGTTTGTTGATGAATTTGTGAAAACACATTAATTCAGGGAGGGCATAAATTGTCCACCTGTCATTATGCAATATAGCTGTATTATACCAGTATTACAGGAATGATTTTCACGAAATTTGTGTGGGAGAAAAATGTAGGTCACTAGGTTGCGGTGGGTCTTTAACGCTGCTGTCACAAAACTTGAGAAATCTGAGTGTGAATTAAATACATGTAATCAAAATTATTCAGTAATTTAATCCATATTGGTACACGTTTTTACGACAACTACAGTTTTCACGGAACATGCATAAATGAAACATTATATTTGTCAATCTGACAGTAAAACATGAAACCACAACTTACCCCTTCCCCAAACGTCATTGTGCCCAAACACAGGTTTGAGACTTGGACCCCCGTCCTGCCGAGATAATTGTACGCAACTTTCGCTTCCGCCATTGCTTGCTCTGGTATGAAAGTGTAAGAAAAATGTGTAGTAATAAAGAATGATGTATCTTCTTCTTGCTACCGAATAAATAGTACAATTTTTAACCTACACATCTTACTTGACAATTAGAACATACAGTTTCTACTTACTTACAGTCAATGATATCCAAATTACAGCAACCAACAAATTTCAATGTTAAACTACCTGATATGCGGTCAAAAATTGATAAAATGGCTTGCGATTATTATAGTAAAGCTGATAAGGTTTTGTTTACACTGCACATCATATGTCCTGTATTTTCAACCGTCCTTGATATTAATGTCTATACGGCCTGCATACTAAATTTTTTTTTTTTACTACGGCAGAGCGTTAACTGTCCGAGTTGTATCTTATTTATTTAATCAAAATTTCCAGATACTAACTCGTAATGTCGAGTTTCTAAGTCGAAATCTCGAAATTTTGAGGTATGTATCTCGACATGGCGGCTCAGTAACTCCAAACTTTGAGTAACTAATTGCGTAATAAAGTATACTGTAAACCTAGAAATGTTCGCGGATACTATATTTCGCGTTTTTTCAAAACGTGGACATTTTTACGGATACAAATATTCGCGGAATCATATCCATCGCGAATCCCGCGAAAAGTGAAGTCGCAAGTGAACATATTTAGTATACTAAGGTAAGTATCACTGCATAGTTGCATTTATAGTATTCTCGAAAACGTTCAGTTTTATCGTACCCTTCAGTTATAAATACATCCTAATCCTTTTCATCCATATCAACGGTTATTCACACCCCCCAATTATTGACAGTCAGTAAACTGCTGTCATTTGTTTGCCATTTAAACATGTGATTAATCCACACTTAGCAGAAATAGACACAATATTTTACTTACAGATAATATATCGTATTGACTGCCAACTGCAAATTACATGTATATGTCGTTCGATAGATGCATATTGTTTTTGTTTCTATCCCCTGTTTGCCTGACGGATCGATATTGAAAAGGCTGATGCTTCATACATAAGTAACTTGCCAATCAATTGAAATAATGTGGATTTGTGCACTCATGTTATACAATTGTGGTAATAGAATATGAGTTATTAATATCCAGGTATGTGTAAACGCAGAACCATTTTATAGCGATCTATTTAAGCTGAAGCGTTTTTGTTAGATCAGAGTTTTTCGCGGCTATTTAATTTCACGGAAATATACTACCCACGAAAGGCGCTAATTTAAAAAGCGCGAAAACAATTCTAGGTTTACAGTACGTAGATGTGTAGGTCCTGGCCAAAATTAAGTACCTTATGAAGCCATCGGGTAGCCTTGGATGGTCATATGACCGGGCTGCGTTCGCTCTTACAAAATATCACCGTTTTAACTGTATTTAAGTCTGGAAGGTTTTTAACCCACTTTACGCCCATATGGCAAGGAAAATATAGATATAACCTACATGAATGTGTAGTTATGAGTCCGACCAAGATCGAGCAGCTGGATAACTCTAGACAAACAAGGTGACCGCGTGGCGTTCAAACTTATAATAGTTCACTATTTGACCATATCTTGAAGATTTTTGACTTAGTTCGATCCCTACTACAGGAACGTACTATCAATGTAAATGTTTTATATCTTGGATACAGTTTGGAGATAACGACAGTTATGATACCCCCACCCCGGCAGTGAGTGGTCGTCTCCAGGCTGTAAGTAAGAGATTGTCTCCAAGCGATAATGGGTCGTCTCCAGGCGATTAGCGACTGTTTACAGGTGGTAAATAAGGGACCTCCTCCAGGCAGTAAGGGCTTGTATCCTCGCATTAAGGGGTCGTCTTCAGGCAGTAAGCAAAGGACCGTCTACGAACGTTAATGGTCCGTCTCTAGATGGTAAGAGACTGTCTAGTGGTGGTAAATGAAGAACGCCTTCTGACAGTAAGGGACGGCATCCAGGAGGTAAGTAAGGGACCGTATCCAGGTGGTTAGGGGTCATAGCCTGGCACTTAGTAAGGGACTGTCTCCATGCGGTAAGGGACAACTGTCAGTCGGTAAATACGGGACAGTCACCAGGCGGTTAGAAAATGACTGTCTCCAGCGGTAGGGGCGGTCTCAATGTGGTAAGAGACAGTCAGCGGGCAATTAGGGGCAATCTCTAGCCGGTAAAGGACAAACTCCTGGCAGTTAGGGACAGTCACCAGGCGGTTAGCAATAGACTGTCTCCAAGCTGTGATAAAACATGTGATAAAAGGTGATATAGTTTTATCACACTTTAGACGTCGCGGGATTGAAATAAAGCCATTACACTAATTTGATAATACACTACTAGTGTAATAGAGCCATGATTTTAACGTGGTTTATTGATAGAAGAGGTTGGTCGAATTTACTTGTTCTTTGATAGGTAAAGAAAGAAGAAATTTTAGTGCTTCAGCAGAAAAAGCTTACATGTGATAAAAAGAATATAACATTTGTGTCTTTCCACATTGAATTTATTCAACTCGTTGAATAAAATGGATAAAATGCTCGGCAGAGCCTAGTCGAGCATTTTATTATTTTATTCAACGAGTTTAATAAATTCAATATGAAAAGACACTCATGTAATACTGTGAAATCATTGATATTCGTGGGGGACTAATTTTTTTTTTTAGATATCTGGAAATAAATGCTATATTTCTTAAGAAGGCTTTAAAACTACTGACACTCTATATGTTACGGAAACACATGAGAATTTGCTGTTTTTACTACTTTTTACGATGAAAATCGAAAAGCGTTTGTAACGCTTTCACTCCAGGTAAACTCTCTCCATTATAAATATCTATATTTTGAAGTCATAATTCACTACTTCAGCTATAGCGTTATTGGTTACGACTTTATTGCCGCGGCGGTCCGGGGTTCGATTCCCGACGCGGTCATCTCTTTTTCTTGATTTGGAATTTTTAGAATATTTTAGAAACAAAATCTCATATTCTAATGTCCATAAAATGACCAAACTTTAATTTGAAAGAAAGATTATTTTTTAGCCAAATCTGGATGTCAGTGCCTTTAACACTGTTTAGCATCTTTCTTAACCGGCACCTAACTCTGAGTACGAGCATTAACGCTTGGAGCTGAAATTACTTTTTAAGCTACTTTGTCTTTTATAGAAACGATGGAACAACTTTTGACTATAATATCTTTAGGAATGATGGTGAAAAAAGATGCACGTATCAAATGTTCAGTAGAATTGTGGTCAAACTTTTAGGGGTTTAATCCGCGCTTTTAAGGTATCCGATCCACAAATATAGGTATTATTTCGATGCCTGATGACCCAATGTTTTTGGTATCTTTTGAAAGAGTTGTGTCTAATGCCGAATAAGAATTGAAAATTAGTAAATACGATTACCATAAATAATATGCACGAATCACTACAGTCATGTTTTTTGACAGCAAAATGATACATCTTACACTGTAATAACTGGATTTCTGTTGAAGTATCATTGAAAACTGAAGAGTAAAAATATAGAAATTCTATAACATATTTTGTCATGTAATTTATATTTTCTTTTTTCAGTAGACAATAGACTGTCAATTGATACTAAGATTATATGAGCTTACCAGGAATCAATATTTGATATATTCTAATAGCTCTGTTTCAACATAATTCCAGTTATTACAGGGTAAAATGTATCGTTTTGCAGTCAAAAAACATCACTGCAGTGATTCGTGCATATTATTTATGGTAATCTTTAAACAATTTTTAATTCTTTTCACCAAAACCTCTTTTCAATGATCCAAATCAGGGGGGTCACCGGCTCGAATTGTGGTCGGTCCCTTTAAAAGTGCGGTTTAAAAACCAAAATTTTTGCCCCCAGTTCTACGAACATTTATAATGCCCCTTTCCCCATCATTTTTAAAGCTATTATGTCTGTTGTCCACTTTTAAAAAAAGTTTTCAGCCCCAACATTAACGTTAGTGCTAAATTTTAGTTGTCGGTTAGAGTTATCCCAACCCCGTGTTAACTTAAATGTACGAAAAAATGGGCCAATAGACTTTTCCCTTTAGACGTCCATACAAAAATTTTTAAATGTTTGCTTAAATAAAAGGCTAGTTTTATTTTGCAGTTCAGATTTTGGGAAATTTTACATGCCACTTTTTTAGAAATTTTTAGAAAACCCAATTTTCTCCGCCGGGGGTTTGGCCCTTCCCCGGAAAATCCCTTTCCCAACTAGAGTTTCCCTTAGCGCATGGATCTTGTTTCCGCCGGGTGACTGCCCCAAATCCCTGGGGATTGTCCCCACGGTGGTTTTGTTCCTCCCCGTGCTTTCTCCTACCGCCGGGAATTCCCCCCCTTTTTTTTACCCCGCCTTGAATCCCCCCTCCGTTGGGGACAGTCCATATTCCGCCTGGACGTCCGATTTTCCCGGCGGGGCTGTCTGTTCCCCCCGGGCCGCCCCTTTACCTTACCCCACTATGCCCCCTTACCGCCCGATATCTTCCTTATGCCTGGATACGGGGCCTTATTTTTACTTCTTGGTTCGGCCCCTTACTGTCAAAAGGCGTTTTTTTATTTCCACCTGCAACTCCATTCCAACTAAGACGCCCATTAACGTTTGGGAGACGGCCCCTTTTACTAACTGCCTAAAAACCCCCCCTTCCCGGCGGTGGACCCCAATTTTCCCAAGGGAGGTCTCACTTCCCACCTTAGAAAGCCCCCCTCCCCTTAGGAGACATCCAATATCGCTTGGGGACGGTCCCCCTTTTACCCCCAGAGACATCCCTTACTCCGGGTTAAAATACTATTTTTATCTAAAACTGTTCCAAGATATTTTAACATTTTTTAATGAGTTCCTAAGTAGGGATCGAACTGGGTCGAAAATTTTCAAGAATGGTAAAAGAAAAACCTTTTTAAGTTTAAATTTCCACGCATCCCCTTTTTTTGTTAGAGTTATCCGCGCGGTCCTTTTTGGTTGGGGCCTCTTAATAACGCATGTGGGTTATGTCTATTTTTTTTTTGACTATGGCTTAAAATGGGTTAAACCCTTCCAGACTTAAACAGGTTCAACGGGTGATTTTTTTAAGACCTAAGGCTCCCGGGGGGCTAACTGGACTTTTTTGGCCGGACCTCCATCAAATAAACAATATTTTAAAAATTGGGAAATTAGTACCGAAATTTGGAGTCACTACCGCCCTGTCGAGAATACATGTACCCAAAAGTTTCAGATTTCATTTTTAAAACTTATTTTGAATTTGGGAGTAAAAAAAAAGTAAAAAAATTCTGGCCCCTCGCTCGCCGTGTAAACGTTTATTTGCAAGGATGGACTTTAATAAACGGCGGTTAAAAAATACGGCCCCCTGGCATGTAAACAAAACCTTAAAAACGCTTTACATTAGCGCCCCAAAGTCTTTTTTATAAAATTTTGCCGCAGACAGAATTTTTGATATAAAATTTTTTTTTTTTGGGGCTGTAATTTGGTATCATTGACTGAAGTAAGTAAAACTGTATGTTCAGGTGACTGTTTTTTCAATTTTAATTTTTTCCCGGTAGCAAAAAGAAGATCATCATTTTTTTTTCTTACATTTTCTTCACTTTCAACCGTACAAAAAAAATGGGGGGGCGAAAAGTTGCGTAAATTTATTCGGCAGGACGGGGGTCCAAGTTTAAAACCGTTTTGGGCCAATGCCTTTGGAACGGGTATTTTTGTAGTTTCTTTTAAACTGTTAGTTTAAAAATAGTTTCTTTTTGCTATTTCTTGAATTGTGTAGTTTAAACATCTACCTACGGGGACCAACTTTGATTAATTTGTTATTTGATAAAAACCTCAATAATTTTATGGACAGTTTTTCACAACTTTTTAAAAATCATTATTTAATTCCTGCTAGGTTCCCCCCTCTGAAGTTTTTAAAAAAAATCAAAAGTATACCTTTTGGGGATCTAAAAAAGGGGGTTTTTTAAAAATGTTTTATTCACGTGCTAGCCCAAAGAGGAAGTGTGCTGTTTTTTTTTACAAAATCCCCCGCCATAAAAGTATGGGGTTTTCCCTACAAAGGCCCATGTCATGGGTTTTTTCGTCGAATAGCCCCGCACGAAGTTCTTTCCCTGCAAAAAAAGACTGCCCAGTAAAGAAAATATTCTGCACGAAAGAGTCCCCGGGCGAAAGTAACGTTCCCGGGAAAAAGGACCATGGCATAGGGAAACATGTACATGTTTTTTTAAAACGAAATAGAAAACGGACCCTAGGGTAACGTTCCCTTTAAATGCCCATGACAGTTTTAAAACGTCCCTTCCCCGAATGGCAACGGCCCCTGGCCTACATTCCCTCCCAAAATGGCCAGGGACGCTAAAACATCGCCCCTCGAAATAAACCACGGACCAAAAGCATACGTTCCCTGGACTAGACCACGGACCTAGAAGTACACGTTCCCCACACTTGACCATGTAGGAAAAGTATCGTTCCCTTTAAAAAGGGGACCGGGCCCCGTGTTAAATCGTCCCTTTTGAAAGGACAACGGCGCTAGAACATCTTTCCCCCTACGAAATGGACAATGGACCAAAAAACTACGCTCCTCGAAAAAAACCAGGACGTAAAAGCATACGTTCCCCAAAAGACTGGCCCACGGACAGTTTAGTTTCCCCCCCAAAATGGCCCGGACCTAGGCCCTTTTCCCCTACGACGGCCAGGGGCATATTTTTTTACTTTCCCCCAAAGGCCCGGGGCGCAAAAAAACATCTTCCACCCAGCCCCCGGCAAAAAAATATACGGTCCCTACAAAATAGACCGACCTAAAAATTTTCTTTCCTCGCAAAGTCGTCAAAAAGGTATAATTCCTTTAAAAAATGCCCCGGGTCCAAAGCAACGTTCCCTATGACAAATCAGGACAGTGGAAGAATAAGTTCCCTTTAAAAAATGCCCCATAACGCTAAAATAACGTTCCCTAAAAAAAGCCCAGGACGCTAGAACTAGTTCCTACAACAGGGGCCACGGCAGTGAAGTATATTTTCCCCGAAATGGCCCCATGGCGCTGAAATTACTTTTTCTCGCGAAAATAGACCACGGGCTAAAAAATTCGTTCCTACAAAAGGACAAAGAAAAAGAACATTGTTCCCCCACGCCCCCCAAACGTAGAATCCCTATTTTTCGGGATGAAATAACCAAAAATTAGGAATTTTTTACCGAAATTGACAACGGATGTAAAGGTATCGGTCATACAAAACGACTAAAGTGGTAAAAATTATTTTCTGTATAAAAAAACAACCAAAAAAACATAATGTTATCCATGAACCAGACCCGTGCGCAAAAGTATATCATCGGAAACGAAGTTAAAATTTAAAAACCCAAAAATACGTCTTTGCAAATTATCATTTTTCCCCCCAAATTAAAAAAACAGCTCTTTTTTTAAAATTAAAAAAAAATTTTGGGGTTATAACAAAAAGGGTTTTTTTTAAAATTTTTAGTTTTATTAAAGATTTTTTTTCCTGCCTTCCGTGTTTCCTGTAAAAAACCCGGGAAAACATCATTACAAGGAAATATATTCATTTTTGCCCAAGGCGGGGGAATTGTTTTGGGTTTTTTCAGGCTTTTCGTTCCCCGTCCATGCGTACCCCCTGTTCGTGCACCCGCCGTCCCAAATTGAAAATGCTTAAAATTTTAAAAATGTTAACTAAACACCAAAACTCCAAAAATTATGAATTAGCACATGGCCTTTGCTGACATTTGCCCCTTACCCCTCTTCCCCTGTAAAAAAAAGTTTTCCCCCCTTGTTTTTTTGAGAAAAAAAAATAAAAATGCATTAATTCAAAATGTTTTTCAGTTAATCTCTAACCCCACTATTTTATTGATTAGGCATGGTTTTTTGAAACCCACTTTTCACCCCTTTTTTCCGTCCCTTTGTTTTGGGTAAAAAAAAAATTGAAATTTAAATTCTCAACCCTTTTGAAATGTCTTGGTTGCGGGTTTTGGGTATTTTTTTTCTGTTTAAACCAGCCCCTAACAACATGGGGGCCCCCCCGTGCCGAGTTTTTAAGGCGCTGCTTAAATCCTTCCCCCCCATCGTGGGGGGGTTCGAGCCTCACTGGGGGCGTTAAAATTCAGCTGGTTCGGAAGGTCTTTGTTCAAAACCGGGGGTTTCCGCTCGTGATAAATTCCCGGAGGGGCCCCCTGGGGTCTTCCTCCCCCCCCCAAAAAAGCTGGGAAAAGTCCCATATCCCCAAAAATGTGTCGGTGCGACGTTAAAACCCCAAACCAAAAAAAAAAGAGATCATGATTGAAAAACCCAAAAAAAAAAATTTAATGTCCCCCTACAAAATAAACCCTGCCTGCCCAGTTTGTGATATCCCGGGGCTGAAATATCTTTTCTTTAAATATCTTACATTAATCAAATGGTCAGTGTGAGTGAAAGGTGAAAAAAGAACTCGTTTTTCATTGTAATTTCCCCGCATTGTTTCTGAATGGGCTATTTTGGTAGAATAAAACACCCCTTTGGATGTGTTTTCGGAATAAAATAAAGATGCTATTTTTGTCAAAAACATTTTAAAATTTTGGTGCGGAAAACCCGGTATTTCCTGATCCCAAAACCCCAAAATAAAATTTTGCTATCCCCCTTTGCTCCTTTAAATTTCCCCCCCCCTTGAAAAAAGTAAAAGTGACTACTCCCCCCCCCCCCCCCCCCGGTTTTGTAAAAGAGGGTTTGGGCTGTCCTTCTTTTAAATTTTCCAAAAAATCTTATAAGGGGTGGTTAAAGCACGTTTTATCAAATTACCTTTTTTAAACCCCGGGTTTTTTCCCCTTTAATTTTTTACAATCCTTTAAATTCCCCACAAAACAAAAAATCTTTTGTGGCCTTCTAAATTTTAACACAATTAAAATCCCATGGGCGTTGAAAAAGCTACTTTTCATGGGGATTCTTCGTGACTCGAGTTAATTTCCCTTTAACGTCCCCCCTAAAAAAAGAAAAGTCCCCTGTGGTTTTCAGAAACTTAATCAAATATAGAATCTTTGGCCGAGTTTTTTCCTTTTGATTGTAAAAATCTGGAACCAACAATAATTGAAGGGGCCCTTTTGTACAAATTGTGTTTTAGGGAAAAAAAATCTTTAAAAATTCCCCCCCGTTTAAAAAAAAACAACTTATTCGCGGGGATTACTCACAAATTTTGTTTGTATTTGTTTGAAGTATCCCATTTTAAACTCAGCAAAATGAAGAAATGTCACATAAGGAAAATGGACAAAAATTGTTTGGCTTGGGGGCTTTTTTGGGCACTGCCTTTTTTGGGCTTGGGCCGAGGGGGGTTTGGAATTGGCTAAAAAGAACGTTTGCTATAAGACCATGGAAATTAACATTTTAAGTGTACTTAATTGTTGTTTATAAAGCTGCGTTTTTTTTAAGTTTTTTTACAGGATTCACCGCCGGGAAACAACCCCAAACATGTGCTATCTCAAATACTGTCGGGGGTTAAATGTGACGCAACCCCCTTCGTTTGGGGCGCTAATGTGATGTATTAAAAAATCGCGGTGGCTGGAGCAATGTCCTCTAACAAAAAAAAATTAATCCTTTTTTTTATTTTTTTTTTTGCTTCAGACAGTCGCAGCTTTTTTTGGCCGGGCAAAAAATTTTGGGTTCCAGGTGGATAAAGGAAACAAAAAAAAACAAAGTTGGTCTTGCAGACGACATATTGTGAAGTTGTGAGAAAGTTTGGGACACTTCGCCAATACATAGCCCTTTGCAGGTAAAAAAAAACCGAAAATTTCGAACATAAAAATATGCGACAAAAAAAAATCGTTTAAAAACTAAAGACCACGTGAAAAAGGAAAAATTTTACAGACACGGCTTTTTAGGATTTTAAATTTGGTTTTGCTTGTGTCATTTTTATCATGATTTAAAAAAATATTTAACTTATTCATTGCGTATCAACCCTTTTTTTAAACATTTCATTTAATTCTATTGAAAATTTCTATTTTCCACTTTATTTTTAAAACTTTTTTGTGTTTGGGGTAATATTGTAAGAAACACAATTCCCCTCCCGGGAAGGTCTTGCTAATGCTCTTACTTTATTTAAACCCCCTAAAGCACATTTTTTTAAAAGGGGCCCAAGGCTCTGTGCTTTTCATACGCAAATTTTCCAAGATAAAAAACAAAATACCTAGATGGGGTTGTGGGGGGGGGGGCGTTGAAAGTTTTTCAGGGACTAAAAGCAAAGGACAGTTTGTTACATTTTATGATTAAAAATCTTATTCACAATAAAAAAACAAAATAAAAACGAAAATAAAACACCCAAAAAAGAGCCAATGGGAAGATCACCTTTGGAGGTTAAATGGGTGGACCGCCCCTACCCATCACTGTACTTTTGCGTTGAAAAATTTAGAAAAAACATGGAAAAAAGATTTCTGGCCCGGGGGCCCTCTTCACACTTAATTAACAAAGATCCCCAAAGTAAAACATAAGATGCTCTTTTGGGAAAATTTCAAAAATGAAATTTCAGATTTCAGAAATACTTTTATTCCTTTTGTAAAGCTTATTTCGAAAGAAAAACATACTTTTAATCGTTTTAAATTTTACTTTCTGTTTTTTCCAGGCGCAGGGTGGGAAAACCTACACAATTAAAGGCTTTGCGGACTTTGTTGATTCCGTGAGATGGGAAAAAAGAATTTTGGGTCATAATTTTTTGGGTGGAAATTGCGAAAAGGGGGTGAAAAAAATTAAAATGAGGGTTTTTAAACCCCCGCGTTTCATTCGGGTCACAAGTAACTTGTTATTATTGTTTAAAAAAAAACTTTTTGAAAACTTTTTTCTCAAAAGAAAAGATTAAATTTTTGTTAAATTACCAATGCTTAAAAATTAAAATAAAATTCACGGGGGAAACCCAACAACACAAAAAATTTAAAACTACATCCTACTTTACTTCTTTTTCGCCCTACCAAACTCCCTTGCTATGCTGCTGCTCTCCTAACTATGCAAACTACTACTGCTGTTATACTGCTGAAACTACTACTCCCTTACCTAACCTACTATTTTTTGTCTTCAATTACACTGTCTATCTTCTACTACTAGCTATACTTTCTGTCTACTCTACTACAAAACCTCCTACTACTCTATACAAGGTACTACTTTTAAAAACTACTTTACCTACTATCTTCATTTTTTTTTTACATACAAATACAAACTGCCCTCCCCCTCCTTAACCTCCACAAATTTCTACCACTGCTATTCCCTACTGCCTACAGATCTCTGTTGCTACTATACATTTAAACTTAGAATGATTTTTTTTTCGTTTATCTTTCTATACTACTACTACTTTCACTAGCGCGTGAAAGAACTCTTTATTTATTATTTATGAAAATCCATTGTTGAAAACCCCCAAAACAAAACCTTGTCCTCAACCCCTGCTCTAGTGTTTAACAAAGTTAAATTTTTATTTTTTTTGGTTAAACAATGATTGCACTTTCTACGAAAATCCTTTTTTTTTGGGGGTTTTAATTTTTACATAAACCTTTCCAATTTTTATTTCAGCCCCCAATAAAATTTATTGGGGTCGTTGTTTTTAAGAATTCAGGCCCCTGTGAAAATAAAGGGAATAGGTGTGTTACCGGGCCCCCTCTGAAAAATACGTGTATCTTTCTGTAAAGGGCTATTGAAAAAAAGGTTTTCTGATTTGCGTTTAACCTCCTTTTTTCAAAATTTTGGTTTTTTTGATTAAAAAATTAAATTTCGGATGATTTTATGTGTGAATGGGGCAAAATGTCGCTTATTCAATTTTTGAAAATATAAACACTACTGAAAAAATCCTTTAAAAACCATTTGAAGAAAAAACCTAATGTGTAGTGGGTTTAAGGGAATGTCGTTGCGCCAAACTCCCCGCTGGATTTTTTAAAAGAAAAAACCCACCTTTTAGTTTGATAAAACCATTAATTTTTAAAAAGGGGTGCTTACCAAAATCCCGAATACTGGCGAACCCGTGCAGGGGTTGATCAGACTTCCCGGGTGTGTAGTCTGACAATCTACCTGGCCCCCAAAAGACAGAATCAATCGGGTTTTTAGCGAAGGTAAGCGCGTTTTTAAACATATTCGTGACTTCCGGGTGGTATTAACTTTAACCAGTGATATTTGATGTATTTTAAAATGATTGTTAAAGTTTTGCCGTATGATTTTTTTTTAAAAGGGGTTTTTTAAAAAGGCAAATTTTGAAAAATAACCCAGACGCCAAAGGGGAAGCGGATGGGGTTTGTCCCCTCAAGACAAAAATAAGCCTGCGCGCCCGCTTGGCAAAAAAACGATGGCGGATTCTTCTTACTTTAAAATAAAAAATTTCAAACTTTATACTGTAAAATGGGAGGTTTTTTTTACAAAAATTTAGGTCCATTAAACTTTTTTTTTTTAAACTGTGGTTCCCCGACCTAAAACGCAAATTTCCCCTTTTGGTTAGCTTTAAAAGCAAGAAAGTAAGCGACGGACATAGTTCAAACGAAAAAAACGTTTTTAAAATTTTGTTTTTTTTTTCTTTTTTTTTGGTTTTAGCGCGGCTGTCGGATCCATGCTGGTCGCAAATCACTATGTGGTTTTCGATACGGGCTCATCTGTATTTTCCCTTATTTTCATGCGCTGTTCCCTTTCCAACAAGGGGTTTAATTTTTTTATTCATCCAGTGAACCAAATCCCCTTTGATCTCGGGTTTTTAGCGCTGACGCTTAGGGCGGGCCCCAAACGCCCGTAAGGGCTTTTTCCCTTTTTTCTGCCTGTCAAGTTGGGTTTTTTTACATTAACCGAAGAATCCCCTTTGAGCCTGATAAAAAATGTTGCTTGCTGGGTATCTGGGCCCCTTAAAAAAAGGGGATCGGGTTGGGGGTGGGGGTGTTTAGGGGTTCATTTAAACCAAAAATGGGGGCCCTTTAGTAGGGCTGGCATTATAAAAAAAAAACAATTTCTTTAATCAATTGTGTAAAATTAAAAAACATTTTTTTAACCCTCTTTGGAACACCCACTTTTAACCCCGGGCCTACTGATGGTTTAGATCGTTGATCCGGTTAAAACGTTACTCAGGCTTTTTGAAAAACCCTTGGAACCTCAAATCCAATGATTTTCTTTTTTAAACAAAAAGGGGTTTTACCGTGATTGTCTTGTCGATTTAAAACCTTTGCAAATGATCTTTTTTGGCTACTCCCCGTTTACTCCCCCCCTTTACGCCAAAAAAAGGATTTCCGATTAGTTTCCCTCCTGTGTAAACAACGTGTTGAATGGAAAATTCTTTGGCCTTCGTGATTGAATTACTCCCATCTAAAAACAAAAACCCGTTTTATTTTTTGCCCAAAAAAGCCGCAAAACCCCTTTTTTTCCCAAAAAAAATCTCTTTGGCACCAAGATAGGGTTGTCCCGGGGTTATACTGTACTTTTTTTTTTCCGTTGTTTTTATTTTGTTGGGGTTAGCTCAACAGATTCTTTTTTACGGGCATGGGAAAAGTTTTATAATTAAGAAAATTTCCCCTTAAATTTAAAAGCCCTAAAATTTCCGAAATTAAAATCAAAAGTTTGTTGAAATTTACCTAGCAAATAAAAGTGTTCAAATTTAAATTTTTCAAAAAAAAACCTTTCTTTTTTAAAAATCAAAATTAAGGTTCATGGTCCAAATTTTTTTTGACTCTGAAATGAAGTTTTGCAAATTGGTGTTTGATGTATTTTTGCTGCCCAAAAAAAAGGAATCAAAATAAAAAAGGGTCAACAAAAAAACTGCAATCTTGATTCTTTTAAAAAAAACTTGTTGTGGGGGAAAAAATCAATAAAGCTACAATAACGTCGCGGGAACAAATAAAACTGGTTTTTTAATTATCCTCCCTCAATTCAAAACGGAATACTTTGTTTTCAAATCACCCTTTTTCCCTTAAATCCCTTTTTACAAACGGAATAAAAAAATAAATCAAACTATCTCCTTCCTTAAGCAAAAACAACCCCCTTTTTTTCTTGCAACTCCCCGGTTTTTTTTTTTCCGTTCGATAACGACAGAAGAATGTTAACATTGGGTTAATTAAAATTATGGTAAAACCCTTTTATACAATTGCCCCCTTTTTTTTTTGATCTGTTAAAAACGTTTTTTTAAACCCCGCTCGGGCTCCAGTCATTCGTATGGGGCATATTTTCTCTTGGGCTGGTTCTCCCCACGGGCATTACAAAAAATAATGTTTTTTTAAAGTAGATTTTGCTTCGAATCGTGTTTGAAAACTTTTTCATTCGTAACGTAAATTATTTCAAAACTCTACTTTCTCCCTTTAAATGAAGAGGAGGGTGTCTTTTTCCTGCTAAATCCTTCAAACAATAAAAGTAAGGGCTTCTTAACTGGATTGTAAATTGTGCGTAAAGTTGTAAGGAAAGAAAGGGAAATCGTTTTAAAAAACCCTTTTTAAAGAATCCAAACCCAAAAAAAGAATAAAATAATATATGCATTTTTTATGGAACGCCAAACACGACTTTGATGGTTTTTTGTTATTCAGCATCGGGAAAGGAAAAGTTCCCCATGCAATGGTTTTTTGCAATCGAATTTTTATTCTCTTTTCCCTATAGTAACTCTTTAATTGATGTTTTTCATTTACTATGTTACATTTTTTTTTCTGTTTTGGTTTTGATGTATTCGGCAGGGTTATTTGTCACGGTACAAGTATGAGGAGTAGGGTAACCCCTACGTACCGGTATGGGTAACAAAATTTCATGGGAGAGGGACATGTACGTCCCTAAAAAGGGCAATTTGAAAGGGGTAGGGGCACTACGTCCTGGTAATGGGTCAAAACCTGTCTGGGAGTAGGGTACACGTACGTCCGGTAAATGGGTAAAAACCCGTCATGTGAGTGGGTACCGTACTACCGGTAAGTAGGGTACAGTCTTTCCGGGGAGTGGGTACCCCATCGTACTGAGGGTGGGTACACTACGTACCGGGGAATAGGGTACAATTTTAATTAGGATAGGGGGCATTCTACAAGTAGGGGGAAATATTACATGGAGATACGTGTTTGTACAATCATGTTTGTGAAACATAATAAATGGGTACGGTACAAATATACACACAATTAAAGCGTAAAATACTACTCCCAAATACCAACCTGTCATTCATTAGTTCATGTCCCCGTACAGTGTACCAACTCACTCGTCCCCCGAAAGCTATGTGTCCCCTGCTCCCCATATCGACGTGTTCTTGTCATCATGTACTATGGTTACCCTACTCACATTTTTTTTTTTTTTTGTTTTAAACTTACCATCATTGCACTTTTCCACAAAATCTCAGACAGTAAAAAAATAAAAAAAACTTCCGCCCGGCTTTAAGCCATTTTAGAAAAAGTTTTTAAAAAAAACTTGGAATTCAAGGTGTGGGCCTTGAAATTTTTTGCAGTTTGCATGGTGCCCCTGAAAGGTTTTTTTTGGGAAACCGTGGAACATCACGCTTTGCTTTTTCTGATTTTTTTCTTTTTTCTTATCCAGATTTGCCAGAAGTACCACTGGAATGAAAAGTGAAAAAATATTCTTTCTCAACTTGATTCAAGGGGTTTTTTTTTTTTTTACGTCACTCTATCCCGCCCTTTATTTTTTTTTTTTTTCTACAAAAATATCACCCGGGATACATTTAACTGTTTTTTTAACCAAAAAAAAAGTATATCATGTAATTTTAAAAACCCCTCACTGGGTTACCAAAAGGACCTCAAATATTAAAAAAAAAAGGGAAACCCTACTCCGAAAAGACATCGAAACCTCAAAAAGAAATTTCCAATCATTTAAGTAAAACTTAGAATAAAAAAAAAACCAAATTGCAAGTTCAACGCAGAAAACAAGTTTGCATCCGAAAGAAAACACCACGCCGATTTAAAAAATAACCCCCTGCGAATTACAAACTCCGCCGAATGACAATAAAAACCTTTAGTGCACTTGGTTTCCATATTTTCACGAAAAAACTTACTCCTCCCCCCAAAGAGCCCCTCCAGCACTTGTCCCATATTTCTTTAAATTTTTTTCCCAAATGTAGCACCGATTTAAGGAAAGACAAAATCCCTTTGTAAAGCCACGGAGGGATACTTGAGGAAAATTTACCCGAAATAACAATAATCTGAAATCCCCCTATACAACATTTTCATTGAAGGGAAATTTTGGTAAACATTTCCCAGTTTTTAAATTTATCCGGTCCCTTTTCTAAAAACCCAAATTTTTATGAGAAATTTTTTTTTAAAATGTAGATATAAACTTCCAAAAAGGGTTTTTTTTTACGACAGTCTCCTTTTCAGTCAAAACCCCCTGTCCCCCCCCCCCACTTCTGCAATCACACACATTTAGCAGAAATTTTTGAACAATTATTTTATTGTTTGATTTTTAAAATTTGTTTCAACATTTTGGTATTGTGGGGGATAACTGCGAAAATAAAAAAAATAGATGTGATTTTTAATTTTTTTTTTTAAAAAGTTTGGAAATATATGAAAACCGTGAAAAATTACGGTTGGGTGGTTTGAATCCAGGATTTAGATTCAGTGTTACTTTATACAAATGTTGTAAAAGAGACACATATTGAGAATTCTTTTTTTTTGTTTTAATAAGACCACATTAGTATAGCTATTTTTCCACATAGAAAAAAAAAAGGGGGGGGCTACGACTTATTTCAAATCAAAAAGCCCCCTCCCCTTTCCCCGAAATTGTATCTACAGAATTTTTAACGCTCTAAAACATCAACAACGATAAGGACACTCTCTTTACAAAAACACAAAATTTACCACAATTTCTTTCATTTCAAAAAAAGGGACAAACTCTTAATTACCTGATTTTTTCGCTATGTCCCTTATTAACCATTAGTTCCGTACCTTACACGTTATTTTGCTCCAACAGGTTGTTGCTGGCCTTTTTCTCTTGGGCTATAAAATTTTCCTGCTTTTCCCTTTGCTCTGGGGGCTTTTTCCTCAAATTCCAGTTAGAACCCCCCTGTTTTTTGAATAAACGTTTTCGGGGAATTTTATACAAACAGTATTTTCCCCTAGTTGAAAAGCATATGTTAAAAAAAGGAATGTTTTCATGTCTTTATTCATCAAAAATATAAAAAAAACTGCTTTAAATGTTAATGCGCTGTCTTTCACGAAATATGAAAAAAGAGCTAAACCCCACATGCGGACTGACGATTCTGTCTTTGCGACCAGTTTAATCAGATCAGCTGCCCCATCCGTTAGTCTGATCAAATCTGACTGTTCCCCCCTTCCGTCAGTCTTTTTGGTAAGCCCCCTTTTTAAAAATCAATGTACTTTCCCAAAATTTAAAAAATGGACAATTTCTTATAGAAATTTACAGGGGGTTTTGGGGTAAAACCCAAAACGAAACAAAAACAAAACACTACGGATTTTCATAATACAGGAACTGCATTCCTTCCTGCAAAAACAATTTGTTCAAGAAGATTACTAATTTTAAAAAATAATACTTCTTTTTTCGAGCGGAACAAAAGAACAGCAAAATCCCTTCAAAGGGCCAGTCACCCCTCAGTACTCAACATGGAAAAAGGGAAAACAGCAAAACTCATAACAAATCAATAATATATATTCAATCAAGCATTTTTTAAAATCATCTGTACCCCCCAAATATCAAGGAAAACATAAAATGCCCATTTACAAAAGGGCTCAAAGTTGACTCGACAACTACCAAAAAGCTTTTCCTTTACCCCCCTCTAAAAAGTTCTCAAAAAAAATTATTTATAATTAATCTGCAAAACTTTAAAAAATAACGAAGTTCACTACTCCAAAAAAATCATTCGGTTTTGTATTCATTTGAAAAAAACCCCCGATTAAAATTGTTTTAAAATTAATGATATGCAGTTTTAAAGTTTCCGATAACCTGGCGTTTTAAATTATCAAACTTTCTGGAAAAGGTTTTTCCCGATTAAAAATGGGGTTTTTTTTAACTTATCAGTACTTTCTGGACATGTTCCTGAATTTAACCTAACGTTTAAATTTTCATTCACTTACTGAACAGGTTCCTGTATTCTAGGGTTTTTAACTTTTTTCACTTAAATGGCAGTGTTCCGTATAACTGGCGTTAACTTACTTCACTTACTGGAAAAAGTGTTCCCCGATTAAATTTTTGGGGAAAATGTTCTGATAACCCCAGGCGTTTGAAAACAATTCATTATGGACGTGTTCCCGTTCCTAGGGGTTTGAAACTTAATTATTTTCGGAACAATTTTTTCCCGATATAATCTAGGCGTTTTTACTTTCATTTCATTTACTCTAAATTTCACAATTGAAGGGAAAAAATACCTAAATTTAAACGCTATGGTGTGTTCCTTAAAAAAACAAGTCCCCGTTTTCCCGGAAAAATATACTTTCCAAAAAAAAAACAAAAATCTTGCGGGCAAACAGGGCACCGGCAGCAATACACCATGGAAAATTTTAAAAAACTAGTTAAAAAAATTTTTACCCTTTCCCCTTTTGGTTCGGCGGAAGTCATTTTTAAATGGTTCAAGCCGGAAAGGGTTCCATAGGCCCCCCTGAAATTGGTATTTTTTTATAAATTTTTATTGGTATTTTACGCGTAGTCTACAGTTTTTTGAAACTTTGGGGTTTGGGAATATTTTGAAAATGCCGTTTCAAGTGAAAATTATATGATGTTTACAAACCCTTTTTTGGGACCCTGGAAACACCCTGCCTTATTTCAATACCCCTGAAATTTTTTTTCAAAAACCAGTTGCGTGCCCAAATTTGTATGTTGTGAAGTAAAGAAAAAAAAATTAATTTCGTGGGTCCGCCCCGAAAGTGCGCATTGGTTTTTCTTGAAAGAAAAATGAAATTTTGTTTTAACAAAACCCCCGTAGCAGCTGTTGGCGTAGCGCAAAAAAAAACTTTTTTTTTACAAATAAAGAGTAGCTGCGGCATAGGAGGGGGGAGGAAAAGGGGTAGGGGGAGGGAGGGGGGAGGGGGAGCAGCAGCAGAGCAGCGCCAGTCGCAGCAACGCGAGCTGTGCAGAAGTCTCCTGTTTCGCACTGAAATTTTTTGCGCTTTAATCTGGCAATTTTAGCAAAGAATTTGTTTCTATACACCGAAACATTTTCAGAATTTAAAAAACGGTTTTCTCTAACCTGAAAGTGAACGCATGAATTCCGCCCCCTCATCTCAATTTTGTCGACGTTTTTTGCAGTTTCCCGCCACAACATTGCTCACCAATATCGTTTTTCCCCCTCCAGGATCAAACCTGTCCGCAATGTCTTTCAATTTGGGGTAAGCGTTTTCTCCCCCGCATGGTGGAAAAAAAAGATTAAAAAAACGATGTATGTTTTTAGTTCAAAGGTTTTTTTTCAACGAGCTCTTTGTGTTTTTTACCATAAAGTGAGTAAGGGCTTCCTTGGCGAATACTTTTTTTTCCCAAAGCCCCAAATTTTTTTAACAAACAGGAGCAGAGGGCCGGTTTAGCCAAACAACAATTTTTTAAAAAGCATCTGTCGTTTTCCGAGGCGGTATTCCCCTCCGTTCTTTTATTATTATTTTTTTTCGTTTGTTATATTTTTTTCTTTTTCCCCATTCCCTTTGTAAATTGTTGCACATCGTTTTTTAAATTGGTTCCCATCCCAAAAGTTCTGGGGGACGTCGTTTTTTCTCTGGGGTTTTTACAAAATATCCCCTGTTTTTGGCAATATTTTTTATTCCAATAAATTCTGAAATTTCCCCCATGTTTAAAAAATCTTTTTTAAAAAAGTTTTAAATTCTTGAAAAAGGCTATCTATCTTTTTTTTTTCATTTTTTTAAAATTTACCCCCTGTTAAAATATCACAAAAACACATAATTTATAATTAAAAAGCGAAAAGAATTTCGTTAAATGCAGGGGAGTCATACAAAAATAATGCTTTTTTATGTTGCAAAAAAAACCACATAAAAACTTAAATAAAAGTCTTCCATAAAAAAGTTGCAAGCCAAAATCTCCTTTTTTTTTTCCTGCAAAAGGGCTTTAATTGGTTTGAAAATCTCCCCAACTTTCTTCCAAATTTTTTACAATATGTCGCTGCAAACCCCCTTTTTTACATTTTTCCTTCCACGGGAACCCAATTTGTTTGCTAGAACAAACGCTGCGATTTTCTGAAACAAATAAAAAAAAAATCAAGGATTAAATTGTTGTGTTTAAAAATTGTTCCCCCTATTGGACTTGTTTTGATTCCCGCAGTGTAGCAGATTTTTTGGAAAAGAACTTTGACCCCGAGTCCAAAAAATGAACGAGATGGGATCAATATCATGGCCCTTTTGACCGATTTCTTTAGGCCAGCTAGGGGCTGTGGTCAGGGTATCAGCCCCTTTAAATATGGTGTATGGCGCCCCAAAAAAGTTCCCCCCTACTTTTAATTTCTGGTTCTTTGGGGTCACGGGAGAACATTCAATTTTTTTTTTTTAAAAGATTGCCAGCTGGGGGGTAAAAGGGTGTGGCACATCTATTTCTTTATGAATAGCTCTCAAACCGAGGTGTTTTTTTTTTTGGGGACGGTCTTTTCCCCAAAAGGGTCTTTCACCCGCTTTTTTCCTAAAACTTTTTTTAAAAAAAAACCTTAGCTGCCAAATTTATTAAAGGATGGGCCCTTTCATTTGGGCAATACCTTTATTTTTTGGGAAAAGGGGGTTACTGAAATTTTCTAAATGAAAACGAATAGTGCAAAAAAAGTCAGATGCACGGGTTGGGGGGCGTTTGGTCTGCAATGGTGCAAAACAGAATCACTTGCCCCCCACAGGCTAAAGGTAAAACATAGGGGTGTGGGGGGTTTAAACCCCAAATGTAAACATATAAACGAGTTATCAGCTTTCAATGGGGGAGGAAGGCGCCAAAATCCCCTTTGTGCATTTTTTTTTTCCAATGTGGACCAAGTTTTTTCCACTGACTTTCCGTAAAAAAGTGAAGGCGTTTTTCCATAGGAGAATTTTACAATAAAAACTGTTTCGAATGAAAAAGTGTCAGGCAATGCCTTGAAGCTAGCCCACCCAACCCTTTAGCCCGGGGGTCCCCCATGTTTAAACTATAATCCCTGACAATTACAAACAAAAAGGGAAAATATCCTCCAGAGTTAAAAAGCTTTATTTCCCTTTAGTGGTGTACAATTCCGGTGCTAGTAAATTTTTCATATACGTTAAAAATTTGGGATCACGAATCTTCTCTGGTGATGTGTTTAAAATTTGACATACGAGGGCGGTCGGAAAAAATCGGACTTTTTTTCTGTTTTCCAAAAAAAGTTCAATATTTTTTAAAAATGAGGCTTTTGTTTCGCTCCAAACAATAAATAGACCCACTGTGAGGTACCCCATTTTCAGCTAAAATCAAAGCCCCCTGGTCTATATTTGTTTCCGGCGAAACCTTTTTTAGTTCTTTAAAAAATAAAAGTCACGGAGGCAAGTCTCGGCCGTATGGAGGGTGGAACAACAATTGCCACTTAAAGGAGTTGATAAGTTCTACTGTAGATGAGGCAGATACAGATGGAGCATTGCCATGCAAAAGAAGGACATTTTTCTGGGCTTGACTGGAGCTCAATTTTTTTCAGTGTTTCTTTAAGTTTTTTACAATTACTTCTGAATAGTATCTAGCAGTCACAGTTTGATCTGATAGCATGAAATGAGCTAGTATTATCCCACATGAATCCCAAAGAGCAACCAGCATAACCTTGCCAGCAGAGGGAGACAGCTTAAACCTCTCGGGAGGTAGGGAGCCAGTTCGTTTTCACAGCTTTGACTGAACTTTTGTTTCAGGTTCAGAACGAACCCACATTTCATCCCCTGTGACAGTACAGTTCAAAAACTTATTTTCATCTTGGTTAAAACGCCCCAGATGCTCTTTCGCTATGGTCACCCTGGATGACTTTTCGTCTTCTGTCAGCTGTTACGGCACCCAACTAGCACTTACCTTGCTCATAGCTAATTTTGCGTGTAAAATATGATGTGCCGACGCTTTACTGATCCTAAAGTGATTGCCTACCTACTGCAGTGTCACTCTGCGATCTTTGTTGACAAAAACCTCAATATTTGCCACCATTGTAGGGGTCACTGCCTCAGCGGGCCTCCCTGGCCTAGGCTTGTCCCTCACGCTTGTACTGCCCTCCAAACCCAGCTATAAAATGTTGATATGCAGGCTTTAGGAAATCTTTTCTGCAACCTTTCAAAAAAGTGGCAAGGTTTTACACCCTCTAAAATCAGGAATTTTATTAAAGATCGCTGTTCCTCAAGCTTAGAGTCTAAGGTAGCCCTAACACCTACCTCGTTTAAATGCTCAAAACTTGAGTATACACCTCGTGTATACACACTTCTTATTAAAATTAATATAACCGATTTATAGGCGATAAAATGTAGTTTTTGCTCATGTATGATATAATAGGGTTATTATATTAATAGCTCGATCTGGGAAGCTGTATTCGGCTCGAATGGATTTTGCCAGATCGGATCTCACGAGGTGCGCAAGGCTACTGTTGTAATGACCCTTTTATTATCAAGTAAATATGAACAGGCAGAGAAAAAGTCCGTACTGTATCTTTTGTATTGTGTGTTACCGGACTATTTTCATTTAATATGCATAACCTGACAAAGTTCTATAAATAGCGCACACAAAAACTTCACTCGTTTCTATTTTAACATCGACAAACAATGAAGATTTCTTTCAAAAGCAAAAGAACAAACAACAAGAGGGTCATGAAGGCCCTGTATCGCTCACCTGACCTATTGACCTAAAGATCATCAAGATTAACATCATCTTAAGATTATTAGAACATTCTGACCAAGTTTCATAAAGATATGGTCATAAATGTGGTCTCTAGAGTGTTAACTAGCTTTTCCTTTGATTTGACCTGGTGACCTGGTGAGCTGGTGACCTAGTTTTTGACCCCACATGACCAAGATTCCAACTTGGCCTAAAGATCATCAAGATTAACATGCTGACTAAGTTTCATTAAGATACAGTCGTAAATTTGACCTCTAGTTTGTTAACAAGCTTTACCTTTGATTTGACCTGGTGACCTAGTTTTTGACCCTGCATGACCCAGATTCAAACCTGACCTAGAGGTCATCAAGACAAACATTCTGATCAATTCTCTAGAGTGTTAACAAGCTTTACCTTTGATTTGACCTGGTGACCTAGTTTTTAACCCAACCTGATCCAGATTGAATCTTGACCTAAAGGGCTTCAAGATTAACATCCTGACCAAGTTTTATAAAGATATGGTCGTAAATGTGGCCGCTAAAGTGTTAACTAGCTTTTCCTTTGATTTGACCTGGTGACCTTGTTTTTGACCCAACCTGACCCAGATTTGAACCTGACCTAAAGATCATCAAGATTAACATTCTGACCAAGTTTCATGAAGATACAGTCATAAATGTGGCCTCTAGAGTGTTAACACGCTTTTCCTTTGATTTAACCTGGTGAGCTAGTTTTTGACCCCACCTGACTCAGATTTAAACTTGACCTAAAGATCATCAAGATTAACATTCTGACCAAGATTCATTAAGATACGGTCTTAAATGTGGCTTATAGAGTGTTAACTACCTTTTCCCTCGATTTGACCTGGTGATCTACTTTTTGACCCCAATTAACAATTGACCCAGATTTGAAACTGACCTAAAGCTCATCAAGATTAACATTCTGACCAAGTTTCATGAAGATACAGTCATAAATGTGGCTTATAGAGTGTTAACTACCTTTTCCTTCGATTACACCTGGTGATCTAGTTTTTGACCCCAATTGACTCAGATTTGAAACTGACCTAAAGCTTATCAAGGTTAACATTCTGACCAAGTTTCATGAAGATACAATCATAAATGTGGCCTCTAGGGTGTTAACAAGCTTTACCTTTGATTTGACCTGGTGAACTAGTTTCTGACTCCACTTCACCTAGATTTGAACTTGACCTTAAAATCATCAAGATTAACATTCTGACCAAGTTTCATAGCGACCATATCATATATGTGGCCTCTAGAGTGTTAACAAGCTTACATTTGATTTGACCTGGTGACCTAGTTTTTGACCCCACCTGGCTCAGATTTAAATTTAATCTAAAGATCATTAAGATTAACATTCTGACCAAGCTTCATTAAGATATGGTCATGAATGTGGCCTCTAGAGTGTTAACAAGCTTTTCCTTTGATTTGACCTGGTGACCTAGTTTTTGACTCCACATGACCCAGATTCGAACTTGACCTAAAGACTATCAAGATTAACATTCTGACCAGGCTTCATGAAGATACAGTCATAAATGTGGCCTCTAGATGTTAACAAGCTTTTCCTTTGATTTGACCTGGTGACCTAGTTTTGGACCCCAGATGACCCAATATCGAACTCGTCCAAGATTTTATTAAGGGTAACATTCTGACCAAGTTTCATTAAGATTGGGCTAAAATTGTGACCTCTTGAGTGTAAACAGTCAATTGTTGACGACGGACGGACAACGGACACAGGGCGATCACAAAAGCTCACCTTGAGCACCTCTTGCTCAGGTGAGCTAAAAAGGTGGATCTATATAATAAAAGGTCATTACAACAGTAGCTAGATCTGGGATTTTGTATCCGGCTCGAGTAGATTTTGCAAGGACGGATCACACTCGGCGCTTGCGCGCCTCGTGAGATCTGATCTGGCAAAATCCACTCGAGCCGAATAAAACATCCCAGATCGAGCTACTATTATAATAACCCTATCCTAGTTGCACGTTGAAAGACAGGAGCATGAAAAATCCGGATATTTGCCGACCGCCTCTCGTACAGTCTAAAAATGTTGGTTGCACTATTTATTTGGTATTGCATTATTTATTGATTGGACACCATTCGTTCAACGATATTACGTTGAAGGAACCGAAACAAAGTTCATTTGAGCCGTGCCATGGGAAAACCAACATAGTGGGTTTGCGACCAGCATGGATCGAGACCAGCCTGCGCATCCGCGCAGTCTGGTCAGGATCCATGCTGTTCGCTAACGGTTTCTCTAATTGCAGTAGGCTTTAAAAGCGAACAGTATGGATCCTGACCAGACTGCGCGGATGCGCAGGCTGGTCTGGATTCATGCTGGTCGCAAACCCACTATGTTGGTTTTCTCATGGCGCGGTTCATTTATTCTGTGCCAGCATTTACTTCTTCTCTGCAAATAAACGACAACTTCCAAACCTTAATCAGAGTTGGTAGACAAATAACTGTCGTCGCGGAAATCATTGTCTCGCCGGAGATCGAACTCCCCAACTTTTGACCAGAAGTCTTGTGCTCTATTGTGCAAACATAGGCGGGCCTGGACTTGTTATACAATAACTTCATCAGCAGCCGCCCTGAACTGAACGACTGAAGCGATCACATTAGATTTTCCCCTGACAGAATCTGAACAGAGAACATGTTGGTGTTGCTTCCGGCGTGTGGCATCCTGTTAAACAGACTTAAGAAAAAAGCCTTCCTTGCTCATACAACAGCTACCAATGAGTCATTCTAACAGTTAATCAATCATTGTCTTATATTTAAAGGTCTTACTTTTTAAGCCAGCTGCCGACCACTCTCTCTGATGCACCAAGTCCATAAACGTTGGCAGTGTCCAAGAAATTGCCTCCTAGCTCAGCATATCTGTCCATTACCTTATGTGACATTTCTTCATTAAGCTGAGTTGCAACTGGCATTACCTTCAAATCAAATATAAATATGTTGCCATTTAATGATCGTTCTGGTTATTTATACAGGAAACAGCGGGAGGATCGTGAACAAACCTTATTACAATTAAGTTTTTGTTATACCTCTCAAATATGTTTTCTTTTGGAATTTTATACCTCACAGACTGTTGTTATTTTAATTTAAAACTGCATTGTTCAAAAGATGTATGAAACTTGTTTCGAAATATATACTTTGTTCCAGATAATGTAATACGGTTATTATAATAGTAGCACTACAGAATGACTGTATTCTTTTGTATTTCCATGATGGTAATTATACATGATTTGCATGATAAAAATGAGAAATACAAGTATCTACTAAGAAATTGACAGCGACATATATTAGGCCAAAACAGCGAGGACAATATGTTTAATGTCTAAACATTATATTGAATGAATGTAGCATTATGCACAGTATTTGATATATTAAGCCGAGATTAGATCAAACTTTGTTTCTACAGGGTAAGATCGTTATTTATCTATGTTTTCAAACCTTTACTAAAAAGGGATTGACTGAATAAGTTTGTAGATGAATTTGTGAAAACACATTAATTCAGGGAGGGCATAAATTGTCCACCTGTCATTATGCAATATAGCTGTATTATACCAGTATTACAGGAATGATTTTCACGAAATTTGTGCGGGAGAAAAATGCAGGTCACTAGGTTGCGGTGGGTCTTTAACGCTGCTGTCACAAAACTTGAGAAATCTGAGTGTGTATTAAATACATCACGGGTGGTAAACGCGCAATCCAATTCCCGCCGGGAATACGCTTAAAATGGGTTGTGCAACGTCCGGTGCTGGTGTTGCGCGAAAAAAAGACAAAATTGAGGAGTAAATTTATAATTTTGCTTGTATAAACAGAATAAATTTTCTCAAAAAAAAAGTAAAATGATTCGCACAAATATGTAATAATTTTAAAGTGTAAAATTTTGGGGTTTGTAATTTATGTTTGGGTTATCATCACCAAAATAGGCGACCAAAAGCAAAAAAAAGATGAAATAAAGAAATGGAATTTTTGACCTATATGCCAAAAGAGGACATAGGTTTTTAGAAAACCAATATTATAAGAACAAAACAAAATTATTGGCTTCAAATCTGCTAAGGGGGACAATTGACATAAAAATCTGGGGAAGGGGTTGGCCCCGGGGGAATGGAGTTATCGTATACTCATAAGTAATAATGTTACGCCAACTCCACCCCCGGGGGCGCAACCCCCTTTCCCCGATTATTTTTCCCAATTTTTCCCCCAAAAAAAGCAACATTTCTTCAAGTGTAGAATATTCATGACTGTTTTACGTTTTTGATCATTAGAAGCTCCCTTTCCGAAAAAAGGAAAAGGTTTAGAAAATTTTTGATTTTTCTTTCCTGCTTTTTTGAACTCGAGCCGATGTTTTCGTGATAACAGGCTGTTTCTTAAATTAATAATTGGTTTTTAAACCATTGATCTTTATTCATTTTTGCGAAAAAGCATTTTGTTTTTTTTTTCGAAGCACTGAAAAGTGCATTTTAAAAAAAAACAAAAACCAACTCCTCGATTTGTATATATTGTGCGCAACCCCCCGCCCGGGAAGTCGGCAACCATTTTTAGGTATTCCTGGGGAATTTGGGATTGCGCGTTTCCCCCCGGTACTGTAAAAAAAAATTATTCAAAAATTTAATCCTTTTGGTAATTTTTTTTCGCCCCAACATTTTTCAGGAACAGAAAAATGAAAACATTATTTTTGTCAATCTGACAGAAAAAAACATAAAACCACAACTTCCCCCCCCCAAACTCATGACCCAAAAAGGTTGGACTTGGCCCCCCGTCCTGCCGAGAAAAATTGTGCGCAACTTTCGCTTCCCGCCTTGTTTGTACTGGCGAAAGTGTAGAAAAATGTGTAAATAAAGAATGATGTATTTCTTCTTGCTACGAATAAAAATAAATTGTTAACTCACATCTTATTACAATTGAAAACAGTTATTATTTATTTAAAAGTCAATGTACCAAATTACAGCAACAACAAATTTTAAAATTTAAACGTAGTCCCGATTGCGGTAAAAATTGATAAATGGCTTGCGGTTTTTTAAAAGAAAAGTATAGGTTTTTGTATTTCCTGTATTTTCCCCGCCTTGATATTAATTTTACACGGGAGGTTGGGCCCAGTTGTATTTATTTTTTTTAATAAAAATTTCCCAGATCTAACTCGAAATGTCGATTTCTAAGTCGAAATTCAAAATTTTGAATATGTACTCAAAATTTGGGGCCAAAATAAAATTTTGAGTAACTTTTGGTAAATAGTAACTGAAACCAAAAATTTTCGGGGGATTACGGAAGCGTAGAGTTCTTTATTTGTGAAAAAATTTTCCCCACATGTGCAGAAAATTAAGGCGAGCCCAAAAAAATATGTTTTGTTGCATTGAAATTCTCGCTTTTACTCGAACTGTTCAAGAAACTTGCAAAATCTTGTAAAATGATAAAAATTTTTTTTATTTTTCAATTTATTGTCGAGAAGTTTTATGAAAAACACGGGGAAAAACTTTTCGCGCCATAGATAAGAAATTTCTTTCTCGCCCAAAAAATACTCGCGTTAAGGATTTTTTCTACATTCGATTTAAGCTTGTTGCAAAAAAAACCCTTAACATTTGTACATTTTAATCGATTTTTGTAAAAAACAAGTCCCCGTTAAATTTTTAGAGCCTCTACCTTTAACTTACATTTACTTTTAACCCCCCCACGGGGGAAAGGATAAATTGCGCGTTGTTTTTCCCGTTTTTTCAGTCCAGGGGACCCTTTATTGGACATTTTTTTGATTTCTTAAAATAAAATATGGTAGTATTTTATTGCTACGGGAATGCCCCCCTTAAAAGTTTCAGTCAGATTATTTTTAAAAGAAAATGTTTTTTCGCCCTTTATACATATATAATTAGTAAAAATTTTAGGGTTTTTTCCAATTTTCCCGTCCGTCCGATGGTTTTGACTGTTTAAATTAAACATAGTGGACTGTTAATTGTGGTAAAAAAAGCAATCATGTAGTTTCTTGATGAAGTTTATCCCCCTTGATTTATATAATATATTTTATATGTGTTTTTTGTCTTTCTACCCTGGAACCCGGCAAAAAAGCAGTGCAGGAGTTTTTCAAAATACGTACTGGAAATGATTTTAATGCTTTTGGGAAAATGCGCTTGCACAAAAATATTGCCCTTATACTTGATAATGTTTACTTAAGGGGAATTCTTTGAAAAGGGGATATTGCATCAAAATTTTGTACTATCAAGCTTTCTTGAGTGAGGCACGCATTCTATCCCGGGGTCATGATAAATCCCCGCCCCTAAAATTGTTTTCTCACAAAAATAGATAAAAATCAACCTGTTAAAGTGAGCTTAAAAAGAACTTGTATTTTCGGCATTTTTGGTACCTTTGGGTCACGGTATTTATAAAAATTGTGGGCCAAAAATTTCGTAAAAAGGGGAAGCAGGAAAATTACACTTAGACCCTGATTTCTTTTTTCCAGTAGCCATCCTGAAAAACTGTGACCTGATAATTTAAAATTTAAAAAAAAAATTTAAAAAACCCGGTGTGAAAGGCTTAAAAAATTCTTAATTTGAGTGGAAAAAGGGGGAAAATTAAAGCTCTACCGGGTGGCCCCTGGTTTTTTCGCACAAAAATTTGTTGCTTAAAAAAATTGGATAAAATCTCACTTTCAAATTTATTTTTAAAAAAGGCAAATGCATTTGTTTTCCAAAAACATTTGTAAAAAGACTGAATGATTTCATTAGACGAAAAAAAGCAATCGACTAGCCAAAAAAATAAGCATTTAAAGAAAGTCTATGTGCAATGACTTAGTTTTGTTATTTGTGAATTTAAAATTTAATTTGATTTACGCTAAAAATTGAACAAAGGAAAAAATGTAAGTCAACGTCGCAAAACATGTAATCAAATGGGACCCTTTACGTTCCTTTTACGCGGATACTATTTTTCGCTTTTTTTTAAAAATTTGGACTTTTTTGGTAAAAATTTTCGGGGAAATCTATCCATCGCGAACCCCGGAAAAGTAAAAGTCGCAAGTGAACTATTTAGTTATAAGAAAAGTATCATGCATATTGCTTTTTTAAAGTATTCTCGAAAACGTTCAGTTTTTTGTCCCTTCAGTTTAAATGCACCCTAACCTTTTAATCCATACAAGGGTTATTCACACCCCCAATTATTGCAGTCAGAAAAATTCTGTCATTTGTTTGCCATTTAAACGGGCGTTTAACCCACACTTAGCAAAATAGACACAAAAATTTTTTTTTTTTTCAGTAATTTTCGTATTGTGCCGACTAAAAAATTACTGTGAGTCGTTGTAGATTATTTTTTGTTTTTACCCCCGTTTGCCGACGGATCGATTTTGAAAAGGCTGTTGCTTTAATAAGAAATTGTAAATCATAAATAATGTGGATTTGGCCTCATGTTAATTTTTGGGTAGTAAAAAATTGAGTTTTTAAATACCAGGCTGGTAAACACAGAAATTTTTCGTTTATTTAAGCTGAAGCTAAAATTTTTCCGTTTTGTTAGTCAAGTTTTTCGCGGTTTTTAATTTCCCGGGAAAATATCTACCAAAAAAGGCGCAATTTTTAAAAGGCCCGAAAACATTCTGGTTACGTACGTAGATGTGTAGGCCCGGCCAAATTAAGTTGTGAAGACCGGGTACCCTTTGGATTGTCATAGACCGGGGTGCGTTCGCTCTTACAAAAAAATTTACCATTTAACTGTATTTTAAGTTGGAAGGTTTTAAACCCCCTTTAAGCCCCTATGGCAAAAAAAAATGAATACCTAATGAAAGTGTATTATGAGTCCGACCCCAAAATCGAGAGCTGGAAACTCGCAACAAGGGGCCCTGGGCGTTTCAAATTTTAAACTTCATATTTGACCATATCTTTAAGTTTTTTACTTAGTTCGACCCTATCAGGGGAAAGTTACAATGTAATGTTTTATTCTTGGAACAGTTTTGGGATAACGACAGTTTGATACCCCAACCCCGGAGTAAGTGGGGGCTAGGCGGTAAGTAAGGGATTGTTTAAGCGAAATGGGGGCTCAGGCATAAGCGATGTCACAGGGGGTAAATAAGGGCCTCCCCAGGGGTAAGGCCCCAAAACCCCCCAGTAGGGGTCTTTAGGAAAAAGCAAAAGGGCCCTCCCGAACGTTTTGGGCCCCTCTAGTGGGAAGGGGGCTGTCTAGTGGTGGGAAAAGAAGAAAGCCTTTACAGTAAGGGACGGCATCCAGGGGGTAAAGCCGGCCCTTTGTAAGGGGGCTGTTTCCAGGCGGTAATGGAAAATGCCAATCGGAAGTACGGGCAGTCACCAGGGGGGTTTGAAAATGACTGTCTCCCGGGGGGTAGGGGGCGGTCTCCAAAACGGTAAGAGACAGTCACCGGGATTGGGGCAATCTTAGCCCGGAGGACAAACTTGCAGTTGGGACAGCACCCCGGCGTAAGCAATGACGTCTCCAGGCTGGATAAAACATGTGATAAAAGGTTATATGTTTTATACACTTTTGAGTCGCGGGATTGAAATAAACAATAGACTAATTTTATAATACACTAAAGTGAATAGAGCCATGATTTTAAGTCGTTTTTGATGAAAAGGTTGGTTGAAATTACTTTTTTTTAAAAGGTTTAAAAAAAGAAAAATGTTGGGCTTCAACAGAAAAAAATTAAAACTGCGAAAAAACCCCAAAATTTGACCACAATTCTCTAAACAAGTGCAATTTTCCATCTTTCTAAAAATTTTTATATTTAAAAATTGTTCCCTCGAAAAAAAATAAATTTAGCCCAAAGTTTAAAGTTAGGTCAGAGTTTTGGTGTCGGTTTAAAAGTTTGCCAAAAAGTGTAACTTTAGTTACGAGAAATGAGGCCCCAAATTTGACTTTTTATTAGAGACGACCCAAAAAAAGGAAGTAGAATGTGTGTTTGAATAAAAGAGCATTTTTTTTTTTGCAGTTACCCCGAGTAGGAAAAAATGTAACCTTTTTTGAGTTTTTCTGAAATTGAGATTCATTATTCCCCCAAAACCCCCCTGTTTTAGAAATTAATGCAATTTTTTATTGCACGCGACACAATTTTAAAATGTAGCAAATTTAAAATTTTTATTTCGGATATTTTTTTTAACGAAAAAAAAAACACATTAGAAAATAAGTATGTTAACTTGAAAAAGAAATCAATCCTGTAGAAGTATATAACCTTTTCCAGCTTATATATTGCCGTAAGAGTAAGCGTAACGTTGTCCAAAAATATGATAAAGGAGTAAAATTTTTTAAAAAAACCCCCCCAAAACAAATTTTTTTCGCCCGGAGAAATTTGGCCCCACCGTGGATACTGCCCCTTTCCAACTAGGATTGTCCCCTTTGCCCGGAGACAGCTGTTGCCCACCGCTGGTGATGTCACTAATGCCCGGAATTGTCCCCCACCCGGGTAAGTTGATTTACGCCCGGGGCTATCTTTACCCCCCCGGTTTTTTTTTTACGCCTGGGGGCTGCCCCTACTGCTGGGAGACAGCCATTCTTACCGTTGGTGACTCTCCCCCTTCCCACTGGCGGCTGTTGTACCGCTGGAGACATTCCCCTTATTACCGCCCGCCTTTGATCCCTTACCACCCAGATACTCTTTTACAGCCGGGGTACGGGCCCTTTCTTTCTTTGGATGCACCCTTTTGTCAGAAGGGGGGTTCTTTATTTACCATGCGCAGTCCCTTACCCAATGGGGACGGTCAAACGTTTGGAGCGGTTCTTTTACTAACTGTGAAGCGACCCTTTATGCAAGGATAAGGCCTTTTAATCCCCCGAAGGGGGATTTATTTTTCCCCCTGTAACAGCCCCCCACCCCTGGAGCGATCAATATGCTTGGAGACGGCCTTGCTTTCCCCCTAGAGGATCCATTTTTTTCTCTAAATGTATCCAAAATATTAAATTTGCATTAAAAGTACGTTCGAAGTAGGGTCGGAATAGGGCGAAAATCTTTAAAATGGCAAGAGAAATGTTAAGTTTGAAAGCACGCGATCGCCCTTTTTTGTCTAGGTTACCAGCGCTGGATCTTTGGGCGGGCTCATTAATAACATTCATTAGGTTTTGTCTATATTTTCCCGCCAATGGCTTAAAGTAGGTTAAAACTTCCCAACCCTTTGGTTTAAAACGGTGATATTTTTTTAAGACGAACCCTCCAAAGGTACCCCAGGGTACAAATGGTATTATTTGGCCAGGACCTAACATCTACTATATTTTAATTTATTAGGCAATTGGCTATCGAAATTTGGAGTCCTGACGCCCCTCGAGTTTTTATACCTCGATTTTGAATTTCGACTTTTAAACTTTTTATTTTGAACTTTGGAGTAAAAAAAATAAATTAAAAAGGGGTAACGCTCGCCCTAGTAAAACCTTTAGTTGCGGCTGTATGGAATTAATAAACAGGCGGTTGAAAATACAGGCATACACTGTGCAGTATAAAAAAAAACCCTTTTCGTTTACTTTTTAGAACCCCGCAAGTCATTTTTTCAATTTTGACCCCAAACGTTAGTTTAAATTTGATATTAAAATTTGTTGGGTTTCTGTAATTTGATTCATTTACTTTAATAAATAAAAACTGTATTTCAGGTAAGCTTAGGTTAAAAATTGTATATTTTTCGGTAACAAGAAAATTCATTCTTTATTTCTATACACTTTTCTTACCTTTAACCCTAAAAAGAATGGGGGGAAGGAAAGTTGCGTACAATTATCTGGCAGGTGGGGTCAAGTTAAAAACCTGTGTTTGGGCCAATGACCTTTGGAGAGGGGTTGTTGTGGGTTTTATATTTACTGTTAATTTACAATAATTATTTTTCATTTAATATGCATGTTTCTGAAAATTTTAGAAGTCTTGAATTTACCTCCCCGGCCCCATTTATTAAATTTTTTTATTTGATAACCCAATAGATGTCTTATGGAAGATCCACAATTTTATCACCTTGATTCAATTTGTTTGGGTTTTCCTCCCCTTGGGATTTTTTAAAAAAAATAATGATCGTTTTGGGGTACTAGTAAGGGGATATTGAGAAAAAGTCTTATTCACAGTGAACTGACCAACGGAAGAAGTTTGGTTCTGTAAAAAAAGACCACGCACAGTAGAAGTATAAGTTCCCTACGAAATGGATATGTCATGGATAGTTCTGTACGAAATAGACAAAACGAAAACCAGAAGTAATTTCCCTCGAAAAAAACTATGCACAGTAGAAAAAAAATCGCCGAAAAGAGGCACGGCAGAAGTATACTTCCTGTGAATGGCCATGGGCATAGTTAAGTAACATTCTGTACGAAAATGACAAGGACACTAGAAGTATCGTTCCCCCTTTTAAAAAAGACCCGGACAGAGAATTAGTTTCCCCCCGAAAAGGAAACGGCCTGAAGCATACATTCCCCACAAAATGGACAATTGACGCTAAAAAACAACGCTCCCACGAAAAATAGCCACGGGGGTAAAGCATAGTTCCCTGGCATGACCCGGGGCTGAAGTAAAGTTCCCCCCGACTGACCATGGATAGTAGAGATACTTCCCTTTTGAAATAGACCATGGGGCATGAAAAATCGTCCCTTCCGAAAAGGGCAACGGAGCTAGAAGCATACATTCCCTACGAAATGGACAATGGACGCTAGAAGCATACGCTCCCTACGAAATAGACCACGGACGCTAAAAGCATACGTTCTCCATGACATGGACCACGGACAGTAGAAGTATACGTTCCCCACAAAATGGACCACGGACGCTAGAAGCACACGTTCCCTACGACACAGACCACGGACAGTAGAAATATACGGTCCCTACGAAATAGACCACGGACGCTAGAAGCACACGTTCCCTACGACATGGACCATGGGCAGTAGTAGTTTACGTTCCCCACAAGATGGACCACGGGCGCTAGAAGCATACGTTCCCTACGACACAGACCACGGACAGTAGAAATATACGGTCCCTACGAAATAGACCACGGAAGCTAGAAACATTCGTTCCCTACGACATAGAGTACAGTCAGTAGAGGTATACATTCCTTATGAAATGCACCACGGATGCTAGAAGCATACGTTCCCTATGACATAGATCACGGACAGTGGAAGTATAAGTTCCTTACGAAATGTACCATGAACGCTAGAAATATACGTTCCCTAAGAAATAGACCATGGACGCTAGAAGCATACGTTACCTACAACATAGGCCACGGACAGTAGAAGTATACGTTCCCTACGAAATGGTCCATGGACGCTAGAAATATACGTTCTCTGCGAAATAGACCACGGACGCTAGAAATATACGTTCCTACGAAAAGGACAACAGATAGAAGAAGCATATGTTCCCTACGAAACAGACCAACGATAGTAGATACATATTTTCAGTATGAAATAGACCAAGGATAGTAGAGGAATATATGTCACCGAAATTGACAACGGATAGTAGAGGTATACGGTCACTACAAAACAGACTAAAGATGGTAAAATATATATGTTCTGTATGATAAAGACAACGGACAATAACATATGTTATCCATGAACCAGACCACGTGCAGCAGAAGTATATACTATCTGGAACGAAGTATATATTTCAAAACAAAATGACGTCTATTGCAAGATTTATACATCATTTCAAATTAAAATAACAGCAGTCTTTGTTGTATAAAATTAAAAAAAAATATTTGAAGGTTATAACAAAACACGTTATTTAAAACTTAGTTGTATTAAGACTTTTTTCATGGTCCTTCCCGTTGTTTCCTGTACGAATAACCGGAAACATCATTACATGGCAATATATTCATTATCTCGCACCGAAGGCGGAGGGATATTGTTTTGGCGTTTTCAGGCGGTTGTCAGTTCATCCGTCCATGCGTACGTCCGCCTGTTCGTGCATCCGTCCGTGCGAAATTGAAAATGCTTACAATTCAAAATGTAATAAAGCTAGAATCACCAAACATCACATAATTATGAATTAGCACATGGCCTTTGCTGACATTTAGTCTTATCCCTCTTGCCCTTGTAAAAGCAAAGTATTTCCCCTTGTCTTTTGAGAAAAAAAATGAAAATGCATATAATTCAAAATGTATTTCAGCTTGAATCATCTAACCTCACATAGTTATTGATTAGGACATGGCCTTTGCACACACTTTATCATCCCCCTTTACCGAGTACCCTTTGATTTGGTAAAAGAAAAATGAAAATGCTTAGAATTCAATCAAAGCCTTGAAATGTCTGATGGTTGCGGGTTTTGGGTAGATTTATTTTCTGTTTAAATGCCAGTCTATGAACATACATGGAGGAGCCTCCGTGGCCGAGTGGTTAAGGTCGCTGACTTTAAATCACTTGCCCCTCATCGATGTGGGTTCGAGCCTCACTCGGGGCGTTGAATTCAGCTGGCTTACGGAAGGTCGGTGGTTCTACCCAGGTGTCCGCTCGTGATGAAATAATGCACGGAGGGGCACCTGGGGTCTTCCTCCACCCTCAAAGCTGGAAAGTCGCCATATGACCAAAAATGTGTCGGTGCGACGTTACACCCAACCAAAAAAAAAAAAAAAGAGTATACATGATTGAGAAACAAATACAAATTTAATGTGCCTCATATCTAAGATGAACTCTGCCTGACCCAGTTTGTGATATAACCATGGGCTGAAATATCTTTTCATTAATAGATCTTACATAATCTAAATGGTCAGTGTGAGTGAATACAGGTTGAATAAGAACTGATTGTTCATTGATAATTCATCCGCATTGTTCATGAATGGGACTATTTTGTGTAGCAAATGAACATCCTTTGGATGTGATTCGGAATAAAATAAAGATGCTATGATTGTCAGAAATACACTTTAACTTTGGTAGCGGGATAAACCCGCAACCAAAAGGTATTTCAGCTAGAATCACCAAACCTCACATAATGATTAATTAGCATATGACCTTTGCTCACATTTAGTATCATCCCCCTTGACAAAGTGAAAGTAGACTACTCCCCCCCCCCCCCCCACCCCCACCACTGGATTTTGTAAAAAGAAGGGATTTGGGCTGTACTAAGTAGGCTATCTTTATGAAACTTTTACACAATAAAGATCATTATAAGGCTGTGGTGCATGCACAGTTTTATCAGAATTACCTTATTAACCAGAGTTATTACCCTTTAATTATTTTACAATCCATTAATTCCCACATAACAAAGAAATCTATTGATGGACCTTCATGAATTTTACACAAATATAAATCACTATAGGGCGATGGTGCAAGCATACTTTTCATCGGGATCTCTTCAGTGACTACAGAGTTAATGTCCTTTAATCGTCCCCCCTAAAAAAAGCAAAGTAACCCATGGATGGATTTTCATGAAACTTAATACAAATATAGAATACTATTGGACAGAGATTTTCTCCTTGATTTTGTAAAAATCTAGGAACCAACAAATAATTGAACGGCCCTTTTGTACATAACTTGTGTATTTATGGAAATCAAATATCTTTAAAAATAGTCCCGTATTCACAAAACAACTTATTCGACGGGGATATAAACTCACTGAAATTGCTTGTATTTGATTTGAAGGTAATGCCAGTTCCAACTCAGCTAAATGAAGAAATGTCACATAAGGTAATGGACAGATATGCTGAGCTTGGAGGCAATTTCTTGGGCACTGCCAATGTTTATGGACTTGGTGCATCAGAGGGAGTGGTTGGTAATTGGCTAAAAAAGTAAGACGTTTGCATATAAGACCATGGTAATTAACAATTAGAGTGATACATTGACAGTTGTTGTATTATAAAGACATGCGTTTTTCTTAAGTCTGTTTAACAGGATTCCACACGCCGGAACTAACACCAACATGTGCTATGCTCAAATACTGTCAGGGGAAATCTAATGTGATCGCAACAGTCCTTCAGTTTCAGGGCGACTAATGATGATGTATTACAGAATCGCGGTGGCTGGAGCAATGTCCTCTAACAAATACAATTTAATCCTTATTTTTCATTATTTTTCTTTGCTTCAGACAAGATCGCAGCAGTTTTGGCCTGGCAACTAAAGTTAGGTTCCAGGTGGATAAGAGTAACGTGAACAAAGTTGGTCTTAGCAGACGACATATTGTAGAAAGTTGTGAAGAAAGTTTGGGACGACTTCAGACCAATTACATAGACCTTCTGCAGGTAAAACAAAACACGCAAACTTCGAACAGTATCATATGCAGACAACAAATATATCAGCTATGAAACTGAAGACTCACGTAGAAGAAGGAAAAACATTTCACGAGACACGAGCTATTTTAGGACTTTAATTTGGATTAGCTTGATGTACATTTTTATAAACAATGATTTGAACAAAATATTTTAACTTATTCATTGAACGTATCAAGCATGTTTAACAGTTTACATTATATCTATTGATAAATTTCTATGTTTCCACTTTATTTTTAAAACGTTTGTGATCTGGTAATATTGATTAGTAACACAAATTCACCTACCGGAAAGGTCTTGCTAATGTTCTTACATTACTTCTGATAACCCTGCAAGCACATCTGTTCAAAGGGTAACCCAAGGCTCTGTGCTTTTCATACGCAAATTCTCACAAGAATAAACAACAAATATACACTAGATGGGGTGTGTGGAGGGGGTGGGGGCGTTGAAAGTTTTGTCAGGCGGACATAAAAGCAAGAGGACAGCTATGTTCACAGATTGCATGATTAAATGATATACATTAAATATACACAATAATATATAACAGAAGTAATAAACGACAATACAACAGCACAAATGAGCCACATCGGAACGATCAGCCTTGGTAGGTTAAATCGGTGGACCGCCCCTACACCATCACTGTACTTTTGCGTTGAAAAAGTTAGAATACAATGTGAATCAAGAGTATTCTGGCCCGGTGAAGCTCTTACACACTTAATGGTAACAAAGATGCCATAAGTAAAACATAAAGATGCTCATTTGAGAATATACAAAATGAAAATTTCAGATTTCAGAAATACATTATTATTACACTTTGTAAAGCTTATATTCAGAAGTAAAACATACATTATCGTATTAATCTTACTTTCTGTTTTTTTCCAGGCGCATGGGTGGGATAACGCTACACCAATTGAAGAGACATTGCGGACATTTGATGATCTCGTGAGATGAGGGAAAATACGATATTTTGGTGTCAGTAACTTTTGTGGCTGGCAATTGCAGAAAGTGGTCGATAAAATTGAAATGATGGGTCTTAACTCCTGCGTTTCACTTCAGGTCAGCAAGTAACTTGTTACGTATATTGTGTTTAAAACTTTTCTGAAAACAGTTTTCGGTCATATAGAAGATATAAATTTTTGTCTAAATTACCAATAGCTTAAAAAGTTAAGAATGAATTCAGCAGGGGCAACAACAACAACAACAATTACTACTACTACTCCTACTTCTACTTACTATTATCGCTACTCTTACTAACTACTACTGCTACTGCTGCTGCTGCTACTACTACTACTGCTAACTACTACTGCTGTTACTACTGCTAGTACTACTACTGCCTCTACCACTAACTACTACTATTTCTCTACTACTGTCTTCAATTACTACTGCTACTACTACTTCTTCTTCTACTACTACTACTATTAACTAATACTACTAGGTACTACTTCTTCAACTACTATTAACTACTACTACTTCATTTTGTTCTACTACTAATACTAATACTACTGCTCCTCCTCCTCCTTACTACTACTCCTACTACTGCTATTACTCCTACTGCAACTACAGACTACTACTGTTGCTACTACTAGCACTTATACTTAGAATGATTTTTTTTCGTTTATCTTTCTACTACTACTACTACTACTTCAACTAGCGCGTGTAAGAAACTCTGTTATTTATCTTATTTACTAGTAATACATTGTTGCAACCACAACTAACGCTATGTACATCAACAACTGCTACCAGTAGTTATAACAAAGTTAAATGTTATTTTTCATGGTTAAACAATGATTGCACATTTCTAGCGATGTTCTTTTATTTTGGGTTATCAAACATAAACACAGTTTTCTAATTTCTTATTTCAGCAACAATACAATTTACTTGCGCGTCAGTCTGAGTTTGAAGAATTCATGGTCTGTGCAAATGAAGGAATTGGTGTGTTACCATGGAGTCCTCTGAAAGGGTACGTGCATATCAAATTCTGTAAAGGCTATTGCAAAAGGCATTTTCTGATATTGCGTTTAACCTACAATGTTAACAAGAATTTTGCGTTGTTTAAGATTATAAATAAATTATATATCGGGATGCAGTTAAATGTGTAGTGGGCTTAAGGAATGTCCGTTGCGCTACAAATCTGCCCGCTTGGATTTCTAAAATGAAATTACCCATCTTTCAATTCTGATAGTACCATTAACTGTTAAAAAGGGGTGCTTACCAAAAAGATCCTGAATGACTGGCGAACAGTGCAGGTCTTGATCAGACTACACGGATGTGTAGTCTGATCATGATCTACACTGGTCACAAAGACAGAATCAATCGTGTTCAGCATGATAAGGGTAAGCGTCGTTTATCATCATATCTGTGACGTTACAGCTGGTAGTTAACATTTAAACCAGTGTGATATTGTTGATAGAGATATTATACATGATTGTATAAAGTTAGCCTATATGATTTATTCTTAACAGTGGGGTTCTAACAGGCAAGTTTGAGAGAAATAAAACTCCAGACGCTAAGGGAAGCAGGATAGGATTTATAGCCCAAGACGAATCTAAGGCCATGCAAGCAGCACCAGCTTGGAGCAAATATAACGATGATGAAGGATACTGGAATCTGATGGATATCATGAAGGACATAGCGAAAACTCATGGTAAGTATAATGAGATATGATACCTCTATAAATGAAAGTAATTGTGGTTGTAGGTGTTTTGTAAATGAGATATGTCGTTCATAGTTACTGATATATAGAGCGTTAAACTTCTGTACAGATACATATATCTGGCAAGGACGGTGCTTATATTGACGTTGAAATAACTCGAAGCCCAACCCTTTTGGTTGTTTTCCTATGTGGCAAATATGCATATTCTAATGTACAGAGTGCAACAAGGTGTACTCTACTATGTGTTTCTCTTTACACACATTTATACAGAAGTAATCATTGGATCTAAATCCCGGATTCGATTACCAGTACCCTAGCGGTACACGCTTCACTGTGTTCACATATATCACATAACTGTCAAAAAGAAATTAAGATATCACATCTTCATATTACATTTACTTTCGCATGTTATCACCTACAATACTCAAATATGTTGATAACTAGAATATAGAATCAAACAATAAAATAATTGTTACAACAAATTTCTGCTAGAATGTGTGTGATTGCAGAAGTGGGGCGGGGACAGAGGGTTTGACTGTAAAGGTAGACTGTCGATCAAATAAACCTTTCTGAAGTTTATATTCTACGTTTAGGAAAAGAAATACTTCGTAACAATTTCTATTTTTGTAAATGAATGTGATGAAATTAAAAACATAATCATGTTTTACCTAAACTCCTTCATTTAAATCTTAGTAAAGGGTGTACAGTAAGCACATGTTTACGCTGGGTCAAAATATTTTGATTGTGTTCGCGAGGTTTAATATTCGCGAAATTGTAAAAATGCTATCATGCTTGAATTTAAATTATATAAATGACGAATATTTACGCGAGGATTAAATTTCGCGAGATAGTGAAAATTAAACCCTCGCAAAAAGTTCTGCTTTTACAGTATAACAGATCTGATTTGTTATTTCAGGTAAGACTGTTCCTCAAGTATCCCTCCGCTGGCTTCTACAGAAGGATGTTGTCTGTTCCGTTATAATCGGTGCTACATCTTTGAAACAACTTGAAGATAATATGGGAGCAAGTACTGGTTGGTCTCTTTCGGAGGATGAAGTAAGTTGTTCGTGATACGTATGGAACACCAAGTGCGACTATAACGGTTTATTGTCCTTCGGCAATGGTAACTTGTAATTTAGCAGTGGTATCTTTTAAATCGGCAGTGGCTAGTTTTCATTCGGTGATACAAACTTTGTAATTCTGCAGTTGTTTCTTGTCAAACTTTCACTATAATGTGGTACAGTTTCATTCTGATTGGTTTCGATGTCGTTCGGCAGTTGTGTTACTCTTTTTTATCATTTAAAGGTCCCTTTCAGGTAACCCGTTTGTTGTTTCTTTTCAAAATGTACATAATATACTTTATATGTGTTATATTTTGGTTCAAAACAGATCAATGTAGGCCAGGTGTATGTATATGTAGAAAAAAAGAAAATAAAGAAATAGGATAGAGTGACGATGAAAGAAAACAAACTTGAATACAAGTTGAGAAAGAATTTGCAGTGATATTTTTTTGCTGAATTGGATAAGAAAAAGAAAAAAATCTAAGTAAAGTTAAGACGTGTGATGTCTCAACGGCTTCCAAAAACCTTTCAGAGGACCACCATGCAATACTGCTAAAATTTCTAAGGCCCACACCTTGAACTTCCAAAGAATTTTTGTAAAACATTTTCTAAAATGTGCTTATAATCTCTTGGGCGGAGGAATCTTCTTATCTATTTTACTGTCTGAGATATTGCGGTTAAAGTGCCATGATGGTTAAGATTTAACAAAAAATAACATGTTTGCCCTACTTTCCATGTACATAGATGTACCCTACTCCTCATGTACAGATGTGTACCCTACTTACCAGGTACGTACGTGTACCCTACCTCTCATATGTGTACATGATGAGCAAGGTACACGTCTGTATATGGTGAGTAGAGTACACATAATGTTCATGGCGAGTATACCCATGTGGACAGTGTGAGCTGGTATGATGATATGTACAAATACACGTTCTCTCCATCATCCATGTACATGTGTACACTACTTACCATGAACAATTGTGTACCCTACTCAGAAACTGCCAACTGACATGTTACCACTGCCAATAGACAAATAACCACATCAAACCACATCAGAATAAAAATGTATCACATTATGTAAAGTGACAACATCAGATGAATAACAATAAACCATCCACGTCGTGTTTGGCGTTCCATATATAAATGCATATTCAGTTTGTTTTACTTTGTTTTAGACTTCTTTTTGTAACGTACATTGTATACAGATTTGCCATTTTCTGTCCTTAGAACAAATTACAATTACAACAGTACGCACAGTTATACAATTCACTGTTACAGAAGTCCTTACTTTTTAATCCCCGCCACGAGTGGTGGGTGTTGTAGGAATGGTCTCCGTCCGTCCGTAACAATTGTGTCCGCTCCATATAACTTTAACCCGTTGAAGGATTTTCAAGAAACTTAGGTCAAATGATCACCTCATCAAGACAATTTGCAGAACTTATGAGTCAGCCATGTTGGCTCAAGGTCAAGGTCACAACTCAAGATCAAATGTTTGAGCCTTCCATATTGTGTCCGCTCTGTATCTCCTATATCCCTTGAAAGATTTTCATGAAACTTTGGTCAAATGATCACCTTATCAAAACAATGTGCAAAACTTATGTCAGCTGTGTCGACTCAAGGTCAAGGTCACAACTCAAGGTCAAAGGTTTGAGCCTTCCATTTTGTGTCTGCTCTGTATCTCCTAGACCCCATGAAGAATTTTAATATGACTTGGCTGTAATGTTTCCCTTATCAAGACGATGTACAGAACTTAAAATCCACCCATGCCAGCTCAAGGTCAAGGTCACATCTCAAATGTTTAAATTTCCTGTCCCCTACGTTTCTTCTAAATCACTTGAAGGTTTTACTTGAAACTCACCTTATTGAGATGGTTTGCAAAACCCATGAGTGAACCATGCAGGTTCTCGGTCAAGGTCACAACTAAAGGTATTAATGTCGTCATACATGGACTATAAGATATACTTAACAACGGCAATGCTTCCACTAAATACCATCAATCCGTTCTCTATCCATACCAGCGGAGTTTAAGCAGGTAAGATGATTACCCTGTCGCTTTGTTTGATGCCTAGAAAGTAGAATTTTGAAATAATTTATCGTTACATGAATGTTAAAGATGTTAAAACAAGTAAACCATTATTTTTGTAGATGTCTCGTCTGGATGAAGCCAGCCCAAGAGTAAATTTGTACCCGTACGAGATGATCTGGAGACCGAGCAGCTTTAGAACGAACCCTTTTAATAGATCAAATAAGATATAAAAGAACAGAAATTTTGAGCATGTATGAAAATGATGTTTTAGCATTAAATTGAGAATGAAGTATTTTGAGTTATGTATTCCATTCCGTTTGAATATAGAGTAAGTGCAACTGTTGTATTTGAAACAAAAATATCTCCCTTTAAAATGATCAGACGGATAACTGGTAACCAGTTGCTCTCTGCAACGTCACGTGCCATTACATGTATGCATTATTAACGCTTTTGCCAACAATTCAATACGTTTACTGCCTAAAAAGTAATCACTGACTGACAGCTTTTTATGTTGACCCTTTTTTATTTTGATTCCTGTGTTTTTTGGGGCAGCAAAATGTACATCAACATGGCCAATTTGCAAAACATCAATGTCAGAGTCAATAAAATTTGATACCATGAATCCTTTAATTTGATTATTCAAAAAGAAAAGGTTTTTGTTTTGCTAAAATTACATTGAACACTTTTATTTGCTAGAGTAATATTTCATACTAACAGTTGAGTATATTTCGGCAGATTTACGGGCATATGTAATTTAAGACGCACATTTCTTGATTTATAAACATTATTCATGCCCAGCGAAAATGCAAAATCTAAAGTTTAAAGCTAAATCATAACAGAAATGAATAAATGAAGATGGCGGCAAAAATCTAGTACAGTATACTCACCGACAACATCTTACCATTAGGATGCCAAAGAGATTTTGCTTGGTATTTGAGGTTCCAGCGAGTTTTCGAAATGCATAAAGTTTCTCTGAGTAACAGTTTTAACTTGTGATCAATGCATCTAACCTATTGGAATTGGTCCGGTTTCGAAAGTACAGTGTGCCTAAGAGGGTTGCCGTAATAGTTTTTTTAGTCTTACTGCAATAAGATTAAAGTAAATCGTTTCTTTTTTATACTGCCAGCCCTACTGATAGTGCCAGCCATGTTTGTCTTATGAAACATCTAAACTACCTCCCGGTCCCAATTTTTAATGCCAGATACGCAGCAAGAATCCATTATTTAGCTAAATGACGCGGCTCACCAAATCGGTTAATGTAACAAACCCCAACTCTTGACAGGACTAGAATAAAGCGGGACATGCGTCTTACTGGCAGATAAGGACACCGCACTATAGCATGTCAAAGATCAGAGGATTTGTGTTCACTGCAGATGATTGATAATACACTATAACTCCGAGTTGGTAAGAATAAATTATTGTTTGCGGCTGCATGAAACTAAAAGGAAAATACATATGTGTACGTCGTTATGATAAAGTATCTATACTAGCGAGATATATCTGAATATCGACCGAGGCGCCACCCGAGGTCTATATTCATATTTCGAGGGGTAAACATTTTTCATATCACCGTCTCAGGAATGCAATATTTATTTTATTATACCGAAAATACATAAAGGTCAAAACATTTACTGGAAAATCAACATAATGATTTAAATGATTTATTTAACATTAAAAAGTAATTACTAACCAAATAATGAAGACAGAATTAAGGAGTCTTTATTTGTTAGCATTTAGAAAATGTGGCGACTTTGCTGTGTAATAAAACTTTTTTGATGGATTTAGTCGAGACGTTTACATATCGCCGACTTCTATATTTATGCGGCGCATATTTCAACATTCGAAAAACGGCGATAAGTTTCTTATTTCTAAACGAAACATACAAGTGTGGCACTCACTTTCTTAGTTAGATCATTTCCAATCTGATGGTGATAGTTTCGATTCAATATTTGATAAAAAAAGTTGTTTTCGAAATTTTTTGCAAGTAGAACAAATCATAAAAAAAAGAAAAATCGACCGGGTTCACACATGCATGATGAACACCAGAAAAGGTAATTTAATGCTAAAGTATAAACCCATAAGCGCCTAGTCTGAAAATTTATTATTCCTTGTTATAGAGATGTGGATGAGTGTTGTTGAAGCTGAAAGAAATCAAGAAGTAATATATATTTTTCATATGGCACGTATAGTAACATTTGCTCCGTAAATATCAAATTTCACTCAAAATTGATATCGTCACTATGCCCTTATCAATGAACCGGATCGGCAGTTAAACCCCTCAAATTGTAGAGCACTCTCCTATTAGACATTTTCGAATTAAGTCTACGTGGACTGTGAACACCTAAGACGATCGATTTTTCAAGGGGACCGTCTCAACATGATATTTTTAATTTATGTGTGGTAGGAAAACATTCCAATAATGATGGTAAGGTCTGGCTTATTATGTTACCGCACAGGATAAGATTTGGATTTGTCTGTCCATCTGTCTGTTCGCCAGAGAGGTGTTTTGTTATGCATATCGCAAAAAGTATTTGATCTAGCGTCATAACACTTTCCCGAAAGGTTCTTCAATATTATAAGTTGCGCGTCTGCGACAAAGTTGAAAAGATGAGCTTATCTGTTCGCAATGTATCCGTATTCCATCGTCGTCGTCGTCCGAAATGAAAATAAATCTTAACTGGGTTAGCTGGGATCAAAATGTAGGTCTGCAGGTAAAACATTGTGAAAACTGTAGAAAACGTAATATCTTGCGTCTCCATTCCTTTGTTGTTATCATACGCCCGATGGAACGTATTTTGGTGTTCGTCTGACCGTCTGTCTGTGTGTGTGTCCGTCTTAGGGGTCAAAAGTCATATAACTTAGTTTCGAGTGCGATGTGTAACTCTTAAACTGCTTGAAGGATTAAAATCTTAGCACAAATGTTCACCACATTGAGACGACGTGCAGAGCACATAGCTCGCTTCAAGGTAAAGGTCACACTTAGAGGTTAAAGGTCACATGACTTTGTTTTGTGTTTATGTTGCTTTGCATTGCGGTGCTCTTGTTTTTATTTGGCAGATTCTTTTTTTTTTTTGTTCACTTACAATATTTTTATTGAATTACTTCCTTTTATGTTACTAGAAATAGGTTATTTTGTAACTTTTTTATTATTAGCCGTAGGTAAAAACCGAGACCACTTTTCTTTGGTACAACATGGATGGTACCTACAAAGTTAAGGTGTATTTTGACACATCTGTACCTGTTAATAATTTTAGTGGACTAAGAGTTTTTCGGGGAATTTATTCCCTTTGATGTCATTTTCTATAGGTCTTCAACAGTAAAGTTCTTTAAATTTTGCTCCCATCCTCTGATATTTGACTTTATCAAAACCTTTGGGGGCCTCCGTGGCCGAGTGGTTAAGGTTGCTGACTTCAAATCACTTGCCCCTCATCGATGTGGGTTCGAGCCTCACTCGGGGCGTTGAATTCTTCATGTGAGGAAGCCATCCAGCTGGCTTACGGAAGGTCGGTGGTTCTACCCAGGTGCCCGCTCGTGATGAAATAATGCACGGAGGGGCACCTGGGGTCTTCCTCCACCATTAAAACTGAAAAATCGCCATATGACCTATCATGTGTCGGTGTGACGTTAAATAAAAAAAAAATATCAAAAACTTTTACCAAAAATTCTAAGTTAAAAAGGGACATAACTCTGTCAAAATTCAAACCACAGTTATGAGGATTGTTTTTCCTGGTGTAGACTTCGATAGTAAATAACTATTTTAAGTTTCAAGTCAATAACTTTGATTGTAACAGAGATATCTGACTTTATCAAAAACTATAACCAAAAATGCTAAATTAGAAAGGGGCATAATTCTGTAAAAATTCAATCAGAGCTATGGGGATTGTTCTTCCTTGTGTAGACTTAGATAGTAAATAGGTATTTTAAGTTTCAAGTCAATAGCTTTGACAGCAACAGAGATATTTGACTTTATCAAAAATTTTAACCAACGGAGACGCCGACGACGACGCCGGAGCGAATGCAATAGCTCTACTTTTTCTTCGGAAAGTCGAGCTAAAAACAGGCACATCCAAATTTTATATCACCTACCGCATAGTGATGATATAATAACTCAAACCCTATTGCCGTTATAAACTTTTTTTCATATCGTGCATAATATAATTAAACTTCTTGAGACGGTCCCCTTGAAAAATCTATCGCCTTGGGAGTCCACAGTCCACGTAGACTTAATCCGTAAATGTCTAGTACTAAGATATATCTTGATTGATAGAGAGGGACAAACACATAAGTCACAGTAGCCCGATATTACAAATGCTTGTAATATCTTGTTCAGTTCCTACCTGCGTTGAGCCGTCATCTTCCCCTAAACATTTTCAAAATAAAGGGTAAGTTACCCTTACCGACATGTTTTACTTATCAAAATTTACTTCTCGTTGACGCCATTAGCAAAGTAGAGTGGAGGTTATAACATACCTCGTTTTCATATGTAAAGTTACTTCCCCCAGCCCCTTGACGCCATTTACAAAATAGAGGGGAGGTTACCCTAACAGACCTCGTTTTCCCATCCATAGTTACTATCCACCTTGACGCTATTTGCAACATGAAGGGGAGGTTACCGTAACTGCCTTCGTTTTTCATTAAAAGTTATTGCCCTTACGCCTTCTCACATCATTTGCAAAATAATAGGAGGTTACGCTTACTGACCTCTGTTTTCATCTAAAATTATCTCCTTTACCCCCGTTGACGTCATTTGCAAAATGAAGGTGAGGTAACATAACATACGCCTTTTTCTCATCCAAAGCTACTTTCCCTAGCCCCTTGACGCCATTTTCAAAATAAAAGGTATGTTTTTTACAATTTACAGTTACTTCCCGTACTCCCATTTACACTATTTGCAAAATAAAGGGGAGGTTACCCTAATTTAATTCTTTTTTAATCTAAAGTTATCTGGCCCAAAAGTACAATTAATTTTCCATAGGGTTACATACAAATATATCAATGCAAGGCTTTGACACAATGTTCTGAAGACAAATGCAAATACCTTCTCTTTAGAAATCTATCCGAGAGAAACACAAAAATCACTTTTAAGTGACCTGTTGACCTGCTACTTTTCTCCTCACATCTGTCAGAATGAATAGCGTATTGCATTTTTACAAAGTGAAGCGGTCCAGCCTACTTTTTGTCCAAATCCGCAGACAGTCATTTGCAAAAAAAATACACATGATTTTCCAGCCATGTTTTACCCCTTTCTCTTCATTTACATCAGATCTATAAAATTTGGCTACTTTCAGAAGCTCAGGATATCTATTTACAATCAAATCCATCATGAAATGAGGGACCTCTTTTCTCTCGGATACACTTCCTTTAACGAAGGGCAGGTAACTGTACCTTATTATTATAAACAGGGAAATAATATTTGTAACATAATCATTAAATTTAGTTTGCGATAGAGTGATGACTGTAAGTGACACAACAGGTTGGCGTCAAACCAGATGATACTCAGCAGACCTCAATCTCGGTAGAAACGCGAAATGTGGAATATAGTGATAAACCTGTGAAATTATGAAAAATGAATGTGAAAAATCTGGATCGTATGACAATTCTTTAACATTATTTGTCCAAGCACGTGTAAAACCTGTGGTTTTGTTAAAAGACGGGAAGCGTTTTATTATGGATATTTGAAAGACGTTTGGATTATTTTATATGTAATTGCATTCTTATATTAATTATCGGGTGTATCAATATGGTTTGCATGGCATGGATTGAACTTTATCCATATTATATCTAATTGTGACTGTAACTAGCTGTTTAAAACAAAAAATTGCAATAAATTGTGTTTTGTGGAATTAAAAAATTCAACATGCGTTTGAAAAAGTATTTTTTTTTTTTGTTTTCTCTTGTCTATCTTCCATTACAGGAACAAGATGTCTGATTTATTTGTAAATTGACCTTGATAATTTGTTACGTGAATTAATACATTCCTTTTTAGAAAAAAAATGAATATTAATGAAGGGGTGGTTATTGCTACGCATGGGCAATTAGTAGACGCTCTTCAGCGTGTAGAGCCGTCCTTCGAAATTATTGCTACTGTCACGTAAGTCTTCAGGAATAAGAAGCCACATTTTTGTAAATATAACTCTCTCTCTGATTAGTCAAAAAGGTAGGTTGCACACTATCACGTTATAGAGTGTGATCATTGCTATCCGCGATGCCGAATGAAATGCGCATCTGCGCAGTCTGGCCAGAATCCATGCTGTTCGTTTTCAAAGCCTATTGCAATTAGAGAAAACGTTAGCTATCAGTAGGCCTATGGATCCTGACCAAACAGCGCGGATGCGCAGGCTGGTCTGGATCCAAGCTGGTCGCAAATGCACTTTGTTTGTTTTCTTATGGTGCGGCTCAAATCAAGTTTCAAGTTTATTGATAAATTCCGAACCCATAAGGGCATGTGACATTGTATGGCATATAACACAAAGTAGCATAGTAATATCAGATGGCAAGACAACTAACCCTATATATAACCAAATAAGTTTTTAAATTGTTGACATCTCGATTCTATTTTTGACCAGCAAATGTTGAATTGGCCTAGATCTATTCCATCCTTAGACAAGCGGATCTACCAAATTTACAACAGACAAAGATCTACAAACACAAAAACACAACATAAACTCAACACAAAAAAAATGGAAAAGTCAACACTACTACCGGGCAATACAAGCAGAGTGCGGGTCATTTATAGGCTAACATGATCTTTTTACAAAATATCGACAGTGTCAACAGTGTATATTTATAGTTGCTGTTCATTAATGATGGAAATTTTACAGCATTTGGATGTTCAAATAAAACTTGTCATTGTACTTTTTTCTTGCATCAGACTGCTACTTAGATAGTCAAATTCGTCACCTGGAAGGTTCGAAGCACAAAGATGTTTCTCTGGGAATATACAGAAATAGGAAGTTCCCAAATGTGGTTAATCGTAAAATAACCCGTGTTTTGAGCTCTTAAGAATTTACACAGGAACCCGGAAATTCTATCAAAAATCAAGCCAACACAAGTCTGAATAAAAAAGATCCCCGCCGTATATATATATATAAAACACACCAAGAATGCAACGCATTCACACCCCACCCACCAAATGAAAACAAGAAAAAATAAAGAAAAAAAAAAGAAGTGCGAGTGTGAACAAGTGGTTTCATTACTGAGAGGCAACAAAAATATAGCCACAACTGTGCTTACTTGTCGCTGTCACTGTATTGACTAATGTCGTAGAGCACAAATAAACGATATAGTACAATCATAAAAATACTTCGTTTGTTTTTGATTTTCCTATGATTTTAACTTTTGACATTCCCGGCCTTCAATACTTTATTCTTTCTATATCTAATAAGTATCTGCACGTGATCTTTAACACCCAATCACAGCACTGGTTACTTCTTGGTCAAAAGTTCAAAATGGCTTTGTTTACATAGGTACCTCATTTACATTTGTGCAAATATTTAGAGATGACAGGACAGAGGGCCAAGGAGGTGGTACCCTCTTAGCCATCTCTCGCTCCCTTGTCAGCTCAGAACAGCCTCAACTCAGGTCAAAATGCAATTCTGTCTGGGCAAAACTGTCCTTCAAAGGTATTAAAGATATATACATCTCTTCCTATTACAAACCTAAGGAGGATGATGAAACATCCTTAAGTGAACTTTAGTCAGCCATCCAGAATATCACCAAAAACAGTTCTATCTGGGTCCTTGGTGATTTTAACATGCCTGGTGTTGACTGGACATCAGAATCCATCTCTGAAAACTGTAGGTACCGTAACTTGTATACCTCATTTCTTGAAAATATAGTTAATTTCAATTTCCAGCAAATGGTCACAATCCCTACTAGAGGAAATAATATCTTGGATCTTTTCCTCACAAACATGCCCTCTCATGTTCATAACACCACTACTTTACCCCCCCCCCCCCCCCACCCCTAGGTTCTTCAGATCACGACATTGTCTTTGTCTTTCACGAGATAAAGGTTAATAGAGGCCGCCCTATACAACAGGTCAGAAAAATGAAATGCTACAAGAAAGCAAACTGGAATGGCCTCAAAAAAGACTTTGAAATGTTTTCAAAGCAGTCACATTGATCCAAATACTGCTTGGTCATCATGTAACGATGAGCTAAACCGCCTTAGCTCTATCCACATCCCAACTAGATGTACTAAAGTCCGTCGTGATCTCCCATGGGTTACTCCTGCCATCATTAGGCAAATAAGGAAACGGGATCGTCTGTTTTCCAAAATACAAAGGTCAAATTCCCACTCCCACTCTGAAAAACCGGTCAAAGAATTTAAATGCTTAAAGGGAAAACTACAAAAAAGATATTAGGAATAGCTACTGGCAGTATTTAGACACCATAATCTTCACTGCCGACTCCAAACCAGATCAAAACAAAACGTTTTACTCATTTGTCAAATCGAATAGGACAGAAAATAGTGGTGTTGCTCCTCTTGAAAGTGAAGGTCAAACATCTGTCGATCCGACAGCAAAAGCAAACATACTCAATCGGCAATTTGAGTCAGTTTTCTCACGGCCTCAGCCCCTAAGCCTCGCCCAGTCATGCAAACAACTGCTAACCCCTGTAAATAAACCAGTCATGCCCAAGGTCAACATATCCCAGGAAGGTGTAGAAAAGCTCCTTAAAAACCTGGATCCAAGTAAAGCCTCTGGCCCAGATGAACTGCCACCTAGGTTATTGAAGGAACTGTACTTAGAAATAGCCCCTGTCCTTACCTACATATTCCAAATCTCCCTCAATACTGGTATTGTCAACAATGACTGGTAGCATGCAGTCATTGCCCCTGCATATAAAAAAGGCCCTAAGTGTAAACCCTCTAATTATCGCCCCATATCCCTCACATGTATTGCCTCAAAGTTAATGGAACACATCCTTGTCTCCAACATCATGTCTTTCTATGACCAGTTTAACATTCTCAGCCCCTACCAACATGGTTTCAGGTCAAAACACAGCTGTGAAACCCAGCTAATAAGTTTTTCCTAAGAAGTCAGTGATAGCTTAGAATAAGGTCAACAAACAGATATCATAGTCATGGACTTCAGCAAAGCTTTCGATAAGGAAGATCATCACAAACTAGTCCACAAGTTACAAAGACTAGGTGTCAATCCATAGGCCCCTTCTTGGGTCAAGTCCTTCCTTCAGGGTCGCACTCAGCAGGTTGTCGTCGAACGTCACAATTCAGACAATCTCCCCGTCCTCTCTGGTGTCCCACAAAGCTAGGTCCTCGGACCTTGCCTCGTCCTCTCGTACATAAATGATCTGCCTGAAAGTGTTAAAGGCAAGGTGAGGCTGTTCGCAGATGATACAATAGTCTATGTTACGGTCAAATCAAACAGTGATGTCCAAGCTCTATAGCAAGACCTTTTCAGTCTCGAAACCTGGGAGTCTGATTGGTCCATGGAATTCAATCCAGATAAGTGCGAAGTTCTAAGAATCAGTCGCAAAAGAAACCCTGTAATATTCCCTTATAAGCTGCATGACATCGAGTTAAAATCGGCTGATTCTGCCAAATATTTAGGCGTAACCATTAGTAAAGACCTATCATGGACCAATCATATCAATAATGTAACATCCAAAGTAAAAAATTCCCTAAGTTTCCTCAAACGTGATGTCAAAACCCCAAATAAAAGAGTCAAAGAGGTTGCATATAAAACCTATGTTAGACCCCAGTTAGAGTACTGTTCTAACATATGGCATCCATGGCAAAAATACCTAACCCATAAAATTGAGCATGTTCAAAGATCTGCAGCAAGATATGTCTATAATGACTACAATTACACCAGTAGTGTCTCCAAAATGATAAATGAACTAAACTGGCAAACCCTAGAACAACGCCGTAAGATCAGCTCAGTTACTATGTTATACAAGATCCAACAACACCTTGTTTTTGTTGACCACAGTCACCTTAGACCTACTAGAAACTTGAACTACTTGATGCCGTATTCAAAGACACACTATCATGCAAACTCCTTTTTCCCAGAAGCATACGTCTGTGGAACAGTCTCCCTGTGTCTTTGCAAGCTAGTCCCAGCTTAGAAGTATTTGCTGGGCAGCTACCACCCTTCTATCAGTTCTAATTCAACTTCCTGCTTTTACTTTTTAACCTGACCTGTAAAATAGTTCTTTTACTTTATCTTTGAGATGCACATAATCTCTGTATTCTTATTATTTTTAACAGCTATCCCTGACAAAGCGCCTGCTAGTTATAATCGATAACAATTGTTAAGCAGTATAACATAGACATAGACATATATATATTTTTGTACTGGAAATTATATATTTTTCAGGTAAATATGCCTTATCTTATATTGTTCTCTATGTATGTTTGAAATTTGATAAGCTTTGTAAACGATTTATTAATTTACCTGTGTAATCTATTGGATATCAAGCATCATTGATTTTACCTTCGGTAAATTACTTGTTTACAATTTTGACAGCTGTCATCTGTCATTCGCGTTGAATATTTGATATGCAATGTGTCTGTATTGTATGGATGTTTGCTATTTATATATATGTATATGTGTGACCTTGAAATATATATCTATTTGTTTAAGGATGAGGTGCGTAAGCTCAAGTCTGAAAAAATAAAAGATTTGTTCTGTTCTGTTCTGTAATTGTTAAATCATTATTATAATTTGTCATAACTTTATTTGTAGGATGATGCAACTATGATGTCATTATGATGCCATTGCGATAATGCTTTTGATACACGATTATGATGACATTATTAAAGTCTGCAACCAAATTTTTGTCCTCGTCCTTAAAAGAACCCATTCCCTATAAAATTTAAAACCATATTACAACCGCTGGTCGGAAAACATCATTAGAGGACATAACATAAAATCAAATCAAATCAATTAACAAACTATAGAATTAAAGAGGGGCGGTGATAATGGCGCCCAACATTTTCAGCAGACTGTACATACTTAGTGCACGTAACTGAGATGACTATATGGAATTTGATATTCCAGCAAATTGTGTTAAAGCATTTTGAGGTTATTAGACTGACAAATAGCTGGAATGATTTTATACGGATGCCGGCAGGAGTCTACATTCAAGATCTTAATTGGGCCTACTACGATGGAAAAGACTGGAATACTAAGAGGAATTCCGAGGATTCAGGAACTGTGACATTCAGTGTTTCAGTGAAAGGAAGTGTTGTACTTATGTGGCGTTTTGATAACGCAGTGTTTGTTTATTATTATTTGGAATAATTTTGGATTGTGTGACGATAAATATGTGAGTTGAATTTTCTTTATATACATTATTTTTGTTGTGTGGTAAATGATTTTTGTAAGCCATACTTTTCATAAAGAAGCTGAATATTTTGCATACATATTGAACAGTGTTAAAGAAGTGACCATCACATATTAACACAGACTAATTGCATGCAAATCCCCCTACTATTTTCTTTCTGTAAATCTACGTTGAAGTGAATCCTTACATTATTGCCAGGCCATATTGATTTTTTTCATTGAAAACAGGACTTACTTTCTGGAGTTAATGTTACCTGGCCTTCTTTATGCACTTTTTGTTAAATAGGTTAAAGGAAAAAGATAAGACGAGGTGGGTTCGACTATCCGGTTTTATGTTCATAATTAACTGATCTCAGTGCTTGTATATTTAGGAAGTAACACTTGTGGTAAAGTTCTATCAAAATCAGTCTGATCATGTACATCTCACACAGTTTCTCACTTATAATCCAACTAAAAGTGTACTGTAATTTCCTTGATCTCACTGATCCCCCAGATCTCTCAGATTTCTCAGATCTCAAGCTCTGAAAATAAATGCACTCAATACTTTTGGAAAGAGATCATTAACATACAAGTATACATTTAAACTATACAATAATCATAATTATACATTCACCATTATACATTGCAACTTCAATACACATAATAATCATCAAACAATGTAGCACAAATAGGTGCTGGTATTTCCTGTCTAGTGGCCGGCTCAATGGTTATTTAATTAACATAAAATAAGTAGAACCTATGAAATAACAAAAAGATAACAATATCACATAGTTTACATATAAAAATACATACTAATTGTGGATTGGGCTCTATGCTGACTCACAGAGACACACACACACACACACACACACCAAAAATGTACTTTCTCAGTGAGCTGGTTACTGACACTGCCACCATGTGTTACTATAAGGCTGCAAAACAAGGTGTACAATAGAATAGAAACAGTGGTGTCTTAGAATTACTGCAACAAGTTAATAATATGCCGCCATCTTAGAATTCATCAATCATGTCAACAGTGCATGTACATGAATTAAGTATTAAAACACAATGCAATTAAACAAAGCTCATTTGCAACTTGTCTAAGAAATAAATTGCAAGGCAACAAAAACATTTCCTAACCTCAAAAGAATCCAAAACTCCTCCATGAACACAAAATAGATAATGATGGAACAGTTCCACCTGTCCACTTGAAAACATGTCGGACAACTGAAGAAAAAGTGGGGTCATGTGACTAAAATTCATAAAACAGCGGGAACTTATTGCAATGCTTGACTGGTTGCTACTAAGAATTGGTCAAAGGGAAGCAACTTCTGAATAACTTAAGATCCAGAATAATCCACCTTGTTACATTAACACAATTGATATTGTTGAAATGCCCCGCTTTAAATACTTCTCGGATTAGTAATGACCCGATAAGATATACTATCCTAATCAGTCGTCCCTGTAGCCCAGTGGTAGTGATTGGCGCAATTAGTGATTGGCGCAGTCAGATCTCATAGATCACGGATGAGTCGCGGACGGAGCAAAAGTTCTTTTTTCCAAATCGGAAAGAAAAAGTTTTTCTATCGGTGAAAAATAAATCCTTGCAAGGTAACTTAAAATTTTTTTCGCGTGTTTTTTGTGATCAAAGTGAATAGTTGCAATATAACTATTGCAAAATTTGCTTGGTGTCGTCACGGTCATATTAACGGGTCGCGCGAAACCATGGAAACGCATATACATTTTCCGTAATACTTTACAGACATCACATACACATACAATTATTCACAACACAGAAAAAAAAAACATGAAAGTGAATTAAATGAAATCTTGAACACCTTGAAAACACGTAAATGTATATAGTGAATACGTATTATATGAAATGGTTCATATGCATAGAAGTAGTATATGTGAACTGAAATATGAAAAGAATACAGTGAAAGACTGAAATTGAAAATTTGAATTATTATATTGAATGAAACAAGAAAATACTTGTAAAGAAACTACGGAACACAAGAAGAAACATCAGTACATAGAAGGAAAACGAAAGTAGTGAAATATATTTCAGTGCTAATAAAACACTTAAAACATACTGGCATAAATACTGAAAATATACATAAATTCTGAAAAAGTTGTAAAAGTACGGCGTACAGAAAGAGACACGCATCGCACACGGAGTAACTAAAATACATAAACATTGTTTTATATTGAACGGAGTGGAGGAATTGACAGGACATATACATTGAGAATTTGATTATCATTCATTTGAAATAAAGTAGGAAAGAACGCCCACGAAATATCGAGCACATGTGAAGTGACTTTGAATTTGAAAGTGAAGTAGAGACCATGATAACATTACACATACTTAATAATGGCATCGAGTCTGCCTAAAAGAGAATTAAGAAGGATCGACAGAGAAAGGCGAAAGGAAGAAGATAGAGTACAAATGGAGAAAGATAAAAGACGTCATGAAAAGGAAGAGGAACATAAACGTTTAATGGGTGAAAGAGAAAGTAAACTGACAGAATTACAAAAGCAGAGAGAAAAGTTGTTAGAGAAAAGGCGTAAATATAAGGGAAAACGTCAGCTAATGTTAGATATGGATAAAAATAGAAAGGAAAAAAAAGTTAGAAAAAGAAATGAAAGATGTATCAATAAATGAAAGTATGGTGTATGAAGATGACTTTAGTGATACAGGTGAAGAGTATAATAAACACGTTGTGCATGCAATGGTACATACAGAAAACGTTTGTGATATGATGAAGATGTAAATGGGAAAAGTAATGAAAGAGATAATAATACATATAAAACAGGTGCAAATAAAGATGAAGAGAAGTATAGTGAAAGATACACAGAAAATAAATAGAAATTCACAGAGAATATGTGCATAACGAAAAATTATATAACGAAAGTGAAAAATCAGATAGTGATAGTATTGAAGACATAGAAATAATTCCAGAAAGACATAGTGTTTATAGAAATACAGAAAGTTTACAAATAGATGAAAGAGGCATATAATTACGATGATAGTGCTGATACTGAAGAGTCAGACGATGATTATAAAACTGTTGATCAAACAGACGATGCAGATTATGTTAGAAATACTGAAGATAGCAGTATGAAAATAGAAGACAATGTTGATAACGATAAACAATTAGAGAAAGAAATGAAATGGTTAGATGAAAAATGGCGAAAGTATGAAAATGAAAACATTCAGTTGGAAACTGACATAAAACAAATAAAGAGTTGGGAAAGAATTAGCAGTGATACTACGAGAAATAGACCAAATAGAAATGGGTCTGAAGAAAAGAGGATGAAAGGGAACATCAAAAGTGATAAATTTGAAACTGACAATGAACGTAGTGACGAAGAACGTAAACTAATAGAGAAAATTAAACAGTTAAAAATAAGAGAAAAGAAAGTGAATGATGTTATAGAAAAGAGTAGATTACTAAAAAGAGACAAGCTGAGGAAATAGAAAAAAGAAATCAACGTAAGAAAGAAATTTGTTTAATATTGCGAAACATGTAAAGTTTCATTTTCGCTTTATAAATTAATTTGAAAAAATAATTACAGTATTTACCTTTATAAATGTCGAGGACGACATTTTCCAAGCGGGTTGGGGGTGGGGGGAGGGGGGCGGTTGGATGTCGTAGAACACATATAAATGGTATAGTACAATCATGAAAATACTTCGTTTGTTTTTGATTTTCCTATGATTGTAACTTTTGACATTCCCGGCCTTCCATACTTTATACTTTCTATATCTAATAAGTATCTGCACGTGATCTTTAACACCTAATCATAGCACTGGTTACTTCTTGGTCAAAATTTCAAAATGGCTTTGTTTACATAGGTACCTCATATATACTTGTGCATATATATTTTTTTGGACTGGAAATTATATATTTTCCAGGTAAATATACCTTATCTTATATTGTTCTCTATGTATGTTTGAAATTTGATAAGCTTTGTAAACGATTTATTAATTTACCTGTGTAATCTATTGGATGTCAAGCATCATTAATTTTACCTTCGGTAATGCAATGTAATTGTTAAATCCAAAGAGCTATAAACATAAATAGATCGGCAACTTGAAAGGCATATAGAGGAAATCTCGCCAACATCCCGTGATAACGGAATTAAGGGGACGCATACTTTGAAATTAGAAAAAAGTGGGTGGGGTATTATAAAATTTACCTGCAAAAAAGTACAAGGTTTTGGTAAATGAAATGAATACTGTTTCAACTGTTATAAGTACACAAAGGATTGCTCACTAAAATAAAAATGAGAAAAACTGAAACAAGAAAGTTATTGTTGAATTACATAAGACTTCTTGTGTACATTCAAAGTCAACAATTAAGACTTTTTGGTGCGAAAATAATAGTGCTTCACTTTGTCCAAACATTTATCAATGTCCTACAGATTCTAATTTAAAGAAAGAATGTGAAATAAGTTCACTGTCTTGCTTTTCATTTGGCATATGTGAGCTAAAACACATTATTTAGTTTGTTTACAAAGTAGTGCATAAGAAAAGATACGGTGGTCAAGGAGTGCCACATTACAAAAGTAAAAGAGTATATTCCCCTTAATACATTAAACATTTATCGTTACAGAAGTCTAGTGGCTTACAATAAAGGCCTAGAAATGTTGCCATTATTAATTTTTAACTTGGTATTCATGAACTACAATGCACTTAAATATCAAAACACATTCAACAAACTTTTGAATTGTATTGTCTTAAAAATCCCAAAAATAAGGTATGAAATTTGGTTGAGAGGTCCAATCAATGTGTATATGTGCAAAAGCAACATTCTAATCTTGTTCACAAAAGTTACTAATAAACAGCAGGAATGTCAATGATCAAAACTGGACGAATATACAGTTATCCTCACTTTAATGTCATTTATAATTTGTCCTTGAATTCTCCACCATACTTTTCTTAATTCTGTTTGCACGAGTTGCACGAGAATGCTGTCATTCACGTAAAAAAACGGGGTCAAATAAGTTGTAAATGCAATATCATCTAAACGTAATTAATGGATTATGCAGTTCAAGATAAACTTTATCTCATAACGTAACGAACATGTATAATGTTGTAACAACAACTTTACTTACACTGATTTAAGTAGCAGTCGGTTTATAAGTGACTTTATTGATTCATTTTGTGTTTTGTTATTGTTGTCAAAAAGTATAACGGAAGTGCCTCACAACTGAAGCGGAAACCAGTTTGATGCGCAAAGTAGTCCACTGTAAGTAATATTATTTGACAAATGTCCACAGAAATTAATAATTTTCTAATATTAAAGACGAATATCTGAATAGGATTCATTATTTGATAAGAAATTATAATCATCGACATGTTTTTTTAAAATCGTACACGTGCTGACACCTAAGTTGTCTCCCGTTGTTTATTAGAGTTACCTTTCGTCCGGCGCAGTAATACATTTGCAGTGAATCGCCGAGAAGTCGTGGGAAAATTAAAAACCATGTAAACAAACTAAAATTAACCACCTTTTCAAGATGAATTTCAAGTGATCGACATTATGCATTTAACCCGCCTGACCTGTGTAGCATCTTAGATATCTGTTCTAAGGTATTCATTGTGTAGAATGTCATGTTATGCCCTTGCAATGCTAATCCCACTCTGATTTTTTTGTTTACATTTTTTATCAATGACAAATATGGCGTCCATCCCGAGATGAACAGACGTGGCGTTAAATTTTTACATGTTTAAGCAAACCTGGTGTGTTAGAAAGAAAATCTCATCCCTTCAACATTATTTGGAACACTGTCATTGTAAAAAACCTGTTTTTTCCTTATACAAAAGCTTAATATTTTGTGTTGAATGTACTTTCACAAAGACCTCTGTTTTCCTATTACATTCATAGTACCACATCCTTATCCACAAAATACTGAATATTACAGGTGTCCATCAGTATTTTATCAGTTTAGGAATATGTTTTTTATTTTCCCACCATCGATTTCTTGAATATGCACCCCTTCCGCATTGCTATATGAACTGTGAATGTAGCAATATGCGTCCCCTTAATGAGATCTCGTTTACCGGAAGTGGCGCTTTCTCCACGCGCCATTTTGTATGCGAAAGCAATTATTCATCGGTAAAATAATTACAAGGAAATTCATTGATGCAAGCATCAAAGACGCCGCCATGTGTTGTGTCTGAAGTACATTTATTGCAATATGAGAAATCACCTAATCATTACTTTATTAGTCAGGCTGGCTACAAGTTATCAACATTAGCACATAAAACAATTTATGTTATAAACTGTTTAAAACATGAAGAATAAACATGATAGAAAAGTATTACCATGCAATATAAATCCTCTACTTGCAATGACATTGACATTGCGAGTAGGTGGTCCCTTTACATACAAAACTAAAGTAATTATTTCACTAACTAAGGTCAGCACCTGTGAAAAGTTCTTATATGCAGGAGCGTGTGTATGAAGTTTCACAGAAATGCAGTTTGTTGGGAAATGAGGAAATGTTGAAAGATAATTATTTCAAAGTTGTGGTTCACAGAAACCATTATTTTTATTATTATGTAATGTAATGAGTGTTTTCTATTTACTGATGAAGGTCACCTACATTATAGATTTCAGAATGCAGATTATACACAGCATTTTACTGTTTCCGTTGCCAAAACAACCAAAAATGTTGTCCAAGAAAATAATGATATAACATGAATAATCTCTATATTGCTCCTACTCACAAAGCATGAATCTTTCTTATATACTTTTGGAATATCATAGAATTCATTTTTTTTTCGGATGAGTCCTCGTTGAACCGTAAGGTTACTGGGAATATGTCAGTGTCTAGATTCAAATCTAATATTACAAGAAATTTAGCAAGCATAATAACCCACTGCCAAAGTGTAGAAAATATGTCAATGAAAATGTTTTTTTTTAAGTCAGGAATGGACAGATACAAAAACTATCTATTAAAGTAAAAAAAGAAAAGAAAAAAGAAGCAAGTAACAAGATATAATACAACCACAGCAACTGACTAGTCATACAAAATCAATGAAAATATAAATTCAACAAGGAATTCTATTTTAAAGTCACTGATGCTTTGATAGGCTTTTGATATTTCGATCTAACCACATTTAAATAAGTATTAACTTGTCACTGACAAATTCAGCCAAATGCTCTTTAGCCTATTGCACACCTTAGTTGACAGTGTATATCTGTAATCAACGAGTTTATGACACATAAGCAAAAAAAAGAAAGAAAAAAAAAACCAAACAAATAGAAATAGGAATTTGCAAAAATGTGCGCATTCTGAAATTACATCACTGTACCTATCAACAAAGAAAATAAGACAAAAGATTAAAAATAAGTTAACAGCGGCACTTTCTTCGTTCATTTCAACATATATATGCTTATTTATTCCTTTATTTAGTTTGTTAATACGTTTTTTCAAGGAATTTTATGCAGGCAAATTGTAATTTTCCGTATTTTTATTTTTTAATATTCTCTTCGAAGTTTACTGTAAAATACATGAACTCTCCCTTGTCCAGGCGATTCACGCGTTGCAGTATGGTATATCTGCGGTGTGTTCTATTTATAGAAAATGGGATAGGTAAGTAGGTCATGCTAAGATCAGAATAGAAAACTTGACTTACAGAGTAACCTCCCTTATCAATAAATCGGATCAACATTTTGACGAAATTGTAAATAAAAAAGTATTTTCTGTTCTACAAATAAGGAGAGGAAAGACAGATAACATTGTTTTAAATCACATAATAAATTGCATTACATACATTTTTTATGTTTTCTTTTTGCCATTTTTTGTTTATTCACTAAAATCTATTGTGCAATATCGTTGATCCTTTTACAAACTATTCACTGTGTTCAGTTTATCTCTCCGAAACTATTCATTACCATCTTTACAGGGTCCGAAATAAAAGTGTATCCCATATACTCGACGCCGCCTTCTGGGCGGCGTCGAATCAACGTATGACCACGCTTCTTTTGATGGCAAGAAACGTGTACTTTGTGTCTTAAGACTATTTCACATTAAACTTATGTTGTTTTAGAAGCTAACATGTATTTTAAATGTAGTTTTAAAGGTACAAATTGTAACTCCATGTTCGCCGATGTATGTTTTTACTAAGATAACGCCGATTCACGCTCTGACACGAGATCACGCGAGTTTACAGCCAGTTGCCATTCTGTGTATTTTATACTTCTTTGTTAAATCATTATTATAATTTGTCATAACTTTATTTGTAGGATGATGCAACTATGATGTCATTATGATGCCATTGCGATAATGCTTTTGATACAGGTCGTCACACAGGTCGTATCAATTCAGAGTAAATTAATGTATATATCACACAATGTAATTCAAACCGCCTTTTCTATTTATATAACGGCAAATCATACTATTACTAACACTATACAATCTAAGGCTATAATATCTTAAATCTTTCATTCATATTCAACCACTGAGTATGTTTGTGAAATACATTATAAACACTTTATAAGAATGACTTCAAGAACAAGAGTGTGAACTATGTATAAACATTACAATTTATGAAACAATAATGCAAAATATACGTAATATATATTATCAAATAATATTTCAATTTGAAATATATACAAATGACTTGATTGAATACAACAATGTTCATCATTTTAGGATATGATAAAGGTATGATTATATTAAATGCTTACTACCTTTATAATCAAATGTCATTATACATATATTGTAAATATATGTATCATGAATATATAAATGTAAAAGAAACAAGGTATGACATAATGACATAAACAAATTAGTTGGCGGAGGGAGGGTGGGTTGTTTTAAAATTACGTGTTGACACGACCAAACAAAGAAAAACAGTAACCGGTGAAGTTTGAAATTTCCGATATATAAGTTTCAATAACCAATGAGATAATCTGATACATATATATTGAGTTAATCCAATCGATGGATTTGTAATCTATAAACAAGGTAAGAGACCACCAAATTAACTATTACCTGAATGAAGTATAAATTTGTTCGTATAATTAAATATTTTAATCAGGATTAAATAGTCCTATGATGCCATTGCGATAATGCTTTTGATACACGATTATGATGAAATTATTAAAGTCTGCAACCAAATTTTTGTCATCGTCCTTAAAGGAACCCATACCCTATAACATTTAAAACGATATTACAATCGCTGGTCGGAAAACATCATTAGAGGACATAACATAAAATAAAATAAAATCAATTAACAATCTATAGAATTAAAGAGGGGCAGTGATACTAACACAAAATCATCAGTATTTAACTACATTTCTTTTGTCGTCGAAACCATCGCGTGACGTCACAGATTAATGTATATTCCTGCCGCGGAGTTATTAAAGTTATTGTGTTAATGCTTGTTTCCGGTAATACGGTAAGGAACGTACACGGGTTGATTAAAGTACAGTTTAATGAACGTGTAACCATGTATTTTGGCATAGCTGGATTTTCATTTACAACACAAATAACATTAAATACTACAAAACTCTAGATAAAGCTGACTGGCCATAATTAAACAAACTATCAATTACCCACAGCTTGCATCAGTGGTCGAGTTACTTCCCTGCTTTTGGGAATGCTGGAGATTGTTCCCATCTTTGGGTTTTTCCAAAATGATTTGTTTTAATATTTTTTTATTCAATTGGTAAATAAATTCAAAGCTGTAATATTACTTAAAAGAATAAAAATAAAAATTGATAATGCGTGTAGATATTTTTTAACTGACTCATTTTTATTATCTCCGAGGCAAAGTATGTGGCGTCAGGCAGTGGTTTGGACGACGTACGAAATGTTGCTAAAACTGCTGATTTTATGTTAGTATGTACGGTGACAGCGACAAATAAGCACAGTTCTTGGTATATTTTTGTTGCCTTTAAATAATGAAACCATCCGTTCACACTGTTAACAATCATGTCTGAAAGTCTGAAGTGCCTGAATTATGCCGGGTTTGATAACGCTTGTTTTTGACTCTGTGGACGGATCGTCAGGGGAGGTAACTAGAGTCTCAGATTAGGACAAGGACACTACAAGCACTGATATCAAGAAAATGAACCGAAAATCGATTTAGAAATTGCTTAAGTATGGAGGCTGATTTCTACCATTTCGGGTCGGCCTGTTGGCGGGGCGAATACAGAACAGCACGAAAGTTCGGAAAATACCTGGCTGCGCGAAAACGACGTTTAGAAAGTGCCAACACGACCTAATTTAATTGTCGATTTTTCATGTTGGCTAATTTGAGTATGTAGTGTTAGCGCCCTTTATTTGCCGCGTTGTCGTGACTTCACTCCGCCGAAACGAAAACACGACAAATGCCTTATTTTTCGAGTTTTCGCGCTTTTCGTGTTTTCACCTAACCAACATGAACACACGAAGATACGACAAATACTTTCCGGTCATCTCTAATAAAACGTAGAGTTATTCTGAAGAGGGTTTGAGAAGTATTTCAAGATTTGAGACTTTAAAAGAGTACAAAAATATTATGTCAGGTGTTCATTTATCTATTTAGCGTACGAAATATACGTATAACAAGCCCGGAACAATAAATATTTCATTGGGGAGGGGGAGTATCAAGAATGAATGCGTCATTGGAGAACTGAGGGGGGTAGGTACGAAAGGGGATAACCCAACCTGTTAGGTCCGCCAGGAAATGTTTGAAATATAAGTATAAAATGGTGCCCCACTCTGCATTTCAGGCTAAATTTTGAGGTACGGGAGGGTTGAACCCCCTCCTGACAGTGGGGTCACCGGGTCTCTCCTTGGTAAGTTTTGAAATATAGGTATGAAATAACGGCCTCTTGTGCCCTTTTTAGGTCTAGATTGTGAGAAAATATGATTCCTTTGCCAAAAACAGTTGCGTGCAACTTTGATGAGTTCAGGTCAATCTCAGCCGTCAGACTGGTTGGAGTGCAGCACGGGTCCACTGGGCACGAACCTGAATCTGAGTCTTTATAATAAGAAAAAAACAATTACTTACACGCGAGGGCCTCATTGAGGATTAATTTATTCAAATGAGTTCCCTTGATAAATAAGGGCTTTGATTTTTTAAGTATGATATTGTTATTTTTAAAACTAAACGTATGGCGGAGCACAAACTTATCATATGTCTATATTTCTTCGCTGGTTACACATACAATGAGATGATTGCAATTCTGCATTGTCGTCATGGAATTAATATTAGATATATCGACTATTTTATGCATATTTGACCATTATCAAAAAATATCCTGACTTATCTAGTAAGAAATTGTTTGGATACATTATTTGAAAATACATTTAATGTGGGCGAGAGGTAACAAAGCAGAGTGATTAGTTTGTTATTCGACGTTCGTCTTTCGATATTTTGTTACGTAACCAAATGATATTTGGCCATAATATACAAATAATATCGGTCAATCCTTATTCTTAGACTTATAATTTCTAGTTGTTTTTGGCATATTTTTGCATGCAGTTATGTTGTGTTCAGTTCAGTGATTGTTGTGCACATGAACGAAAGTCGCAATAACGAAAACTCGACAAATTAAATATTTGACGTATTATCGTGTTGGCGAGTAAAAAAAAAACTCGACAAAAAAGGTATTTGTCGATTGTGTTTTCGTGTCGGCGGGGTGAAGTCGTGACAATAAGACAAATAAAGGGCGGCAACACGACATATTCATACCCGCCAACACGAAAACTAAAATATGTCGTTTTGGCGTTCTCTAAACGAGTTTTTGTGTAAAACATGTCGAGTTGTGTTGTCGTGTTGCCACGTTTTCGCCTCGCCAATACGCCGACACGAAATTGCAGAAATCAGCCGTATGTATTACTAATTAAAATTGTGAAAACAAGGCTGTTGAATACTACAACGGCAATATCATTATGTGAGGTGAAATGCAAACGAGGTTTTTTCGTTATTGATACCACTTCAAACAGTTACGATTCTCTCAAAGTATTTGAAAAATTATAACACTGTCTGACAACAGTCCTAAAATAAGAAGAGCATCACTTCAAACAGTCTGGGACTATTATAACATAGCAATATAAATATGGACCGGCAACGCTAACTTCTGTTTTTTGGATTGGTTATAAATCTGAGGACGCTGTAATTTATAATCAACAGGTGGTTTCTTCATTCTTAAGTGGTTATTTAAGTATTTGCAGAATTACTTTCCAGTTTTTATGACATTTCAAAAACTTCTTGAGTCATTAGACGGACTAAAATAACAATAATCTACATAAATCACTAATTTCAACTGGTAAATTGTCACGGCTCTCTCGATTTTACTTTCTTGTATGCTTTTGATGTTTTATGTTATGTTTTAATAGATTACTTTTTGGGTTGACATAAAAAATTGTATTATTATAGTGGGATTCGGTGATGAAAAGTCCTGAAATATCAGCAATGCCGTGGAAGACATGCTCGTTCGTTTTCATCGGAATTACTGCAGTAATTCTAACATTATTTTGTATTCTACAACCAGGTTTGTACGTTTCATCTTAATATCAAACTGTTATTTAGTGTTTTTGATCAATTTTGAAGATATTTAATGATAAATTCTTCTTTTTTCTGATACTGAAATTGTGTGCGATACAACCAGAAAACATGAGTCGTTAAGCAAATCACGAGGAAAACTTGATTATACAAAATTAATGTATATGAACAATTCAATTGAAAGTGACAGGTAAAAAGAATATCTCTAAAATACTTGTACGGCAGTGAACATTTAAACTAAGAACGATATTGAAAATTCAAACTTAAACCTTTTTTTGGGGGGAAGGGGGTTGACGCCGTTTTCAACAGTATTTCAGTCATGTAACTGCGGGCTATTAACCTAACTGGTGTTCCTGGATTCTGTACAAGTACAAACCTGTTCTCCGCAATTAACTGCCAACTACTTTATCAAATAGTCACATAGAACATACTGTACGCCCCGCCCGAGGATCGAGCTCATGACCCCGCGATCCGTAGACCAACGCTTTGCCTACTGAGCTAAGCGGACGGGCTTAATCTCAGAACTATATTCGACTTTATATTCGACATTCAAAGATACTACATTGGACATTTGGAACAAGAACGACATTGGACATTCGGAACAAGAACGAATTTTGACATTCGAAATAAGAACACATGAAATTTGGAAAAAAACGACATTGGACATTCGAAACAAGAACGACATCGGACATTCAAACATAGAACGTCATTTAACATTCGAAATTAACGACATTGTCGCTCCGGGTTTGAATGTCTAATGTCGTTCTTGTTTCGAATGGCCAATGTCATTTATTTTTTCGAATGTCCTATGTCATTCTTGTTCCGAACGCCTTATGTCGTTCTGGGTTTGAATATGCAATGTCGCTCTGAGTTTGAATGTCCAGTGTCGTTCTTATTTCAAATGTCCAATGAATGTCGTTTCTTTTTGCGAATGGCCTATGTCGTTCTTGTTTCGAACGCTTTATGTTACTGTGGGTTTGAGAGTCCAATTTCGTTCTGGTTTCAAATGTCCAATGTCATTCTTGTTTCAAACGTCAAATGTCGTACATGTTTCAAATGTCCAATTTCGTTCTTATTTCAAATGTCCAATGTCGGTCTTGTTTCAAATGTCCAATCTCGTTCTGGGTTTGAAAGTCTAATATCGTCTTTGTTTCGAATGTCTCATGCCGAATGTTTAACTTCTCGCCAACTTCACGCTTTGAATGTACAATATCGTTCTTTATTCCAATGTCGGATGTCGAAGTTCTCGCTAACTTCGCACACTTCTAAAAAATCCATAAATTGTCGGTAGTGCGAAAATGACCTGTGGTACAAATTTATTTTTATAATATTTTTTCACGGCACCTTATATATAACCAAAAATATTTCGTGAAAGTGTGTACACAGTTACAACCCTTTTGAAGTAATGGAGAAAGACAACATTCCTCCTTCTTTTTTGCCAGTATCTAACATTTTTCCGTCAGTTTCTAATTCAGTAGCTGTAAAGAATGCTTTTCGCTGTGCTACTTTGTGTGACAGGGGGGGGGGGGGGGGGTTCGTAAATATATATTTTTTTGTTAGACCGCATTGTAGTGATTGGCTGACAATCGGCGATACTCGGATAATTGTCGGCGTGGCATTCATGAACGAGATCGCCGACTTCATTAATTACTTGAGACCCTAAACGGATAGTTTAGGTGTTTCTCACCTTTTTCCTTCTGATATTTATGGTTCTTTGGGGCAATTATACCAAGGGAAACTACTCTTCTGCAAAAAATGGCTTCCCCCAACGTCTTGGAAGAACTCGAGGTCATCTATGATCACCAAGATTTTGGAAGATATATGGCTTTTACAAAATTAAGCAGGGAAAACCATCATCCCAAACTCTGGACATTAGTATGGCAGTATGCATAGCATGCCGTAAGACTTACGAAAGCAAAACCATTTATACTTTTTATGAGATTGAAAACATTCTAGTCTATAACTAAGAATTAATGAATCGTTATTACTTTGTTCTGCTGAACTCCAAATGATTCTTAATTTAATAATACAATATTAACTGGATTAACACTGTCTGTTAGCACCCAGGTGAAATTAAGACGAGTACCTGATTTGAAGTTTACTATCTTCAAAAATATTTGAGCCGTGCCATGGGAAAACCAACATAGTGGGTTTGCGACCAGCATGGATCCAGACCAGCCTGCGCATCCGCGCAGTCTTGTCAGGATCCATGCTGTTCGCTAACCGCTTCTCTAATTGCTATAGGTTTTGAAAGCGAACAGCATGGATCCTGACCAGACTGGCGGATGCGCAGGATGGTCTGGATCCATGCTGGTCGCAAACCCACTATGTTGGTTTTCTCATGACACGGCTCATTTTACTTTTACTCTGTTATCTTACTCTTGTTAATGAAGGAATACAATAAAAATAGGATTATTTAATCTCAGAGTGGTTCACTTCTTCAGTAATTATATAAAACATACACTGTGAAGTGAACTGAGATATGCAACTAAAGTAACCGATTATCCGATTATGCCGATTTATCGGTTGGCAAATCGAAGCGATTTGCCCATCACTACTGCATTGACAGATTTCTCATTGGCAATGATCGAGGATTTCATTCATTCAAACTTGAATCACTTCAGAACTTCACCATAGAACTATGGTGTAACGGCGACATCACGTAGACTTTCATACTTTATGAAAAACTGTTGAAGGGAGTAATTTCATGGAAATATGTCGTTCCGTCCGCCTTCTGCTCAATATACATTAGCTGAATTGTGCCCATTCTTTCAGATAACCCGGACATGTTTGTATATTTTCTTCTTTTTTTTTCAGGTATAAATGTCAGAATATTCCAAATATATACAACGGAACAGAGATTGAACCAAGTGACTCCAGTAAGAGAGTTTTATTTTCGTAACTAAAACTTTCAGTACAAGTATAATTCTTATTTGAAATGTTCTTTTAAGGATTTTTTCGGGTAATCAATTTATACAGTTGCCTAAAGTAATGGTTAGATATTTTTTTCATGAATACACAGAGGGATATTTTGTTATTTTTAATTATAAAAGAACATTAAACATCATTTTCAATTTTGTATAGACGGATTTACAACGTTATTTGTTGCTATCATGTTTTACCGGATGTTTCGATTTTAATAATCATGCGCTCTTTATATGTGGCAGAATGACTTAATGCTTATTTAACAATATAGAAACCTACATAAAGTCATAATTATATTACGAATTGTTCTGCCACAATAAAGAAGATTTTGATCACAGAATGTCTTGTAAAAAGATAGTTTATGTTATTGATTATATCTTACCTGGGAAGCTTGTATTTTTATTTTCGTCAGAAAAGAAAAGGCATATCAAATTCTAAATCCACTCGCAAAACAAATATAAAACTTGTTCATAACATTTGAAAATGTCATATTTTCATTATTTTATCTTATCTGTCAATGGTGTTTTTCTTTTTGAAAATGTCACTTAATCAAACCGGATCATAAAAAGTACTGAAGCATATAAGATGTCTTTGATGTGACTTCGGTCATCAGTGCTATAATTAGTACCTTCTCGGATTAATAGATCTCTTGGCGGGGCAATAAACACATCGCAGGTTATCTATATTCTTAAATTAAATCATATAGAATATCCTTTTAAAACGATGTTCCTATAAGTAAGTATGAAATCCAAAGGGACTGATGATATCAGTTAATAATAAACAACTCGATTCTATACAATGTTTCGTATTAAGTTTAAATGTCGAATAAAGACGTAACGTTGTATATAATAGAGTTGTTTATTATTAATTGATGTTCACATAGATATAAAAATCTAAATTCGTAAGATATGGATCAAATCAATGACTTAAAAGGGGATGTTCGTAAAGGTAGGTGGTCATAGCATGAAGCTTATTGTCAGGTTATTAAGAATCATCGTTTCATTTGTTTTATTACCCAGCGATTACTGGAAGCAAACATGACCATCCATTTCCAGCTTGACCATCTGGCCTGCTGTTATTATCTCTCAGTCAGGAATATGTACTATACATGTATACTATAATATTTGCTATGAGCAACAAAAGTGCATTGATATACTAACTGGTAATTGTCAGATAGCCAGTATGTACCCAGCCAGAACGCATGTGACCAAGGACCAAACTGTTCACTAATATGCGAGATATTTCCATTTTATTTTATGGATTTCAAGAACAATTTTTTACAGAGATGAATATTTAGGCTTTTATCAGAAATAGTTATTATTGTTTATTGGATTGTTTATTTTTTTTTTCAATTAATATACAGTTTAATCTGGTCATTTGGGGTCAAAAACTAGGTCACATGGTCAAGTCAAAGGAAAAGTTTGTGAACACTCTAAAGGCAACAGTTGTGACTCAATCTTTATGAAACTTGGTCAGAATGTTTGGCTCATGTGGGGTCAGAAACTAAGTCACTAGGCCAGATCAACTCAGGTGAGCGATATAGGGCCATCATTGTTTATGAAATGCATCCATAATAAATTGAACTTTAACCAACTTGGTGCTTGCATTTTGCTCCAGTAGTTATATACTATTGACGAATTAAAGTTTACTAACCGCACACAACCTCAAAGAAATAATAGCGATAATGGCATTGCAAAGAAAATAATACTACAACAGCAAAAAGCATCGTTTCCACAATCTCTTTTTTATTTTGAAAGAAGAAAGTACTGATAACACCAAGTCAGACCATAAAACACATGTGATGGTAATTGATATGCAAGATAAATGTATCTGGCTGACCACTAACTGAGTATCCAATTTGCTGATGACTATTAATTATTGACATGCTGGAGTGCTAATATGTTTCCCTGGGAATTGAACATCCCCCTTTAAAGGCCTACCTTCCGTACCCGGGGGAAATGGTTATCACCTTAGCATGATCCATAATATTTTCTAATTATCACCTAATTATCAAGTTATTAATTGTAGCTTATGATAAGCAGAACTCTAGTATACATTATCAAAAACAAAAACATATGGCCTTTGCCTACAAACCACCACTATCAGATATCTAGACTAATTACAACATGAGGTCCATCATGGTCAAATGATTTTATGTTTTTGTACAAGACATGGGTGAGTAAGGTGAGTAATTATAAAATCATAAAATATTGTCAATGAAATAGTAAGGGTTAAAGTAAATAATTTCAAAATCAAAGGAATGTCCTTGTAACAGTTGTGACACATATGAGTTCTTACAGAATGAAATTTAAAAGTAAGTACATTATGTAGGCACTCGTACACAATGATCATAAGAACTGTTCTGTGTGTCTACTTCAATTCTTCCAAACACAAATATGTGTGGCCGCATTAATGAAGCCAAACTAAATTTCTTCATCCGATTTGTTCGATAACTTATTTTTCCAAGAAAAAAGAACCACTTGCAAGAGTTTCCAGCATTTAACATTGTCAAATGAAATTATAGATGCATACTATACTTTAGCAGTGGATTTCTTAGTTATGAAAAACATGTATTGACATTTATATCAGATAATAAATATGTTGCTATATTTTATCAGTGAATTAAATATAGGCAGGAGTTCGGACGCATAGTAATTAAATCATGTGTGCGACAAAATTTTCAAAACTGTGTTAAATTGTGCTTTTGGCAAAAGTAGATTTCAACAGTATTTCCTGAAATTTTAAAGAGATACTGACTTTAAAAATGTCATTTTAGAATCGAAATAATAAATATGTTCCTATATTTTATCGGTAAATAAAATATGGCAAATCGTTTGGATGCAATTTATCATTTTTTATCTTAAACTTATTTATTTTATATCAGTTGTAGAGTTAAGTTCTTACAGATCATTATATAAACTACTCTCGATGACTGCTTCCTGGGGTTCTGACCAGTACTCTTGCCAAAAGAATGGATTGTGAAGGTCGCGGTCAAATTCTGCAGACGGGATCCGAACCTGCGACCTATGCGAGTATGGGTAAGGAGCCCAACGCTCTACCCCTATACCACGGTGCCTCCCGGTGCGATTTATTAAATCACTCGTGCTGCGTACTCGGGATTTTATTACTTCACACCCGAACTCCTGTCTATATTTTATTTACTGATAAAGTATATGAACGTATAAAATTTATTATCTGTTAGTAATATAAATGTCAATAAAATCCATACATAATTTCAAGTTTTGATTCTATACCTCATGTTTTTTATTTTGATGTAAATGAGATGTGGAACCAAAATTTGTAGTTCTGTTTGGTGCGCCGTAAAACCCAAATAAATAAATAAATTCACAATGACACTGTTAAAAGCTGGAAACTCCTTTCTTGGAAAAAAGTCATCGAACAAATCAGATGAAGAAGTTATCAAATTAGTTTTCATTTATGTGGCCATGCATATTTGTGTTTTGAAGAATGAGTATGATGCAAACAGTACAATTCTCCTGAACACTTTGTATGCCTACACAATGTACTTATTTTTAAACTTCATTCTGTATTAGAACTCATATGTGTCACTTTCTTTTGACTTTTACTATTTCGTTGACAATGCTTTATATCCCATTATTCACATATCTCACCTATATTATGTACAAAAATATATAATCATTTGGTCATGATGAACCTCCTGTTGTGCTGATATATCTGATAGTGGTGGTTTGTAGGCAATGGTCATATGTTTTTGCTCTTGATAATGTATGTTAGAGTTCTGTTTACCATAAGTTACAATTAATAACTTGATAATTAGGTGACAATTAGAAAATATTATGGATCATGCTAAGGTGATAACCATTTCCCCCCGGGTACGGAAGGTAGGCCTTTAAATTACAATTAGAAATTATTCACCTAGGGAAAATATTTCATAAATCTCTGTTTATATTGTAGATTATTGTCATATTCTTAAGATAATCGAATATAAACTATGCGCTGAAACCATTAAACTTCAGTAAATAGTATTATTATAATAAACTTGAATGTCGCAAAAGAAATTGATCATGGTCTAACAACAGATAAGGAATATGAATGGTGAACACCCCTCCCCTGCCAGATCATGTTAATAAATGTCCATACAAACATAAGTATTTTTAATTTGATAGAAAATATCAATTTCTCATTTTTCTTTATCCTAAATGTGTCAAAATGAAGGATCAATATTGCTGAAAAGTAATTTATTGCCTGTTCATTATGAATCCCTAATCATCAGTTATAATGCGCATTAGTTGAAGCGTCTCATTTTGAGCAAGGCAGTTATGGTTGTGCAAAGATTATTATTATATCTTCCTTTGTCCTGCTGTGGTAATTTATTATGATACAGACTCATATTGACAGAAAAGACTGAAATGTGATATAACTATAACGTAGATTATATTGTGCGATCATATCATTTTGCTCCACGTAGAGTGCACATGCACATGCGCTAAGTATAACTTACGTTGACAGGATCGCACAAAGTGTAAGTCCCTCTCTGTAAGTGATATAATTGGCTTAATTAGTATTTATTACCTTAAACACATGAAACCTCCGCGCCAAGTCAGATATGACAAAAATAAACATAAGGTTGAAATTTTATTTTCCTATTTAATTGAAATCCCATTTCTAAATATGAGGATTTGCTTCAAATTAAGTTTATCACAAGTTTTCGTGACCTGCCACATTTTATTTTTTTCTCATTTCTTTGTGTTCGCCTTACAAAACATTTGCACGACGCTGTAGACCATTATATTGAACAACAATTACAACAGGCATGTTTCTTGCATTATCATGAAGTTCCGACCGGTGCTCTAATATCCAATTTCGTCAGGATCTCTTTGGTAACTTCTGAGTTATTGCCCTTTAATTGTTTAAAATCCAGCAATTTGTACATAACACACTAACCAATTGGTAGAATTTCATTAAAGTTCTTTCTATTTTCCATGAAAATTAATTATTAACATGTGAAGTTGTGTATCCACACCCTGTCACATCACCGCCCTGGCCACACACCCTCCAACTTCCCTCAATCTTTTCCCTTTTCTTTCTTCTTTTTTAACATTTAACCTTCCATGAATATTCATCATATTTATCAACATACCCTCTCTCCATCCAGTCACCTATCAAACATTTTTAGATTCATTTATTTATTGTCCATCAATATTTATTATCAATATGTGAGGTTTTTTACCTTCACCCGATCAAGAAATTTATATTCCTTGTTTTTTCAAACCTTCCACAAATATTTATGAACATTCGTAGTTGTAATCCCTTACCCACGTCGTCATCCAAGTTCCAGATTACTTAACAATGCTTGATTGTGCTCTCGTAAGTTCAAACATCCTTAACGTTTCGCAGTATATATTTTGCCATTCATCACAAGAAAATATAAAAACAGCAACCACTAAATTTTATTATACAAATCTTGTATGCTTGTTATTTTAAAAGAAATAAATGACTGGATGCATTTAAAGTTTCAGAATCCTGGAGAATTCAGTGAAAGAAAACTGCAGAAAAGCTCTATACAGCCAGTAATGGGAAATGTTGGACATGAAAATAGTACAAAAATTACATTCGAGCAAATAAACAAAATTCAAGAAGAGGCTAAAATGCATAGCGTCGCTGAAGCTATGAAAACACGATTTCAAGTTTTACAAGAAAAATGTGAAAAACACCTGAAAAATCTTTCTTCTTTTGGGATCAAAGGTTCCATTTATTCCATTCAACAGAAAATAAATTATTGTGAAACTCCAAAAGTCGGATGTACATTTTGGAAGTCTGTGATGCGATTTCTGGCAGGAGATTATCCAACAGGAAGACAGATCCAAAAACCGTCCGATATTGACCGAGCTTTTGTTCATTCTGGTCCGTGGAAAAATATAAAGCGATATGGGAACGATGCTGTAAAACTAGGGGTTTTGTCGACAGGATACAACATTATGTTTGTTCGTGAACCTTATTCAAGACTATGGTCGGGTTACCTTGACAAATTTTATTTACCCGATTTCTGGCAAAGATACGGACCAATATTCAGACATACAAGCAAAAAAGATTGCATTCAGAACATTTCATTCGAAGAATTTTTAACCTTTATAGCAGAAAATCATCATGCTACATCGGACATGCACTGGACTCCGTTTTACCAGTTGTGTAACCCGTGTCACGTGAAATATGACGTCATTGGTAAAATGGAGACGTTCAGCAATGACAGTAAATTTATTCTTAACAAGCTAGGACATGACATGTTAGTAGATGATAAACAGAACAATTCGAAATCAAGAGCGAAAGAGGAAATTCGTTCGCTTTCTAAATACAATTTCAGTTTCAAAAACAACAGTTGTTTCTTTCACGAAGTGATTGCAAAAAGGTTGTGGTCGGTCTTTCAGATGAATGGCTATATTCAAAAGAATATACCCTTTCCGCTTGAAATGTTTAGTGATAAGAATTTTTATTTAGGCTCGGATAATACAACCTCAGTGTTTATAAAGTACGCTTTTAAAGCATTAGACAGTCAGACAGTTTCAGATCATGACCTGAAAGAGCAAAAACATCAATACATGATAGATGGATACAGTACAATACCAATGCCCCTACTGTACAGAATTCAGAAACAATTTCAGATCGACTTTGAATTGTTTGGCTACAACGCAGAGCCTGCTGAGATATTTTCGCGTCAGTTTGTGCAACATTACATGATAACAATATAGCAGGCTTAGCAGCTGGTATTGTTAATGAAATGTAACACATTAGGGCCTTTTGGTTTCAGAAAAAATAAAGGTTTTTCCCCATATAAGTCAATGTAAAAACTGTTGGCCCCGGGTCAACGACAATATTGACATGGTCATGGTTTAAACAAACTTGATACTTGACTACTAGACAATACTAAATACCAAATATCTAAGGACTTGGCATTGTGGTTCTGGACAGGAAGAATTTTAAAGATGTTTTCCTATATAAGACAATGTAAAACAAGAGACCCCCGGGCGTGGCATAAATTTACCCCAGGGTTTTAAACCACTAGAACATACCACTTACTAAATATCTAAGCTTTAGGCTTAATGGTTAAAGAAAGAATTTTTAAAGGCCCTTATCCTATTCCAGGGGGATAATATAAACACTACTTTAGTAGGCAATGTTGTTTTTAACTAGCTTTCCATGTAGAAGTCTATATAAACAATGTGACCCCCGGGACAGGGCCATATTTGACCCTAGTGATATAATTTAAAAACTTTTTGTAAAGGCAACTATGCTACATATCAAATATAAAACCCATAGGCCCTGTGATTTTGTACAAGAAGATTTTCAATGTTTTTCCCTATATAAGTCATACCACCCCGCCCCCGCAAGAAAAGCAGCACGTTAAGGTTTTTTTTTGTCGTATCGGCGACACAAGCAAAATCAAAAGTGCGGCTACGACACGGCATTGTTTTCTGTCGTGTGTTGAACCCTTTTTTGCCATGTCCTTTTGCTTGTGTAGGCGCTGCGCAATAATAACAGGACACAATAAAGTAGCAGTCTGTTGTACTGACGTGCTGGCACGGGCGATACGCGACAACAAGAAGTCATGACGAATTCTGTAGTTGTTTTTTCTTCTGGTTGACATGCAAAGAAGGCCTATATGGCCAACTAAGTGTCACTATGTAAAATAACTTTGTTCGTGTGCCACATTGAACGTTGCAAAGGATACTATCTTTGCTCAGTGGAGTATATTGCAACGTGTATTGACCTTCATTTACCTGCATTATTGAAAAAAAAACATACTGTGTAGTTACATTTCGTGTGTCAGCCGGGAGGCCAAATAGCGATAAAATAAGCTTTTGTCGTGTCTTTGTGTCGTAGCGTTCATGGTCCAGCGAGCACGAAAACATGACACTATAGGACACTAAAACATCAGAATACTTGTCATGTCGACGCTCTTCTTTTATTGTGTCCTCTTGCTGTTTTGTCCTTATGTTGTCGTTCTGGCAGGGCACCAACATGACAAAACGACAAATATATTTATCGTGCTGTCATGTTGTCGTTTTTCAGACCAATAGCTGTCGTACGTGTGTCATAATTTTATGTCTTAATGACTATGTAACAATGTTTAGTGAAAATGATAAGCTTATGCATAACCCTGCATGATGTAAATATTTGTAAGTTATTAATTTTGTAACGAGAAATATGCACGAATTCTGCAGGAGAATAATATTGCGCAAATTAAGGAGCGCAATATTATTCTGCTGAAGAACAGTTGCCTATTTCTCGGTCCAGTTTTCATAATCATTTTTTACATAGATATCTACAAATATCGATTCATACCATTATTATTTTTTGTTCATTTACCTGATTAAAATTGGCAAAACTGGCGTAAACAATTACGGGATATTTGTTTATTTACTTGTTAGATTATAATATATTTCACCAAGTGTATATAATAGGCAATTTTTTCAAGAGTGATCTCGAAAATGGAGTAACATTTTTGCCTTCAGAGCAAATCAAAGGAAAACCAAAAGTTACAAACATGACGGTCGTAATCAAGTCCATAAAATCGCACTTCGACACTGTCCATAGCTAGACAAATGGAGTTAATTATAGCAGATTTCGTCCACTTGATACAAATAGGTACCAAACGCTTTGGATAGCTCTTAATATCATGGGGTGGGGGAAATAAAAATTACATGTATCGAAAAACTTGAGTAGGTGACCTGCCAATTTTATTTGTCATTTAGATTCGGTATACATTTTAAAACCGTTTATCGAAACAAACATAAAATTAAAAAAATCATATTAAGTGATTTTTTAATATGCCGCATTAAAGCTGAATAATGCAGCGAGACTGAAAGTGGTTTTTTAGTAAAAAACGACGATTTTTTTTCCATTTTTCACGTAACAATGATTTTTATATCTCCTTAAAGAAAAAATTAATTATTGTCCAATAGTGAAGAATTTAAGAAAATTTGTTGGCTGATGCCGTAACGGTTGCCAAGGATACTAGACGACGTAATTGTTTCGGATTCTGGCGGTCAGATTTTACGTCAAATTTGATATCTCGTGCAAAAACACTGGTTGACTCTTTTGGTATGCACCTTGTTTGAAATATGGTCAACTTTATACATGACAAATTTCGAGAAGCTACTCGAAAGTTCGCAGGGTGTTGCGTTCTACATTAAATTCAGACGTTATCTGTGTTTTGTGTTATATCAAACAGACATTGATATAAATAATCAATTAGGCAAATACCTTTTTCTGACCGGAAATATTTTTATTTTCCTGATTTCAATTTTTCATACATTTGTTATAAAACTGGAAGCCCGAGATGAGATGTGAATATTGTTACATGCATGTCGTTCCTCCTTATGCTTTACGTTTTTTTTACTATTTTGTATTACCTAGTTTTGAGACATGATGTATGTCAATAAGTTATTTACAATATATAATGTTTCAGGATGTTCCATCACAAATACTGGTGTTAAAATGATTTTAAAATCCGGATTATTCTGGGTTTGTTTTGGAATCTTTGTTTTTTGTTTTTGGTGATACATGAAATTTCTTGAAATGTCCGTGATGCTTTCAACAGCCAGGTAGATCATAAAGTATGATATTATTGAAAAACTTTCCGGTACTTTTTAACAACAAAATATTACCAATTTGGACATTTAAGATTGTGGATTTAAACATTCATTTTGAAAGAGAGGATATTTATTCTTTGGTGATTTTTTATTTTTCATAAACTTAGGTATTGTTAATAGTTGCTGGTTTGTTTTTCTGTTATCTCTAGTACTTTAGGTAACATGCAATTGTTACCATAAAAACAAAAATACACACCTTCCCCGTACGATTTATACAGTATGTTGACTGTGATATCCCTAAACTTTATTTAATCAGTTGAAGCACAGTGATTTCATGTTTTGTTTGTTTGTTTGTGTTGGGTTAAACGTTGTTTTTCAACAGTATTTCAGTCATGTAAAGGAGGGCACTTAATCTAACTAGTCTTCCTGGATTTTGTACCAGTACAAACATGTTTTCCGCAAGTAACTATCAAATTCCCCAAATCTTGTTGAGTTTTCGTTTAGATAAAGATATTTGTTGTTAAAGTTTTTGGCTATTTTGTCTGTTTGTCAGATATTTTATACCAAATATCATTGCCACTGTCAGTGCTCGTTTCTTCTTTTATTCTATTCAATATCTACATTTATGTTCATGGGGATTTATTGATGTTGACAATCACTGAATCAATTACGCCAAGACTGGTGAAAAGCGTATTTATTTTGGACATAATTTAAGTCTTTGAGGATTAAGTGATGTTAACAATCTCTAGAAGCCATAAATCAATTATGCCGAAAGTGGTGACAATCATATTTATTTTAGACATGATTTATGTCTTTGAGGAGTGAGTGATGTTGACAATCTCTAGTAGCCATAAATCAATTATGCCGAAAGTGGTGACAATCATATTTATTTTAGACATGATTTATGTCTTTGAGGATTAAAGTGATGTTGACAATCTCTAGTAGCCATAAATCAATTATGCCGAAAGTGGTGACAATCGTATTTATTTTAGACATAATTTAAGTCTTTGGGGATTAAGTGATGTTAACAATCTCTAGAAGCCATAAATCAAATATGCCGAAAGTGGTGACAATCATTTTTCTTTTAGACATGATTTATGTCTTTGAGGAGTAAGTGATGTTGACAATCTCTAGTAGCCATAAATCAAGTGATGTTGACAATCTCTAGTAGCCATAAATCAATTATGCCAAGAGAGCTGTAAGCGCATTTATTTGGACATGAACAAATAAATAAATGATAAGCATGATTTATGATACATATTCAAATGATAATGGTTTTTTTTTTAGTTTTTTTTTTTGACACGTTATTAAGTTCGATCTGCCAATTCAAAAACGATTTTTATTTCAGATTATGATTCAGTAAACAATAGGCCCGTTTCAACATACAAATATTACAGAAAGAGCGATACCCCGGTATGTGCCACGATGCAATAAAGAATAACATTTGTCTTTGAATCTTTTAAAACTACACTGATCATTAAAAACATAAACAAACAAACATTGTACATTCGAATCACAAACCTCATTGTACATTGAAACTGAGACCGACAATCAAACTTTTAACTTGAAGACATTGGACATTGGAATATATGGAATGACACTGGACATTCAAAACTAAAACGAAATGGAACAGTAGAAACAAGAACGTTATCGGTCATTGTAGTTCTGGGTTTGAAAGTACAATGTCGTTCAAGGTACAAGAATATATCATCAGTAGTATCTACATAAATCGCTTGATACAGAATGGATTCACTGTCATCTGTCTACCTATTTATACCCTAGCAGGAGAGTGCTTTGATTAGTGCTAATTATAGATCTTGTTTCTGATTGGTTCAATTTCGTACAAAGTACTTTACAACGAGTACTTGCTCTAACAAATAGCTGGTTCCCTTTTACTATTTTATATAACATAATGTGTGATGCTTGGATCCAGCTATCACTATAATTAACCAAACTCTGCCAAAGAATGACCCAATTTTTTATCTAAAACAAACAAACTACAGTTTTAGCAATGATAGAATTAAAAAGGAGTCAAGCTGTATCGGTGCTTACTTGTTACGTTAGCAATATATCAAATATACAAATTGTTCCGACAAATAGCCCCTTCTCAAGAAAACACTCTTAGTATTTCCTTAACATGAAGAATAATTTACAAACAAAATTTCCTTTTACTATTTCTTGATTTATACCAATTGTATGTTACTACCATCAACAACATACATTCAATCATCTTCTGCTTAAATCATTATCGAAGATCAAAAGGCCTAAAAGATTCAAACCTGAGGTCTGAGATTTCAATTAAAAATCATACAACGTTCATCTCTTAAACTTTCTATTTTCCTATCATCATGAATGATGTTCATCATTTGTTACTCTCACTACAAGAGTACTTGTAATACTTTCTGTTGACGTAATGATTTTTTCATCGAAACCTCCATTAATATTATAAGTCTTGTCGATCCTGCATACTTATCCTTTTCCGAGATAATATTTCATGTCATTTTTTCTCCATGAGTTTTTGTGCTCAGATTTATTTGAGCCACGATCTCTATCTTTATGTCGTCCGTTAATATCTCTATCTTTACCCTTTCTGTTATTAGAACGCAGATGTTTTCGTAGTATATTTATTGCATGCTTGGTTTTCTCCATCCCATTTGCAGAAACATCTTTGCCGGATGAAGACTGTCTTTCATCTCCGGTTTTCCAGTATATGACTGGCCTATTTGAAACTCCTTTTATGTTTCCGATTATCATATCATACATCATGTTTGGCACAACCATTGTCTCCATTTTATCTGTAAAATTAGGTGTATCAACCTGAGGTTGAAACATTCCTGAAATCAGATTGTCTGTGTTTCTGCTCTTGATCCTTCTTTCTCCAGACGTTTGGTATTAAATTTTGCGTTCCACGCCTTTCCCTCTTTCTATTGTAATTTAACTCTTTCCTAGCCAAAATAGCACCGCTTATTTTTCTAATGGAGAAGTCTCTGCATTCTTTTTCTATAAAGTCTACCTTATTACATATGAAACAAGTAGGCTTTTGCAAAGCCGGTGTAATGAAGTATTTCGACCCCCATAGAATAACGACCCCCCCGGTCATTATTCTATAGAAAATGTGACTCCTTTTCTGTAAAATATTGACTCCCCTTATAAAAAACTGACTCCCTTTGAAAACTCTATAGAATAACGACCCCCCGGTCATTATTCTATAGAAAAACTGACCCCTCCATGTAAAATACTGACTCCCTAAAGATGGCTCCCTTCGAATCTCATAGAATAACGACCCCGGTAATTATTCTATAGAAAAAGTGACTCCTTCCATGTAAAATACTCACAACCGAAATTACTACATTCGAACTCTCATACAATATCGATTCCCGGACATTATTCTATTTTAAAAAGTTACTCTTTCCGTGTAAAACACCGGCTCCTAAAAAGACTTTCGACGATAATATCTATTAAAAAGTGGTCTCCACCAAACCTAACGGACAATTTTACTAGATCTACAACTCTAATACCCTCCATTGCCGATAGTTAACATTTGATTGTACTACTACTACTGGTGCCGCTACTTCTATTACTATTACTATATGTACTTCTTCTTCTTCTACTACTACTACTACTACTGATACTACTATATACCTGCTTCCACTAATACGTCTTGCACATCTACCTCTTCTTCTCCTGCTGCTGTTGTTGCTGTCACTTATTCCTCTGCTGCTGCTATTGCTGCTGCTGCTGTTGCTATTGCAACTGCAACTGCAACTGCAACTGCCACTACCACTGCCACTACTACTACTACTACTACTACTTTCTATTGTTGCCGCTACCGTACTTTACTGCCACTGCTAAGTATTGCAACTTCTATTAATACTAAGTTCTATGCTAGCAGTTTCGTGTGCAGTTTTCTTCTGAAGAATTACTTCATACCGAAGTTTGCAGGGATTATTGACACTGGTGTGTTCTGTTAACGTATTGTGAATTGTTATTTTCTTGAAAAAAAATGTATACACCAAGATACAGCGTCTAAAAATAGAATCCCTTTTCCCATTGCGGAGTGCTCTGATTTCTGTGTCAAGTCATGGTATCTGGGGCTAATGGTCAAACGGAAGGACGGACGGACGGACAAGGGCAAATCTATATGCCCCCTCCCCCGAGTGGGAGCATAAAATGCAGCAATTAGGCCTTAGATACATGAGTTATCACTAAATTTGACCAAATGACCGGGGGTCGTTTTTTTATGGGAGTCAATATTCTTCATGAGGTTCAGTTTACTTCACGTAGGGGAGTCATAGTACTATGATCTGGAGGTCATAATACTATGACCGGGGGGTCACTTTTTCTATAGAATAATGACCGGGGGGTCATTATTCTATGGGGGTCGAAATACTTCATTACACCGGCTTTTCTCTTTGTGTTGGCTGAGTCACTGGGGAACCTCCGTCGAAAGTTGTGGCTGCTTGTTGCATGACAAATTACTTATTAGTCCTCTTAGTCCTCTGGTGCAGTCATAGAACCATCATGAGCTTCAAGATATTGTTCTGCCAACAGTGTAATCTCAGCTCTCGAAACAGTGTAATCTCAGCTCTCGACTTTGCAACTCTTTTCTTCAAGAGCAAAGCAAGGTCTGTGAAACAAGTTTTGATGAACTGTTCTCTGATCATAAGATAACGCATTGCCAGGCTCTGCCGTCTCTGTCCATCGGCTGAAATATCTGTCTAACCTTGACATGAACTGAAACACAGTTTGACCTCGCTCTGACTTTTCCTGAATATCAATTTGAAACGTCCCACTGTTAACTGATGGCTCTTTGGCTTGGTCTGGGGGTATACTTGTATATTTGTATATAAGTCCATGCCTTTTTCTGTCAATAATACACTAAGGCTCACAATCAATTTTCTTTCCATCTCTGGCATTTTTTGCAAACCGCTCAAATCGTTCGAGATTCGCATCCGTATCATCCCTACCTTCCTCAAACTTCGGGAGTCTCGGCGTAGTTATTTATTACTCAGGTGCTCTGTGCATTTATCACCTCCCAAAGCTCCGTCATCAGCCTTTATCCTTAGCATTTCCAAATCATTCTCTTTCACAATAAATTCTTTTTCTAAACGGTCCATCTGAAACATTTTTTTCTTTTCTGCCTGTTGTTCTTTATAATGCCGTAACTTCTCGGCCTATTTAAACCCAAAATGACGTTTCTTTTCAGCTTGAGCATCAAACCTACCCTTGTCTTAATCTCATCGTAGCATCCGCTTCTCACGTTCAGTATACCCCTTCTCTCTCCTATCAACAGATACTCTGACCTCTGAACATGACAAACCAATGCGTCCACCCATCGCTATTCATTTATCGTAGTTCATCTTGAACCTTTAACCTGGAACTAGCTCTAAATCTCCACTTTATGCAGCTCAGGATACTGGTACCTTCAGTCACAGCGCCTTCTTGAATTGAACAGAACTAAAAACCAATACATCCCGGACGAGCTCCCAAATTGTCAGAATACGAGTTATATGAACTAGACGTGTGCCAACACCTTTATTATCTTGAACAATGAAATGGGTCCGATCGCTAAGGTGACTATTTCGGAAATTTTAAAAACTCACAGAAACGCTCTGAAACCAAATTAAGATAGAAAATCGATCTAAGCATCTATTTATTTTAATCAGCAATATCTTGTCATAAATAATAAATAAGATAAATAAATATTTAAAATAAACATTGAATATAAATACCTGTAAATTACACTTATCTCTTTTATTCAGAAAACTCGTACCTGGGCCAAAATACGCTATGTTTAATAGGATACTGCTTACGATTGCAAATCTGCATTTTAATGTGAAAGGTCTCGTTGAAAAGGGCATAGGAACAGCTAGACGGGCCTATCTTTGATTATACGCTAAGTGGAAGGAAAAGTCCAGGATAGTTTCTTGAGTATAAGTCTCTAATAACCACGGCCGTAAATTGATAACTTCAATCTTATTGTATATGATAGAATTCTGCCTTCTGTAAAACAAAATATAATAAGGCCTAAATGAAAGACAGGAAAAAGACAGGCTACATACATGCCAGTTTTATTAACACAGTGATTGTATCTAAGAAGGACTACTTTAATAGATCATTAAATGGAATATTATGATTGAAAGTTATGGCGGGCAAGAGATGGAAAGTTTGAAAAATCCTAGAAATGCTCTGATATGACTCATATAATATGGCAAAGATTATGATATTTAGAGCTGAACAGGGATGTTAACAAAATTGTCACCTCACCGTTTACTTTTTCACAGACCAACTTAATATATACAGCTATGTAACCATTTCCTGTTTAACTGCTTCAAGAACCTTGAGTTATGCTTTACACTCGGCCCAAAAGAGCGATGAAAATCGGTCAAAGCATCCATTTATTTTACTCCGAAATGTCTTGTTATAGATAATCATTAAGATCTTCAAATGTTTCTTAAAAAAAAAAACAATTGAATATAAATGCCTGTAAATTACACCTATCTCTTTCATTCAGAATATACGCTATGTTTAATGTGATACATGTACTTCTTACGAGTGCAAACGTGCATTTTAATGTGAAATGTCTCACTGGAAAGAGCATAGGAACAGCTAACTGAATGGAAATGCCAGTATAGTCTTATGACGCTCTCATGATCATGACGGTTAATCGATAACTGCAATATTCTTGTAAATGATGTAATTCGGCGTTTTGTTAAACAATATACAATAAGGCCTAAATGAAAAACAGGTCATCCATAAGCCACGGAAAGGCCACTATTATTAGCACAATCTTAGTATGAAAGAAAGACATCATTAATAAAGCGTATAGGAAGTACATGATTGAAAATTATGGCGGGCAAGAGATTGAAAGTTTGAAAATTCCTAAAGTGCTCTTATATGATTGTCGCCTTCGACTAGCTGACTAACGATGTAGTATGTCTTTTGTTATAACGTAGACTTGGTGAGACCATATGTCTCATATATATTTTTTTCTTCTCTTGCTTTCTTGCCGAAATGATTCGTGTAGATCTACCAATGATTCGTAAATGATATCAACTATGAGCAATGTTTCAAACTAACAACCTTCAACTAATAATCAGCTCAAACTCCTATAGGCTGGAGATACTACTCTTGTTTGGTCTTTTCCTCGAATTTCCCGTCAGACAATGTCTTTGAATCAACAACATACGAGTCTTATCTCATAGATGTTCAGCCTATGTCCTCTTAATTGAAGCTGCAACTCAATATAATTGCCCTGACTCCTGAATGCTCAGCGCCTATATGCTATCACATATAGCAACAACTGTCATATAGGTATAAACTCGATACCTTGGTTGTGCTTTGCCAATAACGCTGAATATAAGCTGGAACTCTCCTACAGTCACAGTAAATTATCAACCTCAGCTTTCCGATGTTCAACCTATATTTGTTATCGTCTAAATCATTCTACTACCGTTAAGGTAAAGCTCCAATGCGCTGGCTCTATAGCCCGAAACGTTGTTACATGCAACTCGTCTATCAATGCCAAACGTTTTTTTTTAAATGATTTATCCGGGGCCTTAATGCCAAGTCGGTTAAGTTTCTACGGGTGGATGACGATTTCAGTTTGGAGTATCAAATTAATATTTACAGAGCAAATGTTACTACAGGTTGCATATGAAAAATATATTTTACTAGTTATTTTTTCAGCTTTCACAAAACACATCCGTATATGATTCAACGCAGGTAGAAACCGCACACGATATTACAAGCCTTTGCAATATCGGGCAACTGTGTTTGTCCCTCTCTTTCATTAAAGATATTTCTTTGAAATCAAGATTGTGATCTACAATTTAAGGGACATCACTTCCAATTTAGTTCATTGGTTAGGGCAGGGTGACGGTATCAATTTGGAGTAAAATTCAGTATTTACAGGGCAAATGTAAATATGCGTTGCATATGAACAAAATATATTGATACTGGGTGATTTCTTTCAGCTTTTACAGAACTCGTCCGTAGAAGACTCAACGCAAATGAGGACCTCAAACATAATTCAAGCAAACGACCATGGAAATAAATTTTGGCTTTGATTAAAGTCACTTATAAAATTTAGGTTCTATGGCGACTTTCTAGCTTTTGGTGATGGGAGAAAAAGACAAGTGTTCTTCCCGTATTGTTTCAAGCACGTGTACACACTATCCCGAAAATAAACATATGTTAGTAATCAATACTAACAACTTGATTAAATACCTTGTATTTTGTTGACTGTCAAAACATTCAAGAAAACGCGGAGCAATTGATGGACCAAGAAAGACAACATAGCAATAACTTTATTCCAATTCGGTTGAAGTTGCTGCCCTTTCTAAATGAATGTTGCATTTTTGCGTAATGGGTTGATAGTATACCACATATATCTCAGTCATGTTGAACATTAGCATAATAAACGGGCGTTAGTAACAGCTTACCTTGTTTAAGAAATAATATATCTCATCCAGTGATTTGTCGTTGAATAAATCATTGTTTGGAGTTCAGATGCGAAGGAATTATATCACGAGGGCGCAGCCCGAGTGATATAATAATACGCATCTGAACGACAAACAATGATTTATTCAAGAGCAAATCACTAAATGAGATATATTATTTCGATTCTAACACGTTACCAAGGATTTTTAAGTACATCCTTGACGTCATTCATTAAATATTTGCCCGTTTTCAATCGGTTTCTTTTCCAGCGCGCCGCTATGCCGTTTGACGCCATGACGTAATAATTGTGACGTCAGAACAGTGATTTTTTGTATAATAATTCACTGTTTTCTGCCTTCTTTGTTTAATAGGAAAATGAATCGGATCGTGTTAGAATTTTCAATTAAACATGTAAAGGTTAAACAACTGCTTAATGTCGTTTTTATATGCACACCTGAAAATAATTTAAAAAAGGAAACTTTGTTCATTCGGGAACTAATTTGCTTTAAGATGGGTAAATGTAACGGCGATATGCGGCCCTTTCGATAAAATATTTCTACTCATTTCAGTATCCGAAAGCATTTATAAACCTTAAACAAAAATCTACGAAATGGCGCCAGGTGGATAAGAAAAAAAAACATTGCCACGTGAAATTGATCACTTGGTCACGAAAAAGGGGTTTTCCCAATCATTCGCGGAAAACCGCCGTTAACAAGCGATTTCCTGTAATAAGTTGATAATACTTTCAAAATAACGCAACTGATGAGTCTATTCTGTAAGTGGTTTTGATGACAAAACCGATACGCAATCTCAAAACGTTGTACGGTGAATACATTTTCCTCAAAACGCCACAAAAAGTCGCAATAATACTTACACCGGAAAACAGCCCTTTGACGTTTTTTAGCAGGGCCAGAGGAATATACTGTTCCCCTTACATTATATTAAAATGAGAGGTTTCCTTTACGAGTGTAAAGAGAAGGTAAAGTGACCTAAAGATGTGTATCTCTTCGACTTGTGACCATTCGGCTGTTGACTGCTTTTTCCTCATAAAATTCTAACTCAGCAAATGAAATGACATCGCTGACAAAATTATTTTTGTTTTGATTTCAACTTGTCTCCATGACATGTTTTATTTATAAACATTTAATTTCCGTTAGAAACCTATACTTTGAATTATTTTTATGTTTGGAAACAATCCCCATCACTGTCTGACTCTAAGACTGGTAAAATGTTTTGAACGTTTACAAAATAATTATTCGTTGATTTCTTATTTAAGAAATAAGTTATAGCAAAACCGTGTTTTAACACTATTCATACACGATAGGCGGTTTTACGTCTGGCGTAATAGTGTTATACGTCTGGCGTAATAATTTCGTCCTCGTACGGTTTAACAGCCCGAAAATATAAAGTGTTCAAACAGTATTTTGATATAATTTTTTGATTCTTATATTTTTTATTGCAAAGTTTTTACTACATATGATAGGACTGCTTATTTACACATGTATGGCGCCAAACGTTAGGTCGTCACACTCCTTTGTTCCCTAAGGCTGAAAATCACTAAATCCGGCTTTTCTTTATTTCAAATAAAATCCACTTACTTTATAACACTTTTTCGGCATTTTCTAACATGTCAGGGTTTAACGACTTATATTTCCACAAAGAACTTTATCGCTACTTTAGAAAAACAAAAAGAAAGCGGGTGTTAACTTTTATATAAGAATACTACAGTTTGTTAAGTACACCCGCTGAATTTACTCCTTTTCGCTTCTTCCAATTTTTTTTTTTTTTTTTTTTTTTGAGGCATTAAATTCTTACGCCGCAATTTTTACCTGGCATGCGATAGGAACATGCCGATTTCGACAGAATGCTAAGTGATACATAATCAAACGCGGAGAGTAAATGAAAACACGATGCTATTGAGAAAGGGCACGAGGAAATGGAGAAAAAGATAGCACGCTTTATATTTGGACTACACAGTTGCGACTAGACCAGCGGAGGCTTACATTGGCTTGAGGGTAATCGGACTATAAGGAAAAAAATGTTTGAATTTTTCCAGAATTAGCATCCATTCTCAAGGCACACTTATTTTAAAATGATGCCTAGTTTCGTTGCAAAATATTGGGGGGAAAACGCAAGAAAAATGAGCATTTATTACAGGTCTCCCCAATTCAAACAAATACGCGCAATTTAGCACTGTGCACGCGATATCTCAATTGTATACATTATTCATGCAATTTTGATTCAAGATTCATCTAATCGTTAAGATTATTGGTATTTTTTATCAGAAACATGCTAAATTTTTTTAATATTTAGACATTTGCTGTGCTAAAATGTGAGAAAAGGCACTAAATAGGTCAGGTCATAAAATCGACCAAAATAGGAAAACCAGGACGAAAATTGGGTCGTCTAAATTTGAGAAAAAAACCCGACTCAGCACTAAAGCCCAACAAATAGTAGATCAAAAACTTAATACACACAGATATGTTTTCAAGGCCAGATAAGGACAAAAACTTGTGATAGTAGCCCTGATTACTAAGGCTTGTAACACCGTATTAGGTCCTCATTTACGTTGAGTCCTATTCGGAGCCAGTACCATATTTGTCATATGTATGCAACGTATAATAACATTTGCGTTGTAAATATTAAATTTTACTCAAATTGATACCGTCATTCTGCCCTAACTTATCAACCAAAGCGGCGGTGAAACTCTTTAATTTGTAGATTACAATCGTAATTTCAAAAATATATCTTCGATAATAGAGAGGAACAAACACATAAATCACAGTATCCCGAGATTAAAACAGGCTTGTAATGCGATTTGTACGCGGTAGTCGGATACGGATGCGTTTCGTGAAAGCTGAAAAAATAAAAAATAAAACAGCTAGTGAAATATATCTTTCATATGGAACCTATAGTAGCATTTGCTCTGTAAATATCAATTTGTTACTCCAAATTGATTTCGCCATCCTAGACTAAACACTGAACCGATTCGGCAGATATGACTTGACGGGCATTATCGCAGTATGTTGGTTCATGTTTATTTCACGTTTTATGAAATTTTACATGCTAGTTACTGAGTAATGGCTGCGGACGGACGGACGCATGGACACGGAAGCCAGGCCTGCTTCGAGCACTTCATGTAAACCACAAGCAATTTATTTAAGTCGGCAATATATTTTAAGCTTTAGAAGCTTTAGAAACTTGATATAGCTGTCTCATGAGTCACCGAGATTGAAATTAACATGCAAATTATCCCAAAATTAAAAATTATTAAAGAACAATTGGCGTTCAATCTTATGATATTCACTATTTCACCAATTCTTGAAGACTTTCGACCTAGTTAGATCCCTACTACAGGAACGTACTATAAATGAAATGTTATATATCTTAGATACAGTTTGGCAATAAATACAGTATTGATATCCCCCAGTAAGTGGTCGTCTCCTTACATACAGTAAGGGACCGTCTCCAAGCGGTAAGAAATTGTCTCTAAGCGACAATGTGTCGTCTCCAGGCTGTAAGGAAGGGGTCATCTCAAAGCGGTAAGTAAAGGATTGTCTCCAAGAGATAACTTATCGTCTGCAGGCGGCAAGAAAGGAGCCGTCTTCAAGCGAAAATGGATCGTATCAAGACGGTAAGGGACATTATGTGCGTGAAAGAATACAATTTGTCTTGTATGTCTCTGCTTGATAATTTGATTTTCTTATAAGTTCAGGTTTCTTAAGAAAACGTCACGGCTGAGATAGTTTAGCATTATTACAATATACAGTCGGTATTGAAATTGTGTTTCCAATACAGTGCTCATTAGATAAATCCTCAATATCTATGTGAAAAAAAGGGATGTGTTTTGTATGATTGCAACAATTTGAGTTGCTCCAATTACTGACAAATGACTGAAACAATAGGAATTTGTACGAGAGACGGATAGACAAAACGACAGTGAGGTAACAATATATTCTTGTATTGTTTTAATGTATGAGTTGTAAGCTACAATAAAGAATACCCATTTTATGAAAATCAAACTGGAAGTTAGAAATAACAGAAAAAAATTAATTAGGTCATGAGTCATCATATACCTATCAAAATTTGTCATTAGTTTTCACGAGCTGTCAAAATAATTTTTACCTCTCTATTCTGCAAATGCATTGTTTTTGAAAGGATCTTGGACGGACATTGTAGTGTGTAACTTACTTTACATTCCACATTTATATTTGTGCTTGAAATTGCTTTGTTGAGCTCACCGACATCACATATGAATGTCTATTGTTTTAGTTTATTGTCTGTTATAGAGGTACCAAATCTCAATATTAAGATGTAAGAATTGTTCCTTTCTGGTAGACAAAGGAAACTATTTGGTTGAATCATAATATAACGGTTTTTGGAAAGAACTGAATATTCTTTGGTTTTTTGTTATTCACCGGAAATTCAAAAAGTGACATCACCTTAAGCGATTTTTTTTTGGATTTCTTACGCACGATATGTTTATAAACGAACGAGTGAAATAAGACTAAAAATGCGTGGATTATGTCAAATTTTAAAGCAAAATATGTTAGAGGTACTTCACCCGTATAAACAAGTCATGTTATCATTACATGCAAGATTTTGTATTTGAATTATTTCCTTTATTCTTGAAAATATCAATAAGGCTGGGCTCGAGGCGACTATACTGTTCCCTATCAAATGTCAATGTATTTAAAGTATTTTGAATTAATCTACCGGTACTATCTGGGCTTTTGAATCACAACAGGACCTCAAGCAACTACGGCTTATTCAATCAAGCATGCTTCATTATCAAGATGCCATTGTAAAGCTAACATTACGCTCTTGACACCTGTATGTAACATATTTGAATTTGAATAAATGGAAGTAAATGCCAACAAAATATCATAAGAATGAAGGAAATGTTCACTGGAGTTTTCTGCAAGAGTCTTTTGTAAGGCTCATATATGAAATCAGAAATTTTGCTGCGAAAATAACTTGCTTATCTATGCACAAATCCTGCTGAGTGCTTTTCTAAGTTTTTCATTGTATTTCAACATAAGGACCACTTTGTCGGTGTACATTACGTGTAACATTACGGATTGATTTTCGTACCATATAAGGGCTTGTTCATATTAAATATGTCTGACATTAGTTTTTCATTTTTTATAGTATTTGAAGATCACATATCGACGTTGCAGTTCTATTTGCTTTATAATGTTGCGCTCACAAAATAAATGTCAATACTAGTATCAGGACTTAAGGTAAAGGAATATATCTATGGAGGCATTAAATTTAATTCAACCTTTCGATGTTTTTACATAGCATTTGCTCAATGAAAGAAATCTTTATGAAAAGTACCATTATAAACAACTAGAAAACAGAAGAAGTATGTATGTAAAATAATTCGAATAAATCTGTTATCTGGGCTCTTGAATCGCAAAAAAACTACGACTTATACGATCAATTATTCTTTATAATCAAGATGTCATTGTAAAGCTAACGTTACGCCCTTGACACCTGTATGTAACATATTGCATTTAGATGTGAATTAATGTAAGTAAATGCCAACAAAATTATCATAAGAGGAAGGAAACGTCCTTTGGAATTTCGTGCAAAAATCTTTTGTAAGGCTTATAATAAAATCAGAAATTTGGCTTCGAAAGTAACTTGAATATCTATGCACACAATCTGCCATGTACATAATCTAAGGTCCTGTACATTGTAATTCGATATAATGTCAACCATGTCCATGTACATTACCTTTAACATTACGGATTGAATTTCGTGGCATATAGAGGCATGTTTATATAGAATATATGTAACATTCTAATTTGTTATTCGTACGCTTTCATCGTATTTGCAGATCACATATCGAGTTTGCAGCTTTATTATTTTTACAATGTTTTGCTCACAAAATTAAAGCCATTTAATTTGAATTCTAGTATCACGACTAAAGGAAAACGTTGTAAACATGAATATATCCATGGAGTTATTAAATTCGATTCAACCATTCGATGCTTCTACATCATATTTGCTCAATCAAAAGAATCTTTATGAAAAAAAATATAAATAAGTAGAAAACATAAGAAGTACATGCTTCAAATTTCTTCATAGAAACGCAATTTCGTAAAAATGTTTAAATTTTTTCTTGGCAAATTTATGTAGAGGACGGCTACTTGAACTGGATGATATTAGGAGACTCACTTAACATAGTTTGTCTTGTACTTCTCTGGTTGGTAAACTGATTTTATTTTATTTTCAGGTTTATAAAGCAATTTTATGGATTTCTTGCGCAATATATGTCTATTAATCAGTGAAATAAGATTCAAAGTGCGTGAATTATATTAAAAGTAAAGTATCTTAGAGGTATTTTACCAAAATAACCAAGTAACATTATCATAACATGCAAGATTAAGTATTTCATTTATTTCGTTTGATCCTGAAGATATCAATAAGGCTGATCTCGAAGCGACTACACTGTTCCCCATCAAATATCAATGTAACTAACTTATTTCGAATAAATCTGCTATCGGGGCTCTTGAAACGCAACAGGACCTTAAGCAACTACGATTTATACAATCAAGCATCCTTCGTGATCAAGATGCCATTGTAAAGCTAACGTTACGCCCTTGACACCTATATCTAACATATTGCATTTGAAAGTAAATGCCAACATAATATCATAAGAATGAACGAAATGTTCATTGGAGTTTTGTGCAAGAAGCATTTATAAGGCTTATAATAAAATCAGAACTTTTGCTGGGAAATTAGCTTGAATATCTAAGCACACAACCTGCCGAATGCATTTTGAAGCTGTACATTGTAATTCAATATGAGGTCTACCATGTCGACGAACATTACGTGTAACATTATGGATTGATTTTCGTAGCATATAGAGGCTTGTTCATATTGAATATGTCTGACATTCTGATTTGTTTTTCATTCTCTCTCATCCTGTTTGCAGAACATGTATCGACTTTGCAGCTCTATTTTCCTTGCAAATTTTCGCTCATAAATATCCATGCCATTTTATTTGAATACTAGTTTCAGGACTTTAGGTAAATGTTGTAAACACGAATATATCTATGAAGGCATAAAATTCGATTCATTAATTGTACATGATGTTTGCTCAATCAAAGTAATGTTTAGGAATATAACAATTATAAACAACTAGTAAAACAAAAGAAATATATGCCTCTGCATTTCTTCATAGAAACGCAGTTTCATAGAAATATTCAACTTCTCGCTCAGCAACTTTATGTGGAGAACAGCTACATGAACTTACCTATATTAAGTGCGTTACTGAACACAGTTTGTCATATATTTTTATGCTTTGCATATACCCCAGTCACACATACGGCGCGGATAGCTACGTCTAGCCACGGATAGAAACGTAGTAATCCGTATTGATCCATATCGATCCGTATCGATCCGTAATTGAGCCGTACCTTAAAGTAGTAATCCGTATCAATCCGTACAAATCCGTACGGCTCTATACGGATTACTACGTTTCTATCCGTAGCTAGACGTAGCTATCCGCGCCTTACGTGTGACTGGGGTATAAACTGATTCTCTTTTATTTTTAGGTTTCCGAAGCGATTTTATAGATCTCTTGTGCAACATATGTTTATATATAAAATAAGTGAAATTAGATTAAAAGTGCGTGAATGCATTTAAAAGCATATTATCTTAGACTGAGGTATTTTACAGCAATAACCAAGTCATAGTATCATTAGATGCAAGATTAATATTTATTTTATTTCCTTTAAAGATGCAGGACGCGAATAAGTACGGATAGGTACGGCGTACTACATTAAACTACGTTTTACTGCGCCTGGCAAATTGCCCAGCGCGTGGACGGATCTGCGGTGAACAACATTGAACTATGCTTCAGTACGGGCAGCCTCGGATAACTATTCTAGCATAAAACTGCTGTTATTGTCACATTTCGGGGGTGTTTTAACAGGAGAGAAAACGTGTGTTAACAGAGAGATTCTCGCGCTCACGTGCTGTTATAACACCTTTTTATATATGCGAGTTCCGTGGCAAAGCGTAAACGTCATTCGGCCCCAAAACGGATAATTCAAAACGAAATGACGTCAACGTAAAAAACAGCTCAGACATTCCCGCGCATTTCATGGAAGTTTAATGACGTTGAGGTAGGATGTATTCATTTATTAGTATTTTTCCGCGTTTTATGCTAGAATAGCGTTAGCGCATGTTCAGTTCGTGTTATAACATCTGCAGAATCCCTCGGGATACGTTGGTACCCTCGCCCTAAGGGCTCGGGCACCAACCAATCCCTCGGGATTCTGCAGACGTTATAACACGAAAAAACATGCGTTATCCCTACAAAGTCACGCTCAAATGGCTACGGATCGCTCAAACTTTTGTGCATGTCCTTGAATACGTTTTGACCAAGCGTTGGTACGGATTGATACAGATTACTACTTTGAGGTACAGCTCAGGTACGGATCGATACGGATTACTACGTTTCTATCCGTGGCTAGACGTAGCTATCCGCGCCGTATGTGTGACTGGGGTATGAAGAACTATATGGGTAAGATTTATCGTGTAAAACAAGCTGAATCTAACTGAATAAGTTTTCAATATATCTGCGGTTTAAAGTCAGTAAAAAGAGTATCATGAACCCCCAGCCTGGGTTAGTTTATACACTTAAAATCATATAGGATTGACTGATTTTACCAGGAAAACAATATCCTGACGCAAAAGCGCTTTCGACCCGAAGGTCTTCTTCAGTTGCCTGAAGTTGTATAAGATATTTCACGTATATCGTATGTGGGTTCCGATTTATTAAAGCCTTTTATACACTTTGTTGTATATATATGTATATAATATATATAATATATATATATATATATATATATATATAAGGGTGTAAGTGCATATAAATATCTACGCTGGTGTTACGCAAAGCTTATATATAGAGTAAATTTCTAGAGCAAGCCTAAAAATGGCTTGTATGCGAATGCACTTAAAATAAATCAGGGTAGGTTCCTGAGTAGCCAGAAAAAGAAAATTTCTGGGATAATTTATAATCACTATAAGCGAGGTAGGTTCTCGTATAAATATAGTGAGTTGGAGAATAAAGAGTTGAAATGTTTAAAGAAACGTTACAGTTTTATTCAGTAAGTAAATATTTATAGAACAATAAAATGCCAAGTATGTTTGGCAAATGCAGTTCTACAGTTGAAACGCAACAGGACCTTAAGCAACTACGCCCTATACAATCGAGCATGCTCCATGATCAAGATGCCAGGTAATGTAACGCCCTTCACACATGTATGTAACATATTACATTTGAATGTGAAAAAAATCATAAAACTTCTGTTCTTGTCACTTTTCGGGGGTGTTTTAACAAGAGAGAAAACGTGTGTTAACAGAGAGATTCTCGCGCTCACGTGCTGTTATAACACCTTTTTATATATGCGCGTTGCGTGGCAAAGCGTAAACGCATTACGGCCCCAAAACGGATAATTAAAACGGAAATGACGTCAACGTGAAAAAACACGCAGACGTTCCCGCGCGTTTCATGGAATAATGACGCTGAGGGAGAATGTATTCATTTATTAGTGTTTTCTTTCGCTTTTTATGCTAGAATAGCGTTAGCGCATGTTCATTTCGTGTTATAACATCTTCAGAATCCCTTGGGACTCGAGTACCAACCAATCCCTCGGGATTCTGCAGACGTTATAACACAAAAAAACATGCGTTATCCCTACATTCAGGTATACACGTGTAACAATAAAGATTGGAAAGAAATCGAAAATGGCTAACAAAATAAGAATATACTTAAAATGAAATTTATGCTGTTGTAAACTTTTTTTGGTGATTAACCTATTTTTCCCTTAGATACAAGCATTTGTATGTAAAAAATTGAGTGTGCAATAGCTGCGCGTGAAAATAGGGTAGGAGAAAATTCAGACAATACAGCGAAAACGAAGTAGGAGACCCCCGTGTATTTTTCGCTCATTTTACAATTCAATAAATTTTTTATGATAATTGTATTTTGAAAAAAAAAAAAGAACACACTACTTAGTCATTCCGTTTGAAAGTATATAGGTTTCAATGGGCCTGTTATATCAAATGAAACATAATTACTTTTTGAATTTAATGGACGCCCAAAAATCTAAATTAATCTCCGTTAAAACAGAAACGTCACAACTATATATATTTAAGGTTGAGCTAAAATGTGATTTCTCGACGCCATTTGCGTAAGAAGTACGAATTTTACCTTTTCAATGCAATGTAATATCGGATGAAGATCAACTTTTACTATTATTTAAACAAGTTATGAAGGATGTAACTTGTTTTTGGAAAATCCCGCTCATTACGCTTTCTTTACCGTAAAGTTGAAAAAATTATGTAAGGTTAAAACTTTTCCGAGATGCTTTATGGATTTGGTCGCACATGGGCAGTTTAACAAACCATTATAGCTAGAGAATTACACTCAGATCCTTCAGAAACTGCAAACCATCGTACAATTACTCTGTATATAAAAAGAACAACAGTTTAATTTGCATAATTACAATAGGTTTGGTTCTACCGATGACAAACCCACAAAACGTAGGGACTCAGAATGCGACAGCATTAAAGCTGCTCAATATAGATCCAAGTACAGTTCACTTCCGGTGTGGTCACATGACCATAGTAAAGTAAGCAATGTTAGAGTAAATCGTCTGCAGTACACTGTGATATTGATAAATTTACAAAAAATCTTAATGAAGAAATTTGTGACATTTGAAGAAACAACATCCATTCAAAGTTTAATGTTGCTTTTTCCAGACTTATTTGCAAATTATGATTAGCGGGCTCAAACGATTCTTTTGTTGTTATGTATCCAAAATGCCGAGCACCAGCAAACTGACTGAAATGGCATTCTGTATACAATAATATATCAAATCAACCTAAATAAATTGCAAAATTTTGCAAGATATGTCTAACCTTTGAAGTTTAAACTTGAAGTATCCAGATGCATAATCTGAAAGTGTAGAGCATTGGTAAATATCCGAACGAACCTTAACAAGTTTTTAGTTGGTCCTTCTTTTCACGAAACAGTGTGAATCGTTCTATAGATTGAGTGCAGTTAAATGGTAAATTTGTTCCCATTTAAAATATTTCTTTTTTTCGTCGAGTTTTGGTTCTGCTTCCTGGAAACTAACAAGTTCTCGCGCCAAAAGAAGGGACTGTTGGAGTCACGGTCAAAATCCGCTGACAGGATTCGACCCCGCGGCCTCCGGGTTACGAGACATCTATGCAAAAATGAAAAAAAAGTAAAATTTGTGTCTCGATTCTACTCTGTATAGTTTTGAACTAATTTGAATATAACTTAAGTAAGTCAGTTTATTCAGAGATTACTTGCAAACTTGAATAAAAAATAAATAAAAAAGATGGAGTGCGACCTTTAATTTTTTTTTAAATACATCTATGAAAAATTAACGAAAGAAAATTGAGGATATTTCTGATTTATTCCCGTTTTCCGTTTGGCTCTTATTTAAGCCACATTTGTTTGGTGCGCTGTCAAACTTAGCCACTAACGGCACTTTTTGGGCGTCATTTCTTAGCGTCATTTTCATTGTTTCTGTAAGGTTTTCAGCATATCCCTATTTCAGTTGGAAGTGGACACGAATGAAATTTATATATTTTTAAAAGATTTAAAATTCCCTTTCCTGTGATATAAATTTCGTGAATGATCTTTGACGTACCTTAAGATTATGACGCATTAAAGCGTCAGACTTACACAAAATGTAACGTAGAGTTTAGCTGGAAAGTTTCCGTTTTTTGAGTATAACATTTTTTTGGGTCGATGAATTTTGTGTAAATTTCAATCATAAATGCGCAAGTATATTTACTTGCGTTTGATTAACAAAAAATTGTATGTCACCGAATTCGTTTTTTTTTTTTTTTTCAGTACGACCGATTTCGTTTCCCCACCCGCGAGCTAAAATGCGACGATATTTTGGTGGTATTTTTAAAGTTACGCTAAAGTTTCGGACAACTTCGGAAAACTTGTACTATGGAACAAACATGCAAGTTGTCGACATTTTATCGTTAAAATATACGTTCAATAAAAGCATATAGATCTACTGAAATATAAAAAATATCACATATACAGTAAATTGAATTATAATAGAAAAATGAAGTAAACGCGATCTTACTTGGTGATATTTTTAAAGTTACGGCCTGAGTGATATATTCTTACCCATAAGAACGAAAAACTCGGGTTATTCTACGATAAGGTCGCTGACTTCAAATCACTTGCCCAATGGAAGTTTTATAACAGAATGGCATAATGTTCAAGGCTAATTTCTGTAGAACAAGCATCATTAATTGTGTATTACATAAGGTATTAACTTTTAGCTTTAACTAATTTTTCTGGTGTCAAAGATCACAGAACACGACTGTATGAATTTTCACTGGAGTTAAAATATCTCAAACCAAAACCAGGAACTATTTTTATCGGAAGGCGAATTATCGTTGAACGTGGGCGGGCCTTTTTGACTGTTCTGTTATAGGATGACGGAAGGATATCTTGACACTTATTTTGATTTTCTGATACTTCTAGAAAGCAAATCAATTATTTTTGTAGCAAGGTATCGTAAAATGTAAATATAAGAATTGAATGCTATTATTTTGTGCGTTCATATGGTTATGAACCACACTGGAAGGCCAAGTATCGCTTGTGTGATTCATAAATTTGCAGGAAGTCCCAATGTACTTTATGCCCGTATAAACGCACAGAAATTATTATTCAATTCTTAAATAAAGTATGCATGTGTTCATACGTGTTACAACAGAATATATGCAAAGTACCTTGCAGTTAATACTCTAGAATGCCTATGAACTGATCAGACTGCTGAGGGCAAACTTTGACTTATGCACAATTTAAAAACAGACAAAATGATGAAGCTATTTCAACAGATTCTTATTTCATTCTTCCCCTAAATTTACGGTAAATTCTCTTTAAAATATTGCAGTTAGGAAAATGTTGTTAAGCATTATATTGATTTCTAGACCAAGTTATTGTTTGCCATCTGTTGCATGTTTTTGATATCACAATCGTCATCCTTTCAAAACTTCAAAAGAGTTTCAATGAAATGAATCACTATGTTATTGGAAACCATCAAGTTAATAATTATACAGAGACAAAAGTCTTGTGCCAGGTGTTTATGCTGAAATATAAAATCTATATCACGAAACAATGTTAAAGGAATTGTGCAGACGATATTAGTAATTAAATATTAACTGGTTCTGAGTATTTATTGCACTAGATAGATAGATAGATAGATAGATATAAAGAGACAGAGACAGAGACAGAGACAGACAGACAGACAGACAGTTTATTCAAACAAAAGGCAATATGCACATATGTATATCCTAGGTTTCTAAATTACTTTCTGGTACTTATAACATGTGTAAAAATGTTTAGTTCTGGGCTAGAGGGCTTGCACTTCCACTAGCGTCAATCAAACCGAACCTGCAACATTTTCGTTTATGTCGTGTTGGGTGACCTGTGGTTTTCTACTTTTTTATTTTAAAGAAATCGAGGTATTACCGTATTTCAAACGGTGTAGGACGTATAATCATTTCGCGCGTTATGAATATACTATCATTTTAGATTCCCTACAGTTTGTTAACTCAGCGCCAGGTTATAGTGATTAGTACAGCCAGTCTACCTAACCCTCTGACCTGTGACATTCCGTGCAAAGCATAGTTGTAAAGTCGTATAAATACTATAGCCTACTTATTAACGGTTAATAATGTTACATACTGATAGCCGCACGAGAACTACATGCAGATATAGACTTGTCATAGTGCACTACTGCGGGAAATATAAAGTGGAAGTATTGGACTGGGAAATTCATGGCATGATTAATTTTGATTGATGTATTTTTTTCTGCAATAAATTTTGGGAGATGAGTGTAAGGGCATAAGAAGAAGGCGGCTGGAATTGAAATTTGGTTTCTTTATACGAACCCCTCCCTCGACGGAGGGATGTAGGGTTGAGTAAGTGCTTTGCAGTATAATGACACGGAAATATATAGTCATAACGGTATGATTTCCATGTAGAAATTAATGAAGTGATAGTATATATGACTGGAATAATATTGAGTGTTATACTATGGCAATGAGTCTAAATGTTAATTTATGATCTGTTCTTTTTGCTGTCGTTGATTCTCTTTGATCATGGGATAGGTAACTTGTTTTTATTTAGGAAATAATGCTTTGGAATTCATAGTCTGTTGTTACAGACACGGTTGCTTATCCTTCCAAATTTTACTAGTGATGGACAATGGCCATTAAGCAAATTGTTCTTATGGTCAATAGCAGCTATAGTATATATGTATCAGAAATCATGTATATATTTATAATTTTAAGTGTTTTCAGATTTAAATATGTATTTACAATAGCAAGTGCAAGTGGAGCAAGAAAAATAAACAACAAAATTTATAAATTTTGATCGAAATTTTGATGAAAGAGCAACAGCAATCTGCCGTCACAAACATTATTAGTCAATGACCAAGACAACAACATACTCATATGCTATGACATTGTCTCTACACCCATACCCACTCCCGATCAGTTTTATATTGCTTCTACGGAGTGGGACGTTAACCCCAACATATATATATATATATATTCTACGAAAAATCTCACTTGGGAACTTCTTATTATTAAAAAAGGAAGTAAATGCTAACAAAATATCATAAGAATGAAGGAAATGTACATTCAGTATGAGGTCCACCATGTCGATGTATTGGCGCTCAGCAATAAGGGGATAGTGCTAGGACTGGTCAGCCCGGTGTCAGTATAATGTGACTGGGTGGGGTATCATGCCATGTGTCTACGGCGTGATATTCCAGTGAGACAGCACTATAAAGATGGGCATTGTGCTCACTGCTACAAGTAGACACCGTCGTTTATATGACTAAATAATTGTTGAAAAAGACGTTAAACCCGAACACACACACACACACATGTCGATGTACATTACCTGTATTTATTATGGACTGATTTTCGTATCATGTAGGGGTTTGTTTATATTAAATATGTCTGACATTCTAATTTGTTTTTCATTTTTCTCTCATCCTGCTTGCAGATCATATATCGACTTTGCAGCTTTATTTACCTTGCGATGTTTCACTCACAAAATCAGTGTCATTTATTTTGAATACTAGTATCAGGACTTTAGGTCATAAAACTCGATTCATCCACTCGATGCTTCTGACTGATATTTTCTAGATCAAAGAAATCTTTACGTTTAAAACAATTATTAATAACTAGTGAAACATGAAAAATATATGCTTGAAAGGCAGTTCCGTACAAATATCTAACTTCTCGCTTAGTATTTTTATGTAAAGTACAGCTACTTGAAATGACCAATATGATGTCCGTCACTGAATACAGATTGTCTTGCTTGTATTTCTCTGTTCGGTAAACCGATTCTCTTCATTTCCTGAATTTCTTCACGAAACAAAGTTCCATGAAATATTTAACTTCTCGCTTAGCAATTTTATTTAGCGGACATCAACTACTTGAACTGACTAACATTATGTGCGTCACTGAATACAATTTGTCTTGTATTTCTCTGCTTGATAAACTTATTTTCTTATATTTTCAGGTTTCTTAAGCGATTTTATGGATTTCTTACGCACTATATGTTTATAAACGAGTGAAATTAGATTAAAAGTGCGTTGAATATTTGAAAGCAAAATGTCTTAGGGGTACTTTACCCGAATAAATAAGTCATAGTATCATTAGATGCAGGATATAGTATTTAATTTATTTCCGTTAATGTTGACTTACAATAAGTCTGGCCATGAGACGAATACACTGTTCCCTAACAAATATCCATATATTTAAAGTAATTCGAATAAATCTGCTATCTGCATGGGCTCTTGAAACGTGACAGAAACTTACGCCACTACGACTTATACATTTAAGCATGCTTTATGGTAAGGATGCCACTGTAAAGCTGACGTTACGCCCTTGACACAAGTATGTAACATATTGCATTTAAATGTGAATACATGGAAGTGAATGCAAACAAAATATTATAAGAATGAAGGAAATGTCCATTGGAGTTTTGTGCAATAATCATGCGTAAGGCTCACATGTAAATTAGAACTGCTGCTGCGAAAATATCTTGAATATCTAATGACACAGGATGCAATGTACATCTCTAAGCTGTACATTGTGATTTATTATAAGGTTCACTATTATCAATGTATTTATGTGTAACATGCTGGACGGATTTCGTATCATACAGGGGCATGTTCATACAGAATATGTGTAACATGGTAATTTGTTTGTTTTTTGTTCTCTTTCATTGTGTTTGCAGATAACAATCGATTTAGCAGCTTTATTTAGCACTCGCTACAGTTTTTCCGGACGGATCAATATTTACCCTAACACCGTGCAAATTTGGTTTCGATGTAGCTACTAGCTCACTGCAGACTTGGTGCGGTCTTCTGCGCATGCCCGGAAGTGATTATCTAATGTCGCGTACGGTAAAAATTCGCAAATTATTGTATGTTCGCATGCATTTAATGTGCAAAATGTATAATATACTGACTAAAGGTAAGGGTAAGTATCACCATGGTTACAAAATATATACATTTAAAGTACTTTTAGTTCAAATTGCTCCAATCCGACATAGACTGGAGTCTGTTATTTATACCAGCGCTCAAACTCTACATTGAGAGTCACAGCTGTTTCTAATCCCGTACCGTACTCGTACCGTACATTCGTAAACTATAGGTTTTGTAAAAAAAAAAAGGGCGGAAACTTTCATCGTTCTATGCCATCAAAATGCTTCAGAAACACCTTAAAATCCGCTTATTAAGAAATCTGTCGTTTGATAATTTTATATATCATAAGTCATTTGCTTAAACACTGAATGAGTATTTCGTACCAACCTGTGTTGTATAAATGCCCGCCACATCCCACCTCGTTGTAATTTGATTTATTAATAAGCGAAATCTAATATGGTGACCTATCAATTTTCTTTTTGTTTTAGATTAGGTAGACCTAACCAAAGGTGTGTGCAGAGTTTGATTAAATTCTATTATGTTAAACCCGATAAAATAGCAGAAGTACCTACTTAAAATTGACAAAAATATGCAAAAATAGCCCTTGGGTCTGCTGAGCAAGTATTCCTTTCTTTACAAAATCATGTGCTTTTGATTTCTCTGAGCATGTTTCAAATAGATATATTGTTTTCCGTTATAAAAATGCTTAGATAATCAAATTTATGCTGTAGTATGCCTAGTATTTTTATTTCATTTTTCAATACATCATAACATGATCTTTTAATACAAAACATTTCATCAAAATCTATTATTGAGAAAAAAATTACGAAACTGTAGCGAGCGTCCTTAATCCAATACGACTTATAAAACCAAGCAAGCTTTATAATAAGGAAGCTAACTTTTAATTTGTATAGATGCTATTTACGATAGAAAATGGATTTGGTATCTTTTTGAAAAAGGGGTGAAATATCAAAAATGCTAAACCGATCTGGTTTGAAGACATGCACGTTCGTTTTCATCGGAATTATTGCTGTAATTTTAACATTATTATACACTAAAGGCAGTTGCGTACATATATATATATATAACTTCCCGCTTAACAATGTTTTGTAAAGGACATCTACTTTAACGGACCAATATCATGTTCGTCAGTGAAAGCAGGTGGTCTTGCTTGTATTTCTCTGCTTGGTAAACTGACTCTCATTTCCTGTATTTCTTCACGAAAAGCATTTCCTTAAAAAATTTAACTTCTCGCCTAGCAATTTTATTTTGAAGACAGCAACTTCTTGACCTGACCAACATTATGTGCGTCACTGAATACAATTTGTCTTGTATTTCTCTGCTTGATAAACTGATTTCTTTAAATATTTTCAGGTTTTGTAAGCAATTGTATGGATTTCTTGAGCACTATATGTTTATAAACGATTGAAATTAGATTAAAAGTGCGTTGATCAGTTAAAAGCAAAATATCTTAAGTTAGAGGTACTTTATCCGAATAAACAAGTCATGGTATCATTAGATACAGGATAAAGTATTTAATTTATTTCCGTTAATGTTGACTAACAATAAGTCTTGCCACGAGTTCCCTGACAAATATCCATGTATTTAATGTAATTCGAATAAATCTGCTATCTACATGGGTTCTTGAAAGTGACAGAACCTTACGCCACTACGATTTATAAACTCAAGCAAGCTTGATGATAAGGATGCCATTACATTGTAATTTAATATAAGGTCTACCATATCAATGTATTTATGTGTATTTTCGTAGCATACAGGAGCATGTTCATACAGAATATGTGTAACATGCTAATTTGTTTGTTTTGCGTTCTTTTTCATTGTGTTTGCAGATAATATATCGATTTAGCAGCTTTATATACTTTGCAATGTTTCGCTGATAAAATTAATGTCATTTAATTTGAATACTAGTATCAGGACATTAGGTAAATGTTGTAAACATGAATATATCTATGGAGTCATTGAAAAGTGATCTTAAGCCACTACGACTTATACAACCAAGCAAGCTTTATAATAAGAAAGCTAACTTTTAATTTCTATTGATGCTATTTACGATAGAAAATGTTATGGCATGCGAAATGCAAGCGAGATTTTTATTGATATCATTTCAAACAGTCACGATTCTGTCAAAAGTATTTGAAAACTTATAACTCTATCTGACAACAAAAAAAGGGGTGTAATATTTCAAATACATGTACTAGTAGTTTGAGACTATTATGAAATAGCAAGGTAAGTTATGAACTGGTAACGGTAACTTCTATTTTTAGATTAGAGAACATCGTAAATACAATCATCAGATGGTTTGGAGTGGTTTCTTCAGTTTCAAGTGGTAATTTAAGTATTTGCAGAATTACTCTCCTGTTTTTATGACATTTTGACAACTTCTTGACCCATCACGCGTAATCTATATAAATCACGTATTTCAGTTAGTATATTGTCGCCGCTCACACGATATTGATGCTTAATTTTTTTGTTTGACATGAAAATTGGATTACAATCTTGTAACATGACTTTTTGGATTTGGTATCTTTTTGAAAAAGGGGTGAAATATCAAAAATGCTAAACCGATCTGCTTTGAAGACATGCTCGTTCGTTTTCATCGGAATTAATGCTGTAATTTTAACATTATTTTGTGTTCTAGAACCAGGTTTGTACGTTTCATCTTAACATCAAAATGTTACTTAGCGTTTTGAACAATTTTGACGATATTAATAATAAATTCTTCTTTCTTTTCTGGTACTGAAATGGTGTCCAGTACAAACAGAATACATTATGAGTCATTCGGCATGCCGAGAAACTGAAATCACGAGGAAAACTGGATCATGTAAAATTAATAAATGTGGACGAGATTTTTTTTATTTTAGACGAAAAAAAAATCTCAAAAATCCATAAATACCCGTAGTGCAACCAGCGGTACAAATTTATTCTTATGATATTTTTGCACGGTGTCCTTATACTCACATTTAGTAGCTAAACATATGTTGAAAATGTAAAATGTTAAAAAAAATAGTTATCTAAGCATTGAGAGTTTAGTACAACCTTAAAAGTTTGCTGCCAGTCACTTGTAATTGTTGATTTCAGCAATACGGGCCTGGTTTTGGAAGAGAATTTATCATTAATTGTCTAACATTCTAAAAAACTTTTACATTATGAATTATCTTATTAGTTTATGAGCTTAGCCATCAAAGGCCTTTCCATTAGGAAAGCTGCTATATATATTAATTATCATCAAGGGAATAGTTCCAGCTTTCTAACACTTAAAGTGTTTGCTTTTGTTTTCGTTGGGGACACAGCTGAGGTCATTGTCATTCATATGAAGAACTTAAAGTTATTGCTTGTTCAAGTCAGTACCAACTCAATAGTAATCAGTTTCTCTTTTCTTAAAGCGAATCGTTATCATCGACTTATTTATTCTTGTCAAATGAAGGCGTATCTTGAAATAATTCTTTTGTTAAGGCACTACCAGGTGATAACATCGAACATTTTTCTGTTATCTAGGTAGAAAATAGCCACTAAAATTATGCAGGACAGGGTTTGATATAGGATCATGCGTGTAGCAAGATCAAACATTGCCACCGTTTTTTAACTGCATCCACGTCTGCCACCTACGTAGTCTTAAAGAATTAAATTCCTGATCAATTTACTTTTCCTTTAAGGAAAACTTCACCTTCAGGTAGGAAAAAATACCACATTATAAACTTAATGTTATAATGTTATAATTAATACAGATATCAGGCCTACATTCTTTCAAACTTTTGAATCAAACCATTTCTATCGAATAGTATCCTTAAAGGGGATATAGCTGAAGCGGCCTTGTACAGGCCTTGAACTTATGTCTAGTTTTTAAGATAAACAAACATTTTATGTATTTTACTTTTTTCAGGTGTAAATGTCAAGTGGTACCAGAGATGTACAACAGAACCGAGATTAAGCCATACCACTCTAGTAAGAAGTTTTTCTCCATTTTTTCAGTATAAATGAGAAAATAACAAACGTGGAAACCCACAGGTCGCCCGACACGGCAAAAATGAAAATGCTCCAGGCTCGGTTAAACATGGCAAAAACGAAAATGCTCCAGGCTCTGCAGGCTCGGTTAAACATGGCAAAAACGAAAATGCTCCAGGCTCTGCAGGCTCGGTTAAACATGGCAAACACGAAAATGCTCCAGGCTCTGCAGGCTCGGTTAAACATGACAAAAAATGCTACAGGCGCTGCAGGCTCGGTTAAACTTGGCAAACACGAAAATGCTCCAGGCTCTGCAGGCTCGGTTAAACATGGCAAAAACGAAAATGCTCCAGGCTCTGCAGGCTCGGTTAAACATGGCAAAAAGGAAAATGCTCCAGGCTCTGCAGGCTCGTTAAACATGGCAAAAATGAAAATGCTCCAGGCTCTGCAGGCTCGCTTAAACACGACAAAAACGAAAAAGCTCCAGGCTTGCAGGCTCGGTAAAACATGACAAAAACGAAAATGCTCCATGCTCTGCATGCTCGGTTAAACATGGCAAAAACGAAAATGCTCCAGGCTCTGCAGGCTCGGTTAAACATGGCAAAAACGAAAATGCTCCAGGCTCTGCAGGTTCTGCAGGCTCGGTTAAACATGGCAAACAGGAAAATGCTCCAGGCTCTGCAGGCTCGGTTAAACATGGCAAAAACGAAAATGCTCCAGGCTCTGCAGGCTCGGTTAAACATGACAAAAACGAAACTGCCCCAGGCTCTGCAGGCTCGGTTAAACATGGCAAAAACGTAAATACTCCAGGCTCTGCAGGCTCGCTTAAACATGACAAAAACGAAAATGCTCCAGGCTTGCAGGCTCGGTTAAACATGACAAAAACGAAAATGCTCCATGCTCTGCATGCTCGGTTAAACATGGCAAAAACGAAAATGCTCCAGGCTCTGCAGGCTCGGTTAAACATGGCAAAAACGAAAATGCTCCAGGCTCTGCAGGCTCGGTTAAACATGGCAAACACGAAAATGCTTCAGGCTCTGCAGGCTCGGTTAAACATGGCAAAAACGAAAATGCTCCAGGCTCTGCAGGCTCGGTTAAACATGGCAAAAACGAAACTGCCCCAGGCTCTGCAGGCTCGGTTAAACATGGCAAAAACGTAAATACTCCAGGCTCTGCAGGCTCGGTTAAACATGGCAAAAACGAAAATGCTACAGGCGCTGCAGGCTCGGTTAAACATGACAAAAACGAAAATGCTACAGGCGCTGCAGGCTCGGTTAAACATGACAAAAATGAAAATGCTCCAGGCTCGGTTAAGCACGGCAAAAACGAAAATGCTCCAGGCTCTGCAGGCTCGGTTAAACATGACAAAAATGAAAATGCTGCAGGCTCGGTTAAACACGGCAAAACTGAAAATGCTGCAGGCTCGGTTAAACGTGACAAAAATGAAAATCCTGCCGGCCTCGGTTATACACGGCAAAAATGAAAATTCTGCAGACTCGGTTAAACATGACAAAAATGAAAATGCTGCAAGCCCGGTTAAAGACGGCAAAACTGAAAATGCTGCAGACTCAGTTAAATATGACAAAAATGAAAATGCTGCAGGGTCGGTTAAAGACGGCAAAACTGAAAATGCTGCAGGCTCGGTTAAATATGACAAAAATGAAAATGCTGCAGGCTCGGTTAAAGACGGCAAAAATGAAAATGCTGCAGACTCGGTTAAATATGACAAAAATGAAAATGCTGCAGGGTCGGTTAAAGACGGCGAAAATAAAAATGCTGCAGGCTATATTAACACGACAAAACTGAAAATGCTGCAGGCTTGGTTAAACATGACAAAACTGAAAATGCTGCAGGCTCGGTTAAACACGACGAAATATAAAAATGTTGCCTTAGTTGAGCCTGTTCATGGACGGTAGTGGAAATGCATCCTACCGGCCGCCCTCGGGTTGAGCAGAACTCAAAGTTATACATGATACAAGAACAGAAATATAAATTAGATACATCCGTAGATGTGTTCATACGGTGGTTTACATAGAACCTTATATAGTACTCAGGACGCGACTTATGGTGCCCTAATTTGAAATAGTCACTATTCTAAAATACCTATAAGGATGACCTATTTACACATTAACTGTCATTTTCAACTTTGGAAAAGTTTCCATATTACCTGAAACAAAGTAAATTTCCGTGTCAGTCTGACAGGACAAAGAATAGTATGCTTCAATTATATTCTCCTTTTGTCAACTATACAACAATACAAACTACAATGAGGAAGAGAATTTTCTTGAAATCCTATCTCTAAAAATGAAATATCGCTGCAAATTCTTTTTGTCACTCGTTTTCGTGACCTGTAAATTTCAGTCTTTTCATTTAATTTCTTCAAATATAAAAACTTTTGTAGGACATTGTAGAACACTATATTAAAATACAATTACAACAGACATATTTATTGATTTATCTTGATGTTCCGACTGATGTTCTAATTTCCATTGTTTTGGGTAATTGTAGCTAAATAAGTCAGTATTTTATTAATACAGAAATCTAAAAAGCAACGAGTAAATTCAAATTTACAAATTTTACATGCTATATATTAAGAGAGAGTATATAAATGATATGATTATTTAAAGTATACATTTTTTTCAGAACCCTGGAAAATTCAGTGAAAGAAAACTGCAGAAAAGCTCTATACAGACAGTACTGGGAAGTGTGGAGCATGAAAATAATTCAAAAATTTGGTTCAAGCAAATAAATAAAATTCAACAAGAAGCTAAAATGCACAGCGCCGCTGAGGCTATGAAAACCAGAGTACAGGTGGTACAAGACAAATGTGAAAACCACTTGAAAAATCTTTCTTCTTTTGGGATCAAAGGTTCCATTTATTCCATTCCAGAGAAAATAAATTATTGTGAAACTCCTAAAGTCGGATGTACATTTTGGAAGTCCGTGTTGCGATTTCTGGCAAGAGATTATCCAATAGGAAGACAGGTCCAAAAACCGTCCGATATTGACCGAATGTATGTTCATTTTGGTCCGTGGAAAAATATTAAGCGATATGGGAATAATGCTATAAAAAGAGGAGTTTTGACGACGGGATACAACCTTATGTTTGTTCGCGAACCTTATTCAAGACTATGGTCGGGTTACCTAGACAAATTTTATTTACCTGATTACTGGCAAAGTGGCGGACCAAAATTCAGACATATAAGCAAAAAAGGTTGTATTCAGAACATTTCATTCGAAGAATTTTTAACTTTTATAGCAGAAAATCCTGCTACATTGAATATTCACTGGACTCCATTTTACCGGTTGTGTAACCCATGTCACGTGAAATATGATGCCATTGGTAAAATGGAGACATTCAGTAAAGACAGTAAATTTATTCTTAACAAGCTAGGACATGACATGTTAGTAGATGATAAACAGAACAGTTCGAAATCCAGAGCGAAGGAAGAAATTCGTACGCTTTCTAAATACAATTTCAGCTTCAAAAACAACAGTTGTTTCTTCCACAAATTGATTGCAAAAAGGTTGTGGTCGGTCTTTCAGATGAATGGCTATATTCAAAAGAATATACCCTTTCCGCTTGAAATGTTTAGCGATAAGAATTTTTATTTAGGCTCGGATAATACAACCTCGGTGTTTATAAAGTACGCTTTTAAGGCATTAGACAGTCAGACAGTTTCAGATCATGACCTGAAAGAGCAAAAACATCAATACATGATAGATGGATACAGGACAATACCAATGTCGCTTCTGAACCAAATTCGGAAACTGTTCCAGACCGACTTTGAATTATTCGGCTATGATGCAGAGCCTGCTGAGATATTTTCGCGTCCGTTTGTGCAACAATACATGATAACAGAATAGCAGTTGGTTTTGTCAATAAAATACAACACAAGAGGGCCAAATGGTGGTTTTTACAAGATTTTAAAGTTTTCCCTGTAGAAGTCTATATAAACCATATGACCCCCCAGGGCGGACCCATATTAGACGCCAGAGGGATAATTTGAACAATCTTGGTAAAAGACTACTATACGAAGCTACATACCAAATATCAAAGCCCTAGGCCATGTGGTTTTGTACAAAGCTTTCCCTATATAACTCTATATTAACAATGTGACCCCTAGGGCGGTACACCACATTTTAACCCTACTGATATAATTTGTATACTCCTAGTAGAGGCCCACTAGATGATGCTACATTTATACAGTATATTGACTCTGATATCACCCAAGGGAGTTCAAGTTGTTTTGTTTTGTTTTTTTTTTGTTTTTTTTGGGGGGGGGTTGTTGTTGCTTTTGTTGTTTTTTTGTTTTTTTTGTTTTTCTTTAAAGATTTTTATTGTTAAAGTTAATGGCTATTTGGTCTGTTTGTCACAAATTTTATACCAAATATCATTGCCACTACAATCTCTAGTAGCCATAAATCAATAAATCAATTATGCCAAGAGTCGTGACAAGTGTTTTTATTTTGCACAAGAACAAATAGTAGACTGATAAGCATGAGTTATGATACATATTCAAATGATAATGTTTTTCGTTGACACGTGACTAAGTTCGATCTGCCCAATATAAAAAAAACGTTTTTTATTTCACATTCAGTAGACAATAGGCCCATGTGAGCATACAAATATGTACAGGAAGAGCAATAACCCGGCCTGTACACAATGGAATTGAGAATAACATTTGATTTTAAAACTGAGAATTACACTGGTCATTAAATAAAAACAGCCATTGTACATTCGAATCCAAAACTTCATTGGACATTGGAATCGAGAACGACATTCAAACCTAGAAAGATACAGGGCATTGGAATATCGGGAATGAAACTGGACATTCAAAACTAGAACGAAACAGGAAGTAGAAACAAGAACGACATCGGACATTGTGGTTCTGCTTTGAAAGTCCAATGTCGTTCTCGATTGGAATATCCAATGTCGTTTTATATACAAAAGTCAGATTTCTTTCTTTTAGAATGTCCAACGTCATTTTGGGTTCGAATGTCCAATGTCGTTCTTGTTGCGAAAGATCTATCTCAAACTAGGCTTGAATGTCCAGTGTCATTCTTATTTCGAATGACCTATCTCGTTCTGGGTTTGAATGTCCAACGTCGTTCACGATTCAAACGCTCAACGTCGTTTTCGATTCGAATATCCATTGTCTTTCTGGAGGTCAAATGTCGTTCTGGTTCCGAATATTAAATATCGTATCGTGTTTTGAAGTCTAGTGTCGTTTTTCAGATAGTTCAATGTCGTTTTCGGTTCCAGTTATCCATTGTTATTCGGAATCCAAATGTCCAGTTTCATTCTTTGTGTTAATGTCCAATGTCATTCTTATTTTAAAAGTCTGTCAGGATACTAGATATATGACGTAGGTGAGTGCCTGCGCCTTTAGTATCTTGAACAAAAAATAGGTCCGATCGCTAAGGTGACTATGTTGTAGACTAGCTGACAAACAATGTAGAATGTCCTATGTTAAAACTTAGAGTTGTTGAGACCATATATCTCATATATATGTTTTCTCTGGCTACCTTGCCTAAATGATTCGTGTACCAATGATTCGTAAGCTAGATAATTTCAGGTATTAGGCAAATCACTCAATGTTTCAAACTATCAACCTTCAACTAATGGTAATCAGCTCAACCCACTATAGGCTGGAGATACTATACTTGACTGTTTTTTTGTTTTTGTTTTTTTTTTTGTTGAAGTTCCCGTCAGACAATGTCTTTGAATCAACAACATATAGTCCTATCGCATAACTGTTCAGCCTAAGTCCTCTTAATTGAAGCAGCATTCAACTATCATCCCCGATACCTTAGCTGTACTTCGCCAATAACGCTGAACCTCGTCTATAAGATGGAACTCTTCTACTGTCTCAGTAGATTACCAACCTGAGCTTCCCGATGCTAAGCCTATATTTGATATCGTCTATAGCATTCAACTACCATTAAGGTAAATCTCTAATGCGCTGGTCCTATAGCTCGAAACGTTGTTACAATTCTGCAACTTTTCTTTAGTCTATGAACGTCAAACGTCTTCTTTTAATAATTTATCCTCCCTGACAGCGTAGTTGCAAACACTTTCTCATCAAGGTACTGGGATATATTATCAGTTGTGTCTACATCAATAGCTGGATACAGAATAGAACTTGTTTTTGATTGTTCTAATTTCGTACAAAGTATTTTACAACGAGCACTTGCTCTAACAAATATTTGGTTCCCTTTTACTATTGTATATAACATAATATGTTATGCTGGGGTCCAGTTATCACCATAATTAATCCAAATCAGCCATAAATGACCCAAATTCTATCATTTACAACAAATCAGCTATAGTTATAGTAATGGTAGAATGAAAAAGGAGTCAAGCAGTATTTGTGCTTACTTGTTACGTTAGCAATATATCAAATATACAAATATTTCTGACAAATAGCCCCCTCCTCAAAAAATACTCTTAGTTTGGCATTAACATGAAGAATAATTTGCAAGCAAACTCTCTTTTTCTTTTTACTATTTCTTAATTTTTACAAATCGTGTGCCACAACCATCAACAACAAACATTCAGTCATTTTCTGCTTAAATTATTATCAAAGATCAAAAGCCCTAAAAGACTCAAAAGTAAAGTCTATGATTTTAAAAATAATCATACAATGTTCATCTCTAAAACTTTCTATTTTTCTATCATCATGAATGTTCTTCATTTGTTTCTCTCACCACAAGAGTACTTGTCATCTTTTTTGTTGACATAATATTTTTTATCACCGAAACCTCCTTTAATATTATAACTCCTGTCAGCTCTACATAAGAATCCTTTTCCGAGATAATGTCTCATGTCATTTTGTCTCCATGACTTTTTATTCTCAGATTTATTTGAGCCACGATCTTTATAAATCTTGTCATCTCGTCTGTTAATATCTCTATCTATACCATTTCTGTTATGACAACGTGGTCCTCTGTGCTTTGGTTCCATCCTCTATTATTATAATTGCGTGACTCTGGTCTGACATCAGATTGCAACTAGTTTTCGTCTGTTCTATCTGGATGTCTATTCTTGCGAACCATCTCTACCGTTATTGCTTTTTTGTCAAGTCAGTCTTATCTTTCTGACATACAGCACATGACGCAACACCTTTTACTTCTTTGATATACCAGCAGAAAACTGTTGTATTCTAAACTTCTCTTTAGCTGATTTCCCTGACTTTGACTTATGGGCTAAGTGTATAACACTTTTCCTGACCTGCGTTGGGACTATAGTTTGTCTAATGACTCTGCCCTTGTTCTCCTCAAATGTTCTATATAACACTTTTTTCCTCACTTCATACCGAAACTTGAAACCACTTTTCGTTTTCAGTTTCGATCTATCTGAAGTATAAGTCCAAAGTTTCTTTAACATATCTTTCTGAGCATTGTTTATTTGCTCAACATTAAATGATTGCTCTTTGGCTTTGCAAACCTCAGATGGTTCCGTAGCTTCTATATTTATTGCATGCTGGGTTTTCGTCTTCCCAGTTGCAGCAAACGTCTTCGCCGGTTGAGGACTGTCTTTCATCTCGGGTTTTCCAGTTTATGACAGGTTTATCTGAAACTCCTTTTATATTTCCGATTATCAAATCGCGTATCATATTTGGCACAACCACTGCCTCAATTTCATCTGTAAAATATGGTGTATCAACCTGTATATTTGCTGCAGGAATTGTCCTTGTACGTCCATCAATCGCAATTATAAGGTACCTCTTATCCATCATTTGATTCTCTGATACGAGGTATCTACTGACAGCTGCCAAATCACACCCTGTATCTCTCAAAGCCTGTACTTCTTTATCACCTATATCTTTTTTCTTCAAGACTATGTTCCTTTCACCGGTTGCTAAATCGATGGTACAGGTGCTTGCTATGACAGAATTGATTTTCAATGTGTTAACATAAGCCGTCCATCTTCTATGCAGTCTTTTAACTGTTCGTCATCTAAAGCTACTGCAATTCCTGAGGCCGACACTTTCCTGTCATCAGACTAGATGTGTTTCTGCTCTTGATCATTCTTTCTCCAGTCTTTGGGTGTTGAATCTTGCGTTCCACGCCTTTCCTTCTCTTTATCGTAATTGAACCCTTTTCTAGACAAAGTAGCACCGCTTTTTTTTCTCCTGGATAGGTCTCTGCATTCTTTTGCTATATGGTCTTCCTTATTACACATGAAACATGTAGGGCTTTGAAAAGCTGGACTTTTTCTTTGTGTTGGATGAGGCACTGGCTGAATCTCGGTCGAAAGTTGTGGCTGCCTGCTTGTTGCATGACAAATTACTTAGAGCTATCATGAGCTTCAACATATTGTTCTGCCAACTATGTAATCTCAGCTCTCGACTTTGCAACTCTTTCCTTTAAGAACAAAGCAATGTCTGTGGAACAAATTTAGATGAACTGTTCTCTAATCATAAGATCTTTCAACATTTCAAACGTATTGTCAAGCTCTCCTGTCTCTGTCAATTGACTGAAATATCTGTCTAACCTTGCCATCAATTGAAAAACAGTTTCACCTCGCTCTGGCTTGTATTCCATGAACTTCAATCTGAAACAATCCTCTGTTAACTGAAAACGCTTCAGAACTGCTTTCTTTAATGCAGGATAGTCATTGGCTTGGTCTGGAGGCATGCTTGTATATACGTCTATGCATTTTCTTGTCAATAATGAACTGAGGCTCACAACCATGTCTCTTCTTTCCATCTCTGGCTTTTTGTAAACCACTCAAATCGTTCGAAATATGCATCCATATCATCCTTACTTTACTCAAACTTCGGGCATCTCGGCCGTAGTGTTTTACTACTCAGGTGCTCTGTGCTTTTGTCACCTCCCAAAGCTCCGACAAATGCCTTTATCCTTAGCATTTCCAACTCATTCTCTTTCACAATCCGTTCTTTCTCTAAACGTTCCTTCTCAAAGAATCTTTTCTTTTCTGTCTGTTGTTATTCATAATGCCATAACTTCTCGACCTATTTAAGCTCGAAAAGTCGTTTCTTTTCAGTTTCTTGAACCTCAAACATACGCTTGTCTTCATTTTGTCATAGCATCCACTCCTCACGTTCAGTATACTCCTTCTCTTTCCTATCCACAAATTCTTTGAGCTTTGAATCTGACAAACCAATGCGTTCACCCATCGCTATCCATTTGTCGTAGTTCATCTTGAAACCTTAACCTGGAACTAAATCTAAAACTCAACTATATGTAGCTCAGGATACCTTCAGTCACAACGCCTTCTGGTACACCAACAGAACATAAAAAACACTAGTCTCCGTACCGCCTTGGATATAGATCCCGGACGAGCCCCCAACATTTCAGGATACGAGTTATTGAAGTAGATATGTGCATACGTCTTTAGTATCTTAAACAATGAAATGGGTCCAATCGCTAAGATGACTATGCCGGAAAATTTAAAAATTCATAGAAACGCTTTGAAATCAAATCAAGCTAGGAAGTCGATCTAAGCATCCGTTTATTTTACTCAGCAATATCGTATTATAGATAATAAAATATTTTTTTTATAAACCCATTTAATATAAATGCCTGTAAATTACACCTACCTCTTTTATTCAGAAAACAGCCTACCTGGGCCAAAATAGGCTATGTTTAATGTGACACTGCTTATGAGTGCAAACGTGTATTTTAATGTAAAAGGTCTTGTTGGAAAGGGCATAGGAACAGCTAGATGGGCCCATCTTTGATTTTGCGCTTAACGAATGGAAAAGTCCAGGATAGTTTCATGAGTATAAGTCTCTAATCATCATGGCCGTAAATGTAAATGATAGAATTCTGCCTTCTGGAAAACAAACTAAAGTAAGGCCTAACTTAAAGCCAGACCCAACACAGGCTACATACAGGCCGATATTATTCAAACAATGTAGTATGTAAGGAGGACACCTTTAATAAACACAATATAGGAAATATATGATTGAAAGCTTTGGCGGGCAAGAGATGGAAAATTTGAAAAATCCTAGAAATGCTCTGATATGATACATATAATATGACAATAATAGAGTTGGTGAGACCATATATCTCATATATAATTTTTTTTCTCTTGCTACCTTGCCTAAATGATTCGTGTACCAATTATCCGTAAATGATTTGAATTATGAGCAATGTTTCAAAATAACAACCTTCAACTAGTGATAATCAGCTCAAACTCCTATAGGCTGGAGATACTATCTTTGATTGGTCCTTTTGTTGAAGTTCCCGTCAGACAATGTCTTTGAATCAACAACATACTAGTCCTATCTCATACATGTTCAGCCCTTGTCCTCTTAATTAAAGCTGCAACTCAATATAATCGCCCTGACTCCTGGATACTCAGCGCCTATATGCTGTCACAAATAGCAATAACGCCAATAACGCTGAACCTCGTTTATAAGCTGGAACCCTCCTACTGTCTCAGTAGATTACCAAAACCTATATCTCTGTCTCGGCTTTCAAATGCTCAGTCTATATTTGATATCGTCTATAGCATTCAACTACTCCAATGCGCTGGCTCTATAGCTCGAAACGTTGTTACAATTCTGCAACTCATCTATGAATATCTTTTTTCAAATAATTTATGCACCATAACAGCATAATCGCAATAAGTTTCTAATCAAGGTACTGGGATAAATTATTAGTTGAATCCACAATGTGTCTACACAGAATGGAATGTCATCTACCTATGAATGTCAATATCGTTTTTAAAATAATTTATCCACCATAACAGCATAATCGCAATAAATTGCTAATCAAGGTACTGGGATAAATTATAAGTAGAATCCACGATGTGTCTACACAGAATGGAATGTCATCTACCTATCTGTAGCCTAGCAGGAGTATGCTTTGATTGGTGCTATTTATAGAACTTATTTCTGATTGGTCCAATTTCTTACAAAGTATTTTACAAAGAGTACTTGCTCTATAGGTCAAAGGTCAGAAAAGAATGCCTATATATTTCATATAAAATGTACTATAAACACAGCTCTATAAAATATTTCTAAAACATCAATCTCTGGTAGACTACCTTTTCTCTTTAGTTCCACGTGTCTGCAAATAAAAGAAAAACAATCATGGTGTTGAATAGTTCCTAGTGCAAGGTTGGTCAGCTGTTTCTACCAATGTCAAGGTCGGGGAAAAAATTAATCCGCAACCTATCCGCAATACCTACCTCCTATTGTGACTTCCTGTTTCACAACAATACATCACAAAACATTGTGAATATGCTTCTTATGTCGACAGGTGAGTGAATTAATAACATGTGCAGAATAAATGCTTCAGCTCATCTAGAATATGCTTTTTACCCAAGAAAAAAATGGACTATTTATATATAGGCACTTTTTTCGTAAGCTTACAACCAAAGTACTGACCTTATTTCTCTAACAAATCATTGGTTCCCTTTTACTATTGTATATAACATAATGTGTGAGGCTGGGATCTCCAGCAATCACCATAATTAACCCAAATCAGCCATAAATGACCAAAATTCTATTATTTACAACAAATCAATTATAGTTACAGCAGTGATCGAATGAAAAAAGCATCAAACACTATCTGCGCTTACTTGTTGTTAGCAATATATCAAATAAACAATTTATTCTGACAAAGTCCAACTTCTCGCTAACTTCAGACACTATTCTACACAACAATTATCAATTCATGGGAATCCTTAAGTTTTAAGATATCATAACTAACCCATTGAATATGAATGCCTCTATAATCATGATAATACATCAACCACTTTTATTTCAAAGAATGTACCCGTGCCACAGTTAATACGAAACTAGCCCTTGCCAAGATAAGGCACGACAACGACGTTATTTTGTTTTTAACATATTTTCGATTGTTTCTAAAATTCTGTGTTTTGTGACTTTTGAATAACAAATTAAGTCTTAAGCAGTTGTATGTTTTTATTTCAACGAAATTTGGAAATTTTGTCGGTTTTTCAAAAAAGCAGTTTCCGTAATTTTCATGATATTTGGAAAGTAACATATAACGGTTTAGTTTTTTCTTTGTTGTTGTTAAAAGGACAAAATTTGAGCAAACGACCTGAAAAAAAGTTTGTTTAGCTTGGCTTAAAGTCAACTCTGTAAACTTTAGTTTCTATGGCGTCTTTCTAGCTTTTGTTGATCGAAGAAAACGCCAAGTGTCCTTCCAGGATTGTTTCAAGTACGCCTATGCACTATCCCGGAAAAAAAACATATGTAAGTAAATCAATAATAACTACTTAATTAAATACCTTGCATTTTATCGACTGTCAAAACATTCAAGAAAAAGCAGGTCATTGCTGGAACAAGAAAGACAATGCGGCAGTAACTTCATTCCAATTCGGTTGAAGTTGCTGCCCTTTGGCCATTAAATGTATCTTCAAGTCCCATGGTTGCAATGCATACTTTCTAAATGAAAGTTGCATTTTTGCGTAATGGGTTGATAATATTCCGCAATGTCACAGTTATATTGAACATTAGCATAATAAACGAGCGTTACTAACAGCTTACCAAACTTAAAAGGTTACACGTGTTATATGTGCTTAATGTCGTTTTTATGCACATCTGATAATAATTAAAAAGAGTAAACCTTGTTCAGTTGGTAACGCCAATTTGCGCTAGGTAAATGTAATGGCAAATTGCGGCTCTTTAGATAAAGTATTTCCACTCACTTCAGTATCCGAACGAATCTATAGGATCTATATATGGCGGATAAGGAAAAAAATAACAGATACATGAAACAGAAAAAAAGAGGCTTCCGCAAACATTCGTGGAAACCACCGTTAACAAGTGTTACTGTTGTACAATTTCCTGTGATAAGCTGATGATACTTTTCAAAATAAAGCGTATCACAACAGATAAGTCTATCAGGTAAGTATTTTAACATTATTTATGCATGATGGGCGGTTATACGTCGGGCGTAATAATATCACGAGGGCACACCCCAAGTGAAATTGTTTCGAACGATGAATAACCGTCCGAGTGTATAAATAGTGTTAAAACACAGTTTTGCTATAAATAATTTCGATTCTAATATATATTTTATTGTAAACTTTAGATAAAATATAATAGAGTTATTTATTGACGCCAGGACTGGAAACGGTAATAGTCTTGCGGAATAGTTCCATTAGATTCTAATATGACTGACACTGCTTTAATCATCGTCGTGATATTTAGCGCCATGTACGCATCGAAAAATTATATGCTTTCAAATTCGATCAATTATCTTTTTTTAAAACATGTTTAAAACGAAATGTCACCTAAACAACTTGGCAACGGAGAACCATTCCGTACTACATATGGCATAAAAAAATTATGATAAAATCAACGTTTTTCCTACTACGCTGAAAACAATTTATGACAAAAATGCATATTTCAAACAAAGATTAAAACAAATAATAGATATGGTAGGAAGAGATTATTTGAACTGTGTAAGAAAAAGGCACTATTGAACCAATATACAAAAATACTTAAGATTCACAATTTTGCTATCCAGAAATGTGAATCTGGACGTGCCAACCTCTGGAGTTTAAACAAAACTAAGAGTTATTTTGTTTCTTGTATGCTAATTTTGTGTTCTTGTGTATTATTACTGTTTGCATGTATATTTTAATATCTTATCATGTGTCAACTTATTTTCGTATTTCGATCATGTGAGTATATTACAATTCCTTTAAGATTATGTATGTACTGTATATTAACAAAAATGTCAAATACGATCTGTTGAAATAAACAAGACATTTACAGCCAAACGTACATTATTCTTGAGCAGAGACAAATGAAAAAATAAAAGAATCGTGCATATTCTGTATTAGAATATGTGTATCATTGTCAATCAGCTTTGTTCCAACTTTGTGACTATTAAGAATGTCAGTCAAGCATCTATGAGATGTTTGATCCCTGTTTTCTTATCGCTATAAATGTCTTTTTGATGGTTTTATGAAACTAAATTACAGTCATTTAAAGTAAATAGAATGATGTGCTGATTCGCAATGGTAAAATATCCGGGTTTTCTTTGTAAAGAAATATATATGTCTGTTTACATAGCAGTTAATCATTTTGCATGTATTAGATGATCTTTGTCATTTTCCATCGATGAATGTGTGTGTGTGTTCGGGTTTAACGTCTTTTTCAACAATTTTTCAGTCACATAATTTAAATGACGGTGTCCACTTGTAGCAGTGAGCACAATGCCAAACTTTATAGTGCTGCCTCACTGGAATATCACGCCATAGACACGTGATATGATACCCCACCAAGACACAGTATACTGACACCGGGCTGACCAGTCCTAGCACTATCCTCTTAATGCTGAGCGCCAAGCGAGGAAGCTACAAGTACCATTTTTCACGTCTTTGGTATGACGCAGCCAGGGATCGAACCCACGACCTCCCGCACTCGAAGCGGGCGCTCTACCACTAGACTACCTAGTAACAATGTAAGGAATTTGCACATCTCAGTGTATAGTAAGTTGTATAAACGTTACAGTAACGATGTAAGGCTTGTATAAACGTAACAGTAACGATGTAAGGCATTTTCACATCTCAGTGTACGGTTAGTTGTATAAACGTTACAGTAACGATGTAAGGCATTTTCACATCTCAGTTGTATCAACGTTACAGTAACGATGTAAGGCATGTTCACATCTCAGTGTACGGTTAATTGTATAAACGTTACAGTAACGATGTAAGGCATGTTCACATCTCAGTGTACGGTTAGTTGTACAAACGTTACAGTAACGATGTAAGGCATTTTCACATCTCAGTGTACGGTTAGTTGTATAAACGTTACAGTAACGATGTAAGTCATGTTCACATCTCAGTGTACGGTTAGTTGTATAAACGTTACAGTAACGATGTAAGGCATGTTCACATCTCAGTGTATGGTTAGTTGTATAAACGTTACAGTAACGATGTAAGGCATTTTCACATCTCAGTGTACGGTAAGTTGTATAAACGTTACAGTAACGATGAAAGGCATTTTCACATCTCAGTGTACGGTTAGTTGCATAAACGTTACAATAACGATACAAGGCATCTTCACATCTCAGATTGTGGTTAATTGTATAAAAGTTACAGTAACGATGTAAGTCATGTTCACATCTCAGTGTACGGTTAGTTGTATAAACGTTACTGTAACGCTGTACGGCATGTTCACATCTCAGTATATGGTAAGTTGTATAAACGTTACAGTAACGATGTAAGTCATTTTCACATCTCAGTGTACGGTTAGTTGTATAAACGTTACAGTAACGATGTAAGTTATGTTCACATCTCAGTATATGGTAAGTTGTATAAACGTTACAGTAACGATGTAAGTCATGTTCTCATCTCCGTGTACGGTTAAACGTTACAGTTACGATGCAAGGGATTTTCACATCTCAGTTTGTGGTTAGTTGTATAAACATTACAGTAACGATGTAAGGAATTTTCATATCTCAGTATATGGTAAGTTGTATAAACGTTACAGTAACGATCGATGTAAGTCATTTTCACATCTCAGTATATGGTAAGTTGTATAAACGTTACAGTAACGATCGATGTAAGGCATTTTCACATCTCAGTGTATGGTTAGTTGTATAAACGTTACAGTAACGATGTAAGGCATTTTCACATCTAAGTTTATGGTTAGTTGTAAAACGTTACAGTAACGATGTAAGGCATTTTCACATCTCAGTGTACGGTTAGTTCTATAAACGTTACAGTAAGGATGTAAGGCATTTTTACACCTCAGTATATGGTTAGTTGTATAAACGTTACAGTAACGATGTAAGGCATTTTCACATCTAAGTGTATGGTTAGTTGTATAAACGTTACAGTAACAATGTAAGGCATTTTCACATATCAGTGTACGGTTAGTTCTATAAACATTACAGTAAGGATGTAAGGCATTTTTACACCTCAGTATATGGTTAGTTGTATAAACGTTACAGTAACGATGTAAGGCATGTTCACATGTCAGTGTATGTTAAGTTGTTTATATGTTACTGTAACGGTTGTAACACTTTTTCACATCTTAGTGTATGGTAAGTTTTATAAACGTTACAGTAACGATGTTAGGCATTTTCACGTCTTAGTGTATGGTAAGTTGTATAAACGTTAAAGTAACAGTGTAAGGCATTTTATATCTTAGCGTATGGTTAGTTGTATAAACGTTACAGTAACGATGCTAGGCATTTTCACATAGTGTATGGTTAGTTGTATAAACGTTACAGTAACGATGCTAGGCATTTTCACATAGTGTATGGTTAGTTGTATAAACGTTAAAGTAACAGTGTAAGGCATTTTATATCTTAGTATATGGTTAGTTGTATAAACGTTACAGTAATGATGTAAGGCATGTTCACATGTCACTGCATGTTAAGTTGTATATATGTTACTGAAACGATGTAAGGCATTTTCATATCTCAGTATATATTCAGTTGTATAAACGTTACAGTAACGATATAAGGCATGTTCACATGTCAGTGCATGTTAAGCTGTATATATGTTACTGAAACGATGTAAGGCATTTTATATCTAAGTGTATGGTTAGTTGTATAAACATTACAGTAACGATGTTAGGCATTTTCACATAGTGTATGGTTAGTTGAATAAACGTTAAAGTAACAGTGTAAGGCATTTTATATCTTAGTATATGGTTAGTTGTATAAACGTTACAGTAATGATGTAAGGCATGTTCACATGTCAGTGCATGTTAAGTTGTATATATGTTTCTGAAACGAGTTAAGGCATTTTCACATCTCAGTATATGGTTAGTTGTATAAACGTTAAAGTAACAGTGTAAGGCATTTTATATCTTAGTGTATGGTTAGTTGTAAAAACGTTACAGTAACGATGTAAGGCATTTTCACATCTCAGTATATGGTTAGTTGTATAAACGTTAAAGTAACAGTGTAAGGCATTTTGTATCTTAGTATATGGTTAGTTGTACAAACGTTACAGTAACAATGTAAGGCATGTTCTCATCTCAGTGTTTGGTAAGTTGTATAAACGTTACAGTAACGATGTAAGACATTTTCACATCTCAGTGTATGGTTAGTTGTATAAACGTTACAGTGTCGATGTAAGGCATTTTCACATCTCAGTATATGGTTAGTTGTACAAACGTTGCAGTAACGATGTAAGGCATGTTGACATCTCAGTGTATGTTAAGTTGTATATATGTTACTGTAACGATGTAAGACATTTTCACATCTCAGTGTATGGTTAATTGTATAAACGTTACAGTAACGATGTAAGGCATGTTCACATGTCAGTGTATGTTAACTTGTATATAAGTTGTACTGTAATGGTGTAAGGCATTTTCAAATCTCAATGCCTGTTAGGTTGTATATGTGTTAGGCATTTTCACATCTCAGCATATGGTTAGTTGTATAAACGTTACAGTAACAATGTAAGGCATGTTGACATCTCAGTGTATGTTAAGTTGTATATATGTTACTGTAACGATGTAAGACATTTTCACATCTCAGTGTATAGTTAATTGTATAAACGTTACAGTAACGATGTAAGGCATGTTCAGATGTCAGTGTATGTTAAGTTCTATATAAGTTGTACTGTAATGGTGTAAGGCATTTTCACATCTCAATGCCTGTTAGGTTGTATATGTGTTAGGCATTTTCACATCTCAGTTCATGTTAGGTTGTATATATGTTTATGTAACGGTGAAACGCATTTTCACATCTCAGTGTATGCTAGTAAGTTGGTCTGGGCATTTAAATTGTTTAACCATCATCCTTAGTTAATCTTAGTAAAAAAAACAACTAAAAATGAGTGTATTCAATGTTCCCAAATTACCAGAAAAATATAACATCACTGAGTCCAAGCACGGGATAACTTTTTACAGCTACCACACGGCACTGAAAGGTGGCTGCTATGATACATAGTAAAATCTGTGCAAAAATCCTTTGGAAGCATAGACCAAATCCAAGCAGCATAATAGCAGATTCGGATTATAAGCGTTAATGAAATGTGCAACACCTTAACCCCTAGCACTAGCTTAAGCGAAATTCTATCATAATGAACTTGAACATACTCAATGATTCCAAACGACCAGAAAATGTAACAACACGGATTCCAAGTACGGGGTGGCTTTTTACTTTTTTACTGGAGCTATAAACGAAAATCTAGCTCAGCTTTTGAATAATCTACTCAAACGTGATAGTAGATTTGCATGACATTTAGATATTTAACTGTTTGTTTTATTTTTCCCATTTCAATTTCTGTCATTTTTGAGGGTTTTACTATGAATTGATTACAGAAAATGTTGCCTCATAGGATAAGTTATTGATTCATAAAAGCAAATACAATGTTATCCATTTTTGTAAAAGACATTTTTTCTGATACATTATTTGTCAACTTCAGTCCATGTCAGAATATTTTTCATCAACAATTAATTTCACACTAAGAATGTGTAGAATTGTACATGAAAAGGTGTTTTCTTGCCGTACATAACAATGGATACTGTGGCCCGTTTGAATATGATGGTCTGATTCTATATGCCGTTAAATATTGTACATTTCTCTGGTGGTTTTTCAATGAGATTTAGCTATATCAAAAACACACTGAGAAGTATCAGGTAATTCAAAATATAAACAAGAGTGCCAGAATGTCAAAATATACGCCCGTCATGTAGATGTTATAGTAAAACATATTCCGTATAAGTTTGGTAGGCAGTAAGCCCAAACAATGACATATCCAGTTAAAAAGTTTCAAGAATAAACTATTTTAGTAGCAACAAAGGGAAGTAAGTCCATAAGAAATCTATATTTTGTTTTTCTAAGTCCACAAAAATCTCCTTGACAAATAGAGATACCTTAAAATGCACCTAAAATTTGAAAGTTACATCTATGTTGTACCACAGAAAAGTGGTTTTGATTTTTTCCTACGGTCAATTATTAAAAGAAGTTATTTATAGCAACAACAAAGAGAAGTCCACATAAAAATTCTAACCAGGTAACGATAGGTCAAAATACACCTTAAAAATCGAATGTAACATGCATCATTTACCACAGAAAAGTGGTCTCAATTTTTCCCTACGGACAGTAATAAAAAAGTTACAATATAAGCTATTTATAGTAACAAGAAATGGAAGTAATTCTAAAACTAGGGACTTGCTTCTTGCGCTTGACACTCCGTCTCATGGTGGTGAACATTTGTGCCAAGTTACAAAATCTCTCCATGCATGAGGAAGAAATGCTCCGGACAAAGTATCGACATTTGACCTCTAATAGTGGCCTTGACCTTAGACCTAGGTGTCTGGTTCTTGCGCATGACACTCCGTCTCATGATAAGGCCACACCAAACTGATTACCTATTCGTCTGATTTACCACACCAATTTGACGGGAAATGAAAAAAAAAAAATTTAATTTTTTTGACCGCCCGCACCTGGCGTATTTTTTGCGCTGGGTCGAAATCAGTAGAAACGAAAAAAAAGCGGAAATTCCGAAGTTTAAACGCACCTTGCTTGTAGTTTATCGGAGCAACGGAAGAACATGTTCCCTAATACAGTCACCGATCCGACTACGTAGTCTCCCTACCGCACAGAATGGATACCTACCCCGGTAGTATGAGTTTATTCGATTAAATTTTATAATATTCGATCACTTTAAAAATCGGGCATAACAAAATGGCAGCCCCCTATGTCTTTTTTTATCTCATGCCGAGATGACGAACGGCAGGTATTTTCAGCAACAGCTGTTGAGATTTCCCCGAGCTGCAGTTTTACAGAGATGTTAGGGCTGCTGCGCTATACAATAAGATGAATCTTTCCGCAGATACAGTCGTGTAAAACCCGCCGGGGTTATGTGTGTTTCTCAAACGCAGGTTTTTGTTTTTGTTGATTGTTCTACAATTTTTTATTTGGTTTGAGTGGTATTAAAGATGGTACATGACAATACATCAGGAATTCTAGACATTAGCTTAAATGTCACTCAAAAGTGTCAACATTTGTTTTTGTTTATTTTGTATAGTCAAACTCTCAAAGTGCTGGATTTTCATTTGATTTCTGACAGTAAAACCCAGCCTGCAGACTTGGCGCCGAATAGTACCACCTCAGATTAACAGGTTCAATAGAGTGTTGTGTGATCTGCATTTGTAATAGATACATGTTGTCCAGCATATCAAAGGTTAAAAGGTCTAATGTCACGAGCAGAGAAAATTGTTAAGTGATATAAGATAAATAAGACATTTCAGAATAATAAAAGCGCTGATATATTTCTGACCTTTTATTGTATGCATCACACATTAAACATTTACTCCAAAGACAATGCTGTCTGAATGTTACTTCACACACATTTGTTTTTCCGGCTTATGAATAGAAATACACTTGATTTGGTGATAAACATGACACAAGCGATTATTTATTTTTTTTTTATTTCATCGCTCTTCGATTGCTTCAATAAATGATGATTTGAAAAAAAAAATATTTTAATTTTTTTTCGCTCGCTCGCCCCAAATATTTTTGAAAAAAATCCGAAGAACAAGACATCAATTTGGTGTGGCCTAAAGAACAATTGTGTTGAGTTAGATCAAAATCCCTCCATGCACGAAGAAGAAATGCTCCGGACAAAGTTGTTATTCTTGTATCTGACATTTGGCCTCTATGTGTGACCTTTACCTTAGACCTAGGGACCTGGCTGTTACGCATGACTTTCTATCTCATGGTGGTGAACATTTGTGCCAAGTGACATCAAAATCCCTTCATGTAAGCAGAAGAAATCATTCAATCAAAAAGGCATTCTTAAATTTGATCTTTGACCTCTAAATGTGACCTTGACCTTAGTGCTATAGACCTGGTTCTTGCGCAAGACACTCCGTCTCATGATAGTGAACATTTGTACTATAAAGAAGATATGCTACGGACAAAGTCTGTCGACGCCGCCCGCCCCCGCCAGGGGCGTTCCCATAATACGTCCCGTTTTTCAAACGGGCGTATAAAAAGGCGCTTAAAGAAACTTCACAAGAATATACTAATCGCAGTTTTCGATGGTATACAAAGGCACAATTAAAGTATGTTTACGCCGCGTGTCTCTTTCGTTACTTATCAAATACAACTAATGTAGTTCATATCCAAATAGAAACAACTTGATTAAAAAATGTATCAGATGAAATAAAGAATGCAGCACTGCTAATGCACTATTTTATACACTATTTGAATTGACCCTGTGTTGAATTCTTCAGTAGAATTAGATCTATAATCAAGAAGCGGTGATTGATTCTAATATCGCGTCAAGTAATCCATTGACCATTTCCTCGAATGTCGCGTCAAGTAATCCATTGACCACTTCCTTCCTCGAATGTCGCGTCAAGTAATCCATTGGCCACTTCCTGGAAAATGCATGTGATTAATATGACAAATGCATTTCAATAACATAAAGAAGATTACAATTTCCTGCTACAGGGAATCTTTAATAGAGATATACTTGTAATCAACCACTGCATTATTTAAACAACCGTTGCATAACATTAGTACCATAACGGCCAGCAACGGTATTCCCAAAAATCGTTTATTTGGTGTGATTTTGGAGACTCGTAAATTTTGCTTGTAATTGATTCTAGGATGGTCCCAGAATACCAAGCTGTGACCTAATTTGAAAAGTTAGTTCCAAAACGGCCAGCAATGGTACCCTAAAAAATAATCAATTTTCTACAGGTGCAAAATTTTGGAGACCCTGATATTTTGCCTTCAGTTGATGCTAGGATGGTCCTAGATTACCAAGCAGTGACCTACTTTGAAAAATTAGCACCAAAACGGATAGCAACGGTACCCTCAAAGATCGTCAGTTTTCTACAGGTTGGGACCTGTGCGAAATTCCGGATCCGGGGTGATTTTGGCGGTCCGGAAATTTTGCTTGCATTTGATGCTAGGATGGTCCTAGAATACCATGGCAAGCAGTGACCTACTTTGAAAAATTAGTATTAAAACGGCCAGCAACGGTACCCTCAAAAATCGTCAATTTTCTACAGGTCGGGACCTGTGCAAAATTCCGGATTTAGGGTGATTTTTGGAACCCGGCTATTTTGCTTGCAATTGATGCTAGGATGGTCCTAGAATACAAAGCAGTAACTTACTTTGAAAAATTACTACCAAAACAGCCAGAAACGGTACCCTCAAAAATCGTCAATTTTCTACAGGTCGGGACCAGTGCAAAATTTCGGAGTTTGGGTGATTTTGGAGTCCCGGATATTTTGCTTTCAGCTGATGCTAGGATGGTCCTAGATTACCAAGTAGTGACCTACTTTGAAAAATTAGTAGCATAACGGCCAGCAACGGTACCCTCAATGATCATCGTCAGTTTTCTACAGGTCGGGACCTGTGTGAAACTTTGGCGGTCCGGAAATATTGCTTGCAATTAACGCTAGGATGGTCCTAGCATACGGAGCAGTTACCTAGCAAATTATCGGTTTCAGGACACAAACTTTTAAGGCGAAAATGACACAAAGTGCGCGCGTCTCTCGTTTTATGTGCAAGTGACTGATCTACAACGTATGATTTGAAAGCTTTAGAAAAGAATCAACTTACATTGTACGTTATTTTTTCAAAAATTTGCGTTTATTTTTGAAAGATGGAGGAGCAACTCCGTCTCGAATCAAGAAATATTTCAGATGTGTCCAAGTCTAATGCCCTAAGGAAATCTATTAAAACATTTATTTATAATACACATAATTGCTCATTCATGGAAATCCTTATTTCCATCTATATATTAGATAGTCAGATGAATAAACATGTCTATAAAATACTCCCCCCTCACCCATTTGTGTTATTCAGAAAACGTACCCGGGCCAAAATACGCAATATTTAAAGTAGTATGGCTCATTATTGCAAAGTTAGATCTTACAGTAAAAGGTCTCTGTGGAAAGCCCATAGAGTCAGCAAGATATAGATACCTATGAAATGGCGCTAAGCAAACAGGAAAGCCCAAGACAGCCTGATGAGTATAACGCTCCAATAATCATGGCTGATAATTGACGATTGTAATGTTTTTGAAGATAATGATATTTTGTCTAATTGAAACCAAGCTTTGATAATGGCTTATTTACAGACACAGGCCATAGACAGGTCAGTATAATTAACAGAATGTTAGAATGTAAGGAGGAGACATCTTTTATGAAACATATAGGGAATTTAAGTTTGAAAACTCGGGGACATGGAGTTGTAAATGTGAAAACTGTGCTAAAATACTTTGAAACCATTGAAGAAAAAAACTAGGAAAATTTCTTTATAAAAAAATGGAATACTTATCAACATCAAATAACATTTTTAATTGACTATAAAAAGACGAGTAAATTATTGGTTTCTGGGCACAAAATTTTAAGACGAAACATGACAAAAACGGTGCGCCTGTCCTACAGAATCTTGTCTCACAAGGCACTGTTACTGGCATGGTCAAGTTTAATGAAACCTGCCCTAGATACTAAGCAAGCATAGAAAACAACTAAGCAAAATAATAACAGACTCAGTGTGACTGACTCTGTTCGGCAAAATTCTTGAAGAAGAGGTTATTATGATTGGTCCGCTTATAACTTATTGACCAGATAAGAAAATATTGAAGCTATCGATCAAATTTAGAAATTGAATACGTAAAAGAGATAAAAGAGTCCTATGAAACTTCAAAATAATAGAATAAAAAGTCATGTGTACCTTTAAGTGATATGCATAAGGTTTTAAATGTGTAGCTGAGCAAAATATAGATGTGTACTATAGACTGTTACTGTAGGACATTTAATTATGAATTCATACACTATATAAGTATTAGCTAGTATCTATAAAGTCTATATTAGGCATAAATAATCAATTTATACAAATGATGAAAAATTAACCAATAGTACAGAACACAGTTTTTTGATGCAGAATTAGTAAGACAAAATGGTTGCCAGGTCAATTTTAATCTTATGTTTAATAGAAACTGGAAAGAAACAACGTCTACATTTTAATAATTAAGATATTTAAGAACACTTACATATAAGTCCTTCAATAATTCTACAGATTAGGTCATCCCACCACGGGTGTGTTTGAAATTCGTTTTATTTAACCCTTAGTCTGCTGGCGGCAAGTGAGTTTGCCTTTGCGACCAATGCAGACCGCACATCCGTGTAGGCTGATCATGGTCTGCACTGTTCGCTATTTAGTCAGTAATTGTTTAGTGAAAACCCCTTCAAATAATACATGGTACTGCCCAAATTGAATGATGGACCAGTCCATTTTGGAAATTTTGCAGGCTAAAGGTTAAGACCATAAAAACAAACATTTTTGACTGGTCTCTATGCCACATTAGTTATATGTTTACAAAGCAATGTAAAAACGTTTGCATTGTATCACTATTAAGAAATTTTCCTTGAAATAATTTACTTTGTATAGTTGTGAGAAAATGGTCGTGGTGTGCAACTTATATTGATAAGTTCAGCCGCTTTACAAGACTGGAATAACAAAAAAATAATGACCGACCATTCCTTGCACTCATGGAATAAAATATCTTAATAGTCTTTTATTTAATTAGTTTGGTATTTTTATGGATATAATGCTATTATGCTATTTAAATAATTCTTAACATGACATATATAACTGTTTAATTATATAGTCTGCTTATGTCAGCATACAATAATGGTTTGTATTTTGCTTCAAATTTATTTATAAAAGTAAAAAGTATGTACTTGCTCTTTGTAGCTTCTTTTGAACAATTTTTACTTAGCCGCTTCTGCAAAAGGTCATGAAACTTCATATTTACTAAATATAATGTTGAAATCGAATGCTACTTTTTTACTTTTTATCCAAATATCAATCAATGTACCAACCAAACTGACCAATAAGAACAAAAAAATATTGTTATAAAAATGCAGATAAATAAGATGCAATGTTTCAACGGACGAACTGCTAATCACTATCTAATGCAATCGTTCTGGAATGCAAGGTGATGCAGAAAATTGTTTCTGTCCATATTGCATTCATTTTGAATAAGAAATACATCGCGGTTTGGATATGAAATAAATGGGCGTCTTTAAAATGTGAAGGTCAAATATCTTCATGCTCGCTATAAATACAAAGTTCTACGTATTTTGTATCCAAATACAAATTAATAAACCACGAGGTGTATTTAACATTTGCAGACTTATATTCTCTTTCATCGAAACCATCCGCTACTGTATAAGCTATATAACTGCCCTCCTCTACCCCCACGCCCCCCCCCCCGCTCCCCCACCAACCCCCCAATCCAATAAACAACTCCCATTTTATCTGCTGCTTATCAGCGATTACGTACCAGTAGCTGATTACAGGACAATTAGCACAGCAGGGGTCCTAACTAGACCATGAAGACGTGTGCAGTGGAGTTGAAAGAAATTAATTTTGGAATAATAATAGTATTAATTATTATTATTTTGTTGTTATATAGACAATAATTATCATCTTATTATTAATAAAAAAGTCACACCGATGAAGGTGATTCTTCTATTATATTTATATAGAATAATTACAAAAAGAATGGGAAAATGATTTTCTCATATACATGCAAGCATCATTATTGAAATATAGTATTAATGGATAAAATCAAATTACTGTGTTCCATCTGTACTGAATTTTCACTTTCAATAATAAGTTGCCTAAAGTGTACTTTTTTCATGCTTTACTTTATAACACTGAAATGCACATTCGGGTTTCTATCTTAGACCAATGTTATTTACAACAGCCTGCAAGCATTAAAACAAAACTTTTAGATGAGTGAATATATGTGCACATCTCCAGATAGAACTTATAAAAATAAAACACTTGCTTTTTTGCCTAAAATCATAATGAAATTAGTAATATATTCCTAAAAAAGTTTCTTATTATTTTATTATTATGTTTGATCAACAAATATTGTTCATAAAAATGCGAAAAATAGGTATAACTTTTAAAGAACTGATACATACAATTGTAAGGTAGACTGACTTTCCAATAAACAATGAGCCTTGTTTATGGAACCACACTGTGATATTCATTAGACCCCAACTGTGCTAATGAAGACAGAAATCCATTGACCCACTGCCAAGTTCTAGGCCTTTAAATGGATCAAATTTACTTACTCTGACAGTTACAGTTCAACAAAAAAAGAAACAACAAAATCGTTACCTTGCGGTCGCTGTTGGATATAAGTAAACGTTTTAACTATATATCAAAACGCACACATTTTATTGGTAACTTCTGGTAACATGCACGTATCTAATACCACAAAGTGATGTATGCAAAACACTGAAACACTTAGAATTCCGGAATGTTCAAACCAATATGACGTACGTGAAATGAACACCGGTCGTACAGCTTTACCGTTGCGAGTATTAAAGCAATGTTATTACAAATGTCCAGACATCGATGCATATGTATTTTACAACTGAAACAAATGACAGTGAAACAAAAAGGAATACGACATGGATATGTGCTCTTATAAATTGTTTATTCAGACATATAACAGTCTAATACAGTACATCCTCAAAATGGGGGAATTAATGAAAAGTAGAGTCGATGAAGTCGTTACACTGCGAAAGTAAAAGAATAATATCATAAATTCATAATAAACATATTATTGTGATAAAGCATTGCTTCGCTGTTATGAGTGTATGTTGTAAGGCAGACATCTTTTTACGTATTTATATATTTGTCTTGCAATTTATAGTTTTTGCTGCATCATGGTACAAACTGTATATCCATTACCTTCATTTCCTACAAGATTTCTTTCCGAGACATTTTTCTTGTTTCAGTTTTACCTGCCTCCAACGATTTGAAATATTACAGTAGGTATAGATCTGAGTATTTAAGTAAGCCATCCCTTAGATCTCGCTTTCGTGGAATTAACCACGCTTAATCAGTCTTCTTCAGCATGAACTTCCGCTTCAACAATGAACGGAAGTATTAAATATGAAATAACATCTGCGAAAATATTGAATATAATTTCGTCCATATTTCAACGAACGCGGAAATATGCAACATTTAGAATGTGAAATAAATCAGGCATCTTTCCGGTATGAATGTTAAAGTTTAATATGTTTGTAGAGAAATATGCTTTACATCAATATGATTTAATAATAAACACGTAATTCCTCTTCTGCATAATGCAGTTAAACTGTATGATACTCAGATTCAGAAGATACAACCCTTTGCATACAAAGTAACAATTCAGTGATAACGAAACTTTTCGCATCATGTTTCCTTCGATAAAGTTATTTCACATAGCTCTACGTACACGTATTTATTATTTTTATTTTTTTTTTTTCATTTCGTTATTTTTTATTATTATCAATTTTTTTGGTAATAACACATCAAGTAGTTAATATATAAAGATTACCTGAGTGAAAATTGTCTGATATTAGTATGTAAGTTACTAGTCCAACTCGTGACGTAATTATCACTTTAATTTAATTTTAGTCTGATATTATATTTGTGGACGGACCGTCAGGGGAGGTAACTTGAGTCACGTATTGGGACAAGTAAGTTACAAGCCCTTCATAATCTGCTGGACCTTGTTTTGACCTCATGTCATTTGCAAGACAATCGAACGTCAATTGGGAATGTTTGCTGTTTCTTTATCTCATTTGTTGTCATTTGTGATTATTTTATTGAAAACTGAATAACAGAAACAGTGATTTACTAGGTCATATCATATTGATTACTAATCGAAAATACGCCGTTGGTCTGCAACACTACCTATAATCGTCACATGCAGTAAAACAAACTGATGAGTTGCGGTTTAAGGAGGCTGCGTATTTGGAATGTGGTTTTCAATATTTGATATTTATAAACACAGTATAAACATCACTGTGTGTTAATGATCTGTAAAAAGATCCTTTGGAAGCATAGAATGCAACTATGCAGAATAATAGCAGACTCGGTTTGACTGAATATGTTCGTGAGAGGTAATGAAATTTGCAACACCTCTCACGCCCCCTAGCACCGTCGTAAGCGGAACTATATTACACATATATTGAATGGACTCCATGATCCCAAAGGACCAGGAAATATAACAACACTGACGTTTAAAATAGTACACACCAAATACATGCGTAGTTAAGCACAGTATTAATGAATACCGCTAATATCTGGAAGGTTTTTTTTAAATAAATAACTGTTATACATGATTGTGAATGTAGCTCTACAAACACAGTTAGCTGAACAAATTATTGCCAACATGTAGCCATGATATACAACGGTATTCTGTTCACAGTCCTAACAAAACATGCTTAAAAGGAACTATTTTAGAATATTGAGGACAATACAATTATTCTATCTGAACTACAATGTATCAGAGCAAAGAATCTTTGTGGAATAGTCAATAGATAATGAGAGGATGTTTTATGAGTTTTATGTTCGAATCTGGAACATAGCTTCAGTCATTTATTACAGGCATTTATTTGGAGACTTAAAACATCCGTATAAATTCCTGTTTTGGAAACATCTTATTTTCTGATTTCAAGACATGGAACTAAAGGCTTTAGTTTTCTGCTTATCTGATTGGAATAATTTCCTTTTAAAAATCCTGTCAACACAGAAAATAATATTATGTGGTTAAGATGCAGTTAAAACAATGTTTAGCGACAAACAATGTCTTCATGTCTAGCTCCTGCCATCAGTTTATACTAGTTTATTTTAGGTCGATTGTGAAGCAAGTTCTGCAACTTAAATTAATCACTCTCGACACCTCATTCCTGATGGAGTGGTATGAGAGAAGAGAAGCCAGTTTCCCTTTTAATGCTGAGCGCCAAGCAAGGGAGCCACTTGAACCATTTTTGCGTCTTTGGTATGACGCGGCCTGGGATCAAACTCACGACCTCCCACACTCGAAGCGGACGCTCAAACTCTAGGCGTTCGAGGCGGTAAAAATAAATTAGGTTCATGGAAAGAATAAACCCTGTAGAGTAACAGAGACGCTGTCTTTTTGAGATCGATTGATTCATAAGCATACACGTTTACCTAGAAATCATTATTCCCTCTAACAGTTAAATTTGCGTGTGAATAGACTCAGAACTATCATTTAACACACAGATTCAACACTATATTAAAGAATCATTTTCTATTAATAACGTTCGTAATGAAAGAAAAATTATTCTTAACCAAACGTGAACATAATCTTTTTTCATTATCATGGTTATTGCTGGATATTCCAAACGCCAAGTCCCTATTATGGGATAATGAAAGCATAGAGTTCCTTAATTAAATGAGGTAATGAAATTTATAGATTTCCTTAATTAAATCAGGTTATATATTGTTAAACACTACACGCATTTCCTTACTTGTATGAATATTCAGAAAGTTGTTGATTATGTTCAATATATGTAAAGTAATCTGCCACATCATGTTTAAATCCAATAAATTTTCATGCATTTTTGACATCTAAAACAGTTACATCTTTAAAATGGCTGCCATATATATGTTATGAATACAGAGCATATTTATTTTAGTTAAATCCTACTCTGATAATTAATTTCTTAGATATTACTGTCAAAGGACTAAAGATGGATTTACATTTTAGAATCTTTTATAGGCTCCATTGTTTTTCGTTCTCCCGACTTTATAAGTTCATGTGTAATACTGAAAACAGCGTTTTCACAAACTTGTAATTATACGCATTTTCTATTTGGACAACGGCTTTGGCTGTTTTTAACATAACATTAAAAGCCTTATGCAACTTGAAGCAATTACAGCCATCTCGAAAACTTAATAGGTCTTTCAATTTCGAAATTGGTAAAATTGTTTCAGGACTGCATAACCAGCTTGTTAAAAATTATATAACATTAGACATAAATTATTCATTAACAAATCCTTACAAAATCCGTTTCCATTTACAAACCCCCAACGTATTTCTAGAACAATGATCAGATATTTGCCAAATTTTATAATCCACAATTTACCTACAGTTATAAAACCATCCTGTTTGGATACCAATATGCATGGACAACAACAGAAACTTCCAAATGATACAAACCTCTCAACTGCAGAACCTAACTTCCGATTACAAAAATCGAGACCAAGAGCAAGGTATGGTGGATGATTTGTGCCATTTCGTTATTTCGTTCTCTCGCAGCGACACAACGACAAATGTCGTTTTGGTGCCCCGCCAGCTGTCGCCTCGGCAAACGTCGTCGGAACATTTTGAAGGCAGCATTCTATGATGTTCAATTGGTATTGGTTTGTTTAAATGCAGGGTCTTGTCCGGTTGGTATATACTTGTTTTTAGGCAGGATCTATCATGTTCAGTTGGTATTGACTTGGTTTAAAGCAGGGTCTTTCATGTTCGGTTGGTAGTGGGTTGTTTGAAGGCAGGACTCTTTCATGTTTGGTTTGTATTGGCTTGGATTAGGGCAGTTCTCTATCCTGATTGGTTATAAGTTACTGTTTTGAAGGTAACGCTTAGTCTGTTCAGTTTGTGTTTGATTGAGGGCAGGACATTGTTCGATTGGTATTAGCTTCTTTGAAAGCAAGGGGGCTCTGTGGCTGAGTGGCTATGGTCGCTGAATTTAACTTGGCTCTCACATGTGTGGGCTCGAGCCTCACTTGGGGCGTAGAATTCTTCCCCGGATGAAACCAAGTGGCTTACGGAAGGCCGGTGGTTCTACCCAGGTGCCCGTCCGTATTGAAATAAAGACCTAAGGGGCACCTGAAGGTCTTCCTTCACCACGAAAAGCTGGAAAGTTGCCATTTGACCTATCAGTTAACAAAATGTGTGATAGCAGGACAATATCATGTTTGGTTTGTTTTAACTTGTTTAAAATGTTCGGCTGGTCCTGGCTTGCTTGAAAGCATTTTTTTATCATGTTTGGTTGAACTGGTTTTCTATGCAGGAATCTACATATATATCATATTTGGTTGTTATCAGGTTGTATAAAGGCAGAAATTTTGGGTAGTCAGTATTCACGAGTTTCATTGCAGGATTCTTTCACGTTCAATTAATATGTGAAGGTGTGACTATCTTTTTCATGACTATGTTTTAAATACTACCAAGTTATAAGCATAATAAGGTCAATATTCATACCTGTCAAGTCAATAAGATATGTCTTAGAAACGGCATTTATTAAACCACTTAATATGATATATGTAACAATGTCAATATTATGATATGTCAGACAAGTGAGACACCGTATCAGTTATTTCTCGCAGATGGAATTAATACCAAATATTCGAAACCTATTTCTAAATTTGTTCACAATAACAAAATTGCGTTATGTCAGTCGCAAAACTGTTGTGAAAAAAATGTCAGAAAATGTATCAGACGATAAATTATACTAATCTAATAGTTGCATCAATATAACGACCATTTGTTTCGTATAAATATCTCGCACTAAGTGAACAACAGAGTGAAAGATATCTTTATCTTAGTCTTGTTAAACAAACAATTGTTCTTTGTAATTCATAGTTTTTAATGGTTTTAAAATCATTTTCTTCTCATTTTGTTCTTCAATACTAATGAAAAAATATGTCTGATATTTGTGAAAAACTATATGTATTTCAGATAATCCACTGAAAAACATGTATATAAATTGATTTCTTCGTTTGAACCCATCATTTTGTTATGAAAGTCGCCATCTGTTTAAATAAAAATTAATTTCATATGGATTATATGTCCCTGAAATGTGCTGTATCAATTCTAGTAATGAATTTGATCAATATCACTCTCTTGCTCGTTTACTGACAGGAGACACTAGTTTTTCTACTGTGTCCATAGTACATGTAATTTCAGTAATTACTCTTTGTCTAGGACGTATGGTGTCATCAATGACAGAAACTTGTTAGAAGTTGAAAGTAGTGTCTATGATTGTTCTTGATCGATAAAAACTTGAAGATCCTTTGGAAGCACAGAATGCAACCGAGCAAAATAAGAACAGACTGTCTGAACGAGCCATTTCATTAGTGGTAATGAAACATGCAACACAAATCACACCCTTTAGTACGTGCTTAAGCAAAACTCTGTAATACAGGTTAATTATATTTAAGTATTTATAGTATGGATTCAATGATCCCTTTATCAAAGAACGGAGACACTTTTTAAGGTCGTCACACGGCACATAAAAAGCATTGTTGTAAATGATAAAGTGGTCTCATTCTGGCCACTGAAGATGCAAACACTGTTAACTATTTACGAAATAGGAATTACTCATGCCCTTCGTAGTGAGGAGAATAATTTTTTTAACCAGAATGTGCGAAAATATACCAGAATTACTCTATTTTTTACACATTTCTTGCCTGTTTTTTCTGGTTTATCATGTTTTATACTAACAATAAAGAACTATTAAACAGTGAGTCAATCATTAAACATGGAGTAACATGTCAACTCCCGAAACATCTTATTGCCGTTTCCACAGCGAAAAAGGGTTAACTTCTTCTTTATGTTAATGCAGTTAACCATATTTTGCACTGAGTAACAAAATAAATTCATTATATTTCCTTTCATAGAAAGTTTGTAAACTACAATATGCTATAAAAACACTTCGGAATTATGCACCTCTTAAACTACTATACCGCCTACAGCAATGTGTAATGATAAATAGAAAATATTTAGAGTCCAGCAATACATCAATAAAAGAGAGAATTTATATTAATGACCTTTCTACGATTGTACTCATGAGTATGGCGGTCTATAGGGCAGTTTCAGACTGGTAAATGTCAACGGTAAAGAGGGAATATTCAGTAGAAGTATTTAGTTAATTACAGACACCTTAAAATGGAATCTATCCAAATATGATTAGATATTTATCAATCACTTCTTGCCAGGGATTAGAATATGAAGCTTCTTAGGAAACAGAATATGAAGCAAATGTTAATAAGCAGACGAAAGGTGTAATGAAAATCATGAATGTGTGGTCCGATTATTGCTGTGATACCACACTTAAGTGGCACACTTTTCATTCGTAAACACGTTATGATTATGTTTCTTGTAAACCGGGAAGAAGAATATAGACTCTGCAGTGTTAACGATGCTTTTTCTTTGATTTCAATTACTGGTATAATTTTATATCTCAGATGACTAAGTTTTAAATTTGTCCGAAATTTTGTAACGACAATCTCATCAGACTTTCGTTTATCAAGAAGATAATATGCCATAATTATTGTTTATCATGTCATGAGATAATGAGATAGCATTTATACTGTTTTACTAATGGAAATTTAGTATTTTCAGAGAAAAGCAGCATTCCGATTAAATATATAGGGACAATGTCCTACAGATAAATGTTCAAAATTGCTCTTGATCTTTGGTGTTCAAAATTGCTGGGACGATCGTTTTCCCTATGACCACAGAAATTGATAGAGACACATAATATTTCATGATTTATGACAAAGGCATTTGGCAAGAGCTTAGGTGTAAGCGACCTTGAGGCTCCCTTGGGACTGCATCTGAGCCTCTGATAGAAGTGAGTGTTCACCTGCACCGTACTGGCTGGGATACACGATAATCAACAATAACCAAACTGGGGCTTTCCAGAAACGATCTGCCAAATTTGCCGGAGGGCATTACATACCCCGCAGCAGCAGTACCAGCCAGCTGATCTACAGTATTGACTAGACTAGTGAATGCAAAACTAGTGATGGCTCACATTATCACATATGTATTTAAAATATTCGCCCTGCCAACCTCAACACTAGATGCCACAACCTTAGATACCTTTTTGTTGTTTAACGTCGCACCAACACAATTATATGTCATATGGCATCTTTTCAGCTTTGATGGTGGAAGACGACCCCAAGTGCCCATCCATGCATTATTTCATCACAGGCGGGCACCTGGGTAGAACCACCGACCTTCCGTAAGCCAGCTGGATGGCTCCTCAAATGAAGAATTCAACGCCCAAAGCAATTGATTTGAAGTAAGCGATCTTAACCACTCAGGCACGGAGAACGCTTGTTTAGATTCCTGGTGACATTCTGCAGGACCGACATACACCATCACTCCCTCCTTCCCTCAGCTGTTGAACTGTGGTACAACCTCCAGAGCATGTTGACACAACAGACATTTTCGAGGAGGATTAGCCAATCCTCAGTAATGACACATTTCCTTGTCCTTATTATATCATATGCCCATTGTACGATGATGTCCAATAACGGGATAGGTACATTAACAGAAGAAGACTTTTCACAATTGTAATGCTCGTCTTTCAACGTTGGACCATCCCTGTAACTCCATGAAGTGACCAACAACGTTTCTCTATTATTGTAAATTCTAGGACTACAGCAAGAAGAAGGGTAATGGTTAGAACCTGTTTCACACAATGTTTTAAGATACCCGGAAACTATGTTTGTGGAACATATCAATAACCTCTGTGCGTTGTCATACATGACTAAAAATAGGCCTAGTATGTACAAATACTATTTTCCAGCATCACAGTCAGTCACTATCTATTTTTTCAACAGGAATCTCCGTGGCCAAGTTGTTAAGATCGCTGACTTCATATCACTTACCCCTTACCAATGTGGGTTCGAGGCTCATTCGGGGAGTTGAATTCTTCATGTGAGGAAGTCATCCAGCTGGCTTACGGAATGTCGGTGGTTATACCCAGGTACCCGCTCGTGATAAAATAATGCCTGGAGGGGCACTTAGGGTCTTCCTCCACCATCAAAGCTGGGAAGTCGCCATATGGTCTATAATTATGTCGGTGCGACCATAAACACAACAAAAAACAAAAGTCTTTCAAAAATAGACGAAAGGAATACAATGTCATTTATACATTACCACTATAGACATGTCTAAACGGCCATATTCAAGATGATCATATAAAAACATGATAAATATAACACATATATTCAAAACACGAGCATTGACGTTTTTTGGATCTGACCGCAATCATATACGTAGCCTAGAGTAAAATCAAGGTAAATTATGCAAATTGGTGACAGCACATTCAAAACATTCTTAACTTTGTTAAGAGTAAAACCTTTGAAACAAGACGCGTATCTTAAAGTGTCTGTCAAACTCTCTAGCTCTTCTAATTGCTTTGTCGCATTTCTAACTCAGTGAATAATAAAATGTAACAGAGAACCTATCTAATAGATAGACAACCTGAAAGCACGCGACAGAAAATTAAACTTTTAAGAACAGATTAATTGCAGTTGGCTCTGGCGCTGTCAATCAAACCTGAGTCATTTCCATATCAATGACGCATATTTTAAATGCGAATTCTTTATATCTGGCATCTTGCAAAGTTGTTATTTAGGAAGATTAATCTTGCTCTTGTACTTGTATCAATGTACAAACTGAGTGTTATAGATAAAAATCTTGATTTAAATCTTGACATGAGGTAGCATGAAGTAAAGAGATATAACGGCTGCACGTAACCAATACTAGGCATAAATGGTGTGCCATTGTGATGTATTGAAGTAATGAGAAATTAAGTTTGAGATCTTTCAGTACACGTGCAGACCTTGCCTCACTTTCCCTCATGTAAGAATGTCGCACATTTCTTAACAGTGTTTAATAATGGAAATTATTTTAGAATTAAAATAATTTAATTTATTTTTTCTCAAATTGTTGCTCGTTAATTACCGTCTGCTAGTTTATTAAATTGTCGTCTGTTTTCGTAGATAAACGTGTCATCGATATTTTTACACTTGGCTGATCTGAACTGGTTCCTATTGATACTGGTACCCAGTCGATATAATATAAATACCAATAATCTCGTGCAGTTCTCTCACATTTTGCTAGCTACACCGTCGGTAACGTCAAAACTATTTACATGTTTTGATTTATCATCGCAATGCCTCGTGGTCAAAGGCGGGAACTGATATTTCGAAGGAATCCTTGCAACAGAAATATTCTGCAGTATGCTCCTCAGGACAATGGCAAGAGGGATGCTAGGTGCAGATGCTTTAGAAGAGAATGTTGTTGACGGTGTTACCAATCTTCTGCCGGTATGTCGAAAAATAATATCACAGATTTAGTAGATTGTTTGTTGTTCAAACATAGATCCTTAGGTTTTTTCATAATATTCCGAATGGGGTGTGGCGACGCAAATATATATCTACGCACGCGTCTACAGGCTATCCTTTTGACTCTATTTTGGCATACAATATCAGTAAACTCGGTTCCACGGTTATTCAAATTTTACTGTGTATATAACTTTTGATGACATAAGGCAACATGTACTACACTTAGCTCGCAAAATCAAAGGTGTTTTGTATACACAAATGTATAATTTGATTTAATAGTCGTTATTTTGACAGGCGTCTCTGTTCATAGTCATGATTTCCATGCTTTTTCAGTGTCAATTAAAGGTTATAAGGTAGAACTGGAGCAGGTGTCTAACAACAGTTCGTTTTTGTAAACATCATGTTTGTAAAAATTAGATTTAGTTTTTGTATCCTAGCTACGATTTTCATATTTTGATATTTATAAGAAAAACATGAGTTCAAGCTATTACAAAATAAAAACAAAAATTAGGTTATTTTGCATGTAGAGAAATATTTGTTTTGAAAACTTGTGGTACGAATGACCTGGTAATTGAACTGTATTTGACACTTCTTTACAAGCTTTACGCTCGACAGATGTTTACTTAGCGATTCAGTGTCAGCTTTAATTAAATGTTAAGGCGAGTAGATAAATTAGGTATTGCAACCGAAATGCACAGTCAAAAGTCCGTATTTTGCAAGGGTTTTAGTAGTTAATCTGAATAGTTACTAGCGCATTGAATGTACAGAAAAATATTAAGTTTTTTGAGAAATCTACTAATGAATTCATCACTTACGTTTCAGTATACCAGGTATTCTTACAAAATTGAAGAGATATTGCATTACATGTATAACTTCAGAGATCGCGCACTGCGTTAGAAGAACTTATTCATTCACGAGTTATAACGATCAATTTCTTTTACGTCAAAGCACTTCAGCTCCATGGTCTAAGTCAAACAATAATTTATGGGATATTACATGCTGGTTAAACCAGTTAACATCAGTTTTTATGCATATGTATTATGACTGTAATTTCTGTAATCGTACGTGGTTAATTCGCAAATTTGCGTACAATGTAAAGTGTACAAATTTCAACGCGCATATAAAGTCTTTAAGTAATCAAAAGTTTTCGTCTTTTTGTTCGAGCTTCCTTTCATAAAGGATCACTTCTCAGATTCTGTCAGTTTAGGAAACATAACAGTTGGAACATCTTATCTCTTACACAAACTGTCTTCTAATTTCATTGAATTGCTATGTTCACTTTAAGAGTAATACGTTTCACTGAATTCAGAATAATCAATACGCAAATTTAAAATAATATTGAAACTGACCGAGTAGCCGGTCCCACTGCTAAATTTCAAGATTTCAGTAAAATGTTTCATTTCACAAAAATATTTCAGGTGAATATAGAGGAACTCACCATTTATCATACAATGAACGATCTTATTAACGGTTAATATAAATGGGTTCAATAATTAGGTCACTTCGGATCACAGTTTACGTCATTCATGCTCAGCAGGTTCAATTTAACCATTTATAAATAGTTTACGTTATGTAGCATAGAAGTATGTCAAAACATTAAATTCACAGGCGAACACAAATTAAAACTTATTTGTAGATACACGAGGACGTTGACATATCAATTAAAGTCGCTTTCATTTGTAACGTAACCAGGGACATAACATTTGAATAGTTTGCTAGATTTTAGAATCTGCATAAATCAAAGTTGAACACTAATAAATTGTCACATTTCTAAGATTGTACCGGTTCGTCACGATGACAATTTTTACTGGTCAATCTTTACTCGCCGTTTTTGGTCTGACAAAACTATATCATCATACAAGAATTAGGATATTTAACAACGTTATGATTTTTACAAAAATAAATCAGTTGGATTTCAGTTTTTTCTGTTACAAACTAAGATTATAATTTTGTCTTTTGATAGTACCAGGGTGAATATTCCGATTTTGGTATTTATTTTCACCGTCACTGATGACGACTTGATTTATGATACAGACTTGGATTTACAGCATAACATTGACGGAATTGTTTCCAATCTTAGCGGCGGTTGTGGTTTGGGGATCAGACTTATTAAACAACTGCTGAATAATAAGTAATAAATCTAAAAGCTCTTTTGCCTCAATAGGGCAGTTATAAGTATCTTGTACAAACTATCATGTAGTTGTCAGATTTTATTGTTTTCCTATATACGCTGAACATGTACCAGGTCGTCACGATGACATTTTTGGTTTAAGTTATTCAGATTCAGATAAGCAGCTCCTGGTGTAGATCCATAGAGTTCGAACATTGCTACAATCTTAAATAAAAGTAGCACTTATACCTCGGTTACATACAATACAGCTATTAAATCATTAAAAAAAAAAAAAATAAAAAAAATCACTTACCGTTTACCTTAACAATGACCGATATCAACCCATCACATTATTTTTTTATAGTGTATGTTGTTTTGTGAAAGACGAATTTAACTTACATTACAGGCTTAAAATCCTACCCCGCTGCTATTCAATTAATTCTGTTGTGTGTATGCAACCATGATTATAATAGGCACGTACCACACTGTTGCACGCAAAACTAATGGTATTTCATATAGAATTATATATAAAATAGACTCTATTTTGACAGGTGTCACTGTTCATAGTCGGGATTTTCTTGCTTTTTCAGTTACGATTCAAGGTTAAAATGTAGGACGGGAGCAGGGCTTTAAATTAATGTCACAAACTGCACGGGTTTTTCATTTACATACGGGTTTCGTCATAAATAAACTGTTAGACGGCTGTCGAAATAATTGTGCTACCCGAGACAAGCGGACTCTATCGACAAAGTTTTTAATAAAGGTCAAATGCGACTGCTTCCCGTGCACGATATACGAGGAATACGAGTTGAAAATATGTTAGACTTTGTTTTTTGTATCATACTTTGGTTTGTTTATGTGAGCAAACGATTAACATACGAATTGTTCAAGTTTCAGACTTGTCCGTAGTTGAGAACAAATATGCGTATATAAAATTTCAAAACAATGAAATATGTATCTATCAAACCCCGTTATTTCAGAATTAAGGAGTAGAAATCGGGTCACATAATTTTTTCTATAGGCGCAGACAAAATGTCTTCTGTATGTGCATTAATTATCTCAATTAATAGAGAAATGATCGTAAATTCAGGACTTCTACTCGTTAATCTGGAGTAAAATGTCAGTTTTTTCTTTTTTCTGCCGTTTCAGCCAAATCTTTAAAAGGGGAGCTTGTACTGTCTAATTGTTGATGCAAGTTATATCAAAATCATAGCTTTTGAAGTTGTAAGATTAGATTTGGTAATATATGGCCTACCGCAAGTTAGTTTATTCAGGTGGCAAATTCATTATAATTAGGCTCGATATTGATGCTATGCCACATTTTATTTCGGTAACATGGAAATACAGTATAAGAAAGTAGGACTACAGTTTTTTGGTGATTACATAAAAGATGCGATTTTTTAAAGAAGAGTTTGAAAGGCCGTAGAATTTTGGCGGATAAATTATAAATTTATTGTGGCGGTAAAATTCTGTCGGCCGTGAGGTGAGCGGATACGGTGTCTGTATGTTTGCATTCAAGTTGCGTACTTTGGGGTATCATATGTTTACCAGTTTGTGTTAACTGGATAGTAAAAGGTTTTGCCCTAGTACTTGGCAATGCCTAGTGTTGCGTGTGTTGCGTATGTTGCGTTGCTCTCAGTGGTGTCACTTTGCCTTGCCTTGCCTTGCCTTGCCTTTCATTGACTCGTGTTGCGGTTTCGCTCATTCTCGGTGAAACCCGAAATGGGTGGAATGGTAGCTCGACGTTCAATTGAAATTGGTGTGTGTTTGCATTTGAGTGATACCTGTTATAAAGTGCAAAGTGTCTTGTGTTGCTTTGCCTTTGAGTGACACCTGTTACAAAGTACAAAGTGTCTTGCGTTACTTTGCGTTGTTTGAGTGATACCTGTTACAAAGTACAAAGTGTCTTGCATTGCTTTGCCTTGTGGTCCGTTGTGCTATATTGCCTCGCTTTACATTGGCTAGGGTTGTGCATTTGACCGCAGCCCGGTGACACCCGGGCTGGGTTGGATTCACAATTCGAAGTTCGATGGATTGCGCAGTTGCGTTGTTTTTGCAAGCCTTGGGTTGGTGCGTCTGTTCTCCTCTCAGTCGACGGATTTTGCTGTGCTTTTAACGACTCTACACGGTGAGACCCTTGTTGAGTCATGAGCGGCCGATCAACTCCCAATATTGTCAATATACTTTTACTGAATTTAATTCAATTATTACAAAATGTATCATGCGTATGTTTAACTATCGTTGTAAGTATCAATGCATATTCTTGTTGAATAAAGAGTGTTGTATGAGATAATTGGTTTTTATTTTGAGTAATAAAATAATACATTTTTCCACACCTAAAATCAAGCTGCATTTCTGTGCATCCTGCTATATGAAAAATGTATTTTGTTTGGATGTGGGTTTTAAATCGAACCGACAAAGATATAGATGGTATTTGTTTCTTTCAGTGTAAAATTGAAATATATTTTATGAATGAACACCAGATGCAATATTGAAAATGTAATATATGGTGTTCATGAGTGGAGGGTATTTTTTATCTTGTATGTAAAAACAAAAAACTTTTCTTTTTAGTTCATGTTTTAACTAAATTTACTCATTTTACAGTTTTTTACCAGTCAAAAATCTTAGACTTTAAAATGCAAACCGTCGTAACTTCGTTTCTAAAATATATCTGTTTAGCTGACACTTTGCAGAGCTTTTTGTTTTAGTATACAGTACATTCATGCCAAATTTCGTGGAAATCCAGGCATGATTTACAAATTTAGGGCAAACAATGATTTTAACATTTCAAAGTCTCAGTTTCAGACTTAAAATGTTGATAAATGCGAAGCAAGGTTTAACTCAGGACATTATTTCAGGCAGACGCAAGCACCTGGGTAGAACCAACAACCTTCTATGGCTTCAAACAGGCCAATGCTTAATGATACACTCGGCCGCAGAGGCCTCTGTTGAGCCGTATATGTGGCACCTTATTGTAACAGATAAAGTGGTTTGGAAATATGGATTTCATAAACGTTGTATTTAAAACTTCTGTATGGAGGCAATTTTCTAACATTGAGAAAGTTAGCGAAATGGAACATTAAGACCAGAATGTATGAGTTTAGAATCATGCATCAAAAGCAATTCAATTCTTTTTACTTCTGGTGCCAATTTTTGCTCTGCTCGTTGCACAGATATGTATTATTACATGCCACTAGATGCTCTACAAATATGCAAATTATTCTCTTATGCATATTTCAGTAAAATTTACATTCGACTGTCATATTTACAACAATAATGTCAATCTAGAAATTTCTATATCGCGAATTTTAACTGAATTTCCAACAGTTACCATGCATTTTAATAAAACATGGTGTTTTCTGGACAAGAACTCTAAGTCCATTTGGGTTTTTGTTTCTCGTGAAATAAAGGCATTTAGATAGACAACAAGGCTGAGTAGAAATCGTTTGATTGTTATAAAAAAAAAATTAAATATCGAACTTCTACAGGGAGGTAAAAATCAGTGGTAGCAAATTAAATTAAATATGTTAATACAATCTAAACAGCTGGTCAAATACTCATATTAAGTCTAAACTGATACATAAGCTCTATCATGTTTATGTTTTAAATACTACCAAGTTATATTTAGCATAATAAGGTCAATATTCATACCTGTCAAATCAATTAGATACGTCTTAGAAACAGCATTTATCAAACCACTTAAATCAAACCTAGTCTATGTAATATGATATATGTAACAATGTCAAAAGGAAATCTATGAACCAAATTAGTATGCTCAATATATGATATGTCAGACAACTGAGAATCCTTATCATTTATTTCCCGCAGATGGAAATAACTTCAAATATTCCAAACCTATTTCTAAATGTGTTCATAATAACCACAATGTGTTATGTCAGTGGCAAAACTGTTGTTACTTTATAAAAAAAATGTCAGAAAATGTATCGTGTCAGACGGTAAATGATACTAATAGAATAGTTACATCTATATAGAGACCATTTCGATATCTCGCACTAAGTGAACAACAGAGTGAAAAATATCTTTATCTTATTTTTTGGTAAACAAATAAAAGTTTTCAATGGTTTTAAAATCATTTTTCTTCTCATTTTGTTCTTCAGTACTAATGAAAAAATATGTCTGATGTTTGTGAAAAGTGTATATATTTCAGATGATTCACTGAAAAACATGTATATAAATTGATTTCTTCGTTTGAATCCATCATTTTGTTATGAAAGTCGCCATCTGTTTAAATAACAATTAATTTCATATGGATAATGTGTCCATGCAATGTGCTGTATCAATTATAGTAATGAATTTGATCAATATCACTCTGGCTCGTTTACTGACAGGAGATAAGAACAGACTCTGTCTGATTGAGCCCTTTCATTAGTGGTAATGAAACGTGCAACACAAATCACACCCTTTAGCACGTGCTCAAGCAAAACTCTGTAATACAGGTTAATTATATGTAAGTATTTATAGTATGGATTCAATGTTCTCTTTATGAAAGAACGAAGAGACTTTTTAAGGTCGTCACGCGGAACATAAAAAGAGTATTTTTGTGATAGTAAATTATAAAGTGGTCTCAGTCTGGCCACTGAAGATGCAAAACTTTTAACTATCTATGAAACAGGCAGTACTCATGCCCTTCGTAATGAGGAGAATGATATTTTTGAGCAAACCAAAATGTGCAAAAATATACCAGAATTACTCTATTTTTAGAACAATTCTTGTCTGTTTTTTTCTGGTTTATCATGTTTTATACTAACAATAAAGAACTATTAAACAGTGAGTCAATCATTAAATATGGAGTATCATGTCAACTTCCGAAACATCTAATTGCCGTTTCCACAGCGAAAAAGGGTTAACTTCTTCTTTATGTTAATGCAGTTAACCATATTTTTGCACTGAGTAACAAAATTCATTATATTTCCTTTCATAGAAAGTTTGTAAACTACAATATGCTACAAAAACAAATAATTATCCACAATTCGGAATTATGCACCTCTTGCGAAGGGAATTATACCTACTGACGGTGTCTAGAAACTACTATACCGCCTACAGCAATGTGTAATGATAAAAAGAAAATATTTAGAGTCCAGCAATACATCAATAAAAGAGAGAATTTATATTAATTACATTTCTACGATTGTACTCATAAGTCTAGTGGTCTTTAGGGCAGCATCAGACTGGTAAATGTCAACGGTAAAGATGGAATATTCAGTAGAAGTATTCAGTTAATTACAGACACCGTAAAATGGAATCTCTCCAAATATGAATAGATATTTTATTTATCAATCACTTCTTGCCAGGGATTAGAATGTGAAGCTTCTTATGCAACAGAATGTGAAGCAAATGTTAATATGTAAGAAAAATCATAAATGTGTGGTCCGATTATTGCTGTGATACCATATTTATGTGGCACAGTTTTCATTCCTGAACACGTTATGACTATGTTTCTTGTAAACCGGGAAAAAGAATGTAGACTCTGCAGTGTTAACGATGTTTTTTCTTTGATTTCACTTACTGGTATAGTTTTGTACCTCAGATAACTAAGTTTTAAATGTGTCCGAAAATTTGTAACGACAATTTCATCAGACGTTTGTTTATCAAGAAGATAATATGCCGTAACTATTGTTTATCATGTCAGAAAATGTAATGATATAACATTTATACTGTTTTACCAATGGGAATTTAGTGTTTTCAAAGTAACAGATAAATGTTCAAAATTGTTCTTGACCTTGGGTGTTCAGAATTGCTTGGACGATCGTTTTCACTATGTCCACAGAAAATGATAGAGACACTTTATATTCCACGATTTATGGCAAAGATATTTAGTAAGTCCTTACGTCTAAGCAGCCTTGAGGCTTCCTTGGGACAGCATCTGAAATGACTTCTGAGGCCTCTGGTTGAAGTGATTGATTCATTCATTGTTCCGGCTGGGATACACGATAATCAACAAGAACCAAACGGCTTTCCAGAAATGATCCGCCAAATTTGTAAGAGGCTCTTACAAAACCACCAGCTGATCAACAGTATTGACTAGACTGCTCTGAAAGAGCGCCGAGTCAATGCGAAACTGGTGATAGTTTACATGATTATGCACGGACTTATAATATTCGCCCTGCCAACCTCAACACTAGATCCGACCAACTTAGAATCCTGGTGTCATTCTGCAGGATCGACATACACCAAACTCCATCTTTTTCTTGGCTGTCAAACTGAAGTACAACCTATCAGAGTGTGTTGACACAGCAGACACCTCCGAGGATGTCCAAGGAAGGTAGGTCTGCGTTCAGTAAAGAGACATCCCCTTTTACCTCGTCCTTATTATATCATACGCCCATTGTACGATGATGTCCAATAACGGGATAGGTACACTAAAAGAAGAAGAAGACTTTTCAAATTTGTGATGCTCGACTTTCAACGTGGGACCATGATGTAACTTCATGAAGTGTCTTAAAACGTTTCTCCATCATTATAAATTCTAGGACGCACTTACAGCAAGAAGGGTAATGGTTAGAACCTGTTTCACATAATACTTTAAGATACTCGGAAACTATGTCTATGGAACATATCAATAACCTCTGTGCGTTCTGTTAAAACCAAGTCTAGCTGCTCTCATCCCAAGAGCAGAAGCTTTTGTTGATCAGTATTGATTTGTGGAAAGCAATATCTTCATTATGCATGCAAAAATATACATGTGCAAATTTAATCATGTCAACAAAGACAGGATCTTGTTATAATTCTCCATCCAAAAACATACAATTTCGACAATAAATAGAACAAAATTGAACAGTTTAAAATTTATATTTTATTAAACATATTTTAACCATGGATAATAAAGATATTAGATACTCAATGTATAAACGAGCATGAAGAATAATATTTAAAGTCAAGTTGAATGTTTAAATATTCAAATTCAATCAGTTTTGTAAATACAGATTTTAATATTATCTTGTTTTCATTCTTTATAAAGATATGTGTATCTTACTAGATTAACAGTACAATTATCATAGTAATACGGGTTCATTTTAGTATGAAAGCATTTTTATGAGGGCAAGAAAGATCCAAGAAAAGCACCAATTATGTGCAAACAAACATTTAAATCGTTCGTTTTTACGAGTAATAGTCTTCACATCTGTTCCATTTGTGGATGTTGTCACTTGCTGCAATGATACTCTGTTAAAATATCAATATATGACTGACATTGCTAAAAAAACAGCGTTACGCCCAACACAACAATACATGTTGCCACTACTGCTATTGCTGCTACTAATGTATTTCCTACTGCTACTTATAGTACTACTATACGTGTTACTGCTACAGGTACTACTTCTACAGCTGCTACTACTGTTACTATTGCTACTGCTACTACTATAACTGCGGCTGCTATACTACTGCTACTGCTACTGCTGCTACTGCTGCTGCTGCTACTGCTGTTCCCACTGCTAATTGTACTCCTGCTACCAGGTCGATTTGGTAGGGTCGCTTTCCTGTCATCGCTGTAACCTTTTACTATTTATCTGCTTCCAATATTAAGTGTATACTTATTTTGCAGATATACTCAGAAAGCCCCGGAACTGTATCGTTCGGTGATGTAAGCTGTTTCTGTCAAGTGCCATATCACAGACGACTACCATCTCTTCTGCGAGAGAAAGCCTTCAATCTATGGAACAGTCAGAATCCCCAGATACCCCGCCAGTTCCTGATGAAAAAAAATTCACGGTACAAATATTTAACAAATTTTTCACCAACCAACTTTGTTCGCTCGGATATGGTGGCTGTTGTTGAGAGGTTGTACCGAATTATGATTGTTTCCGGGAAATCTACCCTTACCTTTTATCTTTTACTATTTGTTAGTTGCATGTCTTTTTCGGGAATACTTGATATTGACAATAGCCATATTGGACAGTACTGCGTGGTATCGTACGATGGTCGGCCATATCCTGGCATTATTCAAGACGTTGACACAACTGACTTCGAGTTGAATGTCGTGCATTTCGTTGGCGAGAACCTTTTTGTCCGAACCGAAGTGACGATGTTCCCTAGTACAACCTTGAACAGTTCATAATTCTGATTTCACCACCCTGAAAGTTGACTCGGCACTTTGACATTCAGAAAGATATATGGAAGAAAATAAAAGACTATCTAAACATATGAGGTACATAGGTGACTTGGCACAATCATGTTAATAAATGATAGAAAATATATAGCGAACAATAACTGCACTGTAAAAATACGCCTGAAAAGGGATTCAAGGGATTTAAGGTTGTTAGAAGCAGTATTTTATTATTGTTAATGACGGTTTGTTAGAGATTGTTCTGTATTTTGTTATCTTTTCTTCAGTAATTGAGTTGGTCCTGAGCAAATCTTCAGAGTGTTGTCAGGTTTAAGTCTTAAATATGTTGCAAAGGTATACACTGTTAGTCTGAAAAGGATTTCAATGGTGTTAACCCTTAAACGCTAGACTATGTTAGGCACAGACCAGCTTAGGCGCAGACAGTCGGCAAGCAACCATGCCAGCTGATCAGGGTCTAAACAGTTTGCTGCTTAATCAGTAAATAATGTATCTGTGTCTAAGCAACGAGATCAAAGGCAAGGTTGTGGGCAGGCTGATCTGCTCGCAAAGGCCTACACAATCCAGCGGTTTAAGGGTTAAAATCATTATCTATGTATTGTAAATGATAGTTTGTTGTTTGATAATGAATCTTTTCGGCTGTACCTGTCGTTGGTCTGAGCAATCAATGTAGCCTAGAACTGGTTGTGAAGGTGTAAAATGTAAGCCTGGAAAAAGGTCTAGAGTTTTTTTATTGTTCATCACTCAAGCTAAATGACAGTTTATATTGTTCGTAGTAAATGAGGTTGGCACTGAGAAAAACTTCAGAGAGTTGTCACGGTGATCATTTCCATGAATAAATCATTGAAACATGAGTGGCTTTCCTTTCATTTAACTACTAGCGTTATATGCAACAAATCATGGTAATATCTGAATTGTGCAACGGCCACGATATTATTGTATAAACAGAACAGAACATATACATGTATTATTGAAGAAGTAAACCATAACGGTTTCTACATATATCAATATATCACAGTGCCAATTTTCATAAATAGTAAAGGTATTATATATCCTAGTAGAAGATAAACATATCCTGAGAATGTGTTTAATCGCCACAAACAGAATATCGTAATAATAATGCTATGAATATAGTGTTTAATTATCCGTTTCATGTATTATTTGTCACTTCCGTTACGAACGTGTCACAGCCGAGACGCTTTGTCACAACCATGACACTGACAAATTTATTGTATATTTACCTAAATTATGTAGTTAGAGTTAACCTTTTTGGTTCGTCTTCCTTGCTTGTGCCTATATTTCTTAAACATAATCTTAAACAGTGATTCAAATTCAAAGAAATCGTCACAATTTAATTACTCTCTAGGAACAGGAGCTACATTTTGTCTTCTAACTGACTAACAACTTAAATTGAGCTGATGTTTTGTAACTCCAAGACGAAAATGCATTTACTTCATAGTTAATCAGATATAAGGCAAAATAAAAAAAAATATGTGACCTATAGCACTGAAATCCTTAATTTATCTGCGTCGCGGAAATGACTCAATTAGAACGTCCAATTGTAAAACTAGATAGAAAACCAATAGACAAACGTTATTGCTATCTATCCAATTGTCAAATTAAGAATCAGTTATATGTTTGCTTTGCAAAAAAACACAAAAACTATATAGAAGTTACATTTTTTTATTTTGGTGTTAAGGTTTTTCCAAAATACTCGTTTCATGTAGAACAACCCGTATGCAATAATCAAAAATCCATTAAATTTCCTATGAGTAAAACTTTTGAAACAGGACACGTGTCTTAAAGTATCTGTCAAACTCTCTTAACTCTCCTAATTGATTTGTCGCATTTCTAACTCCGTGATGTATTGAAGTAATGAGGAATTAAGTTTGAGATATTTCAGTATATGTTGATGAATACGCGGTTGTACTCGGGACATTATTTCAGGCAGACGCAAGCACCTGGGTAGAACCAACAACCTTCTATGGCTTCCAACATGACGATCCGGCCTAGGCTTAATGTTACGACGGCCATAAAAGCTGATTGGAAAATATGGATTTCAAACTTCTGTATGGAGACAATTTTCTAACATCGAGAAAGTTAGCGAAATGGAAAATTAAGACCAGAATATATGAGTTTAAAAGCATGCATCAAAAGCAATACAATTTTTTTTACTTCTGGTGCCAACTTTCGGTCACTGCAAAGATGTGGTGTTATTACATGCCAATATGAATATGTAAATTATTCTCTGGTGCATATTTCAGTAACATTTGCATCTGAATGTCATATTAACAACAATAATGTCAATCTAGAATTGTTTCATCAAAACAGTTCAATATATTGAATGTTAACTAAATTTCCAACCATTACAATGCACTCTGATAAAAAAGTTGCTGTTTTTTCTTCTTCTTTTTTGTTTGTTTCTCATTAAATAAAAGCATTTAAATAGACAACAATGCTGAAAAGAAATCGTTTGATTGATATAAAAGAATTTAAAACCCAACTTCTTTCGGGAGGTAAAGATCAGTAGTAGGAAATTAAATCAAACATGTTTATGCAGTCTAATCAGCTGGTCAAATATGCATATCAAGTCAAAAATGATATTATTGACAGTGGCGGTAAACACAAAGATACTGATACAACTCGTGTTCAAAGACTGCTTATCCTATCTATACAGTGAATAATATACGATAGCATTGTAGACCTTTCATTTCTAGTTTGATTTAGAACACATTTTTCCTTTCCATGTATGCAAATTACATCTTTTCTATCTATTATTAATAGAAATCAACTACACTGAAATCATTTAAAATTCATTTGGGAACTTATTTCTATATGTTTCACGGTTGGGTCGATCCACGATGTTAATCCATAGAATTATTTACTTCCCATTCCAGAAATTCATGTTCCCACGACATACATGTATTTGTCCAAAACCACCAAACATCAAGCCAACAAAATTAAATGATATTACAGTATTTAATTACATTGCCTCAACATGCAATAGATGCATTAGGTAGTCATTTCGAACGGCAATATTTGCTCATACTAGTATGACACATTAAAACAGCCTCAAGGCATAGACATTTTTTGTTTTAATCAAAGGCGGTAGGGCTTCCCTTTGTTCGCAGCTTGGAGTTGTCCGTGTTTGATTTCATGGAACAGAATTATCAGCAGAAGAATAAGGAAATTGAATGTCATGAAAATTTCCTATTATTCAATGTTTATTTGCAAACTTACTCCTGGTATGTAAGATCTTTGTAAAACCATATTAAAATTATCCAATTATTTTAATATGCAGACGTCAAATTCAGCACAACAGACAAGTTGAATATCCCACTACAGATTTCTAACAGAGGTTTAAACTTTCTGATTTAAACATAAAGAAAACGTTTGACATACCCAATATCATACCATATGCTTTGGTAATACATTTTGCATTATGCACAGTCCTAGGGCGTAATGGCTTAATAAAACTGCTAATACTCCTAGAATCACATGAACTAATGGACAGTCTAACGAAATAACAATGTCTCTCACTGAGATTGTTTTTTGCACAGAACATTTTTCCTAAAACTGATCCTATTTCTAAATATATACAATGTCTGGTTAAAAACTTGAAAAGATCAAGACCACAGATGGCAATTACTCCACGGTAAACAGGATTTATTTACAGTATAATAAGGCAGGACGATGCCATAAACACAGTGTATAGAATCTCTGTACGCCCAAACGGAAGTCGCCAAAAACTAGGCGTTCAAGAATCAAAACATAAATTTTTGCTGTCGCGGATGGCTTGGATTTTCTTTGTTTATTTCGTTAATATCGCATAAAGTAAGTGTATTTTTTAATTTACGTATTGTCTAAGAGCTACTGTTAACGTAGATACCAAACATGTCAGATGAAATACATTATATGCTTAATTTCAAGTCAAATCACGTGTTGATATTTGTTCGATTTTGTAATGAAACTATCAATTCTTTGAAATAAATGTATCTTGAGCTTTTGCAAAGAATTGAAACCTTTGCTACTTCGTAGATAAATATCTTACGCATCGGTAAATACTAGCGTGGCTCTATGGTAACGAATACGTTTTCAGGAAAATGTGTTTTTCCGAGACATGTATGCCGATGACACTGTACACTATTCGATACATTACTGGCCCACTAATCGCAATCAGTTTTAAAATCCGGACTGTACGCTTAGTCAAAATACTGTACGCCTATTCAAAACTTCTTAAAATCATTTTTTTATTTCAATGTTTTGACTTTGTGTTATGATAACCAACAGTTAAAAAATAATAGTTATAATTTATTTCGTTTCAGAACAGTCATGGACCAGTTTAGATGTTATTACTGCAGTTTTGATTCCACTTTTTGCATAGTTTAGTGTTTATTAGTACTTAAGCATTTATCAAATTAAATTGGTAGCGCGGCGCAGCCGCAAGACCAATTTAAATTGATAAATGCGTACTAATTACTAAACACTAACCTGCATAGTGTCTGAAATTATTTTTTTGTAATAACGTCTAGATTCTTGATAAAGTTAGGAACATTAATCACTAACGCATCATTCATGTAATCGTTACGTGGCACAACTCAGTGTTTGGTCCATTTCCAGCATCTCAGAGACTTGTTCGGACTTTACGATGGAGACTTTATCATCATTCACAGAAAAAAAACAGTTGTCATCAGCGCGGTAACTGGTAATTTCAGTTTATTTTAATATCAGGCTCCAGAGCACCGCTGATCATTATCATTCAAAGTCAAGCAGATCGAAGCTAACATCCAGCTCTTTCTCGTTTTCATTCATAATTACTGCAGTATTCGCTACAGAACACTACAGAACAAACTGAAAATGACCTGACTCATAGTGATTATATCAGCTGTTTTACATGTATAACTAATTTGAATAAAGCTACCATTGCCCTGGAAGATAGTTTTAATTAGACACTTTGACTTTACCAGGTAATCAGGTAGACAACGCGTGTGTCAGTAGGCGGAGCATAAATCTGTAAACAAAAAATAATAAGTATAACACCTTGGGTGACCTTGACCTTGGGTATAATGGATACAGTCCCTGCATCAAAAAGGCTTTGTTTGTAGGCTGCACAATGTTTATGTGAAGTTACAGTAAGATATAAGCAAAAGTAAAAAAGATGTGAAAGAAAAACAAGTTTGCCGAAAAACTTTTAACCAAGAAAGCCAATGCCGAAGCTGGGGCGATTAGAACAGCACCCCCGAATAGTGGAGATAAAAATACAAAGGAAAAATGAAACAAGAGGGCCATGATGGCCCTATATCGCTCACCTGAGTTCGGTTGCTTGCTTGAACAAATTTCTTTGCTAAAGCTTCAAAAACAAGAAAGTAGGTCAGTAGGTCAAATTCATGGTCACTGAAAGTCAGTTCTAAGATTAGTGTGCAAAACTGTACATGTCTTCCAAATTTCAAGGCTGTATCTTAAAAAACAAGGAAGTAGGTCACATTCATGGTCACTGAAAGTCAGTTTTCAGATCGGTGTGCAAAACTATACATGTCATCCAAATTTCAAGGCTGTATCTTAAAAAACAAGAAAGTAGGTTAGTAGGTCAAGGTCACAGTCCGGTGACCCTTATCACTTGGGGTCATCAGGTAATTATAATTAAACAGTCTAGGATATATGATCTGATAATTTTTTAAGTATTTTTTCCTATATAACTCATATATCAAGTGACCCCTGGGGCGGGGCCTCTTTTCACTCCAGGGGCATAATTCGAACAAACTTGTTAAAGATCAACTAGGCAATTATTCATACAAAATATCAAAGGCATAGGCCTTGAACTTTCAGACAAGAAGAGTTTTAAAGTTTTTTCCTATACAAGTCTATGTAAAATTCGGGACCCCCAGGGAAGGGCCTCTTTTACCCCAGGGGCATAATTTGAACATTTTTGGTAGTGCTCCACTAGGCAATGCAACATACCAAATATCAAAAGCATAGGCCCTGCAGTTTCAGGCAAGAAGATTTTTAAAGTTTTTTTCCTATATATGTCTATGTAAAACTAGGGAACCCCGTGGCAGGGCCTCTTTTCACCCCAGGGGAATAATTTGAACAATCTTGGTAGAGGACCATAAGGCAATGCTACATACCAAATATCAAAAGCCTAGGTGTTTCTTTCCTATACAAGTCTATATAAACCATGTGACCCCTGGGGCGAGGCCATATTTCATCCTAGCGGGATCATTTGAACAATCTTGGTAGGCCTTATGGTTTTGGACAAGAAGATTTTCAAAGTTTTTCCCTATGTAAGTCTATATTAACCATGTGACCCCCAGGGCGGGGCCATATTTGACCCTCGGGGGATATTTTGAATAATCTTGGTAGAGACCCACTAGATGATGCTACATAACAAATATCAAAGCCCTAGGCCTTGCAGTTTTGGACAAGAAATTTTTTAAAGTTTTTCCTTTCGGTTGCCATGGCAACCAGAGTTCTGTACGGAATTCAATTCTTTGAACAATTTTTAAAGAAGACCATCCAAGGATCATCCCTGTGAAGTTTCATCCAAATTGGCCTGGTGGTTTAGGAGGGGATGTTGCTTAAAGGAAAGTGTGGACCCACGGACGGACGGACGCCGGACGGTGTGCAATCACAATAGCTCACTCTGAACCTTTGGCTTAGGTGAGCTAAAAACAAAGTGTCCTGTCAAAATGAGCGGAATAAATATATATTTTTCTCGTTTGTCAGCGGAAACACGCATACAGATTCTATTTCTTGTCCAAGACAAGGACATCGTTCAACGGTTGGTGGAATAGATCAGTAAATACTGTTTGACTGTCGCAAATAAAATACAATACAAAACTTATATTTATTAATTCAATGAGTACAGTGTATGGAGCTTTTAAGCCCAAACACTTCATCATTTCTTTATTGAATAGGCGAACAGTGTTTTAGCGAATAGTGGAACAGTTTTATATCAAGTTTTGCGACTAGGCGGTCAGTGCATAATTCAGATGCATGTTGGATTAAACAATATTTCAAATATTCGGGATTGTAAATGCATATTTGTAGGTATAAACTCATGTGCATGGATTGATAATGAAACATTCAGAAGCGGTTCTGACACGAATTTCCTTCGCAATTCCAAAATAACAAGCGTTATTAGCCTGAATGCTTCGTCTTTTGCTTTGACTAGCTGTGTTTTTGGTGAAAATACGTTTTAATTTTAAGCGTTATCGTCTATTTAATGACCCTGTGTTGCAAAGACATTTATCATACACTGAAAAATATATACAACAAAAATATTTATTTCAAATAGCCAGAGAAAAACATAAAAATACTTACTACCGACAGCTTCAAGAAAATGAAAAACGAAAGTGAACGCCTAGTTTTTGCGACTTCCGCTTGGGCGTACAGAGAGTCTATACACTGTGATAAAAGTCTATTTAAAACGGCGTGCAAGAACATTTAAGTTCTACGCCTTTGCAGAAGGTCTTAATCATGCCGCTCTTAACCGCATTTTAAATGAGTTCCAGTTTAGTCACTAAATACTTCATCAATTCTTATCACATTACATCATTGTTAAATTGTTATAGTAAAAATAGAATATCTACCCTACAGACTAAAATGCTGAGATATAAATATAATGGACACATGATTCTTAATATGTGTGTTAAACACAAAACTTTTAGCTTGAACGCTTAATCACTACTCATACATTGAGAATTAGTGTTCCACTTCAGACTTAAAAAAGCCTTATAATGTGAACATAAAAATATTTAACTTCTTACTTGGAACGCACACTGTCAAGATAACCATACGTTAAATATTTAGCCAATATTTACAAATTTTGGTTAACGTTTCCCCCCATCTTTCCTCAGTTGTTTTCAATATTTGCTTCACCTAAACCCAAAGCAATACAAACATCCAACAGAAAATGATTATAACCGTGACCTCTAATCGTGGCACGAAATATATATAATAGTCTTTGGCGTAATTAAAGTCGTATTTTCAGGGATGCTATAATGAGATATAATGTAATCTGCATTTGCTACACATACGTCAACTGGTTTAAGCTTCTTTGCGCACTTTTTACTTATTTCGACGGATGATTATGAAATTAATATCAATGTCTGTTATATATAATATAAAAAATACCAGCCTGTATCAACCTCAGCAACATTTTTTTTATTATAAAACAAATGCAAGTAAATCGAAATTTGCAATATCTGAACATATTTACCTATACAATGGACATCCCCACTCATTAACAAAATATGTCATGTCTTTTACAAGAACATGAAAAATACGTTTTTAGTGGTTTGTAACAGCGCTAGCTTGTCTAGACTGATTGCGAAGATTAAGGTAGTGTTACAGATAAACCTGACTGCAATGGGAATCAATAGGATATATCATCCTCGTAAATTACTCCTCGTTTCTGTTTTTAGTTTCAATAAAACACTCAGAAATGACGTCAGGGAGATAAAGTAACAGAAAATTCTTCCTTGATACTCGACTGTCATACAATATAATAATTTAAGATTCTAACACGACCAGCAAATAACCTATATACATGTAGAGCAAAATCCATCTCGGGTTATTCTGCAATATACCACTCGCGTGTCATGACGTCTTCGGATCCAGGTGCGTAGTACGGTCGTAAAGTAGCTACCACTTTTTTCTAACATTTTTGATACTAGTATGTCGTGTTAGAATCGTAATAATAAGTTCCTAAGTGTGATTTATCGTAGAATAACCCGAGTTTTGAGTTCTTATGCGAAACAATATATCACTCAGGCCTACGGCCTTCGTGATATAATCTTACGCATAAGAACTCAAAACTCGGGTTATTCTACGATAAACCACGTTTGAGAACTTATTATTTCTTAAATATAGAAACACAGCAGATTTATTTAGTTTCTGGAAACAGACATTTTTACAAAGGCAACGATTTAGGTTTTAATTACATGTGAAATTTGGTAGAAACAATTCATATTAAATATGTTTGTCTTGTTTTAGAGTGGCATTTGTATTAAAAGGCAGATATGCTTGAAGAAATAGCTGATGGGCAAGTCATTACAACCAACTGTTTGATTCATCTTTTCTCTGACAATGTATCTCTAAATATATGATAATACTATTGATCAGAACTTCCATGAAGCAAATATTTTAAATGTATTAATTTTTCATTTATCATAAAAATCAATTTACACGAGTACAATAAATGGTTACAGTCTTCCACATCAACGTAGCATTATTTTTTCGCATTCATTATTCTCGTTTGAAAACATGCCATGTTCCAAACAGTTACACAAAATCTCAAGACATGAAAATAATCAACCATTATCTGTAAAACATTTAACACCAAGCAAGCAAGTTGATTCTTGACTAAATTTGAACATTATATCTTTTTTTTTTGTCATGCAAATTGCTGGAGGTTCTATTATGTCAAGTGCCTATTATGGGATAATGAAAGCATCACGAATTCCTGATTAAATAATGTAACCTACTGTAAAAGACGGCACGCGTTTCCTTACTTTCAGAACATCTATTATATGGTAGAACAGATTTCAAGAAAAGTGGAATAATCTTGCACAATTCAGAAATCCGATGACTGCTGAAATCCACGCAAGTACCTGGGTAGAACCAACAACCTTCTATGACTTCCAGCATGACGATCCGGCCTAGGCTTAATGTTACACTCGGCTACGGTGGCCTCTCATTATACCATATTAATGCTGTTTGGAAAATATGGATTTCAAACTTCTGTAGGGAGACAACTTTCTAACATTGAGAAAGTTAGCGAAATGGAAAATTAAGACCAGAATGTATCAGTTTAAAATCATGAATCGAAAGCAATTCAATTCTTTTGACTTTTGGTCGCTGCAAAGATGTGTGATATTACATGTCAATATAAATATCCAAAATATTCTCTTGTGCACATTTCAGTAAAATTTGCATCCGAATGTCATATTTACAACAATAATGTCAATCTACAATTGTTTCATAAAAACAGTTCAATATCGTAAATTTTAACTAAATTTCCAACCATTACAATGTACTCTGATAAAAAATATGCTTTTTCTTGACAGGAACTCGTAAGTCCATTTGGTTTTTTGTTGTTTTTGTTGTTGTTGTTTTGTGTGTGTGTGGGAGCGGGGAGGGGTTTTGATTGTTATAAAATATTTTAAAGTCCATCTTCTAAAGGGAGGTAAAGATCAGTAGTAGCAAATTAAATCAAACATGTTTATACAGTCTCATCAGTTGGTCAAATATTCATATCAAGTCTATAAACTGATATGATTGACAATGATGATACAACTCGTGTTCAGTTACTGTATATCCTATCTAAACAGTGTATAACTTACAACAGCAATGTAGACCTTTAATTTCTAGTTTGTTTCAGAATACATTTTTCCTTTGCAAGTATGCAAATTATATTTTATCTATCTGTTATTAACAGAAATCAACTACTCTGAAAGCATTTAATATTCACTTGGAGCTCATTTCTGTATATTTCACGGTTGCATCGATCCACGATGTTAATCCATAGAATTATTCACTTTCCGTTAAGTAACTCCAGAGATTCATGTCCCCATGACATATCTGATTTGTCCAAAACCACCAAACATTAAGCCAACAAAATTACATGATTTTACAGTATTTAATTACATTGCATCAACATTCAATAGATGCATCAGATAGTCATTTTTCGAACTGTAATATTTGCTCATATCAGTATGACAGATCAAAAAGCATAATATATCAAAATGCATCATTTACATATACATGTATTTATTACAAGTTACATTATTACAACGATATATAGTAACAATTATTTTGTCATCCGTCTCATTAACGATACAACAACGTGCTTCTTGTATGATTCTATGTAAATTACAACTTCTTGTGTCAGAGTAATTGTACAATAGACAATCTCCATGTAAGTAAAATGTCGCTAATATTGCCCAAAACCTGTCAGTGAGTTAATATTATATACAATGCTTTAGGTTATAGCAGATAACTTTTCCTGTATTCCAATTTAGATAAACGAAATTTAGTCGATTCTTTCTGTATATCAAACAGAAAACAGCTTTTCTTTACAAAACATTCAGCTTTGAATAGAAATTCGTGAGTTTTTCTCTCCATGCCATTGTTTACATGAGCAGATTTAGGGTGTACAGGATAGCTTTGGTCATTTTTTCCATTATTAGTTTACAATTCACATCTAAACAAACTTCCCACAATCGTTTTACTATAAATCAGAAAAATAATGTATTCTCTTTTCAAAAACATTCAGCTTTTTAAATTTCTGTCAAGTAGTTTTTATTCACTGATGTTTTTTACATACACACTGATTTAGTCAGTAAATGATTGCTTCGATTTTCATTTGATGACTTATGAAAAATAACACATAAAGCAAACATTTAAAATGTATGTCAGAATGTCTGTCTGCATGCCAGTAAAAGAATGATATGAAAATTTATACAATAATTAAAGTCTAAATACAAAATTTATCAACCTATCCTCTATACCATAAAATCCGCTATACCCTAAAGCACTGTACGTAGTCTTATCATACAGGATAAAAAATACGCATTCCAGACTGATGCCCAATAATCATGGAACGAAATATACATGTTTATTATATACCTAAATAAATTCTGTAAAAAACCGGCTTGTATTTTACAATTAAATATGAACACTCAGACAAAAATTCCGTATTGTACCCTTTGAATTCCGTATTGTACTTTCCGTATTGTATGCTGCCGGACTATTTTCATTAATATGCATGACACGACACATTTCTATAAATAGCGCACATAAAAACTTCACTAAGTTCCAATTAATATCGATAAACATTGAAGATTTCGTTCAAGAACAAAACAAGAATCAAAATGGTAAAGGTATTATAATAAAAGGGTCATTATAACAGTAGCTGGATCTGGGACTTTGTATTCGGCTCTCGTGGATTTTGCAAGGTCGGATCACACTCGGCGCTTGCGCGCCTCGTGAGATCCGATCTAGCAAAATCCACTCGAGCCGAATACTGCACCCCAGATCCAGCTACTGTTATAATAACCCTATTATATATAATAGTCTTTGGCGTAATAAATGTCGTATTTCTGATATGTAGTACTTTTATACCATTAAAGTAGTTCTTGACATGAGATATGATGTAATCTCAATTTGCTTCTTTGGGCACTTTTTACTTATTTCGACTGATGCTGAATGTCTGTTTTATGAAGTATAAACAATAATAGCAGTCTGTCATCAGCAACAAGATTTTTATTGTAAAATAAATGTAAGTAAATCGAAATTTGCAATATCTGAACATATTTACCTACACAATGGACATCCCCACTCATTAACAAAACATGTCATGTCTTTTACAAGAACATGAAAATAAGTTTTAAGTGGTTTGCAACAGCGCTAGCTTGTCTAGACTGATTGTGAAGATAGAGGTAGTGTTACAGACAAACCAGACTGCAATGGGAATCAATAGGATACATCATCCTTGTAAATTGCTCCTCGTTTCTGTTATTTAGTTTCAATAAAACACTCAGAAATGACGTCAGGGAGATAAAGTAACAGAACAGTCTTCCTTGATACTCGTCGGTCATACAATATAATAATTTAAGAATAAAGAAACACAGCAGATTTATTTAGTTTCTGGAAGCAGACATTTTCACAAAGGCAAAGTTTTAGGTTTTAATTACAATGGTAGAAATAATTCGTATTAAATATGTCTTGTATTAGAGTGGCATTTGTATTAAAAGGCAGATATGCTTGTAGTAATAGCTGATTGGCAAGTGTTTGATTCATCTTTTCTCTGACAAAATATCTCTAAAGATAAGAACTTTCATGCAGCAAATTTTTTAAATCTATTAATTTTTAATTTATCATAAAAATCAATTTACACGAGTCCAATAAATGTTTACCTTCTTCCACATCAACGTAACAATTTTTTTTTTCGCATTCATTATTCTCGCTTGAGAACATGCCATGTTCCAAACAGTTATCAAAATCTCAACGCGTGAAATTAATCAATCATTTTCTGGAAAAAAAATTCAGAAACCAGAATACAATCTGATTCTTGACCAAACTTGAACATTTATTAAGATCTTTTTTTTCTCTGTCATGTAAATTGCTGGAGGTTCTATGTGTCAAGTGCCTATTACGGGATAATGGAAGCATCCCGAATTCCTGATTAAATAATGTAACCTATTGTAAAAGACGGCACGAAATTCCTTACTTTCAGAACATCTATTATATGGTAGAACAAATTTCAAGAAATGTAGAATAATCTTGAACAATTCAGAAAATCCGATATCTGCTGAAATCCATCCATTTTCTGCAATAATTGAATAAAATCTGAAAAGTCAGTTGGTCTATGCAGAAGTCCAATAATTTTGATCAAATTTAGCAAACTCAGAAATAACAACAGTAAATGCAAATTTCAATTTAATGATTATTAATCGAATGCGATAATGAAAAATCGTATCAATACTTGGAAAATCAATAAATGGTGGGGAGGGGGGGTGGTACAAGTAAAATGGTCTTGCGTAAGTAATAGGTTACAACACACTAGTTATTCTTCTTTATTCTATATAACATTGACATATTTCAAATGGCCGCAGCACACATCAGGACCCATTTAAAATGTCTGTAACTTACATTTTCCTGAAGAATATTGTAAGAGCTGAATACAAATCAAAAGAAAAGTTGGGGGTAATGTTTGATGCAAGAAAAATATTTTCAGTCAAACACACAAACTGCAAAATCAGCTAAAAAGTGAGACCCCAAATTGGTGGTGTATAATATAAGTTTCCATGACAAATTCTGTCATGTTATTATTTCATTGTAAAATGCTACCTGCATGTCAAGCATAGATCTGTCATGTGATTTCAGTAAAAGAAATTGCAAAGAAAATTAGGAAAATATCTTTACAGAGCAAAACAATCTTAGGACTATTTGAATCCGCCATTATACCATTTTTCGCGCCATTTTCCTGATTAGAATCTGTATGCCAATAAAGTGTCTTTTCGTACTGAATTTATTTAGAGTTGAATAGAATAATCAAATGCGAGGCTTTGTCGAACTTTTTATCAATTTCGTTCACTTTGTTTAATAAATTCAATGTTGAAAGGCACAAATATAACATCCATTTTATCACATGTTAGATTTTCCTACTGAAACATCAAAATTTCTTCTTTCTTTACCTATGATACACTAAGTCAATTCGACAGACGTCTCCTTAAAACGACGCCAACGTAAAAGTTTTAATACACGAGTGTACCACCAAATTTATGTAATGGCTTTATTTCACTCCCTAGACGACGTAAAACATTGATAAGTTTTCTCAAGGAAAATCGTTTGATTGTCAGTAATATTTCGTAAATTCCCCTGTGGTACAATAGCTGTGCGTGTACACTACAACTTTTCTTAGTCTCAAAGTCTCAAGAACGTCCCGTTCCTTGTGATATCAAAATGCATTAGTACATTTTTTCTCCTTTTTTTCTTTGTTATTTTGTTTCTGATACATTTTTTTCAAATTTTGTTTCATTTTATAGCCAGTTCAACAACAATAATTCATCAAACCCCAAAGCTACATCGACATAAATGAACTTAAACATAACTATAAATTAATGTTCGCCGTTTCCACGTCTGTTATGGAATGAAGATCCTCCGTTTAGGTACAAACCGACACTCTATCTGTAGAGCTGGATACTGTAAAAAAAAAGGTTAAAAAAAAAAAGATAAAAACATGCACATTTAAATGAGTACGGCAACTCAACATTGCAAAACGTTACGCGCAGTGTTGTAACCAGTCGAGCTTCGCTTCGCGTTGTCGAGTGACGTATCGCATTGTCATGCGTCGTGCTATTGACGTAGACACGACACACGACAATGCGATACGACATTAAGAAAATGACACTTCGCATTATCGAGTGTCGCTTCGAGTTGTCGTGCGTCGTATCACATTGTCGTGTCGCATTGTCGTGTGTCGCGGTCATCAAAAAAGACAGAGCACGACACACGACAATGCAAAGTGACATCGCGGCAATGCGATACGACGCACGACAACGTGAAGTGACATTTCGATATATCATGCTATTGACATGCGACAATACAATATGACATCGCGACATTATCCACTCACATTGTCGCCCGTCGTATGGCATTGCCGAGTCCGTTTCGCATTGTCGGGCGTCGTTTCGCATTGTCGCGATATCTCTTCGCGTTGTCGTGTGTCGCCCCGTAAGCTCGACAGACGACATTACAACTGGCACGAACAGGATTCCGTAGCTGATAGCTAACTGATACATGGGATGTCTGCCTCATGTATCACAGACGAATGTCCAAATTACCCATATTTTACGTCATTAATCTGTTATACTATAGACAGAAATCCGTGAGATGGAAAAATGGGTCGTCATGAAAACCATCTTATTATGCTATTTACGAAATCTATTCATTGATAGCCACTTTCAGGGCAAAATAACTTTATTTTCAAACATAAACTTAACAAATCTTCTAACACAACGATTTTTTTATTTTTTTTTAATAAAATATTTATTTTTTTGAGGATGAACTTACTAAATTTCAACCGTTTATGTATTTTCTTATTTTAGACATGATTCAGGCAAAAGAATAAATGTACTCCGTCACTTTATAGTTGCATGAAAAGCAAGCGTCTATTGTGCACAAATAAATAGTGCGTGTTTCAATTATGAAAATTTGATCAGATGTTTTAAGCACAAAACGGTTAGACTTTATATGCAACAAAGGGCTCAATTTCATAGATCTTGCAGAGGGCACCACGACTTGTTGATAGGTACGTTCTAGCCCTCGTCCAGTTTTATCTATTTTGTGAAAAATATTAAATTAGTAACCATAACATTGTCATTCTTCGTAATGCAAATAAATGTTTTCACTAAAAGTCATGTTTCCATTTTGACGTCGGCAGGTGTTCATATCAGTTTTGATAATACTCGAGTAACAAGCCATTATATTTTGTGTTATATCTGGCAACAATAGCTAGAACAAACAGAAGTCTGCAACTGATGCATGGCGGAACATCTAAAAATAAGCCACGTACTTCCTGCACATTTAGTTAACGTAAAGTAAGGGCTGTTGGGCCAAGAAATCGCGTACAACATTTCTGTGTGAATCAAGGCTAATCATTTACAGTCTGTGTATGCGTATTCGCTGCCTACCCTATTTTCTTACGACACTGAACGGACATGCTAGATGTAGCATTTTTGCTAAAAATGTGCTCAAATACCACGAAAATGTGTCGTCAAAATTCTTGCGTTTGGCAACTTCTTTTCTAAATATATACCAAATTTCAAAATTATATAATTACTCGTAAAGATATTTGCAATTTATCTAGTGTTGCGTTAGAACATCTGTTAAGCGTAAGTTAAATAAGAACATGCATATCAATTCTGTAAAATGCCAACCTGTTTTCATTTTTTCGATGACGACAAATTACACAGACGTGTTTGAAATCCGTGACTCTGCGTAGAAATTCGTAAAGGAGGCTCATTACATGAAAAAAAAAGAAAGCGATTTTTGACAAGAATTAAAGAACTAACCCAAACATACGGTAAATTTAAGAAAAGTCTGGTAAGATTGAGACTTCACCATAAAACAACATTTTTTTGCACCCCACGGATTTTCTAAAATAAAAAAAATAAAAAAAAAAATTAAAAAAAAAAAACGAGGTTCACGTGCACACGTGACAATGGTTTCGCTTTGAATGTCACAAAAGGAGCCGCTATATTAGATCAGATTTAATAAACAAATATATGACTAAAATTTTTGACCTAGAAGTTAGAAGAATGAAATGTTTGACAGAAAAGGATGTTGCGGTTTCTTTTTTATTTTCTCGTGTGTGGTAAATTTAGGACTTGCTACAAGAACAAAATAATTGTTCGTATCCACATCTGTCCCTATACTTTAATACCAAACACCTCTCGTGAATTTTAAACCTACGATCTACTACAAGAACAAATATTTGCCATTGCCAACATCTACTCACCTCTCACGAGTAAAACTATTGACCAAGTCCAACCCTCAGCATTTTTAGATGATAAAAGCATAAAATATTTAAGAGTTCAGCAAATGTACCAACATAAGAAAGAAATAATATAAATCATCTTCATATATAACAATTTCCCATCTTTGTGTTAATGAGTCTGAGGGTCTTAAGGGCAGTCTGGTGATGTCAATGGTGAAGAGAGAATTATGTATTTCAGTTACAGAGCAGACAAATATAAAAAAAGGATATTCATCAAACGCTCTGGGAATAGAATATGAAGATTTCTAAAGACGTTTACATATGCATAAGTACATATGCAGAAGAAAGGTATACAATAATAATGAATGGAGAGTTTCCAATTATTATTATTATTATTATCACCTTTATATAGCACTGCTTACATCTTTAAATACGTTCATAGATGATGTATATATCGGTAAAATAATTGTTATTTACTAATCGTTTCTGTAAAGTTCAATCCAAATATATAGGTTGATGAGAAGATTGATGTTAATTTTTTTTTCATAACTGGAGTATAGGGACAATATTCATGTTAAATGGATTTGTCGGACCGTAGTTGGACAAGACAAAACAATATCTTACCATGAATGAAGGACTGCAACTATATGATTAAGTACTTAGATATATCCAAACAGATCCGTATTTAGAAAAGCAGACAATTGTTCAACAAAAGAGGTTTCATCGCTTTATTTAAAAAAAAAATATGGACGTAGCCCCCTTTTTCTTATGACTTGAAGTACAGTTTTCAAGGTTGGAGAAAATGAAACATTCTGTCCAAGGGCTCATAAATCAGCAATGCCTCAAACTACCCATGAGCCGTGCCATGGGAAAACCAACATAGTGGGTTTGCGACCAGCATGGATCCAGACCAGCCTGCGCATCCGCGCAGTCTGGTCAGTATCCATGCTGTTCGCTAACAGTTTCTCCAATTCCAATAGGCTTTAAAAGCGAAACTGGATCCATGCTGGTCGCAGAGCCACTATGTTGGTTTTCTCATGGCACAGCTCCCATAAAGTCACACAAACCATACACGTGAAGATTCATTTGAACCGAAGAAGCTGTTGCCACACATTTCCAAACACCAGTAATGCAGTCTTAATTTTATCATTATTATTATTATGCCAGATTTAAGGGCGCATAACTAAGCAATACCTCAACTGACATTACAAATATGCCTTTATGTGACCATAATATTATATATGAGACCCGAGAAGACGTCACGCATATCCACACTTCATGGCAATTATATGCGTAATTGTATGAAGTTTCAATGGAATTATTATAAAAGTGTGGAAGTATTTCGCACTATAAAATGGATAAAGGGCCCGTCTAACTCTGAAACTGCTCTTAGACTTTGGGTTGTTATATTTTCCCGACTTTTTGTGTGTTGCAGAACATTCAATATCTGTAAAACAGGATTCCGCTCTAAGGCTTGTACTAGGGGTGCGAGTGGTGTTTCAAGTTTTGTTTAATGATTCCAAAGGATTTTTATATAGTTCTTTCTTCCATCCAACACAGACGAACACTCTATGTGGAACCATTTGAACAAACTTGAGACGACCAGGATGGTACACAACAAGTTAGGTGACCATCCACACAGAGGTTCATGAGAAGTTGCCATTAAGAATTTGTAGATGATGGCCGTCGGACCATTTTCAAAGGTAACTGAACCATCTTCTCAGGTAATTGTCATATCTATAAAGGGAGGTAATTTGAAAACTGCTCACGATACTTATTGGTATTCCTCGCACTGGCATCTATCTCATCGAAGGCTCGTTAATATTTTAAATGTTATCCACCAGACAAAACGTGTAACAGACTGATATACGGATAGACAGCATGATGCTTCAGAAATTGTGAACTCTGTATCATACCTCTTCCATTTATATGGAAATACTCTGTAATAAAAACTAATGTATTTTTCAGAGTTATGTCTAAATGTTGTTTCTAATGACTACAATGTATTCATTCCAACTGTGCCAAAACTGTTGTTAACGGTGAAATAAAAAAAAAGTCAGAATACATAAGATGATAAATGATCAAGGATAGTTAGCAGCAACTATATTGTAAATTACTGGTAGGATTCCAGCATTTTTATGAAAGCAGCATTCTGTTCATATAGTGCCGTCTGGATAATGGCTTCATGCTGTGTGCTGTATCTAACACAGAAATAAAATCAATATTTCTCTTTGCCTTGGGTACTCATTATTGCTAGGACAAACGTCTTTTTTTCCTGTCATAAAAATGATAGAGAAACTTTATATCAGGGCGTTATGGCAAGAGTTTTCGGCAAAGTACTGTTAGAAAAAAAGTTCTCTCAGTGCAACATCAGACATGATTTCCGAGGCCTCTGATTCAAGTGACTGCTTAGCAGCAGATACTGGGAGGCCGTTTGACTTTAACTCCCTGTCCCTGTAAACTCGAGCACAGACTTACATTAAAGAGGGAATAAGTTGAAAATGCTGAGAAATTTTTGAATCCGACAACTATTGAAAAACACATGTAATTTTAAACGTTACGTAAATGACTAATCACGGAGGCATTCGCATTTAAGTGTATTTGTGACGTCAATTAACAAATAACCTTTAAAATAGATATATTTATATAGATATCTGAAGTTTCCTGACTTAATGATGTAAAACATGATAATTTCTTTCGTTCTAGTTGAAAAAGTAGAAAATACTTTACAGAATCAAGGAAATACCATCAAAAAGTCAACCAAATCCGCCATTTTTTTTTTTTGTTGCCATAGAAACAAAATGGCTACTATTTTGATCTTATATTGAAATGTTCACAATATTTTCATTTCTTAGCCGATTTTTGAAAACTCTTTCACCGATTTAAATGATTTCAGAAGACCTAGCAGACAGAAAAAACAACAACATTAAAGCAACAGCCTTTCCTTCATAGCTATATACAGAATCACCTTAACAATTTGGAAGAACACTGCAAAGCTCCCTCTTCAAACCAAATCTGGTTGCCCTCATTCAAATTTTCATGTGTTCAGAGTTGTAGATGGAAGTTTAATATGGTGCATATTAGTGTATATACAGTCTAAACTCGGTATCTCAGATTCAAATTGATCGAGCGTTTTACTTCGAGATAACCGAAATATTCGACCTAAAATGAGCTGTGCCATGAGAAAACAAACATAGTGTGTTTGCGACCAGCATGGATCCAGACCAGCCTGCGCATCTGCGCAGTCTGGCCAGGAGCCATGCTGTTCGCTAACAGTTTCTCCAATTCCAATAGGCTTTAAAAGCAAACAGCATGGCTCCTGACCAGACTGCGCGGATGCGCAGGCTGGTCCGGATCCATGCTGGTCGTAAACCCACTATGTTGGTTTTCTCATGGCACGGCTCAAATGATATTTTGTGCACGTGTTTTCGGGAAAAATGTCTCCGAGATAGACGGAATTTTGAGATAAGCCAGTTCGAGATATCGAGTTTCAACTGTATATTCATATTCATTCAAGTCAAAAAAGACAGCACTTTGTTATTACTGTCCAAAACATGAGAATTCATAAAGAAAACGGGACAAAAGTAAACAGTTCAAACTTTTATTTTTTGGTAAAATAAACTTTAACATGGACAATTACTTAAGATATAATAATGGACATTAAAAGGAATGTTATGAAATAAACAATGTACACACATACAGGAATGGGTATATTCACAGAGAATAAACGGTGCAGTTAACTAAGTATTTTCAAATTGATACAAGTACCAATCAAGTCATGACTTGCATACAAATCATGTGCCATATAAGTATCATGAGTCAAAGGTAAATCACGACTCGTACATATCATGAAAATCACATGTAAATCATGAAAATCACATACAAATAATGAAAATCACATATAAATCATGAAAATCACATACAAATAATGAAAATCACATACAAATCATGAAAATCACATATAAACTAGAAAATGCTTTTGTAAAAAAGCGCAAGTCTCCCCCAATGCAAAGCCCTATAGGCAAGAAGTCAATAGGGGTCTGGAGCGAAAGTCAAAGAGACACTGATGGTTGGCTGCAATAGGGATCATCTACTTGGCATGTCCAGTCATCCCGCTAAATTTCAACACTCGTGGCCTAGTGGTTCTCAAGTCACTGTTCAGGCTCCTGTGCCCTCGACCTTTGATCAAGTGACCTCAAAATAAATAGGGGTCATCTACTCTGCATGTCCAATCATCCTAATAAGTTTCAACATTGTAGGTCAAGTGGTTCACAAGTTATTTCATAACTAGAATGTGTCTGTAGGACACAGGGTGTGCCCCCCATTGGTACATTTGTCACAAATAAGGGACAATAATTCAAATGTTTGTAGTCTCAGTTTGAGGGTATAGCCTCAACAAACATTTTATGAAAAGGATTCATTATTCTAGGCCATATACTTTTTGAGCTATGTGCATCACAAACAAAGAATCCACTATTTTGGCTATTTCAAGGACCATAACTCTGTAATAAGAGCTAAGATTCTTAAGAAGAATGCCAAGTGTGCAAAGTCACATCACGATAAAGACTCCAGCAAGGTTTTCTGAATTAACATCAAATACTTTTTGAGCTAGGCACATAATTAGGTGAAAATGTGCATTTTTTGCTATTTCAGGGCCATAACTTTAAAAATAGGGGGTGGAGCCAGCCAAAAAATTAGAGGTGTGCAAGTTTATATCATGATTAAGAATTATGCAAGTTTTCAACCATTTATATTAAATATTTTTTGAGCTAGGTGCATCACAAAGTAAAAATGTACATTTTTGACTATTTCAGGGGCCATAACTCTAAAAATAGGAGGCGGACCCAAATGAAAAATAGGAGGTGCGCAAATTCATATCATGATTAAGACTCATGCAAGGTTTCATGAATTTATATCAAATACGTTTTGAGCTAGGCATGTCACAAGGTGAAAATGTGCATTTTTGACTATTTCAGGGGCCATAACTCTAAAAATAGGGGGCGGAGTCAGATAAAAAATAGGAGGTGCACAAGTTCATATCATGATTAAGACTCATGCAATGTTTCATGAATCTATATCAAATACTTTTTGAGCTAGGCATGTCACAAGGTGAAAATGTGCATATTTGACTATTTCAGGGGCCATAACTCTGAAAATAGGGGGCGGAGCCAGACAAAAAAAAATAGGAGGTGCCCAAGTTCATATCATGATTAAGACTCATGCAAGGTTTCATGAATCTATATCAAATACTTTTTGAGCTAGGCGTGTCACAAGGAAAAATGTGCATTTTTGATTATTTCAGGGGCCATAACTCTGAAAATTGGGGGGCGGAGCCAGACGAAAAATAGGAGGTGCGCAAGTTCATATCATGATTAAGAATCATGCAAGGTTTCATGAATCTATATCAAATACATTTTGAGCTAGGCGTGCCACAAGGTAAAAATGTGCATTTTTGATTATTTCAGGGGCCATAACTCTGAAAATAGGGGGCGGAGCCAGACGAAAAATAGGAGGTGCGCAAGTTCATATCATGATAAAGACTCATGCAAGGTTTCATCAATTTATATCAAATACTTTTCGAGTTAGGCGCGTCACGAACTTCGGACAGACGCACAGACGGACAGACAAGACCAAATCTATATGCCCCCACCACTCAGGGGGGGGGGGGGGGGCACAAAAATGTTTTTACATGAACAGGCCACTGTGACCTTGACCTTTAATAGACTGACCCCAAAATCAATAGGGGTCATCTACTCGGCATGTTCAATCATCCTATGAAGTTTCAACATTCTGGGTCAAGTGGTTCTCAAGTTATTAATCGGAACTGGTTATCAATGTTCAGGCCCCTGTGACCTTGACCTTTAACGAAGTGACACCAAAAACAATAAGGGTCATTTACTCTGCATGAACAATCATCCTATGAAGTTTCAACATTCTGGGTTGAGAGGTTCTCAAGTTATTGATTGGAAATGGTTTTCCATGTTCAGGCCCCTGTGGCCTTGATCTTTAACAGAGTGACCCTAAAACTGTTAGGGTTCATCTACTCTGCATGACCAATCATCCTACGAAGTTTCATCATTCTGGGTCAAGTGGTTCTCAAGTTACTGACCGGAAATGGTTTTCAATGTTCGGGCCCCTGTGACCTTGACCTTTCACAGAGTGACCCCAAAATCATTAGGGGTCATCTACTCTTTATGACCAATCATCCTATTAAGTTTCAATAATCTGGGTTCAAGTGGTTCTCAAGTTACTGACCGGAAATGGTTTTCAATGTTCAGGCCCCTGTGACCTTGACCTTTAATGGAGTGACCCCAAAATCGATAGGGGTCATCTACTTTGCATGTACAATCATCCTATGAAGTTTCAACATTCTGGGTCAAGTGGTTCTCTAGTTATTGATCAGAAATGGTTTTCAATGTTCAGGCCCCTGTGACCTTGACCTTTGACGGAGTGATCCCATAATCAATAAGGGTCATCTACTCTTTATGACCAATCATCCTATCAAGTTTCAACATTCTGGGTCAGGTGGTTCTCTAGTTATTGATTGGAAATGGTTTTCAATGTTCAGGCCCCTGTGACCTTGACCTTTGACAGAGTGACCCCAAAATCAATAGGGGTCATCTACTCTTCATGACCAATCATCCTATGAAGTTTCAACATTCTGGGTCAAGTGGTTCTCTAGTTATTGATCGGAAATGGTTTTCAATGTTCAGGCCCCTGTGACCGTGACCTTTGATGGAGTGACCCCAAAAACAATAGGGGTCGTCTACTTCAGCAGCCCTACAACCCTATGAAGTTTGAAGGTTCTAGGTCAAATGGTTCTCCAGTTATTGCTCGGAAATGAAGCGTGACGTATGGACGAACGGACGGATGGACAGGGCAAAAACATTATGTCTCCTGGGGGAGACATAATTATGAAAATCAACTATAAATCAGGAATCCGATAACAATCAAGAACAGCATATAAATCACAACTCAAGATTCAAATCATGAACATCACATATAAATCATGACTCACATACAATCCATAACTTGCATATAGATCAATACTTGCATACAAATAATGAATTACATACATCATGGCTCACATATATTTCATGAATCACATATAAATCATGAATATACAATCATGATTATGCTGATTATTTATTGAGCAAAGTTATAGGCCAGAAGACAAATCCATTCAGAACATCACAATCAGTATGTATAAATGCTAGCTCCATTTTTTCACAGTCACTACCTATTCCTCCTAAAACAGGCTTAACTGAATACAAGCTATTAACAGCCATGTTTCACCTTAAATTATAAATGAGTAACATCTCTTTAATGCTGAAAGCCAGAATTTAGAAATAAATGCTATTGCAAGCCTTAATGGAGACAAAACCTATAAATTCAAACACGGGCAACAACATTAGCTTTGGTGTATGTCACCATAAAGTAACCTAACTCAAATCCATTTACAAACTGGTATGTAATAATCGATAATCCATTATCTTTGTAATGAGTAAAACCTTTGAAATAGCACACCAATCTTAATATAACTGTCAACATCTCTGGCATTTCAAATTGTTTTGTCACCTTTTAAACTACATGAATAATAAAGAATTCATAAACTGAGACAAACTTATGACAGAAGAAACACCTGAAGCAAGGAGATACAATGGCTGTATGTAATCATAGACTGGACATACATTGTAAGCCATACTCATATTGAAGCAAAGAGATACAATGGCTGTATGTAATCAATGGCAGCCATCATAGACTGGACATACATTGTAAGTCATACTCATATTGAAGCAAGGAGATACAATGGCTGTATGTAATCAATGGAAGCCATCATAGACTGGACATACATTGTAAGCTATACTCATATTGAAGCAAGGAGATACAATGGCTGTATGTAATCAATGGCAGCCATCATAGACTGGACATACATTGTAAGTCATACTCATATTGAAGCAAGGAGATACAATGGCTGTATGTAATAAATGGCAGCCATCATAGACTGGACATACATTGTAAGCTATACTCATATTGAAGCAAGGAGATACAATGGCTGTATGTAATCAATGGCAGCCATCATAGACTGGACATACATTGTAAGCTATACTCATATTGAAGCAAGGAGATACAATGGCTGTATGTAATCAATGGAAGCCATCACAGACTGGACATATATTGTAGGCCATACTCATATTAAAGCAAGGAGATACAATGGCTGTATGTAACCAATGGCAGCCATCATAGACTGGACATAACGTGTAGGCCTTACAAATATTGAAGCAAAGAGATACAATGGCTGTATGTAATCAATGGCAGCCTTCATAGACTGGACATAACTTGTAGGCCATTCTCATATTAAAGCAAGGAGATACAATGGCTGTATGTAATCAATGGCAGCCTTCATAGACTGGACATAACTTGTAGGCCATTCTCATATTAAAGCAAGGAGATACAATGGCTGTATGTAATCAATGGAAGCCATCACAGACTGGACATAACTTGTAGGCCATTCTCATATTAAAGCAAGGAGATACAATGGCTGTATGTAAGCAATGGCAGCCATCATAGACTGGACATACATTGTAAGCTATACTCATATTGAAGCAAGGAGATACAATGGCTGTATGGAATCAATGGCAGCCTTCATAGACTGGACATAACTTGTAGGCCATTCTCATATTAAAGCAAGGAGATACAATGGCTGTATGTAAGCAATGGCAGCCATCATAGACTGGACATATATTGTAGGCCTTACTCATATTAAAGCAAAGAGATACAATGGCTAATGTAAACAATGGCAGCCAGCATAGACTGGACATAACTTGTAGGCCATTCTCATATTAAAGCAAAGAGATACAATGGCTTATGTAATCAATGGCAGCCATCATAGACTGGACATAACTTGTAGGCCTTACTCATACTGAAGCAAAGAGATACAATGGCTGTATGTAATCAATGGAAGCCATCACAGACTGGACATAACTTGTAGGCCATTCTCATATTAAAGCAAGGAGATACAATGGCTGTATGTAAGCAATGGCAGCCATCATAGACTGGACATATATTGTAGGCCTTACTCATATTAAAGCAAAGAGATACAATGGCTAATGTAATCAATGGCAGCTAGCATAGACTGGACATAACTTGTAGGCCATTCTCATATTAAAGCAAAGAGATACAATGGCTTATGTAATCAATGGCAGCCATCATAGACTGGACATATATTGTAGGCCTTACTCATATTAAAGCAAAGAGATACAATGGCTAATGTAATCAATGGCAGCCAGCATAGACTGGACATAATTTGTAGGCCATTCTCATATTAAAGCAAAGAGATACAATGGCTTATGTAATCAATGGCAGCCATCATAGACTGGACATAACTTGTAGGCCTTACTCATATTAAAGCAAAGAGATACAATGGCTAATGTAATCAATGGCAGCCATCATAGACTGGACATAACTTGTAGGCCATTCTCATATTAAAGCAAAGAGATACAATGGCTGTATGTAATCAATGGTAGCCATCATAGACTGGACATATATTGTAGGACATACTCATATTAAAGCAAGGAGATACAATGGCTGTATGTAATCAATGGTAACCATCACAGGCTAGACATATATTATAGGACATACTCATATTAAAGCAAGGAGATACAATGGCTGTATGTAATCAATGGTAGCCATCATAGACTGGACATATATTGTAGGACATACTCATATTAAAGCAAGGAGATACAATGGCTGTATGTAATCAATGGTAGCCATCATAGACTGGACATATATTGTAGGACATACTCGTATTAAAGCAAGGAGATACAATGGCTGTATGTAATCAATGGTAGCCACCATAGACTGGACATATATTGTAGGCCACACTCGTACTGAAGCAAGGAGATACAATGGCTGTATGTAATCAATGGTAGCCATCACAGATTGGACATATATTGTAGGCCATACTCATAATGAAGCAAGGAGATACAATGGCTGTATGTAATAAATAGTAGCCATCATAAACTGGGCATATATTGTATCATTCTCATATCAATGGCTGTATGTAATCAATGGTAGCCCTCATGGACTGGACATTCATTGTAGATGTACTTATAAATTGAAGCCAGGAGATACAATGTAAGTATGTTATCAACTGTCAAAGACTGGACATACATTGAGAAATTAAGTTTGTATCATTTAAGTCTGCCTGTTTCCAAACAATCATACACATTGCTCAACATCCCCTAATTTAAGTACTTGTATCAAGAAATGTCTTGAAGCAACAACAAAAAATTCAGCTAAAATCTGATTTAGCTGTATTTCTTTTATGAACTAAACAATGTAAAACCTTAAAGATATGTATGTATTAACAAATTTAGAAAATATTTTTTTCATGACTACTGGCACCAATTCTTTGGTTATCACAAAATGTGTCTTATTGCGTGTCAATATAAATATACAAAAGGCTCTCCTGTGCACATTTCAGTAAAATTAGCATAAAAATGTCATATTTAAAATAATACCAAGGCAGAAGCTATTGTTTCATCAGAACGATTCAATATCATGAATTCTAAACAGATTTCCTACTGTTCTAATAGGAATTGGTAGTATTTTCTGGAAAAGATATGTTTAAAATTCAAGAGGTGTGTTCTATGTCTCTAAAATAAACCCAATTAACTAGATAATGTTTAAAATACAGAGAAAAAAAAGCATTTGTAAAGTTACAAAAGGCTTTCCAGTCCATAATAATAAAGGGAAGTAATAAGAAGTAATGAAATAAATCAAACACATATCATAGTCTTAGATCTGATGGAAAAACATTCAACTCTAAACTGATAGTTTTGCTAGATGTTTTGAAAACATTTTTTAACAAGAGGGCCAAGATGGCCCTAGATAGCTTGCTTGAATTTCACAATTCAAACAAGTATAAATCACATATAGAAACTGGCTCTGCCTACCAGCACCAATGTTTTTACAAACAGTCCAAGTAATAGAGTGCTAACAACATTTTTCAGGACTTGATCCAGCATTTTTGACCCTGTTTTCCACATTTTTTAAGTTGACATAAATTTTCAACAAAAAATGCTTAATCTCCCCTGTGTTTATAATGATTTTCTATAATTTAACCTAGTTTTGGACCACAAATGACCAAGATGAGACATTATTATTTTCCATCTACCCTTAGCCTGCTGGCGGCAAGTGATTCTGCCTTTGCGGCCAGTGCAGACCAAGATCTGCAGTCTGATCATGATCTGCACTGTTTGCCATTCAGTCAGTATATTTTTGGTATGCACCCCTATTAACAGTTAATGGTACTGTCCAAACTGAAAGATGGACAAGTTCATTAAAGAAATTTAGCAGGGTAAAGGTTAATATCTTCCATTAATATTATCTTCAAAACTAGAAATCCACAAATACATATATATATGTCCTATAAAACTGTTAAGCCCACAATATAAAGTGATTCTACAGTAGTTTAAATGAGCTGTAACATCCAAGTACATAATATCAATATGTCACAGATGTATCTGGTAAACAAACATTTTTGTTACATACTGTATGACACATCAAAAGCAAGATATATCAACATCCATCATTCACAGATACATGCATCTTTCACCAGTTATATAATCACATCCATTTTGTCATCTGTCTCATCAACAAAAACACACTGATATGAAAACTGTATGATTAAATGTAAATGGCAATTGCATAGTTTAAAAGTCTGATCAGTGATGGTATAACTGACAGTTTTCATGTATGTACAATATTGCAAATAGCATTACTGCCTAAAACACTATCAGCTAATAAATATATTACAGAATTCAGCAGTCCATGAGTAAATAGGCCCTTTTATGGTAATTCCAGCTCACGTATTATATAGAGGATATTACATGAGTGTCATTTCATAATAATAAAATGCAAACTTTCAATTTTATTCAACGAGTTTAATAAATTTAATAAATTCAATGTTGAAAGACACAAATGTAATATTCTTTTTATCAAAATCTTGTAAGTGTTTCCTGCTGAAACATAAAAATTTCTGCTTTCTTCAGTAATTATAGACCAAGTTAATATGGAAAGTAAATAAGCAACTTGAAAATTTACTTCAGAAATATAATATCACAGAAAGTGATTTGAGCCGCGCCATGAGAAAACCAATATAGTGCGTTTGCGACCAGCATGGATCCAGACCAGCCTGCGCATCTGTGCAGTCTGGTCAGGATACATGCTGTTTGCTTTCAAAGCCTACTGGAATTAGAGAAACTGTTAGCGAACAGCATGGATTCTGACCAGACTGACTGGATGCGCAGGCTAGTCTGGATTCATGCTGGTTGTATACGCACTATGTTGGTTTTCTCATGGCATGGCTCATTTGTTGTTGAATAAAATCATTGTTTGGAGTACAGATGTGAATGAATTATATCCGGGTGCAATAATAAGGATTATAATAATACCCATCTGAAGGACAAATAATTATTTCATTCATGCAAAAACCACTGTTTGAGATATCTTATTTTGATTCTAACATAACATCAAAGATTACTTTTCTACATCCTGAATGACATCCACCAAATATTTGCCTGTTTTGTGTGCGTGCCACTATGGACGTTATAACTGTGACATACAAGCTGGTTCTTTTGTTGCATAATAAAACCTGTTTCAGTTTTCTCTGTTTAACAGGAAAGTAAATTGGGTCGTGTCAGAATGTTACATAATATTTATTATGCTGACATAATTCATGTACTAAGTTCACATTTATGTTATAATAAAATGACACTTACTGGTACGTGAAATTACTGTAGTGGCAAAGTACTAAACCATATCAAAATTTTCCAAATGTATTTACTGTACAACAATGTGCTATATAATTCAGTAATAAATCTTTGTTGAGGGTTTATTGCCTATATTTTCAAACATTTTTACAGCTCATGAATATCTATTGTCCAGATAAGGAATTACTACAGATGTCAATCAAATTTAGAAACTGAATTCATCACAGACAAAAAGTATTCCTAAACACCCTCAATTAAACATTTTTCAACTATGTATGTGTTACAAAATTTTCTGATTCTTTTAGAATGAACAAACATGGGACACAACAATTTGACCCTTTTCTTCATCATTTTGGGACTGCAACTAATAGAGGATGAATTGGGAAAAAGCTCTTTGAAATATTTCTTAATTGGGAAAAACTGAAAATTACAATAATGTATATAAAGATGTCTTTGTACGAGGTGTGTTCAGGAAGTCCGTGGACAAGACGCGCATTACAAAATGTGTAACGTTACCCTTACAAAAAGACGCAAATGTGTTGATTTGGTCAGTCTACAATCAATTTTCAACTTTTGGCGCTCCTTGCATCACTGCAAGTATACTAAAACGTTGATATAGCAACACTACCTCGCCTGCACGCGGCACTTCTTATTTTCAGAAAAACGCATATGTATGCCTTGTCTATTGTCGTCTGCATAAGCGGCAAAATGCGCGAAAAAATGTATCATATCAAATGTGACGTCATTTAAGGTTTTCAGTGGTTATTTTGAACGTCATCTGCATTGAAGCGCGTTCTATTAGCGTTAAACAAATCGCAAACAATATTCAGCTATGGCAGCTACGTTACACAATGAGTAGCGCAGTGTGATAAAGTTTTGCGTAAGTGCAAACATGACACCGACGGATACACATAAATTAATGCAGAAAGGGAAATTTCACGTTTCAAGAAGTTTAGTGTTTAAATGGCATAAAAGATTTTCAGAAGGACTTGATGATATAAGTGACAAACAGATGACAGGGAGGCCTCGCCGAAGCGAGAGTGAAGTTAAACAGGTGCGCGAAATCATTTCAGGAGGAGATCGGTGCGGGAAATCAGTGACATTACCGGCATTAGCGTAACTGGTGTTCATGATATCTTAACAGAGGAGCTTGGCATGGGCAAAGTGTGCGCGCGCTGGGTGCCGCGACTCCTCCGAGACAACGAAAAGGAAACACGTGTTAGACTGTCGAAAGTATTCATCGACCGTTATGAAAGAGAGGGTAATGATTTTCTTTATCGGGTTATAACTATGGACGAGACGTGGCTATATCCGTACGAGCCCGAATCAAAGCAACAGTCTATGGTTTGGAAACACCCTCAGTCACCACCACCAAAGAAGGCGAAAACCTGCAGGTCATCTGGGAAGTTCATGTTCATGTTCTTCATGGACTCAGAAGGGATGCTCCTGCAGCATGCGATACCTAATGGAACAACAGTCAACGCTGAATATTACCAGAAGGTTAGTTTATTATGATAAAATCACATAGATATTATTTTAATAATAATAATGAAATATTAATTCAAAATTGCAAACAAGGTGCACAATTTTAAGCTTCAAAAATTAAAAAGTAACATTCAATATTAAAAACGGAAAAACATTTTTGCACATGTGTTTGGTTCTGTATTTTCAGGTCATTCGCCGGGATCTGACGGAGTCAATTCGGAAAAAGGCAAGGAATTTGAGGATTATATTTACCACCACGACAACGCCCCCGCCCATAGAGCTACCGAGACCTTGTCAATAATAGACTTTCTTGGGTTCGAGAGGTTGGAGCACGCGCCCTACAGTCCGGACTGCGCGCCTATCGATTTCGCCGTTTTTCCAAAACTGAAGGGTGATTTACGCGGCAAGCGCTTCTATGACATTGATGAGCTGAGGTTTTCAGTTCGCTCCATAATCGCCTCGTACAAAAAGGAGTTGTTTCTGGAAGTTTACGACAAATGGGTGCAGCGCCATCGGAAGTGCGTGCAAGTTGGTGGGGAGTACTTTGAAAAAATGTGATGTTGACGTCGTGTTGTGAACGTGACGACGTCAAAGTGCCGCATGCATGTGATGGTACATGTATTGTGTACTATGTACTTCAAAAACTGTTTTATGTAATTTTGTCACTTTTTAAATATGCACTGAAATTTTAAATCTGCTTATAATGATATAAAATACAGATATGTCTCTCAAAAAATACGTTTATTTCTGGCCCTGTCCACGAACTTTCTGAACACACCTCGTATGTGATATTTGCTACAAATTTTTTATTTATAGATGAAAAAAAAAAATCCTACAAGACTTATACCGAGATTCAAGTTGTAATAGTATTATGCAAAGACCTGGAGTTAAATAGCACAATTAAACTGTTAATTAATGTCCTTAATGTAATAAAATAGCAGGTATCAACAGACCGTCTTAGATCTGTAATAATTACTTTGTCTCAAATTAAGACTGTTTTTACATACAAAATATTTCTCCTGTAACTGTCACTACTTTTAAGGAAATAGGTTTCTGTATAAAATATTCTTCAAAGCATATTAAGATCAAAGAAGCAATTTATTTTTACGGTGTCGATTTTAACAAACAGAATTTATTTCATTTCAAATCCCTAGTTGAAACATTAAACCACTTCTTAATGTACAAAATAAAATTGTTACACCACCAACTTTAGAAGTCAATATATCAGCAGACCTGGTTTGGAAAAACAGTAAACATAAACAGAAACTAGAATGTGTCTGTAGGACACAGGGTGTGCCCCACACTGGTACATTTGTCATAAATGAGGGCCAATAATTCAAATGTTTGCAGTCTTAATGGGGTATAGCCTCAACAATCATTTTATGAAAAGGATTCATTACTCTAGGCCCCTTACTTTTTGAGCTATGAGCATCACAAACAAAAATTCCACTATTTTGGTTATTTCACGGGCCATAACTCTGTAATAAGAGCTAAGATTCTCAAGAGGAATGCCAAGTGTGCAAGTTCACATCACGATAAAAACTCCAGCAAGGTTTCCTGAATTTACATCAAATACTTTTTGAGCTAGGCACATAATTAGGTGAAAAAGTGCATTTTTTTACTATTTCAGGGGCCATAACTTTAAAAATAGGGGGTGGAGCCAGCCAAAAAATTAGAGGTGTGCAAGTTTATATTATGATAAAGACTTATGCAAGTTTTCAACCATTTATATTAAATACTTTTTGAGCTAGGCGCATCACAAGGTGAAAATGTGTATTTTTGACTATTTCAGGGGCCATAACTCTAAAAATAGGGGGCGGACCCAAATGAAAAATAGGAGGTGCGCAAGTTCATATCATGATTAAGACTCATGCAAGTTTTTTATGAATCTATATCAAATACTTTTTGAGCTATGCATGTCACAAGGTGAAAATGTGCATTTTTACTATTTCAGGGGCCATAACTCTGAAAATAGGGGGCCGACCCAAATGAAAAATAGGAGGTGCGCAAGTTCATATCATGATTAAGACTCATGCAAGGTTTCATCAATTTATATCGAATACTTTTTGAGCTAGACGTGTCAGAAGGTGAAAATGTGCATTTTTGACTATTTCAGGGGCCATAACTCTGAAAATAGGGGGCGGAGCCAGATGAAAAATAGGAGGTGCACAAGTTCATATCATAATCAAGACTCATGCAAGGTTTCATGTATCTATATCAAATACTTTTTGACCTAGGCATGTCACAAGGTGAAAATGTGCATTTTTGACTATTTCAAGGGCCATAACTCTAAAAATAGGGGGCGGAGCCAGATGAAAAATAATAGGTGTGCAAGTTCATATCATGATTAAGACTCATGCAAGGTTTCATCAATTTATATCGAATACTTTTTGAGCTAGGTGTGTCACAAGGTGAAAATGTGCATTTTTGACTATTTCAGGGGCCATAACTCTGAAAATAGGGGGCGGAGCCAGACGAAAAATAGGAGGTGTGCAAGTTCATATCATGATAAACACTCATGCAAGGTTTCATCAATTTGTATCAAATACTTTTCGAGCTAGGCGCGTCATGAACTTCGGAAGGACGGACGGATGCATGGATGGACACACATATGCACGGACAAGACCAAATCTATATGCCCACACCACTTATGGGGTCGTTTCTACTTTAGTAGAGTTTTGAATTGATGTGTAGCTCTGATCATAAATATCAGTGAAAATAAATCTTTTGAAATTTTACTGAATCTACAGTAAATTGTTCTCCATATTTTATGAATTGTTTCAAATATTTAAAACCAATATACAGCCGAACTTTGTTTGCTTGAACTCAAATAATTCGAACACCACGATCATCAGGTCCTGCTCAAATCCCTATATAATCTATATTGTTTGATGGCCCGAACTACCGATAACTTGAACAAATTTTGCTGGTCCTGTCAAATTCGAAATAATGAAGTTTGACTGTAAATGCAAAATCTATCTAATTTGAAATGAAAAGAAAATTATTATAACCGTGCCCTATAATCATGGAATAAAAAGCTTAAAAAATAACAGCCTTTCATGTAATAAATTCATTAGTTTCAAAAAGTGCAGTGCTATCATGATTAATACTGCTAAAACAGTTACCCGAGAGAAAGGTATTGGGCCTTTTACTTCAAACTATCACATCGCATTTATTTCATGTCCAGTAAAAGGTTAACAGAAACACCTTTAGAATGCTTTAAAATGCTGAAGTATTTACAAAAATTCTAATGTCCAAAGAATCCAAAATTAAAACTATACACTGCTGCTTCTTATACATTATAAATATGCTGTAAATTCATCAAGACATACGTAGACTGAAAAGAGGCAAAATTTCACACATAATATTATGTTCTAGCATTTTTAATGCTGGAAAAAAAACATAAACTTAAATGCTAAAAAAATCACAAAATGCTTTGGTACACAGGAATTGCATCACACATCTGTTTGTCTCAGATCTGTTTTTTTCTTAATCTTATCAAGATACCCCATTGCTTTTATCGTTTTGTACTGATCTGGAATCTCCATCATTGCATGAAGTGCGAACGTCGTTTCGGGTTTTCTTGATTTTGCCGTCACTTTATGATAATTCACAAACTGAAAGTTGTCAAATCTCCGTTTAGGTAACAAGTTATCGAAATCTTCCATAGTTTCCCAGGGTCCATCGCCGACCCCGATAACAACAATACTGAGCGGATATTCCGAGGCGGCCACGATGGCTTCAATTGTTCGGTCTTCCTCGGTAACTTGCCCATCGGCTATAATTAGAAGTATGTGATAATGGCATTCTTTTTTCAATATTTCTATTGCTTTATAAATTAATGGAGCAAAATTTGTTGGACCACTGAGGTGTACTCTAGTAGCGATATTGTTATATCTCTCTAAAACGTCTACAAAACCTTTACACGGAGATCCATCAGAATGGAATGGAAATACACTTTGATCTAAAGTGTTACTATCACCAAATCCAAATGCTGGAATGTTTCGATCATCGTCGAAAGGTTCTAGCGCATTTCCCATGATATGTATAACTTTCTGATATGGATTGTATATTTTTGAGCCAATGATGCGATGCAAACTATTTCCGTGAAATGTCTTTCTTCCCTGCCATTCGTTACTTGCAGTAAAATCGACTCCAACTATGAGTCCACAGCGCTCCAGACCGGCCTTTGCACAAGCCTTACTTACTTCACTAAAGCTGGAAAAATGGTCCTCGATTGCATAGAAATTCCGGCGATTGTTATTGCTTTCAATACCAAGAACGGCAAATATTGAGGGTGTTTTCTGGAAACGCTTCCTTCGCTTAAGTAAAGCCTCTGTTGGAGCAGCTGCCTCATTCTTTTCCCGCTTTTGGAATGAATAGTAGAGCACCATTCCGATAATTATAGCTATAACATAAGCAAGCGAGGCATATAAGGACATCGTCAGGTTCCAGACGTCATAGTGTGTCTCGCTGAACCTGAAAATATATCAAATGGCTAAAAATAAAATTCAGCGGCAGTGCAAAATGTCAGTCTACTAGGAATATAAATAATTTGTTTTTTTTTAGTGACCTTGTACAGAAATATACAGGGTGAGTGGGATAAATAGAGGGAGGAGGGGAGGCAAATTTATCATGCCGACCCTACATATTTCCACAGAAGTTAATACTAACAAACCCAATATCGACCACATATTTTTAGCCTACTGTCAAGAAAATGTAGCAAGTTCAAGTTTATTGATATTATTTAGGGCCCATAAGGACATGTGACATGCATGACAAATAACACAATGTAGCATATTTCTGATGGCAAGACAACTATTATATAACCAAAATTTTTTATAATGTGGAGGATAAGACATCCAATTTTTTGACCAGAAAATGTTGAGTATTTCATCCTCATCCAAGCTGACCTATCAAAATTTACAACAGACATCATGTCGCTTCCCAAAGCATAAAAACAAACCCTGCCCGACTAAAAGATGGAAAACTCAACACCACACGGCCAAACAATCAGAATGTGGATCATTTACCGGCTAACATGACCTTTTTACAAAATATTGACAACTTCAACAGGGTGTCTTTACAATTACTATTCATTAATAATGAAAATTTTACAGCATTTGCAGTCCCTCTGCAGAAATATGGTGAGTCACCATGTGACCATCTATTAATCTTTTAGCCTGCTGGCGGCAAGATATTCTGCCTTTGCGACCAGTGCAGATCAAGATCAGCCCTCACATCCATGCAGGTTGATCATGGTCTACACTGTTTGCTATTCAGTCAGTAAATTTTCAGTGAACACCCCTTCGAATAATAAATGGTATTGCCAAAATTGAATGATAGACCAGTCCATTTTAAAAATTTAGCAGGCTAAGGGTTAACCCATGACAATGCTAGTATCTTGTGGGAGGTAAAACAATGTGCAGTAAACATGCCAGCTAAGTTGTTGTTTGCTTTCCTATCTTGCTGAACTTTGCTATAGATTTAGTACTTAAGTATATAGTACTTAAGTAACAAGCACTACAAAAACTGCTGAAACTGCCTCATGTCATTTCCATGACAGTCAAACATCTAAGAAGATTGTTCTGTTTATCTCCCTTTTTGTCATTTGTGATTGTTTTATTGAAACTGAATTATAGAAGCTGTAATTTACAGGGTTAATATATCATATTGATCCGGTAGCCTTTTGTCTGCAACATTACCTCCTATGTTCGCAAGTTCCAGTTTCATTAACTCTGTTGTATACCACTGTAGAAATAACATTTTCTACTAGTTTAATTACCACGTTTTTGAAGATAAAAAAATAAGTCCCTTTAAAACCCAACTATTACATAATAAGTTTTTGCATTCTATGCTTTAAAAGGATCTTCTTATATATCTTATCAACTATCACAAAAGAAGTCTTTAAGTGCTGTGTGGCAGCTGTAAAAGTACTCCCCTTACTTTGATTTAGTGTTGTTATTTTTTCTGTTCCTTTTGGATCACAGAGTACATTCATTTTAACTAGGATGAGTGATGGGTGTTGCATATTGCATTACCACTCATGAACAGATTCAATCAAACCGAGTCTGCTTTTATGTTGCTAGGTTGTGTTCTATGCTTCCAAAGGATCTTTTCATGCATTTTATTCTCTTTAACCTTTACTCTGCTGGCGGCAAGTTATTCTGCCTTTGCGACCAGTGCAGACCAAGATCAGCCTGCACTTCCGCAGGCTGATCATGGTCTGCACTGTTCGCTATTCAGTCAGTAAATTTTCAGTGAACACCCCTTCGTATAATAAGTGGTACTGCCCAAATTGTATGATGGAACAGTCCATTTTAGAAATTTAACAGGTTAAAGGTTAACTAAATGATAATATCATCATTCTAAACAAATTCCAGTGGTAAAATGGACTTATTTTAAAAACAAATTGATCAAATATTTCTAATTTACCAAACAAAAATCAGCAGGAGTATTTTCAGTTTTGTAGTACATTTAGAAAAAGTGCAATTCACTAGATCCATATGAAACTTCACATATCTTTGAGGGCATAAAAGTAACATCCACATGTAAAATATCTCAGTAAGCATAAAAGTAACATCCACATGTAAAATATCTCAGTAAGCATAAAAGCAACATCCACATGTAAAATATCTCATGAGGCATAAAAGTAACATCCAAATGTAAAATATCTCAGTAAGCATATAAAAGTAACATCCACATATAAAACATCTCAGTAAGCATAAAAGCAACATCCACATGTAAAATATCTCATGATGCATAAAAGTAACATCCACATGTAAAATATCTCAGTAAGCATATAAAAGTAACATCCACATGTAAAATACCTCAGTAAGCATAAAAGCAACATTCACATGTAAAATATCTCATGAAGCATAAAAGTAACATCCACATGTAAAATACCTCAGTAAGCATAAAAGCAACATACACATGTAAAATATCTCAGTAAGCACAAAAGCAACATCCACATGTAAAAAAAACCCATATATTTATACAGGGACTATTCTAAGAAAATGATTCAAGGAATTTTCAAAATTTTAGTTCCAACCATCACTCCTAAAGAGCTGTAGAATGAAAATAAAGATGGAATTCATGGAAAATACTGTTACAGAACCCTCCCTATCAGATAGTCATTTGTAGCTCATTTACTTAAATCTAATGGGAATCATCAATAAGTCTGTACTGTACTTGAACAACAGTGTAGAGTCACAGTCCAGTTTTTACCTGTACTTGAACAACAGTGTAGAGTCACAGTCCAGTTTTTACCTGTACTTGAACAACAGTGTAGAGTCACAGTCCAGTTTTGACCTGTACTTGGACAACAGTGTAGAGGCACAGTCCTGCTTTGACCTGTACTTGGACAACAGTGTAGAGGCACAGTCCTGTTTTGACCTGTACTTGAACAACAGTGAAGAGTCACAGTCCTGTTTTGACCTGTACTTGAACAACAGTGAAGAGTCACAGTCCAGATTTGACCTGTACTTGAACAACAGTGTAGAGGCACAGTCCTGTTTTGACCTGTACTTGGACAACAGTGTTAATAGACACAGTCCTGTTTTGACCTGTACTTGAACAACAGTGTAGAGGCACAGTCCAGTTTTGACCTGTACTTGAACAACAGTGTAGAGACACAGTCCAGTTTTGACCTGTACTTGAGCAACAGTGTAGAGTCAGTCAGGTTTTGACCTGTACTTAACAACAGTGTAGACACAGTCCAGTTTTGACCTGAAGCTAAATAACAGTATGGAGACACAGTCTGGTCTGACCTGTACTTGAACAACAGTGTAGAGACTCAGTCCAGTTTTGACCTCATGTTGAACAACAGACAGCAGAGACATGCCCGGCTGTATATATTCCAGAGAAACTGTGGAAAAACTGCAGACAAATGCACATCTTTCATGGAATGTAGGTATGGAAAAGTTACCTGTTATATAACATGTCCCGAGTGTTTGCAAAGATTTTCTATGGACATCTCTGGAAATCACTCCAGACATCTTTCAAAATGTTCTTGGAATGTTCACAGACACAGGGGAAATGTAGCACTTGAAAAATTTCTGGTCGTTTAAATAACTCTCATTTTCTGAGGGATTTTAAACACAAAACAATAAGCTTCACAGTGGGATTACCACTTATTACTAAGGATACATTTTCCTTGTTCATATAATATCATATAGTGTTTGAAACTGAAAAGTGATCAAATGCAATAAAATCATATTACTTGTTATTGCTCACTATACAGGAACCACATAAAAGTCTCATAAATCACATGTATTGTTATTGAATAATATTGTCAGCAGAGCTTCCTGGACAGCTGTGGAAAACTGTCCATGGATGTCCATGGAATAACTTGGGAAAATTGTTCAAGGACGTCCATGGAACCACTCCAAAAAATTGTCCTTGAAAATACTCGTAGTATTTTTTAAAAAATTTATCCCTAGACATTTTTCCATAGTTTTCTGCAATACTCCATATTCAACTCTGGAAAGTCTGCCCGAATACTCCAGAATCTGGACTTTCGTGGAAATTCACAGACATTCTATGGAAACCTCTGGAATTTTCTCAGCCGGGCTGAGTCAGGTTTTGACCTGTCATTGAACAACAGTGTAGAGACACAGTCCAGTTTTGACCTTAAGTTGAAAAAAAGTGTAGAGGCACAGTCAGGTTTGACCTGTAATTGACCAAAAAAGCAGAGACACAGTCCAGTTTTGATCTTAGTTGAATAAATGTGTAGATCGAGGCACAGTCAGGTTTGACCTGTAATTGACCAAAAAAGCAGAGACACAGTCCAGTTTTGACCTGAAGTATGAACACCATATCTTGCATTATGCCACTAGAGAAAATATTGCATTGGTGTTTACTTGTGAAATATTTTTCAATCTTACACTGAAATGAACAAATATCCTCTATATTCTATGTTTGCTTGTTGCCAGTATTTGAGAAGAATCCCTGCTGAGGTAAATGGAATCAAGATTAATGTCAGGTTATGTAGTTTGTCATGTTAAGTAAATAGCATGCTTTAGCAAAATTATCAATTACCAGTGAATTCAGGAAAATCAATTTTTAATGAATCAATTGTGTTAGGAGAATATTTGTCTTGTTGTAATGGTTTATAATGAATTCCTAAAGGTCCTGCTAATATGTTATTTAATTAAGGCAGCCGATGCTCAATCAGCAAGTCAGTTTGTACTCAAGCCCTCATGACCCAAACATAAATAAATGTAGTAATTAGATTCTAATCCTACAGAACCTCTACACTGTTCAACTAACGTTCAAAACCCAACTTTACTGATACTAGTGACAGAATAGCAAACAGTGCAAACCAAGATCAGCCTACACAGACCTGCATGCTGATCTTGGTTTGCATTGGTTGTAGAGGCATAATCACCTGCCACCAGCAAGCAAAAGGTTACAAAGTACTTTGAAATTTTTAATTTTTGTGGGGCATGAATCTATATCTCTTTGAAATAGAAAATTTCAGCCAAAACCATGAAATTTCCTGCATATGAAATTTTTCAGAATATGTGATTTTTATCATCAGATTGCAAACATGACTCCCCTTGTACCATATTTTAGCTGACGTTATGACTAAAGATAAAACAGACTAATGGAAGTACCAGTGACCAGTCTTTCAGACTAATGGAAGTACCAGTGACCAGTCTTTTCAAGACCAGTTGATATGTATGCACTTTGCCAACAAATCTAATATTATGCTATGCCATATTCATTTACCATGAACCTCAATAGTACCAACATTTACCATGAACCTTAACAGTACAAAATTTGCCATGAACCTCAACTGTACCAACATTTACCACATACCTCAACAGTACAAACATTTACCACGAACCTTAACAGTACCAATATTTACCATGAACCTCAACAGTACCAATGTTTACTAAGAGCCTTTACAGTACCAACATCTACCATCTACCTCAACAGTACCAACATTTTGCAATGACCCTTAACAGTACCAACATTTATCATTTACTGTAAAATCATTTAATTTCGTGGGCATGAAAGTTCGTGGTTTTGGTCAAAACGGCTATTTCTTGGGGATATGAATTCGTGGATTTCAACTTCTGAACATAAGATGAATGGGAATTTTACTTGCTCATTGGGATTAAATTTCGTGGATCGACTCAACCACAAAGTCCACGAAAACTAGTCCCCCACGAATATATTAATGATTTCACAGTACCTTAACAGTACCAACATTTACCATCTACCTTAACAGTACCAACATCTATCATTCACCTTAAAAGTACCAACATATACCATCTTCCTGAACAATACCAGCATTTACCATCAACCTCAACAGTACACATTACATTACCTAACAGTTCCAAATCTACCTTAATAGTACCTAACATTTTGCCAGACCTATACGTACCACATTCATTACCTTAACGTTCCAATCTACCTTATAGTACCAACATTTTGCCATGAACCTTAACAGTACCAACATTTACCATTTACCTTAACAGTTCCAAATCTACCTTAATAGTACCAACATTTTGCCATGAACCTCAACAGTACCAACATTTACCATTTACCTTAACAGTTCCAAATCTACCTTAATAGTACCAACATTTTGCCATGAACCTAATAACAGTACCAACATTTTGCCATTAACTTCAACAGAACCAACATTTACCATGAACCTTAACAGTACCAACATTTTGCCATGAACTTCAACAGAACCAACATTTACTATGTACCTTAACAGTTCCAACATTTACCATTCAGCTTAACAGTACCAACATTTTACCATGAACCTTAACAGTACCAACATTAACTGTAGCATTACCAACATTTACCATCTACCTTAACAGTACCAACATCTTGCCACAAACCTTACCATTACCAACATTTACCCTCTTCCTGAACAGTACAAAAAATTGGCCTCTGCAGTAATAACTATCAAGGTTTATTTGACTGTGTCGAACTTTCTTACCTAAAATAATCCAGTTGAAGACTTCACAAAAACAAACCATTTGAAGTTTCATGAAGATGAGGTAAAAATAGTAGAACAAATAGTATAACAAAGGCCTCTAGAGTGTAAACAAGTTTTTTTATGATTTAGATTAGTTACCTAGTATTTTATCTCTTAGATATATAAACCAAGCACTGAAAATGACACAGATTTCATACTGACAAACATTCTTAAAGTTTGATGAAGATCATGTAAAAATTGAGGTCTCTGGAGTTAATAACGTTTTTAGTGACCAACTTCTTGACCATAGATAGTCCATTTTCAAACTTGGCCTAGAGTTCATAAAGACTAACAATCTGACAAAAGATCACACAAAATATGGCCTCTAAAGTTGTTCAATGGTTTTTGTTCTATGATTTTCACTGGTGTCCTAGTTTCTGACCAAAGATGATCCAGTTTCAAATTCTGGCAACATTTTATGAAGGCAAACATTCTGACAGGTTTAATAAAGATCTGGCAGAACATATTTATGTCCTATACTGCATTAACACAAGATTTTTCTACATTTGATCCTGTGATCTAGTTTTCAGACCCAGATGACCCACCTTTGAAAACATCTAAGACTTTATTGAGGCAAACCTTCTGACAAAGTTTCATTAACCTTTAGCCTGCTTGCAGCATATGATTCTACCATTGCGACCAGTGCAGACCAAGATCAGCCTGCACATCCATGCAGACTGATCATGTTCTGCACTGTTCGCTGTTCAGTCAGAAAATTTTTCATTGAACACTCCTTCAAATAATAAATGGTACTGTCCGAATTCAATGATGGACCAGTCCATTTTAGAAATTTAGCTGGCTAAAGGTTAAGACTGATCCAAAATTGTGACCTCCAGAGTGCTGACAGTAAAAATGTTAACTGACAACGACAGACTACAGAAGCCTTTCACAATAGCTCATCTCGAGCTATTTGTGCTCAGGTGAGCTAAAGATGAAAAGAATCATTCTCCAGTAACAACATCCACAATCCAGAAAATTGATTCTTGACCAAACCTGAACATGATATCATTTCATTATCATGTAAATTGCTGGAGATTACAAGTGTCAAGTCCCTATTATGAGATAATGAAAGCCTCACATTGCTGCTAGATTTCCTTGATTAAATAAGAGGTTAACATATTGAACAACTCTGCATGCATTTTTTTATATATCTCCTTAGATTAAATGGTAGAAAGTGTTCCAGAAATGTAAAGGATTATTATATCTAGTCAATTTTTATTTATTTCTTGATACCATTATCTAAATCAATTTGTCAATGTCAAAGTCTATTTCATTTTAAGCAATTTTTTTGCTTGTTTTTGTTTGGTTCAATGTTACACCAACAAAATTATAGGTCATATGGCGACTTTCAACCTTTTTTATGGTAGAGGATACCAGGGTTGTTAATAATTACTTGAAAAAAGTAATGCATTAACTTAGTATTACTTGGAAAAAGATGGCATTAACTTAGCATTATCATTACTCATTTTTATTAAAATAATGCATTAAATTAGCATTACATAGGGTGCATTAGCATTAGCATTACCATTACTTTTTGAGATTCATTGCATGTTATTATCAGGATACCCCAGGTGCCACTCTGTGCATTATGTTAGGCATGGGCATGAACTTGGTTAGCACCACTGACCTTCAGTTAGCTTATTACGCTGGAAGCTAATTCTTAGAATTACCCATTTCAAAAGTCAACAATGTTCAATACTAAAAAACAACAAGAACAACCTATGTGTTGGATGGTACTGGCTTGTGTGAAGGCAGGACTCTATCATGTGTTGGGTGGTACTGGCTTGTGTGAAGGAGACTCTAATGTGTTGGTACTGGCTGTGTGAGGCAAGATTATCATGTGTTGGGGGTACTGGCTTGTGTGAAGGCAGGACTCTATCATGTGTTGGGCGGTACTGGCTTGGTTGGGTTACTGGCTTGTGTGAAGGCAGGACTCTATCATGTGTTGGGTGGTACTGGCTTGTGTGAAGGCAGGACTCTATCATGTGTTGGGTGGTACTGGCTTGTGTGAAGGCAGGACTCTATCATGTGTTGGGTGGTACTGGCTTGTGTGAAGGCAGGACTCTATCATGTGTTGGGTGGTACTGGCTTGTGTGAAGGCAGGACTCTATCATGTGTGGGTGGTACTGGCTTGTGTGAAGGCAGGACTCTATCATGTGTGGGTGGTACTGGCTTGTGTGAAGGCAGACTCTATCATGTGTGGGGGTACTGGCTTGTGTGAAGGCAGGACTCTATCATGTGTCTGGGTGTGGTTACTGGCTTGTGTGAAGGCAGGACTCTATCATGTGTGGGTGGTACTGGCTTGTGTGAAGGCAGGACTCTATCATGTGTTGGGTGGTACTGGCTTGTGTGAAGGCAGGATCTATCATGTGTTGGTGTACTGGCTTGTGTGAAGGCAGGACTCTATCATGTGTGGGTGGTACTGGCTTGTGTGAAGGCAGGACTCTATCATGTGTTGGGTGGTACTGGCTTGTGTGAAGGCAGGACTCTATCATGTGTTGGCGGTATGGCTTGTGTGAAGCAGGCTTATCATGTGTTGGCGGTACTGGTTGTGTGAAGGCAGGACTCTATCATGTGTTGGGCGGTACTGGCTTGTGTGAAGGCAGGACTCTATCATGTGTTGGGCGGTACTGGCTTGTGTGAAGGCAGGACTCTATCATGTGTTGGGCGGTACTGGCTTGTGTGAAGGCAGGACTCTATCATGTGTTGGGCGGTACTGGCTTGTGTGAAGGCAGGACTCTATCATGTGTTGGGCGGTACTGGCTTGTGTGAAGGCAGGACTCTATCATGTGTTGGGCGGTACTGGCTTGTGTGAAGGCAGGACTCTATCATGTGTTGGGCGGTACTGGCTTGTGTGAAGGCAGGACTCTATCATGTGTTGGGTGGTACTGGTTTGTGTGAAGGCAGGACTGGCTTGTGTGAAGGCAGGACTCTATCATGTGTTGGGTGGGTGGTACTGGCTTGTGTGAAGGCAGGACTCTATCATGTGTTGGGTGGTACTGGCTTGTGTGAAGGCAGGACTCTATCATGTGTTGGGTGGGTGGTACTGGCTTGTGTGAAGGCAGGACTCTATCATGTGTTGGGTGGTACTGGCTTGTGTGAAGGCAGGACTCTATCATGTGTTGGATGGTACTGGCTTGTGTGAAGGCAGGACTCTATCATGTGTTGGATGGTACTGGCTTGTGTGAAGGCAGGACTCTATCATGTGTTGGGTGGTACTGGCTTGTGTGAAGGCAGGACTCTATCATGTGTCAGGGGGTACTCAGGCAACAGAACAGACTTTGTCATGTGGTAGCTAGGTTACTATAGGCCTCGCTTATGAGAAGGCAGGACTTCATCATGTGTTGGGTGGTACTGGCTGCTGAGATGGCAAGGCTCTGCCATGTTCACATTAAGTTCAACTGTATCAGCACAAATAAGACTAATGTTCATGTATGTCAAGTAAACTGGATCTGATACCAATAATCAAATAATTGAAATCAAGTTTAATCTAAATAATGATTACATGCGTATCAACCTGAACAGGAAAATCAGGAGTGGTATGTCCATAACTGATGTGTCAAAAATGTCAGTCACAGGATAATGTATCTTCCATTTATGGAAATGTTCCAGAATAAAAGCTACTGTCTATTTCAGAGCGAATCATATGTCTGAATAGCGTTGATATTCTGCCAGTGCCAAAACTGTTGTTTATGGTGAAAAATATCAGAAAATGTATCAGCTGACCTATGCATGGATATTTTTCAGTGTAACATCAAAACATTCAATATTTTCAGGTGGCATTGCAAAAGTGAAAATGTGAAGTGTGAAGGTTGAAATTTTGCCTACACCTTTTTTAACTAAACATATTTTTGATATTTGTGGGAAAAAAGTCAAGTATATTTTTCATAGTGAAATTGCTAGATATCTTTCGCTGTTGTGTTTCAATATTTCATTGAAAAAATATTACGTGATTTTTTTTCTCAATATTGTCTGTAAACTTCTGACACATGTCTTAACATAACGCTGAAACAAGTCTGAACAGAAAGTTGACTGACTTCTGTGTTCAGAAAATTGTTTGAATACATTCTTATTATTTCTTAATAATATCAAGGCAGTATTCTGAAATTGTCTGAATACTTTTGATTCTGTTTTCATAACCGTTCAGAATTGTTTTTATCAGAAATATGTTGAAATATGTTTTGCATTTTTCTGAAAAGGAATCTTAATAGATCCTAAATGAAGTCTGAATACATATGTACCTGCTGAAGTGGGCCAATTTCAATCAGTATTCAGAATACCTGCTAAGTGGGCCAATTTCAATCAGTATTCAGACTTTTCAGACATATTCAGATATTTTTCAGCAATTATTATGACAAGACAACATTCAGATGATAATTTTCCTGAGAGATGTAATATATTGCCCTTATGCAGGCAGCAACCTGTTCAAATACGGTCATTAGTTTTCTATTGATCATGCGTCAATTAACTTACTATGGATTATGTGTCCATTCTATGTGCTGTATCAATTCTAGTATAGTACTTTGATCAATATTGCTTTCTGCTTTTGCTTCTGCCAGGACAAACATCCTTTTTTTCCCCTCTGTCCACAGTACATGTATTTTGGTGATTACTTATGTTTGAGATTCATGGTGTTATGTACAGTAGGTGGTGGCATCCAAGTGAAGAAGCATGGGGGTGGGGTAGAGTTACAGCGATACTATATCAGTTATATGTGTGACTTTTCAACTGGTGTCCCTCCAGGCATTATTTCTACATGGGCAGAACCACTGGCTTTTTGTAAGCCAGCTGGATGGTTTCCTCACATGCAGAATTCTACATCCCAAAGGAGGTTTCCAACCCTGGGGCAAGTGATGTGAAGTCGGCGGCCTAAAACCGCTTGGCTGCAGATGCTCAAGCAACCAGGTGTAGTAAACTAATCTATGGTAGGGGGTGGCATTCAAGTTTAGTAAAGTGACCTACAGTATGGGGTGAAATTTAAGTATAATGAAGTAGTCTACAGTAGGAGGTGGTATTTGAGGAAGTAAAGTGTCAGATCTATTGCAGGCAGTGGCATTCAAGTAAAGTGATCTATGGCAGGGGGTAGCACAGGACGATGGGCTATCCACCTAGTATACAGATAGCTCAACATGAACAAAGTTCAGGTGAATTAAAAAATGTAACCTATGGTTTATTACAAGAACAAACAATTGTCTGTGTCCACAACTATTCATATATCCCAGTATCAAACACCTCTTGTGAACAATAAACCTACGATTTATTACAAGAACAAATAGTTATCCACTTCTTACATTTCAGTATCAAGGGCCTCTTGCAAGATGGCAATAAAACTTATAATTGACCAAGTCTATAAACTATCATACAACCCCCCTCAGCATTGTTGGATGATAAAAACATAAAATATTTAAGAGTCCAGCAATATATCAATATAAGAAAGAAATGATCTAAATTTTCCCAACAGAGATTGTAATCTTTATGTTTCCTGTATAAGGCAGTCTGGTGATGTCAATGGTAAAGAGAAAATAATGTAATTCAATAATACAGCAGAAGCAATGTGAATTGCAGACAGCTTAAAGTGACTCGTAAACACTTTGATCATATGAACAAACGTTTTTTTTTTCTCTATAAATTATGAAACTACCACAAGTATAAGGCTTGTAACCAAATATACTCTACTGTACTGTATTTTCAGAGAAAATAGTGGAAAAGCCTCAGTTACCAAATTATATATCTTTATATTTAAGTGTAAGAAAAATGAATTAGGGAGTGTTTTTTGCCCCTGGTGTCAAAGACCCAGGAGGCGTACAGTGGAAGAAGATTTAGTGCTTCTGTGTTTATATAGACTTGGACTCTGTTTACTTTTGCCTCTTATATGGACATGCAGCCTTTTGTCTTCATGGTGCTAGTCATACAAAACAAGAGCTGTCACTTTTAGTGCCAAATGCCCCCGAAGCATACCCAAGAATGCTACAGTTGTCTGTGCAAAATATGCAAGAATAGTATTGGTATGAATCATTTTGTGACCTTGACCTTGACCTGAGAGACCCAGGTCATAAAGCGCAACACACCTCAATATGGTTAACATTTATGCCAAGTACTTTTAAAATCCCTTGATAAATGGCAGAGTTATGGACCAGACAAGAAACAGACCCTTCTAATAGTGACCTTGACCTTGCAGCTAAGGGTCTTATTATGGGGAACATCTGTACCTTGTGTACTGAAGTCCTCCTACAATTATAGAACTTGGTATCCATGCTCATAATGGAAATTTCATGTCAGATTTTTTTTTCCAGTTTGCTTCTTGTTTTGACTTGGTATTTTATTCTACCATGCATTTACAGGGGGCATGTGTAATACACTTGTTTAATTTTATATCATTAGCCAATTTAGTGGTTGTCAATTTAGTGGCAGAGAAAATAAATTGTCAACAAATATTTAAATAAAGAATTATTTTATAATCATGTTTTACTTCATGAGGTCATTATAACCTCTCATTCTACAATGTATAATGATCTTGTGCATGTTCTGTCAATTTTCTAATGTGGTTAACAAAGGCATCAAAATTCCAACAAGTGGCCTGTTACAATTCTGCAGTACCTGTATTGCTTAGCATCCCAAGACTTTTTCAGCCTTTTTTAAGGTTTAGGAGTATATCACCAAAACACAGAAATATTTTATAAACCAATAACATCGTTACCAATATTTTACTTAACCATTACATGTTCTACCGTACTGTCCCGTACTGAAAATATTCTGAAAAAGTTGTCCCCCTTTGAAAATGAATGCCATTTGTAAAGAAATAAAAATAAACAATTGCTGAAAACTGTGTTCCACTTAATTATGTGAAATTTCAACACTCGCATGCGATTGCAAATGAATCAAAACTAACATGTGTAACAGCTCTTTGAAAATGGTGAGTTTTTGAAGGCGTTTGACTGCCCGGAAGTGGGTCCCATTCAGGCAGTCTTTTTTTCGGAATTCAATGTTTATATTAGTATACTGACACTTGTTTTGTTGTTTTTGTAATGATAGTGTGTATATTACTTATATTACTCTACAAAACAAGTGTCAGTATACTGATATAAGCATTGAATTCCGAAAAAAGAACTGTTTAAACAGGCCCCACTTCCAGACAGTCAAGCGCTTTTAAAAACTCACCATTTTCAAGGAACTGTTACACATGTTTGTTTTGATGCATTTGTAATAGCGTGCGAGTGTTGAAATTTCACATAACTAGGTGGAACACAGTTTTCAGCGATTGTTTATTTTTAATTCTTTACAAATGGCATTCATTTTCAAAGGGGGACAACTTTTTCAGAATATTTTCAGTACACACAGTACGGCAGAACATGTAATGGTCAGGTAAAATATTGGTAACGATGTTGTTCGTTTATGAAATATTTCTGTGTTTTGGTGATATACTTCTAAACCTTAACTAAAGTTTGTTTTCCTGACTCATTTTGTTATACATAAATTATACAACAAAATTAATTTTTCGGGCTGATAAAACACACGACATGAAGGTTTCACCAATACTAGCCTAGTAACAGACATATTTGTGGGCAAATATCAATACTTTTCATCCCACTTTAACATTTATGTTTGCATATCTTTTTTTAATTTTGTTTGACAATGTCACAATCAATATCATTTCAAGTTCATCCCACATCAGGAGCAACATTCAAAAACTCTTATCTTTTATTGTTTTACTTGCTTTTTCCTCCAGACTGTTTTACCTGGTCCATTGTTTTACGAATTGAAAAAATCATCAACTAACAGAAGCTGCTAAGCAAACAAAGTTCTATTAATATTACAGTAATACGGTAATGCATAATTTTTATACCACACAAGCATTACATGGGTTAAAATTTCTTGTAAAATGCATGTATGTGACATAGATAAACTTTTGCAGTCAATTGAGTCATTATAGGCCCTTCTTAATGTTCAGTCTTTATTAGTCTGGCTACTGACTAGATAATCTTTTTTTTTTTAATTTTCTTTTTGTCTAAATTTACAATTTTTTCTCTTTCAATATCTCAGCAACTAAGTTACATATGTTTCAAGAAGAAAAGGGGGATAGTTATACAAAATTTGAATAGCCTCAGGAGTTATCTTCTATTTATATTAATTAACAAAACATTCTGTCTGAACAGCTACAAAATCTTCTTTAGAAACTGCAAACACACAGGTCATAGGTTTATCTATGTGAATGCAAAATGATGTAGGAAGAGCCTGTCTAAATTTTATCTTAAACTTTAGTCTAACAGAGTTTGTGAGCAGATATCTAACATTTAGACTATGGAAACTTTGGACCACATTCATAAAGGCCAAAAGCTCCGTCAGTACTAAAAGGCCAGATAAGGTAAAAAAAAATCTGCTTCCTGATCCTGTGCTTGTGTGTAACATGCTAAATATCAGCTACCTTACAAATAAACTGTCCGGCTTCTGTATTTGCTTCAGTTTACACTGGACATGTACATTTTGAGGTCTTTTGCACTCTGACTTGTTTCTGTACACAAGCTGTTACAAGGGTTAATTCAACCTGAAGAAAAGTATTGATATGGTACACTGTTAGGTATGTAATGTATAATCATCAAAACAGAAAGTAATTTACCATATGCTTGCTTTAGCAAATACTCAGATTTATAACATGGGATCTCTAAGTAATATATATATCCAACCTTGCTTCAGTAAGTACTTATCATACACCATATGCCTGTAAAAGGAGCCTTCACATAGCAAATATTTAACTCAGTTTGTGTCAGCTTCCAGTCAAAAAGCCCTCCATAGCAAGTATTCTACACAATGGAAGTGTCCAGTCAAAAAGCCTTCCCCTAGAAAGTATTCAATACAAAAGGTATTCAACACAATGGAAATGTCAGCTTCCAGTCAAAAAGACTTCCATAGCAAGTATTCAACACAATGGAAGTGTCCAGTCAAAAAGCCTTCCCCTAAAAGGTATTGAATACAAAAGGTATTCAGCCCGCCCGCTTAGCTCAGTAGGTAAGAGCGTTGGTCTACGGACCTCTGGGTCGCGAGTTCGATCCTCGGGCGGGGCGTATGTTCTCCGTAACTATTTGATAAACGACATTGTGTCTGAAATCATTAGTCCTCCACCTCTGATAATTCATGTGGGGAAGTTGGCAGTTACTTGCGGAGAACAGGTTTGTACTGGTACAGAATCCAGGAACACTGGTTAGGTTAACTGCCCGCCGTTACATGACTGAAATACTGTTGAAAAACGGCGTTAAACCCAAAACAAACAAACAAACAAACAAAAGGTATTCAACACAATGGAAATGTCAGCTTCCAGTCAAAAAGACTTCCATAGCAAGTATTCAACACAATGGAAGTGTCCAGTCAAAAAGCCTTCCCCTAAAAAGTATTCAATACAAAAGGTATTCAACACAATGGAAATGTCAGCTTCCAGTCAAAAAGACTTCCATAGCAAGTATTCAACAAAATGGAAGTGTCAGCTTCCAGTAAAAAAACCCTCCACAGCAAGTATTCAACAAAATGGAAGTGTCAGCATCCAGTCAAAAAGACTTCCATAGCAAGTATTCGACACAATAGAAGTGTCAGCTTCTTGGATAAAAAAGCCTTCCATAGCAAGTATTCAACACAATGTAAGTCTCCGCTTCCTGTCAAAAAGACTACCATATCAAGTATTTGACACAATGGAAGTATTAGTGTCCAGTCAAAAAGACTTTCCGAGCAAGTATTTAACACAATGGAAGTGTCAGCTTCCAGTTATTAAGACTTCCATAGCAAGTATTCAACACAACAGAACTGTCACCTTCCAGTCAAAAATCCTTCCATAGCAAGTATTTGACACAATGGAAGTGTTAGTTTCCAGTCAAAAAGACTTTTGTAGCAAGTATTCAACACAATGGAAGTGTCAGTTTCCAATTGAAAAGCCTTCCCCCATCAGGTATTCAACACAATGGAAGCGTCTACTTCCAGTCAAAAAGCCTTCCCCCATCAAGTATTCAACACAATGGAAGTGTCCACTTCCAATCAAAAAGCCTTGAAGTTTCCCAATCAAGTATTCAACACAATGGAAGTGTCAGCTTCCAGTCAAAAAGCATTGAAGTTCCCCCATCAAGTATTCAACACAATGGAAGTGTCAGCTTCCAGTCAAAATGCCTTCCTTTAGCAAGTGTTCAACACAATGGAAGTGTCAGCTTCAGCCAAAAAGCCTTCCCACAACAAGTATTTAACTCAATGGAAGTGTCAGCTTCCAGTCAAAAAGCCTTCCCTTAGCATGTGTTCAACACAATGGAAGTGTCAGCTTCAGTCAAAAAGCCTTACCACAACAAGTATTTAACTCAATGCAAGTGTCTGCTTCCAATCAGAATTCCTTCCCATAAGTTATCAACAAAATAGAAGTGTCAGCTTCCAGTCAAAAAGCCTTCCCTTAGCAAGTGTTCAACACAATGGAAGTGTCAGCTTCAGTAAAAAAGCCTTCCCTTAGCAAGTGTTCAACACAATGGAAGTGTCAGCTTCCAGTCAAAAAGCCTTCCCTTAGCAAGTGTTCAACACAATGGAAGTGTCAGCTTCAGTCAAAAAGCCTTACCACAACAAGTATTTAAGTCAATGGAAGTGTCTGCTTCCAGTCAAAAAGCCTTCCCATAAGTTATCAATACAATGGAAGTGTCAACTTCCCACTTTTTTACGGTGAAAGAAGACACCAGGTGCACCAGGATGGCATATGGATAGAACCATCGACCTTCTGCAAGTCAGTATGATGACTTCCTCACATGACCATGGGGACATAATGCAGAGCTCAAGACTGAATATTTCATCCAACAAAATGGCCAGCTTGTATTTTTCATTTAAAATCAGTAAATCAGACTTTTTTTAAGCAAAAGAAATAAATAACCATTAGTAATTAGTTGGTCAGTCTGTCTCTACTCAAACAAACAGACAACAATTTCAATCTAAATTTCCTTTTATGTCGTCTGAGACAATCTCTAATTATCTACAACTTCTATTAGACTACTATACAATTATCTACAGAATCTTCAATTAGTGAGAAAGATTACTTCCAACAAAAGTTGTTTTTGTAAAACAAAAACATAAGGCGGCTGCAATAGCCTGTCGGAAGCAAGTGGGTATGTAACTTTATATGATGTGACCTTGACCGTTGACCAAATGACATCAAAAACAATAGGGATCATCTAATGACTAGGCAACCATACTATGAAGGCCGACAAAGCAATCTAAAATGATTGAGCAGAAACGCATTTTCAGTTTGGGCTACTGTAACCTTGACCTTTGGCCTACTAGCACCCAGAATAATAGGGTTCATTTACTGACCACAGGCATTTGTTCTATTTAGTTTGATGACAGTAGGCTTTCAAAACTTAGTCTAAAATATCTAATTACTTTTTTATTCTATGTCATTGACTTACTGACTTTTCAATACACTAGAAGTAAATACTGGAAGCTTTACCCTGTTAAATTTCTAAAATGGACTGGTCCATCATTCAGTTTGGGCAGTACCATTTACTATTGAAAGGGATGTTCACTGAAAATTTATTGACTGAATAGCGAAAAGTGCCGACCATGATCAGCTGCAAATTAAGGCAAAACCACTTGCCGCCAGCAGGCTAAAGGTAATAATTTAAATGTACATTTTATACTTGAACAATGGAAAGCACAATGTGGCTTGGGGACTTGGAAAAAACCTTGATAAAAAACTGAAACAGCTTGCTGAAATTGACACAACAAGAGCTGTCACTAATGGTGACAAATGCCCCTGCAGCACCTTGACCTTGGACCTGGTGACCTTGACCTTTGACCTGGTGACCCCAAAGTCAGTAGGGGTGGTGTACTCAATAAGTACTATCAGTATGTGAAGTTTGAAGGTCCCGGGTGCAGTGGTTCCCAAGTAAAGTGCCTTCATGCAAAAAGTTAACGTTGACCTCTGTGACCTTGACCTTTGACCTGGTAACCCCAAAGTCAGTAGGGGTGATGTACTCAATAAGTACTATCAGCATGTGAAGTTTGAAGGTCCTGGGTGCAGTGGTTCGCGAGTAAAGTGCCTTCATGCAAAAAGTTAACGTTGTGACGAACGAACTAACGAACAAACGAATGGACGGACAGTTGAAAACTAATATGCCTCCCTTCGGGGGCATAACAAGAGCTGTCTGATGACAGCGCGCTCGACTATTCGAAGAATTGATTGAAGAATGGGGTCAAAATATTTCCACGGATATTCAGACAAAAAAAAAATAGATTAGAGAAACAATGTTCCTGTATTACTTTGATTTCGATAAGTCTTGCACTAAATGGCAATATATGAGCCAATTTCAGAGTCCAAAAAGGGCCATAATTCAGTCAAAATACTTATGTACTCTTGCCTACAGATGGAAATCATAATGATAAACAAGTGTTCAAAGTTTAAAAGCCATATGTCAAATAGTTTTGACAAAATATGGACTTGTATGAAAACAGAACCAATTTCAAAGTCCAAAAAGGGCCATAATTCAGCCAAAATAGATGACAGAGTTATGTTCTCTTTCCTACAGATAAAGACTATTATACTAAACAAGTGATAAAAGTTTCAAAGCCATATGTCAAACACTTTACAAAAAATATGAATTGGTAAGAAAAACTTAACCAAGATTTCTAAGTCAAAAGGGGCCATAATTCAGCCAAAATCCTTTATGGAGTTATGTACTCTTGCCTATAACTGGACATGGTGATGGTAAACAGGTGTTGAAAGTTTCAAAGCTTTATCTCAAAAGACTTTGTCAAAATATGAACTGGTACGAAATATTAACCCAGATTTCTAAGTCAAAAAGGGCCATAATTCAGCCAAAATCCTTGATGGAGTTATGTGCTTTTTCCTATAACTTGACATGGTGATGGTAAACAAGTGTTGAAAGTTTTAAAGCTTTATCTCAAAAGACTTTGTCAAAATATGAACCGGTACGAAAAACTTAACCATGATTTCTAAGTCAAAAGGGGCCATAATTCAGCCAAAATCCTTGATAGAGTTATGTGCTCTTGCCTATAACTGTCCATGATGATGGTAAACAAGTGTTGAATGTTTCGAAGCTTTATCTCAAAAGACTTTGTCAAAATGTGGACTGGTACGAAAACTTAACCCAAGGTGTGACGCCGACGCCGACACCGTGGTGAGTAGGATAGCTCTACTTATTCTTCGAATGGTCGAGCTAAAAATGTATATCATAGGTCAGGTATCACATGTGGATATTCCTTTTCATGTAATCGAAGTATTGTATTTATTGAAAATTAAATTCTAACACAACCAGCAAATAACCTATATACACATAGGAGAAAATCAATCAACGGTTATTTTGCGATAACCCATGTGCGTGCAAAGTAGTGACGTCACCCTCCATGTATAGAATGATCCAGGTGCGTAGCATGAAGTGTAGTTCATGTTGTAAAAAGTAGTTACCATTTTTTTCTAACACTGTTGATACTAGGATGTTGTGTTAGAATCGAAATAAGTTCCCAAGCGTGATTTCGTGATATATTCTTACGCATAAGAACTCAAAACACGGGTTATTCTACGATAAACCATGCTTGGGAACTTATTTCTTAATTAACCCAAATAAATATGAACCAATTTGAAAATTATGCTTAATCAAATTGTTAAACCAAATTCCTCAAACCGAATTCTCTAACTATAACTTATTTATACATTCACAGCTGTAAGCAAATTATTCATTTCTGTTCCAGGAACATCTTAACATCATTACAATAATGGCTTTTAACTAACTGTCTTAATGCAAAATTAATCTTCTACATTGAATGCCAAACAGCAACACTTGATAAAACAAGAGGACCATGATGGTCCTGAATCGCTCACCTATCCCCACATGACCCAGTGTTGAACTGAGTATGACGTCGTTATTTCTATTATTTGACAAAGTGACCTAGTTTTTCAGCACATGTGACATAGATATCATCAAGATAAAAAATTCTGACCAATTTTCATGAAGATCCATTGAAAAATATGGCCTCTAGAGAGGTCACAAGGTTTTTCTATTATTTGACCTAATGACCTAGTTTTTGAAGGCACGTGACCCACTTTTAAACTTGACCTAGATATCATCAAGGTGAACATTCTCACCAATTTTCATGAAGATCTCGTGAAAAATATGGCCTCTAGAGAGGTCACAAGGTTTTTCTATTTTTCGACCTACTGACCTAGTTTTTGACGGCACATGACCCAGTTACGAGCCTGACCTAGATATCATCAAGCTGAACAGTCTCACCAATTTTCATGAAGATCCATAGAGAAATATGGCCTCTAGAGAGGTCACAAGGTTTTGCTATTTTTAGACCTACTGACCTAGTTTTTGACCCCACGTGACCCAGTTTCAAACCTGACCTAGATATCATCAAGATGAACCTTCTGACCAATATTCATGAAGATCTCATGAAAAATATGGCCTCTAGAGAGGTCACAAGGTTTTTCTATTTTTAGATCTACTGACCTAGTTTTTAACCCCACGTGACCCAGTTTCGAACTTGATTTAGATATCATCAAGGTAAATATTCTGACCAATTTTCATAAAGATCCATTGAAAAATATGGCCTCTAGAGAGGTCACAAGAATTTTCTATTTTTAGACCTACTGACCTAGTTTTTGACCGCACGTGACCCAGTTTCGAACTTGACCTAGATATCATCAAAGTGAACATTCTGACCAATTTTCATGAAGATCCATTGAGAAATATGGCCTCTAGAGAGGTCACAAGGTTTTTCTATTTTTAGACCTACTGACCTAGTTTTTGATCCCACATGACCCAGTATCGAACTTGACCTGGATATCATCAAGGTGAACATTCTGACCAATATTCATGAAGATCTCATGAAAAAAATGGCCTCTAGAGAGGTCACAAGGTTTTTCTATTTTTAGATCTACTGACCTAGTTTTTACCCCCATGTGACCCATTTTCGAACTTGACCTAGATATCATCAAGCTGAACATTCTGACCAATTTTCATGAAGATCCATTGAGAAATATGGCCTCTAGAGAGGTCACAAGGTTTTTCTATTTTTAGACCTACTGACCTAGTTTTTCACCCCACGTGACCCAGTTTCGAACTTGACCTAGATATCATCAAGGTGAACATTCTGACCAATTTTCATGAAGATCTTGTGAAATATATGGCCTCTAGAGAGGTCACAAGGTTTTTCTATTTTTAGACCTACTGACCTAGTTTTTAATGGCACGTGACCCAGTTTCGAACTTGACCTAGATATCATCAAGGTGAACATTCTGACCAATTTTCATAAAGATCCCATGAAAAATGTGACCTCTAGAGTGGTCACAAGCAAAAGTTTACGGACGCACGCACGCACGCACGGACGGACGGACGGACGACGGATGCCGCGCGATCACAAAAGCTCACCTTGTCACTTTGTGACAGGTGAGCTAAAAATCTGAACAGGTTGCTGAAATTGAAACAAAAATGCATATCATAGGTCAGGACTATCACATGTGGCCCTGGAAACAAATGTTCCTTCTGTGTAATCGAAGTACTGTATTGATGAAAAATTATATTAACCCATATTCTGCTAAATTGTTAAACGAAATTCCTCAAACCAAAATGGTCTTACTATTCATCTATATTAACCTTTCACCTGCTGGTGGCAGGTAACTCTGCCTTTGTAACCAGAGCAAACCAAGATCAGCCTGCACATCCATGCAGTCTGATCATGGTCTGCACTGTTTGCTATTCTGTCAGTAATTTTCCAGTGAACACCTCTTCAAATAATGAATGGTACTGTCCAAATTGGAAGATGGACCAGTCCATTACAGAAATTTAGCAGGGTAAGGGTTAAATTTTATTTTGTTGAAAAAAATCATTCACAGCTGTAAGCAAATTATCCTTTCCAGATTTCTGTTCTAGGAATATCTTAACATCATTATATGGAAACTAATGGCTTAACTAACTGTCTTAATTAATCAGATTTTGATAGTCATTAATTAATAACTGATCATTCCCACTTATGTATGATCATAGAATGCCTAATACCTAGATTTAGATTTTTACTAGAGGTATTTCATAAGTCCTGACTGTCAAACCAAGGGTTAATTCTAAACACACTTTAAACCCGAACACACACTTACTAGTCTTGTCTACTGACTGATATGAATATAAGAACTATTGTACATATATATACTACATTTCTCAAAGACTTCTACTGATAATCCTGTATTTAGCAGCAGCTCCGTTCGTCAGAACTGCATTTAAGTACAAATGTGATGACCTCCCTTTGCCCACCTTAGTTGTGCAACCAAGATAGATTGGAAATAAATAAATACTGAATGTGTAAGCAGCTTTAAAACTTGCCTTTTTGTTCAGATTGTTTAAATACCTCAATAACTTTAAAATGCAAAATTTAATATTGAAATCCTACAAAGTACTCAGCTTTTTAAACAGGTTCATATTGAAGAATGCCATTATAAAACTTTTATATGAGACAGCGCACTTGACTTTTTTCAGAGCTTGACTCTGAATTAGAGCTTTGCCAGTAAAAACTTTATAAAATTTTAACCAAAAAATTCGAAGTTAAAAAGGGCCGCATAACTTTGTCAAAATTCAAATCAGAGTTTTGGGGATTGTTTCTCCTGGTGTAGACTTTGATAGTAAATAACTATTTTAAGCTTCAAGTCAAGAGCTTTGATATTAACAGAGATATCTGATTCATCAAAAACTTTAACCAAACAAGAGGACCATGATGGTCCTGAATCGCTCACCTCTTCCCACATGACCCAGTTTTGAGTATGACGTCGTTTTTTCTATTATTTGACATAGTGACCTAGTTTTTGAGCTCATGTGACCCAGTTTTGAACTTGACCTAGATATTATCAAGATAAAAATTCTGACCAATTTTCATGAAGATCCCTTGAAAAATATGGTCTCTAGAGAGGTCACAAGGTTTTTCCTATTTGACCTATTGACCTAATTTTCGAAGGTACGTGACCCTCTTTTGAACTTGACCTAGATATCATCAAGGTGAACATTCTCAATAATTTTCATGAAGATCTCATGAAAAATATGGCCTCTAGAGAGGTCACAAGGTTTTTCTATTTTTATACCTACTGGCCTAGTTTATGACCGCACGTGACCCAGTTTCGAAACTGACCTAGATATCATCAAGGTGAACATTCAGATCAATTTTCATGAAGAGCCATTGAAAAATATGGCCTCTAGAGAGGTCAAAAGATTTTAATAATTTTAGACCTACTGACCTAGTTTTTGACCGCAGTTGACCCAGTTTCAAATTTAACCTAGATATCATCAAGATGAACATTCAGACCAACTTTCATACAGATCCCATGAAAAGTATGGCCTCTAGAGAGGTCACAAGGTTTTTTTATTATTTGACCTACTGACCTAGTTTTTGATGGCACATGACCCAGTTTCAAAACTGACCTAGATATCACCAAGGTGAACATTCTGACCAATTTTTATGGAGATCCATTCACAAGTATGGCCTCTAGAGAGGTCACAAGGTTTTTCTATTTTTAGACCTACTGACCTAGTTTTTGACTGCACATGACCCTGTTTCGAACTTGACCTAGATATCATCAAGATGAACATTCAGACCAATTTTCATACAGATCCCATGAAAAATATGGTCTTTAGAGAGGTCACAAGGTTTTTCTATTATTTGACCTACTGACCTAGTTTTTGATGGCACGTGACCCACTTTTGAACTTGACCTAGATATGATCAAGATGAACATTAAGACCAACTTTCATACAGATCCCATGAAAAATATGGCCTCTAGAGAGGTCACAATGTTTTTCTATTATTTGACCTACTGACCTAGTTTTTGAAGGCACATGACCCACTTTCGAACTTGACCTAGATATCATCAAGATGAACATTCTGACCAATTTTCATGAAGATCTCATGAAATATATGGCCTCTAGTGATGTCACAGGGTTTTTCTATTTTTAGATCTACTGACCTAGTTTTTGACCGCACATGACCCAGTTTCGAACTTGACCTAGATATCATCAAGATGAACATTCAGACCAACTTTCATACAGATCCCATGTAAAATATGGCCTTTAGAGAGGTCACAAGGTTTTTCTATTATTTGACCTACTGACCTAGTTTTTGACAACACGCGACCCAGTTTCGAACTTGACCTAGATATTATCAAGGTGAACGTTCTGACCAATTTTCATGAAGATCTTGTGAAATATATGGCCTCTAGAGAGGTCACAAGGTTTTTCTATTTTTAGACCTACTGACCTAGTTTTTGACGGCATGTGACCCAGTTTCGAACTTGACCTAGATATCATCAAGGTGAACATTCTGACCAATTTTCATGAAGATCTTGTGAAATATATGGCCTCTAGAGAGGTCACAAGGTTTTTCTATTTTTAGACCTACTGACCTAGTTTTATGATGGCACGTGACCCAGTTTTTCACTTGACCTAGATATCATCAAGGTGAACATTCTGACCAATTTTCATGAAGATCTTGTGAAATATATGGCCTCTAGAGAGGTCACAAGGTTTTTCTATTTTTAGACCTACTGACCTAGTTTTTGATGGCACGTGACCCAGTTTCGAACTTGACCTAGATATTATCAAGATGAACATTCTGACCAACTTTCATAAAGATCCCATGAAAAATGTGACCTCTAGAGTGGTCACAAGCAAAAGTTTACAGACGCACGCACGCACGGACGGACGACGGACGACGGACACCGCGCGATCACAAAAGCTCACCTTGTCACTTTGTGACAGGTGAGCTAAAAATTCTAAGTTAAAAAGGGGCATAACACTGTCAAAGTTCAAATCAGAGTTATAGGGATTGTTTTTTCTGGTGTAGACTTTGATAGTAAATAACTATTTTAAGTTTCAAGTCAATAGCTTTGTTAGTATTTAAACTGAGATATTTGTCTTTTAAATTATCAAAAACTTTAACCAACGGCGACGGTGACGGCGACGGTGACGGCAACGCCGACGCCGGGGTGAATGCAATAGCTCTACTTTTTCTTCGAAAGGTCAAGCTAAAAATAATGAACTTCTAACAGGTATCTAACACTATGTAATAGTTTTTTGTTCCATAGACATTCTCTAATAGAAAAGACAAAAAGCGAAAAATGTAATAATACATTGAAGATTGACCACCTTTAACAAAGTAACTTGGAAGAAGCTGGTTCATTAATTACAATTTCTTCCTTCATGTCTCCCTTCAATTTCTGAAATGTACCAATTTTATATTTGAAATTCATGGAAATATACTTCAATGTGTGCCCAAACAAATTGGCTGTCTTTCATAATGAGACACGGCCATCAATTTTGACACTGCTTGGCAAAGTTTCAGTGAATTGTTATGCTCATTCCAACAGCTGTACCAAATGGTATTTCACAGAATAAAATATTGTTCACTGTTTAGTATAAACATTAAAGGATGATGACAAAGGAGGTCACAACTGCCGTGGTACTGCCCTTGATTCAGGATTTGGAACAGCATGTGTCAACAATAACCCTTACCCTAGCTGCTAGATTTCTATAGTGAACTTGTCCATCTTTCAATTTAGACAGTACCATTAACTGTTAAAAGGGGTGCGTACCAAAAAGATACTGACTGAATTGCAAACAGTGCAGATCATGATCAGACTGCATGGATGTGCAGGCTGATCATGATCTGCACTGGTCGCAAAGGCAGAATCATTTGTGTCAAGCATGATAAGGGATAAAATTGAAATGCTCACAACCTAGCTTATAATGTTTGCACAGAGAGTACCAGAGTTTACTGAATGGTGCAAATTGGAAGCTGAAGTGAAAGTACCATGTAACTGAATAGGGTTGAAATTTCAATTTCTAATTTCTATCGAATGGCTCCATGATCTGTCTAAAAAAAACTTTTGAAAATCTTCTTTTGTAAAAGATGAAGAAGTCACATTAAACAAACCACATACATTTAGCAGATAAAAAATGCAATTAGCTGTGGACACCTTTGCACAAAAATTATAAAAAATGTTGTTACAATGTCAAAATCTAGGACATGACTTTCATACCATATAGATAGTCATCAGAAGATTCATAATGTTCAAAAACACAAAAATTATTATTGCTTTGTCATTTTTAAGAGTACAAAACAATGATTTTGGACTTGAAATAATAGCAAACAAATATATAACAGAGTCCAAAACTGGCATTGAAATAATAGCAAACAAATAATTATATAATAGTGTCCAAAACATTATGATTTTGGCATTGTAATAACTGCAAACAAATATGGTACTGACCAGCTTTTATACAATTAATAAGCAAGTCTTACCTGTTTCAAATTAAAAATCCTGAAATATTCTCCAAGCCTGTTCTTAACTGACGTAATGAGAACTAAAGGCTTGTTCTTGTAACTCTGAAGTTTCTCACATCTAATTTGCATAAAACAGTTATAACTTTCAACTTCTTAGAAATGTGTCATCTAATCCATCTTAAGTATATTTCAAACATGATCTTTTCAAAAACGACCAGCTCTAATGTACTCCTATTCATATTTTAAAGCAGATCTTTTCTTGAAATAAATAATTTACACGACAGTTTGCATTAGTCCTAACAAACAAATGCTTTTGAAAAATGAGAACAGAGTACCCTCCTGTGATTTGACACTAGAAAACAAAACCTTCTCATGTTATCTTTTAATCTCTAAACCGCAAGACGTACAGAATGATATTCCACCAGAGCTAATTCATTCTCATCAAATATAGATCATCGCAAATTGACGAAAATCCCCATGAGTATTGTTCCTAAATGCATTTATCCAGTATGTAAATTAAAGTATACGTAATACATATTCGTCACAACACTCTCGGGGAAATAAAACCCTATAGTCAATACCATATGGTGCAGGGCATACATTCATTTCGACATACTGTGTCAATATAGACAACTGGAAAAAAGAAAATACTGGTAGTTACCCTGCTCTTATTTTCTCTGTATACAAATCGACCATCAACACATAAAATCTTTTGTAGATCTACCTGGTATAAGAACATTTAAAAACTGGATGAACTGTTAATTCTTAATGCAACATTTATAAGATAACCCAGAATTAACATTAAAAATAATAACAAATTTTAACAGATCCGGTGTCAGAAAAATTGGGAAACTATTATGCAGTTTACAAAATAACACTATAGTGTTATCAAATGAATCGTAAACAACCACTGAAATGTTGTTTCTGTGCTTCTTAAATTTGTATCAAAAATTAAAATCTTTTATTGACTAGATTAGTCATTTTGATACTTAGGCCTAAAAAAAAAATTCTTTGTTTCCAGTAACATGCTCAAAAAAATTAGGGTAGGTAGCTATAGGTTGGAAAAAAAATTTTTTTTTTGGATTTTTTTTTTTATTAAAAGAGACTTTTTGGTGTCAAAAAATGAATGCAAATAAGGGGGTTATGCTTTAAGAGCATCAGTAAGTTGATTTCTAACATCACTGACCATGTTTAAAGCATAAAAGGTGCCCAAGGCTATAAAAACATTTAGGGTCGGGCCAAAAATTAAGGGTAGGTCGGGATACCGGAAATTTTTTTTTACGCCTTAAAGTAGGGCTGTCATCGATAGAAACGATATCGATGTATCAACGATATATTTTTGTCAATAGATTACCGATTCCCATTTTCAAAAATCGATATTTTACTGAGAAAAAAAAACTATCCAAATAAACACTCAGACCCTAAAAAACAACTTAAGTTCACAAAGTTGTAAATTTGGATAAATGCAAAAAAGGAGTGAAGGCAAAATAAAAATGAAAGATATTTTTTTTTTTTTTCTTTTATTTCATAAATACAAATACAACACAATCAAACAGAAATATGAAAAGTAGGCAATAAAACTAAAAATTGCAATTACAGGAAGGTATATAGTATGCATATGAACAAATAGGTCGTTAAGCTAATTTAATAATCGATATATCGATGTATCGTCGATATTTGTCTTCTGATATATCGGTATTGTCGATATGCCTAAGACCCAATCAATGACAGCCCTACCTTAAAGTATTATTCTTTCTCATACAACATAGTAAGATATCTGTGTAAGATTGGTCACTGAAAAGTCAAAGAAAGGATAAATTTAATTTTGAAATATTTAAACCATGTTCATTACCTGTCATTATGTCACTAAATAAGAGAAATTTAAGCTGTACTAACTTCTTTTTTGCTTGGTTATGTCATTGTTGGTATTTAGTTATCTACTGATAAGATGGGACATGTACAAAATTCCCCCCTCTCCCGTCCCTCAGCTCATTTTGACCAAGGCGGTTAAAATCTCCCCTTTCATTTTTCAAAATTATTTCTAGATTTTCACTTCATTTCATTTAGAGTCAATTATTATCATCTTAAAAATTCTCAAGTTTTCATTCAACAAAACAAAACGGTGATTTTTTCCTACATCGTGATAAGGCATAAAAAACAAATTCTTTGTTTCCGATAACATGCTAAAAAAAAATTAGGGTAGGTAGGTCGGAATTTTTTTTTTTTGGATTTTTTTTTTTTTACTAAGGGAGACTTTTCGGAAATTATTTTTGTGTCAAAAAACGAATATAAATAAGTGGGTTATCAGGAAGTTGATTTCTAACATCACTGACCATGTTTAAAGCATAAAAGGTGCAGTTTGGTAACTTTTTGTCAAAAATTTGAAAAAATTATTCTCCAAGGCATAAAAACATTTAGGGTCTGGCGAAAAATCTAGGGTAGGTCGGGATACCGGAAACAAACAATTTTTTTTTTACGCCTAACGTGTCATGCAAGAAGTTATACAAAACTTGTGTTGCCACCAGAAATGAAAAGATGACTATTCACATTACAAAAGTATAAGAATAACGAATATGAAAACAAAAAGGAATCAATTAAAATCTGTTGTATCCTCAGAAACTTCAACAGACAACCAATTAATGATTTCATTTCAAATGGCACAAATTAGGTCTCCTATGACATTCTGTCTCTAAATCTAATTACTTTCACACATCAACACAGTACAGCTGTGTGAAAATGACCTTAGCATTAATGCTTATAGGACAGAAACATTAATCTAGAAATGTCGTACTGAAAAAACAGAAATTTTCGCGATGGTTTAATTTCGCTATATTCACGAGGTCCCTCACCTCACGAACATTAATCCTCACGTAAATATTAACCATCAGTATAATGCAAATCAAGCAAATCTTGTTATTACACAAACCTTTCCCAACATATCAAATGGTGTCAAGAACCTTAATCACTCAACCATTGAGTTCCCTATTGCTTTTGATAGAATACAGTAAAATCCGCCTTTAAGCGACCCCTTGCTTTCAGCGACTTTCTGTTTACAACGACCGATCAATTTCACATTTCACATTAAAATTGGCTTGTTTCTAGCGACCCCCTGTCTGATGCGTACAGCGACCATGATTTCTTAGCCCCAAAGCAAGACTTCAAACCTCTATAACGACTTTTTGATCCCTCCTCTCAAAGGGAGAAAACTTCTCCAATACAAATCATGAAGTGTGGTTCTTGATCTTAATAACTGCCTCACCATCTTATCGATGAAAATAAGTGAAGCAGACTGAAAGATCATTTGAAATGTTCCATGTTTCATCAGAGTGTTTAAAGGTCCTTAAACATGTGTTATCTGCCTTAAACCAAGACTTCTCCTAGTCAGATTGTGTATAGAGGCTCCCTGTTTACAATGACCTTTTTGAAATTCTCCGAAGGCTGGTTACTGTAGACAGTCTTTACTGTATGTGCAAAAGTAACAAAATCCCTCCTAGAAGCTGTGAAATATCAGTTCAGTCTCTCAACCTTTAGCCTTCTGGTGGCAAATGATTCTGCCTTTGCGGCCAGTGAAGACCATGGTCTGCTTTGTTTGCTGTTCAGTCAGTAAATTTTCAGTGAACACCCCTTCAAATAATAAATGGTATTGTCCAAATTGAAAAATGGACCAGTCTATTTTAGAAATTTAGCAGGGGAAAGATTAATGCAATGCTCTCATGATGACCGTTAGCTCAAAGTAACATTTTAAATTTATGTGTCCGCTACTTCTTCATAACAGAATGATGTGAACAAATTATTTTCATATGACCTTCAGCAATTGTTTTGAGCAACCATGCCACTTGGTAAACTTGTTTAAGATCATGTTTTTATAATACTTTACATTTTTGCATATTATAAGTTTCATGAAGATTGACAACCTATGTATCAATAAGCAAGTTAAGATAATTATAAGATGATCCTTATGTACATTTTTGCTTGTCGAAGAAGTTGAACTTGTCCCTAAGGGAACTATTCAGACACTATAACTACATTAGATAGCTATGGAACATCTCCCTATACTAGCTGGATAGTCTCACTCGCTGCTGTATGCACAATTATACACTATCATTACAAACACTGAAGAGTTGCTGACCCATCTCCAACCCCCATCAAACCCACACCCAATTGATGGCCTGTCTGAGGCACATGGTTCACTAATTGTCACACACTGTGACCTTGACCTTTCATCCTAAAATATGATTGCTGTGGGGCCAATTTGCAGGACTTCTTACTATGTGTCCAACATTTTACCTTTATTTTGGTATGCAAAACAAGAGCTATTGGAGGAAAGCAATATTCTGTAGCCTTGTCATTAAAGAAAGTTAAATAAATGAAAAACAAGGGGCATGATTTTGAAAAATGCAGAATATAGTTATGGAACCTGTGCAATGCATGTCAGATCATCACAGTGAACAAGTGTGTGAAGTTTTAATCTATTCCCACACAGAGATACCAGCTTACATTATATATGTAACAAAAACTTTACCAAAATTTGCTAAGTCGAAAAAGGGGCATGATTTTGTAAAATGCAAAGTAGACCTATGGAACATATGCACTGCATGTCCATGCATGGGTGAGTCCAATAGGTTTACCTAGCCTTTGAATAGTTGAGCTTATAAGCAAAGTAGAGTTATGGAACCTGTGCACTGCATGTCATGTCAGTACATCTCTGCGAATAAGTGTGTAAAGTTTTAATCCATTCCAACAAGTGGTTACTTAGATATCAGATATAAACACTAAACCAAATAGGGACACTGACACCGATGCCATCACATGGGCGAGTGCAACAGCTTTACCTATTCCTAGAACAGTCATGCTAAAAACAATGTTAATTACTTATATAATTACTTTATATAAGAAGAAGTAAAAGTATAGGTTATATGGCATAACCTGTGGGCCTGCAAAGACATTAGCATATTTACATCTTATCAGAAGGTTGAGAAATGACAAATCACACTAAGTATGACAATTGCTACATCCATCTTATATATGGATTACCATGAAGTGTTTATTTGCTCGGTAAAGATAAAATGGGTCGCTGTCAGGGAATATGTAGACATTTCATGAACTGCATGATATGTAAGTAAACTGTTCTTAACAGCCTCTTGGTTATGTTGGTTCTGATCGAAGATAATGTCAATCGTAATAAATGAATAAGGTATACGGCCATGAGATATATGTAAATAAGAGTTGAACAGAAAAACACTCAAGACTGGATTTGAGTTAAAGATTTGTTTTTGTTGGGTTTAACGTCACACTGACATAATTATAGGTTATATGGCGACTTCCCAGCTTTGATAATGGAGGAAGACACCAGGTGCCCGTCCGTGCATTATTTCATCACAAGGGGGCACCTGGGTAGAACCATCAACCTTCTGTAAGCCAGCACATGAAGAATTCAATGACCCGAGTGAGGCTTGAACCAGAGCTGTCAAACATTCCTACTGGTTACCTTAACAAACTTGAGCAAATGAAATTCAGCTGTAAATTCATATTCAATCCTTAACCCTTATCATGCTGGACATGACTGATTCTGCCTTTGCGATCAGTGCACATCCATGCAGTCTAATCATGATCTACACTGTTCGCCATTCAGTCAGTATTTTTTTGATATGCACCCCTTAACAGTTAATGGCACTGTCCAAATTGAAAGATGGATAAGTTCATTATAGACAATTACGTGTGTAGCAGGGTAAGGGTTAAATATACACATGTGTCAAATCAAAATACATACTTAGCGTACACTTAATTTCTTACACCGTCACAAAAAGCAACAGACAAAATAGTTTTTATGACTATCTTTGTCTACATAAACCAAACTCAAAACCTTATTTGCATATCTCAATGTTGCAACATTCCTGACTAAAACATCCTATAGATACAAGAGCAGACGGCAACTGGCAAAATGACGGGCTGTCTGAAATCTGTCAGACCAAAGAAAAACGTCAGACAAAAATTTATTCAGTCCCACAAAAATACAAAAAAACTGGTACATTCTATTCCACACTCACAAAGAAAGATTGTCAGCTTTACCATTTGATCAGTCTCAGTTTTTCAAGTAACTTCAACAACTGTATCATTTATCTCAAACATTTTCCTAAGGACATAGGTTCAAACCCCAAACTGTCATCTCGATTAATACCAGCACAAGCCATTTTCCTGACGATGTTCACTAAACAGTTATCAAAGTTATTTCACAGTCAAGTTAACATAAATCATTACAAATTCAAACTTGTGTTTCTACCTCTGATTATTTTTTTGTGTTTTTTTTTTTTCTTTTGTAGGATTTAGAGTCTAAACCACATTATTTATGTCATGGGGTTATTTTTCCAGCTTTGATGATGGCATAAGATTCTAGGTGCCCCTTGTAGCATTGTTTCAGGCAAAGGCAAGCACCTCAGGTACAACCTCCAACATTCTGTAAATCCATTACGGTGAGGGCATGTGATTCAAACCACTTGGCTATGGAGGCCCCTTATGTCTCTGCATCTCAGAAAGAGAATGTGAGCTCTAATTAAGCACAGACTTTGACATTGCAATATATATATAATATATCTTTTTCAGTGATTTTTTTTTTTTAAATTCTTGTGGGAAATATATCTAATAATTTCATAGTGAAAAATATCAAATATATTTTACATCTGATCCAACCAAAAGTTATCTAACTTTGTTTTTTATTTTCAGTATGTAGGATGACTGGGAAGTCAATCTGAAGCATATAGATGTTACTGATACACAGCTCAGTAGTTGTGTGCACTAGGAAGCCTGGTATGAAGTTTCAATCCAATACATGCAATGATTACTGAGATATGATCTTGACCAAGGCAATGCCCAGGTGATCAGAACAGCTCTCACTTTCCTTGGAATAGATGAGCTAAAAAATGAAAATGTGTTTATTTTAAATATAAGATCAAAGCATCTGTCACTCAATGTTCATTCAGTGGAAGATGTTTTGATCTTACACTGACACAAACAAATATTCATCATTTATGAAGAAATTGTTTCCCATATTGTAAATTTACCTGTAACAGCTAAATTCTCTGTAAACATCCAGTTATGGTATTACGTATATTATTTTGTGATATTACGCTCTGATATCCACCGTCCAGTGCAGCCTATAAATATCATTTTTAGAATGAACTACCTGTATTCAAGTACAGCTTGAACTGTTCAGTAAAATGTACTCTTATATTAATATCCAAGTGTAGCATGAGCTGTTCTACTAATATCCAAGTGTAAAATGTACAGGTTCATAAATATCATTGACAAAGTGTATCATGAACTTTTCTACAAATATCCAAGTGTAGAAGGAACTGTTCTACTATAAATATAACTGTTTTATAAATAATCAAGACTTAGTGTAGAATGTACAGTTCAATCAATATCCAAGTTTATCATGAACTTTTCTATCAATATCCAAGTGAATCATGAACTGTTCTATCAATATCCAAGTGAAGATTGAACAGTTCAATCAGTATCAGTGTATCATGAACTTTTCTACCAGTATCCAAGTGTACCATGGATTTTTCTACCAGTATCCAAGTGTACCATGAACTTTTCTACTAGTATCCAAGTGTACCATGGATTTTTCTACCAGTATCCAAGTGTACCATGCACTTTTCTACCAGTATCCAAGCGTATAATGAACTGTTCTAACAATATCCAAGTGAGAAAATGAACAATTCAATCAATATCAAAGTGTATCATGAACTTTTCTACTGGTTACATAATCCAAGTGTTAGCATGAGCTTTTCTACCAGTATCCAAATGTAGCACAAACTGTCAATATCTAAGAGAAGATTGAAAACTTCAATCAATATCAAAGTGTATCATGAACTTTTCTACTGGTTACATAATCCAAGTGTTACGCATGAGCTTTTCTACCAGTATCCAAATGTAGCACAAACTGTCAATATCTAAGAGAAGATTGAAAACTTCAACCAATATCCAAGTGTAGCATGGACTTCCCTACTAATATCTGAGTGTAGAATGTTCATATCTAACAATATCCAAGTGTATTATATATTATCCAAATACTATAAATTAGGAGTAACAAATATCCAACTGTAGCAAAATCTAAAAATATTGAAGTTTTACCTATATCCAAGTATAATGTAAACATACATCAAACTGATCAATGAACACCATGTCTTTTCCTTTAATAGTCCACTTTCTGAAACAAATAAAAATATTTCTTCAAGAAATAAAAAAAAAATATATAAAAATTGCACACTATCTAGTTAAAGTTTACAGCTCCCGGTACATTATCATATCTGGAGGCATTGTTATATACAATCAACATTTACTGCCTGACCAGTTTCTGGGTATGTACCTAATCAATTAACTGCATCAATTGGCATATAAACCATAGTATACATTACATTCAGAAGTCCATGCTTTAAGTATTCATAAAATATAATAATGTGCTATAACATTTTGACATGTATGAGCAAATTATATAAATATCCATTTGTAAATACTGATTCATATACATCATGTACATGTAGACTAAGTATCTTTATGTAAAATATAATATAACAACAAGTGCTGTACTTTCAAAACCGTTATCAGGTTTGTTATGGGTCATCGGTCAGCCAAATAAAGATTTTAATTGGTTGAATGGTTCAGTTTTGTTTATTACGGTTCTCACTTATCTTTGAAAGTACAGTATCAAACTTTTTAAAGTCAATAAACACATAAAACGTATTCATACACAAGTTCAAAATATAAATATAAATATTTTGAAATGTCGTCTGCAGCACAGGTCACGAAAACGTTAGTCAGCACAAACCAAAATCTATGACACTAAAAATTTGAATTCAATGTTATATTTCAGAATCCAATATTATTTATCCAAATCCAATGTTATGTATCAGAAATACACTAATAACAGAAAGTCATGATGTCCCATTCCAATATTTATGCTAGATCGTACAGCAGTGTCATGTTACAGCAGTCAATAAATGCTATCAATTATTACAATCAAGAGTAGCTATGGGTGGTTAATCGGAGGATATATAGACTATTCCCCATATTGTCATGCTTTATGGGTTTATCTTTTTTCAGGCCCGTTTTTCCAATATCCTGATTGTGGCAATATAATTCAATATCACTCATAATATATTCATGTACAAACAAGAACAAACATTTTCATTGGAAAAATAGAATTTTTTCACCAAGAGATAAAATTTTATCTGCTTTTAATATCTGTCAACAATACAACAAGTTTTAATGTCAGTTATTCAAATTATTAATGATCAAAACAAAATCATCTGTTGTCACAACATAGCAGAATTTATGATGTAATTAAAAACACTTGCGGCAGTTTCTTGTAAGTTGTATGAGAGATGGGGCAAAAATTTCCCAATTACAGAATTTGTTCAAACTTTGCATAATTATGAACTCAGTACAGACAAATGCAAAAAACAATCATAGGTCACCATGCTTGTTTAGGACTTATCTGCCCTTAAAACTAGATTTTTCTTCAAAGTTACATATTCAAGGTCAGATAACTCCTTAACAAGCATGTTGACCTACCTTCGATTTTTCCCCCCATAATTCTGTTTCCAACATGACACCTGTGTTCATAATACAAAAGTTTGAACAAATTCTATTATTGGGATTTTTTTTACCCAAAACTGCCATATTCACAGTTTTTGACATTTCCCCCCCCCCCCCCAAAAAAAAATCAATAAAATATGGATACTGTGAAAGTGACAAGTGGTACAACCTTATTCATATATATGATTTCTGCAAGATATCATATAAAGAAAATTACCAAAAATATTGTGCAGATAGGAGTACACCATTTGTAAAGCTTTTGAACAAAAAAATGGAGAAAATAAACACTTGAATTTTTATTGCTTTTTAACACTAAGCTTAATTTTCACTTACTATCAACATTTGGTGTCATATATATATATTCTATACCAAACTTGGTAGAAATGAACTCAGTGTGAGTCAGAAGCTTAAATGGACAACACATACAAACAACATATTTACAAGATATACATAAATTACAAATTTTTCTAGAAGAAAAACGTCTTCATATTTATCAGCATTTTACATTTTTTCATAATTACCACTCTTCTGTTTTGCCCCACCCCCTCTGCATCCTTGCCCCACTGCACCCCACCACACTGCAAAACCTGAGTAAAATAAAATCATACTTATCATTTCTGTAAATTTTTACAAAAAAAAAAAAACAACAAAAAAACCCAGAAATTTCTTCAAAAAGATTTCTTTCAGCACAAAAACAAAATCTGTAGAAATTCTCCCAATTGTCTGGTGTTTTTCTTGTCTCACCTCTACATAAAAATATGGCTCCAATATCAGAGATCAACACGGAGCAACTGAATTGTGAAACCTTAATATGCACAGCTCTTGAGGTTACAAATTGTTTGTCTTGACAAGATCAATACAAAAACAACAAACAAGATGGCCTTTATAGCCCTAATTCGCTCACCTCACCTTCACAGCTTAAACATAGAAAGTCACACTGGCAACAGACCAGAAAGAAAATGCAATCTAACATGTTATAATCCTAGATATACTGTAAGAACCACTTAACACAAATGGAAAATATACAAGCCAATTTCAGTCGCACATTTCTTATCTAAAACATGCAAAGAACGAATATTTAAAGGGAATTCCTATAGTTTTTTATGTGCATCTTTCTGCGCAGCCGACACTTTCTATGGAAAACTGAACTGAAGTCAACATTTGTCGAAACATGTTACAGACAATCTTAGATATGAGGTTTCTTGAATGAAATAACATTTTTTGATATGTTTTATCAGTAATCAAATGTTGATACTGGTTTATGTTGTATTGACAAGTATCATGCCTGACAGATATCTTGCTATTTTTGTGGTTGTGTTTCACATCGCATTTTAGTACAAAGACAGTGTTGTTCATATAATGTAAGATAATTGACTTAGTACTGATAAGTCAATATCACCTTTCAGATTATCTAGTATTCAATTATAGAAAGAATTAAGAATTTTTAAAACCTTTTTTAACTTCTAGCACACATACATGTAATCAATTTGGCCAGGTTCGCGCCACTTTCCGTCCTAACAGGTGTTGTATTCTAGCGGTCTGAACATAAAATTTAGCCTGGTGACCCATACATTTTTAGCCATTTTTATTTTCACAATACAATTATCTATACACAAGAAAAACAGGAAAATATTCTATGAAATAGTTTTTTCAAAATTTAAAAAAATATTCTTCACTATGGGTATTTTTCATTGAAAAAAAGTTCACAAAAGTAAATATGAAACAATATTTTTTTTCATTTGTACTAATTACTGTAAGGATAGAGTATTACAATTATGGCTATAATATCAAATAAGTATATAATAAAATTTGTAAAAAGAAAAAAACCTTATTGTGCTGTCTTGATGTATATTTTGGTTGGTGTGTTCAAAACAATTTTTCACAAAAACAAGCCTGGTGACCTACTGTTTTTATTTGTTCATTGTTTTCAGCATAAAATTTCATATCATATATGTGAATTTAAAAAAAATCTATGAAAGGAAAAAAACTATAGGAATTCTCTTTAAGCTGAGTACTGAGAATTGTGGATTAGATACGAAGTTTCAACACAATAGCTTATCCATCATTTGTTAGAAGATTAACCTCTCACAGAGTTGGTGAACTTTTCAGACAACAGGCTGAGGGTTCCAGCTCAATACAGGCAGACAACATTCAGCATTATTGGCATGTTGGTTATACCTTTACAGTAGTTGAATGCTACAGTTGATCCAATACATGAGCTCAGCATCGTGGAGTCGAGCTTTACTCAGAAAGACTTGTTTTACCAACAGTACATGTATTTTTTCTCCAAAGGACAACATGTTTTTGTGTACCCTTGGCATGAATTTTTTCGTGATTAAAGGTAATACCCCTGTAATAGTTTGAATTATGTTACATTATCATGATTATGTTTTGTTGCAGCGATTAACTCCGCTATATAGAGTCCTAATGGTCTAAGACTAGTAAACGAACATTCTGAATGAGTAGTATGGTACTTTAATAGTCGCTGAATGCCGGGTTATTTGTGACACGGATTACAGCTCTGGACTGGAAATCTTTGGGAACTGGAAAAAAATATCCGTTTTGCACTGAGTAAGAGTCCAATAGTTGGACCTGTGAGATAGGCAGAAAAAAACCTGATAACAATAGTTCATCCCAAACAATTCATGCTCTGGCGAGCTAAAATGTACTCAAAATAAGGCTTCAATAAGCAGCTAAATACAATGTATGCCTGGTTTTAATATCCTTAACAGCATCATATAAAGTTTGTATGAACTGACATCCAGACACAATTTGGCGAACATCAATGAATTATTGGATGGAGGTCTAAAAATTATTTTAGAAGGTCTATGCAACAAGAGCCCTGCAAAGTTTGGCAATATATGCCCAAATTTCTAGACCAGAGGAGGAAGTGAAATCTTAAAGAAAATTTTTGGGGTGTGTGTATCAGACTAGGATGTTATGCGGCAGAGGGCGGGGGTTGGTGGGTATTTGTTAAAGGGTGGTGATGGAATAATAAAGCACAAGAAACTAAGTGAATTATTATTATTTTTGCTTTTGGGGGAGGAGAGTAATGTGGATGGTGGCACTCTATGAATCGTCTCATAACCATTCACCTAACTTCAAATTTAAAGTCAATACCTAGAATAGTTTTGAAGTTATGCTATGGGCACAAAATACAAAGGGCAGATTTTATATCTGAACTCAATTAGTGACCTTAACCTCTGACCTCCTGACCTGGTTCATGCACTCTGCACATTATCTCATCACAATCTACCTATATAACAAGACTGACGTCAATATCTTGGATGATTATTAAGTTATGCTTGACCTTTGAGCTCCATCTGTGACCTTGACCTTTTGACTCACCAAGCTGGTTCATGTTCTTTTCACATCGTCTTATCAATACCTACATAATACTGAGTTTCAGGTATCAAGTTATGGTGTGTACACAAAATATGAGGGTCAAATTTGACCTACATGCATTATTTGTGACCTTTGACCTATTAACTTCAGTAAGTTCATGTGCTCTGCAGATCGTCTCACTGCCACCTATGTATATGCAAAGTTTAAAGTCAATACCTTGAATAGTTATCAAGTTATGCTCCAGACATGAAATATGATGGACAGATTGGCAGACAGACAGATGCACACGCCGTCTCGGGCAATCCCTCTTGATGACTGTAGTTCCTGAGCAAAAAGTGACTGAGTATTGCAATGGCAATACAGAAGTCCCCTACCAGTGGAAAACTTTGTTAATGTTCACTGTTGGCAACAATGTTAGGACTAAAAGTACTTCAAGGCATTTAAGAGCTAAGAAACAAAAACTATTTTCACTTAAATTTCAATAGTGACCTTGACCTACAAGCATAGATCATGTGCTGACATAATTATTGTCTCATCATGAGGAACATTTGTGTGTAGGACACTAAGATAATGCATCAATGCATATAAAAGTTATGGAGTGGAAACAATCTTTACTTGACCTTCAACAGTGACCTTGACCTATGATATATAAGAATAAGTCATGTAACTATGTGCATAATCTATATATTGCCCACTATTCACAAACCAAGTTTTATGAACCTAGCTTGAATATTTTTTGAGTAATTGCAGGATCCAGACGGACACATGGGAGGGGCCATTCCTACATTGTATAGTCCACTCTGGTGTACAACCAATAGGGGACTAAAAACCATTTTCAGTAGAGTGGTTACAGTAACTTTGACCTTTGACCTACAAATAAAAAAAACACGGGTCATCTTCTGACAACTGGCAATCATCCTATAAAACATGACCAAGCATTCTGTAGTTATTAATCAGAAACCAAATAGTCTGACAGACAGACAGACCAACAAACCGAAAATGAGCAAAACAATAAATCCCCCCTTTCTTAAAAGGGGGCATAATAATAATTTGTCTGCAGAAAATGACATTATTTCCTTTTCATTTGTTTTTCCTCTCAGCAATGCCATCAGTTTATTATATATTTTATATCCTATCATTCTCTGGTATATTACTGTTATTACAGTTGTTCTAGTAAGTTGTACATAATAACAGACCACAAGAGGACCATAAGTTCCTCCTCCCAGTAAACTGAAACTACCAGTAAAACAGTCCACTGTGCTCTCCAGCCATCTGTTTTGTGAGACAAGAAAATGTGAACTCTAAAGTTTATATATTTATTTCCAGGCTATTCTTCATCTGCAGAGTTGAAATATCAGATTACGTAGTTAGTTTTATTGTTATACTGACATCACAGTCTTTCATGCTTGAGGGTTCAGTAAATCAAGGCCAAATTTAATTAATGCATAATGAGCCGTGCCATGAGAAAACCAACATAGTGGCTTTGCGACCAGCATGGATCCAGACCAGCCTGCGCATCCGCGCAGTCTGGTCAGGATCCATGCTGTTCGCTAACGGTTTCTCTAATTGCAGTAGGCTTTAAAAGCGAACATCATGGATCCTGACCAGACTGCGCGGATGCGCAGGCTGGTCTGGATCCATGCTGGTCGCAAACCCACTATGTTGGGTTTCCCATGGCACAGCTCATAATATCTTCTATTTTAATTTTACAGAAAATTATGTGGCCTTATTTCCACAATGCCATAATTAGCTTTTTGATAGCTTTGGGAAATAACGTTTAAACAGTTGAGTGTCAATGACTTTACACTCCTTACAGCCTTGTTGCCGGTTTATGTTAGTTCTACAAGGCCACAAATTCACCATCATACAGAGGTCATAGAGACATACCTAATGACACTAAAATATCTCAGCTTGCCAAAAATGGACTTATGGCATTGTGAAAATATGGCTAAAAGTTGTACAGTTGTATGTTTACTTTTACCAGAAGTCAAACAATACTGCAACTGCTGTAACAAGTGTATGCCTTGCTCACTTAAGAAATAATTTATAGCAAAACAGTGCTTTATCACTTTTTATACATGACGGGCGGTTATACGTTGGGCGTAATAATTATAACCGCCCGAGTGTATAAATAGTGATAAAGCACTGTTTTGCTATAAATTATTTTGATTCTAATATGTTCTTTATTGTAAAATTTATATCAAATGTGATGGAACTGTTTCTTAGCGCAAGCATGGCGCCAATAGTAGGTATTTGTTAAAACACGCCAGGACAGGAAACGGTGATACGTCTTGCAGCAGAATTCAGTTCGAGCGAAAATTATTACGAATTATTCAGCAAAGCGAATAACTAATTCAGTATGTGTATAAATTGATCAAAACATTTGTGCAATGTGACATTTCGTTTAAAACATGTTATTAAGTAAAATATTTCATGAAATTTGAAAGCGCTATTTCTCTATGCATACATGGCGCTAAATATCACGTTGACGTGACGTCAACATTGTTAGCCATATTAGAATATTTGGTAAAAGGCCACAGATTATCCAGCCTATATTTAATGTATTAATATGTCAAAGTAAACCTTAAAAGTGGAATTACACACATTTTTCAAGTAAAAATCCAGCTGAAATAGATGTGTGTGTAAAAAGAAACTGAATGGAGGAAATTATAGCTTTTAACCATATATACCAAACTCTTCCTGTTTAATAGCAGTACGAAATAATAACTTTCCAAATAAGACTTTTCTTATTTTGACTGGGGCAGTCTTTTTAAGAAAAGTCAAACTGCACGTAGGGGTTGCTTCCCTTCAACTTCAGAAATCTTTGCCTATAGGTAAGGGAGATCACTGTGTAGAAGACTGAAGAAAAGAACTACATGTATAATCATTTTATTAGTCCTATTTGTTTATTTCTAAAGCATCAACTTCAAATACCTATGCACCATTATCGTTAATTTAACACATTTAAATGCACAGCATCTGAAAACTGCTTTTATAAAACATTCACCAAAAACATACTATGTGCAGTAGGATGCGCATAATGCCACTTTAACACGGTGGTAAACGAGCAATCCAATTCCCGCTGGGAATACGCTTAAAATGGGTTGCGCAACGTCCGGTGCTGGTGTTGCGTGTAAAAAAAGACGAAACTGAGGTATGTGAAGTTATGATTTTGCTTAGTATGAGACAAGAATGAATTTTCTCGAAAAAAGCAAAATATTATTCGACACAAATATGATAATACATCATATGTGTAAAATATCTGGTTTGTAAGTTATGATTCGGCTCTATTATCACAAAAACTCAGGCGACAAGATTGTCACAAGAAGCTTGAAAAAAGTATGAAATCAACAAAAATGGACGTTTCTGACCTCGTATGCCTAATCTGAGGACATTAAATTTTGATGCTTTTTATGATAACTCAACTGTTATAAAGTAACGAATATCAAAATTATTTGCTTCAAATCCTGCTTACGGGGACATAATTGACAAAAAAGTAATCAGGAATGGGGTTGCGCACCGGGAATGGAGTTGATCGTATACATCATAATGTATATAATGTATACGTGCAACTCCATTCCCGGGGCGCAACCCAATTCCCGATTATTTTTTTGCCAATCTTTCCCCCAAAAGCAACATTTCATTCAAGTGTATGTAATATTCATGACTGTTTTACACGTGTTTGATCATTAGATGCGTCACATTTCCAGGAAGAAGGCACAAGAGTAAGAAAATTGGCATTTTTCATGATCTCATGCTTTTTTTGACAGTTCGAGCCAGCAGAGTTTTCGTGATAACAGAGCTGATTCTTAAATTGATAAGTTGGTATTTCACACATATGATCTTTATTCATTTTTGTGTCGAACAGCATTTTGCTTTTTTCGAAAACATTCGTAAATGTGTCATTATTTACAAAAACAAAAACCCACCTACCTCGATTTTGTATATATTGATGCGCAACACCAGCACCGGAAGTCGCGCAACCCATTTTCAGCATATTCCCAGTGGGAATTGGATTGTGCGTTTACCACCCATGTTATTAAACCATTTGACTTGTGGACATTTTTTTCTTAAGCACTGTTCTTTTGTTGTTGTTTTCTATTCCTGACTCCCAGAACTACTTAGCAGAACAGTTCTTTTTTATCATTTTGGGAATGCCATCAGCACCAGTGGAATTAGGAAAATGTCCTTGGAAATTGTCTAATTTGGGCAAAATTGAAACGTACCATGATGATAAAAATAAAATTGATGTACTTACGAAAATACCTTTTTGGATAATATTTGCAAATGTGAGATCTATGGCATTTTAATAATTGTTGAATAGTATATTGTAACTGTTGTTTATTTAACCTTAAAACTCATACAAAGTAACAAATCTATTATTTTTAAACACAACAAAAACCCTACATGATAACAATCATTGGGGAATTTTTAGCTCCGAGGTGGAAAAAAACATACTTCTTTGCTTTGGGACTGTAACCTTTTACCAGAGGTAGCTTTATTGGGCAAAATAGTCCTGCAGTAAATAATTTTCAGAATGATATTCAATAAAGTAAAAACTGCTCAAAAATCATACAATGCTGGTTTCCTATAAACTGCGATTGCTCATATACCATTAAAAACGATATGGTTTGAAAGAAAACTAGAAAATGCTTTTGTAAAAAAGCGCATGTCTCCCCCAAAGTCCTATAGGCAAGAAGTCAATTGGGGTCAGGAGCGAAAGTCAAAGAGACACTGATGGTTGGCTGCAATATCTACTTGGCATGTCCAGTCATTCCGCTAAATTTCAACACTCTTGGCCTAGTGGTTCTCAAGTCACTGTTCAGGCTCCTGTCACCTTGACCTTTGATCAAGTGACCTCAAAATAAATACGGGTCATCTACTCTGCATGTCCAATCATCCTATTAAGTTTCAACATTGTAGGTCAAGTGGTTCTCAAGTCATTTCCAAAAAATGATTTTACATGAACCGGCCACTGTGACCTTGACCTTTAATAGACTGACCCAAAAATCAATAGGGGTCATCTACTCTGCATGTTCAATCATCCTATGAAGTTTCAACATTCTGGGTCAAGTGGTTCTCAAGTTATTGATCGGAACTGGTTATCAATGTTCTGGCCTCTGTGACCTTGACCTTTAACGGAGTGACCCCAAAAACAATAGGGGTCATTTACTCTGCATGAACAATCATCCTATGAATGTTTCAACATTCTGGGTCGAGAGATTCTCAAGTTTTTGATTGGAAATGGTTTTCCATGTTCTGGCCTCTGTGACCTTGACCTTTCACAGAGTGACCCCAAAATCGTTAGGGGTCATCTACTCTGCATGACCAATCATCCTATGAAGTTTCAACATCCTGGGTCCCAAGTTGGGTTCTACTATGTATATGATCTGGAAATGGTTTTTCCATGTTCAGGCCCCTGTGACCTTTACCTTTGATGGAGTGACCCCAAAATCAATAGGGGTCATCTACTCTTCTTGACTAATCATCCTATGAAGTTTCAACATTCTGGGTCAAGTGGTTCTCTAGTTATTGATCGGAAATGGTTTTCAATGTTCAGGCCCCTGTGACCTTGACCTTTGACAGAGTGATCCGAAAATCAATAGGGGTCATCTACTCTGCATGACCAATCATCCTATGAAGTTTCAACATTCTGGATCAAGTGGTTCTCTAGTTATTGATCGGAAATGGTTTTCAATGTTCAGGCCCCTGTGACCTTGACCTTTGACGGAGTGACCCCAAAAACAATAGGGGTCGTCTACTCCAGCAGCCCTACAACCCTATAAAGTTTGAAGGTTCTAGGTCAAATGGTTCTCCAGTTATTGCTCGGAAATGAAGTGTGACGTACGGACGGACGGATGGAAGGACGGACGGACAGGGCAAAAACAATATGTCTCCTGGGGGAGACATAATTACAAAACTGCTATTATGCATGAACACTGTCATGTCTTGATGCTGTGTCAAGTTGTCAAATTGCAATGACATCATGAGGTTAAGCGCTTAATGTGTGAACTGTTGTTTAAACCACTGAAAAGACAAAAAAAATTTAAAAAATTTGCATGCCCAGTAAGAGACTCAAAAAAATTTTATTAGGGATACATGTTAACAGCAAATGCATGACTGTCGGGGCGTGTAGTGCTGCATGGAGGTATGTACAGAAGGGGCCCTTACAAAATGGTCAAAAAGATGTGAACATGCTGAACATGCTGCAAACATATATATTCGCAGGAAATATTCATGGGATATTCACTGCTACTCGCAGTCATGCCACGATTTATTTGGTACTAGTTCGCGGGATGTTTGCAAGAAGAACGATGATCATGCTTTATTCGCGAGAAGAACTTTGAAGACGTAATCTTTTGGTAAACTGTTCATGAAGAGCTTTGACAAGAGCAGGTAATTGTTGATCGATGCATAATCACAACATGTGTTCGCGGCAAACTTTGATATTTCATTGGTGTTTTGGGGTCTCCCCTTGCACAGTTTTAAATATAGGTATGTAAATGTTGGCCTCTGGTGCATTTTTGAATCCAAATTCTGAGCACAAAATATCAGTAAAATCTTAAACACATAAACACCATTTTGCATCACTATTCTGGTCCTACAATGACACAAATGAAACTAGAGGACCATGATGGTCCTGAATCGCTCACCTGTCCCCACACGACCCAGTTTTGAACTGAGTATGACGTCGTTTTTTCTATCATTTGACATAGTGACCTAGTTTTTGAGCTCATGTGACCCAGTTTTGAACCTGACCTAGATATCATCAAGATAAAAATTCTGACTAATTTTCATGAAGATCCGTTGAAAAATATGGCCTCTAGAGAGGTCACAAGGTTTTTCTATTATTTGACCTAATGACCTAGTTTTTGAAGGCACGTGACCCAGTTCTGAACCTGACCTAGATATCATCAAGGTGAACGTTCTCACCAATTTTCATGAAGATCTCATGAAAAATATGGCCTCTAGAGAGGTCTCAAGGTTTTTCTATTTTTATACCTACTGACCTAGTTTTTGACCACACCTGACCCAGTTTCAAACTTTACCTAGATATCATCAAGATGAACATTCAGACCAATTTTCATGAAGATCCAATGAAAAATATGGCCTCTAGAGAGGTCAAAAGGATTTTCTATTTTTAGACCTACTGACCTAGTTCTTAACCGCAGTTGACCCAGTTTTCAACTTGACCTAGATATCATCAAGATGAACATTCAGACCAACTTTTCATACAGATCCCATGAAAAATATGTCCTCTAGAGAGGTCACAAGGTTTTTTCTATTATTTGACCTACTGACCTAGTTATTGAGGGCACGTGACCCAGTTTCGAACCTGACCTAGATATCATCAAGGTGAACATTCTAACCAATTCTCATGAAGATCCATTCAAAAGTATGGCCTCTAGAGAGGTCACAATGTCTTTTCTATTTTTAGACCTACTGACCTAGTTTTTGACCGCACGTGACCCAGTTTCAAAATTGACCTAGATATCATCAAGATGAATATTCAGACCAACTTTCATACAGATCCCATGAAAAATATGGCCTCTAGAGAGGTCACAAGGTTTTTTTACTATTTGACCTACTTACAAAGTTTTTCATGGCACGTGACCCAGTTTCAAACTTGACCTAGATATCATCAAGTTGAAAATTTTGACTAACTTTCATAAAGATCCATTGAAAAGCATGGCCTCTAGAGAGGTCACAAGGTTTTTCTATTTTTAGACCTACCGACCTAGTTCTTAACAGCAGTTGACCCAGTTTCGAACTTGACCTAGATATCATCAAGATGAACATTCTGACCAACTTTCATAAAGATCCCATGAAAAATGTGACCTCTAGAGTGGTCACAAGCAAAAGTTTACGGACGGACGCACAGATGACGGACGCTGCGCGATCACAAAAGCTCACCTTGTCACTTTGTGACATGTGAGCTAAAAATGGTTATGTGCATTTAGTTAAGATACATCTAGAAAGATTTGCCTTCATGCTGTTTTCTCATATTCTCAGAAGCCTAAGGAATTGTTTTATTCTAAGTAACAGATTAACCATTCAAAAAACAGTATTTTGGTGTACTTTTGTAGAAAATTCACTTGCTTTTTCAGACTGAGCCATGAGATGTTACAGAATTTATCCAATTTAATTATCTTGCTACAGTCTACAAGTTTTTTTTTTTGTATTCCCGTGGATTTAGATTGAACTCTTCAGCACAAACAACTTATAGAATTTAAAACACTTAGATTACCACGGTGCAATAAAGAGATACATTCTACAGAATCCGGTTAGTGCCAATTGAATGTCGTGTGTCGCCCTCATACAATCGACACAACACAATGCATGACATTGCAATGCGGCAGACGACAATGTACCAAGACACACACCATTTGAATGTCTCATTTTCACGCTAGGTTTTGGCAAAAAATATTGCAGTAAAAATGCGTCATTGTTCATTGTCGAGTGTCGTGTTGTGTGTTGCGCTGAATGTCCTGTGTCCTGTTGAATGTCGTGTGTCACACTAAGAGCATGCACACAACATTCAAGGCAATACACAACAATGTACAACAACACTCGACATTATATCACGGTCACATGTCGAAGTAAATTTACTGAGGGCAACACACAACATTCAACAGACTCACGACAACGAGCAATGACACACGCCAGTCTATCATGCAAATGTCGAATGTTGAGGTAATTTATTGAGGGCGACACAAAACAATCAACACGACACGACGCACAACATTGCAATGCGACGGATGACAATATACTACAACACACAACATTTTAATGTCTCATTGTCACTCTAGGTTTTGGCAAAAAATGTTGCAGTAAAAACTGAGTGTCGTTGTTCATTGTCGAGTGTTGTGTCGTGTCGCATTGAAAGTCGTGTGTCGTGTCGATTGTCATGTGTCGCCCTCAATAAATTACCTCAACATGTGCCAATTCCAAGACCTTTGCGCGATAGACTGTCGTGTGTCACTCCTCGTTGTAGTGTGTTTGTAGTGTGTCGCGTTGAATGTTGTGTCGGCCTCAATAAATTACCTCAACATGCGACAATTCTTCGACATTTGTGCAATATAATGTCGAGTGTCGTTGTACATTGTTGTGTTGAATGTCATGTCGCATTCTTAGTGCAATACACGACAAATTAATGCAACACACGACATTTAACGTGACACACGACACAACACTCTACAATGAACAACAACACTCAATTTTTACTGCAATATTTTTAGCCAAAACCTAGCACGACAATGAGACATTCAAATGTTAAAATGTCGTTGTACATTGTCATCCGTTGCATTGAAATGCCGTGCGTTGTCTTGTGTGTCACGTTGATTGTTGTGTGTCAAAGGGCGACACATGACATTCAATGTGGCACTAACTGGATTCCTTAATATTCTGTAGTAAATGCATCAAGAACAAGAGCTGTCACAGGAGACAGCGTGCTCGACTATTTCGATGCTGGATAGTGAAACTGGGCACATCTGAGGAAACTAGAGCTGTCACTGGAGTGTTTAATGACTCCAATTATGGATAAAGATATTGCACAATAGCCTGAGTCTATGTCAAAATATCAACTTAAAGTAATAAGAGAGGTAAAGATAAAATGTATCAAAACACTATATAAGCATATCCTAAGCAAAAGGGGCATAATTCATTAAATATTGGTGCCAGAGTTATGCACCTTGTGTCATATGGTGTTGGTGATGATGTTGAACAACTATTTTAAGTTTTAATCAAATCCATTCAGTAATAACAGAGACAGAGTGAAAGTGCATCAAAACTTTAACCTAAAATTCTAAGTAAAAAGGGGAAATAATTCATGAAAAATTGGCACCTTGTGTCACATGATAAGGGTAATGATGATGAACAATTGTTTAAGTTTGAATCAGATCCATTCAGTAATAACTGAGATAGAGTGAAAGAGCATAAAACTTTAACCTGAAATTCTAAGTAAAAAGGGGAATAATTCATGAAAAATTGTGCCAGAGTTATGCATCTTGTGTCATATGATGTGGGTGATGATGCTGAACAACTATTTTAATTAAGTTTGAATCAAATCCATTCAGTAATAACAAAGGTAGAGTGAAAGTGCACCAAAACTTTAACCTGAAATTCTAAGTAAAAAGGGGGAATAATTCATGAAAAATGGTGCCAGAGTTATGCACCTTGTGTCATATGATGTGGGTGATGATGTTGAACAACTATTTTAAGTTTGAATCAAATCCATTCAGTAATAACAGAGATAAGAGTGAAAGTGCATCAAAACTTTAACCTGAAAATCTAAGTGAAAAGTGGGGATAATTCATAAAATATTGGTGCCAGACTTATGGCCCTTATGTCAGATGATGTGGATGATGATGAGGAATAAGTATTTCAAGTTTGAATCAAATCCATCAAGTAATTACAGAGATAAGTTGAAAAAAGAGAAAGTGTAAAAAAACTTTAACCAAGGTGGGGAAGCGGAAATACGCCGACGCCGGGTCGAGTAGGATAGCTCTCCTTATACTTCGAATAGTCGAGCTAAAAATGACAATTAATACAAATGTAGCATTATAAATAAATGATTTATTGCAATTTTTCTAACCCTACCAGAATAAACAAGGATTCTTTTTAATTGAGTAAAATGCCAGTTTTTGATCCATTTGCTTTCAAACCATTTGAAATTTATTTTCAGTGTGTTACCTGTCTAAAATAACAAACATTATATCATTTCATGATACAAGAGAAGGGGAAATTGGGCAAAATGTCACACTTTAATACTGAAAATACAGGAAAGAACAATTCAATTATAACCATACATGAGTGGGTTTTTCGTTCGATAGGCACTCCTAATTTTAGTTATAACTTATAAGTATTTCCTGAGACGTGACTGTTTACACACATTCAATTTGACATAAAGCCTCAGGACCTGATGAATTATCCCCACGCATCCTAAAAGAACTCCACCATGAAATTGCTCCTGTACTTGCCCATATATACAGGTTATCTCTCGAATCTGGCCTAGTACCCAGTGATTGGAAAAAAGCCACCGTAGCCCCCGTATTTAAAAAAGGTCCCAAGTCTAAACCTAGTAACTATCGCCCAATTTCCCTAACTTGCATTGCTTCCAAACTTCTTGAACACATTGTTGTTTCCAATCTTATGACCTATTTTGACAAGCATAAGCTACTTAGCCAGTTCCAGCACGGCTTTAGATCAGGTCACAGTTGTGAGACTCAGCTCATTAATTTCACTCAGGAACTTTACAATAACACTGAACAGGGTCAACAAACAGATGTTATTGTCATGGACTTCTCCAAGGCGTTTGACAAGGTCGATCACATTAGACTAATTTATAAACTACAAAGCCTTGGTGTCAACCCACAAATTACCAAATGGGTCAAATCTTTCCTGTCCAACCGCTCCCAGAAAGTCGCTGTTGATGGTCATTTTTCCAGTGAACTTCCTGTACTGTCTGGAGTTCCCCAGGGGTCTGTTCTTGGCCATGTCTCTTCCTGGTATATATCAATGACTTACCAGATTCCGTCAAATGTAACGCAAGAATGTTTGCAGATGACACCATAATATACCTTACCATCAACTCCATTTCAGATAGTATATCTCTGCAACAAGACCTGATTAGCTTAGAAACCTGGGAGAAGACATGGTCCATGGAGTTCAACCCGGACAAGTGTGAAGTCCTTAGAATTTTTAGAAAGAAAAATCCTGTAGTCTACCACTACAAACTTCACAACATAGAGTTAAAAACTTGTGAGGCAGCTAAATACTTAGGCATAACCATTTCCAAAGATCTAAACTGGTCCAAACACATTGACAGTATCACTTCCAAAGCAACTTCCACTCTTCGCTTCATACAACGAAATGTCAAAACTGATAATAAAAAGGTCAAAATTGCTGCCTATAACACCTATGTCCGCCCTCAACTTGAGTACTGTTCAAGCGTCTGGCATCCTTGGCAAAAAACCCTCACTAGCAAAGTCGAAAATGTCCAAAGGTCAGCTGCTAGGTACGTCATGTATGACTACAGTTACACCAGTAGTGTTACACAAATGCTGAAAACCTTAGAATGGAGTACACTCCAATATAGAAGGTTACACAATTCATTAGTAATGTTTTATAAAATAAGGACCCAGACAGTTGCAGTCGACCAATCTCATCTTATTCCAACTAGAAACCTAAATTACTTAATCCCCATGTCTCACACTCAGTACTTTTCTAACTCCTACTTCCCTAGGACCATCCGACTCTGGAACTCCCTACCAACTCATGTTAAATCTAGCCCCAGTCTCAGTATCTTTAGAGAGAGGCTGGCGGTGGTCAGTATGTAATTCTGTTGCCTCTGTCCCATTTTAACTGTAGCATACTGTCTTTTTTAGCTTTTATTCTTTTATCATTGTAACATATCAGTTCTTTAACAACTGTTTCTCTGACAGCGCCGCCCAGTGATAGTCGGAAATCGACGGTTGGGTGAAAGATGTAGATGTAGATGTAGATGTCAACTGTTACGTCCGAAAACTATTCAATTGATAAACCCGTGCAAATTACATGTAAAGAAAATGACATGATAGAATTCGAATAAAACCAAACACAGGATAACTTTTTACGGAAAATTCTTAGACACTTACCGCGATAACTAATTCCTTATCTGTTAAAAACCAACTCATTCCACAAACACAATCAATCTTGACCGGAAAGCATTTCTCACGCGACACTTATTACACGACACACCGAGCACGTGTAACCGGTGCTGAAGTAAACAAACAAGCAATCGGTATGTATTTTACGGATGTTTTACTAAAATTGATGGTTTACTAATTTGCTATCACTTTACTGCATTTGAAATTCAATGAGAAAATCCGATCGTGCGGAGACAGTTTTGATCCTATGAAACATTATTTCAGTCTCAGAACTTTGCTTTCGTTGAAAAAAAATGTAGTAGTCTTACTTGGCACACACAGGTAGGAGATCATCACAAATCGGTGTGTTATCTACAAATCTGTAGTTAACACATCAATCAGTAGTTATCAGTAACTACCGATCTGTAGATACACAATACATAAATCTAGAAATTTTCATTTTAAAGGTTTGTTTTCATCATCCGGAAAATGCCTATCCTTCAACAAGTTTTATCGGAGGCAAGTCTCCGATAATTTGTCTAAATATAATTTCAACAACGAATATTAAAGATACAGAAGCAGAAAATAAATTGACGTTTCACTACTAAATGCATTTTACTTGTAAAAATCTCAAGCAAAAAGCTGTTATTTTAGTTATTTTCACTTTGCAATTTCCGTTCCTATCCGATGTTTGCCATCTTGTAAAGTAATAACACTGCTCGTGATTGGCTACTTTTACTGAAATCTTCAGGCTCACGTCAAAAGGTCGCTAAAGTACGGAAGACGGGTATGGGTAAAAATCGCGAATATGATTAAACTAAGATTTTTTAATGAAAGGTTTAGACTATTATTTCTGTAAATACTTGCTTAATATTAAGTAGGAGCATAGAATGGGGGAATATATAATATTATATGCCTTCCAGTCTCAAAAATTTTGGAAAAAGAAGAACTGATTAGTTCAAATAAATGGAATAGCCTGCTTGAAAGGGAATTTTAATGCATTGGTACATTTTGTAACTTGGTTCTTATACCATATTTATTGACAAGAACGTCTAAATTTTTCTCGACAGATCAACCATTTTTGCACCCCGCCTCCATCCTCCATCAACAGCACTGGAAGATAGATAGATAACAGTGATTTTTAGGCCGTTTTGGGGCCGGAATTTGGTCCCTTTCCCATATTTCTCAAAGAAATTCCATTGAAAAAAATACATATAAACCCTTTCCACTTTCTAGATCGACATGATAATGTAAATTGTACCATTTAAAACATGAGGCAATGTATTTTTAAATAATTATCTTTCTTTGCGCAACATATCTATGAAAAATATTGCTTTTATCACGACGCAAGTTTTCCCCTATTTTGGTTACGGCACGGTTTTCACCTTCTTACGGGCATGGCCACCATTAGCCCAAAACTTAAAAATAAACAGTGGATGATACTGCATTGCAACTATTATGTGTAAAACTTGTACATCAAATAAATGATGTATTTCATACTGTAAAGGTATTACTAATGTATGCTCCTGTTTGTACACCATACTTTTACTTGCAACAGCATCCAAAAATAACTCCTTACATAAAATGCATTATGGGCACTGCAAAGAATGGATCAACGGCATGGAAATGCTGTAGGTGTTTTAAATGCAAATTTAAGCGTTATAAAGTGGTTTCAATTGATTTTAATGGCTGCATTTGTGTAAAATTGAAATTATGATGTTTGAAAAATGCAAAAAACGGAAGATACTATTCCTCAGAACTGTTTGAAATAACTTTGTTCCGATAGCGGAAGTTGATACCATTTATTGCAAGCGTTCTTCAACACCTGGATTTTCTTGTTTACAAAATTAAAAGGGTATTTTAATTTTTTATTCTTATTTATCTACAGATCGGTAGTTACTGATAACTACTGATTGATGTGTTAACTACAGATTTGTAGATAACACACCGATTTGTGATGATCTCCGACCTGACACATACAGTAGATGATAGACAAATCTGTACAGTTTCCAATTACGGCTGTAAAATGTCAGGCATGTAGCGCTCCGATCCAGTCCACGAGTTAGGGACCAACAATTCACTGATCCTGTTAAATTATATAATACCAGTAATCCAAATAATTTGAACGTCAGAACTTATGCTGAGATATTTTGTGATAGGGCAGAACCCCTTTTTTTACGTCAAAACCAGTAAAGACCTTTTCTGTGGAGAAAATAGATTTAGGTAGAAACACGATCAGGCAAAATACTTAAACGAAACAAAATAAAACTGAATCATTTTATGGTTTAAACAAAACAGTAAAACACATTAATAAAGAGTAAACATTATATATTTCATTTGGCTTAGCCGCTACCTCTCTGTATTTATATGTCCGTCATTACACTCTTGTTGCTGACATTGTGGTTATTGATCACATGACACAAAGTGGAGCCATATAAAATGTGTGTAAACAGGTTTTTTTTCAGCCGTTTTTATAGCCGTTATTCGGCTATATTCCCAATGCCAAAAAGTATGTATTTTCCCAAAATGAAGGCAAAAATTCCCAATCTACATTGCTTAAACACATCCTTACTATATCCTAGATGGGACTAAATATTTCCCAATTTGAAACATTTACGCGTAAAAATTCCCAATTTAAAGGGTATAGGCTACATGTATGTTCCCAAATTAGCCAGAAAAAACCCTGGACTAAACTTTAGGGTGCATTGTTTAAAACAGTAACAAACTTGTGTTTTGACGTTTATTTCTGGTAAACAATATTTCGGATGGTGAGTGATGGTTTGACGTGATGATCTTGTTTTTAAATTTGCAAAAACTGATTATACATGTACCTACCCTGAGAAACAGCCAGAGTGCACTAGTTGAAGTAAATATTTCAAAAAATATTCCTGGAGATGGTGAACCCACTCCTATACAGTGACCCTTTTAGTGGTGTGTATCTAAACATTAGTATTTACTATGTGTGCATAGCTTTCAGCTTAACTATACGAATTATGGAGAGCTGTCCTACTCTACCCGGCGTCGGCGTCTTTCCGCGTCCGCACCTTGGTTACAGTTTTGATGCACATTCTCTTCGTCTCTGTAATTACTTGATGGATTTGTTTCAAACTTAAAATAGTTATTCCTTATCATCACCCACATCATTTGGCACCATGGCCATAACTCTCACACCAATGTTTTAGAATTATCCCCCTTTTACTTACCTCTGGCACAAATTTTTCATGAATTATGCCCCCCTTTTACTTAGAATAAGGTTAATTTTGATGCATTTTCACTATATCTCTGTTATAACAGAGAGGATTTGATTCAAACTTAAAATTTTTTTTCAACATCATCACTCACATTATATGACACAAGGACCATAACTCTAGCACCATTATTTCATGAATTATCTCCCTTTTTTACATAGAATTTCAGGTTAAAGTTTTGGTGCACTTTCACTCTATCTCAGTTATTACTAATTGGATTTGATTCAAACTTAAAGTAGTTGTTCCACATCATCACCCACATCATTATGACACAAGGTGCATCACTCTTGCACCAATATTTCATGAATTGTGCCCCCTTTTTGCTAAGAAATTATACTTACTTAATGTTTTGGTACACTTTATTTCTCTTATTACTTAATACTTTTGACACAGACTCAAGCTATTGTCCAGTATCTTCATTCAAACTGGAGTCATTAAACACTCCAGTAACAGCTCTAGCTTTCTCAAATGTGCCCAGTTTCATTATCAAGCATCGAAATTGTCGAGCGCGCTGTCTCCTGTGACAGCTCTTGTTAAAAGTCTGGGTATGTCCCTGAGAAGCGGCTAACATTATTAAATCACATTGATCAATTGAATGATGCCCTGTTCTACACTGCAAAGCAGCATCCAAGCCAGCAGTAAGTTACTAGTAACGTCACAAATGGCATCAACCAGACAGTGCTGCTGTAGAAAAGAAGCTTCAAACAGATCTGTAGGCTTATTGCTGACATCGTAATATATACTTACACATGTATACAGTACTATTCCTAAACTGTTGATGTTTTGTTCTATTGTTACCATATAACAGACCAAATTTCTTGAGTCAGAGTATATGCTCATAATGTAGCCATAGATTGATAACCATTACAAGGTTACAGGATAATTTTGGCCCAGGAACTGTACACAGTATTGTCATGTTTCCTGATTGCTTTTTGAGGCCACATCAACGAACAGTCCCCACAAACTGTAACACATGAAAATCAGACAAGTTTTATAAAGGGTAAAAAATATAGTCCAAAGAGTTGGGATGCTTCATTTAATGAAAATTGTTATAGTCACATTGTCTGCTCATAAGAGGTTTTATTTTCAAACTTTCACCAAATTTATATACCTCTAAATTTTTGTCATGTTTGATAATCAGCAAGATTGTACCGGAAACTAGAGTTACAATGTATAGCCATATTTAATTATACATTAGGTATTATAGGTTTTTTGGGGGTATTTAAGAATAACAAATGTGGTAAATGAATGTAATTTATAGTTTCAGCTGATAGATATTAAAGAAGAGAAATGATCAAGAAAGCTATATGTGAGATCTGTAAAGAGGTAGAGCACAAGTACAGATGTCCCCAGTGTAGGATTGTGTAGTAAGTATTGGTGTAGTGGCAAAAAAACAAAATCACCTTATCATTTTGCAACTTTTATTGAATTAAGAAACAATATATCTCAAACAGTGATTTGTCATTGAATAAAATCATTTTTTGGGGTTCAAAGGTTAAGGAATTTTAAAAATATCACAAGGGTGCAACACGAGTGATATAACAATATGCATCTGAATGAAAGCGACTTAATTCAAGAGCAGATCACTGTTTGAGATATCTTATTTTTATTCTAACATGACATCAAGGATTACTATTTTCATCCCTAACAACAGTCATCAAATATTAAATTTTGCTAGTTTGTGTAGTTTTCTTTTCCAGCACAGTGCGGTGACATTTGACACTAGGACATAATAATTGTGAACTCTGACTTTGTTGCATATTTACACACAGTTTCAGTCTTCTTTGTTTCATAGGAAAATTAGTTAGGCCTTGTTAGAATATAAAGCAATGTGGTTTACTCTAGTGTTACACTTATAGTTTACAGTGAAGTGTCTAAAGCATTAACCAAAGCTCACCAACCCAGATCAGTTAAAGATTTCATTTTCAATTACCTCATGCTTTGATCTAAATCATAATTATAAAGTAAGATTATGTAATATTCTTGGCATATGCGAAAGAGATTAATAAAAAAGTTTCACAATTTCTTTTTCAGCTGTTCACTAGCATGTTACAAGACACATAAAGGTAAGATACTTTTATTGAGCCACAACATGAGAAAACCAACATAGTGCATTTGCGACCAGCATGAATCTAGACCAGCCTGCGCATCTGCGCAGTCTGGTCAGGATCCATGCTGTTCGCTTTCAAAGCCTATTGCAATTAGAGAAACTGTTAGCGAACAGCATGGATCCTGACCAGATGCGCATGCTGGTCTGGATCCGTGCTGGCCGCAAACGCACTGTTGGTTTTCTCATGGTGCGGCTCATATATTATTACAGTAGAACTTCATTTGCTCGAACTTGGATAATTTGAACACCATCCTTTGCTCAAAGTTATTGTCAGGTCCCGGCAAAATTCCTATATAAAATGTATATGGTTCCAACACTCAAACTAGCTGTAACTCGAACTAATTTTGCCTATCAAGTCAAAAAGTCAGAATGAAATTTGACTAAATACCCTATGTAAATGGAGAATACAAAATTCTCCATCAGTTTAGCTTGATATTATATGATATATATTATTATATTATTTCTTAAGTTATTATACCACAAGGAAGTACTCAATGTAAAATTTCCATATATAATCAGGAATTTATTTTGAATATTTCATTTTGAACAGTCTGAAAGTGTGATTATTTTTCCGAATATCTCAATGCTGGATGTTATTCATTACAAGAACACCTGTAATAACAGGCATCCAGGAGACTTACTGTAGAAATCTATAGAGAACTAGATAAAAAGATGCATATATGTTACTGATCAGGAAATCCAGAGAAAAAGTTGCAATCAAAGAAATTCAGTGTTTAGGCTAACTTTTTAGTTTGATAAAGATTTGGTATAAATGATAGAACAAATAACACAGGTCAGCGAGGGTGTCGGTATATTGTCAACTTTCAAAAAAGTGCTATTTTCATTTTCTGTGCATGTGATATTTTCTTTTCATATAATATGAATATTGCATTCCTGAGAGGGAGATATGAAAATGTTCCCTCATAGATATATGAAAATGAACAAATTATGGCATCAGCCGAGATCTTTACTCATACTTCAAGGGGTAACAATTTTTATATGACCCATTCAGGAATGCAATATTCATTTTATTATACCAAAAACATAAAAAGGGTCTAAATCAACATGAGTTAATGATTTTTTGAAATAATTGATAAAAAGTAGAATATTAACACCATTAAAGATTGACATATCACAAGTAAAGATTTTTTGTCTGTAAAAGGCAGGAGGTTATACCGAGAAATAATGGCAAATTTGCTGTAAGAACTTTATAGTTATTTCTGTTATACACCCGAAGGGACATATTATGTTATGACACTAGAGTCCATCTGTCAGTCCATCCATTAGCAATTTCGTGTCCGCTCTGTAACTCTTGAACCTATTGAAGGATTTCGAAGAAACTTGACACAAATGTTCACCACATCGAAACAACATGCAGAGCACATGTTTTTGATTGCTCGCTTCAAGGGTAAGGTCACACTTAAGGCTCAAAGGTCATATGACCTTGTTTCGTGTCCGCTCTGTAACTCTTGAACTGCTTGAAGGATTTTAAAGAAACTTGGCACAAATGTTCACCTCATCGAGAGGACATGCAAAGCGCATGTTTCGGATGGCTCGCTTCAAGGTTAAAGTCGCACTTAGGGGTCTAAGGCCATACCTTCGGGCGTATATTGCTCCGCATTTCAGTGCGCTTGTTAGCTCACCTGTCACAAAGTGACAAGGTGAGCTTTTGTGATCGTGCGGTGTCCGTCGTCCGTCCGTCCGTGCGTGCGTCCGTAAACTTTTGCTTGTGACCACTCTAGAGGTCACATTTTTCATGGGATCTTTATGAAAGTTGGTCTGAATGTTCATCTTGATGATATCTAGGTCAAGTTCGAAACTGGGTTACGTGCCGTCAAAAACTAGGTCAGTAGGTCTAAAAATAGAAAAACCTTGTGACCTCTCTAGAGGCCATATATTTCATGAGATCTTCACGAAAATTGGTCAGAATGTTCACCTTGATGATATCTAGGTCAAGTTCGAAACTGGGTCACGTGCCATCAAAAACTAGGTCAGTAGGTCTAAAAATAGAAAAACCTTGTGACCTCTCTAGAGGCCATATATTTCACAAGATCTTCATGAAAATTGGTCAGAACGTTCACCTTGATGATATCTAGGTCAAGTTCGAAACTGGGTCACGTGCCATCAAAAACTAGGTCAGTAGGTCAAATAATAGAAAAACTTTGTGACCTCTCTAAAGGCCATATTTTTCATGGGATCTGTATGAAAATTGGTCTGAATGTTCATCTTGGTGATATCTAGGTCAAATGCGAAACTGGGTCATGTGCGGTCAAAAACTAGGTCAGTAGGTCTAAAAATAGAAAAACCTTGTGACCTCTCTAGGGGCCATATATTTCATGAGATCTTCATGAAAATTGTGCAGAATGTTCATCTTGATGATATCTAGGTCAAGTTTGAAAGTGGGTCACATGCTTCAAAAACTAGGTCAGTAGGTTAAATAATAGAAAAACCTTGTGACCTCTCTAGAGGCCATATTTTTCATGGGATCTGTATGAAAGTTGGTGTGAATGTTCATCTTGATGATATCTAGGTCAAGTTCGAAAGTGGGTCACGTGCCCTCAAAAACTAGGTCAGTAGGTCAAATAATAGAAAAACCTTGTGACCTCTCTAAAGGCCATATTTTATATGGGATCTGTATGAAAATTGGTCTGAATGTTCATCTTAATGATATCTAAGTCAAATTCAAAACAGTGTCATGTGCGGTCAAAAACTAGGTCAGTAAGTCTAAAAATAGAAAAAACTTGTGACTTCTCTAGAGGCCATACTTGTGAATGGATCTCCATAAAAATTGGTCAGAATGTTCACCTTGATGATATCTAGGTCAAGTTTGAAACTGGGTCATGTGCTGTAAAAAACAAGGTCAGTAGGTCAAATAATAAAAAAACCTTGTGACCTCTCTAGAGGCCACACTTTTCATGGGATCTGTATGAAAGTTGGTCTGAATGTTCATCTTGATGATATCTAGGTCAAGTTTGAAACTGGGTCAACTGCGGTCAAAAACTAGGTCAGTAGGTCTAAAATTATTAAAATCTTTTGACCTCTCTAGAGGCCATATTTTTCAATGGATCTTCATGAAAATTGATCTGAATGTTCACCTTGATGATATCTAGGTCAGTTTCGAAACTGGGTCACGTGCAGTCAAAAACTAGGCCAGTAGGTATAAAAATAGAAAAACCTCTCTCTAGAGGCCATATTTTTCATGAGATCTTCATGAAAATTAGTGAGAATGTTCACCTTGATGATATCTAGGTCAAGTTCAAAACTGGGTCAAATGAGCTCAAAAACTAGGTCACTATGTCAAATAATAGAAAAAACAACTTCATACTCAAAACTGGGTCATGTGGGAAGAGGTGAGCGATTCAGGACCATCATGGTCCTCTTGTTTTTGTTTTGTGATTATCTTTTTTGTCATTAGATGAGCGTTTAATAAATAAATATCAATCAATAAGTGCTTGGCCAACTTGTGTATGTTAACCAATGGGAGATACGAAAAACAATATCACATGCTCCAAATCCAGATAGCATTACTGCACAATGTGATATTGAATTAGTGATAATGTCACATGCGGTGAAAACCAATATACTAATTAAGCATGACTAAGGAATATGATATATTAATTGGGAATTTGCATGTAGCATTGATGTGAGGTATAACAACATTAGTCAGCATATTCCCCAGGAGTTTAATATTTCCAGCATAAAATTGCTAGTTTTGATTTATGGTAAATGTATATTGTTTTTCATATCACCAGTTGGATATGATAGCATACTGCAGTGATAAAAGTTGACAAGACAGTTATAGATTTTGCTTGTAAAGTGTTAGTCCAACGACAGACAAGATAAAACAAAAGGAAAGGAAAAAGGTGTACTGTGCAATGTACAATGTATAAACAGCACAAACCTGCAATACATTTGCATTTTATTGTACTTTTTGTAGCAAATATTTTACTTTTTATTGACCATTTCATTCTTGTACAGACACTTTCTCAAGCAGGTGCAAGTTCTGTTTGTCCATGGTTACACTTAAGAGACCTAATTTCCACTCATTTTAGGCACATTTTGTTTTAGTTTGTCAAATATTTAAGCCACCATTTCCACATTATGGCTTTAATTGAATCATATTTGCCTGACACAGGGGTTTTTTATGATAAACCTAAAAGGTTTACCATTTAAGCTGATTATTTCATTACAGAGGATTGTAGCAAAAAGGAGGAGCCTTTAGAAGAGAACAAAGTTACAGACATCACAGACAAACCAGGTAGGTGCACGGTGAACTGTTCAGTTACCTTCCCTATCATGTATTTTCGCTTTAGATTTTTGCCCTTCACAGACTAGCGTTCTGTACAACATATATTTGCCATACAGTTATAAACTAGAAATGTGTCCATGTGCCCCCACTACACAACATTAAAATGACCAATTTTTTTACTAAGTTAGGGGCCATAACTCCTACAGGACTGGATGAATCCGAACGCGAAACCTTAGGTGCACAACTACACATGCTGACCAACATTCCTGTAAAGTTTTGTGACTCTACATCAAATACTTTTGGAGCTAGGCACGACACAACATTCTCGGAAGGACAGACAGATGGATGGACAAGGGCAAATCTATATGCCCCCCTTCCCGAAGTGGGGGCATAAAAAGCTATGAGAAAAATATTTTTTATTTTAGAGTTACAGAACTGTGAATAGTTATCCAAACAAGGATTTCAGTAATGTTCTGTAAGAAAATCATTTTTCACACAGCTTTTAATAACTTTACTTGCTATGATGGAAGGGAGATAATCTGAAAATTCAGTGTCTTAATTTATAGGCCATACAAAAATTGTGAGCAGATCTCAACCAAGGATTAGAAATAGTAAGAAGTTCAAATACTTCTATAGTCTAGTTTTAATGTATATTGCATTGTTCAGCAACTGTTTAGCAAGGACATTTCAAGCGTCACTGCTTTAAAGGTGGTACCAGTATTTATGACATGCGTTTGTACTTTTTGTGTTGCAGAAACCACCTTTCCAGAGTTTACTTTAAATGATGAGGAATCTGAAGACAGAGTTAGTATAGAACAACTGGAAACTTTAGGTAAGGATTATGTAAGAGTAAAAGCATCTTAATTACACCTCTTTGAGAAAGGGAGTTTTGTTTAAGGAAAATTTTATCCTCATCTTCTTACCAGGAAACTCCTCCCAATCAGTCCGTCGTATTGTTGATTGACTGGTGTTCATCAAATGTTTTATGAAGATGACCATGATATCAGGGAGTTGGTAGGGTTCTGTGTGTCTGAAGATGGTCTAGGTATGGAAGTACCTTCTGCATGTTGAGCAGATTGTCTCATTTTGATGATCGAGATTGTCGGAACTACCTCTACTCTGGATCCGGTTTGCACAAAATATATCAGAAAGGATCGATACCAAACCTTATGCATATTTTTGTGCCCCACCATACCCATGAGTGGTGGGGGCATATAGATTTGGTCTTGTCTGTCCGAAGTTCGTGACGCGCCTAGCTCAAAAAGTATTTGATATAAATTGATGAAACCTTGCATGAGTCTTTATCATGATATGAACTTGCGCACCTCCAATTTTTCATCTGGCTCCGCCCCCTATTTTCAGAGTTATGGCCCCTGAAATAGTCAAAAATGCTCATTTTTACCTTGCGACACGCCTAGCTCAAAAAGTATTTGATATAGATTCATGAAACCTTGCATGAGTCTTAATCATGATATGAACTTGTGCACCTCCTATTTTTCATCTGGCTCCGCCCCCTATTTTCAGAGTTATGACCCCTGAAATAGTCAAAAATGCACATTTTCACCTTGTGACACGCCTAGCTCAAAAAGTATTTGATATAGATTCATGAAACCTTGCATGAATCTCAATCATGATATGAACTTGCGCACCTCCTATTTTTCATTTAGGTCCGCCCCCTATTTTCAGAGTTATGGCCCCTGAAATAGTCAAAAATGCGCATTTTCACCTTGTGACATGCTTAGCTCAAAAAGTATTTGATATAGATTCATGAAACCATGCATGAGTCTTAATCATGATATGAACTTGCGCACCTCCTATTTTTCATTTGGGTTCGCCCCCTATTTTTAGAGTTATGGCCCCTGAAATAGTCAACAATGTACATTTCCACCTTGTGACGCACCTAGCTCAAAAGGTATTTCATATAAATGGTTGAAAACTTGCATAAGTCTTAATCATGATATAAACATGCACACTTCTAATTTTTTGGCTGGCTCCACCCCCTATTTTTAAAGTTATGGCCCCTGAAATAGTAAAAAAGTGCACTTTTTCACATAATTATGTGTCCAGCTCAAAAAGTATTAGATGTAAATTCAGGAAACCTTGCTGGAGTCATTATCGTGATGTGACCTTGCACATTTGGCATTCTTCTTGAGAATCTTAGCTCTTATTACAGAGTTATGGCCCTTGAAATAGCCAAAATAGTGGATTTTTTGTTTGTGATGCTCATAGCTCAAAAAGTATAGGGCCTAGAATAATGAATCCTTTTCATAAAATGTTTGTTGAGGCTATTAAGACTGCAAACATTTGAATTATTGCCCCATATTTGTGACAAATGTACCAGTGGGGAGCACACCCTGTGTCCTACAGACACATTCTAGTTTTTAATTTACTTAACTTTAGCTTTAAAAATGAATTAACCCTTACACTGCTAAATTTCTATAATGAACTTGATATGTCCATTTTTTCAGTTTGGATAGTACAGTTAACTGTTAAAAGGGGTGCTTACCAAAAAGATACTGACTGAATGGCGAACAGTGTGCATCTTGATCAGACTGCATGGATGTGCAGGCTGATCATGATCTATACTGGTCGCAAATGCAGACTCAGTTGTATCCAGCATGGTAAGGGTTAAACCGACTATATAAGGTAAACTTTGAGGAATAAAATGTCAGTGTAGGGAAGGACTTGGACTGTTTTAATAAATCTACCTGTTACAGTCAAACAGAACCTCCAGGGTACTTTTGATATGTGCTGAGGCATGCAAGATATTGACCTATTTCATTTGAAATGAGTTGTGTTTGAAAGTATTAGAATCAATTCTACAAAACTAAACATCAGTATGAGTATGAATAAAACATTTAATGATTACACATTTCGTATAACACAATATTTTAATGCAGCATATACATAAAAGATGGTAATTCAGTGTAGGAGGTGTGTTCCATAGGTAGTTGTGTATTCATTTTTGTTATTTACTATTTCAGAAAAATCAGATGAGTTGAAAGAAATGTTGTGCAATCCACATTTGCGACATATGATGACATCGCTAGTGCATTCCGAGAATCCTAGTGCCCAGCTTGAGAAGGCAATGCAGGAACCAATCTTTACAGAATTTGCTGACACCTGTTTATCTATTATTGATAATAAAACTGATACTAGTTGAACCAGTCTTTCCAGTTTTTATGCCTTCCATGTGTTTGTGTTTGGAGGAAAGTTGTTTATTGTCAGGAACTTTTGTCATTGAAATTACACCTCTTTGAGAAACAAATTACCACCTTTACAAGTGCAAGAACCATCTCTAGTGATGGTCCAAAAACTGCCTTGTCCCAGTTATTTTTCTGTACATTAAAAAAATGCCACAGGTTTTTGTTAATGGTCCTTCCGTTTACCTATGTACTACTTCATGTTAGCTTGACTGGAGAAAGTTCTATGGCAAGGGTCTCAGTTTTGTTATATTGTTTAAACTATTGTCCCTATAAATGTCAAACTTCACATAAATGATAAGGATTGATCTTAGTAAGGAAGAGACGTCTTCTGGATTAGGGTCAGGTACCTCGTAAGGGCAAGGTCACTGATACAAAACACTACCACAATGACAAAAATCTGCCTGTATTTAATTTTATTTCCCTGAACAATTATGACCATATATGTACCGACACAACAAAGTTGTGTTCTGTATCTGCTTTCTTTAAGACACGCAAAGGGGTAGAGTAGACAAAAAATACTACATACTTAACCATTTATTTCGCTGTAGGGCCTCGGCCTTAAATTTTCATCAATGAAAGTCGTATTCTGCCCTTCATCACACGGCAAAAATTTGTGTAAAATTCAATTCAAAACTTGAAAGGCTTAGTTATACTCTCAGAAATGAAGTATATTGGAACTACATCGCAGGCATCCTCTGGTTGGTCCATCAGTCGTTCCATCCGGTAGGCTTACCGCCACAAAAATTTTCAAATACATATGTTTACCATCATAATATGACAAAAATGCAAGCTGCAAGCTGGACCCAGGTCTTATTTTATCTTCTTTAAATTAGCATCTGTTGTGTACCTTATAAAGCACACAACCTAGTTTGCTAGGCTCAATGTCTCACTTGGAGATTGAAGGCCATTACACAGATTCATTTCATATCCACTGTTTTTTCTCTATAGCCAATCATGGTTTAAATATAATGCAAACAGTCACTGACCAGACTTATTTAGTTCTACGAGTCATTGATGGCAGTACTAGAAACAATATAAATACTGTCAAATCATTTAATTTCGTGGTTTGGGCCAAACTGGCAATTTCATGGGGATATGAATTCGTGGATTTAAACTTTTGAACAAAAAATAAATGGGAATTTTACTTGTTCGTTGAGATTAAATTTTGTGGATTGACTAAACCACGAAATCCACAAAAATTAGTCCCCTACAAATATTAATGATTTCACAGTAAACCAATATAACCAACAAAGTTATCTATCTTTGAATATAAACGGAACACTTGATACATTACATCAGACTATGTACCTTATAAACCATTGGATTTCAGTAAAACTAGCATTTGTTCAGTATGTGTGCACTTACCTCCCCTCTCCCTGTATCATAATGGGTTGGTCATATTTTATCTGGATTGCAAACATTCTGTTTCTTCTGGGCCACCTCCTACCTTAAAGCTTGCAAGCTAACCCATTTACTGTGTAAATCTTAGTAAAGAAGTATAACAAGATTTCTTGCTTAGGTTCAAAGCTTAAAGTTGAAAATTTTACCAGACTTTTCTGAAATTTAATTTTTCACTGACCAATTTTCAAAATCAAACAATTAACCGACAAAGAAAATATTTCCCCGATTTTTCAAGGTCGGTGGCATCTCTGTGAAAGATCAGTCATGGCTGATTGTATTAACAATCTCGGGAGTACACTGGAATCCTTGTTACTGATGTTTGGTAAGTGTCTATAAAGGCGTGTAAGTAGCATCGCCCAGAGAGGATCTGCAAAATATTTGTGAACCGTTTTTACTACTGTAAAAGCTTGAACAAGACTACAGCGTTACAAAATGGTAACCTACCTAGTGAACCGTCAGCAATTTTCTAATCTGTGTACAAAAGAATTATGATCCATCTAAAAGATGTAACTGAAAGTATTTTTATTGTCTCACAATATTGTCTTGCATTTTCAAGCTCATATAGTCATATTGTTACTGAAGATAAACCGAGGATCTAAAACAATCTATACCTCAAACACGAGACGCGCACAGATCCGATACCAAAGCTGGACATTGAATATTTAGTATCAACAAACCTATAACATTACTTATTCATATTAAAAAGACAACTTATGTTTTCATAATTTATTCGCTTTTTATACAAACACTCGATAGCAATATAATTTATGTTCAATTGACTATAGTCCCAATAGAGAAAAGAATTTTATAACCCTAGTATGAGCTTTTCTTACTGACTCAGAGCTTCCTTTCTAACACTGGCAAATCTCAGCTTCCTGTCCCACGCCTGCAACTCTCTTGACAGCTTCCTGTCAAACCACTGGCAACCAACTTCCTTTTTTTTATAAATACAGTTACATGTTATTTCTTGCCATTAAATTATTAAAAAAGCTGCTTCCCTCAAGATTTTTGTCAAAACTACTAAAAAACAAAACTAAATTCTCTATAAATCTATCTATTTTACATCAGCAGCTCACTGGGTAAAGATTTTTTTAATCACAAATTACAATTTTTATTATCTATAAAGTCAATTTAAAAAAACAAAACAAGAAGCTGCGTTCAATAAACGCTTGATGCCCCCAGTGGCATCCTTGTCAATACAAAGCAACCTAAGTCCAAAAGGAGGTCAAGGTCAAACTGAGGTCAGGTGATGTTTGAAGATGAGGAATGGTCACGGGTTACATCTGCATTAGTATCAAGTCATTCTTGTAAGGGGTACTGATGCTAGAGGAAACGGTCCCATTTGGTTAATCAAGAGATGGCCCATACAAAGCAAACTAAGTCCAAAACAAGGTCAAGGTCAAACTGAGGTCAGGTGATGTTTGAAGATAAGGAATGGTCACAGGTTACATCTGCATTAGTATCGAGTCATTCTAGTAAGGAGTATTAATTCTAGAAGAAACGGTCCCATTTGGTTAACCTCGTACGAACGGAAGGATGGACAGGACAATCACTATATGCCTCCCGCATCAGTATCATCAAACTGTATTCACATTTTGTTTTTCATTAATAACACATAGAATGTGGAGGTTGTCTGTTTAAACTACATGGACACCAAAAATCATATTCTTTTTTTACAGCATGTTGAGCTGCTGACAAATACAAAGCTGCCAGTTTGTATAATCCACATAATAAATTATAATAGATCCTTATTTTAAATCTTAATGTAAAATCATTTATATTGGTGGGAACTAATTTTCTGCATTGACTCAACCCACAAAATTAAATCCAAACTAGCAGGTAAAATTCCCATTCATTTAATGTTCAAAGGTTAAAAGCCCCGATTTTCCCATAAAATAGCCATTTTGGCCAAAACCACGAAATGTTGTGGTCACAATTTCATATTTATTCAAAGCTACTGCTTACAGTTCTTCTGTTAAACAGCCTAAACCTTATAACAGAACCTTAAATTAGCAATCAAGAGGGCCATGATGGCCCCAAGTTGCTCACCTGACTGACTGTTTTGACTACATATTGAATATATGTTATGTTGATCCAGTTCCAAGTCTGTCCTAGATTTCGTAAAAAAACTTGGTTTCAAATGGATCTGGCAGAAAATGTGGCTCCTAGAATATTAACTTTTTTTTCTATTATTTGATTTGATGACCTGTTTTTACCCTACTTGTGGAACTTAACCTAACTTCATAAAGACAAATATTCCAATTAGGTTTCATTTAATGTGGATTTGAAATATGGATTTTTTTTTATAATTTGAGCTTGTTATCTAATATACGATCCCCAGATGACGTAGTTCAATCCCAGCTTGGATGCCAAAAAGACAAACACTCTGACCAGGTTTAGAAAACATGGTAAACAGATCGTTTTCAAGGCGTCTATGATTAATTGTCCAAGATTTTATTAAGACAAACATTTCGACCGATTAAGATTTGGCCACAACTGTGAGTTGGTAAACCAACTGTGGACTACATTTTCAAAAAGACAAACGGTTTGACCAAGTTTCATTGGGACCAGATAAATACTGTTTCTATAGTATTAACAATATTTCATTATTATTATCTGATCTAGTGACCTACTTTTTCAAATAAGGTGACCAATTTCAAACCTCTACTTTTATAATGACAAACATTTTGACCAAGATTTACCACTAGGGTGTTTACGAAGACTAGAAGACATGGGACATTGGACCATCCACCTATCAAACAGCTCAATAAATTCTACTGTTTATGCAGCAACTACATTAATGAGCCGTGCCATGAGAAAACCAACATAGTGGGTTTGCGACCAGCATGGATCCGCGCAGTCCGGTCAGGATCCATGCTGTTCGCTAACGGTTTCTCTAATTGCAGTAGGCTTTGAAAGTGAACAGCATGGATCCTGACCAGACTGCGCGGATGCTCAGGCTGGTCTGGATCCATGCTGGTCGCAAACCCACTATGTTGGTTTTGTCATGGCGCGGCTCATATCATTCATTTAAATAAAAAAAAAAAACAATGGTCCCAACACTGCTTCTTCATGAACTTTTCTTCCATCAAAGCTGGATGTCATATAGTGGCTTTGCACTAAGTCTAATGCCTTCCAAATGGGACAAAGAAGGGGTGTTCACTGAAAATGTACTGACCGAATAGCGAAGCGCGGACAATGATGTGCAGGTTAATCTTGGTCTGCACTGGTCGCAAAGGCAAAATCACTTGCCACCATAAGGCTAAAGGTTAACTAGATATCTGACAAGTGCTTAGATTACATTTTTCTGGAAAGTTTTCCACACAAGTTAAAAGTTTTTCACTAGAGACGATGTTGGTTAACTTTTTCTGCAAAGACCTATTAGTATTAAGCTTCTAAAGGTAGGTCAAAAATAAAAACAGAAAGTGCAGAACAGTATCTACCAAATAAAACTGTTTACAACTGACCAGAACTTCAGCTAAAGCTTCAATGGGAAAACAGGCTGTTATTTCTTTTGTTCAATACAAGATTGTAAATACATGTATTACCAGCCAGTAGTAAGACGGAAAATTTCATACAATGAGGTTAAGTCTGAGGTTACAAGGCAAAGCTCATTTAATATATAGCTTACCAAACAAATGAGGAGATAAGACAGAAGTCAACATTAATGCCTTACATACATTTGAACTGTTTTTCTATCAAAAGACATCTCTTTATTAAGGTGGGGCATGGGTCACTGTGTGCTGCTATGGCAATGGAACTGTACATCAATGGCTGTTAGAAAAAAAGCTGCAAAACGAGGTACTTTATATATGGCATATTACACCCACAATAACCCTCAGTACACCACTGTATTTTTAAAACACAGGCAAAAAAAAATCCATAACCAGTATGTGATAATAGCTCGGAATCAATATGTAAAAAATACAAAATAATATCACATATCAATCGTCTGCGGGTCTTACTGGTCTGTGACCTTTTCTACGTGGACCATTTGTTTTACTGTCTCTTCTTGAGAGGTGTTGTTTACGTGACCCTGCAAATTTATCCTGCTGTCTAGTTGCATGATCTATTTTTCTCTGAGTTTTCTTATTTCGAATTGCTGACCTCTCAGAAGCATCACTGTCACTTTCACTATCACTACTGCTGCTGCTCGAGTCTGACGATGAAGACGATGATGATGAATCGGAATCACTACTGGAGCTTGAATCATTCGAGCTTGAATCAGAGCTTGACGAGGAACTGCTGGAGCTTGAGCTCGCTGCCACTGTCATTTTTATTCTTGAGGGCGCTATCTGTTCATCATCTGATTCATTTTCAGTATCTGTTGGAGACCGAGATTTTCTTCCGAGACGAGATCGCGCATCTCGACCCGTACGTGTCCTATCACTGAACCTTCTGTTTACAGGCGATCTTGATCGTATATTAGACCTAGCTGGACGTCTATTTATAGGGGATCTAGAACGTGACCTATTAAACCTTCTTATAGGTGAACGTCTAAATGGAGACCTATTTCTCACTGGTGACCTGTACCTATTATTATTACGTCTCCATACTGGAGACCTAGTTCTTGATCTACGTCTTACAGGACGTCTATTTCTATTCACAGGAGAACGAGACCGATTGAACTTTGACCTAAACAGGTCATGTGATCTGGACCGTCTAACCCTAGATATTCTGGTGTCGCCAAATCTCTCTGGACTTTCATTCACTGGCGACACTCTCTTACTAAGTCTAGATCTCACATTATTAGGAGATCTTCGTGCTGTCCTAACATCAAGGTCATCACGAGCCTTTTTACTCAACCTTGAACGAACATCTTTCGGCTTTTCAATTTCATCCATTTTTGATTTAGTTCCCAAAGGAGATGAAGTCCTTTTCTTTCTTTTGACCTCTTTAACAGGTTCTGGTTCTGGTTCTGGTGATATTTCTTTCACTTCTTCAGTTTCAGACATTACTTCATTCTCTATTGTCATATGCATGGGTTGAATGATCTTGAAATTCATTCCCCCGCCCATGTCTCTCTCAAAGTCAGGTGAGAGTGACCTTGACTTTGATCGTTTCCAGGAAACAGGTGATCGCTGCCTGTTCATCTTCTTCTCCTGTAATGCTTTCCGAAGATCAACCCCAGTAATTAGTTGCCTGGCATCCTTCACTGTTTTTACCTTCTTCTTTGCATCTGCTACAATTGTTAGAGCCCCTACCATTTGTCTTTGCCTGAAGCAAAATAATTATCATCAGTAACAAAAATTACTCATTTAAACTACTGTAAAATCATTTAATTTCACCTAGACAATAAATTTTGAGGTTTTGTCAAAAACAACTATTTCATGGGCATATGAATTCTAGGATTTCAAATTTTAAAGATAAATAGAAAATTTGGCTTTTCATATGGATTCAAATAAGTGGACTGATGCAACCAGTCACCCATTGAAATTAAAATTAGTCACCGAAAAATATTGAGTTCACAATATCTATATATTTCTAAATAAATAAAATATTAATCATCATCTGTCAAACAGATTTACACAAATTAAGTTGTTTAAGTTATTTAACAATAAGATCTGGACTCTGTTTAAATCAGTACATGATTGATTCTGCCTTTGCTACCAGTGCAGATCATGATCAGCCTGCAAATCCATGATCTGCACTGTTCACCATTCAGACATGTCTTTTTGGCAAGCACTCCTTTTAACAGTTAATGGTACTGTCCAAACTGAAAGATCGACAAGTTCATTATAGAAATTTAGCAGGTGAGAGTTAAAAATATACAAATAATACTTCTACCTGTTTACTTTCTGTTTTTCCTCCAGCTCGTCCGCATACATTCTCATCACTGGTTTCTTCTCTTTGGCCCTCAGCAGTCTCTCCAGCTCTTCTTCATCCACATCACTATCTGTTGCTCTATCTTCTTCCCTGTCATTCGTCATCACTCTTTCTATCACAGGGAAATCATTCTCCTCCTCAGACTGGTACATCTCTTCTTCCTCATCCTCTGTTACATACATCAGGAAAAAAGTGTTACATTTGACAGCAAGACACTACTTTAGTTCTAAGCAGTTAAAATGTTGTCTTAAAGAAATTTCTGAATTGTGCCAACATGAACCCACGTAAAAAATTATAATTATAGAGTCTCCAAATTACAGACAATTTAGACAATCTTAAGATGAAAATTGCTTTTAAATTTAAGCCTCATCATATATATTTATCAAGTTTTAACAGATTATGAAAAGTGGAACAAACTATCAACACAGGATGATTTTAAGATTTGTTTACTGAAAAATAACCGACCTTTTGACAGAACTTCTAATAGAGTAAAACAGACACAGTCCCGATAATACTCCTAGCTACTTTAAGGAAGACCCCAGGTTTTATTTTAATGTTTCATGAATTAAAATGGACATAAAATGCACACAGATCTCACCTGACTGCGCTTTCTCTGGCTTCTTCAATTTTTTGCCCAGTTTTTGTGAAGTTGAGTATAAATCTATCTCTTCTACCTCAACAGGGGTAACAGCATCGCTGAATAAATCGTCTCCATATGATACCTAGATATAATTATAACATAGTAATTACAAAGATACTGTTACAATCATCATCATGTATCCAGTGAGAGAAAACAGCGGTAAGTAGGAGGCAAAAATACACAAAGACAAGGTTGTGTTACTCTTATGAAGATAATTTCAAATTGCAGAGATGTCGACAATATACACAGTAACAACATACAGTCATACTTCATTCACGCAAACTTGACAGGCCAAACTTGTTTAAATTATCGGTAGTTTGAGTCATTGAAAAATATACATAATATAGATATAATATAGAAATACCTGATTTCTGTCTGTCACAACTATCCCACTTTCTGGAACACCAAATCTGTCAAAATCATCATTGTCTCTTCTAGCACGTAACTTCTGCTTCCTGCAACATCACAAACCTTCTACGTCAAACTAATCACATGTACACTGATACATAGAGGATATTGTTTGTTTGTGTAATACTGAAATATATCTTTCACGAGTGAACACCAGATGTAATGTTTTCACTAGTGGCATAGCTAGAAGTGAAAATGTAAGATATGGTGTTCTCGAGTGAAAGATACTTTGATCTTGCATATAAAACAAATTTTCTTCGTCTTTTTTTTTTTTTTTGACTACGTAAGATATATTTCACTCTTATATTTCGATAATTCACTGAAAAACATGTAATAACAAGTGACTGAGTATTGCAGTGGCCTTGACCTTTTACCAACAAGCATAGATCATGTGTTGACACATTGTCTCATCATGAGAAACATTTGTGTGTACCATTAAGATAATCAATCAATGCACATCGGGGCTTTTCATCCTTATATAACAGAGGCCTGTATAAGGCCACTTCCCAATCCAAAAATATACTATTTTTCCCAACTATGGTAGAGATATTTTCCAAAATGCAAGGTAAGATTTCTCAAAATCATGCCAACAGATAGTTAAGATTTTGTTTACATTTTAGTATTTCCAGAGGAAGCGTTTATCTGGTATTAATTTTTGTTACACTATAGCCTAACAGTGCACAGAACCACGTGTGATACATTACAAGTCTAATCTGTTATTTTAGTTATAGCCTGTATTTTAGTCAGTGTTTCAGGGGAGATAAATTTAATTCGTCTTTCGGTGTTTACTTCCGGTTGATTACTTTTTCCAAAATGGACAATTATCGCGCATAAATTTCCCAATTTCAAAGGCCAAGGCCTCTTCCCAATTTCCTGATGAAAAGCCCTGCACATTAAAGTTATAGAGCAGAAACAATTTTAACTTGACCTTCAATAGTGACCTTTGACATAAAAGCACAAGTCATTAAGTGCATAACCTACATGTTGCCCTCTATTCACATACCAAGTTTTATGAACCTAGCTTGAATACATTTTGAGTAATTGCAGGACCCAGAGTCTAGAGGTCTGACAACTGGATCTTTTGACAGCCCTGTAAAGGTTTATAATAGGTTTAAACAAGAGTGCAAGAATGTCACAATATACGCCCGTCACAGCAAATTTCTTTACTCTAGCACCTGTATTTGCAAATGGAATTTTAACTGTGTGGTTGTTTAGTAATAACTAAGTGTTTTGTTTTTCTAAGTCCACAAAAAAACTCCTTACCAGGTAGAGATACCTTAAAATACACCTAAAATTGGAAAGTAACATCTATGTTGTACCACAGAAAAGTGGTCTTGGTTTTTCCCTACGGTCAATTATAAAAAAGTTACAATATAAGTTATTTATAGTAACAACTAAGGGAAGTTAATCTTAAAAAAAAAAAAAAAAAAAAAAAAAAAAAAAAAATCAAAAAAAAAATTGTAAGCCCTCACAAAAATCTTTACCAGGTAGAGACTGGTCAAAATACACCTCAAAATTGGATGTAGCATGCATATTGTACTACAGAAAAGTGGTCTCGATTTTTCCCTATGACTAGTAATGAAAAAGTTACAATATAAGCTATTTATAGTAACAACAAAGGGAAGTAATTCGAAAGAAGGGAACTGCGCATGACACTTCGTCTCATGATGGTGTATAATTGTGTCAAGTTACATCAAAATCCCTCCATGCATGAAGAAGAAATGCTTCGGACAAAGTCATTCTTGTATCTGACCTTTGGCCTCTAAGTGTGACCTTGACCTTAGACCTAGGGACCTGGTTCTTGCGCATGACACTACGTCTCGTGGTGGTGAACATTTGTGCCAAGTTATATCAAAATCCCTCTATGCATGAAGAAGACATGCTCCGGACAAGGTTTTCATTCTTGTATCCTTTGACCTCTAAGTGTGACCTTGACCTTAGACCTAGAGACCTGGTTCTTGCGCATGACACTCCGCCTCATGGTGGTGAACATTTGTGCCAAGTTATATCAAAATCCCTCTATTCATGAAGAAGAAATGCTCCGGACAAAGTTTTCATTCTTGTATCCTTTGACCTCTAAGTGTGACCTTGACCTTAGACCTAGGGACCTGGTTCTTGCGCATGACACTCCTTCTCATGATGATGAACAATTGTGCCAACTTTCATCAAAATCCCTCTATGCATGAAGAAGATATGCTCCGGACAAAGTCATTCTTGAATTTGACCTTTGACCCCTAAGTGTGACCTTGACCTTAGACCTAGGGACCTGGTTCTTGCGCATGACACTCCGTCTCATGATGGTGAACAACTGTGCCAAGTTTCATCAAAATCCCTTCATGCATGTAGAAGATATGCTCCGGACAAGGTCTGTAGACGCCGCCCGCCCGCCCGCCCGCCAACCCGCCCGCCCGCCCGCCCGCCAGGGGCGTTCCCATAATACGTCCCGTTTTTCAAACGGGCGTATAAAAAGTATCTTGTGTTATGTGACACTGACATTTTTTGCTAAGAAAACATCAATTTTTTTTTTATCTGATACTTACATTGATCGGCTAAGAAGTCCTACTCTTCCTGAAAAATAGAAGTGATACATGTAATGACAACTAGTCTTCATTTGTACTGAACACCAAACCACTTTTCGACACTTCACTAACTTCATAACAGCCTTTGGTTAAAGGTATAATGGATCCAAATCTTATGCGTATTAACAGCATTATGCATTAGGTTTAAAATGTACACACTTAATACATGTATAGCGAAGCACAGAATATATGTGTACTACCACAAAACAAAATTGAAGTTTTTGTAACAATCTTAACATTTTATTACAAGTGTAGCTCTACATATACACACTTAATTTATATATCAAGTAAAGTTAAATACACATGATGTGAATTTCTACATTCGAGATAAAATATTTCAGTCAAAAATGGGCAAGGGATATCTTTAAAACAACTGTGTTCCATTATTTGTAACAAGTGTCAGCAAGCAGAATTACCACATGTAACGAAGTTGAAAGACAATCTCAAACATTTCTCATGATAAATTAACACAATGTGGGTCATACTTGGGTCTGAACTTGTGTCATACCATTCACAGGTTCGTACTATTAAAAGTAACCATGTAAAATTTCAGACAGATCTATTTTGTCTAGTGAAACCTATACAAACCTCCATAGTTAGGATTGCCGTATTTCTGGTAATATTTGCTCCTCTTCTCTGCACCAGGAAGTTTCACATCAGCTGTAAAATACAGTCAATTTGTCAGAAAAATATACAAGCAATTCATCATAAATAACTTTACAAGGTAATTTTTCTTTGTTGGGTTTAAGTCACACCGACACAATTTAGGTCATATGGTGACTTTGCCAGCTTTTGGTAGTGCATGAAGACCTCAGGTGCCCCGCCAGGCATTCTTTCATCATGCAGAAATAGTACAAGAGATCAATAAATGACATAAATAAATCCTACCTGGCATTTATCTATGCACATATATGATACCAGTTAAAAGGAACAATGAACTAACTGTATTGTTAAAAACTTGGTAATAAGTCATTTAATAGTAATGTCAATTTTCAATGTAAACCTGAAGAGTTTTGTTTTTGTTTTTATATATGATGTGTGATATGGTAAAAATAACATTATGTCAAAATTTAAATAGTGGATCTAAATTGATTTTATGACACTTATGTTCTGATGTTATACAAAATAAATTAATTAAACAACTATTTCACAGTCAGATAAGTTCTTCCAGCAAAAGTCTGGTTATAACTGGGGATTATATGTTTATCAATGACTCGATAGGTAGAACTATCTGCAGGATGGGATACATGGAATCTGAATAAGAAGTTTCAGGAAAGCTTAAACAACATGCTTAAAAATAATCAGATCAAGACTTTAGTATTATACTTGATCTTAACTGTTATATATAAGCACTCAACATTAGATTTTTAATTGTTTATTATAATCTAAAATTTCTACAATCATGGGTGTGCATAAACCCCCCCCCCCCCCCCCCCCCCAAAAAAAAACAAGAGGACCATGATGGTCCTGAATCGCTCACCTATCCCCACATGACCCAGTGTTGAACTGAGTATGACGTCATTATTTCTATTATTTGACATAGTGACCTAGTTTTTGAGCACATGTGACCTAGATATCATCAAGATAAAAAATTCTGACCAATTTTCATGAAGATCCATTGAAAAATATGGCCTCTAGAGAGGTCACAAGGTTTTTCTATTATTTGACCTAATGGCCTAGTTTTTGAAGGCACGTGACCCACTTTTAAACTTGACCTAGATATCATCAAGGTGAACATTCTCACCAATTTTCATGAAGATCTCGTGAAAAATATGGCCTCTAGAGAGGTCACAAGGTTTTTCTATTTTTCGACCTACTGACCTAGTTTTTGACCGCACATGACCTAGTTACAAACCGGACCTAGATATCATCAAGCTGAACATTCTCACCAATTTTCATGAAGATCCGTTGAGAAATATGGCCTCTAGAGAGGTCACAAGGTTTTTTCTATTTTTAGACCTACTGACCTAGTTTTTAACCCCACGTGACCCAGTTTCGAATGTGACTTAGATATCATCAAGGTGAACATTCTGACCAATAATCATGAAGATCTCATGAAAAATATGGCCTCTAGAGAGGTCACAAGGTTTTTCTATTTTTAGATCTACTGACCTATTTTTTAACCCCACGTGACCCAGTTTCGAACTTGACCTAGATATCATCAAGGTGAACATTCTGACCAATTTTCATGAAGATCCATTGAGAAATATGGCCTCTAGAGAGGTCACAAGGTTTTTCTATTTTTAGATCTAATGACCTAGTTTTTGACCCCACATGACCCAGTTTCGAACTTGACCTAGATATCATCAAGGTGAACATTCTGACCAATATTCATGAAGATCTCATGAAAAATATGGCCTCTAGAGAGGTCACAAGGTTTTTCTATTTTTTAGATCTACTGACCTAGTTTTAAACCCCACGTGACCAGTTTCGAACCTGACCTAGATATCATCAAGGTGAACATTCTGACCAATTTTCATGAAGATCCATTGAAAATTATGGCCTCTAGAGAGGTCACAAGGTTTTTTCTATTTTTAGACCTAATGACCTAGTTTTTGACCCTACGTGACCCAGTTCGAACTTGACCTAGATATCATCAAGGTGAACATTCTGACCAATATTCATGAAGATCTCATGAAAAATATGGCCTCTAGAGAGGTCACAAGGTTTTTCTATCTTTAGACCTACTGACCTAGTTTTTGAACCCACGTGACCCAGTTTCGAACTTGACCTAGATATCATCAAGGTGAACATTCTGACCAATTTTCATGAAGATCTTATGAAATATATGGCCTCTAGAGAGGTCACAAGGTTTTTCTATTTTTAGACCTATTGACCTAGTTTTTGATGGCACGTGACCCAGTTTCGAACTTGACCTAGATATCATCAAGGTGAACATTCTGACCAACTTTCATAAAGATCCCATGAAAAATGTGACCTCTAGAGTGGTCACAAGCAAAAGTTTACGGACGCACGGACGGACGACGGACGCCGCGCGATCACAAAAGCTCACCTTGTCACTTTGTGACAGGTGAGCTAAAAAAAAACTACCTTTAGTAGCAAATCTCAGGAAGATATAATTGGCTTTATTCTTGTATGGTACCCCTAGCCTCCACTTTCCTGGGGGCCACCGTATCCTGTCAAACGCATTCTGGTTTTTACTTTGAACTTCTGACTCGGAGTCACTATCAGTTATCTCCCCTTCTTCTATTCCTTCATCCTCCATCTTCTCCTCCTGAAAATTAAACAGTATGGTAGAAATGCTACTATTTATCTCAGTTCCATTCTCTGTAGAAACATTACTTTTACAGTCAAACTTCGTTTGCTTGAACTCTGATAATTGGAGCACAGCCCTTCGCTCCAACTCATCGCCAGGTCCAGGCAAAATCTCTGTCAAATGTATATTGATTGCTTGCTCGAACTACTGGTAACTCGCAAAAACGAAGTTTGATTGTACCTCAAAGTTCACTACTGAAAATAACTCAATAATGTCATCCATTAGCATACAGTACCCTCTGTAAAATACTATACTGACTTAAATAAATAATTTATATTACAAGTATGCTTTTTTAAATAAAATACAAGTTCTTAGCCCATATATGTCTTTGCATACATTTGTCCTGTACAACAGAGCTCAAGTGATCCTACAAACAATGTATGGATAAAATTTCATTGTGTCAAATTACATAAACATTATGACTGTACTGGAGATAACTGATTTACCTTTATACCTATAAGAGGAATTAAAGCATTTTGTATTTAATAATGGAGGGCTTTCACTCAAATGATTATCTACATAGCTGCATCTCAAAAATGGTATAACCATATATGTCAGTAACTAAATACATAGCTGCATCTCAAACACAGTCTAACAATATCTGCCAGTAACTAAATATGTATCTTCATTTCAAACAGCACGTAACAATATCTGACGGTAACTAAATACATATCTGTATCGCAAACACAGTCCAAAAATATCTACCATCAACTAAATACATATCTGTATCGCAAACACAGTCCAAAAATATCTACCATCAACTAAATACATATCTGTATCGCAAACACAGTCCAAAAATATCTACCATCAACTAAATACATATCTGTATCGCAAACACAGTCCAAAAATATCTACCATCAACTAAATACATATCTGCATCTCCAACACAGTCTAACAATATCTACAGGTAACAAAATACAAACCAAACTCACTTCATCAATTTTGTTTTCTTCACTCTTGTTTTCCTCTGCTTTATTTTCCTCTGGTTTTGTTTCCTCTGTAAGATCTAGGTCATCATTATCTTCTTCCATTTTTTCTTCATTCCTTTCTTCCTCACTTTCTTTCTCTCCTACTTTTTCATTATTTTGTTCCGTACCATCGTCATCCATTTTAGACTCTGAAATCAATTATATCACACTACATTAACTATTTAACTACTTTGATAAATACAGCTTAGATCTACTTTCTTTTTGGCATAACTTTTATTATAATATTACTCTGTTCTCTTTTCATGTTGTCAAGCTTTCTTCAGTTTCAATTCCTTTGTTGTTGTAAATAGAGCAGACCTGGCGTCAATTACATTGCAAAGTAATTAATTTTGTTCCACATTACACTGAAAAATCTTGATTAAATTATACATTGCTTATATTCTGCAAAGTAATTAATAAAATCAACATAACATAACCAATGTAATTAATTAAATTACAACTCACAACTAATAATTAGAACTGATGTATTTGTTTTTATGTCACAAGTTTTACATCTCAGCACAACTGAATGTTTAAGATGTTTTAAACATTGCAATACTTAAAGACATGTTATATTTTATTTTAAGAACAGCGCACACATTACACGCACTTCCTGGTTATACAACCAGTCTGATTAATAAGACAACCCTTGGAACATTCCTGTGAACCTTGGATAATTGGCATGCTGATTTAGGAAATAATTCTTAAAGAAATTTGGACAGACAGATGACGGACATTCAATGGTTCTAGAAGCACTTGCTCAGTGAGCTAAAACAGTGGAATAGAAATAATCAATATACCTGAGGTAGTTTCTATCTTTGCTTTGTTTTTGTCTGCTTTGTGATTAATTGGAACCTTTAAACCAAAATCTGCCATTACTTGCTCATAGCTACGACTAAGTTTTAACAAGGCACGGGCTGCAGTCATTTTATCTAACCATACCACATTACCTGAAATTATAAGACAAAGAAGCAGTAAAATCCCAATTCATTTTATGTAAGGTCAAAATCCTTGAATTATATCCCCATGCAATAGCTGTTTTGGCCAAAATCACAAAATATTGTGTCTCTGAAATTAAAAGATTTCTAACACAGTAGTTTAATTTTGAAGATCATTTCATTAAGAAATAATTTATAGCAAAACTGTGTTTTAACACTATTTATACACGATGGGTGGTTATACGTCGGGCATAATAATTTCATGTGGGCACAGCCCATGCGAAATTATTTTGTATGAAATATAACCGCCAGAGTGTATAAATAGTGTTCAAACATGGTTTGGCTATAATTTATTTTGATTCTAATATGTCTTTTATTGTAAAATTTAGATCAAATATGATAGAACTGTTTCTTCGCCCATGTATGACACCAAATGGCAGGTCATCACGCTCCTTTGTTTATAAACAGGACCGGAAATGGTAATATGTTATGCGGAAGAGTTCCATTTGGGCGAAAATGATGGCGGAATATTCTGCAAATCGAGTAACTAACTCAGTATGTGTGTAAAGTAATCAAGACTGTTGTGCAATGTGACATTTCGTTTTAAAGCAGCATGCCTCCAGATCGTTGGACAACAAAAAATATATTTTATTTAGATATCTTGTAATAAATGCTAATTTCTTAAGGCTTTAAAACTTAATTACTGACAAACTTTATGTTACGAAAACACATGAGAATTTGCTGTCTTTACTTTTTATGGTGAAAATCGAAAAGTGTTTGTCACGCTTTTACTCTAGGTAAACTGTCGCGATTATAAATATTTTAGTTTGAAGTCATTATTCACTACTTCAGCAATAGCGCTATTGGTTACGACGACGGGAAAATGTCTTTATTACAGCGGCGGTCCGGGGTTCGATTCCTGGCGTGGTCATCTTTTTTCTAGATTTGGAACTTTTAAAATATTTTAGAAACAAAAATTCATATTCTAATGTTCATAATATGACCAAACTTCAATTTAAAAGATAGAATATTTTTTAGCCAAATCTGGAGGCATGCTGCTTTAAGTATGCTATAAAGTACAATATTTTGATCCAATTTGAAAGTGCTATTTCTAAATGCATACATGGCGCTAAATATCAAGTAGACGTAAAGTCAACATATTATCATTGTGATGATTTAAGCATTGCTAGCCATATCAGAATTAAATTTCCTTAATCACTTTATAACAAATAGGTGCAATTAACACTGATCAAAAGAGTAGGAAATATCTAAATTTTAGGCAAAAAAAAAATATTACAAGATGAACATGATGAAAGCATGAAGAAAGAAAACAGAAGATTTTGATGGTTATAGCTTACCAAAATTTAGTATATGTAAGGAATGTGTAATTATAATATTGGTGAAATTTTATTATTCCCTCATCCCCCCTCCCTTCCCCTACCCCCTTGCCTCCCCAACGTCTCAAATGTATACACAGAAGATATATGTCTGTTTTCTCCACTAACAGCTTTGGTCAATATATTTTTTTCAAGGGGATTCTGTCAATTTCACATGGCTATATGTCATACTGAGTATATGACTGGATGGAAATATCATATAAATTTACTGTTTATTACACTATACCTGGCATTTGTTTTCTTTTTCTTTTTTTTTTGAAATTTTAGATTCAATACCAAAAAAGCTAGAAATATATACAGGAATCATTAAATCAGTTTATTGCTGGTTCAGACATGGGGAAAAACACTTACAACTTTCATCATCAATCCATTCACAGCTGCCAGCAGCGAATTCCTGGAAGTAGTTGAACACATCTTTTGTATTCATCTCATTGACACCCCGTATATGTACAGCATCTATACGTATACCTCTCTCATCTTTAGGATTTAAATCTTCCGCCTTCAACCCAAGACTGAAACACCAAAACAATGTATACCTGTTAAATCTTTTTAACCTTTACCCTGCTAAATTTCTAAAATGGACTGGTAGCCCGGCTTATAAATCCTAAAATATGGCCGAACCTTGCACATTTTAGTAGAGACTTAAGATAATATATTTCTTACAGAATAATACCAGAAGATAAATTCTGGATATGGAACACTCGAATCAGTCAACCATGAAAGCCTGGGCAAACTGTTTTATGACGTCATCTTTAGGACTATTAAATTCATAAATATAATTTGATCATGTTCAGCAACGTTTAAAATTTTATCACCCTTTTCAAAATTTCTAATAATCTGGTGACAAAACAATTCTTCTATGTAGAGCTTCTCAAAGTTACATAATTTTTAGAAATATCAAAGAAAGGTTACTTTTGGAATAATTTGTATGAACAGGCATAAATTATCTAAAACGACGTATCACATTTCTTAAACTTTACATCCTGTTTTCAAACAAAGACAAAGTTTTATAAAATAGTGTTATAAAAAGAGGAAAACATGTGTTCATAATAAGATTATATCGCTTTAGAATTCTTCTGACTATATATGCCTTTTCGGGTCATTTTAAACTTGTCCACACATACGGGAGAGATGCCTCATATTTTGCTCATTCTAAATGTTGTATATTTCTTTCTTGTGGATATGAACTAAACCTCGCGTTTATGTAATAATCAATTCATACTTAGATTTTAATTTGAATTAAATACTTTTCTATACTTTTGCAGCGATATATTACTTGCTATAACATAATGAAGAACAATGTAGAGTGGTTAATTTCATGGCTATTTCGCAACATAGCTAGGCTAAGGGATGGCATATAAAATACTAAGAAAAGCAGACCTTTCTAATTAGTAAAAAGGAAGAAACGTATATAAAACTGAAAGAAGAAATATTCCCATAAAGAATAATTGTAGGGATAGGTCAGAGAGATTTTATTAGTACCGCGATGTTGCATACAGCTGTAAACTGTATGACAACATGCACTTACCAAATCTTCAAGCGTCATACTTAGACTTTTTCAAATACCTTTCAAATTGCTACATGCACATATTTTTACTTATTTAGAAAAGTATATTGTTAGTAAAATGTCAAAATTAAAGCTAATTAAAAAATATGCAATATCAAATACTTTTACTCACATCAATGTCTCAACCCATTTAGAAGCGGCTCAATAAAAAACTTAATATATCTATTTGGTCTAAAATTAAGTATCTAGCTCATATTTTATTGTTTATTGTAGTTATTTAAAACATTTGTTTAAGACTCCATTTTTTAAAAATGGTATGTGAGATAATGTTTTGACACGAACTAATGCAAGTTGATCCCGATAAGGTAAAATATCCGGAAAGAAGGTGTGTTATGTGTGTGTGTGTGGGAGGGGGTGGGGGGTGGAGAGAGGGGGATACTCATCCGAAACGATTTCCTTACTAAATTTCATTTTTGTGGTGTTTTTACCTGTTAGAGATACATTATTTTATTATATAAGTTAATGAGAGAAAAAAATGTATGATTGCTTAATGTTTTTTCTTAAAGTGTGGCAACTTTGATCTAACATATTTATATCAAACTGCATTTCACCAGATAGATGATATACTGTGCTAGACTGTTGTATGACTGAAGACAAGATATTTATAAATGTACTTTTACATACCGGTATGTTTATAAGTGAACAAAATACATTACAATTTGGACAGGCTACCTCATTAGTGCTTCTGCAATATAAACGATAAACCTATGTACCATTACTATGACTTTACGTAAAGATGGAACAATTGCGGTATAGTAAATGTGTATGTTACCGGATGTGACCAATGGGAATCTGCATTGTGACACCACATTAATACATTTGCTGTAGGGTTCCCGAGAAGTATAACTCCCAAAATATGTAAAATTTGACTGAATATTTCAAGTAGTAGTTACAAGATACACATCACCATCGTGGTTTACAAATTTATATTTTGGTTTGAAATACATAATTTTTATTTAAAGCGCGTGTGAAGACTGCCACCTTCTGTAAGCTAAACACGTCCATATGTTTCATACCCAGATGTGAACCACTAAATCACAGTCTATTTCTTAATGAAAGTGAATGTAAGATGAACATAAGCATTTTACACAACTTAGTACCCTAAAACGATTGCATTTGTTGAAATCAAATGAAATAAACAGTTCTACGGAAGTTAATTGGCTTTCCAAAACGGGGCTACAAATATAAGAACGTTTGGATGTACGATTGCTTACATTGCGTCGTCATTCTTTTGTGATTACACTAGACATTAGTCATAAGACACTTTCATGATGATGCATGCTAGTATAAATATATGACGTAAGTTGAAAAGTTTATCTATAAAAACTTTTAAAAAAAACAGTTAAAGTAATGCAAAACTGAATCAGTGTAAACAATGTTAAAGAAAGACAAATAAAAATGTGCTGATATGATATAAATAGCAAATTAACAGTTTCCATTTTGGTATGTACTACATTGATGCGTTCGAAATACGCGCCACTTAACATTTAAAACACAAATATATTTAGCTGTTTTATTTTACATGGCCATAGACCTTTAGGATGATAGGTCAATACCGACTCTGTAAGACTTTTCATGCTTTGTGTGATTAAATTATGTTCTGATGTCAATTTTCTTTCAATCTAAAGTATTCGTCAGATATAAATACAGTTTGATTAACGTAAGAAATACATCGCGACTTACTACTGTTCGTTTGAGGATATCTTTAATTACGTTAGGTTGCAAAAATTTACAGAATGATATACACAACATGCCGTTACAAAGAGTAAAACAGCTTTGTTAGATTTATAAAAACATTTCACTTAAAATATCACCCATGTCTTTATACAAATCACGCTGTTTAAAATATCGCATTTTAATTAGATATATTAAAAACATTTTGGTTCGATTCCTGCGCATCTGAGCTCTGAATTGTGATAAATCAGGTGAAAAACCGCTCGATGGCCTTCTTTATTTTTGTTCTTACATGGTCATTGAAATTTCATGATAAAATTTTGCTGGGCGTCATTTATCCAAGTAGTAATAAACCGAACGTCATGCCACCATTTGACGTCATAATGGACTTCATAATGCTTTCTTGCCTACCTAGCGGGGAAAGTATACATTTATCCGAGCACGCGCCGGGGATAGATATTCCTGTCTTTCCCTAGGGAAAAACCTTGTCGAAAATAGCGTGCACTAAGGTGACGTCACATAGGACTGGTACCATTGTGACATCATAAACTTTATAAATAATATCAGGAAATACTAAAAACCTATTTGTCTCCACGTCTATTTTGAACATGATAGGCAAGAAAAATGATCTAACATGTCTGCCTGTGTAAGACAGCTGTTTTCCCTACCCTCGGGACAGCATGGATAAAAAACCTCGCTAACGCTCGGTTTTCCATTCCACACTGTCCCTCGGGTAGGGAAAACCCCGTCTTACACAGGCAGGCATGTAAGATCCTTATAGTCTTACCCGATCGCGCGTCAACCATTGTTTATCGCAGATTTTTACACAACCGAATATCATTTTTCTAGCTGATTAATGTGTATTTTTATATATCAATACATTTTCCTGACGTCACAATTATTACGTCAGCCGCACAGGAAAAGAAATCAACACAAAATAGAAAATAGACAAATACTAGCATTTGTTGGATATCGTCAAGGATGTACTTTAAAATCCTTCGTGACGTGTTAGAATCGAAATAATATATCAAATGTAGTGATTTGCTCTTCACTGTTTGTCATCTGATGCGTATAATTATACCACTCGAGCTACGCCCACGTGATATTAATTTTTATTTCTTAAATATACAGAGATTGACTACTTTCTTCTTTGTTTAACATGCTATTGCTATGTCAGAATGTGCAATTTATTTTATGGTAAATCGCCATGAATTATTCAACTCAGTTATTCTTTTTGAGTCTACGAACCTTTTAATCTAAATACATAAGTGCCTGGATACTGGTAACTAACCAATATTATAATACATTAATCACGGTAATGTGACAAATATGCAAAATCTATTTCTACTTACCAATTACCTCCCTTTTAATTGCGTTAACTGATTTATTTTCAGGAAAATGATATATTCGATTGCGAATAATGTCACAAAAGTGTAGTAAGTATTGTTTTAAGGGTTTTGTATTAAAAAATGAGTATTATATTACAAACATTTTACGGTAATTTTGATAAAAAAGAAGGACCGGTAGCTGTTTATAAAACATAATGAATATTTTTGTCTTTTTTCAGAAATATATTATTCATTTACATTATTTCAATTTTGCATTCCTATAAAGATAAATTATATAACAATTTTATCAAGATGCATTAAAAGATATAACTACTAAGAGCATTTTTATCAAAATAACGGAAGTCGTTGCGCATGAATAAACTTGAGAGTAAACCTGCTTTTAATACTATAAATAGAAAGATATTAACACAAAACACTTAAATCCCAAAAATCTTAAATTTTTATTAAAAATTGAGCGAAATATGACGATTTAAAAAGAAATTTGCTGAAAATATCCTTTATATGAGTTGTCTGCCCCTGACAAGGTGCGAAAGGTCAGTGTTCCATATCCAGATTTCTATTTGACATAATCTTCAATCATTTTATGTTCATAGCTTGTCTCTACTAAAAAGTGCAAGATCGAATGACTTATAAGCCGGGCTATGGCCCATCATTCTATTTGGACAGCACCACTTATTATTCAAAGGGGTATTTACTGAAAATTTACTGACTGAATAGCGAACTGTGTAGACCATGATCAACCAGCAGGCTAAAGGTTAATGAGAGATGGTTATAGCCTTGCGATTATTTTTCTACTTTACATACCTTTAGGCTGAGAACAATTTTAAGATTCTCATCCCGATTATGGAAACAATGGGGTGGGTGGTCACTTTTGATACTTTACATTTGAAATATGGGAGACTAGAGATAAAAACTTACTTAAAATTTGAGAGATCAGATAACAAGAGCTGTCCCTAAGACAGCCAATGCTCAACTATTCAGACTGTTGTTCCAGAAGCAGGAATATTACTATAATTGTTAAAATATCTATTGAGTTTCAATCCAGTATCTGCATTAGTTTTGGAGATAGTAACTTTCATGCAAAACTTTAACCAAAAGTTTTTAAGCTCAAAAGGGGACATAATTTTGCAAAATATATGTTAGAGTTATGAAACTTGATGCTAAGACCTAGTTTTATAAACCTGAAGAAACATGTGAAGTTTCAATTCAGTAATTGCATTAGTTTCTGAGATAGTAACTTCCATGCAAAACTTTAACCAGGATTTTCTAAGTCCAAAAGGGGGCATAATTTTGCCAAAATGCATGTCAGTTATGGAACATGATGCTATCACCTAGTTTTATAACCCAGAAGACACATATGAAGTTTCAATTCAATATCTGCATCAGTTTTGGAGATAGTAACTTTCATGCAAAACTTTAACCAGGATTTTCTTAGTCCAAAAGGGGGCATAATTTGGCCAAATTACCTGTCAGAGTTACAGGATTTGACCCAGAGAAGTTGGTAATTGACCTAGAAAAAGAAAAAATAAGTTTCAAAGCTATTATGCCTTTAAATGAAAGCTATAGGTACTTGCATGAAAAACTTTAACCAAGGTGTGACGCTGACGCCAGGGTGAGTAGAATAGCTCAGACTATTCTTTGATAGTCAAGCTAATAAATCGAAATAAAGTGCAAAGTTCTTCATCTTTCCAAATTACATGTATGACAAACCTGTCATAGAAACAGTAGGTATCTCATGCTTGTGTATTTTTTCAACAATACACACTCAGGGCCTGAGCCTCAGAAAGTTGTAGCTACTTTTTGAGAGAAACTGCCAAATTGAAGCTGAATTGCTGAAATTTGGCCACATTTTAATAAAATTCTTGTAGCCACTTTAAAATCTGAATTTGTAGCATATGGCTACATTGGCGAATGGCAGAGGAGGCCCTGACACTGTAATATAAATATATTAACTTTACCTTTGATATAGTTCCCCCAAATTGACAGCTGGTTCAGGTTTGTAATCAATACCGAATCTTTTTGCCCTTTCCTGGAGTTTTTCAGCTGTGTCCTTCAAAATTCATTGAACATTGATACATAAGTTTGTAGATTAACTAATTCAACAGAAAAACACTACAACTTAATTCTAAACCATTTAACAGATTTTAAGACATAAAGTTTAAATGTTCCACCTTATCAATTACCGTATGTTTTATTTAAAAAAGCAACAAAATGTATTTCTTAATAATAAATTGTAGATCGTCTAAATGCCAGTTAACATAATATGCATAAATTTACATCTTCATCACCATGGAAAATGTCTGTTCCATACTAAAACTGATGTACAAATTAATCATCAACATCAGAAATTAAACATTGCTGTATACCTATGATGGTATAATATTATAAATCCATCTCAATAATATAAACAGATTTAACATTGTTTTTACATCTGCAATCCATTCCAATCACAACAGCCCTACATTATTATTAATTTAAATACAAAATGTAGATAAATCATTACATAGTGTATTACCTGCTCTGTAAAATCTATGCCTGTAACAAAGTTTCCTTCCTTATTTTCATATCTTCTTGTCGGCTATAAAATAAAATTTTTAATTAAGTTATCACATAGGTGCTATTAAAGATGCCATTATGAAAGAAAAACGCCAGTGAGAAATTCATTATAAACATTTTGAATACTGCTATTATAGGTTTGGCAGATATACTGTGTAGAACAACTTGATATCAGTCAAAATAGTTAGTAATAATGAACAAGAAAGTACATTTCAGTGTAGACTAAACTGTTGGAATAATGCAACAGTATAAAACTATTAGCATTTTTCACAGTAAGCTATAGACAAGATTTTGGCCTAGGCTATCCGCACAACGGTCATGTCAGTCATTTTCCTTATCCACATAACTGTCATGCCGATAATTTTCGTTATTCGCACAATGATCTTCCCAAGAAAGTCGTGCCAATTATTTTTGTTATCCATATGCCTAAACATACTTTATACATCTAGGTAAAATTCAGTTCGTCTTTTCTTAAGTTTTTCTCTATTTATCACATCCCCATACAACCGATTATCTGACAATGGTTTAGCATGCACTTTTTGGTAATTTCACAACAGCATGCGATTATGATGGTTATAATCATTATGTTGAAAACATAATATGAATAGTAAGAAACACAACACTAAGGTATAATAATTAGCCTGTTTGATCCTATTTTTGCGGTTCTGAACGTCGAAGGATTTGTTTGCATTATGATTTAAAAATAATTTAGTAACCCAAATATATTTTCCTAGAAAAGAAGATTGAAATGATACGGATGGTCGGCTCGCTAAATTTTGTAACTAAAAATAGATCACTATTTTGGAATTCCAACACCAAGGGGGGTATTCGATCTACTCCTTACCATGGAAAAAAAATGGCGGCCAAAACTGAAAATGTGAGTTTTTCTTACTTTTTTGCTTTTTCAAGGATATCTAGACAATAACACATGTCTATCAACTTGCTCCACTGTTTTCTCCATCTACCGGTACCTTTCACTTTGGAAACAGCACTTTATTTTGTCTGGAATGCTGGTCATAAAATTCGAATCGATGGAAAATTCTCCGGTAAACACGGGATAAGGAATAGTGCGACTTGCAAAAATGGTCTTTTTACCTAATATACCGCAGGTTGTAAGCTATTTTTCTGATTTGAAGGAATATTTCCACATATTTATCTAGTACTGTTGGTTTTGAGCAGATCACAGTTCGTATTTTCAAAAAAAAACACAATTTTTGTCCGATGGTAAGGAACAGTGTGCGAAAATTAGAGGATAAGGTGCAGTGCAATTTTTATAAACGGATTTTACAGTTTTCTCTCATCATTTCTGAGATAACCAGTTGACATTTTATACCATGTAATAATTAAAGAGGTCTGAATCGTGACCCTGGCTGTTAAACTACACTAATATTGTAGATGAACCATAGTGTAAACCCTCCTATCGTTAAGTTTTAAATGACGAACAATCGAGTGTTCCTAATCGTGGTTGTTTAAAAATAGGCTCCGGAAGCAAATTAAACATACTATAATTCCAATGAATATGTGTTTATACTTGTTACCTAATGTCAATTGGATTTATCATATCCATAATCCAAAAAATGTACAAAAGACAATTTAAAATGATACATACGTTAATGGCGCCATGCGCAAGTTTTATACAAAAATTCACAACGCTTGACCGCTTTTATAGTTAATGACGGATTTTTTAGTAAATGCAAAGAATACATGTTCCCTAATTATTAATAACTGCATCATAATATGTATGTTTGTGTTATTACGATTCCTAAACAATAAAAAAGATATGACGCCAATGAAGGAATACTTTGGTTATGGATCTATCCTACTATGAATATATGAGCTTGACATATAAAGAATATCGTTTTTATGTCTTTATAGGTTATTTCTAGTTTTGTTTCAACTACATGTTATAACATTTGATACAAGATATACTTAGTAGTGATATATTTTTCACTTAAAAACTTTCCTTATGTAAAGATTCCACTTTCTATGATACAAACGTTACATTTATTCTAAGACACTGAAAATCACAGCAGTTCATGTTGAACTAAGAGTAGTTTTTCATGCCAAAACAGTATATGCATTTTCAATACATCAATCATTTGTCTGTTATGAAGCAGAGGTCCTTCTTAATTTAAATGGCATAAGAAATGGCAAAATGATACGTGATCGATACAAACGTTACCATTGAATCTTATTTAAAATAACATAAACAAGAAAGTGTCACTCAGTTTAATTGACAGTGTCATCAGTTTGTATCGTCTATGTCGTAAGATGCAGATTCACACAGGTTAAGTCGCACATTTGTCCTTGAAGAAGTGTTTTCTTTTTCGAAAATGTTCAATAGGCTCCGCTGGTAATGTTCGGTTTAAATAGGAAGCTTAAAGTAAAACCTATTTGTGATTATATGACAATTATATTTTTTTTGTTTCAATTAAATTTATGTTGCTGTACATATTGAGTACGCCATAAACACAGTACAAATTATTGATACATACGTTACGTATGGTAACGTATGTATCCTTTCATGCCTGATATATTACTTTTTATACAACAAGAGGCTTCTTTTTTTTTGAAGTCAAGGTTCCAAGATAATACGCTCAGGCGTTTTAATTTGCTAAAAAGTTTGTTTTTATCACTATTTTTGTTTAAAACAACGTCATGCAAATTCTATTTTTAAAATCTAATAATATATGCTTTAATATTAATTTCTTGCTAAAAAGGTTTGTTTACAGAACTGGTCGTATGTCATAGTGTTTTTAGCATAAAGATACATGTTTAACATATTTTTGAATACAAAATGAATGGAAAACAGCATACCCGTGGTACCCATAGCACAGTGATCGGTAACGTATGTATCAATACATAGGTTATTGGTGTATCACTGTTGACTTGTGGTGGGTTTCACATCAGGTTAACATTTTTGTAACATCAAGGGCTAAAATCTGAAAGGTGTATCGAGAATGTGAGAAGGCTAAAGACAGTGCGCTACTTTAAAAAGAGAGAATCAGACAGTGAAACTATTACCCCCCTGCTAATTATATCCTTTGGCAAACAGAAAATGGAGGAGAGAAAATAAGAAAAACAAAACGAGAAACGGACTTCGAGACTTTGAAAAAAAACAGTACTTTTTCACAAGAAATGTATAATATGACATTATACATTCCCTGTGAAAATGTACCGTGTTTCTTTCGGAGTATCGAGAGTCTGTTTCTTAATTTGTTGAATAGGCTTGGTTGTTCGGGCGCAGGCTTAACCGAAAAGATAGTGTTTGTAGTTTTGCTAAGAACGTATGCGACCTATATTACTTTATTTTCGTATCTATTAAAATCGATACCTTAAAACAAATCGCTGCCGTAGAACTGGTAGCTAAAAGGTAAAAGAGCTAGCTTTAATTACTGTTAAGGTAAAAATCTGCAAGTAAAAGGCATAAGTTTTGTTCCAACCGTGACATATCTTGAAATATTTTTTACAAGACCGTTAATATATTTGAAAAAGTCTTTTACAGTAAAGACAGACTTAATAGAACTGTTAAGTCTGAATGAAATTTTATATGTAGAATTGTTGGTTTTTGTTGGGGCTTGGTTCATGAATGTGGTTGTACTCAAATAAAATTATCTTTTCTTCATTATTTGGAAAAGTTCTGACACGGTGACTTGTGGTTATATTAATTTTTAATATTAAATAAGTACTTTTTCTTGTGCATTTCATTATATACAGCTTAAAGTGGTGTGATTCATGGATTCAGTGACAAAAGCACTTGTTATAAGAGCTGCCACTTACAAATATACAAGAGAACGAGATTACCAAAGCCGCCTTTGAAAATACGAATAATTAATTTGACAATCGTAAGAAATAATTAATTTGAATAAATAAGTATTTGTGCTTTGATTTACAATGGTCGGCTTCAATTTGATGGCAATCTTGAACACGAATTTTGATACCCGAAAATGAATTTATTAGTTAATTTGGGATACATACGTTACCATCAGCATATTTCTGATCAGTTTTGACAAGTTCAATATGTGTTATTGTTGATTGACATAAATGTTTCCAAGAAAAGCTTGATGATAAATGTTCTTAAATTCGTGGTATAAGATACATAATGTTGGTAAATAACAATCATATTTGCCACATATTAAGCCTTACTTGAATGTATTTTTTTTCTCATACCTATGTGCAATGATACTTACGTTACTTTTGCAATGCAGCTTAAGATACAAGCAGGACACATAAAATATTCAAATTGCTCTTCCAAATATAATGTTAATGGCATCGTAAGAGTATATCTATGGTTTTATGAGCTTATTATGTTTGCGATTTGCCTTTTGTCAATGTTTTTTAATATGTTTTGTTACAGTTCAATGTTCGTTCAATAATCTACTAGCGAACTCGCGAGGTAATATTCCTTAATAACTCTAAGCCAACGTTAACTTAAAATGTAAGAGTTAACCATAATATGAAAAGTCGTATAAAATAGTTATAGCTTCAACCACGAATAATTTCTGGTCTTTGTATCCATAAAATCGTGAATTAGTGCGCCTAAATGTCGCATAACATATGTATTTTAACGCAAAATTACAAAGAATGCATAAACACCTAAACAAGTTAAGTGGTGTTGCTGAGTTTTCACTATCTTTAGTAAAACACATTGTATTTTAAGTAGGTTTAACTTTTAATGGTTTTTTAAGACAAAAAAATAAATAAAATAATATTTCAACATTTTTGTAAGGCAATGCTTGTTGTTAATGACTTTGGGCGCTATACCAAATAAAAAGTTATAAATACATAAATGTTGGCGAGGGATACTATATTAAATACTTGCTGAACTTTTGGCTTTCAGTACATCACGTGTCTGATAGACAGGCGGATACCTTTTAAATCTTACTACATTTAGCAAGAGATAGTTATAAATGATCACCAAAATATTATTGTAATAGAATTTTACTTGATTGTCTCTGAAAAGAGCAAAGTAAAAAGTTGCTTGAAGAAGTGGACTGCACCTTATCCTCTTATTTTCGTACACTGTTCCTTACCATCAGACAAAAAACTGTGTAATTTAAAATTACGACTTTTAATCGGCTCCAGACTAACCATGATGGAAATATATATTGATTCTTTTCTTCTAATTAGAAAAACAGCTCACAATTATTTGAATTATAAGGAAAAAAGACTATTTTTGCTAATCGCACTATTCCTTATCCCGTGTTTACCGGAGGATTTTCCATCGATTCAAATCCCATGACCAGCATTCCAGACAAACTACAGCACTGTTTCCAATGTTAAAGGTACCGATAGATAGAAAAAACAGTGGAGCAGGTTGATAGCCATGTGTCATGGTCTAGAAATCCTTAAAAAAGATAAAAAGTAAGAAAAACTCACATTTTCAGTTTTGGCCGCCATTTTGTTTTGGTGGAAAGGAGTAGATCGAATACCCCCCTTGAACACTAGTATTTAAGAAATACTTTGCATTGTGTCAGCTGCCATTTCTATAAAATACCTGTGTTTAACTTTAGCTAGTATCTTTTGTTTTTAGCTAGTGAACAAAAAAGGCACTAGCTAATTTTAGCTAGTAGAAAATATTGTTAAATTTGACCCTTGATTTCACAGTATGACTTCCTACCTTATAAAATGTTGGCTTGAATTTTTAAGTTGATTATATTGGCTACTTGTCCAAAAGGCGAGTGGTGAATAAATAAATGTAAACACATGTACCATATACCAAAAACAGAAAAGAAACCAAAACACCCGTCATGTAGATAAGGATATTAAGGTGTAGCGGTACTTGTATCAGGTGGCCTCGGTAGCTCAATTGGTACAGCGTTGGCACGGTAAGCCGAAGGTCTGAGGTTCAAATCCCGGTCGAGGCTGCACATTTTTCCTGAGACTGTTACATTTGGGGGCTCGTCCGGGATGCTCACCCTTGGAGCCCATGCAGGGCGAAGCAGTTTGGCTGGGGTGTGCATCTGAATTTGGCTAACAGTCTGCGGCAGACATTGGCCAGGAGTGCCAATGTCTCGCAATAAGTGGGAAGGTGTGTAGCGGTACTCATATCGGGTGGCCTCGGTAGCTCAATTGGTAGAGCGTTGGCATGGTAAGCCGAAGGTCCAAGGTTCGAATCCTGGTCGAGGCTGCACATTTTTCCTGAGACTGTTACAAAGGATAATACTAATTTGCATGACCGTCGTGCGATAAGGAAAGTACCGATAATACTAATAGGCACGACCGCAGTGCTAATACACACATCACAAGATTTTATGTTAAGGGTGTAAACAACTAATAAATCTTATATACAAAGTATATGGGGTCAAATTACCCTATTTATGCTGTTTTCCACTTGCTTAGTTTCTAGTTTATTCAAATAAACGTTGAACTGAACATCATCTTCAGCACCGGTAGCACGTTCTGATCCGGGGGACTCTGGAACTAAAATTTCTTCGTGCACAGGGTTGGTTACTCTTTTATCTATTTCTCCTTCTTCTAGACTTATTTGTGGCTCACCCGTCAACGATAAGTTATCGTCATCCGATTCAGATTCATCATTATCTATGCATATTTTCAGGTTTGGAAGTTTCGTTTTCTCAGTAGACGCCATTTTTGTGTGATAGAATGCAATTTAACCCAATCAAATTCATTCACCAGAATCCACCACCAAATACAATTCCGGTTGTTACATGTTTACATTTTATATTATTTTGTATTTTATGTCACATGTTCTTATGAATCATGACAATATTAAATACAAATAAATCTTTTAAAAAATGCTTTAATAAACTTGAGCCTTAAATTTACTTTCTTAATAATACTGCAACTTGAAGACAACCTACTTGACATAAAATTGTCATCACCCTAACTATAATAGCGGTGTATTAAAAAGAAAACGAAAAAATAAATAAAGGAATCAAAAATAGTTTTCATAAACTTAAGAGAAACGACTTCCTACAAATTTGACAGACTCCGTACTTGTAATACCTGATAGCCTAAGCCCCGTCATGCCATACCTACTTGCCAAGACACTAAAACAAATGCAGTTCTTTCGAGATACGTGTATATAAAAATATCTTTAAAAAATCTCGAAAATGTCGCATTTGAGAATGTCTTCCCCGTGGATCCGGAATAAATCCAGTCTAAGCAGAATATGGCGGACAGAGTTTTTATGCTGTGTTATCTCCTATATAAGTGACACCCCCGCCCCCCCCCCCCCCCCCCCCCCCCACCAAATACCAGACTTTTAATCCCCAATATACAAGATCCTGTCTGGTCCAGTCTGATAAGGGTCCATAAAACGCCTGTAGACTTATGTATCCTAATTATTGTCAGAGAATCATATTTTTTTTGCGTAGAGATAAATTGGTTATTTCCTGTGTTTTGCATTTTATTGATTGAAATGCTGTTTTTATTTGTTTGTTGTTTTTTTAGAATGTACACAAAATTATTTTAATTGATGTTAAGTAATGTCCCAGCCAATTAAATTATAACTCTTATAGCAAAGCAATTCTCACTCCTTAACCATCAAATAATTACTTAAAACTTAATAAAAGAAATTAAAAGTTTGTTTATTCGATGATTATGATCTTTTTATCAAAAGTAACAAAATAAAACCAGAAAAAAATGATGATTGCTGGATTTTATTAGAAATTAAAGAAGCGTTCAAGTGCATTTTTAATAGATAAAATGGAATATGGACAGAAGGATTTTATATATTAAAAATGTATAATTCCTCTTGTGTTGTCTAAATAACATTTCTTTTATGTATAATAAAATCCAGCACTAAAGATAGATTCTTTTATTTCCTCCATTCTTGAAGAGCATAACATATATACAAGTAGACACATATCAGGAAATTTACATTACAATAACCATTTAAACATTATGTACACATTATACGTGAATATATATATCATTTTAGATACAAACAGCATTATATGCTTCAGTTAAGCATCAACTCTACAAACATAATAACACAAATATGCATATTACACCATAATTAACATAAGAAAGTACAACCATCATAAACTATGCTAACATGGTATACTCTTTTCGTTAATGTAACTGCATGCATTAAAACTTAAGATTTCTCTATAATACGTGTATATTCAATGATAAGAGCCATATTTGACTAGGAAGTGCATTAAACAATGTCCACCATTTACCTATATTAAACAATACAAATTTTAAGGTACAACTTACTAGCGATGTAAGCATTATCGTATGATATACCGGCAAAGGCTCAGAGTCTTTAAAATGATTGTTTATATTTACCTGCATCTTGCGGGATAATCCGTTTGTGACACTGTATGACGATGTCCCAAGATCTAAAGCAAAACAGTTCTTGCATGTATAATTTATACTAGAGTTCTCAAAGAGATCAAATTCCTGTGATGACAAATTTTCACAGCTTGAATGAAATCACTGATAACATGAATCGCATTGAATGCAGTCAAATTTACAGTTCAGTCTACAATTTCCACATGGTCAAAAGGCAGATCTTTTGCTTACAGTAATTTTGCGGGTTTTTTTGGAGGCATTTTGATATCACTAAGAATAGCAATAAATGTATGCAAAGAAATAGTATGTAACACAATGAGTGTACAACTAAATACAGGACGTTGCTCGGAAATCGCAACATTTTATATCATTTCATATAAATTAATAAATTGAAAAAAACAGAATTGAAAATTTGTGATTTATAAAAGGTGGTCAATTAGGGAAAGACAGTACATCAAACTAAATATTAAAAAACAAACTTTAATTGATTATTTAGATTAAAGAAGGGTTGTTAATTCAATCAATTGTTGATTATACTGCTATTTCTCAAACCGGCACTCGGGCATCATTATTAAAGATAATTATCGGCCAAACACGTGGTGTTAATTTATGATAACGTGTCAAACAACAGCTATCGCAGAGATAATTGGCGTAACACGTGTTGCTGATAAGATGCCGGCATTTTGGCACTTAGCAAAGGCGTGAAATTTGACTGATTATTTCATCAAATAATCACATGTAAATGTAATATAACAGTTCCTTTGATTTGGCCGCCTGTTAATTTCTGAATTTTTTTTCAGAAAAAAGAAATTTAAAAATGAAATACACTATCAATATGTTATTTTTACAACTGTTAATTGTATTGTAATATTTTATTTGTATCATACGCATAACTCAGTTTTGCATTATTGTTGATCCATTATTTATACAATATTTTACGAAACTTGCACTAATGCATTCACAATTATAAGGGACATAATTCAGTTAGGTATAATTTTTAATCCGTTGTAGTTACCTCCCGTGCTGCGATTTTCAAACCGGCCTACATTATTTTCTTCCTTACTTACCTGTACCAGGAAGGTCTAATACGTCTGTACCTAAGTTCTCCATGTTCTTACTTGGGTTATTTTGATTTTAAATAAAGGTATACTGTTCAAAAATACGTTTAAATCATTATTTTTGGTGTCTTGGGGTAGTCTTGGGGTAATAAGTCAGACCGGGCAGGGGTCCAATACGTAAATCATTAATACGTTTAAATCATTATTTTTGATGTCTTTGGGGTAGTCTTGGGGTGTCTTGGGGTAATAAGTCAGACAGGGCAGTTAACCTAACCAGTGTTCCTGGATTCTGTAGCAGTACAAACCTGTTCTCCGCAAGTAACTGCCAACTTCCCCACATGAATTATCAGAGGTGGAGGACAAATGATTTCAGACACAATGTCTTTTATCAAATCATCACGGAGAATATATGCCCCGCCCGGGGATCGAACTCGCGACCCCGCGATCCGTAGACCAACGCCCTCCCTACTGGGCTAAGCGGGTGGGCTGCCTAAGACCGAAGATGACTCATTGAATGTGACATGGCCCTCTTCACAAGACTGCAAGAGTTAGATGAAAGTGTTTTGACAGTGCTTAATCAAACTCGTCCTTCATTGAGGAAGCTAAAACAACATATAAGGTCGTAGATGGTGGTTCCTCAAAGGAAAATAGTGTCCTCCTTGGAAGTACAGGTTTAAGCTACACACAGAAATTGAGTTTTAGCTTTTGAAAAACCTAAAGCAACATATTGCTGCATAAATTGTAAATTTATGAATGAGGTACTGGATGGAGATTGAATATTCTTGCCTTTATTGATGTCTGACATTAGACTCTTCTTACCAAAAAGGTAAGGCCCTCATAAAAACGAGTGTTAAATACATGCAATAAATGAGTTTAGAAAACAGAACATTCTCTTGATATTTTAAGTACATAGATTCAGTGAGAACTTAAAAGGCAGTGGTTAGGGTGACGGTACCGTAATCCTAGCCTCCGATTCTAGGATTACGGAAGGTCCGTATTTCTAGACATTCATATGGGGATAGACTAGGATTATGGAAGTATTTAAGAGGCATCAAATATATGTTAGGACATGCATAAATGATGTTGTAAACTTACTTATTCCACTAAAAATAGCGATTTTTCATGCCTGTCGTATTATTTCGTGTTATCGATCCGCCATTTTGGTGGGTTAGTAAAAGAAGAAAGAGAAAAGAAAAAAAAATACCTACCAAAAATGGCGGATCGATAACACGAAATATTAAATATGGCATACATGAAAAATTGCTATTTAAAGTGAAACAAGTAAGTTTACAGCATCATTTAGGCATGTCCTAACATATATATTTTATTCCTCTTAAATACTTCCGTAATCCTAGCCTATTCTTATAGGATTGTCTAGGAATACGGAACTTCCGTAATCCTGGAATCGGAGGCTAGGATTACGGTACCGTAACCGTAGCCACTGCCAACTTAAAAACTGAAAAACTGATAGAGTTCTGTGTTTTATACAAACGAAGAAGTTTCCCTTCCCCTAAGATTCCACGTATTTTAATCAGCCGTTGTTCAAGCTTTTGTTTATAGGTTCTAAGTTAAACTCTCTGCATTACAATCATTATTGTTATTCTTTTAGGTGAAAACAGATGCCTAACAGCAACTGTTTGTGTCAGCCAAGTCAAGGATATTCGCGCCAAAGATTTAAACTTTCCAAATGAGGGTTTTCTTGTTCGACAAGCGAACTGTCATCGCCAGAAGGTCACGTACAGAAGGGAAAAGCCCTACAAGACGGATAACTTCACTGTGATTTGACCATAGATGGAACAAGGCACATCATTTTCGCAACCAGTACGCAACTGGATGTTCTCCAAAAGGCCAAATGATGGTACGTTGATGGTAAGTTTAAGTTGCTGAGAAAGAGGAAAACCTTCCAGTACCTTGAACAAAAGGGCACACCACCACTAAAACCTCTGCTACAGTATGTGCAGTGGAATTTGGTCCGCAGAAGAATAGTCTGGCTACGGACAGTTCATTTGTATCAACAATGTCTGTGAAGGTATGTAAATGATTAATTCAGTTAATTATTTAAGATTGATTTGAATACAATATATCATAAATAATGAATAATCATATTTTTTTTATATAATTACAGGGTGGCTTCACAGACTGAACTATATCACCAATGCATATCCGCCATTCTACATCTTAATTGACCAAATACATGAAGAGTCTTAGTACTTAAACTTACAGACGAAGCTTGTCTCGAAAGTAGGCTGAAAAAAGCTCAGAGAAAACATATGAGGTCTAGATCAATATATGTGGGAACAATATGAAGTGGACTCGTTGAAAACATCAAAGCTCATAAAGAAGCTATTGCGTGTTTGATTGAATAGTTTGATGAGACAGTTTATACATCAGTCTTTGACTCGATCTGCATACTAAAGAATTATTTTAAAAACATTTATTGACTTCCCATTAATTTAAAAAGCAGTTTCTAGAGACCAAGATAAAATTGGGTGCGAAAAGTCACCTTTTAAAAAAAATTGGGAATGAACAGTCAGGGGAGGAAAAGAGTTGGGAGTGAACAGAAATGGGAGTGAAAGAGCTAATACTCTTTTAACTCATGACTTGATTTTCTTAGTGTGTGTGTTGCATTTGTTTATAGTCGCCACCGGTTGATACCATATGGGCGACTGGTACTCCAATTAGTATTCCCTCCTCCTTCGTCTTCTTGTTTTCTTCGCTCCCGTTAATTAATCATCACAATTATGTGGACTACAATTATGTTTTCTTCTTATGTTGGTGTCTACGTAGTTATGTTGAAGCTGCGTTGTTATGTTGATACTGCGTTGTTATGTTGAATCTGCGTTGTTATTTTGTGTCTGTGTGGTTTTCTTTCTACAATTCTGCCATCCATTTGCTGCTATACAAAACGTCTGGTCATCCGGTCTGCATCCCGCCATTGTGATCTATGGTAGACCTCGGTCGTCCACATCATCAGCCGTCTTTAGTGCCATATCCTCAGAGATGGTAATCCGGCATAGTGTTGGTAGACTCCAACTCACCAAGCCCTCGAGACTGGGGCGCGGATCGGGGTACATGAACGCCCGTCGAGTGTTGACCCTGGCGATCATCCATATGTCCCGCCATCTTCCCTTTATGTGCCACTACCGAGGTCCCGGAGTGTTGGCGTCTATCCTCGTCTATGAACCAGCTGAAGACTTAGAAACGCTCGAGTCCCCGTTGAGTCGACAAGCATCTGGTCTTTATAGGCAATACGAGTACTGCCTCGGCACCAGCAGACCAACTGATAGCTGAAAAACACATGCCGGTTGAGCGAGCTATTAGCAACCCAACTATGGTTTTTTTTTGAAGATTTGGCGTCCAGCACCGATGCTAAAAGTTAAAAATAACGTAAGTCATCATCAATGTCCGAGTATTGAAGTCAAGTCCCAGTTGGATGCAAACTCTTCTGGTTCTCAAGTCGTGGCGCGGCTCACCATGTAGACCATCCACGAATACGTTGTACACACCGACAGGATGCATTCCGGATGATTTCTGTTCCCTCTTTACGGCCACACTCCCCGGATTTAGTCATGTGACGCTAACTAGGTTGACAATATACAGACAATATACATGACCTAGTTAGCGCCATATGTGTCCTCTCCACGACGTGCGCGTACCGGGGAGCTCGGAGAAGAGATTTTCTTAGTGGTAAATGTTGGTATTTCTAGTAAATGTGGGTAAATTGCGCTGTTTTGTTATCTTGTATTCCGGTACGCCTATAGTGCGCAATGGAAGTAAAGTGCGCAATGGTGCGAAATGGAGGTAAAGTGCGCAATGGAGTCAATTTTTTTATTGCGTCGATTATTGGGTAAACTTGCTGGCTATAGTTAATGGAAACGTTCCAAGAAATGAAAATAGCACACAAGCAGCATATATTTGTGCTAATTCAAATTGTGTGCAATGGAGGTGAAGTGCGCTAAGAACCTTTTTAGGAGCGATGTTCAAATATTTAGAAAATACTCACAGTTGTATGTTTAAAATTGTTTGAAAGATTTTATTTACTCTCGGTAAATGTTAGCACATTATAAATAAAGTGTCATAGGTTTAATGAGCAGTGTGTAAATATTATATTATTTTTTTTGTTTATATGTACCATACTATTATTGTTAGACATATCATTTTATATTTCTTATCTTATCTGTATAATTGGATGAATAATTAGAAAACACGCACAGTTATCTGTTTAAAATTGTTTGAAAGATTTTATTTACTCTCGGTAAATGCTGTTGCAATAAAATAGTAGATGTATCATAATTATAATTATATCTATCATTAAGAAGATTACCCTGGAAGCAAAGTAGGCATTGTTTACCCTGCCAAAATTATAATGGATGGTAAAACCGTAGCTGACATGTTTCCCCAATGGAACCTCATAATGCAAGGCAATCGTGTCAACATTGAAAAGCCAGTATTGACAAATATACCTCCCACGCAATCTGGAAATTCACGTGCGCGTATGGATACAACATCAACAAACAACAAAACAGACGCTAATTCTGTGCAGGTGCGTAGCCGGTTTAGGTCTTCATCGAGTAGTGGACATATACCTAGACGGCTACAGTCGCAATCTCCCCGCAATCGTGGGCCGCGTAATCACGCCCCAGCTCGCAACGCCTCAGCCAAGGATCGTTCGAATCCCAATGACGCCAGACCCGAACCAACTATAAATAGACCGTGGGATATGCCATCTAGTGCATCAACACCTTATTTGAACCCAGATGTACGTAACTAGGACAGCAGGGGAACTGATAGTGAAAAGTCCTGTCAGAAAAACTCTATCAAACTTGGCTGTCTTAATGTAAGTGGTCTCAAAAAAAGGTTAAATTACCCAGATTTTTGTGATTTGATACACAAGTATGACATTTTTTGTGTTTCAGAGACTCATCTTGACAGTACTGATATTGTTGATGTCAATGATTATGTATTTATTTCAAAACATAGAAGCCAAAAATATAAAAGTAAATCAGGAGGTATTGGGATCTATGTACGTAATGAATTAGCACCTTTTGTTCAAATACTGCAGAATAATTCTGAATACATATTATGGGTCTCCATGAGTAAGACCTTTACTAATACGAGCGAAAATATCATTCTAGGTTCTGTGTATCTGCCGCCGGAGAATTCTCGTTTTTTTAATGAAGATGACTTAAATGATTTTGAAAACGAAATAACACAAATGTGTGGCAATAGCAAATATATTTTCATTGCCGGTGACACTAATTCTAGAACTGCAAAGCTAAAAGATTTTATTCCTACTGACCCCTTTTTAAATGAATTATTCGATATAGACGAAAACATGCAAATTGACCTAGATAAATATACTGTACTTGAAAATCTATCGGTACCGTTAGAAAGGTGTTCGCTTGATACTAAAACCAATGCACACGGTTTTCGCTTAATCGAAACTTGCAGAAATAATAATCTTTTTGTTTTAAACGGAAGAATGTTTAGCGATAAAAATGTAGGTAATTTTACATTCAGAGAACGCTCGGTTATTGACTATGTTATAGCCACAGCGGATTGTGTTGAATATGTAACCGATTTTGAAATTATTAAAACAGATGCACTCTTTTCGGACGGACACAGTGTACTTCACTGGGAAATTAAGTTAGACAATAATTTAATCCCGGAAATAAATAGTACTGAAAACTTTCAAATTAATAAATCGCCATGGAACAGTAACCTCGAAAATGAATTCAGAAATAATATTAATACAGATAACATAGAAACACTGTATTCTCAGCTACATAGCTATCCCCATTCTCAAGATACCGTAGAAAATATAACATCACAATTACAGAAAATTTATCAGGACTCGGCAAGAAAAACTTTCCCAAATAAAACTAATTCGTATATTACTACTAATAAGGATAACAAAAATAAATCCTGGTTCGGTCCAAAATGTCATAAAGCTAGGAATAACTACCATGAAGCTAAAAACACCTTTCGCTCACACCCAACGGAAGTAAATAAATTACGCCTGCGCGACGCTAGTAAGATATACAAAAGAACAATGGACTTCTACATCAAAAAAGAAAAACAAAATAATTCGATAAAGTTGCGAAATATGAGTGAAAAAAATCCCAAGAAATATTGGAAGTTCCTTAATAACCTTAAACCTAAAATAAAAATAAGTCAATCTCCTAACATTACCGAATTTTATGACCATTTTAAAAATGTAAATACTAACACGATTCTTGAGCAAAATAATTTTAATGAAAACATAACGCCTTCGCAGAACTCAAATATTTACTTAAATTCCCAAATAACTGAGGCAGAAATAGTGAAATGTATTAAAAATCTGTGTAATGGTAAAGCATCAAGTCCCTCAGACAATATTAGAAATGAATATATTAAGAGTACGAAAGATATTCTGTTACCTATCTATGTTAAGGACTATGCTATTTCGACAATGCAAACTTCCTATGTAAAACTGAGATTGTTGTAACAACGCGAGAAATGCACGGGGATCGAAAAGAAACTAATAATTATAAGAAAATGTATCTCCGAATAAATTGTAAAGTATCAATGACACTCAAAAACATGTCCCAACAGTGCACTAGAAGAAAATGCATAGAAATTTTCGGGGTAATTATTTGGTACCGTAAGTCTCTCATATATATACAATATATATATTCTTCAATCAAGGGTATGTCAGTGTAAATGAGCTGAGCGTTAGTTTTCTAAGAAAACGCCGTTAAACTATGTTACACGAATCACACGTGCACCGCTCTTTCACAAAACTATGTCCGCCATGTTTTCTTCAGTGAACGAAATAAAAGGAGTATTTTACCTTAGAGTTCCTTATTGTAGAGTACGATTGACTTTCTAATCTAAATAAAACATCACTTTTTTATAACATCCCACTGTCCGATCTTTCTGATCACTTAACGATCACTCACAATTACAAAATAAAACCAACGTGTCATCAAAATTATCACTTTACACGGCTTCATGGACATCACGGCCTACTAACATTAAATTTGTAATCATGCGCCAACCAAACAAGTGATGAAAGATCGGCACTTTTTCAAAGACATGTTTTATTTCCTGTAATTTTCTGATATTCTAACCTTCAAACAGCCGAATTGTATGCACAGAAATAACGAAACATTTATGTAATATAGCTTTTAGTTTAAATTTTGGATCTATCTTTTTCCAGCCCAACAACAGACATGTATATGTCACAAACCCGGTCTGTCCTCGAAATCAGTGTCAAAGGTTACTAGAACATAAATACAATAAATAAACAACCGCTTACTATGTTCTTTTAAGTCCTGTAAGATGAAACGGCTCGTGATTATACATTCATATATATTCCGTATCGGGAACATTGACAATCACAAGTCGATCCTTACCACGAACATGAAAAACAGTTACTTTTATGCCTTTGTTTACATTTCAAAGGTAACTATTCACATATACGTTCAAGAACGTAAATTTCGTGCTTTCCGACCCACATTGTGTGTAAACTTTTGTATTTAAAAGTATGGTGTATTCGGCAAACCATTTGTAACTTCCGACGTGGTAAATGTCATTGAGAGTATCAGTTATGTCTACGAAATTTAATTGAATATTTATGTTTTATACTTGCAAAGAAAAACTTGATGGTCATGGTCGCTGACTTCGAATTCCTCGCCCATCACCGACGTGGGAACAAAAACCCACTTGAGGTGTGAAACTTTTCACGTAAGGAAGCCATCCAACTGAGGTTAGTGTCTCGATCTAGGTACTAGTCTGAGCCTCAAAAATGTCTGGAGGGACCCTGTAGCCTTTCCCCACCAACAAAACCTGGGGAAAGTTCATTGTGTCGTTTCGGTGTTACTCTCAATCAAACAAAATAAACATTGTTCCCGTTTTTGTTTGTTTGTTTTTATTAAATGAATATGCAAAAAGGGTTTGTTTGTTTCAGTGTAACGTCAAAATGTAATATTACAATTATAAATCAACTGTGAACGCCACATGCATTATTTTTTCACGAGGGGTTAATGTTTTAATCTTACAGGTAAAACAAATATATTCCTGTTGTATAAAGGGTAAAGGTAAATATATATGTATATGTGTGTACTCGTGGAATTAAATGTTAAGTGTAAAAAGTATATATTCACAGTTCAAATCATCCATGCTAAATAATACGTCGAAAGATACCTTAACAAATTTATATTTTCACGTATCTGGCGAAACATACCGTCCTTAACAAATAGATATGTTCTCATATCTGAATGGAATTACAGTCCAATACCATAACAAATATATATATTCACATATTAGGGCGGATATAACCACCGAAAGCATATCAAGAAATGTAGATGAATTTGCTTATTAAGAGAAATCTTTCAAAATCAGAAAATTGTCACTTGAAAGAGGAGGCGGATTGAGATGTGGTGGTAAGATAAAACAAGAAAATAGCCAAAATAAAATTAAAGAAAGAAGCGTGCTATTCACTCTTGAATGCTGACAAAGAAGGAAGATGCGTTTCACGATTGGTTCAACAGTATAAAGGAATTCATTGATTGGCTTTTACCGTAGTATATAAATTAACATATTTCAGAATAGGACCGATTTGCTCCAAATGTACAACAATGACATAAATAATTTTATCTACCTATAAAATTCATATATATATATATATGAGCAGTACAATTCCTGTAAATGAGCACTACGTAAGCGCTCAGTCCCCTCTCGCACACCATACCTATAGTTCGGACTTCTTTTATGTGTAAAGGCATGTGCACAAAAATGACAAATTTTGCCAACACCTGGTAAATTGTAATGTGTTTTTTAGAAAAGTAATAAACGGAAATAGAAAAATAGCTCTCAGCTCATTTACACGGATAGTTTAGCTTTATTATGTATGTTATAGTTTTTCGCAGTTATGCACGATGACATAGAATACTTACCCCGAAAATTGTAACACGAACATACTGATAACTTTTCCCACTTTACTTTTTAAATTAAAGTAAGAGTTCAGCACTTCATGGTTTTGATGTATTGTCACATTGGAATAACGTTTGTTTTACAGTTACTTCGAAATTCATCAGAAATGATATCATGTACCCCACCCACCTAATTCATAATTTCAAAATAGCATAGGCCTTAAGCTGTTTAACTGTGTGCTAGACACAGGTTTCATCCCAAATGCATGGCTAGAAGGAACAATAATTCCAGTCTTTAAAAATAAAGGTCAGACAAATGACCCAAACAATTATCGCCCAATTACAATTTTAAGCTGTTTAGGAAAGTTATTTACATCAATATTAAACATCAGGTTAACAAAATATCTTGAGGACAATAATATTTTACATGAAAATCAAGCCGGTTTTAGGAAAGGTTACTCGTGTGCGGACCATATATTTACATTGTATTCTCTAATTGAAATACTTAAAAAGAAAAAGCAAAAACTTTTTTGTGCTTTTATAGATTTTTCTCAAGCATTTGATAAGGTATGGCGAGTCGGTCTCTGGCATAAATTGTTACAAAATTCTATAGACGGAAAGTTCTTTGAAGTTATTAATAACATGTACAAAAATATAAAATCACGTATCTCATATAATGGATCTTTCTCAGACTCGTTCATTTCCGAAATAGGGGTAAGACAGGGTGAAAATTTGTCCCCTGTCCTATTTTCCATGTACTTAAACGACCTTCAAACTTACTTAGAGAATAGTGGATCTGTTGGAGTAGAGCTACTTGATTCCCAAGATCTAACATTATGGCTTAAACTTCTTGTTCTACTCTATGCAGATGATACTATTTTAATCTCGAACTCATCATCTGACCTTCAAAACTGCTTGAATAGTTTCAACAATTACTGCACTAATTGGCATTTAAAGGTAAATTTAAACAAGACTAAAATAGTTATATTTGGGGCTCGACAATTGAGAAATTTCAGTTTCTACTTAGGTGAGGAAACTATTGAGATTTCTGACACTTACCACTATCTAGGGGTAACATTCTCCAGTAATGGTTCTTTTCTTAAAGCTAGAAAACACGTAGTGCAGCAAGCAACTAAGGCAATGTATCTATTATTTACTAAATCGAACAATTCAGATTTACCTTTAGACCTTATTATCAAATTATTTGACCACACCGTCCTACCTATACTGACTTACGGATCAGAAATATTTGGATACGAAAATCTGGAAATATTAGAAAAAGTGCATAATGATTTCTTACGTAAAATTACTAAAGCTCGAAAATCGACCCCCCTCTACATGCTAATGGGCGAACTTGGCCGATATCCAATATCTATCATAGTTAAATCCCGAATGATATCATTTTGGAATCGTCTTATTACTGGGAAACAAAATAAAATATCGTCCGAAATTTACAAATATATGGTCAACGATCCTAATCATGAATTTAAATGGATTTCTAAGATAAAAGACATTTTGAACTCTGTAGGCCGACCAGATCTCTGGCAGAACCAGGCCCAAATAAATCATGGAATCATCCATAAACAAATAAAACAAACATTAATAGACCAGTATAAACAGTCATGGCATGCACAGCTTCCCCAGTCCAATAAAGGTCTAATTTACAATAGTTTCAAAGAAGATCATTGTCTTGAAGATTACTTCAAATTGTTAGACCTAAAAGAATGTATAACCTTATTCAGATTTAGAACTGCAAATCATAAACTCCCAGTAGAAGTTGGGCGGTACGATGGTATCCCGTTTAACGAAAGAAAGTGCACACTGTGTACCTCGAATCAAACCGGCACTGAGAGACATTATTTATTTCATTGTAATTTTTTCGAAAGACAAAGAGAAATTTTCATACAAAACGCAGCATTTTCCCAAAGACGCGACCTTACTCTAAAATCGCTATTAGGATCGAAGAACGCTCTAGTCTTAAAACATTTAGTAAAACTCCTTGACGTTATTATGAAACAGTTCAAGAGATAATCCCAACGCCTCCTTTCTACTTTTTTTACATTTCTATATTCTGTGATTATCATCAATATTAAGTAATTTCATATTTCTAACTCACTAACATAGTATACATGTAATTATTCTACTGCCTTACAACTGAAATATTTATGTTCAAAAGATGTCACTTACATGTACATATTTATCCGTAACTCGCATCTTCGTACACATGTTTAAGTATTAAATCCGTCAGTGTTCTATATAAAGCATTAGTTAAACACATTTTTGTTATTTACATTTTTGCTCTATTTTATGAATGACATTCCTTTCAGTTGTGAAAAGACAAACACGAAATCCTCGTTATCCACGTGCAGAACTAATCAATTCTCCTAACCGCTTAAAACAAATATCTCACATATTATCCATGTAAATATAACAGAACTGTTACAGTTATAATTATTTTATAATTGAAAAATGTTTACAGCTTTTCCATAGAATATTTTCATTTATATATATAATATACACTTTAATATAAAGGTACTACTTTTCTCGGCGAATTGACGGTGAGTTTCGGTTATATTACAGGCGCGTATATATCGCACCCCTATACTAAATGTCCCCCCCCCTCACGATATATATATTTAAATATCTTTTTGTTGAAATTGATTTTAGTATTATATACAAGAGTTTCTAACTATTTATTAGTAAATGAACCCCTGCTCTCCATTTACTTGATGAATACTTAATACTGAAAGTGAATTTCAAGTTTCCTATGTAAATGTCTATTGATGTTGTTACTATTAATTTTGTTAACAGTACTTCTTGTGCCGGAACCATTCTATTGTTTATGTTAATCTTTACTATGATATATATCCATGTTGTATTGTAAAATGCCTGGATGAAATAAAAGAATATGTTCTGTTCTGTTCTGTTAATAATAACCCTTATATAACTGCCGACTTAAAAAAATCAATCAATTCTGTTGTAAAATCGTTGTATAGGAACGATTATTATTGTGTTAACTTGTTTGAAATAATGGAATTGTCGTGAAAAATCTTTTAAAAAAAATAACCACATAACAAATATTTGTGCTAAATCACTGACACGCAATGGAGGCAAAGTGCGCAATGGAAACATTCTATTAGGAGCGATAACTTGATTTAAAAAAATACCCCCAGCTACAGTTTTCTGTTTAAAATAGTTTTACTTAATTTATTATCGGTAAATAATATTGCAATAAAATGATAGATATATCATAATTATAACTTTAACGAATTTTAATAACCCTTTTATTGCTTTGTCTACAAATAAACTGCCGACTAATTAAGGTGTATAACTGAATTATCAGGATTATCACACCTATGCTAACTGATTAAATCACGCATCTGGTAAGTACTTCACGCTATTTTAATTGGTTACATCAAGAAAGAGCGCAGTGTGTAAATATTATATATTTTTTGTTTATATGTACCATACTATTGTTATTAAACATATCATTTTATATTTCTTATCTTATCTGTATAAAGATGTATTAAGATTTACATGTTTTTGCCATTTTTTTCTTTTAAATATGATTCTTCCTTTTTACAATTGATATTAAACTAGTAGACTTTTAGCATGCTTTTATAGTGAGTTTCAAATTCACGTGTTTGTATGTTTAACATATAATTTATAACCTTTTTGGGAAAATTGTTTAGAGAAATAAAACTATTAACGTAGTATTGTATAATGCCATAGGTGAAATAAAGTTATCTGTATGTCTGTCTGTCTGTCTATCTATATTTTTTTCAAAATGTTAAATTATGGGTTCGAATCTTTCTAGAATCAAATGTTTGTGTATATTGTTCTAACGTAATTTATTTGTTTAAGTTCAGTTGTTTTGAACTTTGTCTGTACTTCAGGAAATATTGATATAGAAAAAATATTTTATGATTGTTATTAAGTTAAAAAAAGACTTAGAGCCGCGCATATATGACATATATTATATGTTTAAAAATGTATGAAATCTAAATGTTTTTACTATGTTTTCATCGCATTGTTTGTTTTAAATATATTATTTCTGTTTAAGAAAAAAATGAAATTAAACTGCATTTACGATTTACAGCGTGTTGTAAATGATTACTTTCAAATCTATTAAATTCATGTTTGTATATTTTTAACATCATATATATATCATTCAAATACGTTTAAACTTAGTATAAATATATAAAAAATAACATGTAAAAATATATAATTATTTGATGTTTGTGTTTCCCTTTTTAGTTATTATTATTTAATTACCCTTACAATGATATTTCCTTTAAATAAATAATCATTCCTAAAAAAAAATTGACTCCATTGCGCACTTTACTTCCATTTCGCACCATTGCGCACTTTATCTCCATTGCGCACTATAGGCGTACCCCTTGTATTCTATTGGATTATGTAGTGTGTAATTTATTTTTTGATTGGCTGAGCTTTTGTAAAGTGAAAGATGGCTGCTTCCACAAACTTTTCTTCTTCCCCGTCTACAATTTGGGTATATATTGTCACCTTTTTAGGTTTAAAATTGAAAGACTATAGCTTAAATGCATTATACTTAAATATACCGCTAAAGTGCATTCTATCCGTGTCTTCACGCACTTGTTGTTTCAAGATTTTTGTCATTGATCTCTACTTTCGGTTTTCACTTGTGGCAAGTTGTGCCAGGAGAGCCTCATTGATAACATGTTTTCCAACCAACACTGTTTTAGTTATACGGAGGATTTCAAGAATGAGTCATAAGTCTCTCGTAGCTGTCACCATATCAGTAGCAGACATGACATAATTTGGAAGTGCAACAACCAGCATAAAACCTATGTGATTCATGTGCACACAAGTTTTAAAAACCCGAGGCTACAACAGGCCCCATAAAAGTCACAAATTAGCTATATAGCTAAATCTAGCTATATATATCACGAAACAGCTGTAAAATCAGTTTCAATTGTTCAACATATGTCAGTATAAAATAATATGAAAGTAGGTGCTACCTAAAAGGCAGAGCTCCCATGAAAAATCACCAGTGCCCGTTAAAAATTAAAGGAGTGGTGCTGGAATTATCTAGAATTATGGATTCGTTTAGGAAGTTTATGTTCTTTAGATCTATTAAAATTATTAATGATAATTCATGATTTCTGAATGCATGTTTTAGACTGCGTCAAGATTAATTCTCGACATGTGAAAACTCTACAAATATTCTGTATATAATCAAAAGAAGGTTTGGTATAGATTAACATCTGCACCAAGATAAAGAAAAAAAAACGTATTTGAATAATTTCTGTTATTCTTATTAAAACGCACTGCATCAACAATTTTACATAACTTATTATCATACTGGAAACCAGTCACAAAATGATAACTGCTTCTAATTGAAAAGCTTGAACTTTGAAAATTTCAAACCTAACAGAATCTCATTAGGCCAATAGCCAAAGGAATTCTGTGTCTTTGTGTGTGAATGTTGGGCAATGAGGACTTAATGTAAAAAGTTAATGTTCCAATTCCAAATTTAATTACAATAGACTTTAGTTATACAATATTTTCAAAACTCATAATAATACAAAAAAAATGAAATAAAAAATAAAAATTAAAAAAAAAATCTGGTCTAGGTGAGGTTCGAACTCACAACCTCTGGATTACAACGCGAACTCGCTAACCACTACACCATGTCGAGTTATGATGTCATGAGACAAGGCCATAATTAAAAATTTGTTTGTTTGCAGTGCTCCGACCGACCCATCAAAATCGTCCCGACCCAAAAAATTTTTTAGGCAGTTCAGGGGGGAAATTTTTTTTTTATATATGTTTTGATCCTTTCTGATGCAAAATGCACTTTCAGCAGACGTTTTCCTTTTCGTATTTAAATATACAGCAGATTATTCAGCGTTTAGTGTACGCGACCATATTGCCGTCTTCGCACGTGTTTCGGAAGTCACAAGTTCTGATCCAAGTGAGAAAGTCGCTCAGACATCTTTACTTAGTCTTACGGTGACCTATGTATATTTGATAAACAGTTTTCCAATAAACAAATGTTTCGGCGGTATATGACCTGTTTGTGTAGGTTCGCCGTAAATCCCAACATTCTTTTAATAAACAATGTCGTCTGACACAACGCCACGGACCTGACCAATAAGTCAGTCAACATGACCACGGTCCAAAAATTTATTCTGATTTTCTGTTGATTAGTTTCAACATTCAAAAGTTTATAAATTAAACAGACATCTGAATTTTTTATCATGCACCAGAATAATCCGCAACTTGAATGATAACTATTCACATTTTTATGTATTAATTGAGACCTTGTTCGAACACGTAATAAAGCCACATACCTCAATTTTTTTTTGTAAATCCTAATTTTCCTTTCCTTGCAAACATGATTTCACTTTTAAATCCCAGTTTTATCCGACACATTTGGTGACAAAATTGCATAAACATCTTGAAAAATACAGTGGCACTTGTCGGCTAAGTTCAAAGGAAACACGCGAATCGGCATTTGGCCTTTGATGTAAGATGAAAGGAAGCAGTTTGACAGCTAAATGTTGTGATGGGTGTGATGTAATTTGACCTAATTCTACAAGTACAATTTGTGTATTACCTAATACACTTTGATTTAAAAGGACTGAGATGATTTATGGATTTGCAATTTAAGTGCTGTGAACTTCGTTTCTTGTTCCTTACTTAAAGGAACTAAATCATAATATGACATACTTCAGCTTGTGTTTAAAAGTGAAGCCTTTCAATTTTAAAGCCTTAATTTTCACTAAAATGGAGACTGAAAATTAATCATGAGAAGCTCCACAGCTGGTCACAATCACCCTCTTCTACACAGACCTGTATTCAAAGGGTTGGGGGTGGAGGGGTTGGGAGGCCTATATGCTGCTCCCCTGCCCCAAGTTGCCTGAGAAGTTACCTTTATCTAACAAAGTTGAACATGTATCAGAACCCCCATTTCAAACTTGTATTTAAAAAATATTCTGGAATTCGATCTTCTATACCTACTGCCAAATTTTGGACTGTAATGTGGATTTCATATGCAACATCATTTCCTGTGTATAAATAATATCAGTGCACGCAAAATTTAGACAAAAATGAACAGTTGCCATCATTTCATTCCTAACAAAGATGAAACACAGGCCATCATTTCATTCTTATCAAAAGATGTAACAGATGCCACTATTATTTTCATTCCTACCAAAAGATGTAACAGAGGGCACCATTTCATTTCAGTTTTCTTTCATCAAAAAGGGCACTATTTCATTCATAGAGGTAGCATAGGCGGCCCTTTCATTACTGTCAAAAGAAGTACCAGAGGCCACTATTTCATTCCTGTCAAAAACTGTTACTGAGGCCGCTATTTCATTCCTGTCAAGAGATTTAACAGAGGCCACAATTTCATTAATATATTTTTAACATTTCCAGGGGGATGGCAGCAAACATTCTTCTTTGCCTACCTTCCCCACCCCCATCTCGCCAAAAACAGGTTGGACAGCTTAGGCCTGTATCCAGATTACTCAAAACTTAGACCAAAATGCAACAAAGGCCATTATTTTATACACTAAGGGTCTGACAGCATCTGCATGGTCAGAACAACTGTCCTGTAAAAGGATTTAAGGAATGAGGGTTCAGAGTGTCCAGATCGTTCGTTGCATTCTGGGTCTATATCCAAAGTACTGTCATTCAGTTTCAATTTTGATTAATTATAAAATGAAAGATCTGGTTTAATAAATGTCTACATGCAAGTTTGTGCTCTGTGAAATTCCTGGTAGAATTTGTCTGCCATGTATGTTCTTACTCTCTGAAATTCATGAATATGTTTCAATGTCTGCTGAGAAAATTTGTGTACATTGACTTTACAAAAAAAAAAAAAAAAAAAAAAAAAAATCCCTACCTACCTACCCACTCCTAAAAATCTGGGTCGGAGCACTGCAAACAAACAATTTTTTAATTACGGCCCAAACATAAGTATATATGATAAAGTTCAGTAATGGCAGCGTGACAAAAGTCGTTTCAAACTGAAAATATTGTGTTTTATTTCTTTTTTTCTTCGTAGAAAATGTATTTAGCATTAATTTCTTATTATCAAACGCTCATTTTCATTTTTATTCAATATTCAAAGCAGTAAGCCAGACGCTTTTGTCAACCGTAAACAGTAAGCGTCTACTGACGTCTTTACTGATTAATTACTATGTGCATAGTGTACTTGAAAAAATCCGAACAACACCGATTCCAAAAAGTACCACAATTTTCAACTTGATAGTATACACAGTTAGATCTCTCTATTCATTTTATTTTTCATACGTTTAACCGTAATGCGACGCTCTGCTATTATTATCCCATTCAAACCGTTTATGAGACAAAAGACAATCACAAAGAACGGAGAGCTATGCAGTTTTCAGTTCCAATACATGTTGTGAATTTATGCGAAAAGTCATTACTAAATTTGTCTTATGCTACGATGATTCTCACAAGTGAAACATTCACAAATGATTTATTGCAAAATACTGCTGCATTTAATGAAAATATGACCGTAAAGATCTTGGTTTTTTAATTGCTATTGTCTTTCATCTTATAAACCATTTGGATGTGATTATGACCTTTTTGCATTTGATTTTGACATATTTTGCATTATTGCTTTCGGTTTTATAGCTACTTCTAACTACATATATGTAGCTAGGTTTAGCTATATAGCTAATTTGTGACTTTTCTGGGACCTGTACAATGCACATGTAAAAAATCTAAGAGAAAATACATTGTTTATCCATAATGAAGAGAAATTCAAGTCGCCCAATCTCAGTTTGGGTCCACACGCACTAATTACCAGGACTGTTGTCAATTTGCAAGTTGTCCAAATGAGTTGAATTTACTCATCGATGGCATAATTTAAGCACCACCTACTTCAGGTACTTGTGAGATTTTTGCGATAACAGTGAAAGCGAATCAAATTATTTGTAGCGCTAGACGCAGTTGTATTTGGTCAATCAGTGGCCAGGGGTTCCATTTGACCCGGGACTCTGGGTCCGTACCAGGGAGATGTTCAAATGACGCTCAAAGGACCCGGCATGATACTTGAAGATGCCTGTGCATCACTCGGGACCCGGGGGCGTTTCCTTTGATAATCCTTTCTCTTATCATTCATTTCCTACAGTAAAACTGGGTCCACGATAACTCGTGTATTCTAAATAAACACTAGCGGTCATGCAAGTCTTCAGTACACTTATAATGGTATGCATGATGTAAGCAGTAAGGGATGGAAGGCAGAGTTAAACCACTGTTGACAGGCGGTCACAAGGTGGGACTTAATGTCTAATGTTAGCAGTAAATTTCCAATTATGTTTCACGCTTAGCTAATTTAGGGTTGTATACAGATGTTGATGATTTGCATGTGTTTGGCGACAGATTAAAGGTGCCGCTGGTCATTCATTTTAATTGAGTAGGGATTACAAACAAAGAAGTTTATTATGGGTTACATTAAGTGAGAAGTCCTTTTGTCTTTAAGATGCACTGTTGTAGGTAAGGTCATTCTAAATTTGTATTTCAAAGTGTAAACAAATTGTCAGATTGACTGCATTTTCAGTACATGATATTGTGAATAATTTGCTGTAACTTTAACATCATTTATTACCATGCATTTATTGGCTTTTTTTCAGTCAAAGTTTCAACTAGCATATGGGAGGCCACTTAATCAGAGATGTCCAGAATTGGAACAACTGATCAACAATTCAAGCAATAAGGTATGTCTGTGTAGCATGTGTAGTCTTGTCTCTGTATTTCAGCTATGCTAGATGACTGTTTCTTGGACCTTTAACAAGTACTTTTCCCTATAAATTGTAAGTGATTGTGGAGGTTGATGTTTATTACACTATTATGGCATGCACAGGCTTCTCATCAGGAAATTGGGAAGAGGTCTAAAATGGGAAATTAACGTGATTATTGCCAATTTTGGTAAAAGGCATTAGATTGAACCAGGGCAGTTATTGCCAAAATTAAGTGGTTTCCAAATATGAAATCAATAAGCTTGTTTAATTTAGTCATTATTTTTAGGGAAAAAAACATTTGGGGAAGTTCCTGTGCAGCATTATAGAAATTTGACAGCAAGCCATTTACTAAACTTGTTGTTTATTACCTGACAATGGCTGACATTATAAATTTTTCTATGTAATATTGTTTCTTTTTATAGTCTTAGCTTTTGAACTATAGGCCAATCAGTAACATTAACTATAGATTAAGCAACAATTTACATTAGGAATTACGTAATAATAATTTAGATATTAAGGAAGAAATCTTTCCTTTAACATAAAAACATGCTTAGTGTCCAACATTCAGTTGCTACAATGTATATTTCTACTCCTTTCATATACAGAAAATTGTTTAAAATCGTTTCTTTCTTATTGAAGGATTTGAGCAGTATATTACCGGGACTGTTGGAGAACATATTTGGATCCAGTGCTGAGCCGGGATGGGGACTGGATACGATAACAAAATCCCAGCCACACAGTGACTATGATACTGTCATGAGGTTTCTGGGGCCAGAAGGGCCACTGCTGAAACTTGTGTGCCATCTTCAGACAGACGTTTACCTCATGTACGAGTTCCCATTTGCAAACCTTCCTGTAAGTACTTTAGTTAAGGCAGACAGTATGCCAGGTGGCAGTTAACTTGCAGGAAAAAAAGCCACACATTAATTTTTAGATAATTTGCAGTGAGATATGTAAAAGAGGCTATGACGTGAAATATTGTACTTGCCTCATGTCTCAGTATGAAGGGTACAAGACAACCAGTCTAACTCTTACCCTGCTATGTTTCTAAAATGGACTACTCTATCTTTCAATTTGGACATTACTATTTATAGTGCATAGGGATATTCACTGAAGATTTACTGACTGAACAGTTGGCCCAGACAGCTGTGAAATTACTGAAATAGTTTTGGGAAATAAAGTAAACTTCAAACAAACAAAAACAAATATTGTCCTTGTAGAAGTAGTCTTTGTTTATTACAGTTTCACCTGTACTGGAAGGGTCAACCATATTTGTCTAATGAAACGCATATACAGACAATGAATACCATTGTTTCTGATTCCTGTTTTTAGCTCACCTGTCACATAGTGACAAGGTGAGCTTTTGTGATCACGCAGCGTCCGTCGTCCGTCATCCGTGCATGCGTTCGTCCGTCCGTCCGTCCCTAAACTTTTGCTTGTGACCACTCTAGAGGTCACATTTTTTGTGGGATCTTTATAAAAGTTGGTCAGAATGTTCATCTTGATGATATCTAGGTCAAGTTCGAAACTGGGTCATGTGCCTTCAAAAACTAGGTCAGTAGGTCTAAAAATAGAAAAACCTTGTGACCTCTCTAGAGGCCATATATTTCACAAGAGCTTCATGAAAACTGGTCAGAATGTTCACCTTGATAATATCTAGGTCAAGTTCGAAACTGGGTCACGTACCATCAAAAACTAGGTCAGTAGGTCTAAAAATAGAAAAACCTTGTGACCTCTCTAGAGGCCATTTATTTCACAAGATTTTCATGGAAATTTGTCAGAACGTTCACCTTGATGAAATCTAGGTCAAGTTCGAATCTGGGTCACGTGCCATCAAAAACTAGGTCAGTAGGTCAAATAATAGAAAAACCTTGTGACCTCTCTAGAGGCCATATTTTTCATGGGATCTGTATGAAAGTCGGTCTGAATGTTCATCTTGATGATATCTAGGTCAAGTTCGAAACTGGTTCACGTGCGGTCAAAAACTAGGTCAGAAGGTCTTAAAATAGAAAAACTTTGTGACCTCTTTAGAGGCCATATATTTCATGAGATCTTCATGAAAATTGGTCAGAATGTTTACCTTGATGAAATCTAGGTCAAGTTCGCAAGTGGGTCACGTGCCATCAAAATCTAGGTCAATAGGTCAAATAATAGAAAAACCTTGTGACCTCTCTAAAGGCCATATTTTTCATGGGATCTGTATGAAAGTTGGTCTGAATGTTCATCTTGATGATATCTAGGTCAAGTTCGAAACAGGGTCATGTGCGGTCAAAAACTAGGTCAGTAGATCTAAAAATAGAAAAACCTTGTGACTTCTCTAGAGGCCATACTTTTTAATGGATCTTCATAAAAATTGGTCAGAATGTTCATCTTGATGATATTTAGATCAAGTTCGCAAGTGGGTCACGTGCCATCAAAAAGTAGGTCAGTAGGTCAAATAATGAAAAAACACTGTGACCTCTCTAGAGGCCATATTTTTCATGAGATCTGTATGAAAGTTTGTCTGAATGTTTATCTTGATGATATATAGGTCAAGTTTGAACTGGGTCAACTGCGATCAAAAACTAGGTCAGTAGGTCTTGAAATAGAAAAACCTTTTGACCTCTCTAGAGGCCATACCCTTGAATGGATCTTCATGAAAATTGGTCAGAATGTTAACCTTGATGATATCTAGGTCAAGTTTGAAACTGGGTCACGTGCGTTAAAAAACTAGGTCAGTAGGTCAAATAATAAAAAAAAACCTTGTGACCTCTCTAGAGGCCATACTTTTCATGGGATCTGTATGAAAGATGGTCTGAATGTTCATCTTGATGATATCTAGATCAAGTTTTAAACTGGGTCAACTGCTATCAAAAACTAGGTCTGTAGGTCTAAAATTATTAAAATCTTTTGACCTCTCTCGAGGCCATATTTTTTAATGGATCTTCATGAAAATTGATCTGAATGTTCACCTTGATGATATCTAGGTCAGTTTCGAAACTGGGTCACGTGCAGTCAAAATATAGGCCAGTAGGTATTAAAATAGAAAAACCTTGTGACCTCTCTAGAGGCCATATTTTTCATGAGATCATCTTGAAAATTAGTGAGAATGTTCACCTTGATGATATCTAGGTAAAGTTAAAAACAGGGTCACGTACCTTCGAAAACTAGGTCAATAGGTCAAATAATAGAAAAACCTTGTTACCTCTCTAGAGACCATATTTTTCAATGGATCTTCATGAAAATTGGTCAGAATTTTTATCTTAATAATATCTAAGTCAGGTTTAAAACTGGGTCACATGACCTCAAAAACTAGGTCACTATGTCAAATAATAGAAAAAACAACGTCATACTCAAAACTGGGTCATGTGGGAAGAGGTGAGCGATTCAGGACCATCATGGTCCTCTTGTTTAATGCCAGGCACCAGGCAGGTAGGCAATTGGTAACATGACTGTTATTGAACTAGCTGACTTGAGCCTTTCACCTCATGATTGCAGGGTAGGTGGCTCATCTATATGGCCACCCAGCTTGTTTGTTTGTTTTATCTTTGATATACTGTTTGAAAACAACTTCAGTTGACCAGCATCTATTACATTTCATAACTTTTTTTTTCAGAGCCCGACAAGACATATGATAGAGGAAGGAAGCTTGCCAATGTTTTATGTGAACAAACTACAGTTTCAGAGCTACACTAAACCAGTTCTCAGGCTTGGTAAGGCCCTCTTACTCAACTGTTTTTTTCATTTCCTCTGACACAGAGATTATGAAAAATTTCTTCCAAGTTAGCAAGAACCGAATACAAGTAACACACCATGCTAAAAAACTCCAGGAATGGTAGTAGAAATGTTTGGGCATTTCTATTTCTTGAGAAATTATCTATTTTTAGGTGAAATTTGAACAGATGTCAGTATGACAGTAGAAGTGGACTATACAAAATTGATCACAATAAAATCCCAATTGAGCTTAGGGAGAGGCGTTTTGTCTGGTATTGAGAGGTCCATAGAGCAGTCCTTAAATTTGCAGCTAAACCTGTTGAAAAGATACCTCTGAACAGGAAACACCTGGCTTTAAATGCCTGTACTTCCTATTTTAACATCTACAGTGTAATTTAACCTGTGAATAAAAACCACCTGCGAGTAAAGACCACTTTTTGTCTACCTCTAGAGTGGATTTAGATTTGGTTTAGAGACAGATTTTGTTTGGAGGGGAATTAGGTTTAGAGAGAGATTTGTTAGAGGTGGGATTTGATTCAGAGAGAATTTTGTTTGAGAGGAATTTGGTATAGGGAATGATCATGCTTAGAGAGGGAAATTTCTGTAAGTGAGTTAACTTGTTAAGAGAGTGATTTTGTACAGAGAGAGATCTGGAGAGAGATCTGGTTAAGAGAGGAGCTAGAGTTTCTGCTATAATCAAAATAAAACATTGATTAAAGGTTCAAATAATTTGCATTTACTTTCAGGGGCATTTGAGCTGTACTTGTTTTACTTTTCTGTGGCTCTTGTCTCGCATCAGTGGCAGATGAAATCGCTGAACTGGAACAATATGACAGAAGTTGTCTACCCTTGTCTCCTTGACAAATACCTGGACTACTTCTTACCTCTAAATAAGAAGAGTCTTCCAAAGTTCCCACAATCCATTAGTACTGCGGTTAGAAGTCCCATGATGCAGCAGACACCAACAAGGTAAATGGTCATCTATAGTGTTGCAATCAAACTTTGTTTACTCTCTTGTGTTTAGTTTACAGTGATATTAAATAGGTATGCTTTAAGATGAATTTCAAAATTTGAAACAGATCTGTAGTATATGCCAATTAGTAACTGTTTGATAACTTGACATCAGAAATTAAAAAAAAAAAACTCTTCAAGTTTTGACCTTAGACCAGTGAAATTTAGTGTTGAACAAAAGCACAAAGTATTGGAGTTGTGTAATAACCGTATGCAAATACCGAGTCATAAATACCAAAAGTAAGTCATAAATACCGAAAGTCATAGAAATATTTTGAGAATGACATGCAGTAAGGTTAAATGCCTTCTATAGCGCACCTGATTGTTGTATGTGACTAACACTAAATTCTTTCTGTTTTATGCCTGAATTTTATAATATGACTGAGGCCAAATTCCTCATATATTACACTTGATTTTTGTAATGTGACGTAAGATTTAATTTTGTTTTGCAGTCAGAAGCACTCACCTGGAAGCGGGGCACACACTAGGTCAAGGTCACGACTAGGTCTTCTTAAGGCAAATCTACTTACCACACAGAAACCACATGGTCAAAGTTCACCTGTAACTGAAAAAGTAGAGGGAGACATTTGGTGGTCTGAAACCTTTGTGCAGGTAAATTACTAACTTTTCTGTTATAATTATAATACAGTCAAACTTTGCTCACTTGATAATTCAAACACCACTCTTCGCTTGAACTCGTCAACGAGTCACAGCAAAATCCCGATATAATGTATTTCATCCAATGCCTCGAACTTCAGATAATTCGAACAAATTTTGCCGGACCCATCGAGTTTGAGCGAACAAAGTTTGACTGTAGAATATTACTTTGTTGTTTCAAGAAATTTGCTTTGATTCTTTGTAAAGTCTAGGCAAAACAAATTGAAATTGAAACAAATTGGAAATAAAAGTGAAAGTGTATGTGGGAGCATTGAAGTTTGGCAAATCTGTTATGTAGTAAAGTTTGATATTTACAGATTGAAAGGTTGAGCTTACATTTACAAGAGGTAAAGTTTGCCCCATAAGATTGTTAGCAAGATTAAATGTGAACTGTATGAAAGACGAGGAAGAACAGAAATTTTTGTAACTGAAAAATGTTTGTTTACAGTGTTCACACAGACCTTGAAAAGTCATTGAATTTTAATGCTAGCCCTTGAATTTGAAAACTGCTTGAAAATGACTAAAGCCTTACAAAACCTGAAAAGGTACTTGAATTTTAAAGAAGTTGATTGACTTTTAGCCAGAACTCCTTGAAATGTTTTTCTTTCAGCAACTTGGGTAGTAGGAAGGATGAATAAAAAGAAATAGAAAAATGGAGATAATTTGAAAGAAAATAATGGAAAATTGTTATCCTCCGCCAAAAGTAGAGGGATATATAGTTTTAGCGTTATTTGTCCATCTGTCATCTGAAACCATATCTATGACATGGTAAGGAGTATTTACCAGGTAGATAAAACATGGTAGAAATATTAACTGCTGTAGGGAAATGCCACCCTGCAAGTTTAGGTCAGATTGCTTGAGTAAGACAAGATTTATGGCCCTTTGTACATGAACATATAGAGTTTTATTCCAAGGTCAAGATCATTGTTACTAAAAATGGAAAAGTGTTTTCTAAACAGACCAAAATCTGGTAAATAGGTAGCTTTCATAGAGTCTGGTAGTCTGTTAAGAAGCAGTCATTTGCAATTTATACAGAATGCAATTTTTACAACAACAATAATTTTTTGGGAATATAATGGATAAAAATTATCATTACTAAGATTTCAAGTTGAAAAGTAAAAGTTAGTACTTTTAACATTTTGCCTGCTGGCGGCAAGTTATTCTGCCTTTGCGACCAGTGCAGACCAAGATCATCCGTGCAGTCTGATCATGGTCTGCACTGTTCGCTATTCAGTCAGTAAATTTTCAGTGCACACCCCTTTGAATAATAAGTGGTACTGCCCAAACTGAATGATGGACCTGTCCATTTTAGGAATTTAGCAGGCTAAAGGTTAAAAGCCCTTGAATTTTGCCTCATAGGATATGTATGAACCCTGATTTATCTGTTTTTTGTTTGATAAGTAGAAACAAATACAAGGTTATATGAAATGTTTGTTTATTTATGAGACAACACAGAGATAGGCATCGCTTGTGAAACCCTGTAATTTTGTACAATACATGCCAAATGGTTTACATTTCACATTTTTTCAACCAGGTTTTCAACGAAAACCTGAGTTATTAGATTGGGGTAGATGTCGGTCGGGCGGGCGGGCGGCGGCGGCGGCGGCGTCAAACTGGTGTTCCCGGTCAATAACTTTTGTTTCGGTAAAGATATTTGAATAAAACTTGGTATGTATGTAGCTTATATCAAGACAAAGGCTGGGATTGATTTTGGGGTTTCTGGGGTCAAGGTCAAGGTCACTGTTACTTAAAATAGAAAAAGGGTTTCCGGTCAATAACTTTTGTTTCGGTAAAGATATTTTAATAAAACTTGGTACGTATGTAGCTTATATCAAGACAAAGGCTGGGATTGATTTTGGGGTTTTTGGGGTCAAGGTCAAGGTCACTGTTACTTAAAATAGAAAAAGGGTTTCCGGTCAATAACTTTTGTTTCGGTAAAGATATTTGAATAAAACATGGTATGTTTGTAGCTTATATCAAGACAAAGGCTGGGATTGATTTTGGGGTTTCTGGGGTCAAGGTCAAGGTCACTGTTACTTAAAAGAGAAAAAGGGTTTCCGGTCAATAACTTTTGTTTCGGTAAAGATATTTGAATAATACTTGGTATGTATGTAGCTTATATCAAGACAAAGGCTGGGATTGATTTTGGGGTTTCTGGGGTCAAGGTCAAGGTCACTGTTACTTAAAATAGAAAAAGGGTTTCCGGTCAATAACTTAACTTAGGAATGAGCTATCATGATGAAACTTGGTGTATAGAAAACTTACATAAAGTTGTAGCTTGGATTGATTTTGGGGTTTCTGGGATCAAGGTCAAGGTCATTGTTACTAAAAATAGGGTTAGGTTAGGGTTAGGGTTAGCATATCTTCTACATGCATGGAGGGATTTTGATGAAAGTTGGCACAATTGTTCACCATCATGAGACGGAGTGTCATGCGCAAGAACCAGGTCCCTAGGTCTAAGGTCAAGGTCACAGAGGTCAAAGGATACAAGAATGAAAAGTTTGTCCGGAGCATATCTTCTTCATGCATAGAGGGATTTTGATGTAACTTGGCACAATTATACACCATCATGAGACGAAGTGTCTTGCACAGTTCCATTCTTTAGAATTACTTCCCTTTGTTGTTACTATAAATAGCTTATATTGTAACTTTTTCATTACTAGACGTAGGGAAAAATCGAGACCACTTTTCTGTAGTACAACATGCATGTTACATCCAATTTTGAGGTGTATTTTGACCAATCTCTACCTGGTAAGGATTTCTGTGTGGACTTACAATTTTTTTTTTTGTATTTTTTTTTTTTTTTTTTTTTTTTTTTTAAGATAAACTAACCTTAGTTGTTACTATAAATAACTTAAATTGTAACTTTTTTATAATTGACCGTAGGGAAAAACCAAGACCACTTTTCTGTGGTACAACATAGTTGTTACTTTCTAATTTTAGGTGTATTTTAAGGTATCTCTACCTGGTAAGGGTTTTTTTTGTGGACTTAGAAAAACAAAAGAATTACAATGATTACTAAACAACCACAAAATTAAAATTACATCTGCAAATACAGGTGCTAGAGTAAAGAAATTTGCTGTGACGGGCGTATATTGTGACATTCTGGCACTCTTGTTTATTCTTATGAAAAGTGTTGAAAACCTGGTTTCGTGGCATTGACGCGTTTCTTGTTTTGTTTGTACAGATCTTAGCAGAATTTTGGTTGAACCAGAATGCTCTGGACATTGAGAGGGGCATATCACCACAAAACCTGGTAAGTGGGGTTCTTACTCATACCTGACATGTCTCGCAAGGTCATTTCACCCAAATGAGGTTAAATTCAAATAGTGATCTATATATGGTATAGCTACCATTTTGTTCCAGCCGGATTCAGAACATATATTGGGTGTTTAGTGATATTTAGTAATCTTTACTGGACTGTGATATTTATTAACCAGGTTTTCAATGAAGAGTTATTAGATTGGGGTATGTCGTTGGTCGGGCGGGCAGGCGGCGTCAAACTGGTGTTTCCGGTCAATAAGTTTTGTTTCGGTAAAGATATTTGAATAAAACTTGGTATGTATGTAGCTTATATCAAGACAAAGGCTGGGATTGATTTTTGGGGTCAAGGTCACTGTTACTTAAAATAGAAAAAGGGTTTCTGGTCAGTAACTTAACTTAGGAATGAGCTATCATGATGAAACTTGGTGTATAGAAAACTTATATAAAGTTGTAGCTAGGGATTGATTTTGGGGTTTCTGGGATCAAGGTCAAGGTCATTGTTACTAAAAATAGGGTTAGGGTTAGGTTAGGGTTAAGGTTAGGGTAAGGGTTGTGCTTTAAAGTGGTGCACTGTGATTCAGTATACTTTTTTATTCTTATGAAAAGTGTTGAAAACCTGGTTTTGTGGCATTGCCACGTTTCTTGTTAATATTTACTGGACTTTTGAATTATTTTACATGCACTGAGAATGCTTTGCAGCATTTTGTTTCAACAGGGAAAATACGTTAGAATTATTTGTAGGTACGAATGTCTTATATTTACATGAAATACAAGACAAGGTGGAAATAAACCCTAAATACAATTCATTTGCAATTAACGCACTGGTGTGATAGCGAAAATTAACCACTTTTATTGATGCTAATGTTGTTACGTTTTTTTTGTGAGAAATTTTGGAAAGTAGATCTATATATTTATTTATATTGGAAATGTGACGAATCAGTTATGAAATCTGCCATAAAGTAATTCAAACCAGAACATTACATTCAGAACTGGCTAGGTATACCCATAGATATTATCTTAATTGTATAAAGTATGGCAGTCATTGATCAGCATTTAAAAAAAGTTAAGGTATATAGACTAAATATTGATTATATATTAAACTGATGTTCTCCTGTGATATTGTAGAGTAGATCATGGTCTAGTTACCATCTGTCTGAATCCTTTATGCCATTCTATGTGAGTATAGATGTACATGTACATTATGCATTGCAAGCCTTAGTTGTATTTTATATACCCATTTTATATCATTTTAGTATCTGAGATGCTTTGAACATTTACCTGATTGTAAATATTTCAAATTTTGAGAAAATGTGGGAATCATGCTTTACATGTCACACACCATGATATCATATTGCTAAGAAAGCATGTAATATACTTGCTTTAATATATATTTGGAAAATTAATTGCTGATAATGCTTTTAGTAAATATATGAGCCGCGCCATGAGAAAACCAACCTAGTGCGTTTGCAACCAGCATCCGCGCAGTCTGGTCAGGATCCATGCTGTTCACTAACGGTTTCTCTAATTGCAATAGGCTTTGAAAGCGAACAGCATGGATCCTGACCAGATTGCGCGGATGTGCAGGCTGGTCTGGATCCATGCTGGTCGCAAAGCCACTATGTTGGTTTTCTCATGGCGCGGCTCATATTTTCTCTTCTTGCTACTACTAAAAAACATCCTTATATTTGGCTAGAAATACAACATGGTGGTAACTGCATAAATTTGGATGGTTCAATGCATTTTTACAGTCATTTGCCTTTGTTGATTTGATTTCTGAAAAGTTTTGCATGTGTTTTTATGCCCTAAATGTTAGAGATCCAGGAGGCATATAGTGTTTGAACTGCATGTCCATCCGTCTGTCATCCCATCCATCACACTTTCTTTTGTACTCAGCTTGTCCAGTTTTCATCAGATTTAAATGAAACTTGGTATGCTTCATCAAGGTGAAGTGGATGTGCACATATTGTATGCACTTCCATGTCTATTTTTTTTTTTTTTTTTTAGTTATCCCCTTTTTTTTGGACTTAACCATATTTCAACTATATTCTGTATTTTGTGTACTTAACACTCATAGTTTCCATCTAAGTCAACTGAAACTTTGTATCAATCATCAACATGAAGAGGATTTGTACATACTGTTATGAATTTCATGTTGTTGTTGTTGTTTTATGCCCCCGAAGGGCGGCATATTAGTTTTCAACTGTCCATCGGTTCGTTCGTTTGTTTGTTTGTCACAACGTTAACTTTTTGCATGAAGGTACTTTACTCGTGAACCACTGCACCCAGGACCTTCATACTTCACATGCTGATAGTACTTATTGAGTACACGACCCCTACTGACTTTGGGGTCACCAGGTCAAAGGTCAAGGTCACAGGGGCCAATGTTAACTTTTTGCATGAAGGCACTTTACTCGCGAACCACTGCACCCAGGACCTTCTAACTTCACGTGCTGATAGTACTTATTGAGTACACGACCCCTATTGACTTTGGGGTCACCAGGTCAAAGGTCAAGGCACTGCCTGGGCATTTGTCACCATTAGTGACAGCTCTTGTTTTTTGGTAGTTTGCCCCTTTCTTTTTAACACTGTATTTCCATCAATCCTTTCCAGGGGGTCCATCAATCTTTTCCAGGGGGCATGTGTCATAGAATGTTGACATCTTTTTTATTTTTTATCATCCTTTTGTCAACTTTAGTGTTTAATTCAACTTTATATAATAATTTGTTGAATTATTTGTGATATATCTATGATTTTATATTGTTTCTTATATATAAACATCTCATGTTGTTCAGTTATGAGAAGATTTTTCCTGTATCTTTTGAAATAAATAGTGTTTCTAATATTTTTGGACATTGAAAATAATTGACACGAAGGTGGGCTTGCTTCACTCAGCTTAATGCTTAAGAATTTATTACCTTTTCACATGACAATACAGTGTGATATCATATTGATTCAGAAAAAGGATAACTGTTTTGGCAACTTTTAGAAAAGTTACCATATGACTGAAATTGTGTTAGTGTGATTTTAAACCCATCCCCTTCAAAAAAATGATAAACATTAAAAGTATCTAATCTAGGACTGGTGTTTGACTTTTATCCAGTTTTACGTATTTTTATAGGGGAGGGTACATAGATTTGCCCTTGTGCTAACATTTGGATACTTAGGTGGCTATAATAGGTAACTGTAATTTTTCATTGATGTCATTCATTCCGTAAGCTCTTACATGGCTATTTATTTTGGGCTAAAAGAACAATAGAGAGAACAAAAGGATAGCCACATAAGCATCTGTTTGTAAAGAAGTCCATGTGTATGTCCATCCATCCGTCCATCCTTATGTATTTGTGGCGTGCATATCTCAAAAAGGATTAGACCCAGACTCAGACTAAGTAAACATCTCAGGATTTTCATTCAGCATGTGAAGTTGTGCACCTGATATTTTAATTGGGAATTCACACTGAGTTATGGCCCTTGACTTAGTCAAAATATGCATAAAAAGGGCCTATAAGTTTGTGATGTTTGTATCTCAAAAAGTATTTGACCTAGGATTATGAAACATCATAGGATTATCATTCAGCCTGTGAAGTTCTACACCTGGGGTTTTGTTTGAGATTTCACTCAGCCAGATCAGAGTTATGCCTCTTGACTTAGTCGAAAATATGTGTAAAAGGGCATAAAAGTTTGTGACACCTATCTATGTCTTAAAACATATTTGTCCAAGGGTCATGAAACAATAATAGCATTATTATTCAGCATGTTAAGTTGTGCTCCTGGGGTGTTGTTTGGGATATCTGTCTGTCAGACTAGAGCTATGGCCCTTTATGTAGTCAAAATATGCATAAATGGCATACAAGTTTGTATTGCACGTATTTGACACATATTTTGACTTACAGTCATAAAACTTTAGAGGATTGTTATATAGCATGTGAAGTTGTGTACTTTGTGTTTTGTTTAGGATTTGACTCAGCCAGACTAGAGTTATGGCCTTTGTGAAAAATACACATTAAGTGTTTAAAAGTTTGTGTTGGATATATCTTAAGATATTTCACCTAGAATTTACAATGACAGAAAGTAGGGGCAGCAGTGTAATATGGATACACATCTAGTTATAAATAACTGCATGAACCTCCCACATAGATCACAGTAGCTTGTGTGTAAGATGGAGTTAACCACCACTGGCGAAAACACCAGAAACCCTGCAAACAGTGTACAAAAATAAGTTATCTATTTGAGCAGAAATTCTACTTTTAACCAGCTTGAAATCTCAGACAAATGTCAGTATATGATAATTTTGAAAATGGAGGAAATAGATTTTTGATAAATTTTAGTGACTTCTTGAGAGTGTTGTATAAATATTGCCTGACATTGGATCACTCCGTTTTCACTTTATCACCCTGATTACAATTGCTGACACAAAAATGCATTTTCTGAATTTTAAAACTTTGACAAGTCTTAAAAGTTTATACATTTTTGTAAAAAAATCAATTTTTCTTTAATTTCCGAAAATTTCCTTTATTTCATGGAAATGAGAAAAGATTTTGTTCTAGTTCTGCACATGTCAGTATAGAATTTCAGAATTTTAAAAGGTGATGAAATAATATCATTCATATAAAAATGTAATTAGGTGGTATATGATTGTAATTTTGGTGCCGCTGGCTTGATAGATAGCATGATATTATACATGAATATGTCATCTAGTGTTTTTAATACTTCGTATTCCAACTCATAAGAATAAGAAAATTAATTTAAAGATAATGGACCCCTAATGACATTGGTTAATTTCTGTATGATTATGTACACTTGTTATGTAATTTGGCATACTTTGGATTTTAGTGTAGCTGAATGCACAAGTTCACACTTAGATCGTGTCTTGAAATAACTTAATAAAGAATTGATATTATGCTCCACTAGCATGCTGGAACGGGACTGGTAAGTGGATATATCAGGAGTACTTATCTGTGGTGTTGGAAATTCCTGGTGTTGTTGTTGCTACAGTCAATATTGTTTGCTTAGTTTATACTAAATTTAGCTTGATTGTGATGAAAGCTTTGAGGTTATTTGAACCACTGTAGAGTCTGTTTCCTGGAAAAAGCAGTACTGGTGTCATAAGAGAAGGTGTAGTTTTGACCCAAGTGGGGCTTGAACCCATGACCCTTAGGTTGAGCGAACTGACACCTAAACCATGAAACCACTGTCCACTTTAACTTTGAATGGAATTTACAAGAAATATTAAAATGAAATTCATCCTTGACTGTTGCCTGTAAGAGATGGTTAAGTTTGAAGAACAGATGGTTAATTTTGGTCGAATCTTCAACATTCAAATTGATTCCCTCTCAAAAAAGTCATAATAAGGAAATATTAAATCCATAGTTCAGTGTAGACAAAAAAAATTATTAATCCCCAGCCGTGGCGGAGGGATTATAGGAATGGTCTGCGTCCGTCCTTCTGTCCGTCCGTCCGTCTTTCCGTCCATCCTTCCGTCCTTCCGTCCGTAACAAAATCGTGTCCGGTCCATATCTCCTAAACCCCTTGTAGGATTTTCATGAAACTTGAGTCAAATGATCACTTCATCAAGACGATGTGCAGAACCCATGAGTCAGCCTTGTCGGTTCAAGGTCAAGGTCACAACTCAAGGTCAAAGGTTTTAGCCTGCCATTTTGTGTCCGCTCTATATCTCCTAAACCCCTTGAAGGAATTTTATAAAACTTGGGTCAAATGATCACCTCATCAAGACGATGTGCAGAACCCATGAGTCAGCCATGCTGGCTCAAGGTCAAGGTCACAACTCAAGGTCAAAGGTTTGAGCCTTCCATTTTGTGTCCGCTCTATATCTCTTAAACCCCTTGAAGGAATTTTATAAAACTTGGGTCAAATGATCACCTCATCAAGACGATGTGCAGAACCCATGAGTCAGTCATGCCGGCTCAAGGTCAAGGTCACAACTTAGGGTCAAAGGTTTGAACCTTCCATTTTGTGTCCGCTCTATATCTCCTAAACCCCATGAAGGCTTTTCATCAAACTTGGGTCGAACGATCACCTCATCAAGGCGATGTGCAGAACTTATGAGTCAGCCATGTCGGCTCAAGGTCAAGGTCACAACTGAAGGTCAAAGGTTTGAGCCTTCCATTTCGTGTCCGCTCAATATCTCCTAAACCCCTTGAAGGAATTTATAAAACTTGGGTCAAATGATTACCTCATCAGAACGATGTTCAGAAATTATGAGTCAACCATGCCAGCTCAAGGTCAAGGTCACAACTAAGGGTCGAAGGTTTGAGCCTTCCATTTGGTGTCCACTCTGTATCTCCTTAACCCCTTGAAGGATTTTCATCAAACTTGGGTCAAATGATCACCTCATCAAGAACTCATGAGTCAGCCATGTCAACTCAAGGTCAAGGTCACAACTCAAGGTCAAAGGTTTCAACTCTATATCTCCTAAACCCCAAGAAGGATTTTCATGAAACTTTGGTCAAATGATCACCTCATCAAGACGTTGTGCAGAATTCATGAGTCAGCCATGTCAGTTCAAGGTCAAGGTCACAGCTAAAATCAAAGGTTTTACCCTTTCACTAGCCATAGCAGTGGCGGGGGATTTAGCTGTCTTTCAGACTGCCTTGTTATATCTTAATGTGAAGGTGCATATATTTCTTTACTGTGACACCTTTTAATTTCATGGGCACAATATTTAGTGATTTTTGGTAAAAAAGGGTGTTTCTTAGGGATATGAAAATGGCTATTTCTCTTGGGTATGAGTTTGTGGATGAATTTCAACTTTTGCATCTGAAATAAATGGGAAATTTACTTGTTTACTGGGATTTTAATTTGTGGATTGACCCAACCATAAAATCCACAAAAATTAGTCCTCCACATATATTTAGGATTTCACAATATTCCTGCACAATTTTACATGTTTTGAATTATGGTTTTGAAAAGAATTTTGACTATTCATACATTCTTCCCCATTCAAGTGTTGTTCTGTAGCAGTGAAAAAAACAACAACTTGTACTCGTCTCTTTAAAATCAATGTTGCTGTTAACTCATCAATATTGGTAGGGAACGAATTTCATGGATTTCATGGATGAGGAAAAATTCCCATTCATTTATGTTCAAATGTGGAACTTCACGAATTCATATCCTCACGAAATATCCGTTTTGATAAAAATCAAGAAATTTGATGCCCACGAAATTAAACGATTTTACAGTATGTTTGAATATCTACTTAAATGCATGTATTAATAGATATTCTTTTGCTCATTTTGAGACTCAGTAGAGAGAGATATGTGAAAAGAACCATGTTTGAGAGAACAACATTTGACTGTACTTTACTGTTGTTTACTTGCCTCTCTCTGACGTACTTTGTACATATTCAGATATGTAAACATGCAGAATTTTCTCTTAATCAAGAAGTTGCGATAAACAGGGATGGTTATTTTGAATTGAATATTAGCACATCAAACCTCAGGTTATAGTTTCCTGCACTGAAAAAGAAATTATATTAAGACTGACATTTTGTTTTCCTGTTCAATCCATTAACACTGTATATATAATCTATTAGCGCAGTAGAGGAGCATCTCATCAGCACAATTAAGATATTTATTTTCTTGTTCATTGTTGCTAAAATTATTGTGTATGAAGGATTGGCAAAGACAGGTTATTACCCATCTCTTAACCTTTAGCCTGCTGGCACAAATGATTCTGCTTTTGCAACCAGTGCAGACAAAGATCAGCCTGCATGGATCACTATTCAGTCAGTAAATTGTCAGTGAACAACCCTTTGAATAATAATTGGTACTGCCCAAATTAAATGATGGACCAGTCCATTTTAGAAATTTAGCAGGATAAAGGTTAACAGTTATTTCTTACTCAGTACATTCACTGCTTGTATTATGCTGCTTAACTGCATGAGCATAGAAATGGGGTAAACAGTTGAATCCTGCCTTAACGACCACCTGTATTATGCAGACACTTGCCTTAAGCAGCAAGTCAATTAACTTTCCAAATTTATTATGTGACATATGATTTACTTCTGTTTGTATGTGCGTGCGTGCGTGCATGCGTGCAGTGCAGTGCAGTCCAGTTGCAGTCCAGTCCGATCCAATCCATTCCGTCAAAGATCTTGTCTGCATTCTAATTCGAACATTTCTCGTCAACTTGAACAAAATGCGTTTGCCAATAAGTCCTCAGCCAATTTCCATAACTAGCCAAATCAGCCCAGGCACTTTTGAATTATGGCCCTTGAATTACTGATCAGAACCACTCGCCCAAACCACCCAAACCACTTTGAATCACTATAGGAACCACTCATCCAAACCACTTTGAATCACTAAATGATAGGCAGTTGTGGGAGACATGCGCTTTTCTCGAAAGAAGCTCTAGTATTTAATTGTACTCCCCGACACCAAAGTTGTAAGGGGGGGTATACTGGTTTCAGGTTGTCTGTCTGTCCGTCCGTCTGTCTGTCCGTGCCCGCGAAATGATGGTTAAGTGACTGCATAACGGTACTTTCTCTTTGATGTCATTCATTCCGTTCTGTTTATGTGACTATTTTTCTTTTTATGTGACTGTTAGAACAATAGAGAGAACAATGGGGGAGTCACATAAAGACCGTTTCGTTAGAACGTTCGTCCATCCGTCCGTCTGTCTGTCCGTAGAAACAATCTTGTGCGCACCATCTCTCCTCATCCCCTTGACACAATTTAATGAAACTTCACACAAGTGATCAGTAACAACAGTAGTTGTGCATAGGGCATGTTAGGTTCTTTCAGAAAAAAAACTTGCAGAGTTATGGGACTTTGTTTTCTGTTACTATACTATATACATAGGCACAATCTTGTGCGCACCATCTCTCCTCATCCACTTGACACAATTTAATGAAACTTCACACAAGTGATCAGTAACAACAGTAGTTGTGCATGGGACATGTTAGGTTCTTTCAGGAAAAAAACTTGCAGAGTTATGGGACTTTGTTTTTTATGCCCCCGAAGGGAGGCATATAGTTTTTGAACCGTCTGTCTGTCGGTCTGTCAGTCTGTCGGTCTGTCGGTCTGTCCGCATTTTTCGTGTCCGGTCCATATCTTTGTCATCGATGGATGGATTTTCAAATAACTTGGCATGAATGTGTACCACAGTAAGACGATGTGTCGCGCGCAAGACCCAGGTCCGTAGCTCAAAGGTCAAGGTCACACTTAGACATTAAAGGTTATTGCATTGATGGGCGTGTCCGGTCCATATCTTGTCATCGATGGATGGATTTTCAATAACTTGGCATGAATGTGTACCACAGTAAGATGACGTGTCGCGCGCAAGACCCAGGTCCGTATCTCAAAGGTCAAGGTCACACTTAGACATTAAGGGATAGTGCATTGATGGGCGTGTCCAGTCCATATCTTTGTCATCGATGGATGGATTTTCAAATAACTTGGCATGAATGTGTACCACAGTAAGACGACGTGTCATGCGCAAGACCCAAGTCCGTAGCTCAAAGGTCAAGGTCACACTTAGATGTTAAAGGTCTTTTTTCATGATAGTGCATTGATGGGCGTGTCCGGTCCATATCTTTGTCATTCATGCATGGATTTTAAAATAACTACGCATAAATGTGTGACACAGTAAGACGTGTCGCGCGCAAGACCCAGCTCCGTAGGTCAAAGGTCCTAAACTCGAACATCGGCCATAACTATTCATTTAAAGTGCCATCGGGGGCATGTGTCATCCTATGGAGACAGCTCTTGTTGTTACTATACTATATACATAGGCACAATCTTGTGCGCACCATCTCTCCTCATCCACTTGACACAATTTAATGAAACTTCACACAAGTGATCAGAAACAACAGTAGTTGTGCATGGGGCATGTTAGGTTCTTTCACAAAAAAAATTTGCACAGTTTCGGGACTTTGTTTTTTGTTACTAAACTATATACATAGACACAATCTTGTGCGCACCATCTCTCCTCATCCCCTTGACACAATTTAATGAAACTTCACACAAGTGATCAGTAACAACAGTAGTTGCGCATGGGGCATGTTAGGTTCTTTCAACGACAAAAATTGCAGAGTTATGGGACTTTGTTTCATGTTAACATACTATGTACATACAGTCTGCATATGCAGTCTTGTGCACGCCTAATCTTCCGAACCCTTGCACACAATTTAATGAAACTTCACACAAGTGATCAGTACCAACCCTAGTTGTGCATGGTGCATGTTACATTCTTTTAGATAAATATTCTGCAGAGTTATGGGACTTTGTTTTTTGTTACTATACTGTATACATACAGTCTATATACATACAGTCCACATAATTATGCAATCTTATGTGCGTCAAATTGCAATGTACTGTGTCAGTGCATGCGGGGGGTACATTCATCACCTTTAGTGATAGCTCTAGTTTCAACTTGTCTTAAGCAACCACCTGACTTAAGCAGCCTGACAGTGTCACTCCATTGACTGGCTACTTAATAGAGGTTTGACTGTATATATTTATTGTCAGTCTTAGAAAAAAAGATCTTCCTGAATTTCTTATCATTTGATGTTAGAATAGTTTTTGTACACTTGTATGAGTAATTACAAAGTACCGGTAGTGTTGTGGCATCTGAAAACCGCTTGTATACATTTATGGCTGAATAATTCAGGAGTAACATACAAGCCGTTACCTTACTAAATTTTTAGAATGGACTGGTCCATCATTCAATTTGGGTACTACCTCTTATCATTCAAAGGGGTGTTCACTGAAAATTTCAGGTTTTTTTTTTATGACTGGGGGAAGAGGCCCCAGCCTGTCATTGGGGGAAGAAAATAGCGCGCGACAAGCAGTTTTGGGGGATTTTTTCACTCAGGGGGGAATTTACAATTATGCATAATAAACACTTTAAACTATGTTTTTATTACATATTCTTGCAACTTTTAGCAACTATACACACTGTCACTTAGCAATAGATGGACTTGCACTAATGTTCACTTATCATTGTAACAAGGTGGGTGGGGAGAGTTGAAATGCTCAAATCATTGAATATTTAAAGATCACATGATTTTATTCACAAAAAATGCTTTAAAATAAGAGCTGCTTTTGCAAGAGTCATCATATTATTATTAAACGCATACTTTTGTTGGCTTTTTATTTCAATTGTACTAGAAAATCTTGTAAGAAAGGATAAAAAAAGTCCGAAAATGACGATCGCAAAAACGTGTGACAAATATGAAAAAACGAAAGCAGACATTAAAAATTCTTGATAAAATTTCATCTTTTCACCAGAACTATTCCATACTTATAATATCTGATTACTTAAAACATTTGTATTTTATTTTGCTCTAGCAAAATACCTTGGCAAAGATAATAAATTTGCGTAACGGCCGACCGGCTTATTTAATCGAATCAAGCACATAAAATAATTACTTTAAATTAACAACACATATTACACAATACAGCATAAGCTGTTACCGCTAATTAACAAGAGGTACAAACACGATAATCTGACGCTGCATTGTTTATCAATCATCTATATTACATACTGCTGATAACCACGTGTCAGTCAGCGCGTGGCGTGATTGGCATCTGTCAGTAGCTAATTAACATACGACGCTCCGCCTACTTTCATACTTACGCTGGTGTCGACAAACAGTATGAAGTTCACTGGGATTTTGATTGACAAGGGGCAGAGCTTTCGAACTCGTTACGCATCAAAGAGTATTACCGCGAGACGAGCAGACGCCCACGGCATATTATGTGCGGGTCAGATACGAGTTTTTATCGATTTTCGCTGGTCAAAACCGGAACCTCGGGTCCACTGAACGCTCTTCTAACATTTTTCTACTATTTCTAAAGGTTTTCACACCCATTGAAAATTGTGAAAGACCGTCTGCAATTGTGAACGGGTCCGATATTCAGTCGGGAAAATCGCTGGGAGTAATCTCCATTGCTTTGTTTACGATTTTGGAGGGGGGAATTTCGGACGTAGGGGAATTTCGACTGCGGTAGGGGAAATCCTTGGCTGTGGGGGAAATCCTCAGCTGGGGGACGAGGCCGATATTCGGCCTCTGCTATAGAATAAAAAAAAAACCCTGAATTTACTGACTGAATAGCCAATACCAATAGCTTTGATCACAAAGGCAAAATCACTAGACATCAGCAAGCTAAAGGTTAATCACATGGACATTGCCAGTTGTGGTTATTGACTCAGTCTTGGAGAATTTAATGTTAGAGAATGCATGTAACTCTAAATACAGCTGTTGCTATATTTCTGTTAAAACAGTAAAATAATTTGTTGCTTCACAAATAATTGCATGCTGTTATATTTTATGTATTGGAATAAGAATAATATGAGCCGCGCCATGAGAAAACCAACATAGTGGCTTTGCGACCAGCATGGATCCAGACCAGCCTGCGCATCCGCGCAGTCTGGTCAGGATCCATGCTGTTCGCTAACAGTTTCTCTAATTCCAATAGGCTTTGAAAGTGAACAGCATGGAGCCTGACCAGACTGCGTGGATGCGCAGGCTGGTCTGGATCCATGCTGGTCGCAAAGCCACTGTGTTGGTTTTCCCATGGCGTGGCTCATATTATTTTTGCCTTTGCTGTCTGTTTGTCTGTCCATCCATCTGTCTGTCCACATTTTGCTTGTCAACACATCTTCTCAAAAAACCCTTGGATGGATTTCAGTGAAACTTCACAGGAGTGTTTGGCATGAAGCCAAGATGTGGTGTGATCTCTTTTGCATAACCTTTGTTATTTCCCTGTGAAGATCATTTTCAAGACTACTTGGTACTTTTTCAATACTACTGGTAAATTTGAATGAAAATTTATAAGAAGGATCAGCAGCAAGCTTAGTTGTACATATGCTACGAGTTTTAAGTTGCATGATTATTCACTGAGTGTGTTTTAAAGGTCATTTTTGCTGACTTTGTACTGTTGATGGCATATAAATGAAACTTTGTAGGAATAGGAATAATCAGTAGTAAGCCTATTTGTTCAGATTTTATGGATTCCTTCCCCCCTATGTTTTAGGGGTGGGGGGGGGGGCGGCACTTAGATTTGCCCTTGACTGTACAGATGTCAGTCCATCTGTTAGTCCGAAATTTTATTGTGCATGTCTCAAAAAGTATTTGATCTAGGATCATGAAACATTATAAGACTTTTTATTCAGCATATGAAGCTATGCACCTGGGTTTTTGTTTTGGATTTCTCTGAAATCTGAAAAAGTTATACCCCTTACAGGGAGACATGCATTTAAAAAAAAACAACACCCATCTTATGCTACAGTCAAACTTGGTTCACTTGAACTCAACGGAACTGGCAAAATTTGATCAGGTTATTAGTAGTTTGAGTGAGTAGTGTTCAAATTATTGTTGACTGTATTTGCAATATTCAGATACATTTATTTTGGTATTTATTGATATAGTTACAATTGCTACAGTTTTACAAATATACAAATTAGAGGATTGAGTCAGAAGCTATAAGCTTTTTAGCTCACCTGTCACAAAGTGACAAGGTGAGCTTTTGTGATTGCGCAGCGTCTGTCGTCCGTCCATGCGTTCGTGCGTCCGTAAACTTTTGCTTGTGACCACTCTAGAGGTCACATTTTTCATGGGATCTTTATGAAAGTTGGTCAGAATGTTCATCTTGTTGATATCTAGGTCAAGTTCGAAACTGGGTCACATGCGGTCCAAAACTAGGTCAGTAGGTCTAAAAATAGTAAATTCTTGTGACCTCCCTAGAGGCCATATTTTTCATGGGATCTTCATGAAAATTGGTCAGAAAGTTCAGCTTGATGATATCTAGGTGAAGTATGAAACTGGGTCAGTTGCGGCCAAAAACTAGGTCAGTATGTCTAAAAATACAAAATCCTTGTGACCTCCCTAGAGGCCATATTTTTCAATGTATCTTCATGAAAATTGGTCAGAATGTTCACCTTGATGATATCTAGGTCAAGTTCGAAACTGGGTCAACTGCTGTCAAAAACTAGGTCAGTAGGTCTAAAAATAGAAAAACCTTGTGACCTCCCTAGAGGCCATATTTGTCTTGGATCTTCATGAAAATTGATCAGAATGTTCATCTTGATGATATCTAGGTTAAGTTCCAAACTTGGTCACGTGCGGTCAAAAACTAGGTCAGTAGATCTAAAAATAGAAAAATAAAAAACCTTGTGACCTCTCTAGAGTCCATACTTTTCAATGGATCTTCATGAAAATTGGTCAGAATGTTCACTTTGATGACATCTAGTACAAGTTCGAAACTGGGTCACATGCCATCAAAAACTAGGTCAGTGGGTCAAATAATAGAAAAACCTTGTGACCTCTCTAGAGGCGATATTTTTCATGGGATCTGTATGAAAGTTGGTCTGAATATTCATCTTGATGATATCTAGGTCAAGTTCGAAACTGGGTCAACTGCAGTCAAAAACTAGGTCAGTAGGTATATGTCGTCTTTGTGTCTGTGCGTAAACTTTTGCTTGTGACAACTCTAGTTTAAGATCCAGCCTTGAAATTTGGATGACATGTACAGTTTTGCACACCAATCTTTAAACTGTCTTTCAGTGACCATAAATGAGACCTACTGATCTATGATCTACTTTCTAATATTTTAGCATCAGTTTGCCATTTGAAACATGTGGTTCAATATACTCAGGTGAGCGATTCAGGGTCATCTCTTGTTTAGAAACTCTCTCCCTTTATACATCTATTTTGTTATGCATGTGTGTATTCTGCCTATATTTGCTGCATGGAAATGTTTTTACCATCATTTCTGGCCATTTGACCTGATTTGCATCCTAACTTATTCATATTACAAGTAGCTGCTGCGATTACATGTACACATTTCTTCAGATGATTGTTTTATCTATTTAGAGTTACTTACCCTTGTATACATTTAGATTTGTACTAGTTACTGTTCAAGTTTATATCTGAAGAGTTACTTGCCCATTTAATTAGATTTCTGAGCACAATTCTCTGCTGCTAATTGTTTCCAGGTTGAGTTACTTATGTAAATGCCTTGTCAATAGGAGTGTTTGCTTGATTTTGTGTGGTTTAACTTGGTATATCTGTTTCTTTTTCAGGAAAGTTACATGCCCAGCAACAACCATGTCAGACTTGTACGCTTGTTTCTGAAGCACATTCATTACTTTGTCAACAGTGCAGAACCAGAGCCAGTTAGCTCCCCTTACCAAACTGCTGAGTCATCTCCCTTAGATGAATTTAAAAGGTACGCTGTGATATATTTAGTGGCACACCATGATTACTCATATTTGGCAAAGTACTTGAAGGAAAACGTTGAATATTTTCATATTTTTACTGTTTTATTGAAATACATGTACATGTATAACAATGGACTATCTTTGAAACTGTGAACTGAACTCTTCCTATCAAATTGAAATGAAACTTTATATACATCATCAACATGATTGAAGCAGACATGCACATAATGTCAGAACTTTTGGATTTAATTATTAGTCCTCTACAGGTTGAAAACCAGTTTCAGGTAATATAGGATTGCACTTTTCCATCCATCATTCCCTCCATCCCTCCTACAGTTTCATGTTAAATCATTAAGTTATATTGCAGCTGAGATAATTAGTCACCTTCAAGTAGGGGATTTTGTATTGCATAGCAATACTTCATTCACTTATTAAGTCTCCCCCAGTAGTCACACTTCATTTCCGGGCAATAAGTGGAGAGCCGTTTGACCTAGAACCTTCAAACTTCATAGGATGGTAGGGCTTATGGAGCAGACGGTCGCTATTATTTTTGGGGTCACTCAATCGAAGGTCAAGGTCACAGGGGCCTGAACATGGAAAACCATTTCCGATCAATAACTTGAGAACCACTTGACCCAGAATGTTGAAACTTCATAGGATGATTCAATGGTCATGCAGAGTAGATGACCCCTATTGTTTTTGGGGTCACTTTGTTAAAGGCCAAGGTCACAGGGGCCGGAACATGGAAAACTATTTCCGATCAATAACATGAGAACCACTTGACCCAGAATGTTGAAACTTCATAGGATGATTGGACATGCAGAGTCGATGACCCCTTATGATTTTGTGGTCACTCTATTAAAGGTCAAGGTCACAGCGGACAGAACATGGAAATCCATTTTCGGTCAATAATTTGAGAACTATTTGACCTAGAACCTTCAAACTTCATAGGGTGATAGGACTTACAGAGTAGATGACCCCTATTGATTTTGGGATCACTCTATTAAAGGTCAAGGTCACAGGGACTTGAACATGGAAAGTCATTTCTGATCAATAACTTGAGAACCACTTGACCCAGAATGTTGAAACTTCATAGGATGATTGGACATGCAGGGTAGATGACCCCTATTATTTTTGGGGTCTCTCTGTTAAAGGCCAAGGTCACAGGGGCTTGAACATGGAAAACCATTTCCGATCAATAACTTGAGAACCACTTGACCCAGAGTGTTGAAACTTCATAGGATGATTGGACATGCAGAGTAGATGACTCCTAATGATTTTGGGGTCACTTTGAGAAGAGTCAAGGTCACAGCAGACAGAACATGGAAATCCATTTTCGGTCAACAGCTTGAGAACTATTTGTTCTAGAACCTTCAAACTTCATAGGGTGATAGGACTTACAGAATAGATGACCCTGAATGTCTTTGGGGTCACTCCATCAAAGGTCAAGGCCACAGAGGGCTGAACGTAGAAAACTCTTTCCAATCAATAACTTAGGAACCACTTGACCCAGAATGTTGAAACTTATTAGGATGATTGGACATGCAGGGTAGATGACCACTACTGATTTTGGGGTCACTCAATCAAACTATTTCAAATTCATAACTTGAAAACCACCAGGCCCAAAATGTTGAAACTTAGTGGTATGATTGGACATGCCAAGTAGATGATCCCTATTGCAGCCAACCATCAGTGTCTCTTTGACTTTCGCTCCTGTCCCCTATTGACTTCTTGCCTATATGACTATGCACTTGGGGAGACATGCGCTTTTAGCTAGACTATTCGAAAAATAAGTAGAACCATCCTACTCACCACGGCGTCGGCGTCACACCTTGGTTAAGTTTTTCATACCAGTCCACTTTTTGACAAAGTCTTTTGAGATAAAGCTTTGAAACTTTCAACACTTGTTTACCATCACCATGTCCACTTGTAGGCAAGAGTACATACATCTATCAAGGATTTTGGCTGAATTATGGCCCCTTTTAACTTAGAAATCATGGTTAAGTTTTTCGTACTAGTTCACATTTTGTGTAATGTGTTTAACATATGGCTTTGAAACTTTTATCACTTGTTTATTATAACAGTCTCTATCTGTAGGCATGTGTACATAACATTGTCAACTATTTTGACTGAATTATGGCCCTTTTTCCACTTGGAAATTGGTACAATTTGTGTACAAGTCCATGTTTTGTCAGAACTATTCTACATGTGGCTTTGAAAGTTTGAACAATTGTTCATCATCATGATTTATATCTGTAGGCAAGAGTACATAACTCTGTCAACTATTTTGGTTGAATTATGACCCTTTTTTGACTTGGAAATTGGTTCAGTTTCGTACAAGTCCATGTTTTGTCAAAACTATTTGACATGTGGTTTTCAAACTTTGAACTCTTCTTTATCGTCATGATTTCAATCTGTAGGCAATAGTACATAACTCTATCAAGGATTTTGGCTGAATTATGGCCCCTTTTAACTTGGAAATCTTGGTTAAGTTTTTCATACCAGTTCACATTTTGTGTAAAGTGTTTGACATATGGCTTTAAAACTTTTATCACTTTAACAGTCTCTATCTGTAGGCAAGAGTACATAATTCTGTCAACTATTTTGGCTGAATTATGACGCTTTTTGGACTTGGAAATTGGTTTAGTTTTCATACAAGTCAACGTTTTTTCAAAGCTATTTGACATGTGACTTTGAAACTTTTAACACTTGTTTATCACCATGATTCCCATCTGTAGGCAAGAGTACAGAACTCTGTCAACTGTTTTGGCTAAATTATGACACTTTTTTGGACTTGTAAATCAGTGAAGCTTTTCGTACATATCTATATCATGCCTAACCTGTTTGTCATATGGCTTTGAAACTTTGACCACTTGTTTACCTTCATAGTCTACTTCCCTAGGACAAGGACTTGAGCTTGGTTATGGCCCTTTTCTGGACATAGAAATTAGTTAGGTTTCGCATACCATTCGATGTTTTGTCTATCAGCTGTTTGATATATGGCTTTGACACTTTGAACACTTGCTTACCAACATGGTCACACATTGCATTATAGTGCAAAACTTATCCAAATTCATAAATGCAGGTACATTGTTTAAATTGTCTTATCTGTTCCTTTTCTTTTGTCTGAAAATCTCAGGTAATATTTTGACCCTATACTTCTATCAGTGCTTCGAATAGTCGCGCACGCTGTCAACAGACAGCTCTTGTTTACAAAAGCATCTTCTAGTTATTATTATTTTTTTATTATTCTGTGAAGTATTGTCAAGGGGGCATGTGTCATATGATAGTGACATCGTTATTTTCCCTTGATAATTGAAAATGAATGTTAGTTCTATATACCAATAAAAATTGTAAGTTATAGTAAATATACTTGTAATTTATAAGTAATAGTAGATTTCTAAATATATATGTAAATTATAAGTAATAGTACTATTACAGATCACTGCTGCCAACAGTGTTACAGAAGAAGGTGTATGGATTTCTGAAACATGGGTTTGAAAGATGGCCACTTGACTCGTCCTTTAGACTGGTAACTAGCTCAAACATAGTCTTCATATGTGTCGACATGTTGTAGTTATTTAAAGATTAATATAGAGACCTGCTTAAACAAATACTAACAAATTATTTAATTTTGTGCAGAGGATATTTTATGGTTTTGTCCAGAACTGCTATTTCGTTGGGATACAAATTCATGGAATTCAACTTTGAAGATAAAATAACTGGCATTTTTATTTGTTCATGTGGATTTTATTTTATGGATGTAACCATGAAATTCAGAAAAGATGAGTCCCTTATGAATATTAATGATCTTACAGTACCTCTTGAATTTCAGATATTTTCCAACTCCTCATGACTTTCTTGTGTGTTTAATTCAAATAAGTCTTAGCTATGCCGCTGCATGCTGCTGAAAAACAGCATTTATAATTTAAACTGATAAACCAAACAGAACTGAAGTAATGAATTAATTTCTTGTTAGATGCTAGAAACATGGTTAACTTACATCCAACCATGGCGCTACATAGAACCAGGGCCTGTTCATCAAACCAAAGACTCAGACAAAGTGAATGATTTGTGGTAAGTGATATTTTACATTAAAGGAAAACTTTGGTTAAGTTTCAGTGTAAAATCTTGGTTCGTATGTTAGCAAATATGACAAATGGACCTTCCTGAAAGGGACTTGAGTCTTCGGTCATATTCTTGTTATTTCTGAAAGTCATCAAAGACATGTTATTTCAAAAGTCTGATATCCTCTAATAGGACATTCGTATTTGCAGAATTCCATTTATCTGTGACAATATCCTGTTTTGAATGGCAAGTCTGAATTCTTACAACAATATGACATTTTGGTAAATATACGTCACAACAAACATAGCAACAAACTAATATTTTATTGTTTAATACAAAATGCCATATCATACCGAGAGATATACCATACAAACATATCAGCGGACACATGCAACCTGACCTAGATCTAACCCTGCATCTTAAGTATTGTACAAGGCCAAGGACCAAATGTAGTATCTCTGAACTATCGACAACATCCTTAATGCTTTTAAGATTGTACAAATTGAGAATGAGGGATGAGTCATACCTACATGACTCATCACTATAGTTCACTACATTTGTTGAGTGACTCCTATTTTGTATTTGCAGGTTTCCGTTTATACGAGACAATTTCCTGTTTTATACAGCATTGTTCCAGGAGTTTCTACAGAGAGCAAAGAGAATGCATCTAACATCTATAACAAATGCTTATATTGTCTTCAGAGTAGCCAAGGTAAATTTAGTCCCAGTGTGTTTGAAATTTGTATTCAGATTTGATAATGTTCTTTCAATGCATATAGTTGTGCAGAATTTTGGTTGCTAGCTGGTCCATTTTCAAAATAATTTCAATGAAAATGTTGTATGTGATTGTTTGATGTATGCATAAACAGGAAACTTATTAGAGCCTGTACTATAAAAGGAGTACATGTATTACCAAAAAATACTTGATAAAATGAAATTATTTACCATTCAGATACTCCTAATGAACTCTAAAACTTTTCTAAAACTGTTATAGATGCTAGAAAAGGTTAGAAAGTGTATACAGTTTATGCTATGCAAAAGTGTATACAGTTTATGCTATGCAAAAGTATATACAGTTTATGCTATGCAAAAAGTGTATACAGTTTATGCTATGCAAAAAGTGTATACAGTTTATGCTATGCAAAAGTGTATACAGTTTATGCTATGCAAAAGTGTATACAGTTTATGCTATGCAAAAAGTGTATACAGTTTATGCTATGCAAAAGTGTATACAGTTTATGCTATGCTAGAAAAGGTTAGAAAGTGTATACAGTTTATGCTATGCAAAAGTGTATACAGTTTATGCTATGCAAAAAGTGTATACAGTTTATGCTATGCAAAAGTGTATAGTTTATGTTATATAAAAAGTGTATACAGTTTATGCTATGCAAAAGTGTATAGTTTATGCTATGCAAAAAGTGTATACAGTTTATGCTATGCAAAAAGTGTATACAGTTTATGCTATGGATCTATAGCTGCCAGTAAAGGCATCATAATCATGTATTCTTTGTAGAAATGTATCATGTTGTGAAGCTTTAGACATTTGAAGTATTTTACTGGTTGTAGATTTCCTTTAAGGATATATGCATGCTCAAATCTATGGATTGTGGGCTTGTGGATTTGATCCTCAGGTGATGATTTGAGAGAAGACATATGTCAGAAATCATTCATTCTCCACCTTTGACTGATGTTGAAAGGTTGATAGTTACTTGTGGAGAATCCTAAAACACGGGAAAACAAAACAAGTTTAAACTTATATTGTAAAGCTTAGTCATTATTAAATTGCCACTAAGGTCAAGGTGACTGTTAAGTCAATGTTTCTAAAAATAGAAAATGTTTGAAAAACCTTGTTTTCGGGGAATTTCCTTGTTTCTTGTGTTTATTGTTACTTTCTATCAAAAGTTCTGGTAAATGGACAAAGCATACCGGTAGTTTTGTTGGTAAACAATTTTTGACTTTAGCCAAGTTGAACATGACATTGATTTTCAAATTTTAAACATATGATAAATGGAAATGTTACTTTTGTTTGAGGCTTTAATTTTATGGATTGAATCAACCTCAAAAAAGATCAGAAATGAAAAAAAATGGTCCTCTACAAATTTCAACGGTTTTACAGTATCTCAAAATACTTGCAGGTTCTGAATTTAACCAATCTGCCACAGTTGTTACGTGAAGGTAAGCACTTTATGTGTATAAAAGTTTACGTTAAAATTCTTTATTATCTTGACTGGTAAGTAAAGAAATTGTTGACATAAATTGTACGTTCCTTAATATTCATTTATGTAAGCGGAATTTATTGAGTTCCTGAACTCGGAAGGAAACAAGTTTATATAAGTCCTCTGCGAATGCTTGTAAATATGACAATTTCTGTTGTTACATAAAATGTATTGATCTTACTCGTATGAATTATGAAGTTTGTATACAACATCAGAAGTCCTTGACTTGGATTCTATTTAAGGTAGTGGACCTGAAATGACAATCGTCAGATTATGTACCCTCTGTTTACGATGTCAGCATTCTCCATTTTTTATGGAAAGTCATAAAATATTATGCACGTTCACCTACATGTACATCAGAATAATTACATTCGCCCTACTCTTTTTCCATTGAAAATTATGACATTTATTTCGTATGAACAGCAAAAAGAAAGGCGCGAATGTTTCAGTGCTACTTGATAATAATGTACCACTGTTTTGACGACATCCGCATATAGTCAGGAAGAACGTTCCTTAGATGACATCGCAGTTGTTCCGTCTGGTGAACAGAATGGCTGGGAAGCTGATTTTAATGTTAAATGCAACAAAATGTGTGCAATTTATAATATTATCATGTTTAAAAATGGAAAGGAAATATAATGTAAATATAAGAAATAAAACTTTTTTTTCAGTGTTCATGCGAAATGAACGACAGAATAGGATCGGCAAATTAAATATGAATCACTAGCGCAATTCATGGATTTGCCGATCCTATTCTGTCGCTCATTTCGCATGAACACCGAAAAAAAAAAATTCATTTCTCAAGAATGCTGAATAGCATAAGGAGATGACGTAATCATACTGATATTGCCAAGTGTCATTATCGGTCCACTTCCTTAAACAGATTTATTAATAAATTATCCAGAGCAACCATTTATTTGAAAATGCTTACACTTTATACCAATAGCGGAGAAGATGATGTATCCCTTGGCATACAAGCAGCTGCAGGACCTAGGCGGGAGTTATATAGCTCCGGAACTGAGCACTCTGTTACGCTTCCAGATTTCTGAACTTGAGAGACCAGAATTTCACTATATTAACATGTTTGGCAGAGAAACTGAGACAGAGGTTTGTAATTACAGATTAATAATATTGTTTCTTAAAATTTGTTATCAGAACACAACGATTTCAAGTATAGAAATATAATTGAATATGGTTGTACATGTAATATCAATATCCAAAGTCGGCCAATATTCATGAAGCAGTCAGAGAATTAGCTCCTTTGTTTTTAATGGATGGTGAATATTAGCTCAACAGTTGATTAAAACTTTCTGTTCAACAAGATAACTACTAGTGAATACAACATGTGTTATGTGTTTAGATCACCTGAGCATAAAGTGCTCATGGTGAACTATTGTGATCACGCTGTGTCTGTTGTGCAACCGTCTCTCCGTTGTCAACAGTTGTGTTTAAACGACATCTCCAAAACCACTGAATGAATTTTGATTAAACTTTGTTGTTCCTTGGGTGGTCCTCTACCAAAGTTGTTCAAACCATTCTGCTTGGTTGCACATATGGGCCGCCAGAGCTAAAAATAGAAAAATCTTCATACGACATATCCTCCTAAACCTATGGTCCGATTTTGAAATAATTTCACACAAATAGTCCTTATGTCACTTTCTACCAAATTTTATCAAAAAACATGGCCACCAGGGTGTGGTCACTTTTCCCTATATGTATATGCCCTTCTCTTGTATCTTCGTGCCCCCTACTTATTCCCCCATTTAAATCCCAAAATTAGGCAAAATACATTCAAAACTGTATATATGATATTGAAGATAAACCTTTTATCTTTATCATGCAAACTTTTTTGTTTGGATATCCTAAACAGTCATTGTGAAATCTCATGATGTTTCAACCATGTGTGTAACCTAAGTCATGGCTGCCATTTTCCTATATCATCGTGCCACTTGTGTTATTTGGGTCGCTTATGTCATTCAAGCATGGAAATTTCCCCCTTCGATGAAATTAGGTTAGGAGAATTGGCAATGACCTTGGAATAAAACTGTCAGAAGTTTTGGAAATGAAAATTTGGATATTTTAAAAATAATTGCATTGTACATGGTTTTCTTGTAAGCAGCTACACATTTTCAATGATAGATATTTAATTAATGTGGATTAAAGGCAAACTACATGTTTTTTATGCATTTTCCCTTCTTTGTTTACGAAATACCATGTGATTATTATGTTAACACAATTTAGTGACGTCAGAACTTTGCACGAACTAGCAGCGCATGTAAATGACAGAGGCACGAAGATATAGGAAGGCACGAAGATACAGGAATTGGGGATATAGTAGAAACTTCGAAAATCTTCTTGTGTGAAACTGCTGGCCCGATTTTAAAATAATTTTACACAAATTGTCATTGTGTGACCTACAAATATTGTTCAAATTTTCCTGATTCGTCAAAAAACATGGCCGCCAGAGGGTGGTCACTTTTCATCAACAGTTTCTTTAAACAACATCTCCAAAACCACTGAATGGATTTTGATGAAACTTTACACAAATGATCTCTGGGTAGTCTGCTTTCAGAGTTGTTCAAATGGTTATGGTTCATTGAACATACGGGTCCTTTTGGTTAAAAATAGGTTTTCAGCTATCAGACTTTAAAAATATTTTAACCTAGAGCTTTGATATTTGGCCTGTTATATAAGGGTTTGACTCTCTACCATTATTGTCCAAATTATTGCCCTAAGGTCAAAAATGGCCACACCCGTGTGCAACATGTACTTACTGTGGGTTTATATATAAGAAATTTGAAAATCTTCTTCTCTGAATCAATAATAGCTAGAGCCTTGGTATTTAGCGTGTGATGTCAGAGTTGTACTGTCTACCGTAGTTGTTCAAATTATTGCCCTAGGTTCAAAAATGTATGTGACATATATATAATATAGGCTGACATAGAAGAAACCTAACTCTGTACTTGTACCATTACATCATACAAACACACTGGAAGCCATGTACACAGATGAGTGCTCTAGGGTCAGTGACCCTCTTGTTTTGTTATCCATCTATATGTGTATCTTTCCATCTGTCCATCAAGGAGTCTAGTCATTGCTTCTACATTATGAAGCTGCTGCAGCTCACTAAATTGAAACTTCATAGCAGTAACAGCATATTGTCTTATTTTCGCATCAGACAATTTTGAATAATGATACTAATTTTGAAGATTTTGGTTACAAAAGTCATGTTATCACTTACCCTAAATTGTTGAATTTTGAAAAACTTGCATTTGCACATGTCTTGGCCTTGTTCTAGTTAGATGCTTTTCCATAGAGTTATTGCTGACGGCAAGTGATTTTACCTTTGCGACCAGTGCAGACCATGATCAGCCTGCACATCTGTGTAGGCTGATCATGGTCTTCACTTTTGGCTATCCAGTCAGTAAATTTTCAGTGAACACCCCTCATATAATAAATGGTATTGCCCAAACTAAATGATAGACTAGTCCATTTTAGAAATTTGGCAAGGTAAAGGTTAAACAAGTAAATTTTGATGAAACTTCAAATCAGTAATAACTGTTATGTGTGTTTGAACATGATGTAATGATTTTTCATGTAGTTACTGCCCTTTGATGGTTTTGGTCAGCCTTCTTGAACAGACAGTGTAGTTTTCAGTATCATTGCCTTGCAAAAGGTTATTGCCTTTTGATGAGTTTCACTACGGAACTTTGTCTTATCTTATTCTTCGTAACAGTTCTGTTTCATTATTTCTGCTTCCAGGTTCAACAGTTATTACAACAAATACACACAGCAAAGACCGTTTTAAGTGCCCAGCAACCGGAGAAGAAGGCGGAGAAGTCTGGTCTTGCGTCCTGGTTGGATTTCTCCTCGCTTTTTGAGGACACGACAAAAGCCTATGGTGATATGAGCATTACAGAGGTGAAGAAGTTGGTGTTACACCTTGACCAGGCAGCTAGCAATTTATACCATCTATTCTCAGTGAGTAAATTTCTATTTACAGTGATACGAGCGATACAATGGATTTGAAAGATGCAATGAAATATATCAGAAAACAGATAATGTTTATATTTGTTTAGGATTTGTAAAAAAGAGTTTCATATTGTGCAGCAGTTGCGTGTAAATAAAATTGCATCTGAACTCTTATTGCTGCTTCACACAGCATGGAACATAGTCGTCTCAGTGTAACTGCTTACACACAGCTCGAAATGTTACAGTATTGTAATTGTTAGTTTGTCTGATTTTTAAAAAAAAATCTACGAGGTATTGTCGTCACTTTAATATTTTGTTTAGATCCACCTTTTCTCAAAAACTATAATCATTATTAGGTGACTTTGTAGGCCAAGAACTATAACTCTAATATGTATTTTGTCAGGATTATCATGGTCCTTTTTGTACTTAGAAAATTTGAGTTTTTTGGTTAAAATTTTTGTTAAGGTACACCTTTTCTCAAAAACGATGAGCTACAGCTTTGAAACTTTGCACACTTCTTTATCATCATTAGATGACTATGTAGGCAAAGAACCATAACTCTAACCTGCATTTTATCAGAATTACGGCCCTTTTTTGTTCTTAGAAAATCTGAACTATAACTCTTTTCTTACATATTGTCCAGCACTTGCAGACGAGCAATGGCACCAGCAGGTGGTGCTCTTGTTATATAATGATGTGAAAATCTATGAAAAGTTAGTATAGGGTACATTTCTTATTGAACAAACTGTTTTGCAGTTGAAACCTACTGATATGACAATGCCACATTCTCCCGGCATGGGTCATGGTCATACTCTACATGCTGGGGACCAGTCGTCATTTCTTAACACAACACTATCGACTTCAGTGCCTAGAACCCCGGATTGTGAATTTACTAGAAATGGACCACAACTGACACCAATGGGCAGATTTCAGGTTTGTTAAATATAGATATTGGGTAGCTTAGGATTAAATATTTTATAGGCATATGTGTAGGATTTCTTTTTACATTATAAGCAATAAATAATGGATTCTGATTAGGAACAATTTAAAAAAGTGTTTGTTTGTTGTGCCCTGATTGACCCATCAAAATGGTACTGACCCCAAAAACTTTTTAGGGCATTTAGTGTTTTGGTCTTTCCTGTTGCAAAAGGTGATTTCTGCTTATGTTTTCCTTTCTATGTCTTAATATATACAAGCTTGTTGAATTATTCAGGCTTTGATATACATATATACATGACCGCATGTTACTGACTTTGTGTGACTTTGTGTGTGTTTCAGAAGTCACAGTTATGATTCTAGCGAAAAAGTCCCTTGGACTCAGTCTATTAAATGGCACCATGAACAAACTAGGTCTTTAGCATCTTTGGAAGGAAATATCCCAGTTTTGTTAAAATGATTCTACTCCACTTCACCAGAGCTGAAAATAGATTTCTTTTAAAAATTATCCATCATATGAATGGCTTGATTTATCATCACCAAACTTGGTCTGTATCATCCTTGAACTGATGTTTCCACATCATTCCATCTTGTCTTTTCCATATCTTCTTAACCACTGGAAAGATGTTCATATTATACTATGTAGCATTGATTGTTAATTTCATGAAGAAAACAAGCATATCCAACTTGGATATGGTCAGTAGCTCCAAGGTCAAGGTCACACTTTGAGGTCAAAGGTCAAAAAGGTTAACTTGGTGTCCCTGCCATACTATCTAAAGGGCTTAGAAGATTTTCTTAAAACTAATATCAATTTTTAACTCATGAAGATGACTTGCATAGGGCATAACCAAGGTAAAAAATTCAAAGGTAAAGATCATACTTGGGAGGTAAAAAATCAAATAGCTTAACTTCTTGTCTGCTCCATATTGTCTAAACCACTTGGATGATTTTCATGAAACTTACATCAATTATTTACCTGACCAAGATGATGTGCAAAGCAAGCAACTCGGGACACAAGGTCCAGAATAGTTTTGTTTGATTGCATTGACTTAGAAGACCACTGCTTAAAATGCCCGCCCGCTTAGCTCAATAGGGAGAGCGCAGATCTACTGATTGCGGGGTCATGAGTTTGAGCCCTGAGTGGGTGTATGTTCTCCTTGACGATTTGCTAAAAGACATTGTGTCTGATATCGTTCGTCCTCCACCTCTGATTCATGTGGGGAAGTTGGCAGTTACTTGTGGAGAACAGGTTTGTACTGGTACAGAATCCAGGAACACTTGTTAGGTTAACTGCTGTTACATAGCTGAAATACTGTTGAAAAATGGTGTTAAACCCAAAACAAACAAAACTGCTTAAAATAAAAAAACTTTTCAAAGTCTGATATAAATCTGGTATGATATCAAAAACTAATTCTCATGAATTGCTTGATGAGTTTTCTAAATTATCTCAGATATAGACCTAATAACAAGTTGGATATCAAAGATATGCTTGTTTGTATATGATAGTTTTCTTTTTTTGTAGCTAATGAATGGTTTGCGGAAGTTTGAAATAGGCTATAACGGAGATCCAGATCTTCAGCCAATCAGAAGCTTTGAAAATAGTACACTGGTTAGAGTATTGTACCGTCTGTCAGCCTGCATTAACAAAATGGTAAAATATTTTTGCTCTTAACTTTTTTTTTCATTAAGTGTGGACAAATACTGGAAATGTCATTCATTTAATAATTTTGCACATAGCAGGCCAGTTAAATTATCACATCTAGAAGCCAGTCATCACAAATACTAAGCAGACTTATAAGTAAAAAAAATAATTAAATTCTTTAAAACAGCATGTCACAGTTCTTCCTGTATGCTCTGCTTAGCTTAGCTTAGCAGTGTGAGAGAAGTACTGCATATCTACAGTCCAAGGTTATAAATCTGTTTTGACACCAGTCTGTGAATTCCCCAACATCTGATTGGTACCAGTCTGTGAATTCCCAACATCTGATTGGTTGTTTCTGAGCACAATTTGAAAATTGACTAATGGTAGAGCTGCATTCTGAGACTGGTATCAAAAAACTGATTTCAAAACCTTGAAACCAGAGGTTTTCACTTTAAGCCTACTGTCTAGACAAAAGTCATTATTGTTGAAGACCTGAGCAATGACATTGCATCCAAAGCAATTCTCCGTCCATCTCTGTTGCATTTTGGAAACTTGTTGTTCACTGGCTTTGAACCTGTTTGAAACTAGCAAAATTACACAGTTGTTTCAATTTAAGCATACTCGGACAAGAATATTAAAAAGATTACCCAGATTGCAAGTGATCTTGTCCATCATTGTTATACTTTTAGTTGGTCAACTAAAACCTTATCTGAGGCAGAGTGAAATTTAACTTTTTATGCCCCCGATGGGGGGCATATTAGTTTTCAACTGTCCCGCCGTCCGTTCGTTAGTTCGTCACAAGGTTAACTTTTTTGCATGAAGACACTTTACTCGCGAACCACTGCACCCAGGACCTTCAAACTTCACATGCTGATAGTACTTATTGTGTACACGACCCCTACTGACTTTGGGATCATCAGGTCAAAGGTCAAGGCACTGCGGGGGCATTTGTCACCATTAGTGACAGCTGTTGTTTTCATTGTTAATTGCTACCCAATAGATATTCTGTGTGGAAATTGTCCGCCACTTTTTTTGTAGCAACATTTGGAAAATCGTCCACCAATTTTTTTTTATAGAAATTTGGAAATTGTCCTGGACTCCACCAATTTTACTGTAGTAACACGTGTTTTCTTTTCATTTCAGTTTCAGAATGAAATTCTGAATCTATACCAGAGAGATGACATTATTGGCAAAATGTCACAAGTGTATTTTGCTGCTCCACTGTCTCCGTCAAAGATTCCCAGTTCTCCAATGAGCCGAGAAACAATTCAGACACTTCGTACACCAAGATTAAGCCTACGATATCTTGCCAGTTATCAAACATTGCTATATCTAGGTTTAATGTATGCTTTCTTGAGATTCAGTTTTGGATTTGGACCAGTAGGTTATATGATCGTGTTGTTACTTTGTGTTCTTGTGTACGGATTATTCAGAGCTTTGACAATACCAGAGGAGAGGATAGAAAACTGAAGGAATGGAAAAAATTCCTATGGAAAAGCAGTCTTCATTATTGAAAACAGTGAATCAAACAAGAGTTTTAAATCAAATAAAACAGTTTTGAATCTAACAGAGGAGTTTTGAATACCAATAAGTGACGCAGATAGCTTTTGATGCCTCCCAAAAACTTTTATATCTGCTTTTTAGACCATGTACAGTTACGACATTGCAGCATATAATAATTTATTAAAAAAAGGATCTTTTTTTTAAATCTTTTTAATACCTGTGGTGGTGATGTGTACAAAAGCCAAGTATGTGTTCAAGAACTATCGAGTTTGTTGGGGGAGACCCACTATGTCATGTATCATCTTTGTTATAAATATTTTGAAGCTTTAAAGCTTAGTAGTCACTTTCTATCATGTTTGTCTTATGTAATAGCACCATATGCTTCTTTTCTCGGTTTTCATCTTATTGAATTCAGTACATATCGTTCTGTCCTTAAAGTGACACACAGGTGATGTAACATTGTGGATGAAAATCACTTAACCTTTAGCCTGCTGAAGGCAAGTGCTTCTGCCTTTGCAACCAGTGCAGACCAAGATCAGCCTACACATCCATGCAGTCTGATCATGGTCTGCACTGTTCGCCATTCAGTCAGTTTCTTTTTAGTAAGCACCTCATTTAACAGTTAATGGCACTGTCCAAACTGAAAGATGGACGAGTTCATTATAGAAATTTTGCAGGGTAAGGGTTAAAGAAACAACATTTCTCACATTTTACTGACATGCAAAGTTTAAATAGATAACACGATTTCTTACTTTGACAATGTGGGTGCGCAATTTTCATGCTTTTGCTAAACTGACCCACATTGTGCCAGGTTAGGATAACACTCAGAATTTGCTATAAAATATCATATTGCGCTGTTTATTTTTGATATAACATGTAACAAGATAAGATAATACCCGCCTGTTACATAACTGAAATACTGTTGAAAAACGGTGTTAAATCCAAAAACAAAAAGATAAGATAATTAGAGATTGATGGTTAGATTTTTTACTGGATAATTTGTCATATGTTTTCGCGACTTAACATTTTGTCAAACAGTGATAATGGAAGGAAGATTTAATTTGACAATACAACCTCTTTCTGATTCCTTTAATTAATTTAATAAAATAAAATAAGTTAATCATGAATCTGTTTCTTGAATATATACTTTTAAATACGTTTAAATATAAGATTACTAAAATATTTACAACCTTAGCAATAAGTATAATTAAAAGAAGCATGGATTTTAGTGCTGGCATAAGTAAGATTTTTTTTATGGAAATTTCTAGACTAAACATATAATCCCTCTTATCAAAATTGATATAAAGTACCCTCTCTGTATATGCTTAATCAGTCTAATGGTATGTGAAGTAAATAAAAGATTGTGAAGATAACTTCTTAAAATTACTGAAATTTATCTTCTTTGTTAGAGTACTGTAAGTGACATTTACTCTATGCAAAAGGATTTTTTTAATTTCCCAAACCAAAGATTGCACCAAACAAGATTTTTAGGAACAGGTAGATCTATTGGACTCCGTGCGTCAGCGTCCGTGTCCCGATTTGGTTAATTTTTAGCTCGACTATTCAAAGAATAGGTAGAGCTATTGGTCTCGCCCGTGTGTCGGCATCCCGATTTGGTTAAGTTTTTGTATGTAAGCTGGTATCTCAGTAACCACTTGTGGGAATGGATTGAAACTTCACACACTTATTCACTGTGATAAACTGACTTACATTGCACAGGTTCCATAACTCTGTTTTGCTTTTGTACAAAATTATATCCCGTTTTCGACTTAGAAATTTTTGGTTAAGGTTTTGTATGTAAGCTGGTATCTCAGTACCCACTCGTGGGAATGGATTGAAATTTCACACACTCGTTCACTGTCATGATCTGACATGCACTGTGCAGGTCCTATAACTCTACTTTGCATTTTTTCAAATCATGCCCCTTTTTCGACTTAGCGGTTTTTAGTTAAGTTTTTATATGTAAGCTGGTATCTCAGTATCCGCTAATTGCAATGGATTGAAACTTCACACACTTGTTTACTGTCATGAGCTGATAAGCACTGTGCAGATTCCATAACCCAGTTTTGCATTTTTACAAAATTATGCCCCTTTTTCAACTTAAGTATTCATTCAGTTGACAAGGCTGTTGAATTGTCAAGTGTTGCTGTCCTCCGACAGCTCTTGTTGTTCACCCTAACATCTGTTATTAAAAAATGTTATTTTGTTACAAGCTGATAAGAACTAGAAAATGCTTTTGTAAAAAAGAGCATGTCTCCCCCAATGCAAAGTCCTATAGGCAAGAAGTCAATAGGGGTCAGGAGCGAAAGTCAAAGAGACACTGATGGTTGGCTGCAATAGGGATCGTCTACTTGGCATGTCCAGTCATCCTGCTAAATTTCAATACTCTTGGCCTAGTGGTTCTCAAGTCACTGTTCAGGCTCCTGTGACCTTAAACTTTGATCAAGTGACCTCAAAATAAATAGGGGTCATCTACTCTGCATGTCCAATCATCCTATTAAGTTTCAACATTGTAGGTCAAGTGGTTCTCAAGTTATTTCCAAAAAATGATTTTACATGAACAGGCCACTGTGACCTTGACCTTTAATAGACTGACCCCAAAATCAATAGGGGTCATCTACTCTGCATGTTCAATCATCCTATGAAGTTTCAACATTCTGGGTCAAGTGGTTCTCAAGTTATTGATCGGAACTGGTTATCAATGTTCAGGCCTCTGTGACCTTGACCTTTAACGGAGTGACCCCAAAAACAATAGGGGTCATTTACTCTGCATGAACAATCATCCTATTTAGTTTCAACATTCTGGGTCGAGAGGTTCTCAAGTTATTGATTGGAAATGGTTTTCCATGTTCAGGCCCCTGTGGCCTTGACCTTAAACAGAGTGACCCTAAAATCATTAGGGGTCATCTACTCTGCATGACCAATCATCCTATGAAGTTTCATCATTCTGGGTCAAGTGGTTCTCAAGTTACTGACCGGAAATGGTTTTCAATGTTCAGGCCCCTGTGACCTTGACCTTTCACAGAGTGACCCCAAAATCGATAGGGGTCATCTACTATGCATGTACAATCATCCTATTAAGTTTCAACATTCTGGGTCAAGTGGTTCTCTAGTTATTGATCGGAAATGGTTTTCCATGTTCAGGCCCCTGTGACCTTGACCTTTGATGGAGTGACCCCAAAATCGATAGGGGTCATCTACTCTTCATGACTAATCATCCTATGAAGTTTCAACATTCTGGGTCAAGTGGTTCTCTAGTTATTGATCGGAAACGGTTTTCCATGTTCAGGCCCCTGTGACCTTGACCTTTGACGGAGTGACCCCAAAATCAATAGGGGTCATGTACTCTTCATGGCCAATCATCCTATGAAGTTTCAACATTCTGGGTCAAGTGGTTCTCTAGTTATTGATCGGAAATGGTTTTCAATGTTAAGGCCCCTGTGACCTTGACCTTTGACGGAGTGACCCCAAAAACAATAGGGGTCATCTACTCCAGCAGCCCTACAACCCTATGAAGTTTGAAGGTTCTAGGTAAAATGGTTGTCCAGTTATTGCTCGGAATTGAAGTGTGACGTACGGACGGACACGGACAGGGCAAAAACAATATGTCTCCTGGGGGAGACATAATTGTATCGTGGTAAAATAATGTGGAGATAATACTGACTCTCTTTGCTGTGAATGGACACTACTGAAGGTTCATTATGTTTCTTGCAAGACCAATATCTATACTGTATATGTTGTGGCTTTGTTAGCTTCCCTGAATCAAAGATTCAGCATGAGCTATAGTGATGGGGCTGTGACCGTCGTCTGGCGTTAGCGATTCACCTTAACACGATTTTCTTCTCATTAACCACATGGTTTATCATCACCGAAGTTAGTCTTTAGCATCCTTTTAAGGTCCTCTCTTCCATTTAAATTTATGGTTTAAATATATGTCGTAGCTCAATAGGGAGAGCGCAGATCTGTGGATTGCTGGAGTCAGGAGTTTGATCCCCAGGCAAGGTATATGTTCTCTGCGATTTGATAAAAGACATCATGCCTGAAGTCGTTTGTCCTCCACTTCTGATTCATGTGGGAAAGTTGGCAGTTACTCGAGAACAGGTTTGTACTGGTACAGAATCAAGGAACACTGGTTAGGTTAACTGCCCGCAGTTACATAACTGAAATACTGTTGAAAAAATGGCATTAAACCCAAAACAAACGAACAAACAACTAGAGGGTAACAAAAAAGATAGAAAAATAATTGTTTCACATAATATATTTTCAAATTTTTCAATAAAAATAATGAAATAAAATTAAAATAAATAAACTTTGCTGGCATAAATCTTCAGCTGTGCATATCACATATCTAGAAACTGAAGATTCAACATGGAAAAATGAATACATCAACATTAACTGTGCAAAAAATATTAATATCTACAACATATATATTCTCCTAGCAACAATTAAAATGGCAATTGGCTCTACACCATGTATTACTCATTGTGTCAATTACAATTACCCTATGTTTCCATCAAGATGACAGAATTTCTTGTAAAATTAGAATTTTATGAGGCTTAAAGTTTGCTATACCGTAATCAAAACTGATAAGCTAATGTGGCGGAATATTTTGCAATAGCACTACTTAAAGCACCTTTGAACGAGTTTTATCATGAAAAAGGGCGCTATATAAATCTGGTATAATATATATATGTCCAACTTGAGGTCTACTTATAGCAGTAATAACACTTTTGCGAATACTTGTTTTCAAGTAAATCGTATGTGATTATTACACGACTCCTTTAACAAACAGCCAGTCACCAGTTTGTGCTGTATGACCAGTTTATATTCAACATACTTTTACCGGGTTATTAAGTCAAAAATTTAAAGATGAAACTGTGAAAATTAATTTCTGATGACATTTAATGGCTAACCTGTCAATAGTCAGAACTATTGCCCTCGGACTTCATGCAGTGGTTTTGACAATTGACTGGCAAGCCTATATGTATGTAATATAGCATAATATATACTTGCACAAAAATGCTGATTTTACAGGAGTCGATGTTCTACTAAATATATAGAAAAATTAATATCATGGTGCCATATAAATGTCAGCTAAGGCTGACCAATGTAAGCAACTGATTGCTAAAATCCAGTGTATACATATGACAATTCATTCAAAGTTGAGATGATTTGAATTTGTGGTAACTGTGCATGTCGAACAGAAATCACTGATTTCTTCAAACATATCATAGAAAAGATCAGTCTTGACACCCAGGAAAATAAATATTATATTTATATTTTTTATTCACAGGACCACCTTAGAGTCTCAGCTCTATAGCTTTTCCTGCTTAATATTCGTACAGTCTCTTCTGAAAAGATTCCCAACTAGTACAAGATCATCTGACCGGTAAATGACCTTTGTAAAATTGGAAAACAAGTCAATATGCCGGTACACAGTAATATTAGCTCAAAACTTTACACTTTCATTATTTTTTCGGTGCTAATGTTTGAGACAAATGGTTATGCTAGGATCAAACTTATGTATGTTGCTCATTCCACTTTGCCGGTCCAGGATAAAGCAGATCAACCTGTCACTGAAAACACCTTTACGTCAATGGCAATGTGACAGGTCACAGGTACAACAGCATCTAGCATACTGTACTGTGCTGCTTAAATATCTAACACCTGTAGAAAGGAGGTCATCAGAAGGTCAGCCAGTCCATTTTGTATCTAAAAGAATCTGAATAAATCCTGTTTCGTCACATCCATGCTTGCTTCCCGTGGTGCTAAAAAAGAAGAAAAAAATAATACTTGTGGGTTTATTTATTTATTTTGTTGGGTTTAACATCGCACCGACACAATAATAGGTCATATGGCGACTTTCCAGCTTTGATGGTGGAGAAAGACACCAGGTGCCCCTTCGTACATTATTTCATCATGAGTGGGCACCTGGGTAGAACCACTGACCTTCCATAAGCCAGCTGGATGGCTTCCTCACATGAAGAATTCAACACCCAGAGTGAGACTCGAACCCTCATCGCTGAGGGGTAAGTGATTTGACGCCTGCTACCTTAACCACTCGGCTGTGGAGTAAAGGATCCGCAGTTATCTATATCTGATACACAGTTTTTGACTGCTGCACATACACAGTTCATTCCAACTCATTAACATTTAATTTCACTTTCAAAAATGAAGAGTGAATGTAAAATCGACACCATAATTTCATAAATGTTCTCAGAATCTGACTAGTAAAGAAATGAAGAGCTTAATGTTTATATGAAAAAAAAAAAAAACAACAAAAAAACCCTTAGCATCTCAAATTCCAAGGCACTAAGCTGTTTACCTCGAGATAGCCACACTTCAACATGAATTTGTTATTCCTTTTTGTTTTGTTTTGTTGGGTTTAATGTCGCACATAGACACAATTATAGGTCATATGGTGACTTCAGCTTTTTGTGGTGGATAAAGAATACAGGTGTCCCTCCAGTCATTATTTCATAACAGGCCGGCTCCTGGGTAGAACCACCAATCTTCTGTAAGCCACCTGGATGGTAACTCACAGGAAGATTTCTACGCCTCAAGTGGGGCTCGAACCAACACCTGTGAGGGGCCAGTGATTTAATGTCAGCAACCATGACCATCTGACGGTGGAGGCCCAATTCAACATAAAGGAAATGTTTGAGAAGCACATTTAACAAGCACTCTCCATTTTAAAACATTTAGGAAACAAGAGCTGTTTGTAAAACATGTATGCCCCCAAAGATGGCTTGTCCCATGATCACTATGACCTTGACCTTTGACCTAAAACTCCCAAATAGGGGTCATTAAACTTCAGAAGCCCAATCATGATATCAAGTCTGAAGATACTGGGTCAGGTGGTTCTCAAGTTATTGAATGAAAACTGTTTTCAAGGTCCAGGCCTCTGTGACCTTGACGTTTAACCTACTGACCCCAAAAACAATACTTCATTAAGCCTTATCTTGCTATCAAGATTGAAGGTTCTTGGTTAAGTGATTCTCAAAGTGACCAGGCAGAAGTAGTTTTCAATGTTCAGGTCCCTTTCACCCTAAAAACAATAGTGGTCATCTACTTCATAATCCTGATCACACTATCAAGTTAGAAGGTTCTGGGTAAAGTGGTTCTCAAGTTATTGAGGGGAAACTGTTTTCTATGTTCATGTAACTGTAACCTTGACCTACTGACCCTCGAAACAACAGGCATCGTCTTTTTCATATGCTCAGTCATGTTTGAAGGTTCAAGGTCAAATGGTTTTATGTTATTGTTTTCAAGGTTCAAGGTGACCTTGTCCTTTGTCCTACTGACCCCAAACATAATAGGGGTCATCTGCTTCATAAGCCGAATCATGCTACAAGGTTTGAAGGTTCTGGGTCAAGTGGTTCTCAAGTTATTGGGCAGAAACCATTCGCTCTACGGACCGACCAACCGACATACTGACTGACATGCAAAGCAATATAATCGCACTTCTTTGAAGGGGGGCATAATAAAGGAACTATTTTGCAAAGAAATATAAACTAAGGATGCTTTTTTCTTTTGAAGGCTTTTTAATCCCAGATCTATTTGGACTGATGTTCTCAAACGAAAGTTTCCAGGCATGAGTAGCATATACATAATTTTTGTTTGATACAACTCAAATATTTTTTAACACAACCTTATTCAGGGTAAATCAAATCTGTCTAAAACTGAGTCAAACTGCAAACCTGTAGAAATAAATCTTAAAGAAGCTTAAAATTTTGAGTGTGTATATATGTCTAAACCTGACATATATTAACAAAAGCAGCTTCTGAAATACTCTTACTCAGTCAATCATTCAAGTTAAAGCAAGATATGCAAACAGAAAAAGATTTATTCTTTTGAAGTAGGGATACTCACTCGGGGAGTAAAACCACGTAATTTTAATCTTTCTGTTTCTTGGCGTAAAAATTCCTCATATTCTTTGTCAGCTTTCTCCTCCTCATCTTCTTCCAACTGTAACCGCAACTTCATGTCTTCCTCCTCCACTTTCCGTGCTGTCAACTGAAGATATTTTATCAAGATTACATCATTATATGGGATGAAAATTCTAGACACCAATTTCTGCTAAGGTTAACTTGTCAGCATTAAAGACAGAGAAAGATCCAAAGTGCTATTTCCTGGTTCCCAGCATTACATTGCTACTTGAAGTACAATGTAAGCTTATAAAACCAGACTGCAACTAGAATGTGTCTGTAGGACACAGGGTGTGCCCCCACTGGTACATCTGTCACAAATAAAGGGCAGTAATTCAAATGTTTACAGTCTTAAGGGGGTATAGCCTCAACAAACATTTTATATAAAATGATTCATTATTCTAGGCCATAATTATACATTTTGAGCTATGTGCATCACAAACAAAAAATCCACTATTTTGGCTTTTTCAAGGGCCATAACTCTGTAATAAGCGCTAAGATTCCCAAGAAGAATGCCAAGTGTGCAAGGTCACATCATGATAAAGACTCAAGCAAGGTTTCATGAATTTACATCAAATACTTTTTGAGCTAGGCACATTATTAGGTGAAAACGTGCATTTTTGACTAATTCAAGGGCCATTACTTTAAAAATAGGGGGTGGCACCAGCCAAAAAATAATAGGTGCGAAAGTTCATATCATGATAAAGACTCGTGCAAGTTTTCATCCTTTATATCATATACTTTTTGAGCTAGGTGCATCACAAGGCGAAAATGTGCATTTTTGACAATTTCAGGGGCAATAACTCTAGAAATAGGGGGCAGAGGCAGTCAAAAAGTAGGAGGTGCACAAGTTCATATCATGATAAAGACTCATGCAAGGTTTAATCAATTTATATGAAATACTTTTTGAGTTAGGCGAGTCACAAGGTGAAAATGTGCATTTTTGACTATTTCTGGGGCCATAACTCTGGAAATAGGGGCCAGATCCAGATGAAAAATAGGAGGTGCACAATTTCATGTCATGATAAAGACTCATGCCAGGTTTAATCAATTTATATTAAATACTTTTTGAGTTAGGCGAGTCACAAGGTGAAAATGTGTATTTTTGACTATTTCAGGGGCCATAACTCTGGGAATTGGGGGCAGACCCAAATGAAAAATAGGAGGTGCGCAATTTCATATCATGATTAAGACTCATGCAAGGTTTCATGAATCTATATTAAATACTTTTTGAGGTAGGCATGTCACAAGGTGAAAATATGCATTCTTTACTATTTCAGGGGCCATAACTCTGGAAATAGGGGGTAGAGCCAGATGAAAAATAGGAGGTGCGCAAGTTCATATCATGATAAAGACTCGTGCAAGGTGTCATCAATTCATATCAAATACTTTTTGAGGTAGGCGTGTCAGGAACTTCAGACGTACGCACAGACAAGACCAAATCTATATGACCTCACCACTCATGGGGGGCCACAAAAATCACATATATATATGGGTGTGTGTATGATTGTTGAAATAGTCATTTTTATGATTTGTTCCCTTTTGCTGTAAAGGACTTGGCATTTTCTGGCAATGTGTTTTGTTAAAAATTTCCCCAGGCAAGGGATGTTAGTAGTAAACTGTTGCAATTTCTTGTTGCTCTGCCAGCATTAGGCAATTTCATATATTAAACCAGCTTCAGTAAAAAAGGAATATTTCTAATCCTACTACTTTTCTGCTTAAGTTTCCCTCATTTCCTTGTGTCTTTCAATTCATATATGAGCTGCGCCATGAGAAAACCAACATAGTGGGTTTGCGACCAGCATAAATCCAGACCAGCCTGCGCATCCGCTGTTCGCTTTCAATGCCTACTGCAATTAGAGAAACCATTAGCGAACAGCATGGATCCAGACCAGCCTGAGCATCCACGCTCATATTTCCAACTTATTCAGTGCAACAAGATTAGAGCAAGGAATTTCATCAATCTGAGCATTTGAACATTGCGGTAATACTTTTGAACAGGCACAACAGAAAAAAAGAAACACCTGACTGACCTGTTGTTTGAGATCATGTTTGAGCTGTTCTCTGTCTGCCTCAATTTTCTCCTGATCCCTACGTGTCAGCTGATTGGCTATCTCTAGTTCCCTCAACAACTGTTCCCGCTGTTTAATTGATTCCTCGTGACGGAACCTCACTGCCTCCATTCTCTCCTCTATCTGTTCTGTTCTTGATTCCAGAACCTGAAATGTTTTTTCTCATGTTAACTTAATGGTGCTTAGTCAGATTTTGACCAAATGATGCATTTGCTCTAAACTTTAACAACTGATCACTTACATTTATTTGTGTTCACTGTCTAATACATGTTGGATTCTTAATGGAGGTGTTTTTAAAATTTGATTTACTTATCCTGTCCAAGAAAGAGTTATTCTAGCATATGTAAACACTGATAAGCATATTTTCCTAAAGAAATGAAACA